>NC_088792.1:228862893-230192143 GCF_011386835.1 Chrysemys picta bellii
TTAATACTCCAGTACCAGTATGTTTTGGGAACACAGCCCAAGGAACGGTTAGAAGCATAAGATTCTGGATACTAGAGAGTGATTTGTTCCCTCTCTTCCTGGGATAGTACACATCAAATTTTGTCAAGCTGATGTGCTTGGTGCTTGCATAGAGAAGGAGAGTATAAATAGGTGTGAACTGCCCCTTCTCCTTGAAACTACCTGTTGGTCATTCCTTGGAGCAGCCTTAATGATGACTCAAAGAAAGACCATACGTCCAGACTTCAGGCAGGATGAACAGTTGCTGTGGTAACAGTCGCAGTAAAAGGGAGAAGAGTCAAGTGGGGGGTGGGCTACATGGACAGATACAAAAGAGATGATCCCAAATAAAGGGGGGTGGGTAATAATCCATGGTGGAATGGAATACCTAGAGGATTTGCCAAAACAAGATTGAACTTTCCAGTGAAAATTACCTGGGATGTTTTTTAGTTAAACCATTACATTAATTACATTGCCACTCCCTATGCTGCTATAATTAATAGTTTAACAGTATTTCCATTATAAACCGAGAAAATGAGCACCGAGAAAATAGCAAATAGAAAGTGACTGAAATCAGTGAAGTTTCCGGGATTAGTAATAGAATGCAGAGGTTTTTCTTTTATAACAGTAAAAAACCCCAAACCATCCAAAATAGTGAACATTGTAAGCAAAACCTTACAGGATCATTTACTTAGAGCAAAACAGTATATTTTAAAAACACTGAGTGGCACAGAATTCTGAGGATGCACCATGATACCACGGCAATGGGCATCTTTATAAAACCTAAACAGCTAGCAAAGGAATCAAGAGGGTAATGAGCAGCATGGTTGATTAGTCAGAGATTGAACACTGTGGAAGAATGCCTGGAAGAAAGATATGAGAGAGAGAGAGAGAGAGCACAACTTGGAGTGAGATAAATAGAGTAGAAACAAAGGCAGAAAAAGATCTGTGCTTGTAGGAGAAAGAATGAGGTCCACAGCAGAAAATACGGGCTTAGAGAGGAGCAGTTAGCCTTGGGCTATGAAAGAGCATCAGGAGCTGAGTGAAAGAGATGCCTAAATAAGAGGGTGTACATGAAGTAAAGAGAGAAAAGCTGGATAATAGCTATACATGGGGGTCAGGGGTCTAGCTGGAAATGGTCCAAAGAAAGGAGAGACCTTGATGTTTGGAGAGGAAGACGGGCATGATGACTCAAGAGATGACAACTGTTTCTGCTGATGAGGTAGTTTGTTTTGTGTTTGTTTGTTTGTTTATTACCAGAATTGTAACAAGGTTTCCCCTCTGTCCATTAAAAAAGAGAATTTCAATGGGATTAAAGACATATTCCTATTTGCCTTCGCCACAGATGTCTGTACCTTATCCCTACGTCAGCATAATTTGCTGCTCTCCTCAGTTCTACTCTCTCCCTCAGTGCTGTTCCTTTGTCTTGCAGATAGGTGCTTTCCTGCATAACCTCTGCGTTTGTACAATGAGCAGGCTCAAGCCACCTTCAAAATGCTTATTCACATTTCCCTGTTTTTGTTTTCTCTTAGGGTTCCTGGCTCAGGTGAAATTCACTCCTATGCATCAGGCTGGCACAAGGCCTATGGATCACTTAAGTCTCAACGACATCCTTACAGGCTTTGTGCTGGCCTGCAGCAGAAGGGGGGATTTCATCCTCAGTACCATTCATTAGCTCTAAAACCTTTCTGTTTCTCTAGTGTGCACAGAGAAGTAAATGAATTTCAGACACGTAACATCATCATGCCCCTTGTCATCACATCTTGAACTTGGTTGTAGACCAGTGGCTTCTTTTCAATACAGTAAGCTATAAGAGTCATGAATTAAATCTTCCAATCTTTTCTTCTTTGTTTGGTTATAGCAATATCAGTGAGACCTTCAACACTTATTTTAGCCCTTCTATCTGCTGGAGTATAAATACCAAAGCAAATTCATTGATAAAGGTGCACTTTCTTACCTTACCTCACACACTGAATCGTGTTGGTACAAGCTCTATACTTCACCTAGTACCTACTGGATCACATTGTGATAGGTAAGGAGCTGTGTATTTTTAGTGTGGATGAGCACACAACTATGTAAACATTTGTGTTTCTGCAACTAATACATTGAAAAATTCCCAGTGTTACTTGGCTGTCAAACTCCTATTTCTACCTGTGTGTGATTTTAGCTGAATCTCGTACTGCCCTTGGTTGCTGTAATATACATTTCAAAAGGAACTAAAAGTTGTTCAAAAATTGGCAGAACTAAAGAAACAGTTTGCAGAGGGACTGACGCTGCAGTTCTGTATCCAACCATGCTCTAGAAGATCAATAATGGGAAAACGTTTGTATGCTGGGATTCAAGGTCAAGCCAACAATCTCCTGGAGAAAGTAAAAATGAATAATCATTTGATTAATGCATGCAATGAAGGGCCAGAAGATTAAGGGAAGGTGTAATTTGGGCACTTTAATTTAGTACCCAAATATCTTTTAACAAGGACAACACTTTGCCGTTTAACTGGATTCCTCCTCACCCTCTTTCGACTATGAAACTATGTTAAATAGTTAATGCTATAAACTAAGAGCTAAAATGAGTATAGTGCCACACAGTTATGTAAAAATCATTCTTGGATAACTTCTATAACTGCCTTTTATAATACAAAACAAGACAATATCCCATATCCTTATCTTCATCAGAACTCCATTTGGCGTAGCTGAGGGGGGAAGGTCATGTTAAGATCTTTATAGACATGTAAGAAGATAAGGTTGCCACCCAGAAGAGCTTATAATTCAGCAAAGAAGCCCACGCCTTACTTCCTACGGAAATCAATGGGACAACTTAAATGCTCAATATTATGCACATGCTTAAGTACCTTGCTGAATTGGGGTCTTAATAAACTATATATTCCCAAGCAAAACTCATTGATAAAACACTGAAGGATGCAAGTGTGTCTTAGTGGGGTCCAGCTAACACTTCAAAAACAATTTCTCACTTACAAAATTTAAAAAAAAAGGTAATTTAGTCTGGCAATGAACAGTTCTAGAAATTCCACTCTGCCTTCATCACTCATTGTCACCCATCCATTTTATATCTATCCTGAACTGTTCCCCCTTGCTTTATTCTGTTGGGTGTAGTCTCTTGATTTTGTATATTGGTTATGAAATGTGTATTAAAGGTATTGAAATAAATAAAGTTTCAGAATACTTAAGGTGTTGCCTAATTTTTGTACATTTGCACTTAATATGATGTGCTCAAAGAATATTGTTATGAATAGCAATGGGATGAGTAATCTATTTAGTATTAGGAAACAGTGTGTTTGATTATATGATGTTATAGATTGATGTTAAGTGTATGTAGACTCTGAACATTTATATTTGTAACTACTGTGTGATTACTGCATTGTAATACACTAACTCACTGTAGTTTTTATAGCAAGTCATGTTGTGTTATTTGTTATTGTTGTAATAGAAAAGTATAGAATAGAAAATGTGACTTTATAATCTCCTAGGGGTAGATTCTGTAACGCTTCCTCACATAACTAGTCCCATTAATTTCAAGGGATCCATTTCCAATATACTATGATGCTAGCAATAAAGGCAAACACAAGGAAAGAGATAAGTTTGGGCTGAATGTCCAGAGTGAAATTCTGTCTCACTGAAGTCAGTGGGACTTTTGCCATTGACTTCAATGGGATCAAGATTTCACCCCCTGTGTGCAGCCTTTGTTCGGAGCACTGTCATATTAGAAATGTTATTGCACCATGTAATATGTGAAAACAGCTATAAAGTATTTATAGTGTGACCTAGGGAGCTAGCATAACCACTAGCAACTGAAGTGGTAGTGCAAGATCTTCAGCTTGTGTAAATTGGCACAGCTCCATTGAACTCATCTGAGAATCTGGCCCTATACCTATAAGTGCTCTTGTCATATTATTTGGAGATACTAAAATTATATGGATTTTCATCCTCTCTGCTAGATTTTTTAAATTTTAATCTGCTTAAAAGTATTGCACATTATAATATATGTTTCATATTAATTTACCAGTTGGTGACATTTTAAACATAATCTGCTTAAATTAACTCTTTTGCTGCTTTCAATTTCCTTGTTTAACAGAAAATCTAGGTATTTAATGCAAATAGTAAAATAAGAGTTGAATTAAATTGTTCTTGAAAATATAGTACAAATCTGATACCTTTATACAGAACAACACTCTGTTGTCTTTTTTTAATGATAATTCTAACATATGAATGCAAGTGTACATCTCTGTTGTTGTATGTAATATGGCTTAGCTCTAATTGACTGGAAGTTGTGAAAGTCTGGTTTAGAACTGAATATGTCGAGAACAGCTAAATACACAATATGGGAATGTATTTTAAATTCTCAGCTCTTTTGTTCCCCTCTTAAGAAAATACATTTAGTTCTGAGCTGAACAATGCTGCACTTCTACCACTGCACAAAGTCAATAAGGTAATTGTTTCTTTACTATTTTTTTATTATAGTGGTACAAACTGTACAAAATAGGAAAGACTGTAATATTAGGTGAAATCTAATTTCAGCCTGGTTATCGTACAGTTTTCATTTCCCTGAGGAAAAATAAATAAATTTGCAGACTAAGATTTCAGATGCAGAAGTAGAAGTATGAATGCTTCCCCCTTTCCTTTTATTATTCACTTTATGAATTAGCCCTAGTTTACTTGTTTCGATTGGTGTCGACATATTTTTGAATACTATTAGCATAGCAATCAGGCCTGTTCTCAGGTTATTGAATAGTGTGTTGACTTCCGAAATAAATATATATGCAGTGTGAAGGACGAGCTGTCACTTTGGGAGAGCTTTGCTGATCTAAATTAAAAGGCACTTCTAATTGAAAACTGTAATAGCAGGAGGGTTAGGGAGACAACGGAACCACTCAGTCCTTTTCAGTTTTTGTGGGGTTCTGTTAGGAAATATAGGGAGAGGAGTAACATGACAATATTATGCTACAGTATAAGTAACAGTATTAAATTATACTTAAGTAGCCATATCACTGTAATGCACTTCAGATATTTCCTCTAGACCCTTATGGAACTTTACTTTTACCTAGAATACAGCTTTATGGTACTGATCCAAAGGAGTGAAGGACTCCTGCAATTCCTGTTCAAAGCAATGGAAGTTCCTGGTGTCCAGCATGCCTTAAATCTAACCTCTGCTCTATCCTCTTCATTACAATTCATTATGGGCCCAGTCCAAAGCCTACTGAAGACAATGGAAAGTTTCCCATTGACTTCAATAGATTTTTGGATCAGGGCCTATGGGCCTGATTCTGACCTCAGGAACATCAGTTTTACCATTATGTAATGCCACTAGCTTCAATAGTTGCTCCTAATTTACACCAGTGTATGTGTGCGATCTGAATCAATCTCACTGATAATGAGAAAAGCATCTTTATCCATGAGGCAAAATAAATAAATAAAGACATAAATAAAGTTAAAATAGTTTGTATTCTTGTGTATTAACTGCAATGCTGTCTGTCAAGTGTTTATTGTCATTGCTATGAATGGGTATTTGTGTGGCACTGATATATGAAATATCATACTAAGGATAGTTTTGCAAACAGCTACACTTCTCCATCAGTGTTTCTAGTTACATATTTTTTCCAAAAAATAAGTTCACTACAAATAATTATGGAAAGTTAAATTAAGAGCTAAAATAACCTATGGTTTCTCTTATTTGAGTAGCTACCAGCTATCTGAGCCTGTTTCCCCCCCCCCTTTTTTTTTTCTGGTCCTCTAAGGGTTAACAATTGAGGCCTGTCTATAGCTCATTTCTATAGTAACAGCAAGACTGAGACTTTTTTATGGGCACCTAATAATTAGAAAGTGCTAGAAGGTATAACAATATAATGAATCAAAACTGATAGACTTGTGGGTTTCCATAGAAACATGTATAATTATGATAATCGGTCCCTGGCGTACCCTCAGAATCGTATACATTCAGTTAAATGCAATAAACATTAGGCACTATTTAGTGAGCTGTGATGCAGATTAACAGTGTGAGATACAGGGAGGCTATGAATAAAATTGCTGTACAGTTTATCTCAAACTAATTTCCCAGATTGCTTTAATAGGCATGCTATGTGGATGTGAAGAATTGAAAGTATATTTTGTTAGTGGTAAAGCCAACAAAGATAATATTTCATAAAGTGGCTGACTGATTGTTAATTTCGATGCAGATCAAAATTTACTGCAGCACGTTATTACATGCGGGATCACAGAACCCACAGAGCAAATGACATGGTGGGGTTCAACTAATTTATTTTGAAAAATTATAAAACATTCTTGTTTCCAATTTTACCCTCTTCTTATCGGTTATTTTTTGTTTTTGTTTATCTTGCTCTTATTTTAGCAACACACTTCACAACATTGATGATAACAGGGCCTAACCCTAATGCCAGATTATCTAGGGCAAAGCAAAGGTCTTGCAATTTGGTATGTGACTATTCAACATTACAGGATCCCCCTTTCGGTTTTCAAGGTGACCTATGTTTGTATTTTTTATGGCTTATGGATAAAAAGGATCTAAAATTCTGTGATTGCTGGTAATTTTAGGTATATGGCCTGGAATGCAGGTCCCCAACACGGCTCTCAAACAATAAGCTGTCCATAAAGGATAGAGATCTGCAGGAAAAACATATTGGGGTGGGGGATGGAGCCTTGAGGTCATGAGTTCTGGATGAGGTGATCCATTTCATCATACTTTAATCAATCACAGTGAAATTCACTCCTGTGCAGAGTGCAGCACTTTAAATTCTACTTAATCCATTGTTTTGAAAATGTAAGTGGACTTAACTGAGGCATTGGTCTTGCGCTGGCCTTCTGCACCAAGTTGAGTGTCACCCTTAGTGAGTACTTTATCTTTGGGTGATGGGGAAAGGGGTGCCTTTCCACTCACCTACTCCTCCAAATCAGTTTCTCCCTTTTTCCATTCTCCAGCTACTGGGATAGAGGAGATCTGCCATTCTCTCTATCTTGGCTCCTAGAAGCGAGAACCTTTTTCTAATGGAGGGTTCAAGAGACTTGTGTGTTTAATTCTGAGCAGTTCTTCCTTGCTTTCTCCTCCCCCTGAGGAAGGAAGAGGGGAAAGCGTTTGTCCATTTTTCTCCTCTTCTCACTTCCATACTGGGGTGAACTAGGAAATTCCCACACCACCAGGTCTGTTTGGTCAATATTCCCCAAGCAGAGTGGGAAGCATTCTTCTTACTGCTGTTCTTCTGAAGTCCAGGCAGAGTGAATGGAGCACAGATTAGCACACTTTCACAGCAGACCAGGTAGGTGCGAGGGATTCTTACACTGCTGGAAGGACAAAGAATCTGCACGGCACACTTTCATTTGTCACTCAGATATTCATAAATGGACATTTCCAATGTGTAAACATTTCAGCCTTCAGCAGTTCCTGTGTGTTGTCCTTTTAGCAAAGAGTGACTTCCAGCTGAGACAAAGCTCCAGCTGGTTTGGTCAGGTCTTGAATGTCTTTTGACTCACTGGAGGAATTCTACTAGTAGGTTATGCTACTAGGTGACCAGACTTCAATCCCATGTGCAGCTCCCAAAAGGGGAGGGAAATCAAAGTATCCAAAGAGCAACATCCAGACAGGTTTAGCACAGTCAGCCTTTGGTTCACCTGATATATCTGCTGCCTTCATGATAAGTGTCAGGGTTGTAGTTTCTGGTGCAGTAACTTACTAGAGGATATACCTGAAAGCATCCATTTTTTTAAAAAAAGACCTCAGCCCAACCTCTAATTTTGTGCCTGCAGTTTGCATCTGCATTATAGTGAACTGTGGGCATAAATGATAGAATTTAGATGAGCAGCTACCTGATTTGAGGACTTCTTCTATTATGCTTTAAGCTCTTTGGGGCAACCACTGTGTCTTTGTATCTTTATGCAGTGCCATGCACATCTGGACCATTATCCAGATTAGGACTTCTGGGTTCTACTGCAATAGAAATAATATTAGGCACCTGCAGTCTAATATCTGCCTTCCTCAATTGACTATATCTTCAGAATAGAACCTTCAATTGATTTCATCCTCAAAATCAGAGGCTGTTTTTGAAATAATACCCTTCAGTTGTGCTTCTGCTTGTTCTGTGATAAAGTGGGTCTCCTGAGGGAAGTTTCTATCACTTCCTGAATTAAGATTTATTTTAGAACCTCCATACACAGCAGTTCTTGACTTTTACCTCTCACCTGTTGCTAGATTTCTTTGTACTGGCAAACATCTTGTTCCCCTGTGATTTCTTTTGTCATGGCAGAGTGAACTCTTTCTCATAGGCTCACTCAAAAGGTTCATAGCTATATTTTCATCTTGCTTCTTTGTGAGTCAGAGCTCCCTACAGCTCCACATCTTATTCTTCTTTCCCATGTTGCTAAAGTTGATTACCTCGGTATGTGAGCATTTCTAAGCAGCAGCTGTTGATCATATATGCAGAGTTATTGACTTAAATTTCCATTGCTTGAGAAATACAAACTACAACCTCTTTTATAACATGGTTGTTCAAATGATAGATATAAGAAAATTTCAAATATTAAAAACTAATAGAACTTTGTTAGGCAGTAGAAAAATCAGGATATGAACATCGTGTATTTTAATGTTTGTGAAGTGTAGTAATTATCACTGCTGATCATTTTATTCATTAATTATCTGTGGTTACAATTAATTTCAGGCATCCACAGACCTTACAGCTGCAAAAGAGCTTCCAACCTAGTAAATGGTGAATATTTTTGTGTTCAAAAATTAAAAACTAAAAACGTTTCTCCTCCAGGGATTAATTCCTCCCATATTTATATCCAGGAAATGAGGTCCAGAAATCTCAATGGAAGATATTAGAAACACAACCTTCTTTTTCACAATATTTTACTAAATTGAAGATAGTGTCACCCAGCCTGAGTGCCGTGAGTTCAGTTGTCTCAGTTTCCAGTAGCTTTGATAAAATAATACTAACTGCACCTGGCACTAGCTGGCCACCTTGTTGTCAATGTGGCATATAAGCTGATGAGTGAATGAGTGTGGTGACTGAACCAACCTCAAGCTTGTTGTTGTCTTGGTGCGAGCAGACATAAGCTTGCTTCACTTTCCCTGCAGTATGACTGTTGCTTTTTAAATTCAAGAGAAGGTGACATGCTATCAGACTTGTTACCTGCAGTGACAGCGTGTTGTACGTATACAGAAGAGATAGAAGACCTTAAAAATGTTTGAATCCTTGCTGCTTTATATGCTGCCTGCAGGGGCAGAGTGACCTTTTGCTGCTTTTATTACTGCTCATGGCTGAGCTTTCGACTGCCTTCAAGAAGTCTCTCACTGGCTTTAGGAGGCAGCTGGTCCTCTTTATTTAGTTTGCCTAGACCTGACTGTTTATTAGAACCTTCCTCTTGCTTTGGGGGGTTTTTAGGGTGAGGATGGGGCTGCTTTCCTAAGTCCACATTCGGCCCATAGTTGTTAAAGACTTGCTTTGATTTGTAAGTTTGAGTATGAAATTCAAGTGAGCGTGAGAAATTGACTCTCTTTTCCTAGCCCAGCCCATATAGGAGATGGGCTGAGGTGGCTAATATTGTGAATCATGCTTAGTGAGACAGCAATGAATTAATTGTTTTCTAAATCACCAGCTGGAATAAAGCTATTCCTGAAAGTCTTAAAAGCTACTCAAAAAACGGACAGCTGATTTTCATCTGACGGGAAAGGAGGGCATTATCAATGGCTGCGACATGTTCTGGATAAAAACTTGCAATGGGTGGTCTGAAGGAAGTGTTATAGGAAAGAGTGGGATATGTGAATGTAGTGTCATTGTGATTGTTGGCAAGAACTATAGAAGAAGCAGCATGCATATGGGGTGCCTTGCAGAGAGATTAAGGAGTCTGGGTGCACGTGGTCAGAATGGTGAGCACAAAGACAGACGGACAAATAGGGTCCTGAAAACAAGTTCAATTGCTATGTTAAATTCCTGGAGAAGCTGTAGGAATTGCAGTATTATTGCATAAGTATCTAATGCATACTTCCATATGCATGTGTTCACATGCGCACACAAAATAGAGTACATTAATAACTTATTCATGTTACTATCTTTGAAATTATACTAAAGTAGTGCCATTTTACTGTGCAAATAGTATCTATACTGCTATCACCACAGATTATAATAAAGAAGTACCATTTTATCAATTAACCATTTTAATTGATACTTGACGGATTTTTAGAATAATTGATTTGTTAAAATCCATTGTATTTCTTAAGATGTCATTTTTTCTCCTTTTCATGCTTACCAATTAGTTTGTTTTGGCATGTTGTAAAATTTTGTGTACCACAGGAAAAGCAGGCATTTTTAATCCAAAGAGGATCTCAGATTTATTCATTTAAAAATATTTTGCCTAATTATAAATCATTATAATGACAGTTTAAACAATACATGTGACGCTTTCATAGTTCAAATAAAAAGTTACACTAATTGTATTCTGAGAATTATGCAAAAGAAGAAACTCAGTATAAAATTACCATGGTAAATTTAGACTTTGTATTTAAAAAAAAAACAGTTTGTGGTTGAACTGTAATTATTGTAATATTGTAGTAAATATACAGATAATAACTTGCAGCTATTATTCAACATAATTACTATAGTCTTACTATTATTAAGATCGATTTATTATATTTTAATAAACTACAGAATAATTAGTGGGTTTACTATAATAACTGTAGTTCAGTTGTAATTTTATGACCAGATCTAGAGCTTTATTATACAGTAATATATATTCTGGGATGAAATTATAAAGGGAAGTGTCATTAAAAATAAAACTGAGAAAAGTGATTTTAATGTAAGGTTTTATCTTTGGTATGGTATAGTTGTATACAACAAGAATAAATACAAATTTAAGTAAGTATCTTTACAATAAAAATAAATAAAATATTTTGATTTAATTCCTTCTGACAAAAGATGAACTGAAAACACAAGAACTAAGACTTTCTTCTCAAGCTAATGGCTCATTATGGTTACCTCACCACTCCCTCACACATACAAAATTCTCAAGGTGCATATATAGTACAGTACATGTTATTTCCATATTGAATGCAGAGTTCAGTAGTTCAAATGTAAGCTTCTTGGGGTAGTAACTTGCCTTCCAATGTGTTTGTAATATGCTCGCTATACTTATTGCATGATAAGTAATACATAAACAATAATAACAGTACAGGGGAAAATGTTTATCCAGATTTTTCACTTTTTTTCCCAGTCACCTGTGGAATGTTATATAAAATTTGTGTCTACACCCATGAAAAACCAGGGCACAAACTCTCCCCTACAATGGAAAATAATCATATTGGGGATGGATTTCAATTCAGGTTGAAATTGGGGTAAGGATTTGTATGGCTTTTGGGACATCTGCACAGAGCACCACTGCTTTTACAGTACATCCAGACTTCTTTCCAAAATGGCAGCTTGGCTCCTGAAGGAATCATGCTGTTAATCATAGAATTGTAGGACCTTGAAAGGTCAGCTAATTCAGTCTCCTGCACTCATGGCAGGACTAAGTATTATCTAGACCATCCCTAACAGGTGTTTGTCTAACCTGCTTTTAAAAATCTCCAGTGAAGGAGACTCCACAACTTCCCTAGACAATCTATTCCAGTGCATCCTCATTGACCAATGCCTCAGAACCTCTTTTCATAATGGTTCACCAAGTGATGGAGGAATCCATGCAAGATAATTCCAATTAGATTGAAACCATCTAACTCATGGGGTCATTCCAAATAGCACGGTGAGGCAAACTGTATACATCCCTACGTGGACAGGGACATTTGCCCTTATGTCAACCCAGCAATCTTGAACCTGGTGGTGCATCTGTAGGATAAGTAATTGTATTTCTCCAATAATAATTAGGAGAATTGGGAGAGAATGCCATGGAAGTTGACCCTCCCCATGCTGCATGCCTAAACTCACTTGTTGTGCTTCCTCTGTGTTCATGGGCCTTAATCTTTTAATAGAATCTGTAACTTTATGAATCCCTTTGGGCTCTAAGGTTTCATTTGAGTGGCAGGGAAGGCTTATATCTTCACAAATTATTCTTAGAGTGTGGAGCATGGCTTCACACTGAAAAGGACTTTAAGAAATAATTCTAGGTCAATTTACTGCATGTGAACATTGTGAAGCAATAGCACTGGTTAGAAACAAGCGTAGTCTGGGCGGAGGCTTTTCAAATGTCTTTGAGGCCATGGTTGAGCCATTAATGAACTTCTATCCACCCTGGGGATTCTCTTGAACAGAAAATGACCCTTGTACTAAGGTATGAGGTGGTTCTGTATTGTGGGCAAATGGAGACTAAGCTGATGTAAATCAGTGTAGCTTCATTGATGATGATGGTGGGGTTACACTAATATACAAGAACTATTGTGCCACCATCAAGTTCATTTTTAATAATACAGTTCCTTTCTCCTAAGGATTTGAACCTGGGTTCCAGAATTGCACAAAGGTGCTGTGGCACTTAGCCTTCATAGAATCCCTCGTGGAACATTACAAAAGACCCTTCAAAAGGGAAACAAAACAATATTAAGGATTTCTCTGAATACACTGTCTAGCTATGTTTGTATTTCACGGCAATACTTAATTCAATGCAAGATACTAATTAATTAGGATTAGCTGAACCTCAACCAAGATGGTTCATCAACCTCTGTGCGTAACTTATGGCTCAGTCTTTGTCGTAGTTGTAAATATAGATCTAGGAATAGATAAAATCATGGGATTTACAAAGAAAATTCTTCAAAGCTGCCTTCCCCTAGTACTTCATTTAAAGCACAGCTGCAAGGTCCAGACATCTATATATGAAAAAATAGAATGGGCATAAATGAGAAGAAAGATGAATTGGAATGAAAAGGAGGGGAGAACTGAACTGAGCAGAAGCAAAGAGATGGACTAGTCAGACTTTTTTTTCCAAATTTGCTCTCTTGTCCCTTTTTCCCCTTCCACTCAACTAGACCAAACTGAAAGGGAAGATTGAAGCAAGCCCTATAAAATCCAAGTATTAAATACATTTGAAAGTTTGAAACTAATCTCTTTGTGAGGTTTATATATGTCTATTTAATATGGTGCCAAGTCAGGGCATTCAACCTCTATCCAGCATTTTAGGCATATGACATCATGTGCTTCACAGATTCTGATGCCAATGCCTTTACAAAGCACTATGTTCCTGAATACAGAGGCCTGGCATAAGAGCTCAAACAACTCTCTGCAGAACCTTGAAAATGCAGCTAGCTTATTTATTTTGGATTTACTGCATAGTTCTACTCTTAGCAATAGTTATTGGAGAAATGCCATCTTACTCAACAGATATATGCTCCTTGTGAGCATAGAGAATCATTTCTGCTTTCTACAGTGACAGAAATAGCTTTTACTATTTACTTTCTCCTCGTAGCTCTGGAGAGCCAACACAGCTATGAGTGTGTGAACTAGATTTGCTCTGTTTTGTGTACAGTCAACAACAATCCAAGTTCTAGTCTAAATTCTGTCCTCACTCTATAACTGCAGAGATGGGGATTAGTTAAAACCATTCTTCTCCATTGAACACAATGAGATTGCACAGCTGTAATTTAGGGCTTGTTCTGAAGACAATGGAGCTGCAGAAAGGGCTGAATTTGGCTTACAGATTCATTATTGGTGATCATGCATGAAAAGGAAAGCCCAGCTTGCATTCAGGGGCTGCAAGTTTGCAGCACTAACAAATTCTCCTTTCTTTTCCTGTAAACTGAGTAAATTTTGATTTAAAATGGCTGTGACCCAATAAACCTGGACCTACACAGTAGCATTTTTAGAATAATTTTCTAGGCTAAATGTGCATTTTAGAGTGAAACTCAGGTGAAAGGAGAAGTACTTTCATCCTTTACAAATGAATCATTTTGACTTGCTCATAAAAACAAGACCTGCCTGTTTCCTACGTATGTCAACTGCATTTGCATTGTGTTCTCTATGTTAATAGGGTGCAGAGTGCAGTGCTGGTATAACATTTTCCATAGTCTTTAAGCACAATTCCTCTGCAGTTTTTTTCTTTTACAGTTATAGGAAGAATTAAATCTTTGCATTAACTTTATAGAAAAAAAATTTCTCCCAAAATTCAGCTTCACCAGCAGATTACAATGTGCTCTCAAGGGATCTCAAGCCAATAGCTGACTTCTGGGAAAATAACGTTAGTTTAATTTTCAATATTCTATAACAGAGCCCAATTAACCTTTTATTTTGATCATTTTGAGTTGCAATTGACACTTGAATTTGTCACAATTCAGTGTTTAATCCAGTGTTATGCCGGCGGTTAGGTGAAACCCCATTGAAGCTACTTGGTCCGACAGCCACCCTTCGTTCAAATGTCAGAAACAGTTAAGCTCCTTTTGGAGTAAGATAGCTGAAACAATGGGAGCCTCAACCCAAAACACTGGCCACGTGCTAGGCCAGGTAGGAGTTGAGCTATGTGATCTGGGATGAGCTATGCGAGTACTGTATATACTCGTTCATAAGCCAAATATTTTTGGTAAAAAAGTGATGCATCAAAGAGCGGGGTCATCTTATCAACGGGTCTACACCAAAATTTGATGATTTTAAACTCTATGGAATCATTTAATTGAATATCTAATACATTGTCGTTTTGTTTACTTGGAGAGTCTGCAGGCATGGAGCCCCTCAGCTCCCTGTGGCCGCGGTTCGCCGTTCCGAGCCAATTCTCACAGCTCCCATTGGCTGGGAACAGCAAACCACGGCCACTGGGAGCTGAGGGGCTCCGTGCCTGTGAACACTCCAGGTAAACAAAACGTCACAACTCACCAGTGGCTTACCCTGACGGGCCAGGAGTCAAAGTTTGCCAACCCCTGAAATATAGGGTCGGCTTATGAAAGGGTCATACAGTTTTTGCTATTTTTACCTAACCATCTTGAGAGGGTCGGCTTATAAATGAACGGGCTAATGAACGAGTATATATGGTAGTTTCACTGGGGGCTGGATGCAGACTCGGGCTGGATATTGTTTTGATGGAGCTGTGTGTGAGCAGACACAACCAGAAACAGCACAGAAGCAGACAAAGAAGATGACATGGAAGCCCCAGAGACAGCCAGACATAGTATGATCTTGAAAGAAAGCCAACAGAGAGAGCTTTGTAGGGAAAGTTCTGGTTGGAAAACAGGGCTTGGAATACTGAGCAAAGAAACTGCCTCCTGTTGTTCAATACCTACTATGTTCAGTGAAACTGAACTTTGTGTATATTCTTTGTAAATAATCAGGATTGTATCTAAGAAATACATAAGTCCATCATCAATTCCCTCTTCTAATGCAAACAACACACAAGTCCCCAAATATTGACTAACTGCTCAGAACAATGAAGTGGTGTGCTGATATATTTTTAAGCCATTTCATCATATGAAAACTATTTATGTGGAAGATTTAAGGATTGCGTAGCAAAGAGATCAACATTGCATTAAAGGCATTTGCCATGTTAATTTTCCCCCAATCTAAATACTAGACAATATCTCAAATTGGAAAAGTATCTCCTGGAACAGTTTTGAGACATGCATGTGAAATTTGTTGAAACTGAAAACTTGGACAAAGAGAATACAAAGGAGAGAACTTTCCACAGTAAAGAGTTGACCCGGCTTTACTAATGCATACATCAAGGACAATACTCATTACAAGATGGTCTTGTGAGTAAGGCGTGGATCTGAAACTCAGGAGCTCTTTTCTCACCTTTGCTAGATATTTGCTCTGTGACCTTGGGTTGTTATTAAGGGCTCCATCCTGCACCCATTGAAGTTAATGACAAAACTCCCATTAATACTATGGTACAGAATCAAACCTCAGCTTCCTCTTATACTTTTACACATCAGCACTCATAATTGCCCAATTTTTATGCAAACTCAAAGGAATACTAGAATAATACTAAGTATCAGGGGGTAGCCATGTTAGTCTGTATCTACAAAAACAACAAGGAGTCTGGTGGCACCTTAAAGACCAACAGATTTATTTGGGCATAAGCTTTCGTGGGTAAAAACCTCACTTCTTCAGATGCTACCAGACTCCTTGTAGATTAATACTATAACATAAGAGTTTTTTGATCTTCTGGTTACAGAGTCCAGTGTTTTGAAGGGTTTTTGTTTCCACAATACGGGCTTAATCCTACTATGTACTGAGCACTCTGCCCCAATCCAACTAAGCACTGTCATGTGCTCAAAATTAAGCACATGTTCAAGTTCTTTACTCAATCAGGGCTAGCATGCTCAGAACTTTGCAAGCTTGAGTCCTATGCTAGCAAGTGCCAAAGATGCTGGAACTTTGAACTACTCCCCTGTAAGGATTCTTTGAAGGAATCCTCCAGCTAGCAAAACAGATTTTGGCTTTGCGACTCAAACAGAATATTACTCAAGTTAAATCAGTAGTTCACGAGCATTACATTGTGTTATGCGTCCAACCTGTAATTAGCTCAGACAATAGAGAATTCAAAACACAAGAAGCCCAATCAACAAAAGCTATTTACAGCAACAACACAAGGAAATTCTGCTGAAGTCAGATCTCATGTACTGACTGTGATATTGACACTTCACAATAGCAGCATTTTTCTACATTTCAGCTCATGAATTCTCATTGTGAGAAGTTAAGGAGACACCAGGGAAATTTTATTGATGTGTTGGTAGAAGGTGCATATTTAGAGAAGAGATTAAAAAGAAACTCTGATACCAGGAGAAGAATAAAAAAAAATACACCTTTGTCTTGGAATCTGGTAAAGAGAAACTTGAAAATGATAAGGATGATGGATTTTAGAGAGAATCTTACCAGATAATGCATAGAGATTGAGAGCAGGGCAGATGGACCACTCTTTTCTTCTTTTTTACTGTTGCAAATACTATGGGTGAAATCCTGACCTCACTGATGTCAACAGCAAAAAAACTGTTGATGTCAATGTGTCAAGGATTTCACTCTATTTCTTCATTGATGTAAAGATGTTTGTTGCAATTCATAATCCTTTTATAGAGGAAATGGTATCAAAATCATTTCAGGAAGGTGTACTGGAGAGACTGGGTCACTCAGGGAATTAATAATGACTTCTAGGTGACACGTTTGTGTTTGGCCCAGGTCAGTGGTGACTAAAAGTTGTTACCAGCAATGGCTGTTTACTAACCTATATCAAATATGATATTCAGTATATGGTCTAATATACAAAAAGTTTTGCACATCGTAAGTGTCACTAATGGGGAACCTTCCTGACATTATCAGCTGAGAGGCCAAGGGCTGAATGGGCCTGGAGACTGAATTGCTCTTTCACATCTTACTCAGTTGCTATCCTCACATCCAGATCCTTTAGGTCATTGTTGAAACTAATTGACTGCTCAGTGTGGGGACACTTCAGCTGACTGTATACAGCAGAGATAGCAGCAGTGCAATACATACACCTGCACTTTAGCTGTTTGATGGATAAGATGGAAGTGCTGTTAATAGGCATGTTACACTAACACCAAATTAATAATAAATAAATAAAAGAAGGGTTTGCTGAAAATCAAGGATGCTTAACAATAGTAAAATGGGTAATTTTGCCATTTGAAAAGGTATATGCTACATCTGTTTTACTAGCATTGACAAGGAGATACCTATGCTATAGATAAAAAACTTAGTTCTTTTCATAGATCCAATTCTAATTCAAATATCTGTACTGTATATAAAGAAGTCATTGTTGCTTTTCTTAATTAAACCTATCAAAACACAGCTATATTGAAACTAGTATAGAAAGGGTTTAGCAGTTGTATTATTTCCCACTAGTCGTACTATAAAAGAATATGTTTTTCCTCTCAGCTATGTTGAAATTAACATTTTGGGAAGTGCAATGTGATGAGATCCATTACAGAATTGGTATTCCTTTGCTTAAAAAAATAGATGTAACAAAAGGGTGTATGCCAAGAAGAAAATCAATCTTGTTTCAGAAACTTTATTATATTAATCTACTGGAACACTGTAAGGTCTCATTGTGCCTTTGCCTTCTTAAGGGTTTGCATGCAGGGAGGAAGTATCACAGAATCAAAAATACTTCAGTGGAGGATAAAAGTGATGGTGACTACAAGGACATTTGAGTTTATTTTAGGTAGGATAGTCAGAAACAGTACAAAATGAGTTTGAGCCAGATTCCAATCCTTGAGCAGTATCTTCTGTGGCATCTCACAGATTCAGCCGCACGAATTAGGGGTGGTTGAGTGAGGGTAATTGCACTTGCTCAAAGTTCCATAGGCTGCAAAACCAGAGGGGCCATGGCCTAACCACTTTTATGCACTGGTCCTGTACTAAATCAATATGGCCACTGCCGGAGTAGTCTAAAGCATCACTTTGACTGCATGGGGACTAGAACTGGAACCCTGCCAGGGATTGAGGGGAAATGGAATTTTCTCCTTCCCTCAACAAATAACTGATTTGGTGCCACCACATAGATACCAAGGCCAAATCATCTTGTGATTATCTAATCTGATCTCCTGTGTAACACAGGCCATAGGAAATAATTCCTAAAGCATTTTTTAGAAAAAAAAATCTAAACTTAAAAATTGCCAGTGATGAAGAATCTACTATGAGCCTTGGTAAATTGTTCCAATGTTAATTCCTCTCCCTATTAAAAATGTAATCCTTATTTCTAGTCTAAATTTGTTTAGTTTCAACTTCCAGCCATTGGATCGTGTTATACCTTTCTCTGCTCAATTGAAGAACACATTATCAAATATTTTTTTTCCCCAAGTGGGCACTTATAGACTATAATCAAGTCACCCATAAACCTTCTCTTTGTTAAGCTAAATAGTTTGCGCTCCTTGAGTCTATCACTAAAAGGCATGTTTTCTAATCCTTTAATCATTCTCATGGCTCTTCTCTGAACCTTCACCAGTTTATCAACATCTTTCTTGAATTGTGGACACTAGAAACACAACATTTCAGCAGTGGTCACACCAGTGCCAAAGACAGAAGTAAAATAACCTCTCTACTCCTACTTGACATTCCCCTGTTTATTCATCCAAAGATTGCATTAGCCCTTTTGGCCAAAGTGTTGTACTGGGAGCTCATGTTCAGGTAATTATCCACCACGACCTCCAAATATTTCAGTGTCACTGCTCCCCCAGATAGATTCCCCTATCCTGTAAGTGTGGCCTATGTTCTTTTTTTCCTAGATGTATATGTTTACATTTAGCCGTATTAAAATACACCGTGTTTGCTTGCACTGAGTTTACCAACCAATCCAGATCATTCTATGTCAGTGACCTGTCCTCTTCATTATTTATTACTTCCCCAATTTTTGTGTCATCTGCAAACTTTATTAATGATCATTTTATGTTTTCTTCCAAGTAGGTCATTAATAAGTGTTAAATAGTGCAGTCCAAGAACTGATCCCTGTGGGATCCCTCTAGAAACACATCATCTCAATGGTGATTCCTCATTTACAGTTACATTTTGAGACCTATCAGTTAGATAGCTTTTAATTCATTTAGTGTGTGCCATGTTATTTTGAGTTAATTTTATGTCTTATCATATTGATTGAAGAAAAGAGAAAGGTTGACCCTAAAGCAAGGATATTTGAAAAGATTGGGGATGTCTATGTTAAAAATAATAGTACTCTAGTTCACTAATTTAGAAGCTGTTGTAAAAAAAGTATTTTAAAACATAACGGGGTTTGATGATGTTGCTTCTCAGCCACAGAGTTACTAATTATTGCAAAGAGCTTAATTACTGATCCAAAAGAGTCCCATTGACTTTAATGGATTTTGGACTAAGTCCACGTGGAGAAGGTCCCTGAGCTACAAAGTTCGTATCTGGACCTGAATTCTTTCAATGTTTGGTTTGTGTTCAGATCTTCAGAGTTTTGGTTTGGTCTTTACAGAGGGAGAGGCTAGGCAAGAGGTTTATATCTGGACTTCCTTAAAGTCCAAGTGTGTGGTGTTTTAAAAAATTGTTTATTCAGGCCTCCTTCTATAATAATTTGAGACCAAATTTAAATGCAAAGTCTATGTGGGTAGTTTGACTAAACAAATACAGTACTAATTCTGCATGAAGAACTCTTTGGGTTTTTTTTTAAGATGGAGGGAACAAATCTTTATGGCAAATTTCTATCTTTTTGAAAACAGATAGATAAAAGGACCAACAGTTTCAAAAATAGGAGCCTAAAGTTAGGCTTCTAAATTCATATTAAGACCCCACCCAGTCCTGGAAACATGTACACGTGTGTGTAACTCTAAGCACACGAGTAGTCCCTCTGAAGTCAATTGGACTGGTCACATGCTTAAAGTTAGGTAGGTGCGTGCAGCATTCAGGTAGGTTTGCAGTATCAGAATCTTAACACCTAAATGTGGAGCCATATTTTCAAAAAATCTGCCCTCCGTTCACGTTGACTTCAATAACAGCTGTTGTGTGCTCAGTACTTTTGAAAATCAAAAGTCAAATTTTTAGCAGTCTAAATAAGGATTTAGAACTTTAGGTTCATATTTCTGAAAATCTGACTCTTGCTTTGTGTATGTACAGCACCTAGGTCAATGGGTCTCCAATCTCAGTTGATGCCTTTAAGCAGTACGGTATTATTTTAATCACCTTTCATCCCTGCTTCCTTTTGTTTCCCACGCCTGACTTTATTTACTATTGTAGCTGTATGCTTTCTTTGTTTAGAAAGGCATTTAGTCACATCTTGAATTCAGTTATGCTTCTTGTCCAGTGAGCTTCATAAACAACTTTCCTTATACTTTTTTCTTCCCAATTTTCTAATAGCAACATTGGATGGTCTCATTTTTGTATTCTTTGCACGTGCAATTAGCTTGTTTTGCCCACAGATCATTTATTTTTCATTTTTCTGCAATCTGATTTTGCACTCTGCTGTTGTTTTGCATATTGTGGGATGAATATGTTTCGGATGCATTTGTTCCTTTTCTGAAATATCCTGGCCAGTATGGTGCCATGCCCTCAGCAGATGTATTAGTGCCTTATCTGAGCATAATTCTCGCTTTTATTTGCAATATATCTCTAAGAATGCAACTCAGTATCTTGTTTGTCTTCGCTGCAGCTGCACATTGGGTTCAGGGCTGCAAGGATATTATTTTGCAATAACTCCCAAATCTCTTTTCTGATCATTATGCCTCAGCACCTTTCCAGTAAGCAGATATTTCCTCTTTTTTATTCTTTGCTTTAAAGCTCATTATTTTGCATTTATCCGTATTGAACCATATTTGCCATCTGTTAGCCAAGGCACTTTAATGTTCTAAGTCCTCCTATATTGGACTGCGGTGTTTCTCATTATTTACTCTTCTTCTCAATTCAATATAATCTGCAAATATTGAAGGGTGAAGATATGGTAAGTGCTAGCTGGTCTTGTTTGTGTTTTTGAACAAATATAGGATGAGTTGGGATACCAGTGCAGAAAAATAATGAAAAAGAGTAATCATGATATTGAGAATGGTCCACTTCTGTACATATACATCCATACAGTTCATAATGCATCTTTCGGTGCAGAACTGGGTCCAATCTCAATATCAGGCTCTATACCCTTAATCAATAGATTCTGCATTATTTGGAAGAAGATTTTGCCAATATGTAAAGTTCATATGATAATAAAGGTCTGTGTAACATCGAAAGTGATTTATTGTGAGTCTCATGTAACAAACACACAACGTTCCCACAGGACGTATAGAGAGAGATCCTCAGGTGCTATCTGTTTGTGTAGCCCCAAAGAAGTCAAATTCACAAATTTGTTTGAAGTGGAAGATATTGCCATTTTTAACTAGGGAAGTTTGTTTTGTTTGTTACTTACCAAATTCTGCCCAGGTACAAATTGTGGATATTGGCAAATTGGCTCCAGAAGAAAAAATCTAGTACAGCCAATCAGAATACAGGGAACTAAGTAATCGGGGAAAGAGAACTGCACAATTATGATTCAGTAAATGTATAAAATCCCTGGACTGATTGTTCCATTTCTATACAACATATAAATAACTAGATTAACCTGGCACAAAATAATATATACCAATGTTAGTAGAAATTATGTAATAGAGGTTCAAAGCAATGTTGTGAATGAATTACAAATCCTGGATAGAATTATTTATACAAGGGAGTACAGCTGTAATTACCCAGCCATTGACCAATATTATGGGATATTCATGCAACATCTTGATGCTGTTTAAAGTAGCATAGTCGCAAAAGATTTTTGTTCTACTGAAAAGTGCTGTAACGTGCTACAACTATACTTTAGCTCAAGAAAAATAAATGTCTTGATATTTTTTAGAACTACTGCAAATAAAGAACAGAATGTACAGAACCTGCCTTGAAACTGATGACCTTGGTACTACAGCCAAAGCTAAAATACTTAATCAAGTTAAAATTCACAACTATTTTATGGCCAAGAAATTAGAAATATATTCATTTGTCATATTTTATGATAATACAATTTCCTTTCAAATATGTGTGTGCACGCGAGTTGTCACTTATTATTTTCTTGACTTGACTGTGGTTGTTTGATTCATGTAGGTACAGCAGTATATCCGTGAGCAGTCAACTGCAGGATCGAAGCACCACTGGGCATAATTCTTAATTGCTGTGAGTGAGTCTCCTTGACTTAATTGTGACTATTTGCTTAACTAAAGGTGAGCAGATTCAGACTTTAAGGGCCTAATGCAGAGCACATTGATTTCAATTGTTTTTGGATCAGACCTAAGTCAGATGTCACACTGATGAGTATAACACAAATGAATGAATGAATGAATGAATGAATAGCAGAGCTGGCCAGAGGATGATGATTTCAACTGACAAAGGATTTTGAGATTTTGAAATCTGGCTTTGTTTCCAATTAGATTAAATTCAAATATTTCAAAATTCTCTGCAAAGGCAAAATTTTAAAAAATATTGTTTCAAAGCAGTCAAAATGTTTTTTTTTCTCCTTGACATTTTGTTTCAGTTTGAGCTTTTAATTTTTTATATTATATTGTAATATACATAAATACTTTTTTTTAAAACAAATTGAAATGAAAATTTGTTTCAAAATGAAAAATTGAAATCTTTCATTCCAGACATGTTGAAATGTGTTCTTTTTTAAAATTATTGGAATTTTTTTCTGAAATTGACACAATTTCATAATTTAATCAGAACTGCATTGTCTGTCAGAAAATGCTTCCATCTGCATTTTTCTAAACAGCTCTAGTGGATTGTTAATTATGAAGTGTTTGCAGGATAGGGCAATAGAAAAAACTACGCACAAAGCCACTCATAGCTTCTCTGCACTGTCACTTGTATAAAGCAGTTAGCTGAAATATAAGAAAATAAAGTGCATTGTTCCTCCCATTGTCATATTACATATTTACCTTTATAAATATCTAAAGCCATGTATTATAGAAAATAAAATATATAATATTAAAGGCAAAAGTATGCGTTTTCCAGCTTGCACACAGAGTGAGGGAGATTTAGGTGAGTTTCAGATATGGTCAGTGTCTGGAGCAATGAGTAGCACAGTTGGGAATCATCTCCCCCACCCATTTCTTCTTGCCTCAAGGTCAACAGCCATCTGGTCTGACTCAAACTGTCTCTCCTTTGAGAGAAAGCTGCTTTTCCAATCATGCCCCAGAACAAAGCCAATAGCTGAATTATGGAAAATTTAGATTATGCTGTTCTAGCCATTTTCAGTATCCCAATTGTTCTGCAAATATGCTCCTGCCACATTTAATGTCACAAAGTCAGCAGAAAGTTCAAGAAAGGAGTCCAGGAAGGGGGAGGGGGAATGTGAGGGGAAATGTGCTTTATACTAGCTTCACTCTGCACAGTAAGACAGTTCTGCAAAATGGCTAGTTTAGGTAACGAATCAAATTAAAGCTCTGAAACCTTTAAAAAAATGCTGACAATAAATGCTCTCTTAGGGTACATCCATGCTGCAAAAAAAGTCCTGCAGGAGCCTGGGTCAACTGACTTGGGTTTGCAGAGTTCATGATATAGCGCTAAAAACTGCAGTGTAGATATTCCCGCTCAGACTGGGCCCTGGCTCTGAAACCCAGCGGCGGGTGTGTGTGTGTCTCAGAGCCTGGCCTCTAACCCCAGTGGGAACATCTACGCTGCTATTTTGAATCCCCTGGCATAAGCCCCGCAAGCCTGAGCCAGTTGATCCAGTCTCTGAGACTCGCTGTCACAGGGTTGGTTTTTTGTGTGCAGTGTAGCTGTGCTGTATGCTCTCCAAGCTGAAACATGTCACCTTTCTCCCCTTCACAGATGGGGAAAGGACATTTTATACTTCTTTTAGGATCACATGAATATTTTGGCATATTTTTCCCATGAAGAAAATTCAAAATATCTGTACAATGCATGTCCTTACGAAACAAAAGTGTATTAATGCTAATCCTTTCATTCGCCTGGCAGCCCAAGTACAGAGGTAGCACTCCTCATTTAATGTGCATGCATTTTCTAACAAAAATAGCATAAACTGTATCCAGTGTGAATGCTATCCAAGCGATGAATTTCAAAATGCACTCTGTACCATACAATGTGTATAAATACATATCATTTTGAATATATTGAGCCATTCATGCACTCTCTAGTAAGCAAATATGTAAGTGCTGACTAGTTTGTTTGGCCCATATCCTAATTCTGGTTCTGATAGTGACTCCCTCTCTTATCTTGGGCAAGTCACTTAATGTCTTGACTTCTTTTTTTCTTTTTTCAATAGGCAGACTTTCTCTTGCAGTCTTCATCTCAATCTCCTAAACATAAAACAGATAGTTTATCTGAAAAACTAAACAGTCTTTGATTAACAACCATGGGAATTGCAGGTATTAAAATCATCCCCAAATGATACCATAGTGTTCCAGGAATCGATTAGGAATTTATTCTGAATTACAAAGAATAATTAATTAAAAAGTATAAGGACTACAGAGCTCACATAAAGTATGCTCCCTTGAGTTCATGCCAAGATCTATATGCATGCAAAATGTCATAAATAAGATTTAATTTACAGTATAATTTGCTTCTTCAATAACAAGAGGAATACAGAGAACAGTGATTTTCTTATTTATTTTTTGTATTGCTATTGAGCCTTCCATAACTATACCTATTACAATAACTTTAGCATTGACATCAGACCAAGATGGTCTGAAGCACAAAATATTATTCCAGTACTTAGAATTGTAGCAGTGGCAATACTCTAGAGAAGATAGTCCCTCAAATTTGGCTCTGTAAAACAGCAAACCATAATGCTCTTGTCCTCAATTGGCAAGAGTTATTAGACTATCAAAGCCACAAGTGAGTTATGAAGATCTTTAAAACATACAAACTTAACAGAACAATACTCTTCACATTCTGTTTATTACAGATATATGTCTCGTGTTGATAGCTCTGGGGGCTTCTATTAGATCCTTTATGTTTCTTCCCTTCTTAGGCCCGTAGTAACTAATGGCCAAATTTTCAGTGGTATTTAGGCTTTTAAAGCTATAAATGGGTGCCTAGTGGGATTTTAAAGATATTTAGGCATTGATGCTTTCAGTGTTGCAATGGCTAATTGATTTAAAAGCCCAAGATGCTTTTTCAAAAGTGATTTAGACAATGGGATTTTGGCTTCTAAGTGCCTAAATCACTTCTGAAAATGAAATGTAGGCTTGTAGATCAGTTAGGCATTGCAATGCTGAGAGCAGTAGCACTTAAATACCTTTATAATCTGGGCCTTAAGCACTTGCTTAAATCCCTCCGCATCCAGGACAACACTTAAACATTTTTCTTTAACTGCTGTCCTAAACAAGGATGTTTTGCTGAATCTGGGGTATCGAAGTTAATGAGACTAATTCTGTGCTTAAAGTTCCCCATGTGTTTAAATACCTTGCTGAATCAGGGCCACAGCTCTGATGGAAACATTTAAGTTCTGAGGCATGGGTGGAGTTTCATGACATCCCCCAACTGCAGAATCATATCAGCTTCGATTATAGTTTGTGAAATATATAAGTTGATGTTGGTTATGTTCTGTATATATAGACATCACATACAGGGCATCAATCTGTCTGTATACAGAGACCAAACGATGTGAAGGTATGTAGTAGACCTACTAACATCATAGTCCTTTTAAAATACTTCACAGAATAAAGATTGTGTATGAAAGAGACAGGCAGATCTATTTGTTTTCTGTCCAAAAGGTTGAAGGCATTAACTGCCATTGTTATAAGTAACAAGTTTGTCTTTACTGTCTAGTTTAAGTAGCATTGGCTGAATCCAACAACTCTTTGCTTGCAAAGCTTAAAGATTAAGATCATATATATAGCAACAGCCTGTATTATTTTTTGTCACTGCTGTCATTTGTGCTCTCAGCATAGTGGAATTTGGACAAGCATGCTAATTCAGAAAATATAGGCTTAAAAACGGTGTCAAAATATATGCTTTTCATATTAGCAAGAATTGTGATTTAGTTTTCACTTTTTTTACTAGCCCCATCTGAACCCAAATCAAGTTAACTTTCGTTCCTCCTGCTGTTGTAATTTCTGTCTAATTCCACAAGAACCACAATTAAAGGCACAAGGCATTACATTACTATTTTGCTCACGAGTAGTCCCATTGAAATCAATGGAGATAACTTGTGGAGTAAGGCACTACTCACTACAAGTAAGAGTGGCAAAATCTGGCCCACAGTTAATTATTTGGGGCTGGATTGTGCCACCATTGTCAGTTCGTATTAAGTAGCAGCATGTTGCAGCACCATCCCAGGGAAGGAAATGTTGCTCAGGGAAACACAATTCTCTCCGTGCTCCCCACCCACTACTCCCTTCAGGGGGTAGTTGTATATACCAAAAGCAAATATTCCTGCAAACTAAGCAGTGGAATGGGGGACAGATCCAAGACAGAGGGTCAGATTCCACCCCTATTTACCCATTTTCTACCCACATGTTTAGGAAGGGGAAGTAGCAGTTGCACATCTCCTACTTACTTCCGCATGCCCAGACCCAAGATCTGGGTTTCCCATCCAGGGATCTCAGAGGGATTTTAACCCATAGAGATTGTTTGCACCCCTCTAGGGATATGGGGGTACAACTCAAGTAGAATATTGAGAAAAGTTTATTTACTACTCTCTTTATTTCTGTTTACCGCAGATCTCATGGGCATCTACCTAAACTAGCAGTCTTGGAACAAAATGAAAACCTGGGTCATAACATGGGGAGATGAAATCCTGGCCTCTTTGAAATCCAGGTCAAAACTCCCATTGCCTTCAGTGGTGCAGGAATTCAGCCTGGATGTTTTTGCTTGGGGGATAATCCTTTCTGGATACACAGCGGCAGTAAAACCCTTTTGACTGGTCTCTCTCTGTGTAATCAAGCATGAGAAACAGGAAGGAGAAAAGGTTCTGACACTGTAATAAAAATGTTCAGAGGTAATTAGAACTATATTTCATGTACATTTTCTCAGTCTTTGCCTTTGTTTTTTTCCTGGCAGGGCATAGAGATGAAGCTCCTTGGCCCAGAAAAGTTTGAATGCCGCTGAACACACAGACCAGTGAGTTGGTTGGATGTCTGATTATCTGTTTTTCCCCTGAAACAATTCACGAGACCATTTTGAGTGACATCAGTGCACGAGGCCATCGCTAGGTGTGACATGATAGCATTCAAGAGTGTTGATTGGCTGCTGAGAAGTTTCAGAATGTTTCCTGAGATGATGTCATTCACAATGATACCTGGCAAACTCATGACCTACCCACAGGCAGATTGGCTATTTTTTAATTAGAGTTAGTTTAAGCCTTTAGATTCATCCTTGAGCAAGGGTGGCATGTAACTGCTCCACACTAAAGGTATGTCTACACTGGCAGAGTTAAAGCGCCAGCAGTTACAGTGCCACTTACAGAGAAGGGAAACTGCTGTTGTGTGTTCACACTGTAAGCTGCCTACACAATAGCGTGTTCACACTTGTGGCACTTGCAGAGGTATTCAGAGCAGTACACTCTGGGCAGCTATCTCACAGAGCATCTCTTCCTCTTCTGCCGCTAAAAGTTGTGGGAAGGTGGAGGTAGTCTCAGGGCATCCTGGGTCCTGTCCCAATGCCCCGTGATGCATTCCTTCGCATCCCAGCAATCCCTGTGCTTCCATCTGCATTTGGTGTACTGCGCGCTCTGCCTCTTCAGTCTGCAGGAATGGATCCTGCACTGATGACCAATATGCTGCTCGCTCTCACTAACACATCACGAGTGGCAGTGGAGTTATTCCTTAAACTACAAAGGCAAGAGGAGTGCGACATTAATCTCTCTATGTATAGTAGCTAAGACACGAGATTGCTTGTGGCATTCACGGAGGTGCTGACCACAGTGGAACGGAGCTTTTGGGCTTGGGAAACAAGCACTGAGTGGTGGGATCACATCGTCATGCATGTCTGGGATGACAAGCAGTGGCTGCAGAACTTTTGGATGAGGAAAGCCACATTCATGAGACTATGTGATGAGCTCACCCCAGCCCTGCGGTGCAAGGACACGAGAATAAGAGCTGTCCTGTCATTGGAGAAGCATGTGGTGATTGCACTGTGGAAGCTGGCTACTCCAGACTGCTATCGATCTGTCGCTAACCAGTTTGGAGTGGGAAAGTCGACCATTGGACTCATGTTGACGGAAGTGTGCAGGGCCATTAATCGCATCCTGCTCCGAAAGACCGTGACTCTGTGCAATGTGCGTGACGTTGTGGATTGCTTTGCAGAAATGGGCTTCCATAACTGCGGAGGGGAGATAGATGGCACACACATTCTGTTCTGGCACCAGACAGACCACCTAGTCACCAAGTACATTAATTGGAAGGGGTGTTTCTCAATGGTTCTCCAGGCACTTGTGGATCCCGTGGGCGTTTCACAGACATTAACGCAGGCTGGTCAGGAAAGGTGCATGACGCATACATCTTTTGGAACACTGACCTGTTCAGGAAGCTGATTGTGATTGGTGCAGACGATGCACTATGAAGATTTAAGAAGATTTAAGAAAATTGCCTGTTGCTTAGCAGGGCTCTGTTTGCTTTCAATAAATGGAATAAAGATTGTTTTAAACAATTTTTTTATTAAAAACAACAACTGGAGGAGAGAAATAAACAAAAAAACACATCAGCACTGAGGGGGATGAGGGAAGGGAGGACACCCAGGAGGAGGTGGGATCCCGGGATGGTTAAAGATTTGTGTATGTCCAGGTATCATATGCAACTTTCTCCTTTGGAATGCAGCGCAGAGGGATGGGTGTTGAGTGCAGTGGATACTGGGAGTCTGCAGGGCCGGACTGTGATGGGGCAGGAGTAGAATGCAGCGGGTACAGACTGGAGCCAGGAGGTTGATAGGAATGTGTCAATCGCCAATCGCAGTGCTGTAATCGCCACGGTGTCTACACTGGCACCACAGTGCTGTAGCCCCGACGCAGAAAGCTGCATGCCTCTCGTCGGGGTGTTTTTTTTACAGCACTCCAACTGCGCAGTTTCTGTGCACTAAGCGGCTTGGCAGTGTGTACGTCTCGGGAGTTACAGCGCAGAATGCGGCTTTACTGTGCAGAAACTTGCCCGTGTAGACAAGGCCTAAGAGCAGGCCTATCAGAGGAATGCAAATCAGAATCATACTCCTTTCCCTTTTCCCTCTTGCTCAAGGGGCATGTAAGTTACTGCAGCCTTTAAAAGGAAACAGCTCACTTCACCATTGGTGACTGACTAGCTATTCTTGGTGCATGTGGGGGGAGGGAGAGTGGTCAAGTATTGTCTGCCCCTCTCCACCTGCTCCCTGTCCTTCTCCACACCATCACTGCCCCCTCCATCCTGTCACTGCCCACTTGCTCATGTGGAGAGTCGGCATCTACCAAGGAGAAGCTGCCCTTTGCTCCAGACCCAATATCTGGACAGGTGGAACAATGAAGTGGAGACAGGAGATTGCTCTCCCTTACTCCCTTGCTATGTAACGCAGAACACAATCTAACCCTTAGTCAGGCTGATCAGGTGTATCAAACACCGATCCTTCTCTAGGGGAAAGACACTTTGAGGATGAGTATGTTTTAGGGTACAATCTTTCTCTTCAAACTACAGACTCCAGAAAGCTGGAACAGGGAGAAAAGACACAAAGATGAATACAAATTTCCATTTCTTTTTGGGTAAGAATCAAATTAATAAAAATAAATTATTTTTGAAGACAATAAAGGGTGTAGCTGCCTGGAGCATTTTGTTTGGCCTTTCTGGATGCTAAAAATAAGTGTGTGTGTGTGTGTTTGAATATAGCATCAAGTTAACTACAAAGGACAAAAATGCAATTGTTTATGCTGCTCTGCACATGCTCCCTCCCTGTTTTCACTGCCAATGCCTTCCTCTTCAATTTCATTTTTTAGCTAGTTTCAGACCTTGTTCTTTAATATGAGTTGCTGCTTCGCCCCCCCCCCCCCATTGAATTTCTTATAAAACTTTCAGTTCGTTGCTGTGCTTTCTATGAGGCTAGAAAACATTACATGCCAACAGAACAAGCCAAGATTAGAGCCTGCATTCTGAGCCATCTGGAAGAGTAAATTCCAATAGAGAGTAAAGCCTCAGGCTTTTCGACAAAGCATGAAAAGCTTTACCCAGCCTGACGTACACTCCCAAATTCCATAGATAGTCCCTTGCTTTCCAGTCAATTATTATATAACAATCATTGCAGTATTTCTCCGGTATATCAAATTCCCCTTTTAGAGATGCTTGTTCAGATGATTCTGGACAATAGTAATTTACTGGATGTGCCTTGGCAGCCTCCCTCTAAATCAGTACAAAGAAACAGTCTCTCTCTTTTCTCAGTATGGGAACCACACTGCTTAGGTACCACATCATCATTGTCCCTGCTTATTTGATATTGCTTTGGAACTATTCAGTACACCTTCATTTACTTTCTGCAGCATCAGCATCTTAATGTACTGCACTTACAACTGTATGTCTAGTGCCTTTCATTCCAAGGGCCTGATTTGTGAAACCCTTATCTGTGTGGGTGAGGGCATTCATCTGAGGAGTCCCACTGAAGTAATGCAAGTCAGGGATGCACAATCTATGGTTTACCAAAGTGGATACACATTACTGCCACCATTTTATCTATGGGGAAACTGTGGCACAGAAAAGTTATGCAACCTGCCTAGATTTTATTATTTACTGTGACTCAGTGGCAGTCCAGAATAGGACCCATTTTGAATCTCCCTATCTTATTATGGATCTGGACAAATCTATAGTAGCCTTAATATTGGGTATCCAGCTATTTCTTTGTTTAGGATTCCGGAGATGTTTGGTTTAAAGGGAACTGGGCCCTTAGGACTCAGTCCTGCAAAGGGTTGAGCACCTTTTGGGAAGTGTTGAATGCCTTCAACTCCCTTTGGCCATTAATAAGGTGTAAACTTGTAACAAAGAGTATAATTAGCCATTGGAGCATCTTTCTGATGCATGTGGTGGTACCTCTGTCATGTGAGCTCTTTAAATCAAGCTTCGATGCTTTTCCAAAACAGATGATCTAGCCAGAAGTCATGGGCTCGATGCAAGAATCACTCACTGAAATCCTGCAGCCTGTGCTACACAGGAGGTTACACTAGATAATCCCAGTTTTGCCTTCTGGCCTTAAATTCTAAGAAAGGATGGGGGCGAAGGTTGCTGAGCTACTCCTGGGGGAAGGGTGCTCAGCCCTTTGTAAGATCCACCCTTTGTGGCTTGGTTTTCAAAAGTGCTGAATGCCCAGTAATTTCTGTTGACTCCAGTGGGCTAAGGAGGCTAACTTTTTGCCTTAGTGGGTAGAAAACTTCTCATCTCTCATTATGATCAAGCTTAAAAATATATATATTTAAAAGATAATGGCCAGAATTATTTTTTTTAAATAATGGCTGACTGATAACTTTTTCTTGCCTGTCCCCTGGAAACGTGAAGGCCTTTTCATTTATTTTCTATCTTGTCCTTGTGTTTATGCCCCACTGGTTTTGGTATCACATTGGGAAGAAAAAAATGACTTTACTTTTGTCTGCCACATCCTGCTGCTTCTCTGCAATTTATCCTTATGCAGGCCGTTTTAAAAATGATCAAGAGTAAAGCAAAATTCCTGTGTGTAGACAAACAAATATTACCAATGGCTTGGTCAAGATACCAAGACAATTGTGCAGGCTCTCTCTCAAACAATTACCAAACATTCTGATGATTCTTATTTACACATTAAGTTACCAAAACTTTAGAAAGTAGAGGAAGATTCAGTTACATTAAAAAATTATGTAAGTTGCTGTTATGCAATTTCCCCCTCCAGCATGAAAATCCTAGCTAGAATGTTCATAAGACCTGCAGTACTGTAGTTGGGTGGTGGAGGACATGTGTGCAGAATGACACATGATCACCCTGCACACATTTAGCAAAACTCTTAAGCAAATGATTAACTTTAATCACATAGGTAACCCCACCCCTATTCATCAAAGCACTTGAGCAGGTGCTTAACCTCAAGCATGTGAAAAGTCACACTGAAGCTCAAAGGGACTATTCACAGGCTTTAAGTTAAGCATTTGCTTAAGTGCTTTTTGGAATAAGGATGTGATTACTCATGTTTTTAACTGCTTTACTTTACTGGAATCTTATTCTGGACCTGGGCAATAAGGAGATTCTTGTGCTACGGTTTAGTTCTTGCTTGAGCTCATCCTACTCTTGCAGGAGTTGAAGATCATACCATGTTATTGGAAAAGTAGCTTTCCCTAGTTGTGCAATACAATAAAATCTATTCAAGATTTAATCTATGATCTTGAGTTGCTGGATTTGAACTCACCCTAAACTATTAGGAGTTGCATATGTGTCATACAGTTTATTATTGTAAAGGTAATTTTCAAAACTGAAAAGAGTTTATGATGTACTATTTTTACACAGAGTGCCGGATCTCAGGATTCCCAGGACTGAGAGTCACCTCGTTACCCACCTGGCTCCAGTGAGAGGAAGACTTGTTTGTGCTTAACTGGATGTCAGTTTCCTGACATTTCCAATCTATTAGCCACCCAAGCACTCTCCTCAGGGCTAAACCAGCCCTTGCTTTGCCTAGCAGATTAACAATAGATGCTCCTCAGTCCCTGAACCCCTTTGAAATGTTCCCCTGTAGTGTTCAGTCTCTTATCCACTGTTCACTCACAGAAATACCAGGTTTGCTATTTTTAAGTGGACACTATACACATCAGCTTGAATGACTCAACTCAGGATCAGCTCTTTGTATAATACCACAGCACTGAGTTATATTTATGCTGCAAACAATCACAAGATCATTATCAAAGATTATGATTTACCTTTAAAACAAAATCATAATATGCTTTCTAGAGATTAAAGAAGGCTACCCTTCTGTCCAAGGAAGTCTGTCTCACCCAGATGTCCTTTACAATGCTTCCAACCAGGGCAGGATGGGATCCCATTTTCATGAGCATAATCAGACTGCCCACAATTACTTCCTTGGGTGCATGGTAAAAGGGTGTCTTTTTGCCTTGAGCTTAAATTCTCCAAAGTTCATTTTCTGCTCCCAAACACAGGGCAACTCCCCGTGGTTCATTCTCTGGTGAGCTCCTTTCCTGTTGACTCAGTATGTAAATGGCTATTGTGTTGGTTTTCAATGCTTAATTTACATTTCGACAGAGATACACATCTTACCTCTTGTTTCTCTTTAGTTGCTGACAGACTTAAAAATATATTTTCAGTACATATACATAGCTCCTTAAATGACATCCATCCATCCATATCAGAATGATTACAAGGCTCAGTATGACATAAGCTTTTAGTAGAGAACTTACATGATATCATTGATGGATAAATACCATGAAAGCAGCATGCTAGGTATAATGAGTTTGTCAGGCCTGTTAGGAGTTGCTGTTACACAACAGTGAACTCTTTGACTGTTGGCATTGTGGAGTTCTTACAGTCATACCCAGGTAAGGAGCTCAGAAATAGGGGATGATTTAAAAAACAGGCAATTAGAAGTGGATTAGGGCAGAACGATTCCATGCTATGCTAGCATTATAATAAATCAGATACAAGATAACTGGTGGGAGAGCAAAGCCAAAGAAATTGAGCACTATGCTGAGACCCACAACTTAAAGATGTTCTTCAGTGCTATTAAGACTGTCTATGGACCTTCTAAACCAAGGATCACCCCATTGCTCTCATTAGACAACACAACGCTGATTAAAGATAAAGAAGGCATCAACGAAAGATGGCGAGAACACTTTAGCAACCTTCTCAATAGACCATCAACTGTGAATAATATTGTCCTCAATGAAATTCCACAACAACCTGCTCTGACAGATCTTGACTTTCCGCCCACTATAGATGAGATGAAGAAAGCTGTTAGCCAGATGAGTTCAGGGAAAGCTCCTGGAAAAGATGGATACCAGCAGAGATATACAAAGCAGCAGGTCCAGCAGCACTAGCAGCTTTCCACAGCGTGATCCTCAACATCTGGGAGAATGAAAGCATACCACAGGACCTCCGCAATGCTACTATTGTCTCTCTTTTCAAGAACAAAGGCAGCAAAGCAGAATGTGGAAACTATAGAGGCATATCCCTCCTCTCCATTGGAGGAAGATCATCACCCGCATTGTCTTGAACCGCCTAATAGCCAGTATTTCTGAGGCAAATCTAAATGAAAGTCAATGTGGTTTTCAACCTGGCTGGAGCACAGTCGACATGGTGTTTGCTGTCAGACAAATACAAGAGAAGTGCATTGAACAGAACATGCACCTGTATGTTGTCTTCATAGATCTGACAAAGGCGTTTGATACCATCAACAGGGAAGCCCTTTGGACCATTCTAACATGACTTGGCTGCCCAAGAAAATGTGCCCAGATTATACGCCTTTTTCATGACAGCATGATAGGCGAAGTATTGTCTGATGGAGCCACATCAGCCCCCTTTAACATCACCAATGGCATGAAACAAGGATGTGTTCTCGCTCCTGTCTTATTTAACTTATTCTTTGCATGTGTCCTTAACCATGCAATGAAAGATATGGACCGAGGTATATACTTGAAATACAGGCATGATGGTTCACTTTTTGACCTCCGTCGCCTGAATGCAAAAATTAAGACAGTGCAGAAACTCCTTCTTGAGGCACTCTTTGCTGACGACTGTGCCCTCGTGGCTCACACTGAAAATGATCTCCAGCACATTGTCAACAAGTTTGCTGAGGCCTTGCAACTTTTCGGACTATCAGCCTCGGAAAGACAGAAGTTCTCCATCAACTTGCACCTGGATCAAATGCTTCTGTCCTGAGTATCTCCATCGATGGCACTCAGCTGAAAGTAGTGGAGAACTTTAAATACCTGGGTAGTGTCATATCCAGTTATGGATCACTGGATAATGAGATCAACGCACGAATATCCAAAGCAAGCCAGGCACTTGGCTGTCTGCGTGTCAAAGTTTTAAATCACCACAACATCCAGATGTCAACAAAACTGCTTGTGTACAGAGCTGTTGTTCTTTCATCTCTTTTGTACGGGTGTGAAACACGGACACTATATAGGCGTCACATCAAGCAGCTCGAAGCATTTCACATGCACTGCCTCCGCAACATCATGAAGATCCGCTGGCAAGACAAAGTGCCCAATCTCGAGATCCTCGAGAGAGCCCAGATGACAAGCATCGAAATGATGATCATGAAGTCACAGCTACGTTGGACCGGTCATGATAGCCGCATGGATGCCAACAGAATCCCCCGTCACCTTCTGTATGGTGAGCTCTCCCAGGGCATCCGGCATATAGGTCGTCCACGGAAACGTTACAAGGACACCATCAAAGCCAATCTGCAGTACAGCAGTATCAAACCTAGGGACCTTGAGGACGCCACCAGCAACAGAACACAGTGGTGTGCAACAGTCAGAAATACCTGGATCGCCTTTGAGGAAGACCGCTGCCGGCGTCTACAAGAGGCACGTGAACGACGTCACAGAGCATCAGCAGCGCACAATCCACTGACCGCGAACTTCCCGTGCACCATCTGCAGCAAAATGTGCACCTCTAGAATTGGCTTGTACAGTCATCAGAGGGCACACCATGAGACCAACAATAGATGATCTGCACAGATTTGTCATCATCGGATCGATGTACTACCAAGAATAAATCACTGATGGATGCTATTGAAGTAAGCTCTATAAAAATATTGAGACACCTAGTTATTTTAGAACAAAAGATTATGTTCAAAATGCAATAAAGTGGAATATCCCTAATTTTAAGGAGGGCAGGGCTCTCTGGCCACATGCTTTTGTATATTTTTGAGTAACAAGATCTGCCTTGAAATATTTTTGTATTTACACATGAGTGGACTGACGATTTGGGTCCCTTGTCACTGCATTTTCTTTTGCCACTCATGAGCAACATATGTAAATTAACCCATACAGGATTTAAAGAAAGCCTTAATATAGTCCCTCTGTACTGCATGTGTTTTTATATATAATACACATGCACAGACACCCACCAACACACACAGATGGTTCAACTGGTCAAACAGACAGGTCCACTTTCTGGGCAGATTTCAGAGTGGTAGCCGTGTTAGTCTGTATCAGTAAAAACAATGAGGAGTCCTTATGGCACCTTAGAGACTAACAAATTGATTTGGGCATAAGCTTTCGTGGGCTAAAACCCACTTCATCATGTACTATGTATATATATCTTCCTACTGTATTTTCCACTCCACGCATCTGATGAAGTGGGTTTTAGCCCACGAAAGCTTATGCCCAAATAAATGTGATAGTCTCTAAGGTGCCACAGTACTCCTTGTTGTTTTTCTGGGCAGAGTATATCATACCAGTTTCCTGCACTCTGCACTGACTCTTAATCCATTTCCAGATCTTCCTGAAGATTTTAAAAAGAATCCTTAAAGTAGGCTGGGGCATAGCTTCCTTAGATACAGTCTCTCTTCCTAATATTTTCCCACAAAAACTTATGTACTAGGATGTTACAGCTGATAGAGCCCAAGAACATATTTGGAAAATGGGCATTCTCAGGCATGGGCCTCAACCATGGCATTCCCTGTCACCAGAGATGAGTGAGCCTTAATCCCACCGCCTTCAGAGCACAAGATACCACTTTTTTTTGCACCAACAAAAAAGCATTCCCTCCATAACAATGAAGGCTACAGAATGGCCAGCAGTGCCCTTGCTGGAAACAAAAATTTAGAGATTTTTCAGGCCAAGCAGAGGCAATTTTGATAATCTAGTCCAGGGTTTCTCAAACTGGGGTCCACAAGGGTACTCCAGGGGGTCCGTGAGTCATGTCCGGGCCGCCAGCCCCCTGATCAACTTCTTCCCCTCCCTCCCACTGCTTCCTCCATCCTGCGGAACAGCTGTTCAGTGGCATGCCGGATTCACTGGGAGGGTGGGGGAGGAGCAGGGGCTGGGATGGGGCGCGCTTGGGGGAGGAGGCGGAAAGAGGCAGGGAAGAGGAGGGGCATGGGTGGAGCGGGGGAGGGAAGAGGTGGGGCAGGGGTGGGGTCTGGGGCGGAGCAAGGAGCTTGGGGGTCCACGAAAATTTTTTAATCAAAATGGGGGTCCTTGGGTTGCTAGAGTTTGAGAACCACTAATCTAGTCTGATAACACAGGGCATAGGACTTCCCTGAATTAATTCCTGTTTGAACTAGAACATGTCTTTTAGAAAAATATCCTGTGCTGATTTAAAAATTGCCAGTGTTGGAGAATCCACCACAACCCTTGTTAAGATGTTCCAATGGCTAATTACACTCACTATTAAAATTATTTCCAGTCTGCATTTGTCTAGCTTCAACTTCCAACCATTGCATCTTGTTATAGCTTTGGCTGCTAGACTGAAGTCTGCTATCATTTTTTTGTTTCCTTTCTAGAAAATGCCAAAGAAGGCAGCAAAAATTATGAAATGGAGATCAGTGCTCTTTTGTTTGGAATTTATGATCTTTAATGTATGCACATGATGCCTTCATCACTACAGTGCTGGCCACATTAAAAATGCCCAGGATCTTTCCATTGACTTCCATTGTCTTTCAATTAACTTCAGTGCGCTTTGGATCATGGCCATACTTCTCCTATCCTATGTCAGTATTTTGCTTCTATGAATGATGCAGAGTTTAATTAGTCAGATGGCATATTGTAATATATGTTTTCAAAGCAGAGTGGGTAGTGCACACATGCAAATCAAATCTAACCATTTGTTAATGGACCGTGTTCATATCTATCTGCCCAGGCACCCGCTGCCCACTGTGAACTTTCTCCATTACTGCATGTCCTCTGTTGCAGCTGAGTGTGCTTGAAACCCATGGCTTTGAGTGAATGCTGTTACTAGAGGTACAAATCCAAAGCCATGCTCAATTCTTTTCCACTTGCCAGTCAGTTACATATTGGTATATGTCTAAAAATGGGAGCATGAGAGTGAATTCTACAAATTATTCTGTGATATTTTTGAAGGCTGTTAAAGGATTTCACAAAAATATTTGGGGATTTATGCCTCATGAACTATGTAATCTCAAATTAAATAGATACTGTATTAAGGCATCAAAGCAACAGCTTTAATCTGTTTTTCCCAGTTTTAATAGTTTAAGAGCTGAACCTTATCAGAAACAGCTGCTACTAATGAAAGCCTAACATTTGTTATACATTTTCCATTATTTTCCCCCCTGTATTTTTCTCTTTTAACCTATTTAACCTATTTGTAAAAGGTGGTGGTTTAGCTGTTGCCTGAGGGGTCTTATTACTCACTTGTTTTGTATGCCCAGCTTAAATATTTAAAAGCCTACACTGTGAAAGTTGTAGTGTCTGGCTGGATTAAAAAAAAAGTAGTGAGTGTTTAACTGCAGTATGGATCAGATGGAATTTTTGTGATTATATGATTATAGTAAAATCATTCTGATGATTTAATATTTCCTTTCACTGTTTATTAATAGGTCAGCTGGATGACGATGCTTTGGGATGGAGCAATTGAAATTCATAGGATGAAATACAGCTGTCTGCAAAAGCTTAAGGTCTCAGTCCTGCAATTTGTTCCATGCAGGTTCAGTAGGGTGCCATAAAGGCACAGGAATCTGCAGGACAAGTAACAGGAGCCAAAACAAAATGATTAAGCTTTGAGATGATTTCAAGTGCGAGAATATATTAATTATGTCTTGACAAAGTTAAGCCAAATATATATTCTAAATAGGGGTGTGTGTGAGAGAGAGACACCCCCCCACACACACACAAATCCACACAGTGGAGTTAGGCTGAGCACTGCATATTTTGAATCCCAATATTATATTTAAAAATATATATGCAGTGCCACGATTACTGTCATCTGCAATATTACTTGTATTTGGTTCAATGTTATGGAGGGTGAACTTTGGTTCCTTTTGTTTTGATCATGTTTTTCTGATGTTGTACAGTGCCCCAAGCACCTCAGTGGTCAGGACTAGGATGGAGCTTTATACATAAGTTATTAGTTATTATGTATTTATTTTAAAAGAGTGCAGCTTCAGATGCAAAAATAATCTTTCCCCGCAGAATTGCTTTCACAGAAAAGTTGGCTTTGTAAAAATATTAAATGTATTTCTAGCTTCTCTTAATACAATTTAATAGCTGGAAACAAGGAGGAGAACCATCGCAGTGTGACTTGATAGCTTCTGCAGACTACTCGCAAGTCCTCTGGAGACCACAGATGGTCCAGGGCCACAGTTTGATAATCAAATCACTAATCAATCAATACAAGTAAGACAGCACCATCAATCATTTTGGCAAGTTCATTTTTTCACTCATCGAACTCTTCTATTGCCTTTTAAAAAAATAAATAGGAAATACACCTCTACCCCGATATAACGCGACCCGATATAACACGAATTCGGATATAACGCGATAAAGCAGCGCTTCGGGGGGCAGGGCTGCGCACTCCGGCGGATCAAAGCAAGTTCAATATAACGCAGTTTCACCTATAGCGTGGTAAGATTTTTTGGCTCCCGAGGACAGCTTTATATTGGGATAGAGGTGTACATAAAAAGGCAGCCATCAATTCTGAGTGGGGCAAGTCAAAAAAAATGGAATTGAAAAATTTCTCTGTGGAAAAAAGTGACATTTTTGCTAGAATATTCTTGAAAAATTGTCCCGTTTTCTGACCAGCTGTAACCCCAAGCAACAGAAACAATTCATGAATAAATTTGACTCAGTGCAACAGTGAACAAGGTTTGACAACTTGCTGCAGCAAAATTCTGTGAGGCATTCTGTCTGCAAGACAAAGTCTTTTGTGCTAGGTATGTGCCTGACCATATACCACTGGAGCTGTTGGTCTAAGTAAGAGCTTAATTATCCCCACTTAGGCCTTTTCTAGGTTGAGACAAATTATGTTATTGGGATAATTTTAAAATGGTTCCTGCAATGGACATGGTGTGCAATGGACATCAAATACGTCAAAAATGTGTTTTAAGTCACACTGTAGTCTAGAGACTATAATGTGGTTTTCAAACACTGTTTTCAGACAGTTATGCCCAGCCCACATTGATCAGCTCAACCATAGGTGTGTAGCAATGGGATGCATAGTGCTCCCAGATCCTTACACATCTACCAACTTCCACATGGAAGGGGGGTTCCTCCCCTCCTGCTCTTGGACACGGCTGTGCACTTTGTGGGTTCAGGTCCCCATGGGAGGAGTGGGCAGATTGGGACCAGGAAGAGGTAGGCCATGAACAGTGATGAAGAGGAGGGACACAGGTTCCTGTCTTCCTAATGCTTCTGCCCCTCCTCATCTCTTGTAGGAGTGAGGTCCATCTTGGAATGTGAGGTCCACAGTGGAACAGGTTTAACGTTGGGCCAGTGAAAGGGAGCAAGCATGAAAATGACTTTGTAGCCTGGTGGTTGCCCACAGCAGAGCTCTAACCACCAGTGTGGTCCATTTCATTTTCAAGGTCCAATACGCCAATGCAATGCTGCAACAAATGGACTGTGGACAATGTAGAGCACATCTATTTGTTAAACCAAGCAGTTTTATTGGGATTTATGGACCAGTCCTGCATTTGTCTATTTGTGTGGGGGGATACACCTGGGCCATCATAGTCAATTGTAGGATCAGGACCTAAAATAATACTGATGGAGAGCAAACTTTTTCATTGGTCTTTGGTTTTATAAAGATTTATTTTTCCAAAATTAAATTAAATGTTGGGCCAAACTTGACCTAGTAGTGTCCTACTAAAGAAAAATTCCCTCGGTCCTAGATTTAGTTTCACTGAATACATTTTTCCAGTGGAGTTTAATCTAAATTAATCAATTTTTCCATTTATTTCATGTTTATACACTTAATTACCCATAGGACATATCCAGACTATAGAAGAAAACCTTTGGTAACTTTCCTGGGAGAGCCTAAAGAAGAGTTAGCTGCATTTTTCCGTGCAGCCATTGCCTATCTCTGAATGGTCCCAGATCAGTTGGTAGTAGCTGCCTAAAAGTATGTGAAGTTGGTTGGCCACAAGGACAGTAGTATATCTCATCACTAATGAGAGCGACCTTTCCACCTCTACAGCTTTACATGATTGAAATCAGGAGAAATTAGTTTACTAAACTCAGATCTTACATAACTGTCAGTTCTAGAATTGAAACCGTTGGTCATAGTGCAAAGGATGAATGCATTAGCACTTGGATCTATTTGAAAATATTGCAGGAATCAGAATGAAGATAAAAGAATTGTGATTGAACCAGCTAGTTTCTCTGTAGTTTTTGACTGATGGGTGAAGAATAATGATATCTCCAAGGTGTCCAGCCTTCCGTCTGGCGCACTACACATTTAACTGGAAAATCAGTGCTGCTGAACCAAAAACCCCGCTGCTTATACAGCTGACAAAGGCTGCGTTAGAGCACACTTTAAAATATAGACAAGAGCATAGGTTTTGTAGAGAGTTCCATTGGGGTGTGAGCTGAAAGGTAATGTTTGAAATCTCTGCTGATCATGATTCAACGACATCACTTCCCATTTATTGTTATAATTTAACATAATAGGGACTCTAGATCTTAATTTTATATATACTATAATACTAATTATATATATACACACGCACACACACTCATCATATAAAATACTAAATACTGTTAACATATTAGAATATGTTAAGATTGTTCTAAACATAAATATGGGGGAAATTATATCAGTAAAATATATCATTTTATTCAATACAAAACTATAGCGGTTGGGGAAAAAAACAAGACCCATGTAGTATGATACACTGTTAAATTCCAGATAAAGGTGATTGGAAAATAACTACTACTGAAAGTCACTATCCATGCATTTTCTCAGGGGGAATTATCTCAGCTTCCACTTGAAATATAAATTAGCCGCTTTTATTTTATACAGATGTAATACAAAGATGAAACAAAAAAGCAGCACCGTCCTTTGTAATTTTATGGTCCCTTCTAAAACCTTATCTTGTAAGAATGTCCTTCTGTAGGAAGGTTTCAGTGGTAGCCGTGTTAGTCTGTATCAGCAAAAAAACTGAGGAGTGCTTGTGGCACCGGTGCCACAAGGACTCCTCGTTTTTTTTGCTTTTGTAGGAACTTTTCCACAGCATGGCTATCTGGAGCTGGCTCTTTACATTTGGCAGAGGCAAGAAGCTGTAGCTCCAAGGTGTCCATTTTGTAAATGAAGGCTGCTTTTGCTCCAGTTTCAGCTGAAGAAGTATTTTTAGTTTTTCTTTCCTTATTCCTATGAAGCTGGCACATTCTCACAGCCTCAAGGGAGTTTTATGGTTTCCAAATTTTGACTCCTTCTGCTAATAATAAGTAGTTTTATTATATTCTGCTTTTTCGGCTCCCAGTACTACCACTCAGTATAGTTAATCTGGGCAATGCTTAGATACTATTATGATGGTTGCTTAAGAGAAAACTGGAGAAAGATTATGGACATTTAACAGCATTGCCTTTATTTGGCACTCTATGGCTGTAACTACCCCTGTATCCTACAGTCCTGTGTCCTTGAGGTTTTCCAGACTGTCCGTGTGGTAAAGAACTGTGTCATGCATTATTGCTTGCTGAGATCTTCATGAGAGGGGTCAGACCTCAAAAGCATTTTTTCCCTTCAGACTAGAGGCTTTCATGAGTTTAACTCAACAACGTGTCCAATGCACTAGCTGACATTGAGGATAATCCTTGGGTGAACATTTGAAAATGAGAAGTTTTTTTTTTAAAGTTATCTAAGTTCAAAAAAGGCAGCTAAAATCTGTTATCTGGTAAAAATACCATCTTCTCATGCTCATATCTTAAAAAGCAGCCCGAGGGAGTTATATGAAATGTTCCAAAAGAAATTGACCTTTGGGTGAAGAAGGAATAGGAACATTCCTAACAGAATGTAATTTTCTCAGTAAGTTAGGCATTTGAAAATGGGGACCTATATTGAGGGGACTTCTTCAACTGCAGTTAGTAGAGTTAAAGTGGGTATCAGCTATCTTTCCGTTGACTTGACTGGACACTGGACTGAGCCCTTGCTGCCTTTTTAAGGATGGCTGGAGTTCCAAAAGAATCAGGTAGGAGACATGCTACAAAACGTCACCTTCTAGAGGCTGCCAGTCCCCTTGCAGAATCCTTCCCTGAGCTCCTGAGGGGGCAGTGCACCTCCAGCACTGCCATCTCATTGGCTGGTGGCCAGATGACACAATTTGGCCCCATATTTTCAGATAAACATCCAGCCTGAACTATCAAATGGTTTGGGTCTTGCTCATCACTACAAAGATGAGAGCTGATTGAAATTTTTCGTTCAAAACTTTTAACAAAAAATGGCTTTGTTCACAAATTGTCACAGAAAAATCCATTTCCCCCCAAAATTTTCTGATTTTTGAATGGATTTTTTTTAAATTAAAGATTTTAATGAAAAAAATTGGGGGGGAGGGGGTCAGTTATTATTTTTCCCCTGTTCTGTCCCCTTTTTCCCATATTTTCATTGGCAGAATGGAAAAAGAGAGAATAAAAGAAGGGAACGGGGAGGGGGGAGCAAAAGTGGTCAGGGGGAAAGGGAGAGAAGGGGAAACAAAATGGCCAAAACCCAAAATGATTTTGGTTTTGTGGTTTTTCCATTTTTGATCAAAAAAATTTAAAATGCTGAAATATTTTGGGAATATTTTTGAGAAAACAAACTTTTTTCAAAATGTTTCATATGAAACATGCTTGCCATTTCCATAATTCTGATATATTTAAGGATGTCACTCATAAAATATCTTGATCATTAACTTTCTTACCTCCCATCTGTTATGTCTCTTTTCCTGACAATTATTTTGGGTATTGATCCCAAAATCAGGTCAGCTGAGGTAAACAAAATGTTGTAGCTATTGTGAAAGAAGCAGATTTAAATTTTATTTAGATGATGTTAAAAAAAAAACAGTAGTGAAGAGTTTGAGCATAGAAGTTTCTGGTTATCAGGGAATAACATACAGATTATCGAGGGGGCAAAGTTTGGTTTAAGATAAAGTGGCATGAGGAATACATAATCTGCAATATCCCCGATTGGGGGTAAAAGGTTGATGGGTCAAAGTACAGACATTGAGATATGAGGGTATGAAGTTCATAAAGTGGCTATGTTTGGGTGTGGATAATAATGAGTGGATATGATGATGAGGATGGATTGACCCTCATTTGGTGAGATTTAATGTTCAGGGAGTTTAGCATACAGAATCTACCTTCTAATTACACTGATGCAGTGCAGCACTTTACCACTACATTTAAAAGGCAAGTGATAGTTATTTTTACAATTTTTTTTTCTGATGTGGCAAGGTAAGACCCTTTGTACAACTATACCAAATGGCTGACTTTATACAACAGGGTTTGTTTGTTTTTAACATATTGTCTAAGATATTACACAGGTTAGACTGAAAAACTACCAAGAGTTCTTAGCACTCCCAGCCTTTTCTAGTTTCTCATTCTGCCATTTTAATATCCTTAAAACATTACAAAGGGTTCAATAATGACATTGGTATAAATAATATCATGTACAACAGAGTTAATGAGCTAGGTATGGATGTTAAGGGTGAAAGAAATATTCACCTAGATAAAGGTTAAATGTAGTATGGGGTATGGTGTTTACTAGGGATTTATACTATGACTTTCTGTTGCTTTTTTGCTTTTTACCATTTTTCACTTTAGGGAATCACAAAATCTTTGTCAGAGTTTGTCGGAAGTAGGGTTTTTTTTAACCTGGACATTTTTACCATATATTGACTTTTCATTATGAACTTTATATGTTGCATATGCACATTTTGTTACTGTCTGAGACTTATAATGGAAAGTGAAAATACTTGTCTGGTCTGCTTATCCACCTGTTGCTGCTATTTATGTATTTGTGCTATGGTAATCCCTGAACATGTTTAATGGCCCCATGGTGATGGGCACTGTACAGATTCATAGACATGACAGACAAAGGATGAGAGAGGAAACAGAGGCAGAGAGAGGTGAAGTGAGTCGGCAACAACAGTGAGGCCCAGCCCAGTGAGGCGCAGTCTAGGTTGTGAGCTGTCCATGTCTCTGTGTTACTTGTTTGTACAATGCCTAGCACAATACGGGTGTGGGACGCTTAAGCAATATCACAATAGAAATAATATATATATATTTTTTAAATGTGAGAACATAGTTGGAGTTAATGGCTTTGAGAAATGAAATAAAACCCCTAAGTATTATTTGTTTGTATGAGGGTATCCATGACATTTTGATTTACATTAGGAACAATTCTTTCCCTACCCGAGTATTATGTTACACCTTATACCCTCATCCCCACCTTTCTGCCACCTCAGTATGTAGCACAGGCCAGCGTGTGACCATGCTCATTACCAAAGTCATATTTGGCCAGCAGTTACCACACAATGGTATATGAGACTGCCATGGTTTGCCCTGAATCTTAGAATGGAAAATATATGTTGACAAATAATAACTATTTAATGGCATCTATGGTACAGCATTATTTGTTACTTCTAAATTTGGTCCACTGATACGAAGAAAAAAATATATAAGGAATCCATTGAAAATAATGTTCTTAATTCTACTGTAGACTTCCTCTAATGGATCCACTTCAACTCATCCACAGTAATTCACTCAAGTGGCAAGTACTACAGATGGATCAGGAATAGTACTGATTATCAATCATATCATATATCATATCATATAAAATCATATCATTATAATTAATGGTGTATGAGAGGCTGCAATGTACACACAAAACACAGGAATTGATTTTGTATTAGCCCTGTAACAATTTTTTGGGAAACACTCTCTATAGCAGTCTGTAAATCATTAAAACTGAGAGAATAATTAACAACAAAATACCAGCAGTATATTTGTTATTTGGTGAATATTTCTGTAATTTAAAAAAAAAAAGTCTATCGATTGATCTGGAACAGTTCTCCACAAGCATTCAATATTTGCCATTTGAATTGGGTTGGTTAGTTGACTGATCATATAATTCATATAGAATTGTTTCTGTTCCCTGCCTTGATTAATATATTTGCATTCTGAGCCAGATTTTCAAATGTATTTAGGTGCTTAAAGATGCAGAAGGGCACCTAGTGGGATTTTCAAAAGTGCCTAATGGGAATTAGGTGCCTAATCTCTTTAGGCACTTTTGAAAAACTCACGAGGTGCCTATTTGCATCTTTAATGTGAAAATCTGGCCCTAACTGGTATAAATACTTACAAAACCCAGTTTTGTGAAGAAATGGATTTGATTTTAAAATTCACTTTCTGCAAACATTTGTGCCAGCAAAGCTCAATTGCCCTAACATTAATGGAAAGTAAATGCAAAGGGACACTAGCATGACCAAAGCATACATGTGACAAAATAATTGGATTTTTTGTGTGCGTTTTTGCAAGTTCTCCCATCTTTGTTAATCCTCATCTATGAATTCAGGGCCAATTTTTCAAAATTAGACACATGCAATTGCACACATAATTTGTATGCAAATAACTGATGTATCCAAATACCTGTTGTTCATATACAAATTGTGTCTTTGCTCATGCATGTTGCATGTGTATTGATGCCTAATCTAACTGTACACTCATGAACGAAATGCCTGATTTGTGTGCATACAGTCATTGAGCAAAAATCACTTCATTGACTTAGACACCAATTTATCTGTCCTTCACTGTGAATTTTCAGCTGAAATGAAATGAACATAGGTGCCATGAAAAGAGAGACAGACTTTTTAAAGTATGTTACTAATTATGTTTTTACTTCATCAACAGCTCAGTGCTTTTCCAGTGCAGCTCATAACCCTTGTCCAGCTATTGCCTTAACTATTTTTTAACTTTTCCTTTTTTTGGGGTAGTGATCTTTTTATTAAAACTAGTTGGGTACTTAAATATTTTTAAAGCTAGCAATTAAAAAATACTCCATTGCATAACCGATACATCTTGGGAGGAATACATAAAGAGGAAAAAAAACAACTGTCAAGCAGTACCACAAATTAGAAGCCAAATTTGAATGCCTTGACTTCTTCATACCTTTTATAAATAGCACAAGAAAATACTCTGAAAACAGTTGATGAGGAAGTAGATATGCAGGCCTTCTTTATTAACACTGTACTCTGAAAATCTCAAACACAGGCAAATCTATGTTTAACTCAAGCATACCTAGGTTTGCCTCCAAAGACTGAAGCTAAGACTTTTGGGGTGGGGGAAAGGATCAGTTTTCTTTTGAGAACTGAGAGGGGGAAGGGAAAATGTCATATTCTATGTGAACTATATTGATTAGCTACTTTCGAGTCTATCAGTTATACTGCAATTATATACATCTAATGTTTAATGTGAGAGCTTCTGAGCTCAAATGACTGGATTATTTCAGATGCTTAAGAAAGAGAATTTAACTGGCAGTGGTCAAAATTGTCATTAGAATCAAAGAATAATTTCAAGTATCAGAGGGGTAGCCGTGTTAGTCTGAATCTGTAGAAAGCAACAGAGGGTCCTGTGGCACCTTTGAGACTAACAGAAGTACTGGGAGCATAAGCTTTCGTGGGTAAGAACCTCACTTCTTCAGATGCAAGCATTCTCAAAACTACGATACCCACACAAGGAAATAAAGAAACAAATCAACAGAGCCAGACGTGTACCCAGAAGCCTCCTGCTACAAGACAGGCCCAGAAGAGAAACCAACAGAACTCCACTGGCCATCACCTACAGTCCCCAGCTTAAACCTCTCCAACGCATCATCAGTGATCTACAACCCATCCTGGACAATGATCCCTCACTTTCACAGACCTTGGGAGGCAGGCCAGTCCTCGCCCACAGACAACCTGCCAACCTTAAGCATATTCTCACCAGCAACCACGCACCGCACCATAACAACTCTAACTCAGGAACCAACCCATGCAACAAACCTCGATGCCAACTCTGCCCACATATCTACACCAGCAACACCATCACTGGACCTAACCAGATCAGCTACAACATCACCGGCTCATTCACCTGCACGTCCACCAACGTTATATATGCCATCATATGCCAGCAATGCCCCTCTGCTATGTACATTGGCCAAACTGGACAGTCACTACGCAAGAGGATAAATGGACACAAGTCAGATATCAGGAATGGCAATATACAAAAACCTGTAGGAGAACACTTCAACCTCCCTGGCCACACAATAGCAGATGTTAAGGTTGCCATCTTACAGCAAAAAAACTTCAGGACCAGACTCCAAAGAGAAACTGCTGAGCTCCAGTTCATTTGCAAATTTGACACCATCAGATCAGGATTAAACAAAGACTGTGAATGGCTATCCAACTACAGAAACAGTTTCTCCTCCCTTGGTGTTCACACCTCAACTGCTAGCAGAGCACCTCACCCTCCCTGATTGAACTAACCTCGTTATCTCCACACTGATATATACCTGCCTCTGGAGATTTCCATTACTTGCATCTGAAGAAGTGAGGTTCTTACCCACGAAAGCTTATGCTCCCAGTACTTCTGTTAGTCTCAAAGGTGCCACAGGACCCTCTAAAGAATAATTTGTGATTGGAAATGATTTTTGAAAAGGTGTGTTCTCTCTCTAACCTTGATTTTATAATAGCTCTGTGGAGATGGTGAATGTCAATTACAGCAGACCTAACTACCTGAATAAGAATTTGTGGTGGCTAATCATTAATAAGAAATATTCAAACTATATAATTCTCACCTAAAATACTGAAAGTGTCCAATAGAATCTTATAAAAATAGCTAACAGCTAAAGGCCCGGTTTTCATTTATACTGATGCCCTCTACACAGAGCACTATAGAGGGGCCTTATTGTAAATGAGAATCAGACCCGTAGTCTTATATCTGAGCAATCAGATTCATTCAGCTAGAGATGGATTCTGACTGAAATTAATTACATTGATTTAATTTGTTTGAAATATAAAAATCCACCCATTCAATCCATATACTGATAATATATGGAACTGCTATAAAATATATCTCTCACAGCTTTCTGAGGCAGCACTGGTCCATGACATAGATGCTGCAATATTACAAATAATTATAAATATTAATTGTGATTAATCGAACTGTTAAACAATAATAGAATACTATTTATTTAAATATTTTTGGATGTTTTCTACATTTTCAAATATATTGATTTCAATTACAACACAGAATACAAAGTGTACAGTGCTCACTTTATATTTATTTTTTATTACATGTATTTGCACTTTTGTAAATTTGTAAAAAAAAAAAAAAGTAATAGTATTTTTCAATTCACTTAATACAAGTACTGTAGTGCAATCTCTTTATCATGAAAGTTGAACTTACAAATGTAGAATTATGTAAAAAAAAAACTGATTCAAAATTAAACAATGTAAAATTTTAGAGCCTGCATGTCCACATAGTCTTAATTTCTTGTTCAGCCAATCGCTCAGACAAACAAGTTTGTTTGCATTTGCAGGAGATAATGCTGCCCACTTCTTGTTTACAATGTCACCTGAAAGTGAGAATAGGCATTCTCATGACACTCTTGTAGTCGGTGTCGCAAGATATTTAGGTGCCAGATGCACTAAAGATTCATATGTCCCTCATGCTTCAAACACCATTCCAGGGGACATGCGTCTATGCTGATGAAGGGTTCTGCTTGATAACAATCCAAAGCAGTGCAGACTGACGCATGTTCATTTTCATTATCATTATCTGAGTCAGATGCCACCAGCAGAAAGTTGATTTTCTTTTTTGGTTGTTTGGGTTCTGTAGTTTCCTCATCAGAGTATTGCTCTTTTAAGACTTCTGAAAGCATGCTCCATGCCTCATCCCTCTCAGGTTTTGGAAGGTATTTCAGATACTTAAACCTTGGGTCGAGTGCTGTAGCTATCTTTAGAAATCTCTCATTGGTACCTTCTTTGCGCTTTGTCAAATCTGCAGTGAAAGTGTTCTTAAAATGAACAATATGTGCTGGGTCATCATCTGAGACTGCTATAACATGAAATATATGGCAGAATGCTGGTAAAACAGAACAGGAGACATACAATTCTCCCCAAAGGAGTTCAGTTACAAATATAATTAATGCATTATTTTTTTAACAAGCGCCATCAACATGGAAGTATGTCCTCTGGAATGGTGGCCGAAGCATGAAGGGGCATATGAATGTTTAGCAAATCTGGCACGTAAATACCTTGCAATGCTGGATACAAAAATGCCATGCAAATGCCTGTTCTCACTTTCTGGTGGCCTTGAAAATAAGAAGAGGGCAGCATTATCTCCTGTAAATGTAAACAAACTTGTTTGTCTTAGCTATTGGCTGAACAAGAAGTAGGACTGAGTGGACTTGTAGGCACTGAAGATTTACATTGTTTTATTTTTGAGTGCAGTTATATTAAAAAAAAACCCTACATTTGTAAGTTGCACTTTCACAACAAAGAGATTGCACTACAGTACTTGTATGAGGTGAATTGAACAATAAAATGTCTTTTGTTTATCATTTTTACAGTCCAAATGTTTATAATAAAAAATAATATACACTTTGATTTCAATTACAACACAGAATACAATATGTATGAAAATGTAGAAAAACATCCCAAATATTTAATAAATTTAAATTGGTATTTTATTGTTTAACAGTGCGATTAAAACTGCGATTGATTGCAATTAACTCAAAAAAATTAATTGCATGAGTTAACTGTGATTAATCAGCAGCCCTATAAATAATAAATATTAATCAAAGGATTAATTACAAAGAGTCTGGTCCAATGTCTATTGACTTTGGTGGGAGTCTTTCTATTGACTTCAGAGAGCCTTGGATCAGGCCAAAAGAGGCTGAGCTCTCCTAGATACATAAATGTCTTCATTTACAAGGGTATGCGATGAAATGTCAACTCCACACAAGGCCTGAAAGGGTAAATTAGGCCAATTACCCAATAGACTGCACCTGGAGGAAATCCAGGGAGTGTGAAAGCCTAATTGCTGATGAAGTCCAGCTGGGAGAGGAGCTGGGTTGGGTTTATAAAGACAGGAAATTGACAGCAGAAAGAGGCTGTGTGGAAAGGAGTCTGCTGTCATTGCCTGGGAGAAAGGAGGTGTGTTTGAAGCTACAGTGCCAACTAGCCTGCACTTATTCCCTGGGAGTTTGGGTTGGTAAACCTAGTGGGGGAGCCAAAATGTAGAGCTGAGAGGCAGGAAGGAGTCCAGGGGAAGAGCAAAATGGTCTGGGAGAAAGCAGGCCACTGTTGCTAGGGCTAGGGTCTCTGGCCTGGAATCCAGAGTAAAGAGCAGGCCTAGGTTACCCTAAGAGCCACTGGAGTGTTACCTGGGATTCTTTCAACCCAAAGCCCTTGGTAACTTTTACTCTGTGTCAGGTGTCAGGAAATCAATCAGGGGATACACGGCCATCCGACCAATAGATGGCTGGCACAAACAGGACAACACAAGAGTGCTTTCACTTAAAGCTAAACTTTACTTAGTCTCAAGCACTTACACACGTCTGCAACAAGATTAATAAAACACCTCCCCAACCCTTGATAATTACCAAAGCTGAGTGTGGCTTTCGAGTGACATAGCGGCAGGCTTCCGATGGCCAAATCTTCCATCTGCCAGTGGGGACTGCAATATCTATCCAGAGGGCAAATCCAAAAAGAGTCCCCAAATGAGTCCAACTATCTCAAGCTTTTCCCCCCTTATTTATACATTAGTAATAGAATGATATGTCCCTTAAAGAAACCTTGTTAAGTAAGCAGTTTCAATGATCAAGCAAGAGGTTCCTTCTGACCACTTAATGCTCTTTCCAAATGTCGTTTGTACCATTAGCTAACCAATGTAAAGTACTTTGGATAAAAGAACAAAAAAAACCTTTTTGTTCTACAAATAAAAGCACACAACTCATTTTAATAGCAGCAGTCTTACCTGTCTAATGCAATGGATGTGCCTTCTCTCCCCTGCCACAGCAGCGCCCAAGCTGGGACTGGGAAGAAGAGAGGTCTCTCCCTCTCTCTCCTGCCACAGCAGACCCTGAGATGGGGCTGGGAAGGAGGGGGGTCTCTTGTGTGCGGCTGCCCAGGCACGCACCTTAGAGGGAACTATCCATGGATCACCTGAATGGCACTCGCGGACCACTGATGGTCCACAGACCACAGTTTGAGAACCTCTGCTCTATGGAGTCCTTGTCATGTCATTTCTTCTAGCCAAGTTGTTTCTTGGCCACAACAGAATTCTCAGTCCATATTTCTTATGCATTTGACTTTAAAATCTTATGAGGTCAATGGATCTATGCTGATTTACAACTGCATAGGATCAGGCATTTACAATTAATATAAATGCAAAAGTCACTCACTTACCTGAATCAGAAATGTAAATGCACAACTAGCAGATGTACATGCAGCTTTTTAGTTTGGCATAGGAATGCATATTCAAATTTTGTGACTGCACAATGTGAAGTCCCTTGGAATATGGCCTTAGTTTTCAAGTAAACTTTGCAATTATGAAAAATGAAACTTCTTCTTGTAAACATTGCAAGGAACTGTAAGAGAGAGAAACACACACAGCTGTATGCATTTATCAAATTAGATACTCTCAGTACTCACACCTGGGTGCTTTCTTTGGACAAATGCAAACTTTAAAAGAAAATGTTTCATGTTCTTTACAGATTCCAGCTTCTTAATCATAAGCAATATTTTTCTGTTATAATAATACTTTATATATGTTAACAGATGGAGCTTCTTGTAAAAGACTCAGTCCTGAAAGTCTTGCTTCTAGATGACTCGGAGTAAATTTTCAAAGAGGCGTGTGAGACATAGGAATACAAATCATGTTAGCAAATAAGGGGATTTTTGTGTGCACTTCCTGTGCACCACAACAGGAATTCAGCTCTGAAACTTTAATTATCTATTTTTGTTCAAAGATTATGTGTTATAAATGCTGATCTTTTGTTATTGGTCAAGTGAACTGCGTTTGACAGGTCAAACCTATGATTATTGAATGGACCCAGTGCTGGATCCCATCAAGAGGGGCCAAGCCAGCCTCCAGCTGTTGACATCAGCACCTTCAAAGAGTGTGGGACTAATGACAACGTCAGCCTAATTGATTTCTTTCTACAGGAGCAGAAATCCGTCCCAGATGAGTGTTTAAAAACATTCTTAAAAATTAATAACACTGGACTTTTGGTAGATATCTTAATATATAATTAAATTATATATAAAACTATTTCTAAGGTGCATAGTACTTACAATATTGATAATAGATCCTGTTCAGAAGAACTGGTAATCTAGTTCCTTGATCTTGCAAACACTTACACAGATGCTTAACTGTACTCACACGAGTAATCCTATTAACTTCAGGGGCACTAAACATGTACAGAAGTGTTTGCAGGTGCCTCATGGACCAATTCTGAAAACAGCATCAGACAAAAAACTGACTATATTTAGTAGTCTAATTGGCTACCATAGGAATTGCCATTCTGCATCAGACCTGTGGTCCATCTAATCCAGTATCTCCACCAGTGGTGAGCACCAGATGCTTCAGACATAGTTATGAGAAGCCCTCTAGCAGGCATTTAAGGAATAACTGGAAGATTTGTTCCTCACATCCATCAGTTCATGTTGGCTATGGCCCTGAAGCATAACTTAATCAATTCTCTGCCATTGCAGGGGCCTAAGACATTGGTGCATCTTGGTCCCTCTTGTTCTCTGCCTGTGGCACACAATAGCTTAGTTTCCTGAGGGCTGTAACACTTTGGTTTAATTCTGGTGGTTGGGTTTGGTGTGTGTATGATTTTGGTGTCCTGTGATATACAGAGGTCAGACCATATGATCTGGTGGTTCCTTCTGACCTCAAACTCTATGACTCTAGAACAGGAGTAGGCAAACTACGGCCCGCGAGCTGGATCAGACCCCTCAGGGCTTTGGATCCGGCCTGCAGGATTGCCCCCCATGGCGCCGTGGGCCCAGAGCTGCTCTCAGAAGCGCCCCCTGGGTGGGGGGGCAGAGGGCTCCGCGTGCGTTGTCCTTGCCTCCAGGCACCACCCCCTGCAGCTCCCATTGGCCGGGAATGGGGAACCGCAGCCAATGGGAGCTTTGTGTGAGGTACCTGGAGGCGTGGCAAGGGCAGCGCATGCGGAGCCCTCCTCCCGCCTTCCCCCAGGGGACGCAGCGCTTTCTGGAGTGGCATGGGGCTGGGGACAGGGTAGGCAGGCAGGGAGCCTGCCCTGGCCCTGGTTCGCACTGCTGCCACCCTGGAGCCGCTTTAGGTAAGTGGCGCAGGGCCAGAGCTCAAACCCCTCCTGCACCCCGCCCCCCTGCCCTGAGCCCCCTGATGCACCCCCACCCCTCCTGCACCCCCACCCCCTGCCCTGAGCCCCCTCCTGCACTCCACACCCCTCCTGAACCCCTGCCCTGAGCCCCCTCCTGCACCCCGCCGCCCAACTCCCTGCCCTAAGCCCCTTGCCTGCACCTCGCATCCCTCCTGCACCCCAATTCCCTGCACTGTGGACCCCTGTGCACCCCAGCCCCCTGTCCTGAGCCCCCTCCTGCACTCCGCACCCCTCCTGCACCCCAACCCCCTTCCCTGAGCCCCCTCATACACCCCGCACCCCTTCTCTGCCCCAATCCCTTGCCCTGAGCCCCTTCCTGCACACCGCACCCCCCCACACACCTCACACTCCCTCCCGCACCCCAACCCCCTGCTCCGGCCCTCCATACAATTTCCCCACCCAGATGTGGCCCTCGGCCCAAAAAGTTTGCCCACCACTGCTCTAGAAGCATTTATGTTCTTTCCATCAGTCTTGTAGTTTTTTAGTCCTTCTGGTTGTAAATCTTGATGTTTTCATTTTTCATATAAATGTCCTTTTTATTTTAATCTTGCTAATTCATTGGCCTTCATGATATCTTATTGCAATGAGTTCCACAGAGGATGCGCTCAGGCCACGTCCCCCAGCCCCCTCCCTCCACCCGCTCTCGGCCAACTGCCTCCCCTGCCGCTCCGCTTGGAACGTACCAACGCTGCAGATGGGGCTGGGGAGCCGATGACCAAACACACGCCTCCCCTCACACCCTGCACTGGGGCTGGACCGGCACCTGTGGGAGAACCCGCCCGACAGGACGCTGGGCTACTGGCCCTTTAAAGGGACGGAAAAACGTCCGGTTCATGGCCGGATCGCGGTGCCCACAAGTGCAGCCCCATGGCCCTGCCCGAGGGCTGGCCCTGAGAGCACTGCCTCCACCCCGGCCTCCCCATGGGTCTCCTGTCCCTGCAGCATCATCACCCCATCCCGCACGGGCTACCCAGAGCGGCATCGGACCCCTCCCTCCCAGAGCCTGCCTGGCACAGCCCCCCCCCCCCCCCCCGCAGTACTAGCCTCAGGATCCAGCAGGCAGGTCCCGTCCGGGGACCCCAGCACCCTGCACCCACTTACTGCTGCACTCTGGGTCGGTGCAGCGCTTGCACTCGGCGAAGCACCGGTCCAGGTGCTTGGCGGCCAAGCAGAGGGGCCACTGTGTGGGCAGGAGCAGGGCAACTAGGGCGAGGAGCAGGAGGGAGAAGCGGGGCCGTGCTGCAGCCATGTTCACAGGGGGAGGAGGAGGGAGCGTCCATCTGGGGGGGGAGGAGGGAGCGGGGGGAGGAGGGAGCGTCCCTCTGGCTCCTGTTTGCGTAGCTCCGGCACGGGTCAGGTTGAGGGGCGGGGGGGCTCGTTGCTGGTGCCTACAAGCCCCGCCCCTGCCTTTGTGCGTGCCTGGGGAGTGGGGCTGCAGCACTCTGGAGGCGTCTGCCGGCCAGCCCAGCAGAAACTCAACTGCACTGCCCCAGGGCCCGGAAGAAGACGTGAGCAGTGCCGGCTTGCCGCGGTCCACCCGATATCGGGACAAAGTGCGTCCCGACCGATGTAAGGTCGGGACGCGGGACAAGTCCCATAAAATCGGCACTGTCCCGATAAAATCGGGACGTCTGGTCACCCTAATCAGGCTTCACAGTAATAGTCTCAATGAAGGGTAGCTATCCATCATCCATGCAAATTCTACTATCCAAGTGAAGAGAAAATGTGACTTATTGCTTAAAGGATGGAATGCCTTTCATATCCCATTCAAATTTATACAGAATCCAAAGACTTTGGAGGGGCCTAAATCAATTACCATGTTGTGTTCCAGCTCTTGATTAAAACATAAGGACTGGAGCATTTCTGTGGTGTGGGTGGATAATCTCTTTTTGACCTGTACCTATTGCCTGGTCTATAGACACCTGAGGATCCTGTAGGTGAAGAACTGCCAAAAACTTTTACTGTAGTTGCTTGGTTGGTAAAATAGTTCTATGTAAATAGATATATGTAAAAAAATTTTGACAGAGATACTTGGAAACAATTGGTGATTGGTGTACCCGTTATTGCAGAAAGCCCTATACAGAGCTGGCACAAGGCATAAGCAAACTAAGCATTTGCTTACAGCCCCGAGCAAAATCCTATATTAAGACTTATTCTGTCTTGGTTACTGCTCTGGTTCTAGAATCTAGAACCTTCTGGAACTTAAAGTTCCTGTTTCATTTTATGATTTCTTGATTAAAAACATCAGTCAATAATATTTAATTACATATTTGACACAATTAAGTGTTTGTACCTACAGGGCTTGACCCTGCCCTCTGATAAATTATGTACATGATGGGATGATTTAGTTGGGGATTGGTCCTGCTTTGAGCAAGGGGTTGGACTGACCTCCTGAGGTCCCTTCCAACCCTGCTATTCTATGATTCGATGATACATCACTGGAGGGGAAAAAACCCCACAGCTAGTCTACTTGTACACATGAGCCACAGCTGATCTTCCAAGGTACACAGAAATATGTATATATCAGAAGGCAGGATGAATAAAAACGAAATGGCTTAAATAATGGCAACAAATGGTTCTATGGTAACTCACCATATAGAGTTATGGGAAAATAACTGTAGCCCAGAGGAAGAAAAGAAAAGGATATGTATGTAAAAAAAAGGGGGGAGGGGGGGGGGCGGGGGAGATATAGCTAAGCAATTATAGGAAAGTAAAAATAGAGAATAAATTAGAAAGGGACATCTGAAAGAAGAAGATGTCAAACTAAACATAATTTAGAATGTGATTCTTTAAAATGTTCAGCGTTGGCCTACCTCCATTCCTACTGGAATCCATGGGAATATTATCATTGACTTGAATGGTAGTGGAGCCAGCACCTAGTGCTTTTGGATATCTCACCCTTAATCAAAACAAATTTTGTTTCATTTGGCTGGTGGGAGAGAGAGAGAACTTCTGAAACAACATGAATAGGAATCAGAAGAACTAGTAACTAACAAAAGAATTATGGTACTGTAAACAACAACAACCACCAATGCAATACTAGTTAATAATTCATTTTTAAAAAATAAGAACAAAAAGTCAGCATATTGTATGAAGCATTAATTGTGACTGAGGCTATGCATGTCAATGAATGGAATACAAAGTGGGGAAACAGTGTGGGGGGAATTAAAAGCAAATGAAGGAAGATAACCAATAATTTAGAAGTTAGTGGGATAACAAATGCACTGTGAAGATGAGAGGTTGTTTTAAAGATACACCTTTCTTCTTTCAGGTTTAAACACAATACAGTCCTTGCTTCAATATACAGTTGAATTATTCATTTTTTTTCTAATGCAAAATACAGTGAGAGGATTGTTTTTAAAGTTTTAAAATGTCTTATGGAGCTCTGGTGCTGCTAAACTATGAATAAAAAGCAGAAACTCAATTATCGTTGGTAGATTAATTTATTATGCAGATAAAGGATTAACTTAATAAATTAACAGTTATAATGAAAAAAGACTGCAACTTCATTAACCACAATAGCTATGGAAAAGGCAGATAGTTTTTGCTGCAACTACTGCCTGAGTCGTATTAACTTTCAAAATTCCCATTGCTGGTTGAGACAACTTGGGTAGATCCTCTCAAATGTATTTTATCCAAGGGATTACAGCTATAATTTTACTGCCACTCAGGGCATTCCTACTGTTTCTCTTTTAATATGGATGGAAGAAAGCTATTCTATTTCATTTCCTTAATAGTACCCCAAGTGATCTCAGGCTGTCAGCCCACTAAGTTGCTGGTGCAAAGAACAATCGATATGGAATTGTCTCCTCCTGCTATTTTGATACTGCAAAGAGAAAACAACAATTAAGTCTGTTTGGTGATCTCTGCACAAATTTCAGAGTTAAACTACCAGATTGGGCCTGATCTGGTCAAATTTGTGGAGCTCAATCCTTCCTATGAAGGGCCTAATCTTGCAAGTTGCTAACTGCCCTCACCTCCCACGTCTACTGCTAGAGTCAGGACTCTCGAGTCTCTCCTACAGGTCTGTATGTACCTCTCCGTACATTGGCCGTGCACTGGAATTACAAATCCTATGAAAAGCGATAGTATAGGACTCCTGGCTGCAAAACTAATTTTCATTAAAACAAATTACTCTTAACTTTAAATGAAACAACGGCTAGAATATGGCTTTAATCAGACATCTCTCTTTTTTCTGAGGTTCACCTGGTGACAACAACAAAACAAACATTTTAAGAGAGTGCACTTTAAAACTCTTTCAGAATGTCAAGATTAAAACAAAGGAGTAGATCCATAAATCCGAACGAAGAGGGAAAGTGAAAGAAGCATGTCAAAACAATATACTTCTGTTAAATCCTTTTCTTAAGGTGTAAATTGCCATTCTGACACAACTGCCAGTCTGAGCTACTTTGTCTAATAATGAGTTTGATCATAAAAATAGCTCCCTGGGGCAAGAAGACAGATGGGCTATCAATTCCTGAATTTGGTAGCCCATGAAATGACCTGTTACCCTCAGGACTAGAATTTTTGACCCATTACTAAGTGCAAACGTGGTGATGAAAGTGTACTTCTGAATGCTAGAAAGATGCTTGCTGAAGTCAATTTTATGGGTTTTTATTAAGCCTGATTTGAGTTTTTCCAACCATTGTAATAGTCAAACTATTGATAATAAAATCAGAAATTCTTCTGGGGATAGAGGATTTCAAAGGTATTATAAACAAATTATTAGAGAAGGTAAAATGTTCATGGCCAAATTCAGTGAAACTCACCTGATTTGTGTTTCATGAACCCAACACTCACCTAAGTTCATGGACTCTTAAGCCTACTAGCCTGAACCGTCTTACCTTGCTCCAGTGTTTCTGGCAATGACCCATTCCCTTCATCTTGCTCTTTTGTTGGCTAGGACAGCAAATGGATCTCTACTGCTAAACCAGGATAAATCACCTGGGTGAAAGAGGTAATGTTTCCATGCCTTAATTCAGAACCAGAGGATCCCTAGAGCCCCAATGTCTTCAGTGCTGCAGAGGCCTGGATTGCCTGATTAAGCACCATATAGTAACCACCAGGGGTGCTGGAACAATTTTTATAGTGGGGGAGCTCAGTCATTGAACCAAACTGTAAACCCTGTGTACAGTGGAAACCATTTCAAGCCAGGGGGTGAGGCAGCACCCCGAGCATCCCTAGTTCCAGCACCTATGGTAACCACTTCAGGTTCACATGGAATTTAGGATTTTATACAAACCTGAAACTCCAAAAAACCTGAAGAAATATGAGTTGCAGAGTAGCAAAACTGCTGGTTTGCTATGAGAAACTGGGAAACCTGACAGGTTCAGAGTCCTATACATTATGGGGGAAAGGTGTCAGCAGGCTGCCCTGAAAGGTCACTTCTGCTCCTGCAAAGTGTATGCATGAGGGAATTTGGGCCGTGACTGTGGGAAGGTGACTGTATCTAGGTTCACAGAAGAATCTATAAAACAAATCTGGTGAGGCAACTTGAACACAGTTTTCAAAGATGGGAGAAATGTGGTTTTCTTGAAGCTCCAGTGCTTGTCTTAGTGCAATAGATTTTTTTCCAGACTCTGACATTGCAGAATTATGCATTATTGAGAGTCTATAATGAATATATATTGAAAGTGCTGAGTCATACGGTGATGAGGACTTAGCTACATTGAATCTAGAACTGGACAAAGTACTTTATTGGACTCCATGAGGGAGGATTTTTTTCCCCCTGAGCTTCATGTAAAAGTATTTACTGAGTGCTCCCTTAATCCCAGTTACTGAGGACATTCAATACATAATTCAGTTTTGATGTTTCCTTTGCAGGTCACATTTAAAGGAAAATAATGAAACACACAGAGATCATGCTTTGGCTATTATAAAAATATCCATCTTCTCTTTTTGCTGTGGCTCATTTCAAACAACTCATAGAAGCTCCTGAAAGGAGATTTAGTCATATATTAGCTTTTCTTTACCTATATGATTACAATAGAACATCAAAAGATCACACTGTGTGTGTTATGGCATCACTAATACACATTGATTGTGCATTTATTAATATTTATACTTTACCTGGATATAATAAAATACATTTTAAAGCTGACTTGTATTTCTTTTTAATGTATGTAATTAATGTTCAAAATTGTGAGTTTGGATGGGCTAGCTTAATTTCTAGGATTAATCAGTTGATCGTTTTACTTCGGAATGGCCTGAGGACGTAAAATATGATTTAAAGGTACCGTGATCATACATCCTGTTTTGATTGGGACAGTCCCCTTTTTCAGCTCTGTCCTGTGCGTCCCAATATTTTTGCCCAAACTGTGCATTTGTCTCTGCTGATGACTTGTGCAGGCTGCACTGCTGCCAGCAGCAGTGCAGAAGTAAGGATGGCAATACCATACCACACAACTCTTACTTCTGCGCAGATTCTAGTGGCGGCACTGCCTTCAGAGCTGGGCGCCTGGCCAGCAGCTGCAGCTCTCCAGCCGCCCAGTTCTGAAGGCAGTGCCGCTGCCAGCAGCAATCACATGTTGCACATGTGATGCTTTTGTCCTTTTTATGGTGCTTGTGCATGTGACGGGTTGGATCACAGAAACCCCCTTGGGAACTGCCAAGTGATGTGCCAAGACTACTTCTGCCCCTGCTTTCCCTGCCAGCTTGGGACTCCAGCACCCTGTCTTGCTGAGCCAGACATGCCCGTCTGCTCCAACACAGACCCAGGGTCTGAACCACATGCCCCAAAGCTGCAGAATTAACTGAAAGCAACTTAAGAAGTGTTCCTGTCTTTAAGACTCAGATGCCAAATTCCCAATAGGGTCTAACCCCCAAATAAATCCGTTTTACCCTGTATAAGGCTTATACAGGGTAAACTCATAAATTGTTTGCCCTCTATAACACTGATAGAGAGAGATGCACAGCTGTTTGCTCCCCCCCAGGTATTAATACATACTTTGGGTTAATTAATAAGTAAAAAGTGATTTTATTAAATACAGAAAGTAGGATTTAAGTGGTTCCAAGTAGTAACAGAGAGAACAAAGTGAATTACCAAGTAAAATAAAATAAAACACGCAAACCTAAGTCTAATACAGTAATAAAACTGAATACAGATAAAATCTTACCCTCAGAAATGTTTCAATAAGTTTCTTTCACAGACTGGATACCTTCCTAGTCTGGGCACAGTACTTTCCCGTGGTACAGCCCTTGTTCCAGCTCAGATGGTAGCTAGGGGATTTCTCATGATGGCTGCCTCAGAGTTATATTTCTTATTTCTAGTTTCAGATACAAGAGTGATACATTTATATAAATAGGATGAACACACTCAGTAGATTATAAGCTTTGTAATGATCCCTTACAAGAGACCTTTTGCATGAAGCATATTTCAGTTACATTATATTCAAACTCATTAGCATATTTTTATAAAATCATATAGAGTGCAATGTCACAATGCATATTTGTGTCGTTAGAAGAATCAGTAGTTTGTGTGTGGTCATTTATTACTATAAAATGTCTTTGAAATGTCAGTGTAATTTTAATGAAGATCTCCAAAAACAGGTCAAGTTTTTAAAAAGACACTTCAACATCGGACAACAGCAAAGTTGTATGCGAGACATGTGGAGCACATTTATCGATTGCCCACAGCAGCCAAAATGACGTTACCCAGCACCTTCAAAGCAGAGATGCTGATAAAAGTAAGTGTTCAACACCAAGAGTTTCAGGATTTTTTTCTGAGACAAGACACAGAAGCTGAAAACATTTTTGCCAGTGAGGGAGTGTTTGCTTACCATTCAATATGGCACAGACACAGTTTCCAGTATAGTGACTGTTCATCACAATTAATTAAGAAACTCTACCAACCTAAGTTTATCTGCTTGCACAAAATCTGAGGCAATCATTTGCAACATCTTAGCCCCATTTTCCATTGAAGTGCAGTTTAAGTTGAACAAGTGTTCCTTTATTGTGCTTAGTGTGGATGCGTCAAACAAAAAGAAGCAAAAGCTAATTCCTGTTCTTGTACAGTATTTTCTCCCACTGAGTGGAGTTGCACAAAAATTATTGAGTTTTCATCTCTACCTGAAGAGACATCTGATTTGCAGTGTGCATTCATTCAGGAAGTGATTGAGAAGTACTCTTAGGACTTGGCTACACTTGCAAGTTAGAGCGCATTAAAGCAGCCCCAGGTACCCTAACTCCTGAAGTGTCCACACTGGCAAGGCACTTAGAGCGCCTGGACTTTGCAGCTGGAGCGCTCCTGGTAATCCACTTCCACGAGAAGCATAAAGCTTGCTGCGCCCAGTCTGAAACGCCCGGGCGTCAGTGTGGACGACGTGTTGCATTACTGCACTTTGATTGGCCTCCGGAAATGTCCCATAATTCCCTGAAGTCAAGTGGCCACTCTTGTCATTGTTTTGAATTCGATTGCAGCCATGCAGATATTCCCTTTCAAAGCTCCGTTTCTGACAGCCGGCATGCTTATCTGCTCTCGGACAAAGCAACCATTACTATGGAATGCTGCTGTTGTGAGTGTGTGTGTGTGTGTGTGTGTGTGTGTGTGTGTGTGTGTGTGTGTGTGTGTGTGTGTGTGAGAGAGAGAGAGAGAGGCGGGGGGAAAAGGGGGTTTACTGCTGTCTGAACTTACAAGACAACATGCTGACACACTCTCTGCCCCCCAAAACACAGTCTCTCCCCCCACATACACACAACACACTCCCTGTCACACTCCACCCCCCCACCCCATTTGAAAAGCATGCTGCATCCACTTGCACACTGGTATAGCTACCACAATGCACAGCTCTCTGTGGCGTTGCAAGAGCTGCTAATGTGGCCATGCCAGTGCGCTTGCAGCTGACGGTGTAAACACATGGCAGCGTTTTCCCTGCTGCTGTCTCAGTAGGCTGTTTTAACTCCCAGCGCTCTACATCTGCAAATGTAGCCAAGCCCTTAGTGACAAAATTGTTGGAATTTGTGAAGACAAGAGCAACACTAACTTTGGCAAAAGATGCAGGCCAACTTACGAAAAGAGACCATAAGTATTGGTGCGTATGGTGAATAACTGCCTCCAAACTGCAGTCGACTGTCTTCCTTTAGTAATGGAGATTTTTGATGTAAAGGTTTACATATACTTTCATATCTATACAATGCATGTTGAAGAGCTGAAAGACTTCTGTTGATTTGTCAAACTCGAATATATCAAATTACTAGAGCATGATAGCACACAATTCCTTTCACTGGGACCAGCAAGACACAGGATTTTTTAATTTATTTGATGGACTTAAAGCATATTTTTTTTCTCAAGATAAGTGCCAACCTGCTAAAGAAGCTCTTTGATGATTCTGCTATTCAACTATGGCTTCTCTTTGCCAGCAAATTGCCACATTCCAAAAGATAATGGAGACGATCGAGAAAAAGAACTTGTTGGTGACAGAAGTTGCATTGCAAATATGTTCCCTGCAAATTAACTTATCGGAGAGGCTTGGAGAAAGATTTGTCACAACAGAAGTGAAGAACCTATTGCACACTCTTGTAGAATGTGAGCAAATAAAAAAAAGAGTTTTACAGTGTAGTCAACAATTTTTACACAACATGCCAGTCCTACTTAGAGCTCTGGAGACTTGCCTTTGAGTGCACCCTGCTGAGGAATATACCATACTGGGAAGAAATGCACGACAGCCTTGCTGTATGCTGCACCAGAATTCCCACCTTGAATACGTTGGATGAGAATCATCTCTTTGAGAGGTCCAGTGCAAAATCAATTGTCTCCAGTTGTCTTTTAGACTAGAACCATCAGAGAATGCCCATTAGTGAAAAGTGGCAGAAAATTTTGAGAGATGCTCTGTAACCAAGGTTGTGGAATTTGTGCTGTGTCTGACTGGTACTATAGTGCCCATTAAACATGTCTTTTTAATTATTAATGATGTGTGGTCTTCTGAAAAATCACCTTTGAATGTCTCCACCCTAAAGGCTGTCTTGTGCATGCAAGTTAACTTTTCTCTGGACTGGACTGCATCCTATGACAAGTTGCTGAAAGACAAGAAAACCCTCGGAAAAATAGCACCGTCGGAGAAATACAACTGGTATCAGTCAGCTTCACACCCTGAAGAACAGCAGCAAGACAGGGAACAATGCCAGTAACTATTGAATTGTAAGTAATGTATATGAAATTATAAAATGTATGAACTGCCTTATCTTTTGTGTGTACTATAATTAAACTCCCCAGAGCACTGACCATCTGTTACCCAGTCTCTCATTTTCAGTTTAGGAAAATATGGTCACCCTACTTAAAGGGAACAAAACAGTCAATACTGTATTAAGCATCTAATAACTTGTATTAATATGTTTTAGGGTCCTCAGCTTGAATTGTGTACATATTTCCTACTAGTATTCCCACAACTACACATCTTCCAGCCATTCCTGTCAGTGGAGGAAAGTACACCAACCATGAATACTACAGCACCCTTCAGGTTACAATAGCGACTGTGGAAGAGCTCCACTGCTGGTCTCCTGACCTGTGTAGGAAAGGATTCCTTCCCCAGCTCAAATGGATTTCCCTAGAGCAAGTGTAACCCATCCCCACTTGGTGTGGCACTCTGTCCCCCTCTAGTGGTAGCTAGAGCATCTAGAGATTGATGAGCCAGCTACAGTCTTGGCTAAAAGAGATCTGTCTTTTAGCTCCTGCAGTAGAGGTTCATGTGCTAAGATTGAGAGATCTCAGGTTTGATCCCGGCCAACAACAACCAGGGTCTGTCAGTGTTACACAAGCACAGTTAGTCTTGTTTAAGGCTCCGTGTTTGTCACAGCATCACAGTGTGAGAGGGAGCCCAGCTTGGTAAAACAGTGGTACCCCAGTTCCAGGTTGCACCCCGGGGAACCCATCAGACTGACACACTTCTAAAAATCATAATCTTGAGTGTCACACACACACAGAGGGAGCAAAGGGCAGAGAAAGAAGCCAAGAAGCCAGTTTAAAGCATCAATGTGTGATGAGTGGGATCGTTATATTCACGTAATTGAGTGGGTGCTAAACAGTATTGGTCGGAAGTGCATTCAGTCCTTAATGGGGATGGAATTTGCTTCTGTTTTGAAAGTGTGATTTGTGGAGTGTGCTACAAACCTTATTTTTATACACATAGCACCTACGAGCCCTAGTCATAGAGCAGAACCCCAGTGTGCTAGATGCAGTACAAACACAGAATCAAAGAATGGTCTAAAATAATGGTGTGGATCGAGCTGTCATAAAATACTCTTACTTACTCATTGAGCCTTTCACTGTTCCCCTTAAATTATTACCGTATATGTACAGAAAACCCAAGAGATGAGTATTTGCCTTGGCCTCATTGATAATCTCTTGGGTTTCTGGGTCTCAGCCTCAATGTTACCAATTCTTGCCATGTTTGGTGGGGGCATTGTTTGTTTTTAAAGCCACACCACCTGGAATCAGGTTTTTATGTTAGGATCTGAGTTTTAGATTTTTTTTTAAGTAAATTTCTAGTCTTCATGGTTGCAGAGGAAAACTTAAAAACATGGACCCAAAAGGCTCAAAACCAACCAAACGAACCCAGAAGACTGACTGAGAGAACTCAACATGTATTTTTTAAAAATCTTGTAATTTTTAAGATCATTCAATATTCTGGGGGGCTAGATTCATAATTTTTGAATGCCCAGGATTGGCAATGCAGCAATCATTACTGCGCTCTGTTTTCCACGATGCCTCCACCTTCCCCAGCCAAATCTGAGAGACACGCCATTTGTCTGGTTTAGCCTCTTATCCAGCAAAATAGTTCTGGCATAGCAAGGGGCAGCTGTGATTGTTATTGAAATTATAAAGGATCAAAGGTTTGCTTAAAGTTCAATCTAGGTAATACCACTTTACAGGATTAACTCAATGAACAAATGCAGGTCAGCTTTTAAGATACATATTTGCTTCATGAAGAGCATATACATGTGAATGCTCCCTCTTTCCTATAAAACTTGCATCATTCCTATAAATGGGAGATCTTCAACTTTTTGTGTGTGTACTTTCTGTGTGGTGATTACCGCACTACCCCTCAAGAAACCTGAAAATGAAAATAAAAACTCTTTTTTCCATAAACTGTAATTACTTTAATTGCAGGATAATTATATAAATAATGCATTTGAATATAGGTTTCAGTTTTTCTTTGTTTTCTAAATATTATCATTTTTCTGTGTTTTCATTTGTATAAACAGGAAACATTTAAGTTAAGATGCAGAGCAGGTGAACTGCATGTGATACCAGGAGAGACAATCAAAAGATGATTAGGCTATTGAAAACTGTCTAACTAGGTGATAATTTTTAAGTGAGCAGGTGTACTTATTCATTATAACTTTAAAATGGAAAATACATTTGAATTAACTACTGAAATCCTACATTAACAGGTCTTGTTTACACTGATAAAAAAGCAAGGAAGTTCTGAACTACGGTTGAAATTCACTTATTAAGCCCCAGGGATTAGTCACATTTTTTAAGAACCAAACTGAAAACAGGAAGAATCTACAAACTCGCTGTTTCCAGTCAGTGATGGGCTCAAGCTTTTTGCTTTATAGAAGACATCTTGGTTTCCTTAACAATATGGATATGTATTTGTATAAATGCGCTGCCAAAGCTGCTAGAACCAAGGAAACATAATCATCACATCATTGTCCCAGTTGCCACATCCCTGGCTGGACCCTTCTCTCCAGGTTCCACTGGGGCCCTCCCTTCTTTATCCATGACTTCCCAGAGGGCTCATTCCTGGGAGTATTGTTTGAGTAAGGATTGGAGGATCAAGCTGTCTAATGGTGAAAGCCTTACTCCATTGAAGTCAACAGCAAAACTCCCATTGACGTCAATGGGGCCAGGTTGTCACCTTAAAATTCTACTAGTATCAGTTGATCATACCATATGGTGACAATTCCACATATTTACATTCTCACCACTTTTCCTAGTACAGATTCATCCCAAGGAGTCAGAGAGTGGTACAATATCTAGGCATAACGGAGCAGCCTAACAGCAGTGGGATTAATATTGTTTTGGTTAAAGTTTTTAACTAGTCAATAAACAACCTTTGATTAATTCAAGTGTGTGTATGTGTGTAGGCTAATCTTGTGATTAAAGTGAGGACCAGAAGTCCAGATGGGTCTGCAATAGTCTTCCTATGTCACCTTCAGAAGATCACTGAATGTTTCTGTACCTCAGTTTCCACATTGTGTGAGGTGATTTCAGATTGAATTCCTTATTGTTTACTAAAGTGCTTTGAAATCAACAGAAAATGCTACAGGAAAATAAATACATACATTGTTTATATGATGTTGTCACGAAATAGCATATCACTACAAGTTACTCGGGTTTTTTGTTGGTTTGTTTCATTTACTTATTATATTGAAATGCAATAAGCAAACCAAATGTCCACAGTATATGATGGGTACATGCAGAACACATGTACAGTGCCAAAATGTTGAAAGTTAGGCATAGAAATCCACACTTTGACATCTGCCAATAACAAAATGATCTGATTTACAAAGGGTTGCTGGGCCCAAAACTCACTGAATTTTGGTTATTTTATTGACAGGCTTTTCTCTGCTACTCATTGCCAGAGTAGTCGAGCACATGTCATCAACATTAACAGCTTTGTCCTTGTATCACTCCTGTGTGCAAGGTGTGGATTATTATCCCCATTTTTACAGAGGGAACAGAAATGCTTTCAAAAGTGGGTTGGAATTTTCAGTGCTTCACTTTTTGAGCACATGCCACTCTCCTGCCTCAGCACGTGGGGGAACTTGATGGATCCAGCCATGAAGGGTAACAGTCCCAGCAGCAAGTGGGGGAGGGAAACATTCATTGAGGGACACCAGGGAGCTCCTCCAGGCCCCTCACCCCTGGGAGTCTCTGGCACCCATTAGCTAGCTTGGGGGAGAGAGGTGCTGATTGGCCAGCATTCCCCAACTCCCAGGATTTAACCTGGAGTGGGGTCTTGTGGAGCCTCTTTTATGTCTGCTCCTGCAACCTCGCTTTACCCACATTGATCCAGGAATGGAATCCAGTCTGACAGATGCTGTGGGTCTAGCAGATTGTCCGTTTTGGGGGTCAGGAAGGAACTTTTTCTTGCATGAGCCAATTGGCAGAGGACCAGGGAGTTTTCCACCTTCCTCACAGCACCTTCAAGCCACAGTAGGTTAAGTAGGAATACATTTAGTATCTAACTGAAGTACTTGGGTTGAGTTGTTAATTTGTCACAACTTGCAGCCTGTTTTCAATGTGGTTAAAGGGATAAAATGAAGTAAAAGATCTGGGATTTTGGTGATGGGCCTTGGGCTCATGGGATAGGGTGCGACCGTGTGGCCTTTGCTGGCTGAGATCCCCACCCTTCTGCACCTTCTGTCCCCATCAATGGTGGTGGGGGGCAGGAATGTATTAGGACTGAGAGAGCTGAGTACAAGACAGGTAATCTGAGGAGATCTTACCCCCAATTATGGTAAGGAGCTCTGTAACCCCAACACTGGAACCAATTAAATGTCTGGTATAGGAGAGTATAGCACTCCTCGCCTGTGCTATAAAGTTTAACTAAAGTTGCAACCTGTCACTTAATTCTATGCATGTGTCTGTCCTCATTTTGCCATTGTCTTCATCAATCAAGTTTTGGACTTCAAGAATTGCTGAGCACCATCTAATCTGTTAGCGGTGTGGGTGTCTGGCCTTCTGATACTCAGGCAAAATCTAAGCCACCCAAAGTTAAAAGCCATTTTTTGACAATGTAGGCGTAATTGATTTCCCAAAGATCACAAAGTCGGTCTATGATAGTTCTCGAATCTCAGTCCAGGGGACTAATCACAGGATCATTTTTCCTTACCACTGCAAGGTTTTGAAGTCAATAACACTTCTGAAAATCAAGCCACTTATTTAAGTTCCTAAATATGGATATGCCTAACAAATTAGAAAAGTTTGACCAGTGTGGTTCTGTTAAGCAGCAAGATATAATAGGATGTATTAATTCAACTAACTCCTAATGTGTCATGTGAAGCATGAGGCTGGTGACCAAGTGTCATTAATGAAGCTAAGTATGAATTGATGTAACACAATTCTTGCACTAGAGTGCCTTATTGTCATCATAAAATGTTATATGACAACTTTGTATGTACATCTATGTATGTTTCTCACAAGTTCTGAGCCCAGTGATTTATACTGTATGACACTGCTCCCAATATGCTTATTAGCAAGTTAGCTCATTGGTTTGTCCTGACTACTTAGAAGATCAGACTTATATTTTGACATGTATATAATTGAGTTCTATTGCTCTGTGCTCATTTTCAATCTGGCCAATTGTTTTTTACATCTTTTCTATAAACCCTCAATATCTTTGCAGTCTGCATGATTTCCTCCAAACCCTTCCTTTGTTTAAATTCTGTGGAGCTGTTTGCCGATTTGGTCAATCAAACTATACCATTATCATCATGATCTGACAAACAAGTCAGCACCACTACACTGAAGTCAAACAAATTAAAAAATAAAACTCAAATTCCCCACTACGAATTATGGTTTACCATAGTGCAATTCTTATTGGCAAATCATTTCATCCACTTCTAATGTCTGTTTTATTAGCACTTCTTTGAACACATGAGGGCCAAGTTTCTCTCTCAATTACACTTATGTAAATTCAGAAAACTCCACTGAAGTCAGCATTTAGATACCCCAGCACCAAGTGCTTTAATGCCTACAGATAGAACCGAGAGCAGAATTTGACCTGTAGTCCTTCTCAATACACCCATCCATAACAAAAGTGTATTTAAGTTGCGTACACTTATACAAGTATGCGGCTACTGTACTCTCTTATATCAGAGACACTTATCCAGTACACTTGTGTGGATTTCTTTCTAGTCCACATCATGCTTGACTGTAATATGCTCAAATAAATTTGTTAGTCTCTAAGGTGCCACAAGTACTCCTGTTCTTTTTGCGGATACAGACTAACACGGCTGCTACTCTGAAACCTGTAATAAGATAGTTAGATATTTTCTATTTTGGAAAGTAAGGGGGAAACTGCTGCTTGTGTATGTGTGTCTGAAGGAGAAATGTGAAAGGGGTTGTGCAGTGAGCTTTCTTGGCTTTTGGAGCATGCCTGAGTGGCAAAGGCACTGGTTTGTACTGACCTTTAACCTTTTTGTTCAATGTCAGTCACAAAAGGCTGATAACAAAACAGTTCCAAGAACATACATTCACACTTTGTGTCAGTTGCTTGACCATATGCTTGTTATGAAATATATTCAAGAGATCAAATAACCAATATTAGTCAGGTTTATTGCAAAAAGTCAACAATAATACAGTACAGGAAAAAGGTTCAATACTATAGCAGTTTCTGGGAAGCCATCTCATGCAGTGTTGTTATCTTCACCTTACGCAGAAGGTGCGCTTCCAAAGTTACACCCCTAAAGTGATCTTTTTCATAACAATCCTGTTTATAAATAGAAAGGTGGTAGGCACCTCATCTAAAACTAGCTTTAACCAATCAGCTATCTACCTTTTTTTTCCAGGTACCATGGTGTACCCTTTATCTCTTTGTTTTTTACACATATATTCTGGTTACCAAGGGGCATGAAGGCACCTCCTCGGTTTGTACCAGGGTAGAACAATCAGATAACTTGTCCTTTTCATTTGGAACGTTCCAGTATTGCCCTGTAATATTAACTCCTGCCTGTTGCTATGGTAAAACATCCATATGTCCTGAACCTGACAGTTTTCTGATCTCCTTAAGCCAAAGCTTTCTACAGCTAATGCAAGGTATTATGGGATACTTGACATAGGTGAACAGAATTCAGGGGAGAGTATAAATACATTGTTAGCATAACTTCCCAACACTTATATTAATACTATGCCTAACATGTATGTATTGGCTAACACAACGCCACATATTTGAGTGCATGCACATACAAATACTGCCACCGAAACATGACAAAAAAAGGAAAAAAGCAGCAACAGCAAAAGGCAAACTCTCTTCTAATTGCCTGCTCCTGATCTCCCTGGGGTGATCTCTCTCAAGCTGGTGACTTGAGAGCAATTCTGATGCCATTATTACAGAGGAGTAATTTCATAATGACAGAATTAAAGGCAGGAGAAGATTCTTATTTGTTAAGACTGTTTAGATTTCATTTATCAGATCCTGATCTCAGTTACACAGGGTAAATCGGGAGTAACTCCACTTATTTCTACCTGGCTCTATAGTACATTAAAGAAGGTCTTATTAATATATCTGCTCTCTTAGGCCTTGTCTACACTACGAGAGTAGTTCGATTTTACTTGCATCGAATTTTTGTAATCGATATTGCAAAGTCGAACGTGTGTGTCCACACTAAGGACAGTAATTCGACTTTGTGCGTCCACACTAACGGTGATAGCGTCGACATTCGAAGCGGTGCACTGTGGTCAGCTATCCCACAGTTCCCGCAGTCCCCTCTGCCCATTGGAATTCTGGGTGTAGCCGGCAATGCCTTCTGGGTAACAAAATGAGTCGAGGGTGCTTTTGGGAAACTGTCGTCATCCGTCCATCACTCCCGCCCTCCCTCCCTGAAAGCGCCGGCGGGAAAACAGTTCGCGCGCTTTTCCAGTCATTGACAGCGCGGACGCCACTGTACTCCGAGCATGGAGCCCGCTGCGACCATCGCTGCAGTTGTGGCCGCTCTCAACGTCTCGCAGCTTATCATAAAGGTTTCCCTGAGGCAGATGCAGAAAAGTCAGGCAAGGAGGCTACGGCACCGCGGTGATGTCCTGAAGTCTGAGAGTAGCACAGACCTGTCAGAAAGCAGGCGACCCAGCGCCGAGGACATCACAGTGGCAATGGGTCATGTTGATGCCGTGGAACGGCGATTCTGGGCACGGGAGACAAGCACTGAGTGGTGGGACCGCATAGTGCTGCAGGTCTGGGATGAATCCCAGTGGCTGCGAAACTTTCGCATGCGGAAGGGAACTTTCCTGGAACTTTGTGAGTTGCTGTCCCCTGCCCTGAAGCGCAGTGACACCCGGTTGCGAGCTGCACTGAGTGTACAGAAGCGAGTGGCCATAGCCCTGTGGAAGCTTGCAACGCCAGACAGCTACCGGTCAGTCGCGAACCAGTTTGGGGTGGGCAAATCTACCGTGGGGGTTGTTGTGATGCAAGTAGCGAAGGCAATCGTTGATGTACTGCTGCCAAAGGTAGTGACCCTGGGAAACGTGGAGGCGATCATAGATGGCTTCGCAGCGATGGGATTCCCAAACTGCGGTGGGGCCATAGATGGAACTCACATCCCTATCCTGGCACCGGACCACCAGGCCACCCAGTACATTAACCGAAAGGGATACTTTTCCATGGTGCTGCAAGCACTGGTGGACCACAGGGGACGTTTTACCAACATCTACGTGGGATGGCCGGGCAAGGTTCATGACGCTCGTGTTTTCAGGAACTCTGGTCTGTTTAGACGGCTGCAACAAGGTATTTACTTCCCGGACCACAAAATAACTGTTGGGGATGTGGAGATGCCTATAGTCATCCTCGGGGACCCAGCCTACCCGCTAATGCCCTGGCTCATGAAGCCCTATACTGGCGCCCTGGACACTGAAAAAGAACTCTTCAACTACCGGCTGAGCAAGTGCAGAATGGTGGTGGAGTGTGCTTTTGGCCGTCTCAAGGGGAGATGGAGAAGCTTACTGACTCGCTGTGATCTCAGCGAAACCAATATCCCCATTGTTATAGCAGCTTGCTGTGTGCTCCACAATCTCTGTGAGAGCAAGGGGGAGACCTTTATGGCGGGGTGGGAGGTTGAGGAAAATAGCCTGGCTGGTGATTACTCACAGCCAGACAGCCGGGCGATTAGAAGAGACCAGCGGGAAGCGCTGTGCATCCGGGAGGCTTTGAAAGCAAAGTTCCTGAGTGAGCAGGGTAACCTGTGATTTTATAGTTTGTGTACTGAGAAGCTAAACCTGCCCCCGTTTCTTTACCCAGGTAATGTTGACTATCCTATCCAGTTACATACCCCCTTCACCCCCCCTCCAACACACGTGTCGAAATAAAAATAGTTCTACTTTGTTAAAGCACACCGTTTTCTTTAATACTGTTTTCGCGGGAATTTTTTAAAACTGGGACGCAGACTGTGGTGCGGGGCGGGTCTAGTGTTGTGACGCGAATGCAGCTTCTAAACTCAAGGATTGACAGGCTCCGCTGCGGTGGGATGCTTGTTTCAACGGAGCCTGTCAACCCTCCTGATCGGGACTGTGTGTATGGGAGGTCTATTTGACTTTGTGGCAGGGGGAGGACGGTTACAGATCCCATGCTGTGTGGCTCTGTGATCCTGTCTAAGGACCGGCGCTTAAGATCTGTAACTGCCCTCCCCCGCCACAAAGTCACAGAGCAACCCCCCCCCCCCAACATTACATCAAAACAACCTCACAGACTAACCGGGGCAACTAGTCACTGCATCACTGCACTGTGTATGTGCCCTGCTGCTGTGCCTGCCCCCGACTATGTACCCTGCCAAAGGAGACTGTCCTGTCCAATTTCCAACCCCCTTTCCCCTCCTCCTCCAAAAGAACATGATTGAAACAGTAGTTAACAGAAACGAATTTTTTATTATCAACTACACATGGCATTGGGAGGTGAAACTTGGACGTGGGCTTGTGTCAGGCGGGAAGGAAAGAACTTTTCAAATTTTGGGAAATGAGAGCCTTCTGCTACTAGAGCTCTCTGCAGGGGTGGAGTGAGAGTTAGCAGGGACTCTGCCGCCTCTCCTTCTTTGCACTTTGGGTGAGGTGGGTATGGGACTTGGTGGCGGGGGAGGGCGGTTAGAGATGGACTGCAGCGGGGCTCTGTCCTCCTGCCTCCGTTCCTGCAGAACATCCACAAGGCGCCGGAGCGTGTCCGTTTGCTCCCTCAGTAGTCCAAGCAGCGTTTGAGTCGCCTGCTGGTCTTCCTGCCGCCACCTCTCCTCCCGATCCATGTTGGCTTGGTGCATTCGGGTCAAGTTCTCCCGCCACTGGGTCTGCTGTGCTGCCTGGGCTTGGGAAGAGGCCATAAGCTCAGAGAACATGTCCTCCCGTGTCCTCTTCTTCCTACGCCTAATCCGCGCTAGCCTCTGGGAGTGTGATTCCAGGCTAGGTTGTGAGACAGTCGCAGACGGGGCTGTGGAAATGGGAAAAAGGGAGTGAATTCCTCAGAAAGATAAATGTAGTTGTGAACAAAGAACATAGTCTTTCTCTGTGAACAAGACCATGCACAGCACCTTTCACATGCGCACTCAGCACAAGGTCGAATTCTCGGCCTTCGCATTCAGTGCCTGGGGTCTTGAACAGCACATTTGAGAAGCGGGGCAGCACAACGGAATTTCTGTTGCAGGCAGACATGGTAAGCCGTACACTTGTGGCAGTTTAAAACTTTTATATTACCACTGGCCTCATTTCACATTTAAATCAATGTCAGTCCCTGCTGCCAGCAATCCGGCAAGCGGGAACTCTGCCCCTGTCCCACCCCCTCGCGGCTGTCCCCGGGAATGATCCCTTTCGGCTGCCCCTCTCCCGCCTCCACCGCGTGGCTGCAAACCAGCGGTGACAGTTCTGTAAAGGAACGGGAAAGCAGTCCCAACACTAACATTCCCCTACCTAATTAAAAGCAGGTCACCATGGCCGACATCACCCTGATGAGGATCTCCGAGAGCGACAAAGAGAGAATGCTCCGGGAAAGCCTCCAAAGACCAGGGCCGTATGCCGCCCTGCTGTGCAGAGCAATGATCCCCGAGTACCTGATAATCTCGTGGCGCGGCAACGTGTCGTACTTCGGAGGACCCAATAAGGCCGCTCTCCCCAAGAACCTCATGCAACGGCTTTCAAGTTACCTCCAGGAGAGCTTCATCGAGATGTCCCAGGAGGATTACTGCTCTATCCCCGGACACATAGACCGCATTTTACTGTAGCTGCAGTAGCAGGGAATAAACAGTAGAGCGGCTTGTGCAGGACAATCACTGAAAACCGGACATTGCTAGATTTCTTTTCAAAACTTGCACTGCCCCTTACTAAACCGTTAAGCGCCTAGGGCACACTAATCATGAACAACCCATTCTTTTAATTGTTAATATTCCTGTTTTGTTAAAAATAAATGTTTAGATGTTTACAACACTTACTGGCTGATCCTTCACCAGATTCTGTGTCCGGGGTAATGGCTGGGGACGCTTCGTAGGGGATCTCTGTAAGGGTGATGAAGAGATCCTGGCTGTCGGGGAAATCAGCGTTGTGAGAGCTGCCAACTGCCTCGCCCTCCTCATCTCCTTCCTCATCTTCCCCGTCCCCTAACATGTCTGAGGAACCGGCCGTGGACAGTATCCCATCCTCAGAGTCCACGGTCACTGGTGGGGTAGTGGTGGCGGCAGCACCGAGGATGGAATGCAGTGCCTCGTAGAAACGGGATGTCTGGGGATGGGATCCGGAGCGTCCGTTTGCCTCTTTGGTCTTCTGGTAGCCTTGTCTCAGCTCCTTGATTTTCACGCGGCACTGCGTTGCATCCCGGCTGTATCCTCTCTCTGCCATGTCTTTAGAGATCTTCTCGTAGATCTTTGCATTCCTTCTTTTGGATCGCAGCTCGGAAAGCACGGACTCATCGCCCCACACAGCGATGAGATCCAAGACTTCACGATCAGTCCATGCTGGGGCTCTCTTTCTATTCCCAGACTGCACGGCCATCACTGCTGGAGAGCTCTGCATCGTTGCCAGTGCTGCTGTGCTCGCCACGATGTCCAGACAGGAAATGAGATTCAAACTGGCCAGACAGGAAAAGGAATTCAAATTCAAATTTTCCCGGGGCTTTTCCTGTGTGGCTGGTCAGAGCATCCGAGTTCGCACTGCTGTCCAGAGCGTCAACAGAGTGGTGCACTGTGGGATAGCTCCCGGAGCTATTAGCGTCGATTTCCATCCACACCTAGCCTAATTCGACATGGCCATGTCGAATTTAGCGCTACTCCCCTCGTCGGGGAGGAGTACAGAAGTCGAATTAAAGAGACCTCTATGTCGAACTAAATAGCATCGCAGTGTGGACGGGTGCAGGGTTAATTCGATTTAACGGCGCTAACTTCGACATAAACGCCTAGTGTAGACCAGGCCTTATTTAGAGTTGATTTTACTCAGGTTTCATTTTTGGTGGTAGATGAATTATGAGGGCTATGTGAAAACAGCATATAATTCTTCAAGAAACAATATTCCCAATTGCCCTCTGAATATATTTTGTGGGCCAAAACTTTTTTATGTGGAATTTTCACAAAAATGTTGACTTTTCATATTGAAAACTGCAAAATTGTATGTTTCGCCAAGGAAACTAATCTTTGTGCAAATACACTTGTGCATTTTACAAATCCTTCCCCTCTCCCCCCAAAAAAAGATTAGGACCTTTCTTAGTGAAAATACTACAATTTTGAACAAACATCCACAGAACATCTGTTGTAAAATTGAAATAGAATGTGGAAACCACAAGTTTTGAGGGCTTTGAAGTTTGCTGAAAACATATTGCACAGTCCTAATTGTTATCAGCTATAACTGTTTATTGCATTTTAATAACAAAAAGGGTATTTTGTTTTCTTTCTGTAAACACAGAAATCTTCACAAGATATTTTATGCACTTCCTGTGTTTCCATTTTCTTTACATCAGAATATACTGTGACCATAGGGGAAAATTGGTGGGTGCTCTGCACCCACCGGCAGCCAAGCTCCCCGCCCTCCCCCGCCCCAGCTCGCCTCCACCTCTTCCCCTGAGCTCACTGCGTCCCGCTTCTTCTTCCAGTGCTTGCCACCATGAAACAGCTGTTTTGCAGAGTAACAAGCTGTGGGAGGGAGGGAGGGGAGAGGAGCGGGAACGCAGCGTGCTCAGGGGAAGAGGTGCGGCTGGAGTGGAGATTTGGGGAAGGAGACCAATAGGGGCAGGGAGGGGGTGGAGTTGGGGCAGGGACTTTGGGAAAGGGGTTGGAATGGGGGTGGGGCCTGGGAGGGAGGGGGAAAGGGACGGGTAGGAGTCGGGCCGGGACCAGGGGCGGGGCGTGGTCAAGCACCCACCGGCGCCAGGGGAAGTTGGTGCCTATGACTGTGACCATACTGAATTGATAAGGCCTGATCCTGAAGCCCATTAAAGTCAATGGAAAGACTCTTATGATATCAGTGAGCTTTGGAGCATGTGCGCACACAATATATGTATTAAAATACATAAAACCTACACAGAGCACACCAAAAATTGTGTTAGCACCCCCCCTGAACCACCATTCCCAGAGACATTCTTGCTCCAGATGACAATGGATCATCATTTCAGGCACTGTTAATCCATTCTTAGGGTATGTCCAGACTACTCACCGAATTGGCGGGTAGTAATCGATCTATCGGGGATCGATATATTGCATATCATCTAGACACGATATATCGATCCCCAAACGTGCTCTCGTCGATTCCGGAACTCCACCAGGTGAGTGGCAGTAGCGGAGTCGACGGGGGAAGCCGCGGCCGTCGATCCCGCGCCATGAGGACCCGAGGTAAGTCGAAATAAGATACGTCGACTTCAGCTACACTATTCCCATAGCTGAAGTTGCGTATCTTACATTGACCCTCCCCCCCAGTGTAGACCAGCCCTTATAATTACAGCATTTCAAACCTACATGGTGATTTAGCGTATGGCAAGCCTGGGTGTGTTCGAAGTTTCCTTGTGAACCCTGCTACCACGCATTAAAAAGTCCGTAGTGCGCTTTGATGTCCTGCTGTTTAAAATGGGAGTACCTCCAAGCACTGTAGTGCACTGTAGCAGGGCCAGTGAGTATGCTGCAAGTTAGTGTGCTGTACATTCACACCCTGACTTGGCACATTCTAAATTGCCATGTGAACAAGCCTGTAGTTTCTTCATGATGCCAGAGGGCTTGATGGAAGTCTGCACACTGCCCTTTGAACCCCGATATTTAAAATGAATCAAATGCATCAAAATGTATGCCTTATCACAGAAGTAGGATGTGTCCTCATACTTGGAGATACAATACCTGTGTTTTCTGCAGTACTGTGATCATGACGTCTCTGCTTATAAATTGAACACCTTCCATTCTTGCTGTTCTTCTTTACCTCACAGCTCTTAGCCATTTAAATGGTGGAAGCTGTTTATAGTGCATTAAACGTTTATGCCGTTTCATGTTTCCCAAGTCATTTCTTTCCATTGTCATATGAAACCATGCCCCCCCCCAACCGCCCCAAAACACAGAGAAACAAAATACTAATAGTGGACATCAAGAAGCAAGAAGTTTGTGGGTAATCAGCTAAGTCAACAGCTATATGAATGAAAGAAGTAATGCTACCAAATACTCTGCAGTTTGTATGTGAAGGGTTTAACTTTCTGCATATTTTCTAGTAAAGGAGCATTAATGGGTGGTTATGGGGCATTTGTTCACTAAAATATATTGAAAAGACACTTTGAACTCCCTGATGCATGATGTCATCTGCTGGATGAAAATGGGAAAGTCAGGAAGCTAAGCTGTTTCCTTTAATTGGAAGAGATGGCAATTTCTCCAACAAGCAATCCTATATCATAACATTACAGTTCAGAGAGAAAGAATTGGTTGGAGTTACACTAACTCAAGAGCTTCCCAATCCATATGAGAAAGAGCTGTCCATTAGAATAGTTATTCTGACTGGCTTGGACAATTAAGTGTTGTATACTTATACGCCTAGTATTAATTACAGTATTTCACAAGTAGTCCCCATGTGCATTAGGACTCATGATTTGCATTTCTTCACTTAGTGATATTGTCCGTTTATGCGTTAATGGATACTTATTTCACTGCAGTTGCAATATAACAAACACTATGTATGGTGAATGGCTATAAATAACTATGCTGCTTTGCTTTTGCACTGAGTTCTAAGTTGCATAAAACTTCAGTAATTATTTTGGGATCATTGCATATAAAGCATAAATACAATGTATATTCACATGTAACATGAGAGGCTTTTCAACGGGAAATTGGAAATGTCTGTGTGATGATGGGAATAAATGTCTTCATTCCATTTACCATTGGATCTGTCAGGCATATGAAATCTTACCCTTGTAGGTCTCTATCCTTACTCTAGAGGTACTGATGATCTTTCAAGGGAGAAAACACTGAATAAAGTGAAAAATTCACTCCATTTATTTATATCAGTTATGGTCTCTTCTATAGGTCAGCAGTCTTATGGCTCACATTAGAACTGGACTTGTGACCTTTTGCTTTTCCAAGTGAATTATTGAACTGGGAGCTCAATGGGGCCAGTTCGGAAGTAAGAATGACATTGTGTATTATAGTCAAGCTCAGGAAAATATTTAAATATAAAGGACCAAATTCATCTCTGGCTTGACCCTTTTGAAATAAATGGAGTCACATAAAAAAATTCACATAATTTATAGACCACAGTAAACCCCCTGAGCACCATACTGTGTGCTTCTTCTCATTTCTAAATTCTAATTATATTCCCACTCATTCTCTTGAGAGATGGTAACTAATTTTAGTCATGATAGATCTGGGCCTAATTTGAAGCCTTGGTTCTCTCTCCTATCACATCACATTAGGGGGCTATTCAGTCCATCAGCTCTTTTGGAATGTTGATATTGTAATATACTGATCTGTACAACTTTGAAATGCAGCTCCTGGACAAAGACGCTATTTTATAACATCTATATTTACATTATAACCCGCTGCATCTGTTGCAGTCTATGCTAAAACCAAGCAAACAAAAGAAAAATATAAGGCCTCAGTCAAGCGCAAGTTCAATAATACATTTTAATTTAATAGAAATGACCACAGTTTAATAAGAAATAAGTTTTTCCAAATTAACTGAAAAATAAAATACCTATGTATTAATTGGAAAAATAGAAAACAGGTCAGATGAAATTATCACAGGGAAATATACAAAAAAGAAGCTGTTACCTCTAAAACCATCCCTTAGCTTTAAATTGCAGTATGGAAGAACTTCTCCTCTCCTCATTCATCTCTTGGATTTCCTATCTCATTTTCCTCTCTCTTTTTTTTTTTTTTTTTGGAGACGGGGGATACTCCTTCCCCACTGCCCCCTCCCCATCTCCTCCCGTCTTCTCACTGTTAATGGTGAGGAAGCTCATGCAGAACAACTCTAGGAAGTGAAGAGAGTATCCTTATTTTTTGTACGCTTTACACCAGTGGTTCTCAACCTGAGATACATGTACCCCTGGGGGTATGCAGAGGTCTTGCAGGGGGCACATCAACTCATCTAGATATTTGCTCAGTTTTACAACAGGCTACATAGAAAGCACTAGCAAGTCCAAACTAAAATTTCATACAGAAAATGACTTGTTTATACTGCTCTATATACTATACACTGAAATGTAAGTACAATATTTATATTTCACTTGATTTGTTTTATAATTATATGGTAAAAAATGAGAACATAAGCAATTTTTCAGTAATAGTGTGCTGTGACACTTCAGTATTTTTATGTCTGATTTTGTAACCAAGTAGTTCTTAAATGAGGTGAAACGGGGGTATGTAAGATGAATCAGACTCCTGAAAGGGGTACAGTAGTCTGGAAAGGTTGAGAGCCACTGCTCTACACAAACACCTCATATTAAAAGTTCTCCTCATCCCTGGGGAACTGTTAAAGGGAAAGTGTGGAAAATTCCTCAGCGTTGTGTTGTGGGTAATTCACTTTACCAATTAAGTAAGGAGCACTTAGATGAACTCCAATATAACTGATCAACTAATATAACTGGTCAATGTAAAACTGGGGGTGGGAGTGGGGAGAAGAGTGCAGTTGTTTTTCTAATCTCTGGATCAAAATGGGTGTCCTACTGCTTCTGAAGTTTAACCCCAGAATTCAATGAATGCAGATATGAGTGGGGGAGGTGCTTTTATTTGGAAAAAATATTTAATGTTATTTAATTTGAAAACAAGAATTTAAAAAGGTCTTTGGTATGACAAAAATGAAACTCAGCCATCTTCCATTCCTTTTGTACTTGAGTTTCAAATATCTACTTCAGTTGTGTACTTGTCTTGAATTTTATAGTCTGCCCGACATTCAGCATCTTAGTTGCACCATCATATAACATCAGGGCATCTTTTACAATAGTCAAAGAGTAACATCGCTCTCCAGTTACTATGATAAAGCAGCCAACTTCCTGGAATGAGTCAATACAAAGAACCACCTGTACAGTTCATACATACACGACTGTTTCCGTGGTCTGGGTAAGCCCTATTCCATTTAAAATATGGTATGAGTGGCAATTCCTGACAAAGGAATTCACAAAGCAAAATGGGATGTTTAATATGTCCATTATGTGATACCTAGATGCCCTTCAGTTCACAGCTGTTCCACAGCATTACTACTATTGGTGCTCCAGGAACAACTTAAGAGTCAGAGTAGATCTACACTATAAAAAAACAAACACAACCAAAAAACGACAGTGAGTCTCAGAGCCCAGGTCAATTGACTTGGACTCATGAGGCTCAAACTATGGGGCTAAAAATAGCAGAACAGACTTTCTCACTTGGGCTGGAGCCTGGGCTCTGAAACCTGGTGAGAGGTGTGCAGTGTAGGCAAAGGCTTGTGTGTCTTTGTGGATGTTCCAGGGTCATAACAGCCCTACTTCCTGCTCCTCCATATAAGATGGGCTCCCTGTGTTCCCTCAGGTCCAAGGAACCTGCATGCTGGGGAAAGATAGAACCTGATTACTTATCTCATTTGTTTACATCCCGACCTTGAAGTTTTTAGCAGTTCTGTCCTGTGTAAGCTGCTGTTCCCTCCTTGCTTGCTCCTCTGCTCTCAGCTTTGCACTCAGATCTACCAGTGGGAGTGGAGAGCAGAAGCCGAGGAAGACAGAAGGAGAAGCAATCAGCCACCATTTCATTGCACACTCTGCCAAGCTGGATGCTGGCATTCCTTTTAATACCTCAGGCAGCAGCCAGTCTGGGACCATGACTGGAATTGTAAATGATTCACATCTGTTTCAAAAACCCAGGTTGCGTCTGGACTTTTGGCAAAATGTTCCTCTAAAAAAGAGCAGCAGAGATAGACCATTAATATATGATGACTCTTTGCCTGGGCCCTCTGCGTGGAAGGGATTCTGCGAATTTCAGGGGATGGGGTGGGGAAAGGAATGACAGCTGTCTGCAGCATTGTGCCCTGCTCTGCACCTGGATTTAATTTCTGTATAGAAATCCAGGCAGGAGGAAATGCAACTTGAAGCCGTGCTCAGTTGTTGCTGAGCAGTAACTGAGGACACAGCCAATGCAAGAGTGGCTCCAGATGGATCGATGCCTCCAGGAAGAAGAAGGAGAAGAAGACCAACAGAACAGCAAGGCTATTAGCCTTTCCCTATGAATTGTGGAGATCTGTGGGACTGAGGAAGTGTGTTTTAGAAAACCCACTGCTTCCCTAATCACTCCTGCTGATATTTTCCCATTACTTTTCCCCACTGGAGCAGATGATCTAGCCCCATATTATTAATTTATTTAATCAATAGAAAATTCCTCATGTCTGGAAGTTTAGTACATTATGTGGTACATTTCCCCAATGACTGTCAAGGGGATCTATGTGCATAACTTGCACTAACATCAATGGCGGCTATCGGCTTAAATCTCTCGTGCATTAATGGGAAAATAAATTCTTAAGCGTTCAGCCAAGCTACCTCCTTCTTCTATCATTTTACTTTTCATTGAGTTGAAGCTGCTCAGAACTTTGACCAAGCATGAAGTTGCTTTTAGAGATAGGTTCTTCTGCCATTCCTGATGCACTGATGTGTGTATATTTATATGTAATCTCAGCTTTACTTTTGTTGCATTAGCATTCCATAAATACAGGTGGAGATGGACACCCCTTCCCCCCCGTAATGATGACAACCACTAAGCTGATTCTGCTGGGGACAAAGCTTTCCTCAAGGCTTTCATGTTTTGTCTAGGTCTGACTCAATAAAACATACAATAATAAATTATTAAACAAGTAACTAGGTAAATAAATCATTGAATCATTGCTGATAGTTTATTTAAATACAGTTTTCTTTAAAGCTGCTTGGAGCCTTATTTACCTTTTCATAAAACTCAATCACTTGTGCCACTGTAGATCATTCTATTGCAGAATGAGGTTTTTAAATTGGCATCCTGGACATGTGGCATATGCAGGCTCACTGTCGTTACTTCTATGGGCTTGTTTTCATTTGGGATAGAAACACATCATCCCCATGAGAAGCAGTTTAGTGATCCAATTATAGGTGCAATATACCCAGACCCTCTGAAACCACAAGTTCAGATAGTACCTTTTCATGTGTATAATTAATTCCATCTACTTTATTGTGTGGGCTCTTTCAGGTGAGATTTTATAATCTGAGTTTCTGTGAACAATAAAGCTTGTATGACATTCTTCATGAGAGTTGAAGCTTGCTATGGTTGTCTCATCCAAAAATGTCCCCCTGACTAGCTGCTGCTGTTCCTTCACCTCAGAGGTTGTTCTATAATTATACCATTTGTAAAAGGAGCTCTAGTTTATATGTTCATTATAGGCAGGGCTGGTTGCATTACTTTTAGCTTAGGTTGTCCGACACTTCCCATTTAAGACTCTGTTTTCAGTTGCTTATAACTTTGCTAAATTTTAACAGTTCAGACAACATTTTCCTTGCTGGGTGTTTGCTCCAGGCTGAATTTTGTTTGGAAAGTTTCAGCAAAAATGAATCCACTATTTCCAAAAATGTGATTGGGGAAACCATGTTAAAAACAGTCTGACAGCTGTTTTGTTGAGAAGTTCTAGCACCTCCATGCTTTCGTAAGTGCCAGACACTGAGCAAGGTGGGGGTCAGGGATTTGCCTTTTTCTGTTGCTATGGGGAAAAAACCACCCACACTGAGCGAAGTTATACTTTGAAAAATCTCAGTTTGTACAGGATCAGATGAGACTTAAAGTTTAGCAGCAACATTCTCCAAAGATTCCACCTTTACTGAGAGCATGCTCTAGCTTCACGCAGCTCCTATGTGTCTGTGCAATCTTAATTTGCCTCCCTTGTGTGTATGCATTATGATACAGCCTTTAATTACATGAACACATTTATTCCACAGGACCTCTGACTCATTCAGTGCACAGGATATACTATGCTCTGGGGATGAATCAGGGTTGTGCAATGAACATAGTCGTTGTCTGAAGTTCCTCGGCCTCATTTGTTGCGGAAGTTGGAAGGTGTGTGGTGAATGAGGCAGGGGACTGCAGGAAGAGAAAGGATAGTCTCATTCCTGTATGATGCTATTCAAGTCACTTAAACCAAACTTTTCTCAGGTGGCCACTAATTGTGCTTTCCTAATGTTCTGGGTGCCTTGCTGAGGTCTAATTTGCAGAAGTGCTGAGCACTCACAATTGCAACTGAAGTCAACCGGAGCAGTGCTTTGAACATATAAAGTACCATAGTACTCTGAAAAAACAGGCGCTAGGCATCTCAAATTGGGCACTCAAAATTAGTGGACACTTTTGACTTTAATTTCTTTGTGCCTCAGCTCCCCATCTGTAAAATAATACCTCATCTCATTGGGGTATTGTGAAAATATATTATTTACTGTTCTGTGAAGCACTGAAAAATCAGGAAAAAAATTGATTTGTGTCTAATAGATACTGTTCTTTGTTTTTGTTTTTGTTTTGGTTTGGTTTTCTTGCTGAAACAAAAACTAACCCAAAAAATCATTTTGCACAAACAAAACTTTTTTTTAACACAAAAACTCCCTCCTCCCACCCCCCCCACAGTTTTTCATTTCATTCGGTTTTGGGGTGTTTTTTTACTCTTTTATTATTTTTAAACAAATCTAGCAAAATTTCTAAATGAAACACTGTTTCAAAAAGCAAATGTGAAACATTTCTTTTTGAAAATATCTAAATGAAGCATTTTAACTTTTTTATCTTTTTCATTGGGCCAAATCTATTTGCCAAATTCAACACAAATTCTCTAATAGTTTTGGTTGCCCCAAATCTGCATTTTTCAGCAAATTTACTATTCAACCAAAAAAGTTTACCCCACTCTAATTCTGAGTATCTACAGCCAGACTTGCTTTTTGCTGGGATTTCTAGTCTGGGTTCTTTCTGGTTTTTGCCAGTGGAAAAAGCCCTCATTTCAAACAAACAAACAAAACCCAAACAAACAAAAAACAATATGGTTTTGCAGTATGTATTACCTCAATCAGGTTAAATAAATGGATTCTACACAGATATAGCTCACTTCAGCACTTGTAAAGGATTTGTTCCTTTCTCAGCAAAATCTGTACCAAGCTTTCCCATGCAATAAAAATACAGTATTTAGGGGACAATGAGTTTCCATAAAATTATATCGCACAAACCAAGCTTTCAGAAAGTACAAGTTCTACAGAAATTAAATCCTAAGTGTTTTATACAGAGCTTTTCAACTGTCATCAAAGACCAAAAAAAAAAGGCACTTAGGGCTGGTCAATGAATTCTCGCTGCTCTGTGGTAGTGCTTTGCACAATAATGTTGTGAAGGTGCAGCTGATCTAAAAGGAAACTGCAATTCTCTGCACTCCTTAAACTTCATGAAAAATTCTTTTAGAAATGCTGGCATCTCTGAGATGATGTAATCTGTTTGCTGGCTGAGATCCCACATAGGAATAAAAAAAATGCACCATACGAATGTTTTATGCTATCTAAAAATAACAAACAAGGTACATGACTAGTCACAATGCATATGAGTATCTGGTGAGTAGGTCAGTGTCACCTCAGTGGGTTTTGTGATAGCTACAAGAATTCAGGGAAAATGTAAGAGATAAATATCAGTCTATCATATTTTTCACTCATCGGGTGAGAAAAATCTCCACTGACTCATTCCTTTCAATGCCTCCATTATCAGCATTCTTTTTCTCACCTCCAAGGTCAGGATTAACTAATTGTCTTTCACTACTTTTACCTATGAAGAATGAACTAAATAAATTGAATCGACAGATAAAGTAGTTTATGAATAAATTAGGAAGTCTTTCCCTCTTGTCATTGTCACCCCTTGAAGTGACTGATTAGCTGCTAATCTAAAATCTATCAAGTGGATTCTTTGGGGGGAAAAAACCTAGCTAAATAAAATCAGCTATAAAAAGCTTTTGTTTTCAGCAAGATAGAGAATGTGTGAAATCTTGGGGATGCATCTTTCAGTCGACTCTAGAACTGGGGTTTATATGGATTTTTAGTGTCTGGAACACCAGTTCCTTTTTGAGGGAGAAAGGATTGCCAAGCCTGAGAAATTCCACTCATTTCAGTATTACCTTGCCCATCTATCCTATTCAAATGGGATGTGATTTGTCTCTGGTTCTAATTAAATACACCTGACTAAGTCCTCTGGCTCACGTTTAAAGTTGGTTTACTAACAGAAAATTCAGAGTTGAGGCTGCAACTTCATCCTCACTCTACCTAGTTATGCCTAGATATTGCAGAACATATGGAATGTAACATCCTGCACTGATCTCAGACCTTAAACTATACAGACACAAGAGAACAAATTAAGGGCAAAATCCTCCTTTCATATCTGCTATGCATGGACCAGTGATAAGCACCTCAAATTAGGGTTTTTCTTACCTGCAATGAACAAACATTATTTCATGAGATCCCCTCCAGGCTTCAAATAAAGATTGTGCCGATTGTGCCAGTTGTGCACACCATCATCTCTGGGCCAAACAAAGTGCCAAAGTGTATGGTCTGGCCAAAAAAAAAAAAAGCTTTTACCTTGAAGTCTCTTCTCCCATTAGATATGTTCACACTTATACAGTCCACTGGACAGGAGATTGAATCAATACATGAAGGCAAGGTAGGGAATGAAACATGACCACTCAATACAATAAATAAATAAATAAATGTTGCATTGTCCTCAGCTTGATGGAAAATTCAAGTTATCTTGGAGCATTTAATAATTTCTATACATAGAAGTTAATTTTCTCTCTATTTTGTATGTTTAGCCTGATTTACTTATACTCCAATTAAAAGAAAATGTTACTTAAGTTTGCTATGTCAACCTATCCAGTAGGAACCTGCTTTATTACTGAATGAGAGAGATTTAGTCTGTCTTTAAAGTTAATGGCAGCTATAAATGTAAATAGAGCCCTTAGTGGATACCAAATTTATATCCGCAGATGCAGATATCTGTGTATATAAAGTTGACATCGGAGTAGCTGCTGGGCTCAACCAGGAACAGCAGCGGCAAAAGCAGCCACACATCGGGCTGTCGCTCGCAGAAGCCAGCACCCCACGTGGGCAGCTCCTCCGGCATAGGTATACTGCCCCTAGCCCCACCCACTGGGGCAGGCACCAGGCTCAAAGACCTACATGCTCCCAAGCTAGCATGACCAGGAACAGCTGCTGCTAAGCCTGGTGTCCATCCCAGTGGATCAGGCTTGGGCGTAGGGACCAGTCAGCAAATGTGAAAAATCGGGACGGGGGTGGGGAGGTACTAGGAGCCTATATAAGAAAAAGACCCAAAAATCGGGACATCTGGTCACCCTACTGGGGTGGTCCAGCCATGCTGGAGGAGCTGCGAGTCGCGGCCTGATGTGCGGCTGCTTTTGCCACTGCCATTCCCATTAGAGCCCTGCAGCTCCTCAAATATCCACTTTATATCCACATCCGCAGATAGAAATTTGGTATCCATGCTGGACTCTACATGTAAATTCCCAAGCCATTCAATGGGCAAATGTCCCACACACTGAATTAAATATGAAAGAAATCTACTTTATTTACCTTTAGTCAACAAGTCACATCATATTTTATGTCAGTCACAGGAAGAGAGAATCTCCTCAAGGTATGGCGAACTGGGAACCCAAAGCCAAATTCTTGTTCACCGAACTTCATGTCTTATTTTAACCATACATGTACCTGTGCTTCACAGTGAATGTGTTTGTCCCAACTCCCAAGTAGAATATCTTTCCCCATTCCCAGGAAAGAGCAATCTTGTGTTTTGTCATTACAACAAGCATATTGGAACAAGTAAATATATTCCCTCTGTCCCTAGATATAGAGGTAGCTACTGGTTCACCACTAACTAGGTGCTTGAGATGTATTTCATAAACCACTGTTGCAGCGGGAGATTTAGGAATGTGCTAATCAACAGAGCTCTATAGACATCTGAGAAAACTACCAGGCTTCAGGATTCAACCTTAAGGATGGATTTTGAAACCTTAACTTTGAGTTTGCTTGATTTTACAGATGGGTAAACTGAAGGACAGGGATGTTATCAGCTTGATTTTTCAAAGATACTGAGAATTTTCCATTAGTATTAAGAATCTTTGAAAATCGAGCTAAAAGTGACTTGCCCTAAGGTGACATAGGAAGCTTATTGCAGACCTGGGATAAGTGCCAGCTTTGTGCTTTAGTCACAAGACCATTTTTTCCCCCTATTTAAGCATTTGTTATTGAAATTGTTATAAGTATAGGCCAGTTTTTTATCACTTATATAAATGGAGTTGGAATTAATTTGGTTCCTAAATTTAGTACCTTGTTTGAATACAAAATATCAGTGTTTATTAAAATATTGTTGCAGTGTCATTAGGAGATTTTCAAACATCAAGGAAGCTGTGTTTTTCTCGTTCAGTTTTCAAAAAGCTTTCTCTGCGCTGGGACAAATGCAAGATCAGATAATAATGTGATACTTTTTTCCATTATAGAACAGTCTTTAGCAGAAGGCTGAAATATACCCTTATCAGGTGAAGTTGTTTACGAAAGAAACAAAGCTATTCAGAAAGATAGTGTCTCTTTGTTTTTCTAAATTATTTAGAAGGAACTGTTGGTCCACTGATATGTAGATAGCTATCCCATGTTGTGTTCACTATCACCTTGCCAGAGTATCTTTCTACTCTCTTGTAATTACTGAGCCCTTAAAAAAAAAAAAAAAAGGTATTTTTTCTATGGGTAAAGTGTAGCACTTTAGATAACATTGTAGAGGCCTATTCTCCAACTGTACTGTAGATAAGCAGTTTTTCCTTGCATAAATGGTACTGACACTCCTTTCAGATGATTTCATTATCCAAAAACTTCCGAACAACCTGCTTAGGAGTTCAGAACTTGTCTTACCAAATGGAAGAAGACAGGCTTTTAGGAGTTATAGCCTGCTTCACACGAGCGTTTAGGAAGTGTGCTTTCTCTCCTGCATGCAGAGACGACAGTGTAGATGTGCTCTTCTCTATACCGGCGCCTACACAGCCACTATCATGACTGCCCTAGAAATTTCTGATTTATAAATAGAGGAGACTTGTGCTTGCAGGGTATTTCAAAGAACACTTTTTACAAGGTCAAGTCACATTTGACAAAAAGTCTTGCAAACAGCTATCGAGATGGTCAAGACATTTCAAAAATCCTTAATTTTGAATTTCAGGGGGGAAAAGGGACAACATTTAAGCATTTCTGTGTATGTGAAAATTTAGTCCCAAGTTTGACCAGTTGTGAGAGTTTAGAGAGCACCTCTGTAATACCACAGATGCAATTCCCCCATCTTTGAAAACAAAATAGAGACTTACAACCAGAGGAACACATCTGATCACCATACTTATCCAAGTAGTCCCATGGGGTAAGGCAAGCTGGATTTGGACTAGAGTCAACAATGTGAAAGATAAAATGTCAGGAATGGGCCAGCACCTGGGAGAACAAAACACTTGTTTTTCCATGGAGGAAGAACCTAGAGAAAAAGGCTGCCAGAGAAATTAACATCTATCAGCATCCCAGATAATCCCATTGACTTCAACAGAAGTAGAATTGGGACCAAAAAAAGCAGTTTATAATGCCAATTGTTGGAGACATTTCTGTAAGGAGCAAGGTAGTGCTATGCTGTACTCCCGTTGCTACAGACCCTAGTGCAGCAAGCTTCCCAGCATAGGTTGGCCCTTACACCCACCTAGAGTTCCATTGATCTTGGAGTCCACATGAACGTAAGAGGTCGGCCCATGGAGATGAGTTTAAATTAGCATCTAAATCTGTTTATCCTACTCACATGCAGAGTCTCACTGTAGATAATAAGAGTACTCATAGAAGGTGATCGAGCTTTGGCTCACAGTGTCCAAAAAAGTGCAAAAAGTGAGCAAACATCAATGCTAGGAAAATAGAGCCCTTAAGAATGATCTAAAGATCATAGCAATTGAATAAATATTAATACACTTATGCAAAATCTGAGCAATGCGCTGTTACGACTGAAATATTATTCAAAGAAAAGTATTGTAATTAAGGGTGTTTTTTCCCTGCTAGGCATTGAAGTTAAGGAGTTGTTGTTTTTTGTTTTTTAATTCTGATGTGATTTCTTTCAGACTGAATGAATAACTAGTTAATACTTCAAAAGTGCGGCACTCCTGTTGCGAAGCATTTAATTTTTTCCGCCCTGTGCTGTTACTTCTAGGTGCGTTACTGGGCTGCAGCAGCTGCTAGTTTGTCTAACCCCTGGAAGTCAGAAGGCATAAGTGTCCCTAGAGCTAATACAAAATGTATGGGCATGTCATATCTGGAAATTCCTGCTCTTGGAAGTGCAAGCTTGGAGGGGAGCCAGAAAGCCTGAAGGGGCGAGGCAGGGACAAGATTTAGAGGAGAAAGGAAAGCGGGAAGAGAGAAAAGAGAAGTAAATTGGGAGCATAAAGTGGGGTGGATGAGAAAGTGAGGCCTGAAATAATTGGAACAAGAGAGGGCCTTTGGAAGGAGAACAAGCTATTACTCCATAGTGATACAAACCTTTTTGGATTATCACAGCCAGATCCAGAAGGGTACATTTTTCCGTATCCCAAATAGCTGTTAATCAAGTTTCCCTCCCCACCATTATTCTCAAAGGCCCAGGATACCTATTGGTCCCCTGAATTAGGAAGCCATAGCCCAACTACACAAACATGACAGGCAGCAGCTCAGGGGAATAGCTATTGTGGAGGTACCGGCTGACACACAATGACAAAAGCAATCAACAATATCAGTAGTATTATTTCTGTCCATTGCCTCCTACACAACTTTTGTGACAGCAAGGGTGAAGCAAGAGTTTAACAGACAAAATGGATATAGGAGGTTAGAGGCCTTCCTGCTAATAATACATCAACACACAGAGAAGCAGCGTAACCCGGTGTGGTGAAAACTGCAAGCATCAAGCATGCAAATCTACTGTGAGATAGTTTGTGCACATATTTTGTTAGTGCAGGGAGAGAAATGACAGTATGAGGGGATAGATAGCATAGAGGGCTGAAGCTGGCAGACTTTAATGTTATCATTTTTTATTATTGTTTTGTTTGACCGTAGGTGATAGCTGGGCTTGCCCCTTTATCACAGTGTAATTAATATTGTTAATGTACATGGTCTAGGGCAGTGGTTCTCAACTCGCAATCCTTGGGCTTCTTGTGTCCCAATCAGCACACAACTGAGGCCCATGTGACCTCAGGGCCATACAGGTAACATTGGATGCGGCCCACATAACACTTCATGGGCCACATATATGGCCCCCAAATTTAGCTAGGTTGAGAACCAGTGGTCTATGGTGAGGAAATATTATGGGCTAGTGAAGCAGGTAGGTGGCCAGTAGACTTTAATATGGTAATGTTTTGAAGGTTAATCATATTCTGATTCACAAAATCCTAACAAAGATCAATGTTCAAAAAACAACTTCATTGAACACAAAACATTCACATCAGTTGACATGAGTAACTAGTGTAAAATCCACACTCAGAGAACAAACCAAGTATTCTAGAGACAGGCGAGGTGGCTTGCATGGGTTCCTGCTCTCTTTCACAGGTGACAGTTGAGGGCCATGGTAATGATCGGAAGGGAATAGGTGAGAATAAGACACTGCTACTGTTCTGTATCATGGCACTATTTTAAAGAGCTAGTCCATGCTGCACATGACCTGCGGAGGACCATAGTGTGCAATTTGCCTTTGTCTCTGCATGTATACACTGAAGAGCTCCCGGTGGCACTCTTCCTCCTGCAGCCACATTCACTGTCATGATGGATGTGAGATGGCTTCTGTCTCCTCTTCCCTAGTATCTATCTTGGAAGTCAAATTGTGGGTTAGTTTGCCATCCTGCTTTTCTGTTTCCTTAGTTCCGCATCACAAATTCTGTCATTGTCCCTTCACAACCCTCTGAAGGCCAAGAACCCGTTCGTCTCTTATTCTTTGCCTCTCACCACAGAGACTGGTCAAACACTCTGCCTCTCGTGGTGCTGATGGTCACTATCCTGATCTCAGGGGCTCACAGAGAGCACAGCTGAACCTTTTCTGGTCAAGCAGACTGACTGTTATTGCATTGTAATCTGTTATTGCATTGTAATCTGCAGGGAGAGGGTCTGTAATGGAGCACACAAGTCTCCACACAAGGCAGGAAGGGGTTAATAGGTTATTGTACGTGTCTTGTGCTTACTTGACAAGATGTGGTCTACTCAATGGAAGAGGTTGAGCTGGGGGGTCCTGGGCTGGAAAGGCTGGTTATGTGTCTGGGCACTAAAGGATCCTCTGTGGCCTGTCACCTTGGAACAAGACTGGCACTGGCCCTGATGAGGAGGAATGCAGGCCAAAAGCTGGAAGGGAAAAGGTGTTGTGAACCCACAGCAACAGCTTAGGATGGGTAAAAGCAATGGTCAAACAGAGAAGGAATGGAAGGGCCAAGAGGAAGCCCTCAATCATCTTCCGTGATTATAGGATCATAACTAGGGTGACCAGATGTCCTGATTTTATAGGGACAGTCCTGATATTTGGGGCTTTTTTTATATGGGATCCTATTACCCCCTACCCTGTCCCGGTTTTTCACACTTGCTAGCTGGTCACCCTAATCATAACAGATACACTGCCTAAAATGCTTCAGCTTTCAGACTGCACACTGAGTCTAACATTGTCAAATGTGCCTAGGACACTTAGGTGTTTTTGAAAATTTTATCCTGGGGCTAAATCATTTTGTCATACATAGATGTCATTAATGAGACTAAATCAGATATCTACATACTTTCAGGCTGAATTTCTACAGCAAAGTTTCCAACAATAACCTCTTAGCCTTCAATGCAAAATGAAAATGAAAAAGTTTCTCCTCTAATTATTCAGTAGGCAATTGCTGGAACCGCTGAATCAGCAAATTATAACTCTTTTTTTTTTTTTTTCCCCAAATCAACACATATTAATGATCAGGGAAGCCTGGAAGTGTTATGTAGGATTATTCTGGAAATTGCTGGCTGAAACTGCCTTAATCTGGATATGACTGGTTATGAATAAGGATGTACAAGTCATTATCAATTTTCATCAAGTTGGCCCAAGTCTGTTTATCCCTTTGCTGTATGTGATGATGCATTGCTGTCTACATGAAAATATCCCATCCGCCTCCTAGAAAAGCTTAATAATTTATCTACAGTCCATCTTACTCTAGACTAGTGCACACTGTTTGTCTGCCGAGCTGCACAACCAGATCTTAAAGTAACGGTATTGTGGGCTGCAGACAGCTTTGCTTGACATTCCCCCATTTTTCATTATATTGATATTTTGCCAGGGTTTAATGTTACATTTTCAAAACAAAACAGCATAAGAATTCAACACTGTGGTGTTTGGGAGATGTGTCATGATCTTGATTAGAAATGATACTATATAATCAGATGGAAGTTTGTGCTGGTATCATCCATGGTGCATATAAAGACAGAGAAAACAAGTTGCCTATTCAGTAACATTTACAGGCATCAAATAAAGCCCAATATGATAGCTATGAAACCTGGAAGACAGTCTACTTGCTTTCTCCCCTTTTGTCAAGCTGAATCATCCTTTGCAACGAGATCAAAAATCCTGCAATGTAAAGCAATATTTACCCCTCCTTCCCTACTCAGGAAATTCACATACTTGGTCAAGGGTTAACTGGGTTGCTCACAGGATTATGGGTTGCTCCACCCCTCCCTTGCTTCCTGGCAGTTCCTATTTATTTGGTGTGTGTTTATTATTCTTGCTTGCCTTAGCTTACTTTGATGTTGCCACACTAACAGGAAGCAGTCTATCACACCTGCAACTGCAGAGGGCTGAAAAAGATGTCAGCTTTTCTGATTTGTATGTGCTTACAGGCTTTTTAAAAAAATTGGTTTGCCTAGTGCAGCTGTATGTTCAGCATTCAGGGCCTAATCTACCATAAGACCACCCCTGCAGACTCTCAGCATGCAGATCTCCCATGATGTAGAGGCAGGTCTGCTTGCAGTGGTCTTTCAGGATCAGGTCGTTTTAACTGTAGCCTTCCTGTCTATACCACTTCCAGTAACAGTCAATTACTGAAACACAAAAGAATCTGATCACAGAGGCCTTTACTGCATAGGAGCTTTTCAGCCACTACCTTAAATTTGATCCATCTAAATCTATTTCCCCCACCACCTTCAGGCCACTCCTTCTATCAGACAGTCAAGTGATTTGGAGCACACCATGAGTGATTTTTTTGAGAGCACCCCCGTACGATTCAAAATTCAGTTGCAAATAAGCTTATCCAAGCTATCCAAAATTCTGGAGTCTGCAACATTGGGCTAGAAGAAGACTTGCCAGAACTTCCTACTAGGAAAAAATAAAATTACTACTACTACTAATAAAAAAAAATCAGACAGACAGCCTCAATGGCTAGAGGGGCCTTCTAGGATTGGGTCGCTAAGCAGACAGCTTTGTTTTTTTCAAATAATTGGTCTCTGTCTTCTGTAAGACTCCTGTCCTTTGTTCCTCAGCTGTCAGATCCTGCTAAGCCCCCTAGTCCCTCTGTTCTCACTAGTCTGTCCTAACTGATGTGCTAACCAGTATGTGCTCCCTTCCCTTCTCTCCCAACACACCACACCCTACATACACACAATTGCTATCAAAGGTGCGCAGGTGTTCACGTCACCATTTGGATTCCACTTACACTGCCATCCTTGCTCTAGGGATGGGATTGTGGAGCATGATGCCTTCTAGGCAGATGTTGTGACACACTGTGATGTAGTCATCATGGTAACACAACACCAAGCTTCCTGAACCTGAGCTTACTTAACTTCAGTGCATTCAGCAAACTCCAAAAGGGCTGCTGTGGATGGCTGTGAAGATCTTCTGAATAGTTCTTCTAACAGGAATGTCTGGTTCTGGTAGAGTTAAAGTTAATTTGGGATTTTGACTGAATTCCTTCTAGATGTTTCAAATGAAGGCAACATATTGGTCCAAATTCATCCCTGGTAAAGCTCTGAGTTTGAAGTTGGTCCATTGGTTTTAACAACCAGACAAAATACAACCGTAGCTAATACTAAATATGTGGCACATGAACTGTGTTGCTGCCCAGTAAAGAAGAGAAAATAGAAGGGGGGGAAATAGTGCATTACTATTTAATGTATCAAGGTGGTAATATCGAATAGTGATATCTTACAATGATAGAATGTGTAGATCCTAAAATTCTTTCCAGACAGATAGACAAGCTGTAAAGTGGGGTCACTAAAGACAGGAGAGATTCCATCCTCTAGCCCTCACAATACATTCTCCCCTCCCCTACTCAGACTTAGCAGAGGGGTGAGGATTTAGCCTTTGAAACATTGACAATTAAAGGAAAAGAGAAAGCCCTTTTGGTAGAAATAAACATGATTTACACTCAACCCTGGTATCTGTTACTATAGTGCCATGTGTGTGTCTACTAGTAGGTTTTCTATAGCACCCTCACTGCATTATATAAATACTCCCCAGGTAAATTAGGTTAGCGTAGGAAGATGCCTAGTAGACCTCATGGAGTCTTCTGGTCGTCTTTGGTTATACAAGTCTCTGCTTAAGATATATGTTTTAAAATATTCCAGTAAAAAAAGAAAAGCTTGATCAAAGAAGAGGATCTTGCTATATGTCCTAAAACTAGCTGGACTCTGAATAAGTCAGAGTTCCTTTGGAAATTCATTCCACAGCTGAATTGCCTCAGTGGAGAGTGCTTTATCTTTGACCAGGTGAAGCTACATTGTCTCAGAAGAGTATAAATGTTTTGTAGGCTCACAAATGGGAATGTGGTAGCTGCTGTAGTTGGCACCTGACTTGTTAATGGCTTTGAAGATCAAAACTAAGGTACAAAGCCGACAATGAGGTGGACTGGGAACCAGTGGAGGGACTAATGAATAGTGATGGATGTGCTTAATAGCAGCCCCTTCCACCGAGGAAGCAGTAGCCACATTCTGTACAAGCTGGAGCCTCTGCATTGCTGCCACCTTCGACTCCAGTTACAATAAATGATAGCAACACAGTCTGCAGCTGATGAAAGCATAGATCACTGTGATCCTTGTCTGGGAGGAAAAGACAATGTTTCATTGCGAACTGGAGGTGGAAGAAAGCATTTTTCATCATGTACAGTAACTTATATGCTGTGTTCAATGATAAGTTGAACAGGAGGACCTCTGTTAACAAATGAGGAATGGATTCCTTCAATAGAAGGGGAGGACATTATTGTAGCTAGTCTTCAAAGTGTTCCTCTTCCAAACAGCATCAGCTGTCTTTTCTGGGTTCAGATTGAACCATCTGTTCTTCATCTGGGAGCTGATCTCTTGTGGGCATTGTGATATCCTTATAAAAGCTGTGGTTTCATCTGTGGAAATTGAAATATAGAATTGAGTCTCACCAGTGATTTGTTATCATGTTACATCATTTCTCAGTCAATTGTGGCTGTACTCTGAAAGGTGGCTCTGTAAAAATATTATGACTTAGCCCATGCAATCTGAATTCAGCCCTCTTGTGCATATTACTCCTGGGGGAATTCTGCACCAAAAAAATAAAATTTCTGTGACAAAAAATTTAAAATTTTGCATACATTTTAAAATTCTGCATATTTTATTTGTCAAAATAACACTGTATAATCATGCCAGTTTCAATTATTTTGATAGTTTATTCAAAACACCTGTCAGCAAGTATGCTTGAAACAATACAGACAACAAAAAAGATTCAGGAAATGTTTTTTTTGACAAATAGATTCCTTACTAGGAATATTAATACAGAACTTTGAGTAATAATTCATTTAAACTACAATACAGAAAAGTATTTCCTGCACCCCTCAGAAACAGTGCAAAGGCTTAAGGGAGTATGGGGTAACGGAAGAGCTGAGGGAGAGGGAAGTAATTGCTGGGAATAGGGTGACCAGAGGTCAAGTGTGAAAAATCGGGACAGGGGGTGGGGGGTAATAGGTGCCTATATAAGAAAAAGCCCCCAAAATCGGGACTGTCCCCATAAAATCAGGTCATCTGGTCACCTTAGCTGGGAAGGAGCCTGGGAATGCACTTGAAGTGTTGTTGGGTGTGGGAGAAGTATGGAACAGTTTTGTTTGTTTGTTTGTTTGTCGGGGGGAGGGATTGTTAGGGAATTGGGAAGCCTCTCCTATGCAGACCCTGGTTGACCCCCTAGCCTCTCCCATTCAGTCAGGCACATCTGTCCCTGTCTGTGTGTCCCTGCACCCCCACTCTCTCATGTGGCCCTGCACTCTAATCAACCAGTCATAGTTGCCCCTGTCCCCATGTATCCCTGCACCCCCACTTCCATTCAGTCCCTGGCTCAGGGTTGTCACCCATTAGACTCTGCCCCTCCCCACTAGCCCTTCTGAACGCCAGTCTGTGTGACCCTCCAGTACACCCTTGAACTACATGACCACCTACTATTTTTCCCATAAGACCCCTGACTCAACGTTCTAGACAACCTTAACATTGCTGCCAGCTCCATCTATAATAATGGTCATTCTGAATGAAAGTGCCGTTTCACAACTGAAAACCTTGAGCTGGCTGCTAGATATATTAGATCTTTGTTATGCTCCTCTTCTATTGGTCCAGAGACCCACCAGAGCCTCACAGAATGTCACTGAAGTACTTTGAGATTCTCAGATAACAGACACCTTTGGCAACATTTGCTAAAGGTCACTATTTTAAATGCTTCAGTTTTTGAGTGTCCAGCTTGAGAGGGGTGCTGAATGCCTGCAGTTCCCATTGATTTAAATTGGCATCAAAGGTGCTAGAAAATCAGGCCCAAAGTGTTTCAAAGTTGAATACCCAAAATTAGGGGCCACTTTTGACCCCTATATAAATGCAAAGTTCATTATTTATTTATTTATTTATTTATTTATTTATTATGGGACACTTAAAGCAGAGAGAAACCAAGCTGATTCACAAAAAAACAAACGAAAAAAACCCCCACTACAGACACACTGACTTGGAATACACAATGTGTCGAAGAGCTGACTAAACCTCAGGATTTTTGATTTGTGAGAAATTTTAATTATTTTTTTTTAAATTTGATTTCCTTCCGAATGGGAAAGAAACTAATTTTTTCAAGATTTCGTGTGAACTGGAAACCCCAAAACAGTGTTTTGGAAACAGGGACACATGGTGTTTCTGAAATTAAATATGCTCTTGGGGACCCCAGCAGCAGCTGAGTGAAACTGACATTTTTGTCAGTTTAACAGTGGTGAAATTGACAAGAATGTCAATTTGTCAGGCGCTGCTGGGGCTCCCAGGGTCTATGGCACCAGGGCAGCCCCACCATGTGGATTGACCTGGGCTGGAGTCTGGTGCTTCAGCTTAGCTGACAGTCTGGAAGCCTTGGAATTCCCAGTCTGAGTTGTCCTGGAGTCACAGACCCTAGAAACTGGGGCACCTGGCCTCAAGGCAGTTTGTATGGCAGGGCTGCCCCAGAGTCCAGGACCCTAGAAGTCTGAGCTCCCCAGCAGCCTGCCAGGCTAGCTGGCTGGGAGGCAGGCAGGTTTTGCTCTGCCTGGCAGACAGAACCCTGCCTATGATGTGACAAAAGTTCGTCAAACCCAAACTGTTTTGCCAAGATATTTCGCATTCAACAAACTATCATTTAAGCTTGTTTCCTGAGACATACTTACACTTCATAGTGCGCATACATATATATGTCTGTGTGGAGTTAGAGGAGTAAATCAAATCTTTCTGTTTCATGGCACTTGTAAGAGTCTGAGTAACTATTACCCTTCATTAGAAAGCACAAGGTAAGAGTGGTATCAGAATGAGTGAGATAAATAGTGAGCACAGTCTATCTCTAACTCATTATATAGAAAGACCTAACAATTAGACCTGGTGGCTACATCAGTAGGAGGTGTTTAAAACTACTGTAAGCTGAACAATGCCCTCTAAAATCAGACACTGATACAGAACAGTTAGAGAGCGGGTAGACCTTTGTTTCACATATGCATTATTTAAGCTGGGCAGAAAAGAAAACCAAATGTTATTTCTCAGTATTGCCTTTTGAAGCAATTATGTGGAAAACTGTTTAGAAAAATATGCATTGAAAAAGAATCTCTCCCCAAGAATAAAATGTAGTGAAAGGAGCTCAGAGCTCTCTTTTGCTAGACTGAGGTGAACAAAACCAGCTCGATACCTTGGGGCCAGCAGATCTGGAATTCCCTTCATCATAAGCACTGATTCATTTTGCCTAAATGTGTCAGGCTGGTGAATCCTGAGGTTAATTATTAGATTATTCTAATATACATCAAAGACTTTCGGAGGCTCCTGAGTCTTGGCAGTTTAATATGTTCATTTATCAGGAGCAGGTAGGAGAAATGAAAACTAATTAAATGATTTTTTAAAAGTCTTTTAAAATTATATTGAAATCCTATTCATGGAGCTGGCTCAGTGATACAGCAGGAAGTGCAGTGCGCTGCTTGAGGGAGACCTGGGTTCCAACGATGGTACTCACTGATTTTCACTCTTTGACCTGGGCTTTGGGAGTAGGGCTCTGTGAGCTTTTTGCATCAAAACTTGACCCCATGCAAAACTCAGCTGGGGCCTGATCCATTGCCCTTTGAAGTCAATGGTAGTCTTTCCTTTGATTTCAATAGACTTTGGATCAGGTAGTTGGTGTCTGGTTTCAGCCCAGTCCTGCCTTTTACATTCCCTCCTCTTTACAACCAGCCTAGGCTCCCGACAACTACAAGAGATTACGGGTGCAGTGGTCTTCTATTCTCCTGCATTCCTAATGTTTTCAGGGACAGTCATCTGGCTCCCAGTCTTGGACTTCAGGAGGCAGCTAGCTGCCCTCTAAATCTTGGTGAACTTTCTTTGGGGGAGTTTTTAGACAGAGAGGAATTATATGCCCACTTTACATTTTGATTCCTATTACAGAAGTATCTCTGATCCCTTTGCTGCCCCTTACCAAGGACTAAAGATGATATGCTGCAGAATGCATTAGGATAATAGGAGTTCCCAACTGGAGGAATGCAGAAACCCATGATTACTTTGTGTTCTGGTGTGTTTCATTTCCAAAATGTGGTAAAGAGACTCGATAAGTAACAACAGCTGGATGACAGGAAGTTTTCACAGTCCTGTTGCAGCAGAGCGTCATAAAGGTGTGCAAGCCAGCCGAGTCTGCAAAGACATGAAAGAAATGTAGGGGGAGCTGCCTACATTCTGGAACCTAAAATTCCAAAGAGGGCGTGGGCCAGTTAGTTACCCAATGAAGACATCAGGAGGGAAATATGAGTAGCAGATTACTGCAACTCAAGACATGTATTGCTAAGAAGAGAACATGATTCTGTTGGCAGGAAAGGGAATTATGGTGGATGGTGAAGATCTCTGCTCTCACTGCAAAATCACTGAGTTTTACTTGAGTTTATGTAGAAGATTTGTGACTACCTAATTTTTGAGTCTGGTGATATGAGGCCTGTGTCAAGGGAAAGGAATGGGGTTATATAACTGGAAAAAGTCCTGCAGGGAGGAGGTACAAGGTAATTACATTTCATTTAAACATGGTTCACTATTGTTTGGTTGGAGCAAAACAAACATTGTGGAGTTTTACATTTTCCACTTTCCTAAATAAGTTTTCAAAAGTCTTCTCTAGAAATGAAATGTTATGGAAGAGCTCATAATATGAACTGATTGTTATTTTTTATTATGTTGTAGTGTAAGGAAAGGGAGTTATTTAGTCACTAAATTCCCTGATGCAGAATTTATAGTATCTACTTTTCATAAGCATTATTAATATGTGGAATTAGAGTGACCGCAATGTTGCAACAGAATGTGATGGCAATACTATGTGAACTAAAATGTCTTCTGGATCTTCTTCGCATCATGGACTGTAATGATTCTGTCCGCACAGTGGAAGAATTGCAGAGACATGTGGAGTTGTTTAATTTATTGTTTAGCTGCTCATTTTGTTTTGTTTGTAGTTGCAGGTTACCAGGTCCACCCAGAGGATTCAGGGGGCCTGGGGCAAAGCAATTTTTGGGGCCCCTTCCATAAAAAAAGTTGCAATATTATAGAATACTATATTCTCGTGGGGGCCCCTGCGGGGCCCGGGGCAAATTGCCCCACTTGCCCACCCCTCTGGGCGGCCCTGCAGGTTACATAATGTCAAAATGATCCACATCAATAATTTAAAAAAAAATCATCCTTGATATTGAATTCTCCTTCAAAAAGCGTTAAAGTTCGGAAGAACTTTTTGTTTGTTTTACCGTAAGCACTCTTTTGCCTGTCTTCCTTGGATGTACAAAATAAACTAGGCAAAGAATTTCAAAACCAACTAGTAATTTGGAGTGCCTCGTTTTTTTTGGAATTCGTTCTGAGGCACTGTAAAAGGACATGATTTATTGGAGGGCAGGTGCTCAGCACTTTCTGAAAATCAGGTCACCTCACATTGCTCACCCCCCATAATCACTGCTCACCTTTGACAATCCTGGCCTTCAAATATGAGTGAAAACATAAAATAAAATACAACAGACAAGAGTCAGATAATCATCTCATTATTACTTAATTTACATGCATCACATCCATTACCTATTTATCTATACTGAACATAACACCGAGTCTTTTCAGAAATATCCTTTGATAGCCTTGCTTTCTCCTGTTAAGCAAGTTCTTCTTTTCCCCTGCAAATCAATCACCATTAAGTTTGTGGACAAGTCTCACCCACTTGATGCTTCTATATCTTCCAAGGCATTCATATGTTTTGTTTTTACTATTATCAACCTTGAACAGATCCAGATCCAAATTAGGATCTCCTATGTCTTTAACCCATACTTTTACCTCAATTCTTAGTCTACTCTTTAGCTCTTTATTTAAATTTTTAATGTATAGAACAGGGGTAGGCAACCTATGGCACGCGTGCTGAAGGTGGCACGCAAGCTGATTTTCAGTGGCACTCACGCTGCCCGGGTCCTGGCCACCGGTCCGGGGTACTCTGCATTTTAATTTAATTTTAAATGAAGCTTCTTAAACATTTTTAAAACCTTATTTGCTTTACATACAACAATAGCTTATTTATATATTATAAACTTATAGAAAGAGACCTTCTAAAAACATTAAAATGTATTACTGGCACGTGAAACCTTAAATTAGAGTGAATAAATGAAGACTCGGCACACCACTTCTGACAGGTTGCCGACCCCGGTATAGAATGTAGAGCTACTGCTCACCAATTCTGTTACAATGGTGTATATTTCTAGTGCCTGATGTATTGAGTTACAAAACAGGATATTTCAAGAGGTATTTGTAGTGAATGAATGGAAGTTTGAACACTTTAGCATATATTCTCAACACCATGACCAGTGGTCATTTCAATATAATTTATGTTTTAATAGTAAATTAGTGAATTCATAACATTATTTTAGTCAAACCAATTTGTGGATTTAAAAATTCCTCTTGCAATATAATTCTCCCAATGTATTACCTTTACTTTTTACTTCATCAAGGATTCCCTCCCCCATTTTTGTAATGCTTTTGTGAAATTCCTTAGATGCAATTTTCTTTTAATCACATGCTTCCTTCCAAATTTTCTTGACCTTGATTATGATCAGGATAGCAAAATTTGGGCTATTTTGAGATTTTGGACTGGACCCCGCACATGGTTTTTTCTCCCCAATTATTGACACTTTTCTTAATTTGATTTCAAGATTTTAGAATGTTTATTTGGGATATCTTAAATGTCAGCCGATATATTCTGAATCTGGTTAATGGTCATGCACTTGTAATCTGGTTAACAGTCATCACACCCCATTCTTGAATATGTCACATGTTTGAGTGAATTTTCATCGGGGATTTTTACTTACTTTGCATGCACAGGGTCTTTCCATGTTTTTAAAGCAAATTTATGGGAATTTTAGTGGGAAGGTTATGTCACCTTCAAGTGGCTTGGGCATTGAGGATATAAGCCTTGGTGTTACTACAGCTAACAGGTTTTTCTTTAGCTCAAGAGCCAGCAGCCTGTATTTTTGTAGCAGAAGATCCTGGGTTCTATGCCCAGTTTCAGATGTGTGCAATTTGGCTGGCATTTGTGGTGACCCTTGTTTGTGGTCATAGATTTATTCCATGTACATAGTATTTTTAAGCTTTTACTCTCAGCTGGAGAGGTGGAGAGTGGCCAGCTCTGGAGCTGCATTGTTTGTGGGTATTATTAGAAAGAATAACAGTATCAGCTTGGCTAGGACAATCTGTCTGGTGTCCATGCTGTATTTAATTATCAGTGATGCAGTGTCCTTTATTTTTAACACAGAACGTCTGTCCCTAATTCTGGTATGCCTTTGAAAAAGGAACCTGCTTAACCTTTCAGTATCCTTCATTCCAAGAATAAGTAGCAAGTGTTCATGACACTAATGAATGGCTTTTTGGTCCATAAACTCCAATCTCACCCTCAAGTGACTGTAATTTCCATTGGATGCAGAAATGTCTGATTCCTAGATTACCTAGCTCTTCCTGCAAGAAACAGAAAGGGTTAGGAAAGTCTATGTGCTTTTCTTATTGTCCAAGTGTACCATAAACAGTACAGCACTATCTCCAGACTGATTAAAATGAAAACAAGAAAGCTCACTTCCCCAGTTGCACACATATGCACACTCCATATACTGATAATGCAAAGACTTTTTGACCATTATGCTTCTTTAAAGCTCTTTTAGTATCTCGATACCAAGGTGATAGGCACATTAGAAAGACCTTCGATAAATAGCTAGACATTGACAGTGCATGGATTATTCTACTGGTTATAGTGTATCTGAATAACAAATAAAATTTGCTCCCACTCTACTGGTTCTCTGCTACAGTAAAGAAGCACTGAAGTCAATTTATGATTCAATTCCTCTGTGACTCTACCTCCATATATTATTCTCTTCTGTCTCTTTTGCTCAGCCATATACACCAATACATCCTCCTTTTTTACTTTTACATCTGAAAATTGTTTTAGTTATGTGAAAACAATACATCTCTGGGTGGGAAATGTTCTTTATTATAACCTTGTGCAGTTCAAACTGCAGAAGAATAATTCACTGGTATTGCTGTGGTTAATGACCGAAAGGCAAAGATTTGAAAGCACACTTGAAATCATAAGGTTTGTACTCTTTTAAAATAAATAATTATGAAGAACATTTTATGAAAAGGTCTGCAATGTCCCAGAGCTGTATCTCTCCACTGTCACAGGCAGGAGGGCTGGGGGGTGGGGGAAGATATACCAAGGAAATGCTGTCTCTAAATTAAGTTCTATATGTGCTCAGTTACCAAAAATAATAATTTCATCCACAGCTAGGATACAAATGTGTGGAAAGTAAACTCAGGAAATTAACTGTTTACTTCATAGAATCATAAGACTGGAAGGGACCTCGAGAGGTCATCTAGTCCAGTCCCCTGCATTCATGGCAGGACTAAGTATTATCCAGACCATCCCTGTCTGCTCATTGTGACAGGCTCACGTTGGGCACTGACTATCTGAATTAAGGCAAGTGTATAATGCAAATGTTTTGTAGCATAGAGAAGCAGATTGACTGCTAGAGTATCTGCACCATCAGAAATTGATTTGATGACTATGTCAATTACTTTTGGCACCAAGTTTTCTGTGGGTTACTTTCTGATTGATTTTTTTGGTTAGCTATAACTGTTTCCCCATCTATGCATATTCTTCTGGATTTATTGACTGCATTGGCTGTCATAAATCATGCATTTTTTCCCAGGTGGAACTTCTGGTGATATTGTTTGGGTCACTTCTGATTATTCTTTCTCCTTCCCAGGTAGTAAGAGCTGTTGCTGAGCAATGCCCTCAGTTACAAAAGAGCTCTACCAACCTCAGTCTTGATTTGTGAGGTGCCTTTTGAGGATTTAACTTATCCACAAAACATCAGTTTCTATGTATGTTTGTCTGACATGCAAATTATTTTCTGTGACACTTTTTGATGACTAGGTTTATTTCAGTGCTGTTGAATTGCTAAGGCTGCGTATGATTCTGCAGGAACTTTTTGTACATTGTGTCAGATACTGATGCTGGTCACAGAAGATCCCATGTAACAGCTTAATCATCAATCTTTCAATGCTTGAGTGCTTATAGGGAAATTAAAAGATGGGGAAGAAAATGGATTTTAGAATATTTAAAGGCAGCCTGAAATTAGTTTTTTTTATTCTACTTTTTTTTTTTTTTAAAAGAAGCTTAATATCAGTAATGTCTTGTTTATCCTGATTTTTGCTGGACATCTCCTTAGAGAGGGGTTCTCAAAATGTGTGTTGGGACTCCAAAGTTGTTTGTGACCCCATTTTAATGGGGTTGCCAAGGCTGGTGTTAGACTTGTGGAGGCCTAAGGCTGAGGCCGAAGCCAAAGCCCGAGTCCCACTACCCAGGGCTGAAGCCCAAGGGTTTCAGACCTGGGAAGGAGGGGGCTAAGGTTATATGCCTCCTGCCCAGGGCAGAAGCCCTTGGGCTTCAGCTTTGGCCCCCTTCCTAGGGTTGCCAACTTTCTAATTGCACAAAACCAAACACCCTTGTCCCACCCGTGCCCCGAGTCCCCGCCTCCCACTCACTCCATCCTCCCTCCATCTGTTGCTCACTCTCCACCGCCCTCACTCACTCGTTCATTTTCACTGGGCTGGGGCAGGGGGTTGAGGTGCAGGACGGGGTGAGGGGTCCGGCTGGATGTGTGAGCTTTGGGGTGGGGCTGGGGATGAGGGGTTTTGGGTGCAGGAGGGGGCTCCAGGCTGGGGGTGGGGCCAAGGGGTTCGGCATGTAGGAGATGTCTCTGGGCTGAGGCAGGGGGTTGGGTGTGGGAGGGGCTGAGTGCTCCGGCTAGGGGTGTGGGCTCTGGTATGGGGCCAGGGATGAAGGGTTTGAGGTACAGGAGGGGGCTTCAGGCTGGGGCCGAGAGGTTCGGAGTGTGGGAGGGGATGCAGGGTTTGGGCTCTGGGATGGAGTTTGGGTGAGGGAGGGGGCTTGGGGCAGAGGGTTGGGGTTTAGAAGGGGTTTTGGGGTGCCGGATACGGGCAGCGCTTTCCTCGGGTGTCTCCCTGCAAGCAGCGACATGTCCCTCGGCTCCTAGGAAGAAGTGCAGCCAGGCGGCTCTGCACGCTGTCTCCGTCTGCTGGCGCCGCCCCGCAACTCCCATTGGCCACAGTTTCTGGCCAATGGGAACTGTGGAGCCAGCAATTGGGGTGGGGGCAGCTCAAAGAGCCCCCTTGGCCATTCCTCCACCTAGGAGCAGCAAGGACATGTCGCCACTTCTGGGAAGCCACGGAGAGCCTGGTAGGGAGCCTGCCAGCCCCGCACCAACTGGACTTTTAATGACCCGATCAGCGGTGCTGACCAGAGCCACAAGGGTCCCTTTTTGACCAGGCGTTCCAGTTGAAAACCGGAAACCTGGCGACCCTCCCCCCGGCCCAGGGCAGTGGGGCTGGGGCTGGCCCTGTCCCCTCCTCCCCCCGGGGTCATGAAGTAATTTTTGTTGTCAGAAGGGGGGTCATGGTGCAATGAAGTTTGAAAACTGCTGCCTTAGAGGATTCAGACAAGTGGATTTTGGAGTTTTCTCAGCCTTTAATTAAGTGTTAAATTTTTGAACAAGTAGAAGAAAAGATCCTTGTGAAAATGGCTTTGAATTAACTAGCTGTCAAGAAAAAGACACAAAACCCAATGTTTTTAGTGGTCTTAATAACAATCACTTCTCTTTGTTAATTGGTTTTCACTTCCTTAGTATAATTATACTTGCTCTCCAGTCTTCTATAGAATCTTCCAGGAAAACAATGAAAACAAGATGTGATTTTTCTATTTTTCTTCTAAAGGAGAAAAAATAGCTTTCAGGCCTTTTTTATTCATCACAAAGAAGTGAAAATGGTACAAACCCCTTTTCTCCCCTTTGCAGGTCCCCTTTAAAGATTCCTATTCCTGTTGTTGTTCCTTCACCTCAGTTGTGAATGAGCCATTATCTTTACAAACTCAGGATGTTCGTTTCAGACTCATGGTCCCTACGCAATGATGCACATCAAGCAATCTTTTATTTATTTATTGGTGTAGCCCAAGGTCCAGTGTGCTTCAGCAGCTGCTCTGGGAACTACAAGTTGTGGACTACAAACTGCAGCATGTTGAGAGAACTTCCTGCCAGGATTTACCCTCTGCCCTCCGCCCCCGCCCCTACCCCCTAGGAGGTCTCAGGATTGACTGAGCTGGGAGCATGTAGCAGGCAAGCAGAGAGGGGGCTGCTGGACTGTAATCCTGTTCTATGTTCTTTACAGCAGAGGTTCTCAACCTTTCTCTTTCTGAGGCCCCCCCAGCATGTTATAAAAACTCCACAGCCCACCTGTGTCACAATACACCTCTACCCCGATATAACACGACCCGATATAACACGGGTTCGCATATAGCGCGGTAACCCTGGGGCTCCGGCAGTGGGACTCGGGCGGTGCTTTAAAGGGCCTGGGGCTCCAGTTGCTGCGGGGAGCCCCGGGCCCTTTAAATCACCGCTGGAGCCCTGCCGCCGCTACCCCGGGGCTCCAGCAGCGGGGCTCGGGCAGCGATTTAAAGGTCCCAGGGCTCCCCGTGGCCAGAGCCCTGGGCTCTTTAAATGACCGCTGGAGCCCTGCCGCCACTACCCCGATATAATGGGGTTTCACCTATAACACGGTAGGGATTTTTGGCTCCCGAGGACCACGTTATATTGGGGGTAGAGGTGTAACTTGTTTTCTGCATATAAAAGCCAGGGCGAGCATTAGTAGGTAGCAAGTAGGGCAATTGTCTGGGACCCCACACCACAGCAGGCACCCCACGAAGCTACATTGCTCAGACTTCAGCCCCGGATGGCGGGGCTAAGGGACCTGGGCTTCAGTCCCATGTGGAGGGGTGTGGGGATGTATCATCCCTACACCAACCTAATGGAAAGTTCCATGAGGAGGTAAGGGTCACGATGGGACACTTGCCAGGCAACAGTTCATGGCCTTATGTAAGGCCCCCTGGTAGTCTAGGGATTATATAAGATGAGGTAAACAAGGTAATAAATCATGGCCTTATGTAAGGAACGGTTGAACCAATCATTGTGGGGCTATACATGTGATAAACACATGATTCTCCTTCTTGTCCAATCCGTAGATGTGTGATTATAGCCTAATTGGGTTATGTAATGTTAAGAACAACTATAAAAGAAAGCTTGTAATAAACAGAATTGGATTCAGCTTGCAACCACATTGGTCGTGTGCTTTATCTGCTCCGCATGGAACCCCACAAATGGTGACCCCGACGTGATTCGGCTTGGACATCAAGGCAGCCGACTGAAGCGTTCGGTAAGAAAAGGCGGAGGTGGCAGCCGCGGCAGGAGGTACCGGAGGATACCGGCTCCTGGTCGTCCGAGAGAGACGTTCATGAGCTCACAGCCGACTGAAGCGTTCGGTGAGAAAAGGCGGAGGTGGCAGCCGCGGCAGGAGGTACCGGAGGATACCGGCTCCTGGTCGTCCGAGAGAGACGTTCGTGAGCTCACAGCCGACTGAAGCGTTCGGTGAGAAAAGGCGGAGGTGGCAGCCGCGGCAGGAGGTACCGGAGGATACCGGCTCCTGGTCGTCCGAGAGAGACATTCGTGAGCTCACAGGTGAGCGGCTGCATTTGATAAAATGGGCTCTGCTTTGTCTGCAGAGGAGGAGACGGTGCATGATTTTTTATTACGCATCGCTGAAAAGCGGGGAGAGAAGCTTCCCTCTGACGCGTTGTCCCATTTGTTAAAATGGGGGCAGAGACACGGGTTTTTTGTTACTCCTGATACTGTCTTTAATAAGGCAGTCTGGGAAAGTCTAGGCTCTGACCTCTGGGAGTCGGTCTCTCACGGCAACAAGGAGGCCGTGTCATTGAGCCAAATATGGTGCGAATCTAAGAAACCGATAGAAACGCTTGCGGCAGAAGCCGAGGTCCAGTCGGCCATTAATGACCTCTTTCGGCCAAAAGAGGAGCCGCCTTATGTGTTGCCGGTGGGAGCCCATGAGTTCTTTGGGGGTGAGGACACTATCATACCACTCATCCCCAGTGCACCCGAAGCTGATCCTAGTATCGTCCCGTTACCGGATGACCCCGCGGATAAAATGGAGGTCTCGAGCCCAGAAGGGGATAAGTTACAAGAATTTCGGGTGGAAATGTACAAACAGGGCCTTCAGCTACAGGACATGTTGAATCAGTTGTCCCATTTGGCCGGTGAGAGCCATCCCCTGCAGTCCCACACATTGCAAGCCCTGAACCAGCCCGGCTTTCCTGTCACCAATTATGTTTGTACCCCAGAGTTCCGGGCGGAGTTCCCGGGGCAGGGTAAGCAGTTGCAGAATAGGTTGGAAAGAATGGCGGCGCCAGGCTTATCTAACTTTGAAAGGACATATAGGAAAAAACCACCGGATAAAATCCCTCCGGCGGATGATGTAGCTACCCCCTGTCCTCATTGTGGTTTGTGGGGCTGCGCAATTGGGTGCACTGGACGAAATAACGTGTCCACGCACCAGCCACTGGACGCCGCCACGCAGAAGCCAAACGACGACCCCGCGACACCGGACCTGCACTTGTTGTTTGTCACAGCCTAAACACCTAATAATGCTGTACTTCTATTTGTTCGAACTCCTTATTATAGGAGCAGGGGTCTTTGTATGTCCAAACTCTGTACCTTTTGTTAACCCACGACAAAATGTTTGGGTCACCTGGGCAAACCAGACTGGCCAGGAAGCCCTTTTTGTTTGTCCATGGCCACCCCATCGGATCCCATTAGGATATGTCTTATTGGCTCTCCTTAGTTATACCCCAATGGTTTTTGTGGGTATTTATGTAATATTATGTTTTTTAATAGTTCTCTATATATTTCCCAGTTGTTAAATGTCACCTGTCGTCAGTTTTATAGGTTTAAAAAAAGTAGTCAGGTGGCTAGTAATTGTCTTAATGTTAGTTGGACCCTCCTATAGGCCTTATTTAAGAAAAAGGGGGGAGGTGTGGGGATGTATCATCCCTACACCAACCTAATGGAAAGTTCCATGAGGAAGTAAGGGTCACAATGGGACACTTGCAAGGTAATAAATCATGGCCTTATGTAAGGCCCCCCTGGCGGTCTAGGGATTATATAAGATGAGGTAAACAAGGTAATAAATCATGGCCTTATGTAAGGAACGGTTGAACCAATCAGTGTGGGGCTATACATGTGATAAACACATGATTCTCCTTCTTGTCCAATCCGTAGATGTGTGATTATAGCCTAATTGGGTTATGTAATGTTAAGAAAAACTATAAAAGAAAGCTTGTAATAAACAGAATTGGATTCAGCTTGCAACCACATTGGTCATGTGCTTTATCTGCTCGGCATGGAACCCCACAGAGGGGCTTCGTCTTTCTGCCCTGGGCCCCAGCGAGTCTAATTCTGGCCCTGCTTGGAGGCTCCCCTGAAACCTGCTCGCGGCCCCCAACGGGGCCCTAGACCCCTGGTGGAAAACCACTGTTTTATAGAATAATGCCTTGTTCCTGGTGGTTTGTCTGAGTGGGTCTGGTCTGAGGTGAACACACTGACACACAATGCAGAGCACACAAAGGTGCCTCAGGCCCAGTTTCCCAAAGTTGTGTAAAGAGTCACAAGGCAGGCTTCTCCTGTTCTAAATAACCTAAGGACGGAGGGCTACATTTTTTTAGTTATTGGTGCCGTGACTCAAAAAAGGGGAAGTTTAATTTTTTGCACACAGTAGGGAAGCTGCCACAGAAGAGAACCTGGGCAGCATGGATTCACAGTTTGGAGCCATGGGGAGTTGGCCTGACCCTGGTTTGGTGTCAGTGAAAATAGAGACCCCCAATGGGTGTTGTAGCCAGTAGACTCCTGCTACTAAGGGTGAAGGTATTGGGGGGGAGGGGAATCTTGGGGAGGAATACAGTAATGAAGGTATTGGGGGGGGGAATCTTGGGGAGGAATACAGTAATGCCACACCTCCCTGCACAGCACCAAATCCATGGGGTTCCTGTGTTCAGGAGTAGTGCAAATTGCAGTGTAAACATAGAGGACTGGATAAAAGGTATACAGTACCTGCTCCGAGAGGGCCATCCTTTCCCTGATCGGGACTATAAGTTGACACAGCAGTTCATGCGGGCATCTAGGAGCAAGAAGTGCGGGACAAGTTGGCACCTATGCAGCCTCACTACATGACATCCCAACAGCTGCAAGGAGAACTGCGTCAGCTGGCCCAGGAGAGGAACATAGAGGGTAGAATGGATACGCCAGCCAAAAGGATAAACAGCATGCAACAAGCTGCCTTGACAGATGGCGCTGTGCAGGCTGCTCCTGAGGTGACTCCACCCAGCAGTACCCCAGATCATGTGATGCTGGAGGCAGTGAAGGGCCTAACTGGGTTAGTCCAAGAACTGACTGTCCTCGAGACACAGAGCCATGAGAGAATGGGACAACTGGAGGCACAAGTACTGCAGCAGGGTGCAGTAGCGAGGACAACACCCCAAAATTCTAGATGAGGAAATGGTCAAGCAGGGCCGGTTCCAGGCACCAGCAAACCAAGCACCTGCTTGGGGCGGCACATTTTCAGGGGCAGCATTCCGGCCATCCTTTTTTTTTTTTTTTTTTTTCTGCTTGGGGTGGCAAAAGCCTAGAGCCGGCCCTGGCAGCAGCAGTGTGTCCTGCATGGGGGGGCACCCTGGGGCTGCTGCGGTTCGCGTCAGGGAGCAGTGCCTGCACTTTATGGCTGGGTGGGCTCCGAGCTCGGGACACTTGGGCTGGGGGCCGCCCTGTGGGGTGCACGGAGCCGCCTGCAGGTGCCGCAGGGTGGCTGCCCCCCAGCGCCGCAGCCGGGGCGGGGGAAGCAGCCTGAGCCACCCAGGGACTGTGACAGGGCAGCCAGGAGCAGCAGCAGCACCAGCAGCGGGGCCATAGAGGGGACCGGTGCCTGGGGCATTGCCGTGAGGGGCCCACGTTCCACTCTCTGGGGCTCCGCTCCCTCTGGGGCTGCCCTGCCCCAGCTCCTCAGCCCTCTGCCGGGCAGTCCCCCGGCTCTGCCCTCCCAGGTCCCAGCCGATCCTGGAGGCGAGAGCCCCAGCTGGAGGGACCCTGGGCTGAGGCGCGGCCCGGGAGCGGGGGGGCTTAGGGCAGGGCGTTGGGGGGGCGGGGTGCAGGAGGGGTTCGGGCTCCGGGGTGGTAGCAGCGCACACCAGGGCCAGGGCAGACTCCCTGCATGCCTGCCCTGTCCCCGGCCCCACACTGCTCCAGGAAGCGCTGTGGCCTCTGGGGGAGGGAGGGTGGAGGGCTCTGCATGCACTGTCCTTGCCATGCCTCCAGGTACCTACCCTGAAGCTTCCATTGGCTGTGGTTCCCCGTTCCCGGCCAATGGGAGCTGCGGGGGGCGGTGCCTGGAGGCAAGGGCCCGGGGGCCACAGGGACGTTGGGCTGGCGACTGCTGAGAGCGGTGTGGGGCCTGCGGCGCCACGGGGGGCAATCCTGCGGGCCGGATCCAAAGCCCTGAGGGGCCAGATCCAGCCCACGGGCTGTAGTTTGCCCACCCCTGTGCTAAAGTCTGACACCGAGAGGCAGGTGAAGGGCATAAAGCTGGTGAGAAGTCCCCCAATAGCATCAGTGTGCATAACTTCCCAGCACACTCTACCAGTTGCAACCTGGCATCCTGGTCTGGTGGGGCCCTTGAATAAGGAAATTGTTGAAGTGAATGGTATCCTGTGCAAAGCTCTAATTGATTCAGGGTCTCAGGTCACAACCATTACAGAGGATTTCTGGAGAAACCACCCTATCCTGGGCAAGTTGTATGCCATGCCTGTAGATATCCTAATAGAGGGAGCTGGTGGCCAAGGAGTCTCCCATCAAAGAGCAATCAAATTAGATTTATCTTTTCTTGGTTGAACCTACAAGGGAGACCCTGCCCATGTGGTGCCTGGGATGAAGTATTGCCAGAGAGTCTCCATATTGTTAGGGACAAATGTCACCCGTTCCAGTTGGCAGGATTTACTAACCAGTGGGGAACCAATTCCCAGCCTGCCTGAAAGGGAGGTCAGCAGCCTGGCATGCAGCCTATAAGCAAGTGATCTCTGGCCTAGAGATGCCATCCTTGAGATATGCTGGCAAGCGGCCCATCTTGTTAAGAGCTGGAAAAGGAAGAAGTGTACCTGTGAAAGCCCCCTGGGGTACAGGATGGGGACCATACACTATTCTGGTAGAACCAGATGCTAAGAGTCACCTGCCAGAAGATCTGAGGGTGGATAGGCATAATGGCATAATGGATGTTGAACACGGGAAGGCTTACATTTATCTGCAGAATATAGGACAAACAACAGCTGTAATAAAGAGGAACCAACATCTAGCTACAGCTTCAGTAGTCTACAGCATGGCTAGCATGAGCAACAACTTAAAATATTCTCCAGGCCAAGAACTGAGGGAAGTGGCACAGGCTGAGGCTTCTGTGCCAGAAATGGACCTGAGTCAGGTAGCTGTGCAGGACCCAGCTCAACTAAAGATATTGGAAGAATTGCTAAGGCAGGATGCAGATGTATTCTCTCAAAATGATCTCTACTTGTGCTGCACTTCCACAGTCAAGCCTGAGATACCCCTGATTGATACTATTCCTGTGAGGCAACCCTATTGGAGAATACCTCCAGCACAATACCAGGTGGTCTGCAAACACTTGCGGAGGATGGCAGAGGCGGGAGCAATCAGACCACATCAAAGCCCTTATGCTTCACCCATGGTGGTGGCAAGGAAGAAAGCTGGTTCCATGTGAGCGTGTATTGACTACAGACAGTTGAATGCTAAAACCACTCAAGATGCATTTCCTCTGCCCTGTATCGAAGAAGCCCTGGATGCCCTAGGATGAGCCAGATATTACTCAATACTAAATATTACCTCAGGGTTTAGGTAGGTGGAAACGGCAGAGGAGGATAAACCCAAAACCACATTAATCACCCCTATGGGACTGTTTGAATGCAATCGGATGCCTTTTGGTCTACAGAATGCCCCGGCTACCTTCCAGAGGCTGATGATGCACATCTTGGGGGATTCTCAGCAGTACTGATTTACCTTGATGATGTCATAGTGTTCTCCAGGGGGGAAAATAATAATAAATTCTTACCGGTACAGGGGGCGGTTCTGGCTCCCGGAAGAGGCGGAGCCTTGGGCAGAAGGGGCGGGGCTGGGGGTCAGTCTCCCCCAGCCAGCCCGCTGCCTGGCCCCTGCCGCCCAGGGCTCTGGTGGTGATTTAAAAGGGCCCAGGGTTTCAGCCGCTGCTGCGGTAGCGGTGGCTGGGAACCCCGGGTCCTTTTAAATCGCTGGCCCTGGGGCAGCTGCCCTTTTGCACCCCCTGCCAGTGGCCCATGGGGGGGGGGGGGCAAAAGGGGCAGGGACGTTAAAGCGCTGCCATGGACTGCGTACAGACCGGTACCGGCTTCTTACCGGTATGCCGTACTGGTCCGTACTGGCTCACTTTCACCCTGGTGTTCTCCCATACTTTTGAGGAGCATCTGCAGCACCTAGAAATGGTTTTTGATAGACTCTGTCAACACAGTCTCAAGCTGAAGCCCAGGAAGTGTCACTTGCTACAAGAAGAGGTAAGATACCTTGGGCACATAGTGTCTGCCAAAGGCATTGCAACAGATCCAAATAGGATATAGCAGGTGAGGAATTGGAAGACCCTTTCTAACAGGAAGGAAGTGTTACAGTTTCTTGGATTCACTGGCTGTTATAGGAGATACATCAAAGGCTACTTCAAACTGGCAGTCCCATTATTCAGATTAACTGCAGGTGAAGCCTGGACCAGAAGGAGAAATCAGAGGGGTCCCACTAAGATACCCAGTTTTGTTTGGACAGAGGAATGTGAACAGGCTTTCACAGAGCTGAAGACAAAGCTGACTAGTGCACCAATATTGAGACATGCTGATTACAGCTTACCATTCATATTCCAGACAGACGCATCCAAAGAGGGGCTAGGAACTGTACTGGCTCAGTATCAGTCAGGGAAGGAGCAGGTCATAGCTTATGCCAGCAGGAGCTTAACTCCCTCAGAAAAAAATATCCCACCCATAAACTGGAGTTCTTGGTGTTAAAATGGGTGATGGCAGATACATTTAGAGACTATCTACTAGGACACCAATTTACAGTGCTGACTGACAACAATCCACTGACCTATGTTACTACTATTGCTAAATTGGACACAACCAGTCAAAGGTGGATGGCAAACCTGACAGAGTTCAAGTTCAACATAAAGTACCGGCCTGGGAGAAGTAATGCCAATGCTGATGGCCTGTCTCGGTTACCCCAGAAGGAGGTGTGGCTGCAGTTCTGAATGCTGTGTCCACCATAGCAACCCAGGGTGAATGCCAAAGGACTGCAATGGAGAGAGCTGAGCCGTTTCACAGGCCAGGCATAGAATTACCTGCCCAGGCACCCAGTGCCTGGGAGAGGCAGAAGGAAGAAATACCAGTGCGGACATTACTGAATCAATGGAAGTGATTGCAGCTGGTAGAGGGGATCCTTTACAGGAGGACAACAATACCGGGAGAGGGACAGATCCAGCAGGTGGTGCTGCCAGAGAAACTCCAGAGAGAGATATTCGAAGCTCTGCACATGGACATGAAACACATGGGCATTGACATAAGGTGGATCTCATCTGCACTCACTGTTATTGGGCAGGCATGCAGTCCACTATCCAGGGATGGTGCCTCGCTTGTAAAAGGTGTTGCCTAAGAAAGAGAGGCATCTCTGAAGGCAGAGCTCCACTTACCTCAATCCATACCAGTAGGCCCCTGGAGCTAGTGTGCCTCGACTTTCTCAACCTGAAACCATCCGGGGGGGGGGGGGGGGGCATCGAGAATGTCCTTGTAGTCACTAACCACTTCACTCGCTATGCTCAGGCATACCCTACTCGTGACCAACGGGCATCTACTGTGGCCAAGGTGATGTGGAAACAGTTCATCTGCCACTATGGCATCCTTGAAAGGATACATATGAACCAGGGGAGAAATTTTGAAAGTAATCTCCTGGTCCAGCTTTGGAAACTGTTGGGGACTTCAAAGAGCAGAACCTCAAGGGAATGGGACTACTGAGCGGTTCAACCGAACACTCCAGAATATGCTGAGAACCCTGCATCCGGGGACCAAAAGGCAAACTGGAAGGACTATGTGGAGCCCATGACTTATGCCTATAACTGCACCCGGCACAAGTCCACTGGGTTTTCCCCATTCTTCTTAATGTTTGGCCAGGACCCAAGGCTAAAGGTAGATCTGGCCCTGGGTTTCTCCCACCAGAGAGATGGGGGGGTAGAGGTGGAGGAGTATGTCTCCTGGCTAAGGGAATGCCTAGAGAGAGCATATCATCAGTCTGCACAGGCATCTGAAGCCACCTAATTTCACCAGAAACAGTTCTCTGACCGCCAGATGTGAGAAGCCCCACTGGCTCCTAGAGACAGGGTGCTAGTAGCCAGGGAGAAGAAAGGGAGACAAACTGGGAGACAGATAAGAACCAATATCATGATCAGAAGACAAGGGGACTTGCCTGTCTATGCTGTACAGCCAGAATCAGAAGGGGAACAGGTGATACACCATAACCGAATTACACCATGCATGTTTCTACCTATCGGTGGAGTCAATCAACCAAGAGGCAAGGAGGTACAAATGGAGGGAGCCAAGTCGGGACTTGAGGGAAACTTCCAATTGGAGGCAGGCATAGGCGCCGACTTCCCCTCTGCCCGGTGGGTGTTCGACCCCCCCACCCGCCCCTGCACCACCCTTGCCCCGCCCCCACTCCACCCTGCCCCCAAAGTTCCTGCCCCCTCCCGTCCCCATTCAACCCCCTTCCCACCAAGTCCCTGCCCCTGCCCTGCCTCTTCTCCACCTCATCCCCCTGAGTGCACCGCGTCCCCGCTCCTCCCGGAAAGTCCTAAGTGCCGCCAAACAGCTGTTAGGCGGCGGGGGCGGGAAGCGCTGGGAGGGAGGGGGAGGAGCGGGGGCACGGTGTGCTTGGGGGGGAGAAGGAGGTGAGGAGGGGTGAGCTTGGCTGCCGGTAGGTGTGGAGCACCCGCTAATTTTCCCCCATGGGTGCTCCAGCCCCGGAGCACCCACGGAGTCGGCATCTATGGAGGCAGGGGCAGGGAAAGAACTTAGTCGGGGCTCTGTAGATAGACCAGGCTGCTATAGGGGAAAGATGACGTACACAGGGGATACCTGGGACATGGGGGATGGATAGTGCAATGAAAGGGAGCCAGGGCTACCCTGTATTGAGTCACAAGACCCAGACCCAGACCATTTTGACTCAGACCCTCAGTACTCTGACCTGGAGGAGCCTGACCAGACCATGGGGACCACGGAGCAGACTGACCAAACTGAGGAGAGTCTGAACGAAACTAATTGGATTGGAGAAGGACAGAGAGAGTGGGACCAGATTGGAGAGGTGTCCAGGGATAGTTCACCAGCTCTTTGACAGTCAGCAAGACAGCGAAGGGTACCTGTCTGGCTTGATTGGGAACAGTGGGCTGCCTGAAGAAAGAGGAGCAGAGACCGCGGGTTTGGCTAGTGCTGCTGTGGGGCGACGTGGAAGGAAGCTGTTGGAAATATTTGAAAAAAGGGGTTGGCATGTGATATTCAACCTGAGAGGTTTTTGATTAAGGAAAGGGACAAGATCGCCCTTTCAATAAGTGGGGGAAGGGTGCAGCCCAAGGTCCAGCATGCTTCAACAGCAGCCCTGGCAACTACAAACTGTGGCATGTTGGGAGAACTTCCTGGTTGCTGCCAGGGTGTACCCTCTGCCTCAGGTCCAGTTTCCCACAGTTGTGTAAAAAGTCGCAAGGCAGGCTTCTCCTATCTTGAACAACCTCATACTGGGCCAGTGAACAGGGGGGTGGGCGGGTGCTACATTTGTATGCTTTAGCACCTGAAAGTAAGGTCTGGCCAGTACTCTGACAATCGGAGGTAATTATTGTAATGCTTGTCTGGCAGGTCCATCCTTAAAACATCTTAGCAATATTGTATCTCCTTTTTAAATGATGCTGATTGTTACCTGTATGGGACTTTGACAGCATATTAGTTCCCCTTTATGCAGATTGGGCACTTGCAATTTCAAGTTGTACAGACCACTTTTAGCACAGATAAGAAAACTGAAAGATAGAATTCTCTGACAATGATTAAATCTCTGACAAGTGACTTTCTGAGATACTACTTTCTTATTTGTTTGGATACTTTAAGGCATACATCACTGAATGATGTCTTGTTACTTGGCAGACTGGAGGTAGCATAGTACAGTATTTCATTCACTTTGAATATTCATTTTTAGGCTAATATCTGCTCTTTGAGCTTGTCCAATATTAAATCCCTTAACAAATTGCTGTCTGCTGACAGAAAGGAGCTTCCTGATCCCAAATGCCTCACTTTATTTGCATAATGGTGACAAAGTTATACTGTACCAGTTTTGTAAAACATATTGCCAATAGACAGAAGACTGGCACTTTGGTACTTCTAGGGCTGGATTTGTCCGGGTTGACTTTGAGCTCACAAACTCATTTCAGGTCTATAAGACTAAAAGGAAAACAACATTGAAAATAGCTAGAAGACTATCTGAGAGGAGTTATACCTGAGTGGCAGAATACCCAAACAGAAGGCACCACCAGGAGCCCTGTACAACAGCTAAAGTCCATATGAACTTGGACACTGCTCCCCACCGCCAATGAATTACTGCAGCTAGTGGCTGTGGAAGGAGTGACAGATCACAAAATTGGCATCATTGCAAAGCAATCGAACACACAATCAAGGAACCAAAAAACTGCCGGAGCTGAAAACCAGGCCAAAGAGCAATCAGGAAGCCATCTCCGACTGAGAGAGATGGAAAGTGGAGACAGAGCAGCTGCTTAAAACAAGTAGCTCCATATTTATACCCAGATGGACAGATATACCTATGTCACAGAAATACAAACTAACCCCCCCCCCCCCCCCAAAATGAGCAATGACAGCAGAGGAACAAAAATAGCTCCTACTGTCAGAGAACGAACAGCTCCTTTTAATTCTGAGTCAATGGAGAAATGGACAAGTATGCGGAACATATGCAACATCAAAGTACTCCTGCAATATTTTTTCACTGCACACACATACACACGAGTGATGTAAACACCAGCAAAATTTCAAAATTGGGGATAAATGAATCCAAGTTAAGCATATATCAGAGGGTCAGTTTGGGAATTATTTTACTGTTCTGTATATGTACTTGTCTAAATTCTTCTCTGTCTCCTGACAGCATGGGGGCTAACATTTTACCCAAGGACAGGTGGGCTTAACTCCCATTAGCAAATGTAGGAGGCAGTTAGGATGACCAAATAGCAAATGTGAAAAGTCAGGAGAGAGGGTGGGGATAATAGGTACCTGTATAAGACAAAGCCCCAAATATCTGGACCATCCCTATAAAATCGGGACATCTGGTCACCCTAGAGGCAGTGGGTATTTTGAAAATGGGCATCTTTAGCAGAGACCAGTCAGTGGCCTCAATCCCACAGAGAAATTAGAGATGTGGCCATTTTGAAAAATGATAATTCTTCATGAGTGTCTCTGAAGGAGATGATGTTATTCTCCAGTCTTTGCTGAGAGATAAACTTCCAGGTAGGAAAAAATGATTAAAAAATTACCATTAATCTGAAATATTTCCTTTCCAAAACTATCCATTGTACCAGATTGAGTCAACAAGGAGGACTTGAGAGAGTGGGAAACAAGGTATGTGTGTGTGTGCATGCATGCAGGGGAACATGAGAGACATAAAGAAGAGGAAAACATGTATATGGTGTGTACATACCAACTGCTTTGCCCTACTCTGGCGATGCAAAGCAACTATGAACCCAGCTGGTTAGTAGTCTATGATTGCTTTGTGCTGCTCCAAACAGCACAAAGCAGCCAGTGGATTACCAGTGTACGTGACCCGACAAATTAAATACAAAAATAATGTAAGGTTAACAGTACATATCTACATAGCATTAGAAATACCCTATAGTAACAGATTCTTGGAGTTTATTGTTTAGTGTTCCTATGAGAAAAATTTAGTTTAGAAAAAAAAAGAAATGCCCAAAGTTTTTGTTAAAATAGAGTTAAGTTTGAGAGGACAGATCAGTAATTTACAGTAACATACACTACAGGGATATTGTAATTATATTACAAGGATGTTGTTATTCCAAAAGTAAGTATTACCAATCTATGAAACTCAGAGTTATGATTCAGAGTAACAGCCGTGTTAGTCTGTATCCGCAAAAAGAAGAACAGGAGGACTTGTGGCACCTTAGAGACTAACAAATTTATTAGAGCATAAGCTTTCGTGGACTACAGCCCACTTCTTCGGATGCATATAGAATGGAACATATATTGAGGAGATATATATACACACATACAGAGAGCATAAACAGGTGGGAGTTGTCTTACCACCTCTGAGAGGCCAATTAATTAAGAGAAAAAAAACTTTTGAAGTGATAATCAAGCTAGCCGAGTACAGACAGACAGTTAGATAACAAGTAATCTCCCCTTGTAAGTATTCTCACACTTGTTATCTAACTGTCTGTCTGTACTCGGCTAGCTTGATTATCACTTCAAAAGTTTTTTTTCTCTTAATTAATTGGCCTCTCAGAGGTGGTAAGACAACTCCCACCTGTTTATGCTCTCTGTATGTGTGTATATATATCTCCTCAATATATGTTCCATTCTATATGCATCCGAAGAAGTGGGCTGTAGTCCACGAAAGCTTATGCTCTAATAAATTTGTTAGTCTCTAAGGTGCCACAAGTCCTCCTGTTCTTCTTTTTGCAGAGTTATGATTATTCTTAATACAAATCCAAACATATTAAAGTACAGAAATGCACAGTTAAGGAACCCAAACAACCTTTACTCTGCCCTGACATGAAAATATGATGGTTTAAAAGTAAAAAGAGAGAGACAGAAAATGGAATGTGTCTTTAAAACATTGAATCTAACAGACAATAAAATATCTTTATCATAAGCATATGGTCATTGCATGGTGCCACTATGGGGAAACATTCCATTTCCCTATAATGTATGTTACCCTAAATTACTGATATGTACTCTCAATCTTAACTCCAGTTTAATGTAGTTTTGATCTATTTAATATTTAATAGATATCTAATAATAATATTTAATAGCTATCTAGCAAAGTCAGAGTTTGTCTGTTGCATGTATTTACAACACTCAACTTTCCTCTTGTCATTTAGAGGTTAACAAGATAGTGTATTATGTTCTATTACTCGATGATAGCCTTCAGTGATATCCTTCATATACTTTGTGTCCACAAAGGTGTGCATTAAAATTGTGTGCACAGCTGCAAGCCCAATTTGCATATGCAATTAACATGGTTGCATGTGCAAATTTATCATCTCCTTTTTCCAACACAAGGTTGAGTACAGTCACCCTGTGCAAATTTTATATTTGCAAATACAAATGGCCAATTAGATACCCAACTGGTCTCTTGCTCTCACAGGAGCAGAGCCTCAGTTATGCTGGTGCTGTTCTCTGATTCTGGGATCACCTATTGCTGGTTTCACCCCTGGTGCAACTCAGAGCAGCCTGTGGGTTGCTCTAAGTTGTGCCCAGCTGCAACAATCCCCATAGGTCCGTTAAAGCAGCAAGTGAGTGCTAATGTGTATAATGTATGGGGAACAGATGGCACAGAACCACTACTTTAAGTCTCAGAGTAGCAGCCGTGTTAGTCTGTATCCGCAAAAAGAAGAACAGGAGTACTTGTGGCACCTTAGAGACTAACAAATTTATTAGAGCATAAGCTTTCCTGGACTACAGCCCACTTCTTCGGATATGTATCCGAAGAAGTGGGCTGTAGTCCACGAAAGCTTATGCTCTAATAAATATGTTAGTCTCTAAGGTGCCACAAGTACTCCTGTTCGTCTTTTTGCGGATATGTATCCGAAGAAGTGGGCTGTAGTCCACGAAAGCTTATGCTCTAATAAATATGTTAGTCTCTAAGGTGCCACAAGTACTCCTGTTCTTCTTTTTACTTTAAGTCTGTCACCTAGGGAATTTCCCTTATATTAGGGGAATCCCCAGCCACATGGTTGGCTTTACAAATACTTTGCACCACTGGAGCAGCACAAATCAGCTATCCCCATAGTCACTGGGTATATGTCATCTCAGGACTGGATGCAGAGATAAAGTTTCTAGACACCATTAAGGACTGCGTCTTGGAGCAATTAGTCCTGGAATCCACAAGAGGCGAGGCAATTCTTAATTTAGTCCTAAGTGGAGCACAGGATCTGGTCCAAGAGGTCAATTTAACTGAACAGCTCAGTAATAGTGACCATAATATAATTCAATGTAACATCCTTGGGGGGTGGGGAATACCAAAGAAGGGGAACTACACAAAAATGATTGGTGTGGAGAAAGTGAACAAGGAAGTATTTACTCCTTCACATAACACAAGAACCAGAGGTCACACAATGAAATTAATGGGCAACAGGTTTAAAACAAAGGAAGTACTTCTTCACACAATGCACAGTCAGCCTGTGAAATTCATTGTCAGGGGATGTTATGAAGGCCAAAACAATAACTGGGGTTCAAAAAAGAATTAGAGAAATTCATGGAGGACAGGTCCATCAGTGGCTATTAGCCAAGATAGGGATGCAATCCCATGCTCTGGGTGTCCCTAAGTGTCTGACTGCCAGAAGCTGGAACTGGATGACTGTGGATGATTCACTTGATAATTGCCCTGTTCTGTTCATTCCCTTCGAATCATCTGGCATTGGCCACTGTCAGAAGACAGAATACTGGGCTAGATGGACCATTAGTCTGACCCAGTCTGGCCATTCTTATGTTCTTAGGTAAAGCAGTATCTGAAAATTTGACTCTCAGGCACCTATTTGTATCCATAGCTCTTGTAACTGCATGCACTAACTAGTCAGATATAGTAATTATATTCAATATAACAGAAACAATACTATTAATTACCATATTGAAGCCAAAATGACCTCCTTCTGCTAAGATCTTATATAAATTACCTGGGAGTAATCATCATAGTTAATTTTCTGCTTATAACATTAATCCTGTGCATTGAAATCAGAGTATAGGAACCAGTAGCAGATACCATTTGACCGACTGAGCAACTGCTTCGTGGTATATAGCTTTGCGGGGACTTCACTGTACCAGATCCAGGCATTAAGTTAGCAAATAGTTCTTCTTAAATGACATTTAATAAGTTAGTTAAAGTCATAGGAATGACGAATAAGGAAGCTGAATGAAAGCTGAATAAATACACCTCTGTATTCAGAATATTACACAATAAATATCGAGGTGTAAAGGCAAATAAATCTCTGTTCTATTTGTGACTTTGCTTTGAGAACAGGGAAAAACTCCATTTTACAATGCTTGTCCATTTCTTAAGAATTGAACATAGTAGTGATTGTTTCTTTAAATGGGGGAAGAGGGTGGGGCAAGCGCTTGGTCATCTGCTCTGAACACCTATCAACTTCCCTGTGAGAATTAATTTTAATTTTGATGGAATGACTGCAGGATGGAAAAGACACCCCCTGCCTCCCCACCAGACCTAAAACATAATGGCTGGATTGTGTCAACGGATACCAATCCTTCACAGACATCCTACCCTTTAATGCTCCATATTTAGCTCAGGACAGAGCATTATGGAGGCACATAACATGTTTGGTGGCCGCTATGCTGTCCAATTGACAGCATGAGAATTAGCCAACCTAAGCATTTTCAAAGGGGTATAAAGCAGTTAAATGCCCAAATCTCACTGAAAATGAATGGGAGTTTTGTGCCTAACGCCCTTACCTTTATTGGAAAATCTCAACCTTAAGCCCTAAGTTTTAAGTTCTGAACACCCAGTGCATATTAATGGCAATGATGGGAAGAAGCCTCTCTTGTACCTAATGTCAACTGATAGAGTTGGAGTTAATGTACTACATTCTGGACAACACAAGACAGAATTTTGGGAAGGACTTAAGGAAAGAGAGGAGAATAGCAGCAAGATGGAGAAGTGGTGACAGTTTTGTGAGCTTATTTGAGGAAAGAATCCAGTTAAGCCCCACCAAATTCTTGTTTGCTGCATTCAAAATAAAACACTGTTTTAGACTTATTTGGTTCACTGTGCCTCTTCTGTCTCCTAATATCTTTTCTCCCATTCAAGAGAGTGCTTCAAATTACAGCTTGTCTTAAGTTGACCACTGCTATAATACATCCTGTCCTCAGAATAACTTGTGTACAGCTTGGTGTGCTACTATTATGCATAAAAGTAACATGTTTAATCAACACACTTGGGTATATTATGTATGAAAATATGATTAAGAGGCCAGTTCTGACATCATTTCTCAGTGCAGAATAAGGCCCTGAGGTCATCAAGAGATGTCTCCCACATAATTGCCCAATTGGGTGGATGTGGCATTGATCTATCATGGTGTATTCTACAGTAAGAGCCTCCCCCTCCCCCCCACCCCGCATGAGATGGAGATTCAGTACAAGAAGCTATATAATAGGATGCCTAGGGGCAAAGAAAGAACAAAAAGAGTGTGGATGTGAGGAGCTAGATGTGGTGAGGAGTTGGAGGAAAAGACTTTCCCCTTTGTAAGATGGGATGAAACTCATGTAAAACTCACTGGCCACATAAAAGTCTAATGTTATCCAACAGTAAATTTTGATCACAATGGTCAGACTGTGTTATGATCAAAGGTGTTTGCCATTACTACCAACTTTAGGGAAAGTTTTGGGTCTCAGTTACTATTTATTTGGCTTAGTAGTGGAACTAACAAGATGCCTAATCATTCTAGGGTGTATAGTCCAGTAATAACTCACTCTGGGACATAGCCAGAAAAACTATCACTACTACTTCGTTTGTTGTATATCTTTTTTGTATTGTAATTCCTATATCATTCAATTACCGTGGTCTCACAGCAGAGTCTAGAGACCACTCAGCCAGCAGAAGACTGAGAATATTGTCATCCCATTTAGAAGCTGGTACAATAAAAGCTATTACCTCACCCACTTTGTTTTTCTAATATCCTGGGACCAACATGGCTAGAACAACTGCATACATTTTTTTCCCCTTGGAAGTTTGTGGGTTTTAAGCAACAGAGGGTCCTGTGGCACCTTTGAGACTAACAGAAGTACTGGGAGCATAAGCTTTCGTGGGTAAGAACCTCACTTCTTCAGATGCAGATGTGGGTTTTAAGAATCCCGAAGAGTCTTTTCATACCATTAAAGTCTTGTTTTCTCATGTTACAAAGGAGTATTAATCCCTGCATCTGAATGTTCACTACTTTAATACAGTCTCATATGGGCAAAATCATGACTTTGTCATGCTGTAGTACAGAGATCACTAACTCACTACTCTTATTTATGCCAGCTTTACCCTGGTTCAACCAGTTTCTAGGATAATGAGGCTAGTGCAGAAGAGTGAATGGACTAGTAATTATGTGCAGAGCGGGAAAAGAGCTCACAAAGTAGGCCCCCAGAGTATCACCCCATATAGTAGCCCTCTACAGAGTTTTTCTTATCCCCACTCACAAAGGCCAAGAGGATTAATGCAGCAATGGTGCAATAGTACAGTAACTCCTGTGGTACAGCTTAAGAACATAAGCATGGCCATACTGGGTCAGACCAAAGTCCATCTAGCCCAGTATCTTGTCTTCCAACAGTGACCAATGCCAGGTATCCCAGTTGAGAAGCACATTGCTGCTGTTGTGTTTGCTGTGGTGTTTCCATGTCAGGATTCCACTCTTCCGCTGCAGATTTCACACGAAGAACATGTCCCCCAAGTAATGGCCTAATCCAGAGCCCACTAAGTAAATGGAAAGACTCTATTAACGTGAATGGGCTTGGATCAGATCCTAAATGAGCTGTCCATTTAAGCCTTGAATTCTTGCTGCCCTTATATGAATCCATAGAGTGTGATGGGGGGCAGAGAGGGAGAAGGGTATAAACGAGTCTTGCCCCCTGTGATAGTTTATATGTTAGGGGAGCACCCTGTAACCCCCATATTCATCAGTTATATATAACTGTGATATTTCACATAAAGCATGTCACATGAGGTATTGGGGAAAGGTTATGATTCGCTGAAAGCCATTGTTCTATCTAAGTATGTATAACATTAATGAGATTGTGTTGTATGGTTGTCACTAAAATATGCTGTGAGTTGGGGAATTGCCCAGATGGTAGCTCCCCACAGACAAGGGCAAGGACAAAGGAGCGAACCAATGCCCGGGCGGATGTTGAACAACCATCAACAGCCATTGTCCACCAAGGGAGTTACAATTCAATGACTCACTTGCACAAGGCTTCACCAGGGGAATTGCTCAACCTTGCCTGGTGATTCAGCAATGCTCACCAGACATGACTGGACTTGAGTTCTCCAAGCACATGGACTAAGGGTATAAAGCAGAACACAGTGGCCCCATCCTTTGCCTTTTCTCCTCCCCCCACCTATGCTGCAAGCAACAAGGACACTCAGAAGACTGAAGACTCCAACAGAGGAGACTGGCCCAGGGTTCAAGGATGAAATCTGTGTACTATACACTGCAATATCCAGTGGGGTAAGAAAAACTGCTTAATCTAGATGTTGCCAAGTCTGATAGGGTTGAGAGTTTAGACTGAGTGCTTATATTTTATTTTATTTTGGTAATCACTTTGACTTTTTGCTTATCACTTTTAATCACTTAAAATCTATTTTTTGTAATCAATAAACTTTTTTACTGTTTATCTTTACCAATAAGTTTGCCTGAAGTGCTTGGTAAATCTGCTCAGGTTACAAAGGCTTGTGTGTGTCCACTTTCCATTGATGAAGTGGTGAACCAATTAATAAACTTGCATTGCTCAAGAAAGGGTCTTGGGCAACGCAAGACAGTATATTCCTGAGGTACAAGGCTGGGAGTGGGGGATTTGGCTGGTGTCTATCTCTGTGTGATTCCTGTGTGCTTCTGGAAGCATTCATGCAATCTAGCTGGGTGTGGGGCTCCACATAACTGTACCTGGAGGGGTTTGCTGCTTGTAACTAGCAAAGCCTTGTGAGAGACAGCCCAGGCTGGAGAGTTAAGGGGACACAGCGGTCCCATGGTCCCAGACTGCACCCCGGAGATCCCGTCACACTCCCCACTTATAGGTTACCTACACTGCAATCTATCTAGTTAAAAATAGTAGTGAAGACACACAGTGGCATGGGCTTCAGCACAGATAAGCAACATGAGTACATACCTAGGATTCTGGGTGGGCTTGTACAGCCTGTGCTGAAGCACCTACTACCGCACCTTCACTGCTACTAGTACTCATGATTAAAGCTAGTGCAGATATGCCTATCCAAGCTGAAATCACAACTCCAATTGCAGTGCAGACCCCAGAAGTACAGGGTTTGTCCTGATTCCTCAAGAGTGCAAAGAACTATGAAGGGGGTAAGCAGGAGCTGTAAACATAGCCCTCCATATGCACTCACTGGCGAGCCACATGGGATCATCTGCACCCTGCAAGGAGGTGTAGTAGTAGCCTCTGCATGTCTTGGAATGCCAGGAGGTATCCTGCCTCCAGGAGCTAAAATGCTGTCTGGTGGTATAGCTTCATGTGACTCCTTGTTAAGGTCTTGCCTAAGCGGTACATTATAGCCCTTAGAACTTTGTGTTTAAAAATATGAAGGTGATATTTATTTTAAATATTAATTTAAAGTTGCATGAAAGTGCTCGTACATAAAGCCAGCCTGGTATAAAGACAGTGCAATGCAGCTTAGTACTACTAGACATAGAGACTAATGCTTAATTTAACTTCCAAGGATTAATTATTAATTCCATGCCTACAATAAAACTGCCAACATTTGCTTTTTCTTTTTTCCAGAACTGGGCAGAACATTTTCTTTTTCCCTGGGGGTAATATTGCTGGCATCACAAAAGCAAACTAGTTTTCACTGGCTTTGTCACAGAAAACTACAGTAAGCGTCCTGAAATCATTGCTTTGTGTCACCGCGGAGGTAAAGCTGGAGGTCAACGTTGGAAACTGAAACCCAGTATGTACTGCATCAGCTGAATAAATGGTATTCCATGATCATTAGATCTCATTATGCCAAGAAGAGGATTTTGGCAGCTGGTAAAAAGAAGTCTGACTAAAACTCATTTAACTAAATGTGAAGAAAGCTGTGCTGAAGCCAAATTAAAGGGACATGGTCAACTTTAAAAAAAAAATCCTGTCTGTTTTTTTTAAACTTGGTATTGATTCAAGTAACACTTAAGATTATTATAAATTAAATTTTATAAAAAAATATTTGGTTCTTCCAGTTTTCAAAATGTGAATATTTAATAATATTTTGACCAGGTTTTCAAAATTTGACACCTAAATTTAGACTTCTAAATCCTGATTCAGCCTCCCAAATACATGTGCTTATTTTCAAAAGTGCTGAGTACACAGTCGCTTCTGTTAAATGACTTAGGCTAATTCAAAATAAGCAAAGGGTAAACTGGTTTATTAAGAATGTCTTCATTACAGGGTTACACAACTGTAACTTAGTCTAATTTTAAATTGATCTGGTTACACCATGCAACTTTTCTAATGCTTTAGGCCTGTCCTAATTATTGCCACATTCAGCAATCTCTCCTGTTGAAGCAATTCTGCTGTGTATTAAAAGTAATTAAAAAATCATTAGATCGGGACCCTAGGTCTCCTACCTCCCAGAGAGGTGCCCTAACTACCATGCTATAGAGTCAGTCTTATGCTCACACTCTCTCTTTCTATCTCTGGCCCATTGACTATTTTAACCCCATCCCCATTACTTTCTATACAGCAGAACTTCAACAGGAGAGACTGAGAGAGACCCACATCAGAATATCCTATAGCCCAGTGGTTAAGGCACTCTCAAGAGAGGTGGAAGACCCCTGTTCAAATTCTTTCTCCCCTCTCAGCAAGAGAGAAGAATTTAACCCAAGTCTCCCACATCCTGAATGAATGTTCTAATCACTGGGATAAAAGTTATAAAATGGGCACCACCATCTCCTTCCCCAGCCAGATTTTGAATCAGCTCCAATCTGGTAGGTGGTATTTGAGCACACCTACCATATTGGTCACCCAATGAAATTAGATTAAAAAAAAAATAAGGAAGTACTCTGTTACACAATGCACAGTCAACCAGTAGCACTCATTGCCAGAGGATATTGTGAAGGCCAAAAATGTAACTGGGTTAAAAAAAAAAAAGAATGAGATAAGTTCATGGAGGATATATCCATCAATGGCTATTAGACAAAATAGTCAGGGATTAAGCAATATGATGCATCTCTGCTATATTTGAACATTTCATATTTCTTGGGTCTCTAAAAATGGCTGAAAATGTTGTGAACACAGGTATTCTGGGGAGATTGCAGTACTGTGGAGCTGATGAGACAGATCCTCCCTCAGGTCCTTTTTCCCTTCCTGTCTCTTCCATTTCCCCTCCCTCCCACCTCAACTACTTTGAACAAACCTGATTGGCTGAGGGGGAGTGCCACCCCAAAACAAGAACACAGAATTAACTCTGAGTCTGTGATGGTTGGAGCTAGTGAGCAGATGACAGGGGCAGGGCAGAGGGCACTGGCCTGGGAAGATTGGAAGAAGAGATAAAGGAAGCAGCAGGGCAAGAGGCTGGAGCCCTAAGCTACAGCAGAGTGAGGAGATCAGGGGACCCAGGGAAGGGACGCTCAAGTCTGGCCCTGAGTCAGGATAAAAAAATTGGGGCAGAGAGTCTGTGTGTGTCTAGTCAGGTGTGGAGCGAGTGGGAGGCAGGCTGTTTCGTTGTATGCTGTGCCAAGACAAGGGAGTCTGTGTAACCCCTGCTAAAGATTCTGATCTGTGTCTGCTCCTGGCATTTAGAGGTTTGTGACCCAATTGCATCCACAGCCTTTTCCTTAAAGTTCTCAAAGTCCATATTGGGGTATTGGACCCAAAGGGAGTTCAGAGCCTAAACAGTACCTGGGTCACAGGTCCCTTCTGACAATCATTGCACCAAGTCTTGTTCTAGCTTCTGGATCAGGGAGGGTCTCATTTTTTTGGTGGTGCAGAGGATCACTTAGAGGTTATTGGCAAACTCTCTGTGTGTCTTGGTCGGTTTTGGGGCCCTTTCATCTGTTCATGGCGGAGGCAGGGTCAGGGGCCTATCAATCCAATCCAGTCACTTAAAAATATATTTGTTGGTACTCTTCTGGTCTTCGGGCTAGGCCTGCACTTCCACTAGGGCAGCTCCCCACAGCTGGCCCAAAGGGATCTTCACCTTCTGGTACTCAGGGTGGCTGTACTTGTTAAATGTGGATTCCAGCTCTGCCTGGAAAGCTGAAAGCTGGTCTTGCCAATCCCTGTAAACCAAGATAACCACAGGCCTCCCTTGTGATATATCAGTCACTGTGGCCAGGCTGGCTGCCCGGAGGGATGCTAGGTTGTAGGGGGTTGTAGGAGAGTCTGAATGGTTCAAAGATGTCCCTGGAACCTCAGACATTGTCCCCAGGGATCCCTACCTAAACTCCCTAACTCCTGTTCATGACACCACTTGTCAGGTGTGCGGTTCCTAGAGTTGGGAGAGGGTTTGCAGGTCCCAGCCATGGACCTCTGCACAAAGACTAACCCTCCCGTCTGGGGTGGAGGGTGGGGGGAAACAAAGTAACATGCAATAGTACAATACTTCTATCTAACCCAGGCAAGCCAGAAGCAGAATCAAATCATAATTTTTAGCAGGGGTTACAGTACTATTTCCTGGCTTCAGAGGAGATATTCCTGGAACTAAGGTAATATTCATGTTGTTTTGACCCTGTGCTTTCAGTATCAGTCGAAGAAGCTCATAAGTATGTGAATTACAAAATACTGTATATTAAAGCAACAGAGAGTCCTGTGGCACCTTTAAGACTAACAGATGTATTGGAGCATAAGCTTTCGTGGGTGAATGCCCACTTCGTCGGATGCATGTAATGGAAATTTCCAGGGGCAGGTATAAATATGCTGGCAAGAATCAGTCTGGAGATAACGAGGTTAGTTCAATCAGGGAGGGTGAAGTCCTCTGCTAGCAGTTGAAGTGTGAACACCAAGGGAAGAGAAACTGCTTCTGTAGCTGGCTAGCCATTCACAGTCTTTGTTTAATCCTGATCTGATGGTGTCAAATTTGCAAATGAACTGAAGCTCAACAGTTTCTCTTTGGAGTCTGGTCTTGAAGTTTTTTTGCTGTAAGATGGCTATCTTTACATCTGCTATTGTGTGGCCAGGGAGGTTGAAGTGTTCTCCTACAGGTTTTTGTATATTGCCATTCCTGATATATGACTTGTGTCCATTTATCCTTTTACGTAGTGACTGTCCAGTTTGGCCAATGTACATAGCAGAGGGGCATTGCTGGCACATGATGGCATATATAACATTGGTGGACGTGCAGGTGAATGAACCGGTGATGTTGTAGCTGATCTGGTTAGGTCCTGTGATGGTGTTGTTGGTGTAGATATGTGGGCAGAGTTGGCATCGAGGTTTGTTGCATGGATTGGTTCCTGAGGTTCTCCTCCCTTGGTGTTCACACTTCAACTGCTAGCAGAGGACCTCACCCTCTCTGATTGAACTAACCTTGTTATCTCCAGACTGATTCCTGCCAGCATATTTATACCTGTCCCTGGAAATTTCCATTACATGCATTCAACGAAGTGGGCATTCACCCAAGAAAGCTTATGCTCCAATACTTCTGTTAGTCTTAAAGGTGCCACAGGACTCTCTGTTGCTTTTTACAGATCCAGACTAACACGGCTACCCCTCTGATACTTGTATATTAAAGGATGACTGATCATTTTTAATGTTTCAAAAATTCATTTCAGTTTGGGTTTGGTTTGAATTTTGGGCAGAGGTTCAGGTCTCTTTCTATTCTGTGTGATCTGATTCATGATATATTTACTCAAAGTGTGAATGTGACCTAATTTGTATATTTCTAAAGAAGGGAGGTCATTGCAAGATGAAGGCTGGAGTTTTCGCAGTTTCATAATCCTAAAGAAAATCAAATGTCTCTGATCTTCCCCCTAAACTATACAGCCATTTCTCTCAATATCAACAGTTCCCAATGGAAGTAAAGAAAAGGGTTTTTTGTTTTGTTCTGATTTTAAGCAGAAGATGTCTAGAATGGGATGATTCTTTTGGAAAGAACGGTTGCTTTTGAACCTGCTTACATTTCAAGAAGGAATGTGAAGTTCTTTCGCTCTTTTTGGCATTTTAGGGAGCAGATTGAAATTGGAGGTCACAATTTGTTCTGAATTTGAAATGGAAAACTAGCTTTCAGATAGAGCCCGAGGCGCGACTGGATGCCTTTTATATCAGAAGGAGATTATAAAATCAAAAACTATAGCACATCTTTTATATTTTGTTTTTAATCTAAACAATCAAAGCATATACACAGACAGAACAGAAAAAGTTAAAGCGATGCCATCCTGGCCTGTTTTAACATTGTCAGGCTGTTAGAGAATATATTGTCTGCATATTTTATCCCACAATTACCCAACTTCACAACAATGGCATAAAGCCACTGTTTTTAATCACGGGGTTCCTTGTAATATTTTCTCATCAATTTGGGGGGGGAGAGGATAGCAGTTTGCATTAGACAAAAAAGTTTATTTTTTCCCTTTCCACTGGAGAAATTCATGTTAATTATTCTTCTGCACCTGCCTAATGGGGCTGAAGTAATTCAATTGTCATATTGTTGTAGACTGTTGCTTTGTGTAATGTATCACCCCTGCTGCTTCACTAAAAAAATTCTATACTCCTCCATTATTCAGCAAGGCCTAATGATTATTCCAGCATTTGTACTTGCTGCACTGTTGTTTTGATTTTAATTGACTTCACTTTTTTAATTAAGTACATTGGTTTTAACACTGTTGTTGACATGCATGGTTTTGTCTTTATCAGTATTTGCTTCCATTTGCATTCCAGTTCTATTGACATTTTATTTAGATTCATTCTAAAAGAATAGATAGATACTCTGCAAGCTTCATCACCAACTAACAACTCATTTCACATATTATTCTTATCTAATGGTCTGAAAAATGTAAAAATATGCTGAAAATGTTAACTTTCTTAAAAAAATATAAATTGCTTTAACAATTTTTTTAAAAAGCAATGTTTGTATCGTATCTTATTATATTCTCTTACTTGCAAGGGTAAACCTAATTTGTCTTCTATACAAGTTGGATGTATCATCTAAACCATTTTCTACATTTAATTTGCATCACACAGTGTTTCAGAACTATATTTGGAGAAGTTTACATAATTTATCTGCTTTCCATTGCACCTTCAAAACAAGGTGTGTTATTAGAAAGTCATCAGTACAAATGTGCACTACTGACCATGCAAAGTTATAGCCTACTATACACTTACTTTAATTATTTAAAATCAAGCAATAGGAGGTAATCTTTTCAAAAGGCTAGTTTATTTCTTCTGTTCCTTAAAGACCTAGTGACAGTACTTGAAAAATGGTCCCCATAGCCTTTAAAAATACAGTAGTCAATTGATCTATTATAGGCTCTATGCCCTTAAAGTACAACCTTAAACAAAATCCTGTTGCAGAACTCATTCAAGTACCCCCTTTGAAAGTATGTTTCATCTATTTATCACAGTACAGGATAATAAAGAAAAGGCTATAGATGACATGATTCTAGGTTTTTTTTTAACTGTAATATTAGATGTTGCTGAGCTGAGCGACAGGATTATTGTCTGAACATGCTCACTGTAAATTTAAAATGAAAAGGAACAAAACAATACTGCCATACAACTTTTACTGGCACAATCCAGCCTATGAAAGTGTAAAGACAGTACACATGTAGTTCATTATAGGGAAGAGATTGTCTGAATGCTCACATTTCTATTTTGTTAATGGACATGAATGAATGGGATCTGGCTGCCATTTGATCATTCAGGAAACAGAGGGTGAGGATTTAAAAGTAGGCCCCGATGCCCTGTTTGGTGCTGCCTCCTTGCCACAGCACTGATTGGTGATGAGTCACCCAGCTTTCCTTTCTCTCTGAGATTGTCCTTCTGCTTGGCGTTCTTGACCTGGGTTCTTTTAGCATGCCATTCATTCTAGTGACGGCATGACTGAAAAGTGTTAGGATAAGATTGTTGCAACAAGCCCAGTTTTCACTGGCTTAGGCAGGGCCCTACACGATCAAGCTGATGAAAAGATTAAACAGAGCCCTATAAATATTCATATGTGTACATATATGTTTTATATAGAACTGTTAAAAGAACATTGAGTGTGTACTGTTAATTAAGAGGATGCTAACGCTAGGGTTGCTTATACAGCTTTTACTGTATCTCCTTTTTGTATGCATTCATTATAGCATTTTGTTACATGATCAAGCATTGCCAACCCCAACTATTCAAAAATCATGGACTTGACACCCCCCAACTCCCAAAATTGAATTTGTTTTAACAATCATGAGATTATAAAAGCCAACAGTTCTGGAAGACTTTTTATTTGCTTGCTGTATTTTGAGGCTTTACGGTGCAATTGGGTCACGTTTTCTAGCTCTTCTCCACAACCACGAGAACTAGAAAATTATGCTGTTGTTATTGTTGTTTTTAAATGAAAGCTGAGATTCTTATGTAATCACTTGACTCCAGGATCTGGGGCTTTAAGAAAAATACCAAATATCATAAGTCCTGTGATAAAGTGAGATTGAGCAACATTGTGCGATCGCAAAGTATTCTTCAAGTAACACAACAGACACTTTTTTGTGTAGTACTGCATAACTCTTCAAAAGTCATTTACATGCAAGGTGCTCAGTGATTGAAGCAAACACTTCTACAGACACCTGCACATTTTATACACAATGCAGTGGGCCACAGACACTTTCCTGCTTTGAACTGATGGGTACACTTTATAAAGTGCACATGGACCACTGCACAATTACAAGATGGATAGAGAGTGAGGCACTTTACAGGCTTAGCAGAAATGACATTTAGATGCCAAGACGATGAGGAGTCCTAGGGGGAAAAAAAAACCCTCTACTGTGCATGACCAGTAACTCTCCAATCAAAACCAATTTCCTCAGGACCAAGAAATGAATGCATAATTGGGAAGCTGAGGCAGAAAATGGCTTAGAACTAGAGAAGGGCATAGCAGGGAAAATGGAAATGAAAATGCATCACTTCAGTGATGGGGAGGAAATGACTAGGAAAGGATTTCGGGCAGTACTGTGGGAAGGTCAGCAAGAGGGAGAGATGCCTCATTTTGTTGAGAAATGGAAAAGGAACAGGTAAGAGGAAGGACGAGCTTCTGGTGAGTGTGGAGACGAGAGCAGTTTAGTGATTTTCAGTTTGTTGAGGTCAAGAAAACCCTGTAGGAGAAGGGAGAATGAATATGAATGAATAAGTTATTTGATATGAATATATCTCACAAACAAATAAGAAAGCAATCCTCAATTACAATTGTGGGGGACAACTTCGCTATCACTCCTATGCATATTGGTTCAGTAACATTTTTAGATACAGAAGTAAAAAGAAACTCCACTCTCACAGTGTAAATATTACAGAAATAATTGTGACTTGATTTAATGATCCTCCTGGAGTATGTAGCAAGTCACTGAGGATAGGCTATATTTATTTCCTTTACTCCAAGCGCCTGTAGTTGCCTGGTCTTTAGAAATATACCAATTCATATCACCTCTTAACCTGTAAATCTACAGACCACAAAGACAGATTTAAAAACAGGTGAAAAAAAAAATGTTTGTATCAACAACAAGTCCTTAGATTTTCTGCTTGACACACTGCTCCTGTTACAAAGAATTGTGTCAAAAAACAAAATGAGAATATTCAGCGCTCCATCTTGTTACTTTGATCCTCTCATGTTTAGGAGATGCTTCTTGTTTAACCTAACAACGTGACTTATTTTACCCAAACAATGTGGGACGATGCGTGTGTAAATGTGCACGTGTGGGATTTAGCACTATACAAAGCCAGCAGTGGCAGAAAGGCCCACTGGAGAGGGCCTGCACCAGCACAAGAGACCCACAACTCCTGGCACTTCACCAGGCAAAGATGTCCCAGTGAAGCAGACATCACAATTTAGGCCCAGGTCCTGCCATCAAATTATGGTAATTTAAGCAGACACCTGGCCCGGGCAAAGACCCACCAGAGTCAATGCTGCTCAGCAGCAATACAAACAGATGAACTTGCAGGTCTTGCAGGATCAGGGCTTTAGTGAGTCCAAATGAATAGAGTACTCTGAGAATACGTATGTCCGTTTACACAGCATCTTTCATCCAAAAGCATATTACAGATTATATACATTCAGCACCACTGAACTGCAGCAGTTTCTGGAGAGGACAGCAGAAGCCAGTTGGTACACAGAATGCTGTACCACAGGGACAGGAGAGGGTTAGTGAAGTGACTTGGAAGCACTCTTACAAAATGCATCAGGAGCCCAGCTTCGGTTTGTAAAGTCTGGGTTGCTGAAGCTGCAGTGCCAGAAGTGTCTCTGAGCCCAGAACATGAAAGGCCCCCCACACTGCTGCCACGGGGCAGAGGCAGGCTCCCAGTTCAATGGATGCACCATGATAAACTGCCGAGGGTACATCGCCCACCCGCAGCAGCACCCTCCACAGTGGCACCGCAACACTAATCCCAGCCTGGTGCAAAGGGGAAGCCCCGGCGGAGAAGAAGGGTCCTGGGAACAAGCCTGCCCTGCACTCACCCTGCAGCAGCAGCTCCTGTCCGGTGAAGCCAGGCCTTGCTCCCCTCTCTGAGCATTGCGAGCTGGTGCACATGACAGAGGGCAACTGGGCCAAACCTGAGTGTCATTGCAACTCTATGTGGCAGGTTGCAAGGCCCAGAGCAGAGAGTTGAGCCCAGACCACTGGGACAGGAGCCACTGCTGCAGGGTAAGTGCCGGGCAGGCTCACTCGCTAGCCGAGCACCCTGCTGGAGGTCTCCCCTCTGCACCAGCCCAGGAGAAGTGTATATTTGCCTGATTTTGCACCCTTGGTTTCATTTGTATGTGAGCGCAGTTGAACCCATGAACCCACAATGAAGTTGCCCCTGTGCTGCTGCCTCGATAAAGTGGAGAAATGAGGCAGCAGTGCCATAAGAGACCTTCAAGCACAGTGCCTTGGCACAGAGACATCGGGTCCATTTCTCCCAGTTCCCCTGCACAGCTCTGGTCTCCCTGATCTCAGGCCTATCTATTTCCATACACTAGTATTTTTCCCAAGTCCCTGCCCCTCAAGCCCTCCCCAGTCCTGCTATGCCTTCCCAGGCTCCTGATAAATCCAGCTCAATCCAGTTTACTCCCAAATGCCTGCTCACTCTGCATACCACTGCTCCCACCAGGATGTGCCCTGCTCACCCATATGGTTTCCAGAGTCCCATTTCTCTCCTACAAGCCCAGCCCATTCTCCCAGCCGGTGCTGGGACTCGCTAGGGGTATGCGCACAGTTGGTGATTTGGGAAGCAGGCTAGCAGCCTCAGAAGACAGAAGCAGCTGACACATCACAGCAGTTCTGCCAACTTGAAACAGTTATTTCTGAATACAGGGAACAACTCCTTATGTGTTTAATTGTAAAATTTCATGTGACCTATATCCAAAGTATTTGCTGCGTGTCTGAGAAGTTTGGAATTTGTGGGGAGTGTACTTCTTTGCCTACAGCCCTCCCCCCCCCCCAAAGTAAGGCAAACTGGGCAAAATCTCAAAAGGGGATCATTGGAAAATGTTACTATTTCACGAAAAATAAAGTACATTAAAAAAAAATCAGTTCTCCCATGAAGGATTGTGCCAGATTTGAAAATTAAATTCAACAAATATGAAACTGGGGGATTTTAGTCACAACAGTCTTTACCATGGAACTGCTGTTGCTACCTCCATAATAATATTCTCACTCTCTCTTTCTCTCATTCTCATATTTGCATTTTCATGTGAAACTTGCAATTGTTTTGAGATGTAACCTGATCATTTTACTAGAGTTTTCTTATTTAAAATTTACCATGTTTTTATATTATCTTAGACACACACAAAAATACTATTCTGTTATTAAGAAAGCTGTGCTGGACTGAATCATATTTTTAAGGTTCAGCAATTTTCACTACTTACAGTTAATTATGTACAATGTATTCAAGAAGACAAATTCCAAATGGTACTGAGCTATCTTTTAATGTTAACTATGTATTTTATGAACTCATTTTCCTTGTATGCACTTTAAATATTTCATCATTTTCTTTTACTGTTGCTTTTTTATGTATTTTTTAAAACAATAGATGCTTTGGCCCAGAGCCTTAAAAATTAGATAAGCATACTATTGCCATAAATATTGCAAGCAAATACTATTATCTCTGTTCATATAAATTGATCAGCATTTCATTTATAGTTTAAAATTCTATTATCATCCATTAAATTCTTAGACAGGGAAAAACTAATTCTGAGATACATTTTTCTCATCCATGTAAATGGAAAAATCCTGTAAATATTACTCTGTATTCTTTTACATTGTGTTAAAACAATAGGCTATTGCTTTTCAAAGGGACTCAGGTTTTAGCCCATGAAAGCTTATGCTTAAATAAATTTGTTAGTCTCTAAGGTGCCACAAGGACTCCTCGTTGTTATTGCTAATAGTGTTTGCAATTCCAATTTCAAATATTTTCTGTAAGCTCTAATAAATATGTATATTCAGACTTCTGATGGTTAAAAAGAACATGAATTATGCTAATTAGTGTATTTATACTATGTGCAAGAATAGCTAAAAAGCTAAAGACTTTCAGCTGAGATCAAGTTTGTAAAAATAACTCACTTACTTCACTCAGAAAGCCTACCAACCAAGAAGCTTTGAGAATATTATAGCTTTCTCAGAGAAGAAAATGTTTTCTTGGAAATTCCAAGATAAAGTTCCTCTTTATTTACAAACAAAACAAAACAGAATAAATAAGGTAAACTAATATGCAGTGAAGGTCACCCAGATAATCTTAACTCTGTTCCCAGTCAACACTACGAGACTGACTAGAAACTCTGGGACAAACTTCTCTATCACACAGACGTATCCCAGTGACCACAAAACTGCATTCAGTCTAACTGATCCGTGCACACTAGTTAAGGTTGTTTCAGTTCATGAAAGTCTCAGGGTGGTACGATGGGACATCTGAGCTTGTCTGAGTGACTTTAAATGTGTATTTGCATACTTTTAAATGTTTGCTTTCCAAGTTGTACTTTGGAATTACCATGGTTTCAAACTTTCTTTTTTCTTGTTCTTGTTTTTTGTTTTGTTTTGTTTTTGTTTTCAGGATGAGAGAGGGAAGTTATTTTTGGAAAATTACAATGTTATCCTGAGTGTTTTGGCTGAAGTTTTAGATTCTTTTAACCTTAATATTAAAAATACCTGAACTTTTCAGCATGGAAAAGAGATGACTAAGGGGGGATAATGATAGAGGTCTATAAAATCATGACTGCTGTGGAAAAAGTGAATAAGGAAGTGTTATTTACTCTGTCACATAACACAAGAACCAGGGGTCACCCAATGAAATTAACAGGCAGCATGTTTAAAACAAACAAAAGGAAGTACTTCTTCACACGACACACAGTAAACCTGTGGAACTCATTTCCAGAGGATGTTGTGAAGGCCAAAACTATAACTGGGTTCAAAAAAGAATTAGATAAGTTCATGGAGGGTAGGTCCATTAATGGCTACTAGCCAAGATAGTCAAGGATGCAACTCCATGTTCTGGGTATCTCTGGCCTCTGACTGCCAGAAGCTGTGAGTGGATGACAGGGGATGGATTATTCAATAATTGTCCTGTTCTGTTCATTCCCTCTGCAGCACCTGACATTAGCCACTATCGGAAGAAAGAATACTGGGCTAGATGGACCATTGGTCTGACCATATATGTAATTATGAAAATTACATTTTCTTATGTAATTATAGGTTCACAAAGGGTTTTTGGTTTGGGTGGGGGGTTGTTTTGGAGGTTTTTTGGTCTGGGAATTTCCTTACATTTTAAAAGATGAGTAAGAATTGCTCTGTGACAGGAATCCCTGTAGGATTTACAAACCATGCAGAGACTCCCGACCTTGCAAACCATACAGGAATGTCCTTCCCAGACAACCTCCCTCTCATTCCCCGTGCTGGGTACATTTCCCCATGAGGTTTTCCCTCTTCTATGACTCCCAGATAGGCCCCCCTTATCCTTCATGTGGTTCCTCCATTTAATCATCTGCATCTATGAGTAGTGTGCAGACTACCTATGGAGTCATGGCGACTTTGCAAAGCATATATCAAAATGTGTATGTGGGTGTGTAGTGCACAATTAGTTCAAGGCCCAGTTTTTCAAAAGTGACTGATTTTGGGTGTCTCCTTTTCTGAATGCTCAGCTTGACAGTCCTTTAAGCTCTTTTGCAAATTCTGACCAATGTGACTGATAATATGTATATGAGAGACCAGGTGGGTGAGGTAATATCTTTTATTGGACCATCGTCTGTTGGTGAGAGAAACAAGCTTTCGAGCTCACGCATAGCCAGACCTGAAGAAGAGCTCTGTGTAAGCTCAAAAGCCTCTCTCTCTCATGAACAGAAGTTGGTCCAATAAAAGACATTACCTCACCCACCTGGTCTTTCTAATATCCTGGCCCAGCATGGCTACAACAACACTGCAGTGTAACATGTATAGCAGGGCCTGGCTCAGTTCCACAAATGTATTTAGGAGCCTAACTCCCATTCATTTCAACCAGTGCCTTGGCTCCTATGTAGGTGAGGTTTGGTGGTGCAGTGTTGCATGTGCTTTCTCTATCCATTGAGTAATTTGTTTTTTTAATAACGCTTTTGACCCCATAGCAGAAGGGATGGGACCTGCCGTAAGTAATTAAGTCTACAGGCGCATGGCTGCTTACTTTTCATCGCAGCAGATAATCAGAATGTTGTTGCTCAAGTGTAAAATGCAGAAATAAATGATCCTATATAATACAGCTTGGAGTTTTCATTTTAAAAATTATCAGTGCAGAAGAACAAAAGTAGGGAGCCCAGCACCCACTCTGGAATTTCAATGCACAGGATCTTTAACATATTTTGAGAGGCAATCTGAATATAAAACAGAACAAAATTCAATAATCTGATATTTAAAATGACGGATTAGATCAGAACTCTAAGTATTTTAACCTCCCTCATTGCTGCTTTGAAAGAGGCATTGTTGTACACATTCTCTGGTTCGTTTTGTAACTTACAAACCCCTAGTGTTTAATAAAGTGGAAAGTTTATCCTCCATACACAGAATAAAATTGTGCATTACCCAGAAGAAAGTCTAATTACAAAAGATACTATTTTAAAAGTTTGACTTCAGAATCTCAGAAGAACATTTCCTAGAACAGTATTACTCTAACTTCCAGCTGACTAGAAGTTATAAGATGATCCACTAAATTGCCTGTTTGGCCTAGAAATTTAATATTATTGTTTGTTGTTACTTGTACTGCGGTTGTGCTTAAGGCCTCAAACAAGATTGGGGTCCCATTGTGCTAGGTGGTACAAATATAGCAAGAGGCACCCCTTGACCTAGAAAGCTTATGCAGTATAAGGTAACAAAAGAAAAACAAGGGAGGGGGAGTTGGACACAGCATACAAGCACAGTGGTCAAGTTGGTGAGAAAAACACATCTTGTTAGCTCCATTTATTCTGGCCTGGGGCAGATGACTGGATGACCAAAGGCTGGAGGCGAGGGATATTATAAGAATGCATATGATATTTACACACATTAAATATTAATAATGTTAGGAAACTATGCAATGGGAAGATTTTTTTCTCAATGCTGTGAACCAGGCTAAAGTATATCCACAAGTCGATGAACATCCCAGCAGTCAGATACAATGCTAGAGGCATCATTATAATTTAGAAAGATGGTTGACGAAAGGGAGTTCATTGTCCATTTACAGTAGCTTGTAGAGTTGTTGTTTTTTATCTTGGTCCATATTTTTAGTCACTTTTTTCCTTTCTTTTACTAGGCCTATCTCAACACTGCTTCCTTAGGAATGTGTGGCCTCTTTCTTTTTCAAACAATACTGCATCAGTTTACTCACTACCTGATTAATTTGGTTGCCTTTGCACCAAAGCCTATTGAACTCAGAGGCCCCAATCCTACAATGACCTCAAAGGGGTTTGCTTCTACAGAACTCATGGCAGGCCTGGGGCCAGTGGGTGTCCTTCCATTGACTTCAAAAGCCTTTGGCTCCAGCCCATTTGGGATCAAGAACATCGTTCTCTTCATTCATGTCTGGAACTACAAATAGAAGGAGAAGATGGGAGGACCTTATTGACACAACACTCTTTTGTAAGCAACCAGTCTATTGGTTCATTGGCTTCCCTCGCTGTAAAAATGAGGATAAGGATACTGATCTTCTTCGTAAAGTTTCTTTTAGAGCTATGGATGCAAAGCTCTAGATAAGATGTAGGTATTAATTATTATTAATTATTATTTATTATCTGTGTCCTTATGCATTGGTGCAATTTCTCAATCATAATACTAGTTATTTTAGTGTGCACTTTGTTTCTGCCAACATTTGAGTAACCTCCCTCTCCTAAGAGAATCTCTCAATCTCTTCCCTAACAATGAACTGTGGAGCAGATGATCACATGAGTAACATTCAGATTGAGACCAAGTGACGCATCAAGTTGTATTTTTTTTAAACTTTAACCTTCATTTTACCTGCCTGCTGACATAATCATTCTGCTTTGCAGGAGATGAAAAACAGTTATTTGCTTCTGCAATGACAAAACTGGCAAAAAGTGATTTCTCTCACGCGCTCGCTCTCTCTGTCTCAGTGATGTATTTGAAATTGGTGAAAAGGGGTAATTTGTCACTTTTGCTCTAGGTGCATTGTTTTGGCACAACTCTGAACCCTAACAGAAAGATCTCAACATGTCTAGAATGATGCTTGTTATACAAATATAGCCATGTCTCCACATTAAGCTCTGCTGTATGCAGCTGTAAAAGAATAAGCCTCTGCTGCACTACTTCTACTTCCATTTGACAAACATAAAAAGCCCAGGGCATTGGTGTTGGCTTGTACATCATACCATTGAGAGTTTCATTATAATTATGTGGTCTAATGTAAGCCCATGAATTTGCAATGATGAACTCTGTAGCAGAGGACCTGTACTGTACACTTCAATTTTCACTTCAGCAAGGCTACATTCCATAGCAAGCTTTGCTTTGTGCAACATGATTGATTCAGTGGATTTGAGTGCAGGGTCTTCCAGGTCAGATTCGACTGCTGAAATTCTACGGTGTTGGGTTGTCAGAAAGCCTGCAAACCACATTTTGAGCATTATTAATGTACTCACCCTGAACATCATGCAATCAGAAATGTAAGTCCATTGGAAATACATTTTGAAATGACTATTTCTTTAAGCAAATCTAACTAGAAAGAGAAGAGGATTTTAAAAACAAGCTATAAAAGGAACATTTGACACAAAACAGGTTGACATGGATTCAACCCTGGTGTAAATTCACTGTTGCAAGGAAGGCTGTCTGCATGACATTTCCAGCCCAATGAAGAGTGAAAACAATGCAAAGGGTAGTGTGATCAGGCCCATTATCTCTAAGTACTCTGTCCCCAGATTGTTCCATTAAGGTACAGCTCTCAGTAGGAAGCTATGTGGGGCTGAATCACCTGCTTCAGACATGATGCTTAAAAGAATTGGCTGAGGAACTCTTGGAACCACTAATGTTGATTTTTAACAAATCTTGGAACACTGGGAAAGTTCCAAGGGTCTGGAGAAAAGTTAATGTTGTACCACTATTTAAAAAGGGTAAACAGGATGACCTGTATAACTATAGGCTGGGTACCCTGAGATTGATCATGGGCAAAATCATGGAAAGGCTGATCTGGGATGGAGTCAGTAAAGAATTTAATGATGGTAGCATAATTAATGTCAATCAACATGATTTTATGGAAAATGAGTCTTGTCAAGCAAATTTGATATAGTTTTTTAATGTGTTTACAAATTTAGCTGTGTTGACATAATATACTTAGACTTCCGTAAGGCTTTTGACTTAAGGTATGTCTACACTGCAATCGGGAGGTGTGAGTGCAGCATGTGTAGACATTCCCAAGATAGCTTTAATCTAGGTAGTGCAAATACCAATAGCAGTGAAGTTGTGGGAGCATGGACTTCAGCGTGGCCTAGCTCCACTAGTAAGTACCCAGGGCCCAGGCAGGCTTGTGTAGTGCTGCCACAGCTGATGCTGTTGGTACTCACACTAGATAGAATAAAGCTAGTTCAGGTATGTCTACACATGCTGTGGTCACACCTCCAATTGCAGTGTAGACATACCTTCAGTCCCCATGACATTCTGATAACAATAATTAGCGCTATACAAAATCAATGTAGTCATATTAAATGGATTTTAACTGGTTACTTGATAGATCTCAAAAAGTAATTGTAAATAGGGAATCATCATCCTATGGAAATTTCTAGTGGGAATCTATTTTTGTCCAATGCTATTCAATATATTTATCAATGGTCTGCAAGAAAACATAAAATCACTGCTGGTAAAATTTGCAGATTACACAAAAATTGAAAGGGTGGTAAACAATTATGTGAGCAGGTAAATTATGCAGCCCCATCAGGATCATTGAGTAGGATGTGCTCATTTGAATAACACATTTTAATACATCCAAATACAAGATCACACTTACAAGATGGAAGACAATATGCTGGAATACAGTGATGTTGAAAAGGACTTAGAGGTAACAGTAGATACCTAAAGCTGAGTGGGAATGGAATTTTTTGCAGAACTGCAGCCCGGCACCAACAACTGCCAACCAAGCAGCCAGAGAGGCGGGCAGCTCACTCATGCACTCTCCATGGGGGAGACAGCTGGCCAGCTCCACAACAACCCATAGGTCATTGGGAGCTCAGGGTTCGGGGTGGAACAGGGCATGAGTTAAGCTACTGGGGAGCCTGGTTAACCTCCTAGGTGTGTAGCCGAGGCGGCTGGGAGAGAGGGTTTACCTGGACTGATGCTCCAAAGCCAGGGGCTCTGAAAGCTTTTATATCCCTAGCTGTGCGGCAGCCTGCCAGATGGGTTGGAGCTCAGAGCTGGGAGCCTGGAAGCACTGAATCTGAGATACCATATCTGGCAGGCTGCCCCAGAGCTGCCCAAGAGCTGGGGAGTCTGGAAACCCTGGGCTTTAGCGATCAGATACTTTTTTAGCCATCATATTTTTTCCCTTTTCCAACCAGCACTCACTCTTCCTAATGCCCCACTGGTACCTTCATGTAAAGGAATAATAGAGCTAGGTCAATGCCTTCCCTGACCCGTCAACAACTATGGGCAAATCCACCAAAAATCGTGCAGCTTCTTTTACCGAGTCATCAAATACAACAGCAAACTGTATTCCAGCTATGCACAGTGTGTTCACTGTTCTAGCTGCAAATAACACCACCGTATATGCCAGTTTCTTTATTTAAAAAGGTGAATTAGCAGAGAGAGAGAGAGAGAGAGAGAGAGAGAGTGATGATTACAACATTTTTTTCTTTTTTCCATGCACATATGTTAGCTTTTTTTACATGTTATTTTAGGTAGGAGATTCACAGACATTTATTCACATCCCTATTTTCTTTTATTTCTTTATTAACTTTAAGTTGGCTTGTGAACTTGGTGAGTTCAGTTATTTTTTTCTTTATGAAAAGATGCTGGCTAATCAAGTAAGTTTCATCACACTTTCTTGGCTTTATTTAAAAACTGTAAATAGTTTTGGTTTCTAACACAATCATCCTTATTTCTTAAAACTTCTTCAAATATTTTTGGGCAAAAGAAAAAAAATACTTGTTTTAGTCAGATCAGACTTTTCAGCTAATAGAGGGGGGTATTTCATTTGTACAAACAAAAAGAAAAGCCAATCCATAAAGCTCAGTATCTTGCACTGTAATTCTTGAGCTGAACACTTTCAGATACATTAAATGTTTTACTTAAATATGATTTCCAGCAGCCAAAATGTATGCAAAGGGAAGTGGCAGGAAGAAACATATTCACTGAATACTGACTAAAATTCAGCAACTTCCTTGAACCTTTCAGGTTGCTTGGAATTGTTTTCCATATTCTGACTTCCATTATCTGTCTAGTCAGCACATTTACAGGCAAGAAAGACTGAAATAAAAGGGCAAGGAAGTTTAAATGTTAGCGGCTCCCAAAATAAGGGCATTTTAAAAAAATCAGAAAAGGAAAATAATTTTAGAAAGCATTCTATATGACTGTTACCATTCATGTTTCATCACTCACTAGGAGTTGCAAAAGCCCCTCTTATCTCCTCAAGGTAACTTTTAATTTTATAAATGTAATCTACAGACTGATACTAATTCCAATAAAACTTTCATGTCATCCCCTATAGGAGTTGTGGTCTAGTTTTTCCAACTCACTTCATCAGAGTCTATAACAGCAAAGACAGAATTTCTAAATTGCCAAAAAGATCCTGGTTTAGGGCATTTATAGGATAAATCTTTTCAATTAGGACGAAAACAACCACTACACAATAGCCTTTACAGGCTCACAAACTACCATACCACCCAAGATGTTAACAAGCTGGCATGTTTTGAGCATCAAAGATAGAGAGGAAACTGTGTTTACATGTTTGGCACAAAAACTAATGAGGAAAGTCAATTGGCCCTTTGTCTTGAGGGTCTGAAGAGCTGAGCTCTAATGTTTGGTTTCTTGGTTGGCACTTGTTCAAGTAATCACTCGTGGCCTGACAAAGCAGCACTTGTGTTTTATTAGTGGCCATGCTGAACTCTCCTGTCTGGGCTGTGTTCTCTCTCAATAGAGTGCTGCACCAGAGGGCACACTTATTTGAAAACACTAAATCAAAGCATGATGATCTTTGCCCGACAAATGAAACTAAGAGAACAGAAAAAAATGTTTACAGCAGCTCTCCTTTTGTTAAAGGGAGGTGGGGAGACAACAACTAGAGTGTGTAGAAACTTTGGAAATGCCAATGACAAAAATAGCAAAACTTTTTTCATATAAATTGGACAATATTTTCAGAACCTGCAGCATTCCTTTGTGCAATCTGTTTAAAATCAATGTGGTGGAAAGACTAAACTTGTTATTCACGGTATGCAGTGTGGTCATAAGCATTTTTAACTGATAGGTTCTGCCTGGCATCAATGGAAATCATGTGGGTGCAAGAAAAAGTACATTCCAAGGAAGCTGGGAAGCATTGTTTCATTTTCTTGAATCAGATGATGGGCAAACCTCAGCAGGTTTGTAGATTGTTTTGTTAAACTCAGAAGCAAACTTTGGGTATTTAAGAAATCCTGTAAAATCCAGCTGGAAACATCATGAGACTGGGCTTTCTTATGAAATTGCTACTGTACCCTGCTTTTCTTTAGGCTGAAAACATCACGAGGTCAGACTCGCAAACCCTTACACTTGGCCATAGTCCCACTGATCACAAGAGATAATCTCATTGATAAGGGTTTGCAGAGTCTCTAAAGATGCCTTCATGGCATCACTTTCACATCCAGGACACAGCTGGAACCAGAGAGATGCTAAAATGAAAAACAATGTCTAAGTTAACAATGTTTTAGAACCTTCAGTATTTGGCTTAGGTGGAAAATTGGGTATTTTATCCAAGCCAGCTTTCTCCTCCCTTTTTTGAATCTCCCTTTTCACATCTTTAGGATTTACAGAAGTTGGATTTTCACTGTGAATATAGGTCTGAGTTTGTAGGAATCCCTTATTTTCATAAGTGTCTCAGTGAGGAATGTTAGCCAACTTAGGCCCTGAACCTGTAATACTTAGGCAATACTTAAGAAAACTTTACTCATTTGACTAGTCCTATTGACTTCAATTGACTAGCCACACAACAGTAAAGTTATGCACACGGTTAAGTATTTCCATGATCGGGGCTTTAGAGAGGGCATTTCTTAAAACTGGAAAAATCAGCAGCTTGAATCTGTTTGAAATGTACTTTTAAAAGGACAGAAAAAGTCCTTAGTAAATGTAGTTCTTTTTCAAGGACAGTTTAATTAAATCTAAATGAAATGGGTATATAATTTATTAATTCATTACACATACAGAAGAGAAGCACATATTTTAAAGTTTAGAATTTATGGCATATAATTATGTAAATTTTCCTGTGCAAAGTCCATGATTATGGAGGGCTATGTTAAGGTTTTAAAAACATTATAGGATCATATCTTCATTGGGAAAAAGAGCTAAAGGGCTTTTATTAATTAATTATTATTACTATTTTATTTTAATATAGTATTATTAGCCCCTAGGCCCCAGTCATGGCCTAATGTGCTAGGACAAACACACAACAAAAAAACAGTCCCTGGCCCAAAGAGTTTAAATGTTCTGGTATACCAGAGATGATATTTAGATGAAGGCAGTGTCCTTAGAGCAACTAATACAGAGCACTGTGATATCGTATTCTCGTGTTGATAAACCTACAGTGTCAGTGCCACAGTGTCGAGTGTATATAGTAAAGTAACACAGTTCTCCTTTTAGTGAGGTCCTTGAGGTTGCCTTCTTTACATTCAGAGGCTGAACTATATACCAAGAGTGCATTTAGTGGTACTATTCCAAAACACAGTGCAGGGTTTGGTCATATGACATAAAGAAGTTGGTGAAAGTTGAGTGGCTTAAACCCCATACATTCCCATGGAAAAGTTCCTGCTAACGTCCAAACTGATAGAATCCCAGTGTTTGGATCAATTTCTCAAGATAAAATTTCTACTTTTTATCATGCTCTAAAGCAAAATTTCTTTCTATCCCTTAGTGTCAGCAATACATAGCTGACGCTGAACCTTCATTTAAAAAACGTGGTTTCTATTGATTCAGACTTGTCAATACTTAAGTTGACCTAGGAGACTGGCAGTTTTCACTGACTTAGTTTTCACTGACTTTGTTTTCTCCTCTGCAACATTGCCATTTACACCTCTACTTTGATATAACGCTGTCCTCGGGAGCCAAAAAATCTTACCTTGTTATAGGTGAAATCGTGTTATATCGAACTTGCTTTGATCCACCGGAGTGCACAACCCCACCCCCCCGAAGCACTGCTTTACCGCGTTATATCTGAATTCGTGTTATATCGGGTCGTGTTATATTGGGGTAGAGGTGTATTTCAGTGACTATTTTGAAATGATTTTTTAATGTCTCAGGAGTCTATTTGTTGTCTTCAGTGTAGTGCAGTACTTCACATTGAACTGGTGCTCATCATTAACTCATGCACTGCAGTGGTATGAATTATACTTTAAAACTTAAACAAGGCAAATACCAGGTGGGACAGCATAAAGAGATTTTCAGTATTTCCTCCAAATTTAGACCAGTGTGGTAGTTAATAGCAAAATAAAATTCTGAAATTTGTGTACATATCATTTCTGTGGAGAGGGTAACATTATTTTTTTTTAAAAAAAGACTGATATAAATGATTTCTGATAATTAAACACTGGAGACATTTCTCAAAGATTTATAAAAGACTAACCAGATAGTGATTACTATTTGCTTGCTTAGCTGCATTGTATTACAAATACAAATTACCCACCATTATTGTATGACTCAAGTCATAGTAGATATAGTTAACAATTTTCAGATGTAAATACTACACTGTGAAATGCTACAAGTCATCAGTTTACATTTTCCAGATTTCTCTATTCTTATTTCTTATTTTTATACCTAGTTTAAATTTGGGTAAGTACTTACAGAGATATACTGAATTTCTATATTGCATTTAAAACAAACATATTCAATTCTGTTATCTACAAATATATATATTTTTAAATTGCTAATTTTCTATGAACACAGACATAAGAACAGCCATACTGGGTCTGACCAATAGTCCATTTAGTCCTGTATCCTGTCTTCTGACCAGGGCCGGCTCCAGGCACCAGCTTCTCAAGCAGCTGCTTGGGGCGGCTGCTCCAGAGAGGGGCGGCATGTCCAGCTATTCGGCGGCAATTCGGCGGACGGTCCCTCATTCCGCCTCGGAGTGAAGGACCTCCCGCCAAATTGCCGCCATAGATCGCGATCGTGGCTTTTTTTTTTTTTTTTTTGGCTGCTTGGGGCCCTGGAGCCGGCCCTGCTTCTGATAGTGGGCAGTGCCAGATGCTTCAGAGGAAATGAATAGAACAGGGCACTTTTGCATGATCCATCCCATGTTGTCCACTCCGAGCTTCTGGCAGTTAGAGATTTAGGGCCACACAGAGCATAGGGTTGCGTCCCTCACCATCATGGCTAATAGCTACTGATGGACCTGTCTTCCACAAATTTATCTAATTCTTTTTTGAACCCAGTTATACTTTTATACAACAAGTTCCACATGTTGACTTTTATCTGAACAATTCATTAAAATGTCAGCTAGGGCCTGTTCCTCAGTGCGTACACAGAGCAAATGCAATAAAAGCCAAGTCCTGCAGCAGCTACCTAAGTAATTACAGTCATTACAATGGGAGTTTTACTTGTATACAAAAAGTAGAGTTTGGTCCTTGCAGCTGAATCCCGCAACCTCTGATTACAGAGTACAGTGCTTACTGGAGTGAATAGCTGCACTGAAGCCAATGTGATCATGACTTTATGGTACAGAATAAAACGAGCAGCCAAGCAGTAGAGCTGGATAAAAAGATTCACATAAAGTGATTGATTCTGTAGGACTACCTGTGGGGTTATGACGAGTAGTAAGGGTTTACAGGACTGGCCCATTCCACCTCAAGCCTGCAAGGAGCTCATCCACATAGATTCCTGTGTGCCCAAGCAGACATTCCTCCCTGTTGGACTGAAGACTTACTGATAAAATTTGAAATATGAAAAATATCTGCCCGTTATCTCTCTGATGGCTCCTACTCTGTGCCACTGGAATGGTAGAACTGCTGAGATGGTGGAATAAAAGCAGTAAAACATCTTTCTTTATACATATCTTTGTAATAAACATGTTTGTGTGGCAGGATAGAAGGGCTAGGCACAATTAAGTTTCTTGATAGCGAATTTCCATCTGCAATATGGTTCTAGATGTAATTGTAAATATGACTGTATCTATGGATATTTTTACACTGGGACATACTGTAGTTCCTGAATCAAATGAAGGCAGGAATACAGCAGTGTTAGATCAGGAGAAAAGCAATGGTGGTTGTTTGGTGGAGCAGTTCAGAGCTTCTGGCCTTCTTAGCAAAAATGGAGACATTCATGAAAATATCTGCAGTGTGAAATTGTATCACATTTAATTAACTAGCACAAATGTCCATTTGGTCCTTAATTTTGCAGTAATTTCTGGCAATACTTGAGAATCTTTCCTAAACATTCTAAAAATCTTTCTGCTTTCTATAAATATATTTCTATAAATACGCAGCAAATTTGCTGTCATCTTGGGTGCAATCATGCAATGCTTACTTAAGCAAACCTCCAATTGACTTTAACATGAGCTTTGGCCTGCAGAGCAAATTTTGTTCTTTGGCCTAAATTTTTAAACATAGGTCCCTAAAGTTAGGCTCCTATATCCATATTTAGGTTACTAAATAAAAATGGCCTGATATTCAGAGTTGCCCACAAATCCCACTGGAGTTAAAGAGCTGCTCAGCACCTTTGAAAATCAGATCATTGTTATTAAGTTGCCTAAATTTGGATTTAGGGACCTGACTTTAGGCACCAGTCTTTACAATTTTGACCTTTGTGTGTGAGTCTCTTCCGCCAGCTCTTTACTACTTAGTCACCCTTTTTCCTTCAGCTTGTAATGGAGTATGACTATTATAATTAGTAACCTTTAAACATTCCCTTTACACACTAAGTCCAGTTTTCAGATCACAGCCACATAGACATCTTCTGTTCTTACAAATGCACTAAAATGAACTTCCTTTAGGTTCTCGTTATGTAAAAAGTCAGGAGATAAATTTACAGAGATATATTTAAAGCCGTCCTATAACCCAGATGACATGCAGAACGTTGTTTTTAATAGACGGTACCGTGTTTTATGCTGCCCTCACTTCATGGCACAACAGCCGCTGAAATGAAGGGAAGCTGTGTGTGTAGGTCTAGGTATTATGTTGTTTGTTAGGTTCTGGGGGTGCAGTCCAGACAAGAGTGGGGTTGTGTCACCACCTGCTCTCTTAGCCTGGGCACCTGGAATGCCCTGTTGCTATGGCTCACAACCAGCAGCCAAACATGCGGGTCATACCATGAGTGCCAATGTGCTGTACATCCCTGAATCAGCAATCCAGCAGCCAGCCAACAGCACAACAGCTGTGTGTCCTGAAGTGTCCAACCCTCTCCTAGATCACTCCGAGAAACAATAAGGTTCGTTTGCTCCTTAAAAAAGACAAAAGCATTATTAACTTAACTGCAGTTTACACTTTAAGCACTGGTGAAATAGTTTTAAGTGATTCTCAAGTGAAAAGGCTGGGAACAGTCAAAGAACAGTTGCAGTTATATTATTCTCTCTTTGTTAATTTCAGGCGAAGGAAATAGAACAAGACAATGTGTATAGATGAGTAAGCGGCAGAAAAGGCAGGAGGAGCAAGAAATGGATGCTGAGCTCACCAAGAAGCAGTTAGAAAAGCTGTGTGTACGGTGAGGTCTGTAAGTAGCTGATCAGAAGAAATTGGAGCTAGAGGTCATGTTGCACTCAGATGCCATGAGGTAGGATGGGCACCTGCTTCCAACCGGGGGCCAGAAAGAAATTATTATATGGCATTTAGTGTTAGGAGGGCCCTAGAAAATTGAAAGGAGAGGTGTTAGATTTCCTCTTGTCTTAAAGGATAGGGACCCACATTATTCCCTCCAATGACAAAACCCTCAGGAGAGTTTTAATGAGGTGAGTATCCCCTCATTAAGATCCTCACACACGTTCAGGTGGGTGGGTACAGGAGGTTGCCCCACTGTGTTGCTGATGTTTAGGCTTGCCCCCTAACAATCAGCAGGAGAGACCATCGTAGGCCCCCCAGTAGACACCGCTCCAGGCCTCCCAGGCCACCATATAGGCCTCCTCCACCTCCCTCAATGTAACCCTGGACAGCACAGAGAAGTTGCTACAAGGCCCAGAGGTGGGAAACAGCGCCACATAGGCAGGTGAGCTCTCTCTTCCTTGTAAAAAGGAAGATATCTATTTGTGGAGGGTCTCTTCTGTGCATAGCGCTGGGGGTGGGGGAGGGCACAATCTGGCAGAGGGGTACATTCTGCCTTTAGTTACACTGACCTAACACCATTACCTTCACCAGTATAGCAAAGTACAGAATTGGGCCCACCGTGTTTGCTCGGCCTACTTGTCCAAGGGATTTAAACTGAATACAGTTTAGTATTGTCTAATATATGGTACTCCTGTTGGAACATTTTAGGCCTAAATATGAGCAGATCAGATATGAACAAGGAACTGCACATACAATTTTGCCCCTTAAGTCTTAACACTTCCAAATGTCCCACAGAGCATTAAGATAATGCAAATGGACAAAAGCTCCAAGCCAGGCTTCTGAATAGACAATCTACATCCTGCAAGTTCGATTAAGCCAGCTAATTTTCAGTCAAACAAGCTAATTTCCAGACAGATTCTTCTGATGTTTTCCCTCTGTTTGTAATTTGCATCATTAAATAGCTTGGTGTTTCAAATCACCCACAGTAGTGAGGTCACAAGGTTTTATGTTAAATAGCAACAACCTCAGCTTTTTAAAGAAGAAACAGAGCAGCTGATCTGCTGGTGCATAATTTTCTTTCTTTCTCTCTTTTTTTCTTTGGGGTGAGAGAAAGAGGGATGGGAGCTTCTTATGGATCATAGACATTTTACTTTGGAAGGGAGAGCAGCTCTATAGGTCTTTGTGCTCTAGAAAGTAATACAGGATCACAGATGTACTTGATTATCAAGAAATCTTTTTTTTAATGGTTTCTCCTTCCCTCCCCTCAAACAGCAGGTCATCTTTCTGACATGAATAGATCATTTTAAGTGGTACAAAATTTAAATGTAAAAGGAAAAATTAAAATACCAGGAAAAATTCACGCATTGAATTTGAAGATAAAAATTGGTTAACAACATTCAATATTCTAGAAAGTGATGCTGTTCCAACTACTTGGTATATACAGTGATGGGAAACAGATGTTTCACAATTATTTCTGCCTGCGCTGTGTTTCCACATCTGAGCAACAACATGCCATATACAGAGCATGAATCAAGGACACCTTGGTTCAGTCTTCCTCTCCAGTAAAATAGCATTTTTTCTGTCTTTTTTTAATGGTCACACACAGTAAATTGATGGGATACAGGTATCCTGAAGCAGTTTTTCCTGCTTGGTCACTGGGATTGGAAAAGACTGAATCTTACAGCTTCATGCTGTTTTCACTGATGTTGAAGACACATATCAGTAAATATTCTAAAATAAAATTATCGCACCAAACATTCCAGATCCTATTTAACTAAGGGATCCAGCATGTACAATCTGTTGCTAGGTTCTATTGTTGTCTGTAGTGCTACTAACGTTTCTTCTTTCCCTACTGTAACATGATTTATGTATGTGTGTATATGTGTCAAACATGCACACATTCATACATAAACGTGGGAAATGTTCAGCAAGAAACTGTCAAATATCATGAAGAGCTGCCTTAAAATTGAGGCATTTCGTGCAATTATACAATGTGTGTGTATGTTTATGTATGAATACATGCCTGTGCATATGAGGTATATACTCACATACCCAGAGGTAAGACTATGGTAACTGTAGAGGATTGTGGTAAATAATCTGAGTGAGATTCGAATAGGCTGATTTACTCAGAATGGTCTCACGTTTGAAAAGTCAATAGGTAGAGAAATGGCAAGATGTTCCTGGAGAAGTTTAGTTAAGCAACAACCTTGCTTAACTAAACACACTGAAGGGATATAGATGTTCTGACCTATCTACATGAAGTACAGATAAATGAAATATAAAGCTCCATTTTTCAGGAAATATCATTGCAATCCCATCACTGGTATTTATTTGGGCAGCATTATAGTTTATGATGCATTGCACTCTTTCTTTTCTTGCAAGTTATCTGTTGTTTTATTCAATACAATTAAGAGATAGGAGTTGAAAATGTGTTGTAGTTTAATTCATTATACATTTTCCCTTTAAAAAGCCATCCTGTGATGTAGCAGAAGATAAGAGATGGTGCCTTTTCATTTAATATTTATTAAGCAAAATAAAAAAGCCTGTTTTGTAGAAAACAAATTACATGTTGCCTGTCACACGGGGGCCTCGTACCAGTGAGATCTGGTGCACAGAATACTGACTGAACCCAATGAGTTTGAAGTAGGCTGTGTACACAAACATTTTGGTGTAAGCGTCCTTTACTATTAGTATGTGTGGAGACCAAGATGAACTTGCCATGCACAGATCTACAAGAAGATTGAGAAAAGAAGAACAGGAATCCATTATCTGCTCTTCCCTATTTAGATACTGCAAAAGAATATGAAAGTAGTTCAACAAGGCAAATGATCCAAGAACAGTTCTTTTAAGTGTATTCTGGTGTGTGCAAACATGACATATTTAATTAGTATTATGTTCTAGCTTTTTAAGAAACCCAAGATTTTAGATAGTATAATTACCTTTTAACAATGTACAGCTGCTAAACTTCTCAGGTAAATAGTACCCAACACTGATTTTTTGAGCACATCACAAATAACCGCTTTCCTAGCAGAGCTTTTATAAATGTCAGGACGCAGAAGAGTAAAACTACTGTAGGAAGGGAAACACTTTGAGTTCTTATAGATAAAGCAAGGCCTCAGAACATCATACCTATGCAGTAATCAAACGTGATTTAAGGCAGAACAAACAAGCAAAAAAGCCCCATTAAATAGATCATGAATTTGCTTGTGGGTCTGTAACAGATGTGTTACTAAGGATGCTTTGTTTACCCAGTTGCCAGTCTGTCGAAGAGAATCTTCCGTGTGATGCTGCTTATCGCGCTTTTAATTCTGCTTGGGTGAAATTGTTAGCCTTGAAAAAGCAATTTTTTTGGCCCCACTCTATCTGGCTGCACAGAATTTTCAAAGCACCACTATGTTGTAAAAAATGCCCTTTTAATCAGATTACCCTTGGCGAACGTCCCAAACTCAGGCTGAAGTGCAGTGCTTGTGGTTTCTCAACAGCTTACACTAAGCCTGCACCATGGAAATAATCTACTTTTAAAACCCAGGAAACAAATCGACTGCACTAAGGACATAAGTCGCTGTCATTAGGGAGTGATTAGGCTAAACATTTTCATACACTCTGGTAGCCCAGTTTCATATTGTGCATCTCTGTGCTGATAGAAAGAATGGCACCTCAGATAATTGTTTGACTCACCCATACCAAAAAGATTTGATATTATATAAATTCAAATTAATTTCCCTCTAATAATTGCAAAAAGCAATATATACAGAGAATGATTTTCTTTTCATAAATTGGAAAATATAGTAAAATCAACTTTACATTCAGTCCTTGAACTGGAGATCGTGAGTTTGATTAAAGGCTATACACTATAATATTTTTTGACGTGCATTAGCTTCTCCTAAAAATCCTGTCACCTCCTATTATGTTACTGCTACTTGTTTTATTCAAACATTCTTCCTTTAATACATAATTTATGTAGGAAATTCTGTGTGTTTTTGAAGAGGCAGCTACCATTTTTCCAATTTACCATTATAACTCCATGTCTTCAGCTTTCTGTGATGTTGTATTTTTCATAGTGGGAAAATACAACATCACGATGTTTGAACAGAAATTATTCTGCTCCCTTCCCCAATTTTCCTTTTACAAAACAGAAAGAAAAAAGAATTTGGATCTGACTCTGTCTAATCAAATTATCTGGTGTATGAGTCAACCTTGCTATTTTTGTACACACAGAGCCAAAGAAGAAAGGATCTAGATGTCAGGTCCTGGTGACTGAAGAGCAGAAGGATTATTTTTTTCAAACTGGAGGTTGATCTAAGATCTGACAAAGATAGGATATTCAACTGGTCCAAGGCATAAGCCTAGTCCACTCTTGATCCCTACTTTGGCCATTCTGTTGATAGTTTCATTTCTAATTTATGAAACATTTCATTAATCCTCAATCTGTCAGGCCCTTCTTGACAATAATGCAGCCTGACATTTGAAGGATTAATATTTATTAAACATCCTATCCTTCAGAAGTCAAAGAAATGCTCAATTCATTTCAGCAGCAAAATCTTCCAACTCTCAGCTAGCTGCAAACACCTTGCCACACCCTCAAAAAGGCAAACAAACAAGCAAAAAATCAGAAGGCTACAAAATTAAGTGAAACATACAGGAGAATTTTTTTTAAAAAGAGTTACACAGAATACTCCTTCAAAAGACTTTGTTCTGTGTACATTTAAGGTATTCTTCTTTCCAAGCATATGTTCTTGCACTCTTCCTTCCACTACGCACCCCCCTTTCCCACTTCATAAATAATTCATAGCCTGATAAATATGCAATTTCAAAAAGTGCAGACATGGAAGCACTGCATTAAAAAAAAAAAAAAAGCTTTGCTTTTCACACAGAAGACCTGAGCTGCACTGAACGGATGACAAATTTTCCAGTATTCAGAAGCTGTATTATATATAAATATATATATGTGATAGGAGTGAGACTGTGTTTCTGGTCTGATTCCTCGCCTTGCTATACATGTTGCAAATTGTCTGTGGAAAACTGTAACACAAAACAGATTTTTTTTAAACATGAAGTTAGCAATGTTTAAAGTTTATTATAGAAAGTAGCGATTAAACGCTTTCAAAAAAGCAATGCAGTCATTTGCTCTCTTGTTTATCATGTGCAGATATTGCAGGTATTGCATGTACTGTACGTAATTCTCTAGTACTAACCCCATAAAGGTCTCAATCTTCTAAGTTTTCCCTTAAGCAATCATTTATTTGACATCATGGGAATATTCTTTGGAGGCCCATTTAACAAGATCAACAGTAAACTGTTCTGTCTGTTGCTTTCCTACAGGTAAAGATCACCTAAAGTAACATGCAGTATAAAAAGCAAAGCAGAGAACCTCCATTTTGTGAACTAATTGCTTGATTACCAGACTGAAACAAAATGGAGGAAAGACTTTTTTGCAAAAGCAGCTCAGTGCTGACATGACAGAAGAGAAAAAGCATTAGAAGAAAAATGGTGCTTATAGAACATCGGTCATAAAATCACAAATATAATATGGAATATGAAAAATATAGATAATTCATACATATTCCTAGAGCTACTAGATGCCCAGCATTCTGTACAGATGGTATTTTAGTTTAGCAACAGTTAAAACACAAAAATGATTTCAATTCATGAAGTGTAACCTTTTGGATGAACACTTAAATTGGAAACACCATGGGTAAGAAATAGACCTGAGCATTTAATTTGGACGGACTAGTTGGAAGCCTATATTTACTGTACAATAATTTCAGATTTAATTAAATCACTCTGCTTCTGCCAGTCACACCAACACTGTAAAGATGATTAATTGCATGGTTAAATGAAATATAAACTGCCTTAAAAGTAACATCAATGCACAGCTCTGCAAACAGACACCATGTGATAGATTTAAGTGCAAGAGCCTACCTGTGTCTCTTAGAAGCATGCCATAATTAGAAAGTGGGCCCTGTATAGGAAAGTAATCATTGTACCAAAAATAGAAGCTTTTACAAGGCATTGTTTTTCAAGACAAATCTGAATCCTTCCCCTCCCACTGACGTGATTTGTTATCTTATATAAGAGTTTTCACACAATTTGCATTGTCATCTTATGAATTGGCTACCGGTATACAAACAAGAGCTGACACACTGTAATAGCGGGACTGTGCTGTCACAACAAGGCAGCTGGACAGTTATATATTCCACTTTGCTTGCATTGTATTTTGATTCACAGCAACAGCAGGACAAAGGGCCTGACAGAGTTAACCATGGATTGTCACCTTGATTTGTCCAGTCTAGCAGATATGCAGAAATGAATTATATTCTCCTGCTTATGAACACAACACAGAAGCAAATAAGCTTGCAAACAGTATTTTCCAAACTATAGTATCTGAGAAACATCAAGCATCTTCAGAGATGCTGCATGCTGCATATCTCCATAGCAGGAAAAAAGCAGAAAGAACTAGCAGATTAGTGAAGACACTGAAAGCTGCCTCTTCTATAATGCAGGATGTTGTCGATAGTAGAAACAAATTCTTTTACTGAGTGCTATATAATTTGTCCTGTGCTCTGCTTTTATTTTTGATTAATGGTTTGACAGTGCTTCGCTATTGAAGTTTCTATCACTAATGTAAGCTCTTTGGGGCAGGGACCACTTCTTATGCTATTTTTTTTATAAAGGCTAGCCTGGTGCTATATGCTTAATAGTAATAATGTTGAAAAGAAATGTGTTTATATGTACGTGGAATCCAATAGCTATGTTGAATTAAAATTTTATCGTCTAAAAGATTAAAATCAATGACTTCAAATCAATTTCTACTATACTATAGTTCCAAACGAAATATAAAGAATGCCCTATTTTATATTTACTGTCTGGAAGGGTTGTAAATATGAAAGGTCCAAACTATGAGGAAGTTTACTGCAAGGTGAACACGACAATGGTTTGAATTACTAATTTTTGACAACTTTTCTTTAATGTAATGTGCAGCATTTTAATAGACCCAAATGCGTACATGAAACAAAAACACCAGAAATTTTCAAAAATTATAAAGAACAAATTGTCTTCTGCCATCTTTCTTAGAGGATAAGAAATCTAGCTCCCTCTGCTTATCAGGAAAGCAAATTATTGCAGTGTGCGATGTACATTCTTGTATTAAAAATGATTCCAGTAAGCAAAGGTCATTTTAAAAATACTTTATTTTTTTATACAAGACAACAAGCAGAGTGAGTCTTCATTGTGGTTTTCTACTACCACATTTTTATTATTAACTTTATGAAAGACGTAATCAAACCCTCATTTTGCTTAAGCTACACACCTCACCATAATGTGCAAAATACTTGTCTCTGAAGAAAAGCCTTTCAGAAATTCATCATTTATACATCTTTTTTATTTATGAGATAAGGCTTATCAGAAGATGTACTGTTACATATCACAATAATGTGTTCATTTTTGAGCATGCAGTATCTTAAGCAGGCATGGAAAACTAAATAGATGTAATATTTGTATGGTCTTTATTAGTTCTGAATCATAAACTGGGTATTTTTGCAGTTGTATATACATTTTGTTCTACCATTCACTGTGTGTCCATTTTTTTAATAGTGAGCATACACCAAAATATTACATGACATCATAATGTTTCTAAGCATAGCTGAAGCTATATTATGTATTAAAGAAGGAAAAAGTAAATAAAATCTTACCCAGATACAGAAATGCTAATGTGCATCCATCAAAGAGCTATACATTCATAGTAAAGGTTTCAGCACAAATAAACCCCTTTATTTTAGTGTACATGTAAAAAAAAAGTAAAAGTAAAATAAAATAAAATTAAAATAAAAAAATCTTATGATTTCTTTACCAAAATTGTTTAGGAAAACCTAAAAGCACCAAAAGAACTATTTATTGTCCAAGGAGAAAATTGCATAGATTTGTCTTTCCTCGGAATTCTATGCAGCCAACCGTAATAGCTCTTTGACAGTTCACCTGACTGCAGCAGAAATGGGAATGTGATGGTTACAGTGGATGACAGAAAGGGGCCATTTGAAGTGCTATTATGCAGTTTACATGAGAAAATTTCAGCAGATTTCAGCTTTATCTACTTATGCCATGAACATTTTTTTGTTTTTTTCTAGTTGTGCATGGCTTACAATAATGAAAGTTGCATTCTCTTCTGGTGCTGCCATACAGGATTGTACACCTTAAGATGTAAAATTTCATTAAAGATTTATGTATTGACTTTGGTGATTCACTATGGTTTAATAGTAAAACAAAAATGCATACATCAGTTCTGTCTTGTCCATGAACTATATTTTAAATGACTGTTATATTTGTTTTATTCCATCTGGTTCGTCTTGTAATTTCAGGTCTAATATAAACCAGATATTATATTTTAATACTTAAACTAATGAAGGAACATTCACTTTTTCAGTGTCTCTAAGAACAGACTCTACTGTAGAACGCTAAACATTTAAATAATTGAATTAAATCTTTAAATGCTTTGATGTAAGGACCCAATCCTGCAAGCTCTTATTCACCTAACTGGTCCCATTGAAGCAAATGCGGCTATTCCTGTGAGTTAAGACTGCTCATGCAAACATGGGTTTGCAGGATTGGCCCCTCAATTCTTAAAAATGTAAAGGGTCCCATCACAGCTTTTGAGGTGTCTTTCCCCTGCAGCTTTGATATATTGTACAGATGTTGATCTTAAAGGCAAAAAGAACAGCAACATCTAAAAATACTAGTTCTTTTTTCCAGAATGCAAAAGCAAAAACAGAACCCAAGTGGATGTTAACATAGTGGTAGTTTTCCACCAAAATATTCTACATATCAAAATAACCCTGGAATGGTAAGGGTTGAATGAAAGAATAGTTGTGAGGTAAACTATCCTAACTTACATTGTATTTACAGGTGATTTATAGATTTTACAAAATAGAGAAACTAAGCAACTGTACCCTTTGACATATTGTTAAGCAGATCGTCTATGATTCTAGTTTCCACGCAGGGTCAAGAGTGTTGACATGCGTTTAATCAGCTACTCCTCCTAAACCATGAATCAGAACAATTGTTGTCAGTTTCAAATAGTACAATTGCCTGAAAATAGCAAAATATATAAAGTAAGAACACACATCAAGAGTACTAAAAGTTACCAGTATTAGTTGTAACACTGATTTAACAATAAGCATTTTCTGCTTTTTGAGGCACTGAACCGGTACCAAGAGCATGACATCCATCAATTTTTTCCCACTTTTTGGTGACATAATTACACTTGCTAAATATATTGCTCTGCCAGAATGTGTATTTTACTTAAATGCAAAACTTTTGCATTTATTCCTCAACATATGTCTTTTCATATGTACATTTTTTATAAAAAATATATAGTTATACACAATATATATTTTATATGCTATGTATACATACATGTATTGTGCTACCTATCTTGTTGTTAGCTTCTTTGTCAGTGTGTACTTGGTAGGATTGGAGAATATTGGGTGCAAAGTGTCTTCATGAAGGGGAAATGAAATCACTCACCATTAGAGATAAGTATGACAAGCTCCTTTTTACACTAGGATACACTTGTATTAAACAGAATGGCAGGGTGCCTGAGTGAGATTGCATCTATTACCAATGATGGCATGAAAATGGACACTTATTAATCACATGTTTTGAAAATAATTATCCATAGCTTTATAAATGCTATTTAGAGTAAATCTAAGTCAAGTTTTTTTTTTCTAAGTACATTTGCATTTGAAAGATTGTTTTCTCATTAAGTAGCTTTAGGAGTTTATATTTTCTGTAAACCAAGTATTAAGTATGTGTAACAAATCTATCGTTTCCAAATGATTATAAAGTTAACATGACACCAATATTGCATGGCTAGTTTTAAAAAAAACAGGTCATAGTCATTATTCCGAAACAAAAACTTGGGCCATGTAGTATTCTTTGGATGTATTTTGATTAACAGTAGGATATAATATATAAAAATGTCCATTTATAACTAAGAAATAAATAATTAATGTTTTGGTACACAGAGTATTTAAAAGGACATTTAAAACAAATATGATGATCTGAAGGCTCTTTTGGGATTTTTGTGTGTAAAAATGATTTTTGTGGGTAAATAGTTTTCTGTGTATTTTGTTTTATCTTCTATACAATTCACAATAGAGATTAAGCAAATGTAATCTTTGCAATCAAACCAAATATAGTAGTATGAAAAAATGTATTGTAAAAAAGTCTTAGAACATAGTAGAGTTTCTAATATGCATAAAATTTATCCATTAAAACCATATTTTTCATCTGACCAAATTATATATATTAATGTTCTCTCTATATATACAGTACAAACATTTGTAAAAAATATTACTGTAAGAAATAATTATAGTAAAAATCCATTATCTGCACTAAATATGTACACACAATGCTTTTATTATGACCATATTTTCTTTAAATTGAAGCTTTAAATTTCCTAAAATAGTTGTTAAAAATAAAGCGATTAATACTAATTAATTACAAGTAAAAAACTATGTTGCACTTTGAAAAAAATCTATCTGCACTCTCTTTTGATAGAAATGATTCACAGGATGTTTGAAATGTTCCAAAGCCTTCTTGTAAAGAAACTGAGCTATGTTGTATGATTTCAAATATTGACTGTTTTGGCTAGTCAGCATCTTGAAGCTTGTCACTTCATATCCACTTAGATATTTGGAAGGTTTGTGTTTTGCTTTATAAGAATATTTCGAACTGTTACTGCAGTAGTAATCGTCATCATCTGCTACAAAGTATAAAAATATTATTTATGATTGCTGGTGCATGATAGTGTGGCAACTTTAATATGTTGTATTTTGTGAAAAGAACAAATTTGTAGAAGGAAAAAATGCCACAGGAAATAAATAAATAAATGGGTAAATAAATAAAAAATGGTCTGGCTTTGAAAAATATTTGTAAACAAGGCATATCTAGTTTTTAAATCTAAATATATATTTTTTTAAAAATAATGCCTTTTATAATATAAACTTGAATATTTAAATAATTGTTTGTTCAGTTTTATCATAAATAATGGCTACCATAACTTATAGTAAATGTTTTGACAATGATTTACAAGTCTAATAAAATTATTGTAATTGTTTCATTCTTGAAAACATCTACATATTTTATTAATTTGATCCAAAACTACATAGAGGTCTTTTTAAAAAAAATATTTGGAGAATTTTATTTTCATTTGATAACAAAAAATAAAAAACAAAAAAACAAAAACAAACCCTCCCCTAGGAATCTTTTTTATAAATACAGACAATAACAAAATGTGTTTGTTAAAGAGTTTTTCAGAACTTCTTTTCTAATATTAATCTGATGTCAATATCAAGACATCAAATTAATTTGGGTGTTTACAGTACATGTTATTAAGGATTAAACCCTACATTTATTTGCATAGGTAAAGGATTGACTGTAGCATAGGTTTGGTAATTTGAGGACTACAAATAAAGCACTCTATATAAAGAGGGACCTATGTCCCTTTTTGGAGTCTACTTATGAATTCAAAATGCAAAATATGGTTATATATGTAGTTACCCAGGAATACAGATGATCTAAAATACAGAAAAGATTGAAATACCTGCAACTCATCTTTTAAACCCATGGAGCTGACCAAAAATAACTGCAGGTTGAATATTTGGTACTGTACCAGCATATTTATTACAGTGTTGTTGTTTTTTTTTAACTTTTTTTCTTAAATGAATGAAGAATATGTTTGAGGCATGGCAATGGTTAATATTTTAGCAAGGCAACTAATACATGTATGTACCTCTTTAAAATTCTCACCTAAAATACTTGTACATCGCAGTCTTTGGCAAAGGGATGAACCATTCCATGGACTACTGTATTAACTTGAGGGAGATAAACACTTCTCTGCTTCTATATGATTAAAGCTACAATTAGTAAAATATACCTGCATTAGATAGGCCCTGATTCAGCAAAGTTCACTAAGCACATACTTTATTTTAAGCACATGCTTATGTCATCCCTATTCAGAAAAACACTTAAGCATGTGTTGAACTGCTTTGCTGACTCTCATACTGCATGATATACAAACAAATGCACCATGTGATAAACTAACATTCACTCATTTGTCTCCCTCTTAATGCCACACTTTTTCTTATGCTTTAAAGAAACATTGACTTACTGTACACACTGTAGGTACTCATATAACTCTCCTGCTGTATATTGTGGCACACTGACTATATCTTGAGTTTTATCTGTGTCGAGTACCTTTTTAAAAATACTATGATTATCCTTTTAACTATACATATTCGTGCAGGAAAAACAATTCAATAAAAGCAGGATAAAAGCTAGAATTATGCAAAACTGATTAAAATCGCCACATGAAAAAAATGTTATTTCATTTTGAGTAATTTTGAACCCCTTCAAAGTTCCCTTTATGAAATGTGATTAAAAGGCCTTTTAAAATAAAAAACCACACAACAATTCAAAGTTCAAACTATTGATTTTGAAGTTACCTTTTTCCGGGAACAGGCCCATTTTTGTTTGGAAATGAGTTCTCTTCCACTGGAACATCGGTCCAATTTTGAGTTGAAAAATCATGACACATTGAATTTTTGGCTAAATGGACACACGTTGTGTCTTGAACAAACTGAAATATAGAGAATGTTCCTGCAAGTATTTCTCATGCTTGTGGTAAGCAGGGCCGGCATTTCTGCCGCCCCAAGCAAAAAAAAAAAAAAAAAAAAAGCCGCGAGCGGTGGCGGCAGTTCAGCGGCAGGTCCTTCACTCCTAGAGGAAGTGAGGGACCTGCCGCCCCCGAATTGCCGCAGGTGCCGCCCCTCTCCCTTGGCCGCCCCAAGCACCTGCTTGTTAAGCTGGTACCTGGAGCTGGCCCTGGTGGTAAGAACTACTTCTATTTGCTTCAGCCTGCCTCTGTTCTTCTATGTTTTATTGCATAGCTGAGTGTAGCCAAAGTAAATTCCTACAGGTGATAGTCTGAGGACCCCCTCAACACAGTTAACTTTCCCAGTTTATCACTTTATAGTAACAATGCTGTGTCACTTTGAAAATCCCTTGTATCTTATCTATGTTATAGTGATCTGGTAGTCAGATACTATGCTGCAGTATAAAGCATATATATAGGACAGACAACTGCCTAAAGACATCTTAAAGGGAACTGTTATTTACACTGCCTGGAAAGTACTCTGTGCTTCTTTACTGATCTTGACTTTGATTCAAAATTTACATTTGGTGTCAATATTTATCGGATTTTGAGAGTTAAATTCAGATCCAGGGACTCATCCTGGCTGAGGCTGCCCCCACAAACCACATAGTTGCGAGCTCTGTAGAAAAGACAATGACACCTCAATGTTTCCCAGTCACTGCTCACTTCTCCAGTACAGATCCCAGATGCTGTGGAATCCAGACCAGAAGGAATAGAGGCTCAGAGGTGGCCAAGACACCTTCTGTGCAGGCCAGGAATGTTCTGCATGCAGGGGGGGTCCCTTTTGTTTGCATATCTTTGGGGGAGGGGGGGAATGATCCAGGTCCAAAGAGGGAACTGTGATATAAGGCTTGCTTTGAGCCCAGGAGTCTCCCATTTTACAGTTGCAAGCTACAGTTACATGCCACCTGAGTAGTTGAAAATATTAGAGAAAGGAACATGATTGTGGCTTTGTATCCATGACAATCTTATGTGGAACTTGTTCATCTTTTTTGGTGAGGTTGAGGCAGTGTTTGCTTGTGACTTTTGAGGGAGATAAGCATGTGTAGTTACCTAAAAGTCTAGAAGGGACATCAGAGGAAGCCAGATCAAGCCTATTATTCTTTGGCCAAGATCTGCAGGAGGTCACTTGGGCAAAAACAGTGTAAAATTGTTATGACAGCTTTTTATAATGTGTTGATTTGATAAGAGAGATGATGTGCAAATAAAAATGGTGAATGCTGTTAAAGGTTCATACACTAATTGAGAGCCTTTTAAATAGTAACAAGGGGCTCTCTCTCACTCTGAAAAATTCCATTAATTGACAGAATGGTTTTTTATTCGAATGGAGGTTTTGTGAGTTTTAGGGTTAGAAAGACATCCCAGGGATGACTGCCAACCTATGCAAAACTAAGGGCCCAATTCCCCTGCTGCAGGGTAGGAGTATTCCTCATTGAGTTCAATGGGAGTTACTTACATAATGCAACAAAAGGACAGGACACAGGGAAGAGGTACTTGATGATTGCCAAATCATTTTTGCCCACCTGCTTTAATATTGAATGATATCACCATGAGAAAGAATAAAGGGAAATTCTAGGAACTTGGGGGACCAAGATTCTTGAAAGTGACTAATGATTTTAGGGTCCTCAATTGTTACATATCTAATCTTATACCCATTAAAGAGGCCTGATTTTTCAGAAGTGGGATTTTCAGCACTGTCTGAAAATCGGGTCACTTTAAGGTGTCTCCAGCTGGGAACACACACAAAAAAGGCCCCTACTTCTGAAAAATCTTGCAAGGTTGAGGTTTTATGGCAAGCAACTCTACTCTTCTGAACTGCACTGCAACACAATTCCAGTGCTTTATAAAATATCAAAAACATGTATATACATACTATACAGTTGCATGTAGGATCAATTATTAGGCCTCTATTTTTCATTTTAAGTAACAGAGTATATGAGATCTTTTCAATGAAAGCGGTACACAGTACATTTAAAGATACAGTCTATCAGTGCTTTAAAAATGTTTAAAATAAAGGATTTTGCCTATTTTGTTAAAATGAATATGCCATAAGTTGTGCTCTCTCAGTTGTCCTGCTGATTTATTTTAATATGAACAAAATCTAATCTCTGATTATAAAGCAGATTATGCATGTATTAAATTCTTTAAAATTAGAATATACTTAATGCCGTTCCAGACATGCAAAGCAGGAGAAAGTATTACACACCTAAACAACAAGAAGGGTTTTAAGCTTAGATTTCTACTTTAGTACAATTCTCATTTAGGGAAATAAAGAGTTGTACAATCTACCATTCTATGAAATGCAATAATGATTTTCATTTTTCTCAGCAAATCACAAAGTAAAAGAACTTAAACAGTTTTTTTTTAATAGCTGGGGGGGAAAAAAAAACCCGATGCATTGGTTTAGCCAACTGTATGCTTTGCTTATCGGACATTTTTTCCCCAGGAAGATAAATTTTATTTTGTAGTTAGTAGAAATGTTTTCAAACATTCCAATTTGGTCACTAAGACTTCAATTCTGCATTGAGGGAAGACTACTGTGCCCCAGCAGAGCAGTGCTGACTCCTATAAATCTGGGAAGGTGCACAAGCTCACCCAGGCAGAATGCACTGTAGGGTTGGGACCTAAAATGCCTTCCATTCAGCTCCCTGGGTGGGAAACATGTTTGGATCTGCGGAGGGGTAGGCAGCCCCAGAAGGGGTGGAGGAAGTGCATGCTGGGGAATGCGGGCATGGGGCCCTCTTCCTCCAAGAGCTCTCTACCTCCCATTGGCCAACCAGATGAAGATGGCAGCTCATTGGCCTTTGCTCCCCTCCTCTTCATTAATTTAAACCTTTGCTCAGGCTTTTGGGTCCTCTTTCTCCCTTTAGCAGCGTTCTTTATGGACAATGAACTTCATTCCTAAAAGTGGTTCCTCTCAATTAGTCTTAAGGCACGTAAATGTAATGGTGTGGGTAAACTTGCATTGATGCTGCTTGTGCTGTATCTTTGCTATGGATAATCAGAGAACTTCAGTCTTCAGGACTGTAAGTTTGACACCTTTCATAAGTACTATTATATATAATCTATTTATTTATACAGTATATCCCTTGTTCTACAGAATAACTTTCCTTTGGCCTAAGGATACTGGAGTTCTTTTCCCTTTGGTTGGTTAGGGTGGTTGATAGGAGCACTGATATTAGTGCTGACTAATACAGACATTAGTGCCTAATTGTTTTTAAAGTAGATAAATTCAGAGGTCATGGCAAGTGGTACAAAATAAATTATTAAATCATAAATTCACTACAAAGAAGGAGACTACAATGGAGCTGCTGTCCCCTTTCCCTTTCCTTGATATGAGTGGGCCACTTGTTATCTGATTAGCTCCCAACGGCAGTGGAAGAGCCAAAGGATGGGAGTCAACTGACAACATAAAAGACAAAAGAAGAGAGAGTGGAAGCCAGCCAGGAAAGGATGAAAGGCAGGCTTAGAACACTTGTGCTCTAAGTGAGCTGCCCACCCCATATATGGGGCTGTGGCTAGATGAAATGTTGTACATTGAACAAAGCTCTGAGTGGTAGCTGCTTGAATGGTGGTCATTGGACTAAGCAAATTCAAGTCATGTAAATGTTTAAAAGAGTTTATTGCTGAATACATTGAGGGTTGAACTCTGCCTAGTAAAGCAGTAAAATAGGATGTCATCTCCTTTTTATATTCATCCTGAAGAGTCCGAGCTGTATGGAGAAAGATTTGGCTTCAGATGGGGAGGGGAACATTGCCCATTTTGATCAGTAGAAGCAGGACTGACCCATGGTGTTATTCCTTAGGCAAGATGTCTATGGGATAATGTTTCTAATGTTTTTTGTTGGTGAAGTAATGTTGTGGCCTTTTCTTTCTAATTAATGTGGTGGCCTCATTTTAAGGGCTAGATCAGAGGCAAGGGTGTGGTAGAGAGTCTCCCAAAGTATGATGAGCTTTGAACAGCACGTTCTAAAAGGAAAACACAGAGCTTTCTAGAATGTTTATGGTGTTGCTCCTTATTTCAAATTCTGTTTATGCTGTTAAAATTTGCACATATTCTTTTTTAATGAATGCTACATGATTGAAAGATGGTGAAAGACATACTATGCGAAGCTTGTTAATATTAGTTCATTAAACTAAAACAGACCTAATTGGCAATGAGACCCTATTCTCTTGAACATTGTAGACAGGCTTTGAGGTAAATTATCTACCTCACAAACTATTAACCACTCTATGTCTTTCTATTTTATCTTGGATTCTTGTACATCCCCATTATCACAATATCTGAACACCTCCTGATCTTTTAATGTATTTAGCTACGTATCTTATTTACCTATTGTCTAACCTCCCTTTTCTAAACACACTAATTGAGAAGCTAGCCAAAAAAAAAAGTCTCCAGTGCCATCTTTCAACTGCCAGGATCCTGGATCCTTCTGTCAGGTTTCAGGCCAGGGCATGGTACTAAAACAAGCACTTAGTGCTCTGACAGATGGGCTTCTCTTGCCTATAGACAGGTTTGTATCCACACTCATCATGTTGTACCTCTCTACAGCATGTGGTATCACCAATTGCCACATATTCCTGTCGCACCTCCAAAAAGCTGCAGAGTGAATTTCTTCAAAGGTGAAGTACAGAGGATTGTTACAAATATATTTTCCTCCTCCTCCAAAGCCCTCACCTACAGAGTCCCACAAGGCTCAATCCCCTCAATCATATTCAATGTTTATATGAAGCCATTGAGACAGATGGAGAAATGATGTGGACTGAAGTGTCAGTAGTACTCAGATGACACCCAACTCCACAGCTCCTTTACTTGAAACATGAACAGCATCTCCCACCTGTGAACATAACCTCCATGAGCGACCTTCTACTGCAGCAATGAAGCTCTCAACCAATAGGAGGAGGCTCGTGAGTGCAGGAGACAGAACTTTAACAGGGCTGGCTCTTGGCTGTGGGATTCACACCTGCAAGAGACAAGAATGGCCAGAGATCCCACCACTTTCAGACCTAATCTTTGAATTTAGCTTTCCCCCAGGGAATTCTTCATACATAACACACTCATTCATATGCTTGTGTTCTCTTTCTCTCTCTTCTAAATTAATCAAGCTCATTTTCCTTCAGCCTGGGAATGAAGAAACAGATCTTATTATTATTTCTATTTTTGAATTCTTGGAAGGCAGTCACATAGGACAACTAGATGCTTATGTGAGAACATAGGTAGATAGAAAATAAGTTTGTGCACTAGCAAGGTGATCTTTTTAAATCAAAATTATATAGAATTTGGAAGTTTAATATTAACAATCAAATAATCTTCACGTTTTCAATCATAAGATTTCCAACTGATAATAAAAGTTTCAAGAAACAAAAAAATTCTTCTAGCAACAATTATAATTGTTTCACAGTACTCTATCTTGGCAACTTATGAAAAATGTTCCAGAAAATAACCAGTCTATAGAAAATAAAGACATGCAACAGTAGCAAGCTATTCCATCTGTTCTGAATGATTAAAAATTACTGCACCCTACCCTATTCCTAAATAAACCCATTCTCAAATTAGAAACATCAGAAATAACATGCTGTGCAAATTGTAAATATTCAATTTCATCTCGATTTTGCTTGAAGGCAGTCCCTGCCTTTGGACTGTATTACCCTACATGTCCATCATTATTCTAATATTATAGACAACAGCCAACTCAAGTACTTTTTAGACTAAAGATGGATAATGGTACTGTATACTAATAATCTATTACTAGTCATCAAGACAAACTGGGAACATCCCTGAACCTTATTAGTACAAATTATTTTACAAGTTGTATTTTGGGTATCAAAACATGAATATCGATAATAGGAATAAACGGTTTTCTTACCTATGCTACTATCCAGTTATAATCATTTCAGCAAGAGGGTTACATCATGCCAAGGTCAGAAATTGACAGAGTAATTCTGGGTGCAAATATCTAATATCCATTTCTGGTTTTCTTTAAATAATCATATTTGATTTGGTTCCATAGAAATAAATATAAAATATAAAGAAGTATTCAATGTGAATTATTGAACGGCACTAGGGAATCCTGCTTTCTGATGAGTCAATAGCCACGGTAATCTCCTTCCTAGCACAACACCACAAATTGATTCTGCTTACTTATTAAAATCTTATTACTTCACAAATTCACACAATATCAGTGATTATAAGCACCGGGGGCAGGGGGAAGGGTATAGTAAAAAACATGTATAATTGGAGAAAAAAAGAAAAAGTATTTTTGTTCACTGAGACACATCACAAAAACAATGAATTTCCACAGAAGGCTATTAAGTTCTTAAATGAAAAGTTCCTAGTGACATTTTGTAATGTATCTAATCTTGCACTACACACATTGAACTCAATAGGACTACCCACATGCATGCAGTTACTCACCCTGCATAAGTGTCTGCAGATTCGGGCCATATATAGGGATTCTGGGTAAAATTTTCAAACGCTCCTGGGTGACTTAGATGCTTTTGAAAATTAGTCTTAAGCTCTTAAGTCATGTAGGAGCCTAAGAACTTTGGAATTTAGGCTGCTAAGTGGATTAGACACTTGCAATTGTACTCTCTGTAACTGGGACTGCTAGCCATTGGAGATGAAAAAGTACTGCTATTTATATTTCAGCTTGCTCTGAGCATTCCTTTGTCGGCAAGTGTTGTCAACACTTTCCCCTTATCATAAGAATAATTATCAGATATATATTTATTAAAACAACTTGTAAAATGAAATAAGAGGTATAAAATGAATTTAATGTATTAGCTCTGGGCCCAATCCTCTATGCATGGAATTCCCACTCATGCCACCTTCCTTTCGTATAATAAAAAATTGAATGTGTTTTTATCTGCCTTAACAACCTAATTTTTCTGTATTACTTTTCATGCAATTCGTTCAAGAAAGACTTCTGGGGTTAGCCCTTGCAGTTTGTTAAGGAATTAATTAGATCTAGCATCTGTGAGCAGAATGGTTCCTACTCTTATTTTAAAAAGAGATGCTATCATTTGACTCCCCGAGAGTCAAAGACAAACACAGTTACCCGGCACCTATTGTATGTCTACATTGCATCAAGCCAGACTCTGACTCAGGTTTGAACCAAAGACCCCCTTCCATTTACACACACAAATCAGTCAGCACTTAGAACCCTGTCCTAGGACCTAACTAGAGGCCTGGGTCAAAGCCCCAGACCTTCTGGGACTTGGATCCAAGCTGTCATTTTCAAGTGTGAATCCAGCTCAAGCTGCAAAACTGAGTCAGAAGGTCTGTGTAGGGCACTATGAACATGCTAGCATGGCTCTGAGACCCAGGTCCAGCAGCTGTAAACCCAGGTTTACAATACTATGTGGACGTTCAAGCATGGAAGTGGAAATACTGTATCCACAAGCTTGGGTCCCACAAACATAGACGAATCATGCCTCCTCATTCTGGGGAGGGGAGGTCACAATCTAAAGGGGAGAAGCGTGACTGCCCCATGTGTCTGCTCTGCCCAGTGACCCCCACCCCGCCAGGTAGGGTTGCCAGGTGTCCAGTTTTTGATGGGAACACCCAGTCAAAAAGGGACCCTGGCAGCTCCGGTCAGCACTGCTGACCAGGCCGTTAAAAGTCCAGTTGCACGGGGCTGGCAGGCTCCTTCACTGGTTCCACGCGGTTCCCGGGAAGCAGCCAGTATGTCCCTCTGGCTTCAAGTGATGGGGTGACCATGGGGGCTCTGCGCACAGCCCCTGCCTCAAGCGCAGGCTCCACAGCTCCCATTGGCTGGGAACCGCGGTCAATGGGAGCTGTGGGGGCGGCACCTGTGGGCGGGGGCAGTGCGCAGAGCCCCCTAGCCCCTAAGCCTAGAAGCCGAAGGGACATGTCACTGCTTCCTGGAGCCCCCTGAGGTAAGTGCCTCCTGGAGCCCACACCCCAAACCTCCTCCCATGCCCCAACCCCCCGCCCCAGCCCATAGACCCCTCTCACATCCAAACTCCCTCCTGGAGCCCTCACACACCACATTCCTCTGCCCAAGCCCGGATACCCCTCCTGCACCCTGAACCCCCTCAGGCATCCTGAACCCCTCATTTCTGGCCCCACCCAGGAGCTTGCACCCCCAGCCAGACCCCTTACCCCCTCTCGCACCCCAACCCCTTGTCCCAGCCTGGTGAAAATGAGCAAGGGTGAGGGAGAGAAAGCAAGGGAGGGTGAATTGAGCAGGGGGCGGGCCCTTGGAGAAGGGGTGGGGCAGGGGGTGGGGCAAGGGTGTTCAGTTTTGTGCATTTAGAAAGTTGGCAACACTACCGCCAGGGCTTCCATGCTCTCCCAGCTCCATGTTACCTGCAAGGGAAGCTCTGTCCTTCTCCAACTGTGTCTCCCACCCAGCATGTTTGGCCACTCTCCTGGGCAGCTGGGCCTGGGTGGGGAGCGAAACAGAGTTGTTTCGCATACGGCTGAAGCTGGCCGCTCAGGGTCACTGTTCTGTGCAGCATGGTGGCTGCCTGAGAGAGAGGCTGGCTGTGGCAATGGGGGTGGCCACTCCTTGCCCGGGCCTGGCTGCTGGGGACAGGGGCCAAGCAAGCCAGAAATGTGCCGGGGGTGGAGGAGAGGATTCCGGCTCACTTGCCCCCAGTTCCCTGGCAGCCGGGGCTGGCTCACTGCCGCCTCTCCAGCCAGGCTTTCTCTCAGGCAGCTGCCGCACGGCACAGAGCAGTGACCCTGAGTGGCCAGTGTGAGAAGTGGCTGGTCCCGCCCCCCTGCCTGGGCTCGGCTGCCAGGGACAGGGGCCGAGCGTGCTGAGGGTCAGGTGCAGTGGGAGAAAAACAGAGCCCTTCTCCCTCCTCCCCAACAAGCCAAGCAGAAATTTGATTGGGGGCACTTGACCCTGCATTGCCCCCCTACCCATCGCCTATGGCCACAAACCTGGGTTTACAATGCGGTGTAGATATACTCTAATAGTCCCATGGAGGGGGGGAAGATGGAGTAAGGCACATTATACGGTGTGAGGAGTGCACAGTGTGAGAATTTGTCACCTGCATCAGAGTGCATGGTCCTGGAGCCTGGTGGAGAATTCAGCCTAGTAACACCACATGGGCCTTATAGTCTTGTTAAAAGCATTTACAAATGTTTTTGTCTAGTTTCTTAAAATGCTGAAGTCTGTAAGGACTGCTTCATGCTTAGATAATTTGGAATTACATTTAATAAAGTTGTGACCTAGTTTTCATCCAAAGATGACTGTCTCTATCCTCACTGAAGCATAAAGGTAGCAAAAATAAAATAAAATTAAAAAAACCCAAGTCTTCTCTAGGGGACAAATTCCACTTTCACTCACATCCCTCAAGACCTCAGTGGAATTGCATGGGATGGAACTGAGGGCAAAATTTGTCCTTATATATTTTTACAATATACCATAGAGCTAATATTTATATAGCACTATAGTAGTATAAGTACTATAATTATTGTATCGACTATAGAGCATAGACTAATTATTATATTCATTTTACTTAAAATAAGTGCTGCTCAGTACCTCAGTCACAATCTACCTACCCAGGTACTTATATGGCACTCATTATCTGCGTACCTTCCTTGAGTTCAAACGATCACAATGCTCTCCGTCTCATTAACCCTCCTTCTCTTTTCATCTCTTCAGTCAAGCCACCAATTAGGCATGCATATATGCAGCTGCTAGTTTTAATACACTTTATTTAATTTTAGTATTTACTTCACTACTTTTAAAGTACATGTGCAGATGAAAAGATAAGCAACTGAGGAGGTTGTTGCTGAGCAAGAATGATGGGTACTACTCATTGCTTGACAAAGTAGAAATTATATTTGGCCTTCCGGTAGTCCAAATACTGAAAAGGCATAGATGCTGGCTATATAGCAAACCGACCCACTGTGTTTAGAGGAAAGGTTGGCCCCCAAACTCTGCTTTTAAAATTGCATTTTTTTTCTTCTAATTTTTCTTCCCTTAAAAGAACAAGGAAAAATGAAACAAACTTAAAATAAAATAAAAATACATGAATATGATGTTAAAGTTGAGTTTTAAACCCAATCAGAATGGAAGGCAGTTCAGAAAAAGCTGCCAAGCTGACAGCTGCAGGGGGCCTGTGAATACTAGCATGACATGTTTACTACTCATACTCCAGAGCTAAATAATCTAAAGTAGGTCCAGCTTTGAGGTAGTAACTTGATACTCCTAGGGCAAGTCTACACTAGAAGCACTACATCAGCACAGCTGCACCAATGCAGCTCCACCACTGTATCGTGTCTGGTGAAGACGCTGTATGCCGACAGGAGAGCGCTCTCCCATCGGCATAATTACTCCACCTCCACAAGAGCTGTCAGTGGGAGAGCGTATCCTGCTGACATAGCTCTGGTGTGGACAGGGCTTAGGTTGCTGTAACTTACGTTGCCCAGGGGTATGAAGAAGACACACCTCTGAGTGACACAAGTTAGATCAACTTAAACAGTAGTGTAGCCCTGCCCCTAGTGAATCAGGATGTTTCCTCCTTTAATGCAACTTGTTGTGCAGGTTTCCTTTGAGGATGAGAACTGAGAGGTCACATATGGAGTGATCACTTTGTGAAAAGTGTTCACTCACGGGCGATAAGGTGTTTTTGTCTCTTATCATTTTTCTGTGTGAATTCTTTCGAGAGCATAGTGATTGTCTGGTTTCATCCATTCAGTTGTTGTTGGGGCATTTGATGTACTGGATAAGATACACCACATGTTGTGATAGGCATGTGTAGGACCCATGGATCTTCAAAGATGTGTTGTTGGGGGTACTGACCAGAGAAGACTGGGCCTTGCAATCTGCAAGCCAACTTGAGTAACTTCAGAAGGGATCCCCAGACTTGCCAGAAATGGCCCTACAACAAAACCCAGAAGGTTCAGAGTTAAATTTTCTATGGCAATCTCATTTCCTTTTGACAAGACAACACTTGTGTGTTTTCATTATGGCTGTACTTTGTGGCTCTTACTCCATTTTTATTAATCTTTCATTTCCGTGAGAGTGTGCATGAGTAAGACCAGAAAAAAAAATGGTGCAAATACCTCTGGATTTTTGTCACAGTACTTAGCTTAATTCCTCACAACCCAATTATTTCATTTCAGCAGAGCTGACCCATAAGCCATGACTTTTTGTAATGTAGCACTTATTTAGATTAGTTGACTATTTAAATTATTTTTGAAAAACTATAGTCTGAGATACCCATTTTGTTATACTAGTTTGCACAACTGGGTACTATATCTATGTGCAACACACACTTGTGTGTTTGCATATATAAGAGTATCCCATAAAATGTACAGGATGTTCAATCAAATTGTTGGGATTTCCTGACTTTTTGAATGCTGCTTTCACAACCTCAACACTACATGAATGCTAATATTTTTGTTTCATATAATTTTGGTTGTGCATTATACACATAATATATCTGTAGCTCTGGATAGATTATACCTGGTCTTTGAGTGGGAGCACAGGGTAAATTAGAAATTTACATAAATTAGAAAGCTGCAGCTCTGGATGACAGCTTAATATAGACTTAGATTAGTGGATCTAAATGTTTTAGGTATAAACACCATATGGACATTGTAAATATTAAACATTTAAAATATGCTGGTAACAGTTAGTGATAAAATGAATTGTATGTAAAAAAATACATAAGTTAGTTTTTGGATAAAGTCATTACTTCCTATAAATTAGACATAGTTACTTTGTATCTCAAATCCAGTATATCACAGGTTTATTTTCAAAACTGGCTTTATTCTTATCATGAAGGTACTTAGAAAAACAAGACAAAAACTGCAAGACAATAAGCTCCTGGGCGGAGGGGAGCCACACCTATTATGTTCTTAAAGTCAAAGGTGATCATGAATCTCTAATTTATTTCTAGCTGATGAAATTCATGAAAATAACTAGACATAAAAAGCATCTTAGCTCCAGCCGTGAAAATGATGTCTTTAAACAAAATTAAATATTTAAAACAAACTATACATATGATTAATTTAATATGTGTAATCTATTCTGTGACTAGAAAAGAAATGCATTCTTAATGGTGAATGAGAATAAAATAAAAAACTCTTCTGAAATTAATTCCATAGGGTTGGAAGGGATCTCAGGAGGCATCTAGTCCAACCCCCTGCTCAAAGCAGGACCAATCCCCAGACAGATTTTTACCCCAGCTCCCTAAATGGCCCCCTCAAGGACTGAACTTATAGCCCTAGGTTTAGCAAGCTACTGCTCAAACCACTCGGCTCAGCTCTGCTGTCCCCCTACCTGACTATCCCTTGCAGGGTGGGACATGAGTTGGAAGAGAAGCTGGAGCTGGGCAGGGGGGCCACAGGGCTTTCCTCCTGAGCTGGTTTACTGCCTGGCTGGACTCCCCTGGATCTGCATTCAGAGTTGTGGAGGGTACCAGGTAGACAGCTGAGTAGGTTCCATAGAGCAACAGTCTGCCCAGCGGAGAGAGCTGCATCTAGTGGCAGGAGGATGTGACTATGGCTACCTCCATCCTTGTCCAGGCTATCAATTCAAAACTTAGTAGGTGGGGAATAAAAACAACATTGCTGAGGGCATCAGGCTACTCTCTCCTCCTCCCTCTGCTTGCCAGGTGGATTGAGGAGAAACAGAATGATGTTCCCTACCAGCCCCCCCGAACCCTGAGCTAAAAGATGGTGGAAGCTGTCCCCCATTCCTCCCTAAAATTACACCCATGACCTGGATAGTGAAAGGGAGTAATGAGGCTAGATTTTGTCCTGCAGTGTTTTTATTTGTGAACTGTGCTGTGCAGGCATTTTATTTAAGAGATGAGGTGAGATACAGAAATATTCAGGAACTTGCCCAAGGCCACATGGCAATTCAGTTACAAAGCTGGGGATTAGAAACTAGGTTGATTTTTTTCCAAACAAAAAAGCTCTTTTAGACAAAAATACCCTCTTTTCAAAAATGAAAAAAAAATTGGGGGGGGGGGAGGTGTAACAAATTGACAGTGTTCTTATTCTTGAAATGTGCTGCAAAGCATCTCCTGCCTTTCTTTAGATGTTTCCCCCCAATTTTAATCATTAATGTTATTGAAATTGTTAATTTACAAAAACGGATAGTTTAAAAATTCATGAAAAATTTCAAAATGTTGAAGTTAAAACAATGAACATTTTGAAATTTTTCATGAAAATAGTTTTTTAGAATGGTTTTAACAGGAATACAAGCCAGAACCCACACTCCCACTCAACACAACAAAATATTCTAGTGCTTGCAAATTTTGGAAGTTATGAGTGAAAGAGTGGTGCTACTATGTGAAAGAGTGGTGCTACTATGTGGTGATATTCATTATCATGTCACAGTGCTGCATAGCTTTAGAGTCAGGCTTTGGTTCACCAAACTTTGCTTCTAGACCACAAAAAATGAACATTTCTGGGTTTTCCCTATATCACTTTTACTGAAGAAATCACACCCTGGCCTCCTGTACAGTCACTGGGGAGAATTATGGATTCACCCAATGCATCAAAAATATGTTGGTATCTTGCTGAGGCAGAAATGTGTGTGTGTTTGGGGAGAGAAGATATTACAAAGCTTCTGGGGGCACCTCACCTTATAATAATATATGGAGATATGCCTATCTCATAGAACTGGAAGGGACTCTGAAAGGTCATTGAGTCCAGCCCCCTGCCTTCACTAGCAGGACCACAAACTGATTTTTGCCCCAGATCCCTAAATAGCCTCCTCAAGGATTAAACTCACAACCGTGGGTTTGGCAGGCCAATGCTCAAACCACTGAGCTATCCCACCCCCAATAAAGATGGTGATATCTATGTCCACCCATGAGGTTATTCTAGACAGACACATTAGTAATGGGGTCTTATCACTTATAGGTGCAACTGATTGCTACTGATTCATTCTGTTTTACTGGGAATATTAATCTCTCCTGAAATGATGTTATTCCTACCTGAAAAGAAGTCTGGCTCATTAGCAAGGCCAACAGAACATTTTGTGGCGTGACTGATGTCAGCTTATTGCTACTCTTACAGTTGTTATGACATGTAAATAAAGCTGCAGCCTTTATCTTCCTAAATTTATTATATATTTGGAAAAAAGAAGAGGGTATGGAAGCTTACCAGGTTTAAAGAAACACAATTTCTTTATTAAAAAGAGTTGGTAAAGAATTGAAAGTTATAAAGCATTTAATTCCATTTTAAATTAGGATTGTTAGATAGCACTTCTAATCAACCATTGTTGTATTAGCAGGCTTAATCTATTAAAACTATGAAACAGAGATGCATTCCTTATATTTTGAAATAAATTACCAACCTAGTTTAGAGCAAATATAATTCAGTTCAGCACTGTGGTGAAATGGTGAAAGAAAAAAATTACACATTCTTTGCTTAATTCACAAAGTAAATATATACATTTTGCAAAGATATTCCTGTCAGTGGGCTATAAAAATTCTTCCTGATCAACTTCATCATTAGAATAATAGCTAGATAATTATAATGGCCATTTCTCTTTCTAATGTGGACCATAGAGTATTTGTCCGTGCTTTTGTGGCTCTCACCTGGGTTATTATAATCCACTCCATGTGGTGCAACACTCAAAGATTACTCAGAAACTTCAGCTCTTCAGCTAGTCGAAAACATGGCTTATCACGTCATCAATATTTGTTGCTTTTGTTCTATATAGTCCTATATAGTTCGAACCTTGGCCACCTAAGGGTAGGTCTATACTTACCTCTGGGTCTGGCGGTAAGCAATCGATCTTCTGGGATCGATTTATCGCGTCTTGTCTAGACATGATAAATCGATCCCGGATCGATCCCGGAAGTGCTTGCCATCGACGCCGGTACTCCTGCTCCGCGAGAGGGGTACGCAGAGTCAATGGGGGAGCCTGCCTGCCGCGTCTGGACCCGCGGTAAGTTCGAACTAAGGTACTTCGACTTCAGCTACGTTATTCACGTAGCTGAAGTTGCGTATCTTAGTTCGAAGTGAGGGGTTAGTGTGGACCAGGCCTAAGAGATGGCCCCTCTCCCTGTTTGCTGCCATGACAGTTGAGATCGTTAGCTGAAATACTCTTTACAAGCCTGTTGTGACGTTATTGATATACTCTGGGACCATATGTAAAGGGGGTCAAATGGGGTGTCTAAGACAAGGTTATGGTTTGCTGGTTATAATTATGCTGTCTATATGTATGTATCAATTTTGTAGTTGAAGTTAGGAATATTGGCTCTATACTATCTGCATTTCAAACTTAGGCTATGCTGCTGGGTGACATCCCAGACAACATGGTGTTAGCTCTGCCTAGCCTGCTTGATGGCCCATTAAGGACCATCAGCTATACAATGGACCCATTGAGAGAAGGCAGATACGCCTTGTAACTCAGCAAAGTATGCAGGGACTGGCCCATGTGACTCCAGACTCCATTTTGCTGTAATTTTCCACAGTAAGAACAAAGAGGTGTTCTTACACCTGGAAAAGACTATATAAGGCTGATGCCTCATCTCCATCTTGTCTTCAATCCTGCTTCATACCTCTGGAGGAACTTTGCTACAAGCTGAAGCTTTGAACGAAGGACTGAGGACCCATCCCAGCGGGGGATGTATTCCAGAGACTTGATTTAAACCTGCAGTTTATTCCATCGCTGCTGCAAGCCTGAACCAAGAACTTTGCCATTACTGTATGTAATTGATTCCATTTAACCAATTCTAACTCTCATCTCTATCTTTTTCCTTTTATGAATAAACCTTTAGATTTTAGATTCTAAAGGATTGGCAACAGCGTGATTTGTGGGTAAGATCTGATTTGTATATTGACCTGGGTCTGGGGCTTGGTCCTTTGGGATCAGGAGAACCTTTTTCTTTTACTGGGGTGTTGGTTTTCATAACCATTTGTCCCCATAACGAGTGGCACTGGTGGTAATACTGGGAAACTGGGGTGTCTAAGGAGATTGCTTGTGAGACTTGCGGTTAGCCAGGGGGTGAGACCGAAGTCCTCCTAGTCTGGCTGGTTTGGTTTGCCTTAGAGGTGGAAAAAAACCCAGCCTTGGGCTGTAACTGCCCTGTTTGAGCAATTTGTCCTGAGTTGGCACTCTCAGTTGGGTTCCACCAGAACCGCATTGTCACACCTGTGTACCTGAGGCAAGGTGTTTTTTGGTCTTTGATTCCAACTCTCACTGCCGCTGATGGTCCATCAGACAAGCCTGTTGACCTTCAGGACATTGTGTGATATGCTTACTCAGGCTGTTCCCTGAACAAGGAAGGGGGATAATAGGGAGGAAATAGAGCTATTTGTGGGAGGAAGTCCATTTGGTTTCATACTGTTAATGGTTGTTTACTGTTTTCACTTTTGAGGATGAAGACATTTTATAAATGGACTATTACATAAATCAGTATTCAGTATATAACAGGGTGTACAGGCTATTTGGGAATGTAAGGGGTTACCTTTTTGGGACAGAGACACTCCATCTCCTTTTAACAACCTTACCAAAAGCCAAGGCAAGCGAAAAAACAGCTGGAGTTAACCAGGCACAACTGCTTCCCTCTTCCTGATCTGATTGTGGGAGGAAGGTGGATCCTCTTTCACTAGCAAGATCAAGTGGATCCTCTCCCCAATGAAAGAGGCTGGCTTCAGAAGGAAAATTGGAGACTTATGGGAAATACTTACTTGGCTGGGTGGTTATGTCTTGGGGCAAGTGTTTTATTTTTATGCTGAATTGTTATTATTATAAATTGAAGGAAACTGAGGCTCATATACCTGGAAAAGACTATGATATCCTTTGTGATTATACAGCCGAATCTACTTTAAGTTATTACTTAAATAAAAACCCCATCCCTGGATGCTGATATTGTCATTTGGGCTTAATAAGAAGCAGGTTACTCCCAAAGTTAGATCCAACCCAGATTTTTTATTTCCTATGCAATAAAGAAGTTGACAATTAGATTGGAGAGAGGAGGAGAAGGCTGTCACTCAAAGCTGTCTTATATTGTTCTATTTATCAAATTAAATCCTTACAAAAGGAAATGAAGTTACAAATGGTGTTTTTGGCTTTTGAGGTATCTCCAGGCTTTGGGGAAAACCACAGCATAGTTCAGCTGAATAAAATCATAAATGGTGCTTATCAGAATACAAAAGGGCCTCCTGACCAAAATTCATATGTTTAATATTCATTTTTATGCAAAATGCAACTGCAGCGTAGGGTGACTTATACAGAAGGACTAGGACAAAACAGAGCAAAAATAGTAATAAGACAATATTCCTCACAAGAGAGATGCACACCAGTTTTGTTTTCCTCTCTCCCCAGCCTTATCTAGATTAGTTGCTTTCAATACACACTCACTGTGTTAGAAGAGATGAAAACCTGGAAAGTTTTATGGGTGTATATTGACCGCTATCTGTTTAAGACTGGATAGGGGGACCAGATCACAAGTGTGAAAAATCAGGACAGGAGGTGGGGGGTAATAGGCACTATATAAAACAAAGCCCCAAAATATCAGGACTGTCCCTATAAAATCGGGACATCTGATTACCGTAAGACTGGATCACCATGTGATCATTATCTCAGAAAAATACTGTGTTATAGCTTAGTTGTTTCAGTATCAAAATCAATTTATTAAAACTATACCTTATGGATGAACAAAGTAGCATAAACAGTGGATGTGTTCATAAGAATTATGATGTTATGCTCTATCTCATTTCGTTTTGTCAAGATATTTGTGGTTTATGCCAATCAATCCACACAAGCATTTACAAGCAACCTCTCATTTTTGTAGTCCTTTCTGTTCTTCATGCCTCATTAAGTACATTAACATGTTTGATTTTTAATTTGCTAATTTAGTTCAGAGTCCAGCATGAATGCACTGCACTATCTATTATAGCGATACCTATTAAGCCATTTTGTGTACTTCTGACACTTAACTTACAAGCATCTAAAATCAGAAATACTAATTGTGGTTTTGTGGTGAGAAGTCAGACCTAAGAAGCTGCATTAGTTCTTAGGAGAATAGGAAACGGGAACTGACAATTGTTCCAAAGCTGCCCAGTGAAGCAATGTTTCCTTTAATGCAAAAGCTATATGAGAGAGTCAAAAACCTTACTAGGTCACCTAGTTTATTCCCCCTGCCAAGGCAGGACTCTTTCCTACAGTCCAATATTCAATTTACCAAGTTCTTAGCTTCTGCCATTTCTCTTGGGAGACTATTCCAAAGCCTAATTGACCCACTAGTCAGGAAGTTTTACCTGCTAGTCAGCCTAAATTTTCTCTTTCTAATTTCAGCCCATTACTCTTAATTTTAACACATTAAATAATTTCTGGTGAGGGCTGACCCTTTGAATATTGTAGACTAATATCATCATGTCGCTAAATTATATATTTTTAGTTCTTTTAACCTATCGCTGTAAGTAAACCTATCCTTCCAGCCCACTAATCATTTTTTAAATTTATTTTCTATTAAGACAAAAACAATTACAAATCATTCTGGCAAAGAATCGGTTGCAGAAGTCAAATAATAGTTCATGAGCATGATTCTGTGTACAGAAACTGTGTTTAAGTGTAGAGAAAGATGTACCAAGATATTCCCTTCTCAGGAAAATCCACAAAAGAGACACTAAGGAGACAATTAGGTCAGAAAACATCAAATTATTCTTCTTGCTTTTCTTCTAACAATAGCCTGTTAATATCCTTTTGATAATAATAATTCAGAACTAACTGCAGAATTCCAGGGGCAGAGCCGTATAGACATTGCATGACATTCCTGTTTATGCAACTCTAAATTATCCTGGGCTTTTTGTAATGCAAATTCCATGTCTAATGAACTAGCCTATAAAGCCAATATGCTCTCCCCCTTTAAATCCCTCATTTAGGCCCACTTATTATTAATAATTATTTTTATTTCTGTAGCATCTAGGAGCCCCGGTCATGGATCAGGGCCTCATTGTGCTAGGCACTGTACAAACACAGACAAAAGAGATGGTCTCAGCTCAGTAGAGCTTTCAATCTAAGAACAGGACAAAAAATAACAGGTGGATACAGACAGTCAGATCACAAGCAAACAATGAAATAATGCTTCACTTTGAGCCTTACTGAGATTGCCGAATCAGGCCCTATGATGGTCAGATTTCCCAGGACACTATTGAGTGTTTTACTAAATTCCATGGGTGGAATTTTTAAGGAAGAGCCGGTTGGAGAAATTCCAAACACTTTTTCATTGGAATTTGCCAATTTGTTGAAAGCTAAATGTTCTGTGGAGACAGTTAAATTTCAGTGAAGCTCCTCTGGAACCCAGGCAGAGTTCCATCGACCTGTCTGGTTTTCTGCCCGACTCCTCGGCAGCCAGCCTGGTGGGCTGTGGGGGAGTCCATAGCTCCCGGGCAATGTCAGCTGATTGCAGCAGGACTACTCAAGAGCTTAAAGTTGAACACATGCATACGTGCTTTGCTGAACTGGGGCCAGAGTTCCTCCACACTTTGTGGGATTAAGCCCCCTTACACAAACCTCTCAAAGCACTTCAAAGTCTTTATTTAATTAATTGACCTCAGATCACCCCTCAGACGAATGCATTACTTATCACAATTTTACATACAGAGAAACAGAAGGATGTACAAGTCAGTAGTGAAGCTCAACATTCCCTGATTCCCAGTATCCTGCTCTATTAGAGTACTTCTGTATTGTACGGTGACCATAGGCAAAGCCTGTATTTACTATACCTCCTAAAACTCTGAGGGAGAGGAAGAGATGGAACTAATCCCTACATTTTTCTCTAAGAATACTCTTACTCCTCCTCTTTTTCCATTATGAAGATATTTTCTGACGATCTAATCATTCCATGCTATTGGAAAAGTGAGCTTTACTAAGAAAATAATATTATTGGCCAAATTCTCCACTCAGCTGTGGAGTTGCCCTGGTGGCACTGCATGGCTCTTTGAAAATTGCAGGGTATGGCTGTGCTGTGCAATCCTTGTTTTTGGTTAGTAACTGGCTATTTCTACAGCAAAATGCAACCTTAAGCACCAGAATTTGTAATCTTTCATTGTGTTTCTTCCCTATAAATATATCTCAGCTGTGTCTTTGGTGAGACAAGGGAATTTTGTTTTCTAGTCTGTTTGCCCTATTTTTCCATTGTATATTTCACGTGTCTACGAGAGAATTGCCCCATAGGATGAAAATCAAATGAGCTGATCTCAAAAAGAATTGCATGGTCTATTTAATAGAACTTTTTAAAGTAAACTTTACCAAACACCAAAAAAAAAAAAAAAAAATCTAACCCTTATCCCCAGATTAATTCCACTGAGATGGGAAGACTTTTTTTTCCAAGTTAATTTAACATATATGCACCTCTATTTGGAGGAGGACAGTATTTGAAATGTGATTTATACATATACTGCACAGAAAAATAAAAACATTGTCAAAACTTTTTTTCAAGTCTTTTATTGAGGACATGTATGTGTCTGAGCCCAAATCCTAAATCTTATAATCTGTTTGAAGGGGTTACATCAGAGCTTCTAATCTTATTTACAGAATACTCATATGTCTATAGTTCACTTTAATATTCAAAATGGAAAAGTCTGGAAAAAGTGATTTTTGTCACCAAATTCTTTGTGTGATCATTTTCACAACTTTTAAAAGACTGTGTCAGCCTTCAGCACATTTGTTAAAGTCTACTGAGACATAATAGCTTGGTTATATTCAGGGCTGGCTCCAGGCACCAGCTTACCAAGCAGGTGCTTGGGGCAGCCACTTCAGAAAGGGGCGGCACGTCCAGCTATTCGGCGGCAATTCGGCGGACAGTCCCTCACTCCCGCTCGGAGCGAAGGACCTCCCGCCGAATTGCAGCCGCAGATCGCGATCTCGGATTTTTTTTTTGTTTTTTATGGCTGCTTGGGGTGGCCAAAACCCTGGAGCCAGCCCTGGTTATATTCTTTCAGAAGGGACAATGGGTGAAATCTTGGCCCCATTGCAGTCAATGGCAAAACTCCCATTCTCTTCAGTAGGTTTCTATTCAACCCATACATTTGTTTATTTCTATATAGAGCATTTTGGAATAGACAAGAGATTACTTAAATCAAACCTCTTCTTATAACACCAATATTTGTAAGACTGCTATCACACCCTATAAAATGCCATTAGAGTTCTCTGACTTTTTTAAGTTCATACTTAAACTAACATAAAATTGGCATTAGATTCTGTATGCAAGGAGGACTAATCTCTCATACTGCTATAACCCAGCTAAAATACTTATAGTACTTTCCTAATCCAGTACTCTACTATTTCTTGATCTACTAAAATATATGTGTGTGTGTGTGTGTGTGTGTGTGTGTGTGTGTGAGAGAGAGAGAGAGAGAGAGAGAGAGAGAGAGAGAGAGAGAGAGAGAGAGAAGGGGGGGACTGGAAGAGGAGAGTTGCTGTGTCATATTCATTTTATGTATTTATTTATTTTAGAATCATTCTAGGCACAGCACGATCTGTACAAAACCATGCTCATAAAAGTATTGCTTTTGTTTGTTTGTCAGACATAATAATCAAAAAAGGACGTAGAATCAGATTAGTCCATTTGTTCGGCTAACAATTATTTCTTATTAAGTCCCAGAAAGTTTCATGTCTGGCTAATCTTGAATGATAGTCCTAATCAAACTTTCTGTTGTCTCTTTCTCCCCGCATCTGAAGAGTGTTTAAAAGTAAACACAAATGATGGAAAGGGAATCCCTATGGCAGAAATTAAGAAATAAAATACAGGGATTAACCTCCAGCCTTATGTGCCTTTATCTCTAGTCTGCCTTGCATCCAAAGAGAGACTGTTTAACCATTAAAAAAGATTAAAGGTATTAATTAGACTAAGAGATAGAAACCTATCACCCTTCTGTCAGAGCAGACCGGAATAAACCTTCTACGAGATTAAAAAAAACAAATCTATATTTTTAGAGTTTGGCCTAAACAACAGTCCTGTTGATCAGCTTTTTTTTTATTCTTATTGTTGGCTAACAGATTAAACAAATGGAGCTGCAATCGAATAAAATATTTGATGCATCAGTGTATGAGAGGCAAAAACACTACTTTCTCCTCATATCAAAGTAGTTTACAGCGCTATATACAAACAAATATAATGATGTTGGGATTTCATAAATCTATGTAAACAAAACAATAGAAGAAGATTAGCCGAAAGCTCCAGCAATGGAACTCTGAGTTGCCTTGTTTTCCTAAAATGAATCTACTATAAAGTACATTTAAATTATGTAGGATACTATTTTAAATGTCCTTTTCAGCAGAAACAGATATTATACCATTGTCAGTTTTATGCCATATCTCACAACAGATTAGATGTTGTTTAGAGTCAGTTGTCATGGGAAGATTACAAAGTATTATTCAAGAAAGGAGACATTTTGAAGAAGATGGTTTGTTTTTATCCAAGAATAACCCGTTTTGTATTTTTTCAATCTTTGTATGATTTTAAAGTATTTCTTACAGATTAAAAAAAGATTTTTTTCTTTCAGCTTTCAACTCTGAATTAGACATCCTTATAAAAAGAATTGATGTTAATAAAATACGTTCATCTCATCATGTGCTAAAGGTGACCCTGTTAGAAAAATAGATTATGATGAGGTTGGAGAATTATAATGGGCTCTATTAAATAGCACTATTTGAAATATGTTGAAGGCAGCTGCTAAACAGCAAATTGAAAAAAATGATATTAAAGGTCACAATCAAAGAAATACTTTGGGCATATACTAAGAGCTGATAAACGACAATGGACAATTTTGCATAAAGGTAATACACACACACACACACACGCACGCAGTGTTAAAGTCTGATCTTGCCTACACCAGTGTACAGCCCGAGTAACAGCTTTAGAGATGGTAGTAGAATATACTGGATTTACACTGATGTAAATGTTATGAGTCTGTCTCACTATATTCTGTGTTGCCTTAACTTTTATTTATTTAATCGCTATATCAGAGGAGAATTTCTGAGAACTCTGCAAAGAAGTATAAACAAACAAAACGTTCGAAGAGATGCTTCTGGTCTCCAGAGCTAGTTTACTGTTTCTCTGTGCTTTATGGTATGAATAGAAGAATAGGTGTGATCACTTCTAATTCTTTATTTAAGGTTTTCAGTCAACATAGGCCAACTTCTGCTCAATTAACTGGTATAAATCCAGAATAACTTCAGGGAGGATAAATTCAGCTCTCAATAAGACTGGTATAAATCTGGAAAAACACTTATTCGGGGTGAAATTTGACCCCATAATTTGAAGTTAATCTTCACGTATTTAAAATATATTTAATAGTGTTATCCTGACTCCTTGATGCCTAAAACTAATACAACCACAACAATTTTCTTCTGGAAAATAGTGTCTCTGGTTAAATGATATTCTAGCAGTGTCTTCTAGACACTCAATGTCTCATTATAAACACTGAGCAAAATTCCAGGTCATGTTGTGCACATACTTACAGTCAGACACCAGACTGAGGCGTTGGGAACTGCATCGGTGATGAATATACCAAATCCTGACATGGCACAAAGTACACAGACTTTTGTTTCCTCTTGTTTCATAAAAAGCATGCTGAAGGGTGCTTCAGAAAGGGGCAAGGCCAAGGGAAGAGAGCCATAGCACTGCTATGAAAAAAGCACAAATTTTATGGATTTTAGCCAAATGAACTATTCTGGAGCACGAATACTGTATATCATGCACAGGACTTCATGGCCCACGATAAGGCTATTTCTCAAGTGTTTGGTCACATACATATGGTAATACACTTTACCCCTAGTTAAATTCTCATGGTTTGTGGGGGGATGAAAATACCTCCCCTGTGTCATTCATGCTAGAGTTACACTCAGTCGGAAGTCATTGGACACATGGGTTATGCCAGGATCAGAGTTCTGGCAATTGGCATTTCATTAGCCAGTTTTGTCATCCCAATCTCCCAAGCTTCTCATCCCAATTGCCTCCTCTCACTCACAGTTGCAGTCTCGTTGCCCAATCATTTCAATTCTGCCCCCCAAATTCCCAGCTCCTTGTCCTCAGTCTCCTTACATAGCCAGTTCCTCCCACCACTGTTCCTCGTCTAAATCGGTCCCTCTAATCTAGCTTGGCCTCCAGTCACCTCCTCACACACCTACATTCCCCATCCCCACTGGCTCCCAGTCCCAGTCTCCCTCCCTAGACTCCAGTTTCAGTGTCCTCTCCCCCCACTGCTCCTTTTCACGGACAGTCCCAGTTGTCTCCCTGCATCCCAGCTGCTTTTCACATCTGTCTTCCCTCCCCCATTACTTCATTCCACCGGCTCCACTGGTTTGCAGTCTCCTTGCCTAGCCAATAACAATCTCTCTTGGCTCCTCATCAGATCTCAGTCTTCCTCAATCTAGTGGCTCTAAGTCCCTCCCTGTTCCCCTCTTCAGATCCCAATCCCAGTCTCCTTGCCCAGACAGTCGCAGAGTCAGTCTCTAATCCCAGTCCCAGTTTCTCTCTCCACTCCTGCCAGCCTCCAATCCCACTTCCTGGCTTCTCGTCCCAAACTACTCCCCCATCAGTTCCAGCTCTTGTCCCCTCTCATTTGAATCAAGCAGCTTCCTCCTCCATGAGCCCATCAAGGAGGTCCAGGTTTTATCAGAATCATCTCCTCTTTGAGGTAGCTGTTCTGGGAAATCTGTCAGGGTGCTCATTACCCACTGCCATCTGTCCAGCTTTATGGGCTCAGAATCATCTTGGATGTCCTGGTTTTTTTTGTGCCTCAGAGGTGGCAACCTTAGCAACAGCCTAGAGATGGAAAGTTCTGTTCAGCCCTGAGCTGGAGCCCTGTGTGGACAGAATATTCAAGGAATTTAGCTTCTAAAATCTAAGAAGTCTGTACTAAGCATGTATGAACTGTGATTTTTCACGGGCTTGTGACTTGGTCAAATTTAGGCTGGTTTTCATGGGTGACAAAAGGCACATCCCTGACACAATGGCCACTCTGCTGAATTTTAAGTTCATGCACCAAAGGCTTAGGGCACTAGAAATTCTCAAATGAAAGGTCATCAGAATTTTTTAACGTGAGCAAAACAACGTTTTTTTCCCCTGTGCCTGGTGTTTTGTAGTGGCTGAAACTTTGTAGCTGAAATTAAAAAAAAATAGAACTGGCATCTGGCCTAGAAAATTTCAGCCCAAATGGTTAAAGTTTGACATAGTTACAAGCAGTTGAAACAGGGGTTTTATAAAAGGAAGTGTCACACAACTTTAATGAAGGATGGTGCTACCAGCTGTGCTTGTAATCACTATTTGGTGTATACAGGCCAAGATATGTACAGAAGGACATACTGTCTGACATCTAGTAGGTTATATCCATTTTGGTATATAATGTGGGGTTTGGCCACCATATTTAGAATCTTGCCATTTGGTTTTAACAAGCTTCAAATCAATTTAGTAAAACAAATACAAAGAATTATGTTGAGATAGAGTTAATTGTCTGACTTAAATTGACAATTAAAATTCTTAGATAAAGCAGCCTTTTCAGCCTCAACTGAGCTCAGTGTATCTCTATGTTGTACAGGTGTTTCTGAAACATTCTGAAATTTCATACCAGCAGCTCCCATAAGAATAGAATCAGTTTACCAAACTTGCTACTATGTGGATCTGAGAAGAGAATGTTGATGTTAAACTAGCAAAAGCAAAGAAGTTACTACATTGTCACCATCACTTCATTTTTCATGTATGCAAAGGTGCAAAGTTTTTGTAGCACACTTGACCTCAATGGGAGCTCCATGCAGTTAGGAAGAATACCAAAGTAGAAAACTACCATGTGGAGAGAAGAATGTTGACCTGTTCTTATCACTTTTTTAAATAGATGATGTGTTTTATTCTTTTTGTTTTTAAATTAGAGCACAAAATAAACAGGGAAGGAAAAGAAAAAACATTAACAAGGAGCAAGTGTCAGTGTCACAAGTCACTTTGACTATTGTATCATGTACACTGATCTTAGGACCATTTACAGTGTCCTAAGAGCATTCTCTGTCTTTTACTGGAGCCATTCCAAGGTCAGCCTTTTGTCAAGACTTTATGCACTTAATGCAATAATATGCTGAAACTCTGCTTATTAAGGACACTATAATTACTTTCTTAAGAAAGGAAGATCCAAGGAAAAATTGATAAATTAAAGAACCCAGAGGCGCAACATGGGCCAGTCAACTAATAAGACTAGAAGCCAGACACTCGAGTTCTAATTCCAGTCTTCTCATTGACTGTGGTCCCAACCCTACTCTCATGATACTCCATGGGGCCCAGATCCTCAAAAGAATTTAGACACCTAACTCCCCTTGAAATTAATTGGAATTAGGCATCTAAATACCTTTAGGATCTAAGCATGGGATTCACTTCAGTAGAGCAAGATCAGGCTTATATTGCCAGACCTTGGGAAAGTCACTACCTCTCTCCCTCCATCTGTAAAACTGGAATTATTATACTTAATGACATAATCATAGCACTGTAAAGATTAATTAATGTGTATACATTGGTTTAAAGATGAGAAGTGCTTTATGGAATTATGTTTGAATTGGTTAACTTAAACTTCAATATTGTGGGTACAGTTTTGGGGTCCACAATTACACCCATTTTGATGCCTAACTACCTGACTTGTGGGTACAGTCATGTTGTTAGACTTCAAAATGGGTACAGCTATGGGTGAAAATAAGTGAACCTTCATTTAAGTATGGGCGCAAAACTATGTCTGCAATATTAGAGGTCTTTTTTGAAGTTGTAGGCCTGTAAGTGTTAATTATTATTATTATTATTATATTATTTTGTATATTAACACACAAAGTTCAGTTGATAGATAGATAGATAGATAGATAGATAGATAGATAGATAGATAGATAGATAGATAGACTTCTTTTTAGCTAGAAGAATCTAAAACAATTTTGATGGGTTTAAGATGCTAATTTGTCAACTAAAAACAGCTAAACTGTTTTAAATGCAATTTTGGGGAAAAACATATGTGGACTGAGAACTTCTGTGTCATGCATCAGTCCAAAGCAAATTAAAATAGCTGTGTTACTGTGGAAAACACTCAAACACAAGGCTCATAATGGATCTGTTAACAGACCCTTAGTTATAGTGGTGATGCTGAATGCCTCCATAGTAATATATTTCAAATGATTTAGTTGACTAAGTGCTTCAAAGAACACAAGAAAATATCATTTGAAGTACTAGTTCAGTTGGGCAATTTGAGCAAATGTCATTTTGAAAGCATTTTGGTTGGCTTTTCACTTCAAAACCCAGAGATGGGCAAAGAATTTTGACGCATAATGGACTTGATTTTCCTCTTCCATGCACTGGAGACTACATTGACTTCAATGGTGTTACTCCTGATTTTTTATGGAGTATGTGAGAAGAGAATCAGGCCCCATATTGGAAAACATAATCCCAACTATACATATAAAATGATGGGGTCTATATTAGCTGTTACCACTCAAAAAAGATCTTGAAGTCACTGTGGATAGTTTTCTGAAAACATCCACTCAATGTGCAGTGGCAGCCAAAAAAATGAACAGAATGTTGGGAATCATTAATAAAGAGATTAGATAATAAGACAGAAAATATCATATTGCTTCTATATAAATCCATGGTACACCCACATCTTGAAAACTGCATGCATGTGATCGCCCCATCTCAAAAAATATATATTGGAATTGGAAAAAGTTCAGAAAAGGGCAACAAAAATTATTAGGGGTATGGAAAGGCTTCTGTATGAGGAGAGGTTAATAAGACTGGGATTTTTCAGCTTGGAAAAGAGACGACTAAGGGGGGATATAATTGAGGTCTATAAAATCATGACTGGTGTGGAGAAAGTAAATAAGGAAGTGTTATTTACTCCTTCTCATAACACAAGAACTAGGGGTCACCAAATGAAATTAATAGGCAGCAGGTTTAAAACAAACAAAAGGAAGTATTTCTTCACACAACGCACAGTCAGCTTGTGGAACTTTTTGCCAGAGGATGTTGTGAAGGCCAAGACTATAACAAGATTCAAAAAAGAACTAGATAAATTCATGGAAGATAGGACCATCAATGTTTATTAGCTAGGATGGGCAGGGATGGTGCCCCTAACCTCTGTTTGCCAGAAGCTGGGAATGAGTGACAGGGAATGGATCACTTGATGATTACCTGTTCTGTTCATTCCCTCTGGGGTACCTGGCATTGGCCACTGTCAGAAGACAGGATACTGAACTAGATGGACCTTTGGTCTGACCCAGTATGGCCGTTCTTATGTTCTTATCTGTGATGTTCCCTTCCCACCCTTTATATTTCTATTCCCCATCCTGTTGATGTATGGGCTACTATATGGTACCTGGAGGGCCACTGACTTTTGAATCAGAATGATGATACAATTGCATAATATTGCACTAACACTTGCATGTTCCTGCACCTTTTGTTTAAATGAAAACAGCACCAACCAACAAGATAGGAGAGAAAGCAGCATTTTTAAAAATTAAGAAAATGTAAAGTAAACCCACCCTGTTACCCTATTATGAATCATAACCTTTATGTGAAATCATTGCAGTACTATTGTCCTTGCCAGTAGGCAGACCTATCAACCATGCATTTTACAGTGTATGAGCACTAAAGATAGTACCTAAATCCTTTTTATATTCCCCTTTGGCCGCCTTTCTTGCTCTGGCCTCATTCTCGTTTCATGGGCAAATGCCCAGTTGGCCAGCCCTTCTGGCTAGTCCTCTGGCCTTTTCAAACAATAGAGGAGGAGGACTAAGAGTCGTCATTTTAATGTGCATCTCCTTGATCCCTTAGGGAAGGCCCCAGGTGATCCAAACCTTTCTTGGATTTCTCATCTCCTCACCACTGACATTTCTAATGGTGTCTCAAGCACACCCCTCATCCGACACATTAACACCTAAAAGCAAATTGACGCTTCCACTGTGACCATTCCTGACCTATTGGTGGAATCAAACTTTACTCTCTTGAGCATAAGCACTAGCTGTTCAGTTCTGAAAGTGCTGTGCCTCACTGCTAGTTCTTCCAGGTGTAGGCAATTGATAACAAAAGGATTTAATTGTGTTTAAAAAGAGTGCCACTATCTACGATCAGCAGGTATAGCGGCTATATTTAAATTCAAATTTCTACCAATGCACCTTTGTGAAAATGTACATCAGCCTGTGTGTGTTCACTACACTCAGTCTTAGGAAAACAGTTTAGTCTTACATCTAATTCTAGGTCAATGAACCCCAGGGATGCAAACAATATCCTTTTAACAATAACCTGGATTTATTGCACAGGAAATATAATATTAATAAACATCAGAGATGAATATGGTAGTGCATGCAGAACTGGTAGCTGATCACATTTAGTTACCAGATCACATTTCACTCTGTTATGGAGGACAGGCTGCACTCTGTTTTCATTCAAAATGTCTTTTTTTTTTCCCCCTGGGTTTTGGAGTATTTGAATTTAAATATTGGCACAGCCTGTCAAATGAAAAAATCTTGGCAGCCATGCACTCTGCTGTAGAGACATTTTACTTAACACGAGTACCAACATTACGACATTTAAAATTGCCTGTATATATTTTTTAATTATGCAGACCTCCTTTGTTTACATATGATCTTGGATATTCTGGCACTGATAGAAGTTTACCAGGTTCTAGCACCGAGTTTATACTGATAATTACTCTACCTCGTGAAATGAAAGCAGCATGAAATAGCCTTGTGTTGTATAAAAGCCATTCAGAGGTTCCACCCTAAGATCTGATTTGGTGCAGCTCCATAAAAACCAAATGCACATCCCAGGCCAATAGGCCATGTCATTTCCAATTATTACGAAGCCAGATTAAATGCCTTGTCAGCTTTTTCAGCCCTGCAGTTCCAACAAAGCCTCCTCCAATCAAGGTAAACTGCTGCCATTGCTACCCTAACCCCAAATCTCTTAATACAATGATTTCTAGTTTAAAGAAAAAAGTTCTTTATGCAAACATTTGCTATAACATGTCTTTAAAATCATGAACTCCTACAAACAGGCTTCAGAGGATATTAAATTCTTGTTACGGTTAGATTAATTCCCTTCCCAGTTTACCATTCACACAGGCCCACATGCATTCATGGATGCTATTTTGTTTGTACATTTTTATTTTCAATTGTCCATTAGGCTTTCTTTTTAAAAATGTAAAGTTAATTTCAGTACATATGGTTTTAATCGAGAGCCCTGTGGCCTAATGGAGAGAGAGCTAGCATTTGGGAGACATTACTTCTGTTCCTGGCTCTGTCACGGGCTTGCTGGATGATGTTGGACAACTCACTTCACTCCCTGTGCCTTAGTCTGCTTGTGTGTAAAATGGAGATAATGATGCTGTACTCCCCCGTAAAGTGCTTTGAGATCTACTGGTGAAAAGCACTGTATGGTGGTGGCGGTGTTGCAAAAGAAATCAGACTGGCAATCGCACCCTAAACATTCAAGTACCAGGCTTATACCCAGAACAGGAACAGCACAGGGCATCAGAAGTGCCAGTTTTATCACACTGCCCTTCCGATGTGCCTCAGTTTTGATTAAGAAGCATCTTAATCAACATTAAGAAACAGGGGTGGATCTATGTTTTTTGCCGCCTCAAGCACGGCAGTCAGGCGCGGTTTTGGTGGCATGGTCCGCTGGTCACACAGATTCGGCGGCATGCCTGCGGGAGGTCTGCCGCTGCCGTGCCTTCGGCATCCCAGCCGCCGAATTGCCACCGAAACCGCAGCACCAGCGGACCTCCCACAGCAAGCCACGGAGGGCAGCCTGACTGCCGCCCTCACAGCGACCGGCAGGCCGCATCCCGCGGCTTGCCGCCCCAGGCACACGCTTGCTGCGCTGGTGCCTGGAGCCGCCCCTGCCTGGAAGGGTGAGTTGATACTTCATTCTTCCTGTCCAACTGAGACTGCCAACATGGGTGCCAATTAGAGCAAATTAGAGTGGTGTTTTTTGTAATGTATTCACTATGAAATGGACAGAAACCACCAACTTATTGTCCATTCTGGATCAGATCTCCCCTTAGACCAATGCAATTAACAGTACTAGAATTAAGCATGTGTTAGTGTCTCTTCCCTTAAACCACTATTGTCAGGATTACATAATTGGTTCCAAAAGCTTGCTATGGACTGTAATTTAGTATGCTCTGTTTTGAATATTTTTTTTTTACATCAAAAGGAAAAAAAGTGACTTTTAAATTGAAGGAGAAAGAAATACAGGATACTTCTTAGAGATAGTTTTATTATTCCTCTGACTCAAACAGATCTTTTATTTTTTAAATGACATTTTGCAGTCCATTAGTTCATGATGTGAACTATTGCCTTTGGATATTAAGAACAAGAAAAAATATTTTCCTTTTTTAGAAGAAACTACAGAATCTCTCATGTTCAAGTAACTTTTATTTTTAGCAAGGTTTTTTAAAAGATTGTTCATTTATGGAGTTTGTGCACAACTATCTCATCCTAGAGATGCCATGACAGTGCACTGCACCACTGATCTAGGAACAAAGAAGTCTTCAAGCAAGATACATACATAGTTAGAAGTACTGAGGTAAGCATGGACAGCATAAACTGAAATGTATATGGAAACATTTACACTAGTGATGGGCAAACCTAAAAATATTTCAAGATCTGGTTCAGTTTTTATAAGCATTAGAAGAGGGACCCCAGTACTTTTTCTTGACCCCAGTGCATTTATCACTCTGGGGTCAAGAAATATCCCGGAGATAGCTATGCAAAAAGAGATTGGGTCCAACATGGAATCCCTCTCTTGAGCATCTTATATAACATGCTGAAACAGTTCTACTGAGCTCATTAATTGGGAAAGCTTAATAACCAATGAGTTTGATTTCCACTTATACCAGACAATGAAGTCTTCAAGAATAAGAATGCTTGAAGATTCCAGTACCATATTGTATCACACTGTACCTCAAAATGACAACCTGTACCCACATATTCACCACTGTTATATGATTATGATTTGTACAAAGTATGCCTTGTGTGGTATCATTTGAGAAGTCATGATTTGTTGATGATTACTATCCTGTTGAATTATGTATTATCATTGTATGTGAAGTTAGGAAGTTTTGCTATATGTATGTTACTGAAATGTGAAATTCCTTATGACATGTTCTCTGCTGGCTAACTCATTTTCTTCAGTGTAGTTAACAAGGACAGAATTTGGCCCCGAAGATTGGTTTTGCCATACATACAATGGTCAGATGTTCAAACTACCTGGTCTTATCCAAAGAGTCTACTCTATAATCAAAGATGAATCAAAAAGATGGGCAGTCATCCTCATTTACATTCCGGTCTTCACCACTGAGCTTATCACCATCCATTCTCACTCATCATACACATCAGTCCTACCCCAAAGGATATAATGACAAACTAACTAAGGGCCATATATCTGCTTTCACCACCAGTACCACTACACTGCTAATCCACCAAAATACTCTGTTGTGCGTATACAGCTACGTGTAACCAACATTACTGCAGAAGAGTACCTGTACCATATTGGATGGGGCAGATCTTCAGCTGGCGTAATGAAGTTATGACATTGGGGTCACCCAATGAAATTAATAGGCAGCAAGTTTAATACAAACAAGAGAAGGTACTTTTTCACACAGCTAACCCATGGCGCTTATTGCCATGAGATGCTGTGATGGTCAAAAACATAACAGTTAAAAAAATTAACTGGATACGTTCATGGAGGATAGGTCTATGAATGGCTATTAGTCAAGATGGTCAGGGTTGCAACCCCCTGTTCTAGGTGTCCCTAAGCCTCTGACTGCCAGATGCTGACAGTGGACAAAAGAGGATGGATCACTCCATAATTGCCCTGTTCTGTATACTTCCCCTGAAGTTCAGGTATGGGCCACTGTTGGAGACAGGACAGTGGGTGTGACATACCCCAGTATAATGCAGACTAATGAGTAGCTGTGTCATTCCTGCCCTCTAACCTGGGGTGCCCTTTAAACTGCTTTGCTGCTGTAGCTTCCAGCATGGACTGCTCACAAACAGCGTCCAACATGCAAGTCACTCCCAGCTATGTCTTTGTGTGGGCTGCAGCCAGCCAGCCACATCTTGGCTCTTACCAGCCTGCGGGGTGACCACAGGGTTATACTGCAGGGTGACCACAACACATTCCCAGTTTTATAATTTCTTCCAGAAATGTATATCCTGTACTTCCCAGCCCTCGTCTGGACAATACAAGTTTATATAAAGTCTGTTATTTCTTTAATAGAAAAAATAAACACACAATTTACCACCCCAAAAGGAGTTTCTCAGACACTTCAGTTTAAACACTCTGGATTAGATAAAACAATAATGGACATTTGTTAACTACAAAGGGATAAATTTTAGTAAGTGCAAGTAATAAGGCATAAAAGTCAGAAATGGCTAAAAGAAAATAAAGTTAAAATGCTACTGGTGCCTAACTTAAACTATATAAGATTCAAGCAAGGTTTCTCACCATATGCTTTCAGCAGCATTACTGATCAAACCCTGTAGGTCAGGACCCCTTCACCTAAAATCCAATGCTTCCTTTGTTACTTCAGGTGCCATAAATGCAATGGAAAGGGGTGCTTTGGGGTTTTTGTCCCTTCTTTTTATAGGTCCCTTTTGAAAAACATTTTCAGTTGGGTGCCAGGAGATAAACGGCTACGGGGAAGGATTTTCCCTGCTGCTTTTTTCTCACCTGTCTGATGACTCTGTTTACTGCTTAAATGGAAACTAAGTGGAGCACACATTCCTTTGTTTAGGACAGACCTGTTTGCCAACCTCAGTTTGGAACATGTGTTAATAACAACATACAGTGGAATCTTAAAACTTCTTATACAATGTTGACACACATTTTATCAGAACAATAATGACTAGCAAATTATGAGTTTTCAAATGATGCCTCACAATGGACAATGATTATTACAATAGTGTGTAGGGTGTGGACATGGGGTACATTCTGTTACACTGGGCAAGATGGACTATGGTCTGACCGAGTATGGCAGCTCTTGTGTTATGTTCTCATAATTTACACCTGCAATAATCAATAGAAATATCCACAAACTTCCAAGCCCCTTGAGAGAAATATCTTCAGGACTCTGGAAGAAATGTTGTGCTTGGATTTCACAACAAATTAGAGATTTAATTAAAAATCTTGTTAAATTGAACACTAGGGATTTAAAATATAACATTACACCAAACCCATATGGCTTTGCCCTTAGTAATACAGATGGATCTGAGTGAAGATCCCAGACCTTCAGTCTCTATCTGAGGATTTCAGTGCAATTTACAATTACTGATTAATATAGCTTCCACACAAAATGTGTGATTATTGTCCCTCTTTTTCAGATCAAGAAATAGGCTAATAGAGGTGGAGTGACTTGTCTGTGGTCATAATTTTTATCTGTGGTAGAACCCAGGTCTTTCAACTCCCAGGCTGCTGTCTTAACCAGAAGACCAGCCTTCCTCCTTTTGATAACACTGTTAGTACATTTTACTACAAAAAAAGTAGAAATTCACTTTGCAATTGGGCTTAATTCTACACATTTTTGCATTTTCACTTTTTCTACTTTGCCAGAATGTTGGGCTGCTGTTGTCATATTCTCCCAACATTTCAGCTACATGTCAGAAAAAATCATACCCTGGAAAATAATGAGTTTCAAAATAAAGATGAAAGGAACCATACTTCTTAAAAGCCTTCCAATGTATATATTTGTACTTTGGAAATCATATAGATGATTATCACTAAGGCCCTGAAAGATAATCTTGAACAGATCTAGACAATTAAATCTAGACAATTTTCAATGTCAGGTACATTCCATAGGTGGTTTTGAATTGTCTTTTGGTTGAAGCTCTGCTCTCTTGAATTGTCAGAGGGCAGTTGCTGGATGGAACCCATCTCTGATTTAATAGTATATATGAGCACTTCAGTTGGTTTCATACTTAGGTCCTGAATAAACTGTACAGTAAAACTGCAGCATATATATACCTCATTAACAAAGACAAATACTATAACAATGTGTGTATATGTTTATTAAAATTCAGCTTAGTGGCCATAAATTCACATCTGTCCTGATATACAGTACATTCCTTTGTCACACTAGGCTTTTTAAAGATGTTGGGAACAAAATTCACACACACACACACACACACACACACGTAAGGTTGAAAATATATTCCCCTATTAAAGAATGTAAGAACATTAATAGAATGTTTATAATTTAAAAAAGAAAACAAAAACTAAACCTACTAAATCACAAGATTTAAAGTTAAGATTCTAACATAAATATCCACTCAGCCCCTATAAACGATGCAAATTATCAGTGGTTGCCACCCTCACCAGTTGCCACACACTGGGAGACCTCTTGCCAGTTGCCACACAAAATGTAAGACCCTTGAGTACATGAATGGCTTCTTAAGTAAATGAATTCTAGCAGTATGTTCTAAAAACTACACCTATCCTTCCATTGTATCATAGCTATGAGAGGGTCTCTGCTATGTATCAGTAGTTTGTCAATGGAAATAAGATCATATCACTGTATCCTTGAGATGTCAAGTCTGTGCTGGAGAGAACCTCAAATGTTTTGTTAGCAAACAGTGCAAAAGACAATTGCTGATAATTAACAGTAAGTCATTGTCTAAGCGTGCAGGACCCAGGCCAAGCGGATAATGTAATAGGACCATCTAAACCGCCTCAGGTAATGTCATGTGATCTAGTGACTGACCTAAGGAACAAGGGCCAAGAGGAATCTGACAGTCATGTGCTGTGGTTCAACAAGGCTAATGGGGTTGTCTGATATTATTGTTCTAAGACCCTATTCACCACCTGTGTGAGTGGAGGGAACTTTACTTGGCAGATCTTATCTTGGTCATGTGGAACGTGGGGAATGGATCCTCTGTGGCATCATTTTTCACTGTGTGGGGCTATGCAGAAACTGCTCTGCACAAGCTCTGTGGGGTTAGGGCTCTGCTGTGTTTTGGGAGTGAGGGGAAGTGGATGAAGGGAACAGCCAGTTCCACAGAATTGTCCTCTGCTGACCCTGCAGATTTCCAAAAGGAAATCCGATCAGGAGTTAATACAGCTTGAAGTTGGGTCCTATATATAGCTAACACTGTGCAACTGTGGGGGGCTCAGAATGGTAACATGGTTCCTAAAGGACCATGATGAGGGTCAATAGTTGTGGATTAAGACTAAATCTGGGGCAGGACCTATCAAAGAAAAGGTGCTTCTGCAGCATGTCAAAGTATTCATTGCGTATGCACGGTACATTTGATTCTGGGACATAAGCTTCAGAAAAGGTCTCATTACAGCAGAAATACATAAAACAGGCAACAGGCAACTTCACAATAAAGTAGCACCTCACTAATCCACACTTTGACCTCATTCCTTGGCTGTGCTGGAGCCACTTTTTGGTGCACTCTAAGCACAAACTGGCCCTGAAACAAGAATTGCCAGCCCACAGGCGGATCACAACAGTGTAAGGGAAGACTCTGCAAAATGGTGGATTCTCTTCCCCTTCCCCCCAAGCCCCGATAATAGAAAAAAAATATTCCTAACTAGGCTACTTTACAAAATAGATGATTCTGGAGCCTGTTTAGTCACAGCAAATCACTATTGGCTCTGAAAAGAATAACTTATTCTCCTGAACATATTCAGATGTGTAACCAATAGGGGGCTGACACAGCGCAGAGATTGAAATGCAAACTTCTAACACCATAGGACATCACCTGAATTTGTGAGACCCCCCTGCAGGGCTTAGAATCAATAAACCGATGGCTGGATTACTGTGATCTAGATGTATAGAGGTGTTGTTTTTCTGTGGCAGGTATACTATTGCTAATATTTTGCATTTTAATATTTAATATTAATACATTCATTTTCAAATGTAATTTACTTAGTTAAGACGTTTTAATTTTACATAACAGTTTCAAAATCCCAGGCCACATTCTGTTCAGGTATCAGTGGATGTATAAGAAGTTAGGCAGGGCATTCACCTAAATATTACAGATTAGGCACACAAAAAGTATAACATTTAAGACTGAAGTCCAGTATCTGATCCTGGTTACACTTGTGTAAATTTTGAGTGAAATCCACTGCAAAAAACATAGACCATTCTCGAGGCAACCTCAGCTAGTGGTGAACAAAATATATATGACCCTACAAACCAGTGTACAGGAAAGAACTCCTGTATTAAGAACATAGTGAGGTTATACCATTACTAAGGTACAAAAGAGGCATGAGCAAACAAACACCACAGCAGCACAAGTCTTGATACTGCTGATGAAACTTCTTCCTAACACAGTTTCCTAGAGCAACACACACACAAATAAAAATGTGCTATCCCAAAGTGCATCTGACACACCCCCAACACAAAGGGTCCATTCAAAATGTGAAAACTTTGTGTCCAAATGTGTCTATGTTCAGAGAGCAACACATAAAAGAAGATACCTGTACAAAAAAACTTGCAGGTTTTGGAGCACATAATACATGCCCCCTATAATAGTGCTTTGGTACCACTCAGCAAATGACTGGCAGTCAGTGCCATTTGAGAGTCATAGTGTAAGACACAGGAAGTGTTGCTTATTTGCATTTGGCAGCATACATAGGCTATTGCTAATGTCCCCTGGCAGGTTGGTATGAGTAACCCACCTTCCCAGTCTATCTTCCTTACTAGCCACAATCTCCAAAGCTTTTTCATCACTGCTACATTGGCTCTAATTTTCAGTAAACTCACACCATCTCCAGTATCCCATTTCCTGTTTACAAGCACCAGGAGCCAAATTGTGTTCTGTTACATTGGTGTAAATCCAAAAACACTCCACTGAAGTGATTTACAGAGATTTCCTAGTTTACATGTCTGCCTCTCTTCAGGGAAACCGCAATACAGTTGTCAGCATACTGAGCACCCCCAACAAGCCCCTAATGTTGTGGGAATGTCTGCTGTCCACCCATATTCAACACGGAAAATGTTTTAAAAATAATTAAATTGATATTAAGTAGGTACCTTTTTACGTAACTATGGCATCTAAGCCGTATATATTGAAAATCTGTTTCAAATATTCACCGCTGTATGTTTTAAAAATTACACACATTTTAAATATATATTATATTTGTATTAATCTATGGAGAATATATATTATACCTGCAACAATATTTTACAGCATAAGTATCTCTATATTTAATATATTTAACAAAATATTTGTCATAAATATGAGATTCATGATGACACTATTGTTTATTTGGGAGCATGTTACAATTCTGTAATAAAATATATAATCAGTGTTAATAGATTTTGCATGTGATTTTGATATATATTAATTATAGGTAGGGCTAGTAGCACAGCCTGTTTGTAAGGTTACTTGACACTTCACATTATAAGACCTTGTTTTAAGTTGCTTATTACTTTGCCAAACTTTAACCATTTGGACTGAAATTCTTGGGTGTCTGCCTCAGGCTAATATATATAAATTTAAAAGTTCTGGCAGCCTAAAGCTTTTTCAAAGATCAGGGACTTGAAATGTGGCAGCGGGTAGCTTTTGTGGCAGGGATGTGCCTTTTGCTAGCCCTGTGAAAATCAGCCTAAACTTGACCAAGTTATAAGCCTTTGAAAAACCACAGTTCACACAAGCTCTTTACAGACTTGCTAGATTTTAGCAGCTAAATACCCTGAAGATTCTGTCTGCACAGAACATGCTCCAGCCTCGGGCCAAATGGGACTTTCCCTTCAGTTGAAGTTGGATCTAGCCACCTGACCTACCTAGAGCAGGGACTGGTTGCCTGTCTCTCCTGTGCTCTGCCTGCTAGGCCCAGGAACTGTGGAGGAGGATGTTGCCTGATTTACATGCCAAGGGGACAACAGCTGGACCTGCTGGCTATGTAGGGGGAGCAGATTGGGGAAATGAGCTGGGACTGAAGGTTATCAGGGGTGCAGAGTGAAATGAGGACTAGCGGTAGAGCGGAGATTGGGATAGGCTGGACAAGGAGACTAGGAGCTGGAGAGGGAAACAGTGGGGGAACTGGGAGCCAATAGGTGGGTAGGAGACTGGGACTGACAACCAGCACGCTGAGGGGAGAGGAGAGACTGACCTAGCAAAGGAGCTGAGGTGTGTAAGGAGAGCTGGGACTGGCTGGGAAGAGACTGGGATGAGGAACCAGGGGAAGGGGGACAGACTGTACAAGGAGCCTAGGGTGTGATATTGGAACTGGGATACAGTTGGATGTAGAAAGCAGGTGGGGGAAGGGTGACAAGAGGCCAAGGGGGAGAGACACTGATTGGACAGGAAACCTAGAGGTGATGGACTATGGCTGGTTGGTTGGGCAAGGAGACTGGGAACGGGGACCAGAGGGTGGCAGGAATGGGCATGGTTGGCCAAGGAGACTGGACTGTGAGTGGAGGAGGGAGATGGGCACGGAGAGTCCAGAGGGGTGAGACGAGGCTGTGCTGGGCAAGGATATTGGGAATGGGAAGCCTGAAGAGTGGAGACTAGGACTGGCTAGGTGAGGAGAATTGGAAAAGACAGGACTGGGGACAGGGGAGTGAAAAGACAGGACTGGTGACAGGGGAGTGGAATGGGCAGAAAAGTCTGTACCCACTAGAGCACATTCTTTTCCACAGCCTGCAATGGAGCCAAGATTACTGAGGCTAACCTTTCCTCTGCTGACAGGAAATATTTATTAAACCCACTGGCAAAGTGTCCCATCCACCACTAATGTTGGTCCCTATAGAGGATGACAACCTACTATAGCCATCATTTACTCCATTAGTTCAAATGGCAGAGGTTTGGACTCTAAAGTTTCCAGTCCTGCTGATGACCTCTGTGTGTGTCAGTCTGGGGTCACATAATGGAATTTCTGTTTTATCAGTTTGCTTTTTTTTTTAAACCTAGGAAATCATAGAATCATAAAAGTATAGGTCTGGAAGACCTCAGTAGGTCATCTAGTCCAATCCCCTGCACTCAAGGCAGGACTAAGTAATAATTACACCATAAATGACACAGACCACTACATTAAAAGAAGATTATCAAGGTTGCAAAGTCATAAGAATATAAGAACTGCCATACCGGGTCAGACCAATGGTCCATGTAGCCAATTATCCTGTCTTCCTACAGTGGCCAATGCCAGATGCTTCAGGGAGAATGAACAGAACAGGTAATCATCAAGTTATCCATCCCCTGTCATCCAGTCCCAGCATCTGGCAGTTAGAGGCTTAGGGATAACCACAGCATGGGGCTGCATCCCTGACCATCTTTACTAACAGCCATTGATGGACATATCTTCATTGAATTTATTTTGTTCTTTTATGAACTCAGTTATAATTTTAGCCTCACAACATGCCATGGCAATACATTCTACAGGTTAGTTGTGTGTTGTATGAAAAGTACTTCCTCTTGTTTGTATTAAACCTGCTGCCTATTAATTTAATCAGGTGACCCCTGTTTCTTTTTAATTGTGGAAAAGAGTAAAGTAACACATCTCTATTCACTTTTTCCATACCATTCATGTTTTATAGACCTCTACAATATCCCTCTCATAGTTGTCTCTTCTGTACGATGAACAGCCCTAATCTTTTTAGTATCTCCTCATATAGAAACTGTTCCGTACCTTTGGCTATCTTTGTTGCCCTTCTCTGAACCTTTTCCAGTTCCTTTTTGAGATGGGGCAACCAGAACCAGATGCACTATTCATGGTGTGGGCGCAATAGGGATTAATATAGTGGTATACACCTCTACCCCAATATAACGCGACCCGATATAACACGAATTCGGATATAACGTGGTAAAGCAGTGCTCTGGGGGGGCGGGGCTGCGCACTCCGGTGGATCAAAGCAAGTTCGATATAATGCGGTTTCACCTATAACGCGATAAGATTTTTTGGCTCCCGAGGACAGCGTTATATCGAGGTTGAGATGTATTTTCTGTCTTATTGTCTATCACTTTCCCAATAGTTCCTAACATTCTGTTAACCTTTTTGACCACTGCCGAGGACTGAGCTGAAGTTTTCAGAGAACTATTCACAGTGAGTCAAGATCTCTTTATGGAGTAGTAACAGCTAATTTAGCAGCCATCATTATATATGTGTAATTGGGATTGTTTTTTCCAATGTACATTACTTTGCATTTATCAATATTGAAGTCAAGCAAAAGTTAGGAAGTGTCTTAATTAGATCCCCTGGTGCATATGCATTATGATATAGTCTTTAATTACATAATTGCAAACTATTTTTTGCCTGGGACTTAGAACTTGTCTATATGAAGAGCTAGTGCTGTTTCAAACAGCAGTACATCAAACCACACTACAGAACTTCTTGTCCACGGTAGAAGGGTCCACATGGCAACTTAGTACCCAGCAGGCTACAGCAGTGTAGATTTGTGCCCTAGCTTGCTGTGCACTTACTTTCTTTATAGACAAGCCCTTATACTCTCTCATCTTGCACTTTTGACATTGCAGAATACTAACATCTTCTATACAGTGATTAAAAAAAATAGTAGTAGTAGTAAATTTAACAATTTTTTTGCCAGCGTGCCCTAATAGGATTTAAGATAATTTAGGGCCACTGAAATCATTAGAAAGGCTTTGTTTTATTGCAGGTATTACTAGATGAAATTCTATGGTCTGTGTTATACAGGAGAAAAGACTAAATGATCATAGTGTAGTATTACCAACCCCATGTGTTCAAAAAGAATGAGTCAGCCTCCTCACCCCACAATAATCATGAGATTGTCTTAAAAGCATGAGGGATTTTAAAAAACAAAACAAAATCCAAAAATATTGGGCCTCTATTTTTGTTCTTTTGTGCCTTTTGGGGTGGGAAGGGTCACATTTTCCAGCTTTTCTCCACAAGTATGAGGGCTAGAAACTGTTTTTAAGTGAAAGCTGAGATTCTGACATTGTCACATGATTCCTGGAGCACAGACTTAAAAAAATATTGCAAGACTCACAATAAAATTGAGAGTTGGCCACACTGTCAATCTGTGTAAATGCCTCGTTTTAAACAAACCACAGTTACTGTTCATTTTTTTCAAACTCACTTTATATCTGTCCCTTGAAAGCTTTAAAATGAAATCTTTCCTTATCAGCCTTAATACCTCAAATGCATCTACGAGTACAGTTGTTTGTTACTCAATAGTACAAGGTTGTTGACATTACTATTTTACTTTGGAATAAAAGCAGCAGCAACTCCCTGTTTAAAAAAATACATAGTCTAAAGACTTATAAGTACTTAGTAACTAGACAGAAAGCCAAATTAGGCAGCTCAAATTTGGGTCTGCAAACCTTTGACAGTGTCATTTTAATGAGCTAATACAATAAACTTTCCTCCACCAGACATGTTTCTGCTATCTTTCTCCTCGTTCATGGAATTGTTGTCACTCAGGCCTGACACGCTCAACACAGTTGGAAAGACTTTGATAGTGACCTCAATGCCTGACACAAATCATTACTGCTAGCACATTTGTTATTACATATTTGTAATTGCTCCAGATACTTTGTATCTGGCAACACCAATCACCACAGCATGAACATCTTCTTTTCTTGTAATGATAGCATACTTGAAGAAATTAAACATTTTAAGTGCAGAAGCTTATAGTCGCTGTAATTAAAGGTTGCAAATCTCTGTTGTACAGTTGCACATGACTGAAAGAACTCCTTGCTCACAGTACCGCATTATTCTCTGTCAATGAAATTTGGGACGCTAGTTCACCAAATAGCATCAATCATAAATTTCCTGGTGAGCAGCTGAAATGTTTGGATGGTTTTATTGAAAGGAAACTAGAAAAGCCTCATTACCAATACCAACAGCACACAGGAATGCTTGGAGAAAGCACGACAGCTGTAATCTCAATGGGAATACTTGATCATGTAATGGACAACAAAGGATGGGTGTAGAGGAAAAATCCAGTGTTCAACACTCAAAAATAAAGGAAAACTAAAATGAACAGCTATAGATAAAGATTGCAAGGAACTCTAGAGTGTGTTTAGAGGGGATATGCTCATTGCATAGAAATCAAGGTAAAAAAACTTAGAAAAAGTTTTTGTTTTTTTTAAACAATTATGAGTGATCCCTCAAGGGAATTTTTATATGTCAGTTTTATACTTTCTTATGTTAAATGAAGTGAAACCACTGAGACCTCAGGCAGCTAACTGCTTCACCAGGCAAGGATTGAGTAAGTAATTTCCTTTTTATCTGGACAGTAAAAAATATTACTGTGCCACCATAGCTTATAGGTTATGACAAGGCAAAACTTTATGACTTCTGGGTTTCAAAGTAGGTTGTAGAATAACAAAACAAAACAAAATAGTGGATGATTCTGGGTTTTGTTTTAAATAATTACTTTTAGGGATTGAGATTCAACTAATAGATTAATGCACAATTTCTGTTGTATCCTACACTCTCTGTATTGACTTGAGATTCCTAGGGAAGAGAAGCCTGAACTAGTAACAGCTTAAAATAGGAGAGTTCAGCTAGGGTAACTCTTAGCTTTTTCAAAGCCAACTGTTAACGTTGATAATAAATTAATAGGACATCATCATTCCATTTTTGTTTAAGACCACGGTTGCTTTTCTACTGCAGAGACAATATAATCCTCTTCATCCTGATTTGACTAAAGCCTGGAAGCCTGCTGAATTGGAGCAAACATCCAAAAGTGTCTCTGCATGTCTAACTTCCTAGTTTCTGTTCAAGATCTTTCCTGAAAGCTACTATAATACTGAGATTGGCTTAAAGAATCTGTCTTAGGTCTTTATAGAACTTCTATCGCTGTGGTATCTATGCACTGTAAGAAGACACCTCCCAGACAGAGGTCTCTCTCCAGACAAAATTTGACTCCACAGATCCAGAGCAGGTTCCACTAGCCTCCTGGATAACACAGTCACAGACGCTGCACCTCACTCGAAGAAGGGTACTTCCCCTTTGGCAGCATCAATAACAACCATTCTACTGGTGTCCAAACCTGTGCCCTTCCCAGGGATATATCATGGACTCAGGTAAATGGGAAAAGTAGCAATGTAACCGTCTGTGTCCTTACCAGGAGCAGATTCCATGCTGGTTTACTGATAGCCCACCAGAAAAGGCATTTTAAAGGTACCAGTAACCAAAGCATGATATCCTTCTGAACAATTTGTCTACAACAGAGCTCAGAAAGGGAGGAAGAAAGGACAGAGACCCCAGGGTCAAATATTGTCCCCTCCTGACTCAAGGTGCTCAGGAAGCAATGGAAGCTGCCCTTGAATGACACTCATGGACAGGAGAGCAAAACAGTGTAACATATCATTAAAACTGAATTAGTGTAAATTTACAAATGTTCTTGACAAAGTGGTGATTTATGTCAATGTCATGCATATACAAATGCCTCCGAATGATCAGTATATATTTCTGTCTTCTCTGTTACTTACTAGGTCCCAATCCCAAATACAGGTGCCTCCATGAAGTCCTATTGACCTCCGTGGAACTCCGCTCAGATACAGAGATCTGTATCAGCACATCTGTTTCCAATAGGAGCTGCTACATGTCCCTGTGTAATACAATTGACTTCACCATTAACATGAATAAATAGAAGCCCAGTCAGCACCACTTATAAGAACACTTGTTATAAGAACTCTCTGGGTACAGCTGCTGAGTCTCACCCGTCATGCTCACAGAGAGTTTTCCCCTCTGTAAAAACACATTCAAGACTCCAACATTATCACTTTTACCTGAACAATTCAAAAAGTCCATTTTAGTTAACTCTTTTGGCTTCTGTGACTTTAAGGGTAATTGATCCGCACCCCTGAAAATTAGGCTATCTTCATTTAGGTTCCTAATTATGGACATACACACCCAATTTTGAAAATTTTGGCTTGAGCAGAGCTTGTTAAAAAAGACATGAGAGGAAAAGAAACTTCTATCAGCAATAAAGTCTTTAATTCATTGGTGTGAAAATGCAAAATTTACACTTTGCCAGTTTTACAGGAAAAGTGAAAACTTATACTGCACTGAGTTTAGAAATTCCACTAAATTGTTTAAAAATCCATTTTTCTGCTTCCATGGTAGGTGCAAACAGTCATTGGTAGCAACATTTCCAGAAAGTAACTTTTTGAGTGGCAAAACCTGTCTGTTCATTTAGGGGAAGTTGTGCCAGATGTTGTATTTGCAAACATTGGATATCAGCTTACATTCCTCATGTACACAAACTCCCATTTAATTTGCACTGGCAGTATGCAGTAGGGAAGGAATGTAGGATCAGGACCTTTTCCATATTGCTTTGGTGTTTAATTCATGCTCACTGCTGTCTCTAGAAATAGTTGTTTTGGGGGAGGTTTTAAATGCCATCTTTGCCAATGTTCAGTTTATGACAATTTATTAAAATCATTTGTTGAGTTCCAGTTATGGTATAGAATGATGGAAACTAGTTTGGAAAGCAACATTTTAATGAAAGCCTATTTATCTAATAAAATCAGCAACAGCAATAAGATTTAGGCATAAAATTTAATGGCGATACATCTGCATATCACACACAAGTAGCATTTTTTTAACTTGGCTCTTAGTTAGATTCCAAGAAACTTGTCTGCCATTTACAGTCAGCATACCATGAAGATATGAGCCCTAACATAACTATCACACCTTCTGCCTTTTCTTCAGTCACTGTGTATAACTGCAGGGCTCATATTAACATTAAGGGGAGTTCCATGCATGCATCACTTGGAGAAAACACCCTCTGAAATATTTTAACGTTATCTTCTTAGACAGGTAGGTATGGCATTAATGATGCAATCGCAATGTGCATTATTAAAGCATCAGGGCAATGAAAAAAAGAACCACGCAGATTTCCAAACACTTTCTTCTTAAAATAGTAAGCTGGATCAAATGGAAAAGTTTTGAGAATCCTGCGAGAACGACATGACTTAGCTGCATATTTCTCTGTAATTACAAAAGATCTAAAACCAGCGCACACCCTTTTTCCTTCCAGAGACAGCAGTGATGTGATAATAAAGACCGACCTCAATATGTAAGCAAATCACAGAAAAGATGCTCTCAATTTATCATAAACATCCAGAGGGTGAAGAGAGAAAGGGGAGTTTACGCAGGAACTGGTTGACCTCTGCCTTCTTTTCTTTTCTTTTTTAAGATATAGATTTTCTTTCCTGTTAATATTGTTAATATTTCACCAGAATTGTAGTATCTATTATATATATTTGGGGGTGTAGAAAAAGTAGTATTTGCAGATAATGAAACATGAGTGGTTGGTGCTAATCAGGGCATGGGGCTGAAGGGGACTCTCAATCTCCCCAGTTATTCCCAGGTAGAGAAGAAGGTGAGGAAGGAGCAGATAGACTGAGGCAGCAGTACATTCTTTCTTCTCTCCAAGATAGCTGCCTTGGGAAAGAAAGCTGCCCAGCCTACTTCTGGGGTCACTCTTCTCTTTGATAGCTGCCAAGTAGATGACTCTGCTTCCCTCTCTGAGTTTGCACTGGCTCCCTTTCCCGTCTGCTTCCTTTCACTATCTGCAATATGGGAGGTAGGATGTTCAAATGGAGAGAGTCATCATAGTTGCCATCAGATAACTTTACTTTATGTCTAACATGACAATTATAATTACACAGGGCTCAAATTGGAGCTTGCAAACCCTTCTTGATGTGTTTGCCCAATAGAACTGTACACATTGTATCTATGGGGCAAAATCCAGGCTCCATTGAAGCCAATGGGAGTTTTACCATTGACTTCAGTGAGGCCATGATTTCACCCATGGGACTCACGGCACTGCTTGTCATAATAAGTACCAATCAGTTGGGATCACATCATTGAGTACAAACCTTTCAACAATGGCTATGATGCACATTTCAAACACATGGAGTACACTAGTTGTCCGCTAACAAATTATTTGCTAGAAGCCACTTTTTATTCAATGATGCATTTTTAGACTAACAAAGGCAACAATTTATCAACCTTGTTACCGCAAACATAGACCTAGGGCCATACACAAGAGCAACAGGACTAACATTGCACAGGCCCCTAAAGGACAGCAATGGGTGCATCACTAAGGTAGGGATTTGGTTCAGATGGATATGCATCCAGATTCTCTGATTCTATGTACACAAACACACCCTTCTCCCTACAGCAACATGTCCTGGCTTCAGAGTAATGCTTAAGAACATAAGAACGGCCATACTGGGTCAGACCAAAGGTCCATCTAGACCAGGATCTTGTCTTCTGACAGTGGCCAATGCCAGGTGCCCCAGAGGGAATGAATAGAACAGGTAATCATCAAGTGATCCATCCCCTGTCACTAATTCCCAGCTTCTGGCAAACAGAGGTTAGGGACACCATTCCTGCCCATCCTGGCTAATAGCCATTGATAGACCTATCCTCCATGAACTTATTTAGTTCTTGTTTTAACCCTGTTATAGTCTTGGCCTTCACAACATCCTCTGGCAAGGAGTTCCACAGGTTGACTGTGCACTGTGTGAAAAAATGCTTCCTTTTATTTGTTTTAAACCTGCTGCCTATTAATTTAATTTGATAACCCCTAGTTCTTGTGCTATGAGAAGGAGTAAACACTTCCTTATTTACTTTCTCCACCCCAGTCATGATTTTATAGACCTCTATCATATCTCACCTTAGTTGTCTCTTTTCCAATCTGCAAAGTCCCAGTCTTATTAATCTTTCCTCATATGGAAACTGTTCCATACCCCTAATAATTTTTGTTGCCCTTTTCTGAACTTTTCCAATTCCAATATATCTTTTTTGAAATGGGACGACCACATCTACACACAATATTCAAGATGTGGGCATACCATGAATTTATATAGAGACAATCTGATATTTTCTGTCTTATCCATCCCTTTCTTAATGATTTCCAACATTGTGTTCACTTTTTTGACTGCCTCTGTACATTGAGTGGATGTTTTCAGCGAACTATCCACAATGACTCCAAGATCTCTTTCTTGAGTGGTAACAGCTAATTTAGACCCCATCATTTTATATGTATAGTTGGGATTATGTTTTCCAATGTGCATTACTTTGCATTTATCAACATTGAATTTCATCTGCCAGGTAGTTGCCCAGTCACCCAGTTTTGTGAGATCCTTTTGTAGCGTCTGTTTGGGACTTAACTATTTTGAGTAGTTTTGCATCATCTGCAAATACTGCCACCTCACTGTTTACCCCCTCTTTTACCCCTTGGTGATCTCTTGCCCTCCTCTGGCATATTCAGGGCATAGATGACAGATTAGTTTCTCTCTTTCTCATCCTACACCGGGGCATGGTCTTGTAAAACTAGCCACTGGTATATGTGATGGGGTATTAGCCTTTGGTAACCCTGTGAATATCAGGGTCCAGACACCCCAATGGGAAAACAAAATGTTTAACCCCATCCAAAATAAGCAGCTAAACCAACTGCCTAAAAATACTACATATTTTACTGTATTGAGTCATGTTTTTTGTGAAAGCTTGTGTTGAACTGAACTTACTAGTCATTCTGAGATATGTCTAGAGGGTGTGGTTAATAATGTATGTATTATATATATGTAGAAAATTATAAGGGCATGGCTACACTTGCAGATGTAGAGCGCTTTGAGTTAAACCAGCCTTCGTAGAGCGCAGTAAGGAAAGCGCTGTAGTCTGTCCACACTGACAGCTGACAGCACACTGACGTGGCCACCTTAGCAGCTCTTGCAATGGTCTCAGAGAGCAGTGCATTGTGGTAGCTATCCCAGCATGCAAGTGGCTGCAACATGCTTTTCAAATGGGGTGGGGGGTGGAGTGTGACAGGGAGTGTGTTGTGTGTATGTGGAGGGAGAGAGAGTGGGTTTTGGGGGGTCTGAGAGCATGTCAGCATGCTGTCTTGTAAGTTCAGACAGCAGCAGATCTCCCCCTCCACCTCTCTCTCTCTCACACACAGCATTCCACAGTAATGGAGCAGATAAGCATGTCAGCTGTCAAATGGAGCTTTCAAAGGGCATATCCAAAACAATGACAAGAGTGGCCACTTGACTTAAGGTGATTATGGGACGTTTCTGGAGGCTGATCTGAGTGCAGTAATGCAACACCTCATTCACACTGACGCTGGGGCTCTCCAGCAGGGGGCGCATCAAACGTTATTCTACTCGCCGAGGTGGAGTACTAGGAGCGCTCTAGCCGTGGAGTCAGAGCACTCTACGTGCCTTGCCAGTGTGGACAGGTAGTGAGCCAGTGCACCCGGGGCTCCTTTCATGTGCTGTAACTCGCAAATGTAGCCAAGCCCTAATTGTAACTGTGGTGGGACTTCAGCATCACCACACAACAGGGTGGTGGAGCAATCTGGCAGGGAGGGGCTACCTCCCCAACCAGACGAGACTGGCTTCAAGCACCTAGCCATTGTCCAGAGCAGCAAGTTCCAGTAGCAAGAGGTGCACCCTTTAGCTACTACTGCTGCAAATAATATTATTTTCACTGTGGCTATTATTAAAAAATGTTCCTCAGCTCTGAGATACAGGAAAACCTCCCCCTCATTGGTAAAACAGGGATTTTGCACACTTTAAGCAAACTAACGGTGTGGGGGGGAGGGGCCTCAAAGAGGGATTCCAGACAGATCAACCCCTTCTTCCAGTCCCCTTGGTGGAGAAGAGTCACAACTGCCAGGAGTCATTCATCTCATGGAATTATTTGAGTGGCAGGCACAGATTTACTACCACTGTCACTCTGCCACTCATCTCAGCTGAGATGTCCCTCGTAAGCAGGGCCTCAGACACTGCAACTGTGTGTGAGAGAGAGATGTTAAGTAGGAAAGAGACAGAACAGTGAAGCCCGGTGGGCTGCAATGAAGCCAGTTCTTGAGCCTCACCATCATCCAGACTGATCAAGCAGAGGGCTATATTTACCTGATCTAAATAAATACATAAAAGTGGGGCATGGGGGTGGGAATCATGACACCCAGGAAGGAAATCTCAAGCTTTTCTAGTGTAGGCAGGGTGTGCTGTATGCAGTTCCTCCTCCCAGCTACTAGGCACTATTCTCAGGCACGATGATCAGGCATACAAGGCTCCCACCCCTCCTCCTCCTCCTCCTCCCCTACCCCAATTGTACCTCACAGTCAGAGTGGGTGAGAAACAACAAGGAGAAATGGATCTGTGCAGTCGCAGGTGTCAAACACTGGTTCATATGTGTTACAATCTCCCTCTGTGCCCAATCCACAGAGGATTTGAGTCTGTTACAGCCCTAGCTAGGAAGTTTTAGCTAAAGCTGTTCTAGCTCATGCTTTTAGTTCTGGAGGTCTACAATTCATTTCTCTGTGTGTCAGCTAAGATAACAGCTATCAGGGTCTTTACAATGGAGGCCACACATGCAGGGAAGTGTGCAGGATCGAGCCCTAAGTCTTCATGACAGACAATTCTAATGCTTTATGGTGCAAACTTTGAGCATCATTTTAAAAAATGCTTATTTGCAGTTGAAATGGAGTTCAGGTGCTGAGATACAGTTCTCACCCACCAGCAAACTGCAAGCTCAACATTTAGGCTATGTCTATACTAGAGCGCTTACAGCGGCACAGCTGTACCAATGCAGCTGTAAGATCTCTCATGTAGCCGCTCTACACTGACTAGAGAGAGCTCTTCCGTCGACATAATGAGACCACTCCCAATGAAGCTCTCCCGCCGACATAGCGCTGTGCACACTACTGCTTATGCCAGTGAAATTTATGTCACTCGGAGGGACTTTTTTTCACACCCCTGAGTGACACAAGTTTTGCCGACATAAGTGATAGTGTAGACATGGCCTTAGGAAAAGTAACATTTCTGGGTATGGGATATATCTGGATAAGATGGAGAATACAAAGCAGTGTGGGGAACAGTGATAAAGGAAGGGGCAAGACTATTCTTTAGATTGTCAGCTCTTTGGGGAACAGGCCTTCTCTTAGTTCTGTGTTTGTACAACTACTAGCACAATTGGGTCCTGGTCCATGACTGGAACTCATAGATGCTACCAAAATATAAATAATAATAGCAATAGAATGTGTGCAGTTAGGGTATCTTCTATGCATAGAACTGCACGACATAAAACTGCTACTGAAAGACAATATCAACTCTAAGACATGGCAAATTATTTTAGCCTGCAAATCTCCTTAAAAGACTCTGACAATACAGTACAGACAATAATAAATTCCAGGACATCTAATGGAATAAACATCTCAGCCATCGGCCTCCAGTACTTTGATACAATATGGTACATTTAAAAAAAGAAGAAACAGCTTATGTTATTTCAGGGCACTCAGATTTTGGAAGACAAAATGTTAGATTCCCTCAAATTTTTGATTTTATTATTTGATTCTAGAATTAACTATTTGTATTATGAACGTAAGAAGAGGCATAATAATGTATTTATAATGTCTTTGTTGGACAAAGTATTCTTGTGAACTAAAATCGAATTTGCATTTCTAACACATAGATGGTCAGAAATATAGAGTACATGACAATATCGTCCTGCAGTTTTAACATTTGATCAGTACACTAAAATGTACTCTATTTACCGGAAAATACGAGTGCCAAAGCTAAAATGCCTTATAAATGTTCTGAGTGATCATACATATATTTGAGAGGGTTTGGGGTTTGTTTGTTTTTGTTTTTTAATAAAAAAAGGTTATCTAACTGTAAGACATTAGGAGTGAAGTCCTGGCTCTATTGACATCTATTGCAAAACTCTCACTGACCTGAACAGGACCATGATTTTGATCAGTGTATATGCTATATATAGTATAAACCCATCTGACTTGTGACTTCTTCAGATATAGAGCCTCCTGCTGTCAACTGACTACCCAGATAGATAAAACTACTTACCCATTCAATGCCATAGCCATCTACATGCAGTGTTGGCAGGCCATTCATTTCCATTTTATAGGAGGCGTGCATAGCTTTGGTTGTATCGCCATTGGTCTTAAGTCCCATAGATTCTGCAGTTTTTTGCATCTCTTCCAGCATTTCCAGCAGTCAGTCAGTTGTCTCTCCACGTACGCCAATATCATCCACATACCTGAACTCTTCAAAGATGAATCTTTAAATATCTCATCCTCTAGTTTGGCCTCAATCAGCTTTGTCATCAGATAGCCTATTAGAACATTAAATAACGTTGGTGAGTGAATACATCCCTGGTGTACTCCTGCTTCCACTGAAAACCAGTCTGTAATACAACCATTGACCTGCACACAGCTAAATGTACTGCGGTACAGTTCCTCCACTAGGCACTAACTTTTCAGGCACCCATACTGACATAGTAGTATCCATAGTGCTGATCGATGCACTGAGTCAAAAATGGCTCCAAAGTCTATAAATGTGATGTTAACTTCCATTTGTCGTTCTAGTCATTTTTCAGTAACATTCTACAGAGCATATATGGCATGGATTGTCGATCAAACCATATTGATTGTCTCTCATTTTTTGGGTTGAGATAATATGTCAGTTGGTTCAGTAGTATGATTGTAAATACCTTCCCTGGGACTGACAACAGCGCTATTTCCCTATAATTTGAGCAAGCTCATCGCTCTCCTTTTTGAATGAAGGGATGATATAGCCTCTTTTCTAACCTTCTGGAGCTTGACCAGTTTCCCAAACTTTAAAGACTATTCTATGAAGCTAGTGAAGCAACTTTGGCTTCCACTTTTTAGTAGTTCTGCTTGAATATTGCCAAGATCAGGTTGTGATGCTGGTATACCAGGTGCCATCTCATGCCAAGGTCTCCAGGTTTCAACTGAACACTGAAAAAACACATAGTTGGAATCAATCTGACTTACCAGTGTATTCGTATTGTTAAATTAGGTATTAGGATTATATAAGAACGTGTTTAGACTTTATTGAATGCTTGCGAGTTACTGCATGCATTAATCTAACTTATAGAAGCTGTATCCCATATTGTAAGGTAATATTTTAATATTGGTGATGTAAGCTTCTGGGACTGTGTAAATCACTAGACAGGAGAGAGACATTAACTAGTGTAAAGTGTTGAAACATTAAAGGAAACAAAAGACTTTGTTGTTCTATGCTTCCCCCAAATGAGTTCCTCCCATCAGCTGAGTTCACAGCTCAGAGCACACTGGGACAAGGGGAAAAACACACCTAACAAGAAGGAACTGGACCTCTATGCTTTTTGGACTCTGGGGGCAAGTTTTCTAAGCATAAGCAAGGGATCCCCAGAGGCTTAGCCCGGGAAAGCCCTAAAGGACATATAGAGCTTGCTTATTATAGAAGCTTCTATTACCTCTTGAAACTTAGATTGTAACTCATTTGTGCATGTATGTTTACCTGCTTTAACCTTGTACATAACTCTCATTTCCTTTTCCTATTTAATAAATCATTAGATAGTTTATGATAGGATTGGCCCCAAGCATTGTTTTTGATGTGAGATCTAAGATGTAACTGACCTGGAATAAGTGACTGGTCCTTTGGGACTGGGAATAACCTGAATATTGCAGTGACTCTTGGTATAAAGGACTATCTATGACAAAGGTAGGCTTATTTGGATGGTAAGACAGATCAGAGTACCCAAGGTCTGTGGCTCCATGATTAGGCTGTTATAGTGCCTGAGGAGTTTACCCTTGATAATTGGTTGGTTAAATCTAAGTATAGAACTCACAACCAACTTGGGGTCTGCACCCTGGTTTTTCACTGTCTGCCCTGAAGTTGGTACTTGCACTCCTTAGTCACTGCAGGGCAGTTTGACACAGGTGCTTTATCATTTTGTAATTGTTTGACCACAAGCATCACTTCCTCCTGTGTCACTGGCCTGTTTTCTGCTGGATTCATTTTTGGATTAAGTTGTAGTTTATATCTTGGGAGGGATCTGTTCATTAATTCACAAAAATTCTCATGCCAACACTTACATTCTGCATTAATGTCCTGGCTGTATTCCCCATTTTTGTCCTTAACTGGCAGAAGCTGTGAGAGTGGATGTCCAGTTAGAAACCTCACAAAGTCTCAAATACACATTTCTGGCCATGCCTTTCAGAAGCTTCTTCAATGCACTGCACCATACTATTCTCACAATTGATAACGATCATTTTGACAGGGCCTCCTAACTGTTCAAAGACATTTTCTATACTGTCCATTTCCTCCATTCTTCACTGACCCTGACCTTCCAATGCATCCATTCTTCATTGCGCCTCTTTTTTCTCTCTCCCATAATTTGATGGTATCATCTGTAATCCAACATTGCTTTTTCATTGTCCTTAGTCCAGTTGTTCTCTAGCAATCTCTGAGATAGAATCCCAAAATAAAATCCACTCTTCCTCCACGGTAGGTAGATGGCATATAACAGTGGTATGCAACCAGGGGCCTGGGGCGCCCTGGGGGGCCACAGGCAGGTTTCAGGGGGTCCATCAAGCATGGCTGGCATTAGACTTGCTAGAGCCCAGGGCAGAAAGCTAAAGCTCCCCCATGCAGGACTGCAGCCTGGGTCCCTGGGGCTGAAGCCAAAGCCTGAGCAATTTAGCTTAGCGATGTCTCCCATGGTGTGCGGCCCCAGACAATTGCCCTGCTTGCTACTCCTTATGCTGGCCCTGGCTTTTATAGGCAGAAAAATAGTTGTTGTGGCACAGCTGGGCCGTGGAGTTTTTATAGTATGTTAGAGGGGCCTCAGAAAGAAAAAGGTTGAGAACCACTGGCATAGAATAGAGAATATTTGTTGAAAATCACTACTGCATAACTATTAGCAATCACTTCATCATAATGCTTATCATCAATGAAGCATTTTGCTTTAATAGTTACTCATCCCTGGAATTTTATTAAAATGAGTTTAGTCAAGTGTTTCCGAACTGGAATGTGATCCAAAGTTGCATTGTCACCCAATGGATATTGAAATGTATACTTACGGCAATTCTTGTGCTGAAACCAGGTAACCATTAAAAATAGGCCAAGCAAATTCTAATAGACGCACATCATTATCTGATTCCTCTTCTGGTAAGCTGTGTGGTCCCAGTCCCAGTTCAAATCCAGATGTAGCATGGCCAATTCTCGCATTCATATCTCTTAAGATGACTATATAATTAGGGTGACATATTGGATATAATGTCATCTAACATGGCATAGAATCTTCTTAGTGCCAGTCTCATGCACATCTAAAGTGGGAGAGTTGGGCAATGACCTGGCAAAGCATCGCTAGTTTTGACATGAACAAGAAAAGGACATAACCCTTTGTCAGATTCATCTTCTTTGGCAGTTTCCTCTGCTACACACAATGGAACCAGGCTTCAGTATTCATTTAAATCTTCTACTACATGCAGAGCACATGATGATGGTTCCTCCATAACCCACAGACAGGGGGAAGCACCCAATAGAAAGATTGTATATCCACTTCTGCAGTGACATTAGTATCTGAAGATGGGATCATCGATGGTTTGATCATTAAAATCTGTTGAGAAAAATGACTCTCCTGGCTGAAGAACTGGAAAAGTTGAATGTTGCTATATGTGGCATTCAGGCATCATGGTGGCATCTGAACACTGAGAGCACAGTTCTGACTTGTAGTGGTCAGATCTTTCAATTGTTGCATGCCTGTGATACATCCGAGAGGCACACTGATATTACCCTGGTTTTAGAGTGACCAGATGTCCTGATTTTATAGGGGCAGTCCTGATTTTGGGGTCTTTTTCTTATATAGGCTCCTATTAACCCCCACTCCCTGTCCCGATTTTCCACATTTGCTGTCTGGTCACCCTACCTGGTTTTGGCCTCTATGGCTCGATCTGTGCACTTGGCAGGCTTTTCCTCCACATCTGAAGGTAGGACATATGCTAATTATTAGTGCATATGCTCCATGTGGTGCAAGGCCTGATGCCAAAAAAGAAGCTTTAGGAATATCACTGCCCAAATATTCAGTGGGCCTCTGATTTTTATGCACCCAAAATTACTGCAGGCAAACAGATAACTGCATTGGAGAAAAACTCCCCTCTCCCTCCCTTGCAGGCACAGAAGGCCATGACTAGAGAGGAACTGGCGTGGCTCCATTGTGTGAGCTAGGGACGGGGGCATGATTCAGCAAATCAGTGCATACGGCAGAACAGTCATAGGCACGGACTCCTTCTGGAGCAAAAAATTATAGGGGCACGGGCTTTGCTAGGGAAGGATTGGGGCCTGTGTATGCAGAAACATCCCTCTTGCTGCTAGGTTAAGGGGGAAGGCATGAGAGCAAAATTCAACCTTGAAGCTGTTATTCCATATAGTCTCTAGGGAGAGGAATCGCTTCCCCAGGCAGACCTCCTCAGAGCACATTCTCATCTATTCAGGCTGCGGACTGGGAAGAGGATGAGACATTATCATGAAAAAGTAGCTTCAAGCCGCACATCTGTCTTCAGTGCTTTGTGCAGGCTCAGTCTACTTGTGCACACACTGCAGGACTAGGGCCTTAATTACCAGTAAATCAGAGGCGCACTGAAAAATATGGGTCCCAAACCTCCAACCTAAGTAGCCTATTGAAATCAATGGGACTAGCTGCATGCATACGGTTACTTGTTTGTGGAAAGGCTGTAGAATCAGGCCTTTATTTATATGTTTGTTTAGTAGATCAATAACATCCAAATATTGACATTTTCTAAACTATTAAAATGCATTTGAAAAACACCTTCAAAATATATATATAGTTTTTCAGTGTCTTATTACCTTGTATTTCTGCATTGCACAACATTTTTCAAGTAGGAGACTAGACCAGAAAGTTGATTCAGATGCAACTATTGGATAACAGAAATAGCAAAACAACACTGCTTGGGGGGGATCTAGTTACTAGAGTACAGCATGTTGGAATTGTCTGACCGAATCGTTTAGAAAATGACTTAATATTTACCATTAATATACTGTTGATATTTTTTTATATGGAACAGGAGGAACAACTACTCAGACATTAACAACATCATCCAGGCTCTTAGATAACCAGTTTAATCTTCTGCTACATGTTTTGCAAAAAGAAAATTAATATTCCTTTTACATGGAGCTTGAAACAAAGTCTAATTTAAGAAGATTAGCTGACAATTTAACGGATTGATCCAAAGATTGTTTTAATTTGCAAATAATCTCCTAAATGTAATGAAATCTCTCAAGTAACATGAAAACTATTCTGAATCCAAAACTAATGAGCTATTGATTCTTTTGTTATGAAATCATTCTATTGGTCGGCAATATACCTTTGGGCCACAATGTATTACATGAGCAAATTACAGTAGCTGATGCTGACAGTGAAGAAATGACAGCAGAGTTTTTCCTCATTAAAATCCATGCTGAAAAAATGTAAAAGCTAACTTTTTCCTCTAGAAAACAAACAAAAAAAATCAAGTATGTTTCATTTCTGGCCAAACACACACACGCAATATATATATATATATATATTGAATAGCTGAATTTCTAGTGAACCTAAGCCATCTTTATTTCCAAGTCAGAAATCTATCCTTATAATTTTTATATCTACGTTGGATGTGGTTACAGAGAATTAGACAAAGCCTGTGTAAATACATTTTGAAAGGCCAAAATTGTCAAATCTGGGTGGAACATAAATTAGCAAGGCACCTAAATCCATGTTTAGGCATCTAAATTGAAGTGGTCTGATTTTCAAAGTTGTTGAATAAAACTTTCATTGACTTTAAAGGGAGTTCTGAGTATTCAGCACCTCTGTAAAGCTGGAAAAATTACTTAGGTGCCTAAATATGGATTTCATGTTCAAGTATGTTCAAGTGAGGTCAGTTCTGCCATTCTTAATCAGGCAAAACTCCCACTGACTCACAGATGCATGCTCTCACTCTGCCATCCACTCTCTCGCGGAGGACCATCATCCTACCTAAACGCAAAGGAAGAGGGTAAGAAAGAGAGTTAGCCTGATGTCCCTTTGGCACTGTCCTTAAATTTTCTCCAAATAAAAATTTAGTTCGACCATAGGGCAGGGCCAGATTAAGATTCAGGCACTATAGCCTGTGTCTTAAACCCCAGCTCTTGGAGTTGCATGATGAGATCAGACGCTCACCTTTCATTAAAAATAAAAGGTGGTGGTGCCCTTATTTTTGTGAAGAAAAGCTTGAAAATGTGAGTCAAGCATAATCAATATCAACCTGAGTCTGCAGAGAGCCTGAAACAACAGCTCAAGGAGGTGTGAACTGCCCCATGCATTTTATCACTAAAAGTTGTTGACTTGGGGGGCCCCACTAATATCAACTTAGCTAAGGACTCTATATGGCAGGCCTCTCGATGCTGCCACCCTATAATAGCTCTGCAATGGTGATGTCAACGAGGGCCTCCTATGCAGAGTCCTATACACCATAGGATGGGAATGAAAGCCTTTCTCCAGACACTCTGTATGACTGAAGCCAGGGAAAGGTGATTTGGGTTGGGGGAGGCCTAGCCTACCTAAACAAGAGGGATAGCAGGCCCCCACTAGCCCAGCAGACGGCTCCTGTGTGAGTGGCCCCTGCCACTGCCATTCCAAGGAGAAGAAGCTGTACAATGCATGGTGGTATGCAAAGATTCCATGTGTGGTGTGGGAAGGGCCCTGGATTGCCTTAGTCCAGTACTTGAAAAATGAGCTAACTCTCCCTAACCATCCTCTATGATCACCTACAATCAGAGTCTAATCCTGTTCAGGGAGGAGTACACAATACTGAAGATATGTGTGGGGGGAAGCCACATAATCACGTGATTAAATCAGCCACTTACTCCACATGCAGCTCTCTCTTCAATAAATTGGAGGTAAATCCAGGCATGATAGCAAAAGTAAAAGCCATGGGGCAGGCCAGCTATTGCTGAATAGGACAGGGCAGGAAAGCACATCAGATGAACAAAGCTAGCACAATCACAGTGTTATCCAGTCCTCATGCACAAATGCACACATTAAGATGTAGGAGGGATTGCTTGAGTGGAACACATTGTACCACCAGCTTGCACTGAGGGGAAGCACCATCTCCTCAAGACAAAAGCACTGATAAAATAGTTTATCCCGGTACCTTGGGATTTTCTATCCTACCTATCACTGCAGTATCTCAACATTTACCCTGCCAACCAACATGGGGCAGCCTTTTGAACAAGAACCTATTGAAATCAGTGCCCATGCAGGTAAAATACACAGTAGGGGAACCCAGGAGGAAAGTGTAGCCTGTGACTCACCCCGGGACAGCACTCACTACAGCGTAGGCCCTGGTTTGATCCACTTCACCACTGAGACAAGATTTTCTCTTTACAGGGCTGCTACTCACCGTGATTTAGTGCAATGTTTTGGACTTAATGCCCATTTCTAGTCCTGTCCTATCTTCACCTTCAGCATGCCCTCCCTTTTCAAAACTGCAAATTTAGTAGGAATGTGGCATGAGGGCATAAGGGGAGGGTGGCTGGTAACATGCCAAGACTCGATCTGGATGTGCAGTTGATTTTCTGCTTTTGAGTAGGCCACTTACGCCCCTGGTGGGAGATTTAACTGTTTTACCCAGTGATTTATGTCAGCTGTAACCCTGAGCAGTATTAAGCTTTCTAGAAGGCTGGATCTTGCTCTTGAAGTATTCCTATTGACGTTGATGGGAATAAGCTAAATCAAGTGGCAGTTGGTTCTGAATTCACAGAAAATGTTTTCCTGTTGAAAAGAAATGGAACACAAAATTAAAGAATTCTGTCTCTTGCTCAGAGCTAATGGAATAAGAGTGCTTGATCAAAATTTGGTGAGGTGAATGGTGGGTTCTGAATATATTTCCTGAATATAAATTATGAAATATATTAGTTTCCTTTTTCATTTATTGCATGCTTGTTGTTGATTTTTTTCTGAGCATATTACTATCCTAGTAGACACATGTACTAAACTGTTCCACATCTCTAAATAGTTACAGATTTATTATAATATGTAGTCAGCCATTTGTATTGTTTATGTGCCAGAAATAGCGATATGTACATCATACAAATTTAGATATAAAGAAATCATTACATTATTGCTAAGTGTTCTAAATGAAAAACTCTGGCAGTTTATGTGAATTATCAAGGGACATTTGGAGTATCCCTAGTGGTTATAGGACATTTCCATAAAGCCTGGTAAGGTGAAAAATTTGCAAGGACAATCTGACCATCTGTCATCAGCTGGGTTCCGTGACACTGAGGGCTCCTCTGAAATGGCCAATAGGCCTCATGCATAACCAAGGCCTTGTGCTTTTGCATATGTTGACCTGGGCAGATAATCCTTCATAATTTTTTTTGTAACCATTTCCATGCTGCCTTTTAAAGAAAAAAGTCATTTATATCAGCTAGAAAATAAGTTTAAAAAGCTGATTCTCTGTTGACACTCTGTCTAAACAAATTCACTGCAGATCAAAGACATTTTATTAATAGCTCTTTCGAGTATTCCATAAAAGCTAGAGAAAAACTGTTTTGCTAAACTTTTGTGTGACTTGGATGCTTCATTTAAACTGTAAATGTAGATGTTAAGAACATTTATTACACTGCCAAGATTTATTGCTAACAGTCTCATTACAACTAGATTATTTAAAAGCAGAATGCATTCTGAAAAAAATAAAAACATTCCTGCAGCCTAACAAAACCATGTTAGCCTGGCTATATAGTTGCTCAAATAATGAAGTCCGCATCTCACAGCAAAAATCAAAGATAAACTGTTCTTACAATGATGTCAAGCACCACTTAAGACTTGCAAATACAGTACTATCACATGATAGGTTTTTCACTAATATGTAAGGATTGCAGCTAAAACTCTTACAATATTGGTGAAAGGAATTAAGACATGTTAGAAAAATCAACTACCGGGACACATTTTTACACTTTAGCTTATATCCCTTACTGCTTGGAAATGAAGGATGAATACAACATATGTCCAACATTTGCTTCTATCTGAACATCCAATTGTTAGCGAGTAACAGCCACTGTCAGAAGAAAAAGAATGGAATGAATATATGATGGGAACCTCCCTTCTGTCAGTATGACACAATCCTATGGGCTTTATTTCGTCCTTGACACATGCAATGTTTACATACGTAGGACCAAACTCCCACCATCTTCAAACAACACATTATACATGTGTGGAAGTAGCTCTCTCACATATGGGGGGAAATTGTTATACCACAGTCCATCACTGTATTCTTCTAGTAAACAAAGCCTTTTAATTACTTACGGCTATATTCTCCTCTCTACAGACATAGATCCCACTGATGTTAATGGGAATTACACCTGAATACTGAAGGGTGAATAGATCCATTAAGGTCTAGGCCTGCTCTCAGATCTCCACCATACACGGTATCACAAAAATATAGAATAAGCTAAGTATCTTCCCTGTACTTTTTATTCCACTGGGATACCTCTTTAAGCATTGACATCCAGAATCACAGGACATATACCGATCTTGAGCTGTGTGTATACTCTCTATCCTGGGATTTCCATATAGACTGTAAACTATGGCCTTGCACATCTTTCATGTTAGGGACAGTGGACCTCTTAGGAGACTGCAAAGCCAGCCTTTGTGGCCTGTGAATCCAATGGCTGCTGCCTTTTCCTGATTTGAGGACCTAGAGACATAAAGGAGTATCTTAGTGTTAATGCATTTCTAAAATTTGCAGATGTAAAGCTACATAAACTGATCACTAGGGTTGAAAGTTTAGTGTTGGTTATTCATGAAGATCACAGATTATTCACACTCATTACAGCCACCCAGGGTTAGCCTTCAGGGTCTGTGAAAAACATGCCCACAGGTACCTTGATTTTGTCGAAGGACTTCAACACAGTTTGCAGCTGTGGGAGGCATGGCTGTCCAAGCTTCCCAGGGAAGGCATCTCGCTACCACCTGCTTTTAGCATGAGAAAACTTTGTCTGCCTGCTGTGGGTCAGCTTCCGAGCTCCACCAGCCACAGGTGATGCAAGCACTGACTTCCGGGTCTTCTTAGGCCCCACTCTCTCTTTACATGTTAGCAATAGACACACTGTAGCTCCCAAGCAGTCCAGGCATCTCCCTGGAGTGTCCAGCCCCGACCCTCTATTCACTCATAGAATGCCCACAGCTGCCATTCCTGAAAGAATAGTACATACCAGCTTCCCAGTTACACCTCAGGATCACCACTCTGTGTAACACACATGGCATTTAGATGTATTTATAGTAAAAACAAAAAGTTTATTTAACACAGAACGGAGATTCAAGAAGAAGCAAGTAGAAATAATGGAAACAAATGATTATGCGTAGACTGTCGGTCCTTCATCAGTTGAGACTGAGCAGATCACAACATGTCTTCCAATCTTCTCCGGCCATCCTTTGCCATGCTTGTCCATATCTCCTTGTTAGGAATCATCCCACCTCTTTGAAGGCCGACCGCGTGGCCATTTCTGTTCTCGCAGATATCACTCGGATATAGCTGCAGTCCATCTGTTGTCGCTGAGTCCCATCCATCACATTTTGCTGATCCTGCTTTCAACAACGTCTCACCCACTGCATTTTGCTGATCCTGCTTTTAACAATGTCTCGCAATCCAGACCTCTGCCTAATTATTTCGTTGGGGATGTGATCGCTGAGCGAAATGCCCAAAAATGTTCATTCCATCGCCCTCTGTGTGACAGACAGTTGATGTTCTTCAATCTTTGTCAGCAACCATGTTTTGCTGCCATATAACATCGCTGGAAGCACGGTCGAGTTGAAAAGATTCGCACGAGTTGTTTTGCTGATCTTTCCTTGGAGTCATTGAATGTGCACCATCCAGCTTTTTTTCTGTGCGGCAGTTCACCTTTCTGATTGTGGCTCATGTAGGATTAATATCAACTGTGAGCAGCTAAACCATCTCAGGTTCACAGATGATATAGTGCTGATAGCTGAAAATACAGTCCAGCTTGAGAGAATGCTTAAAGAACTGAATGCAAAAAGTAGTCAAGTCGGATTTAAAATGAATTGGTTAAAAACAAAATACATGAGATCAGATGTTCTGCCAAGAACCCAAATAATTCTTGGAGGAGAGCAGATCCAAGAGATTGATAAATACGTTTATTTGAGCCAGGAAGTCAACAAATAGTTATATAGAAAATAAAACCTTAACACACTTTCTAGAGCCTAAACTTAACTAACAAGCTATTGTCATGTCATACAGAGCAAAAGCTTCACCTCAAATCCTTCCAACATATTACAGCCAGGCTTGGTTGTGACCTTCTATTCAGAAGACAAGTCACTCTTGGCTCCTCAGTAGAAAGATTCCCTGTGTCTCTTTGCAATCCAAGATATGTTAAAACAGCCCTTTGATCTTGATTCATAAACATAACACTCCCCTACTGAATGTTCTTTCCTGTGGCCTCCCTCCCTTGTTGATCTGGCAATCTTTTAATTAGCATCAGGCTCCACATGCAGATATTGTGCATTGTGTATCTCACAATGCAGCCTACACACTTGACCAGACAAAAAGAGATAAGTGTCTCCTATCCCCTGCCTGAACAGAATCTGTCCAAGGCCAGTCACCTCTTGGTGACCTGCTTTTAACTATAAGTGTTTTCAGAACATACATTTCCAGTGTAGATACATAACTTGAATAATACTCATATATACATTTCACAGTGACTAAAATCACCTGTGTGTTACTGGCTATTGGAAGAGACCTCACATGCTACCCTTTGGCGCACTATTATGTAGAAATGAGACCCAGGGAATCCCTGTAAACCCCTATGCACTCCTGTGCCCTCTTCTAATTGGCACCAAGAGGTTCCTGGGTCACACATGATGGATGATGAAAGCTCCCTCTCTGTTGGCTGCCTCCAGGGATGCCTTCAGCTAGGCCAGCTCCCCTCTGAACTGCCAATGTTACCCTTAGCTAGAAAGAGGGGGATCTCAGTAGCAAAGAGAGGCTGTGTAGCCTTGGCATGAGAGACTCTGGATTATTAACTACAGCTCTGACACTGGCTCACTCTGTGGCCTTGGTCAAGTCACAAACCTTCTGCCTTGGTATTATCCTTTTACAGATGGGAAACTAGCACTTCTCTGGAGGAGAACAGAGGAGACAAGCCCCTGTTCCTTATGGGCAGTAAGTGAGTTTGGTGTGTGTTGTGTGGTTTTGTTTTATTACTCTGCCTTTTTTTTTCCTGTTCAGTTTGCCGGGGCTGGTAGGGGGCAATGTGCTGTGAGACACAGAGCCCTGCGTAGGGGCAGGGCTTCCCTGATTAGGATTCCTATAAAGGCAGCCAAACAGTCAGCCAGTAGTAAGCAGAGCTGTAAACAGGGGAGTTTGAATGGGAGTTCTGTTGGAGGAGTTTGGGGGAGAAGGGTATGTGGTGGCCTAGTTTGGTTTTTGTTTTTGGTTTTTCTTTTTCCTCGAGAAGACTTTAGGCAGGAAAGACGTAACCTAAGGAATAGAAGAGACAATGAAGTTGCCTGGATGTGGAAGCTGCAGGATGTACATGATCCTGAGGTGAGTACCTGAAACGAGCTTTATTTGTGTGAAGTGCCACCTGATAGAGCTGATGGAATAAAAGATCCAAGATTTGGAGATGCAGGTGGAAACTATGGTTGAGTTTTAAAGGGGATTGAAGCAGATGATGAGGGAAAGCAAGAGGAGGCTGAAGGGAAAAGTCAACACTCACAGATGGAAGCTGGGCTGAAGAAGTCTGAGGAGAGACTGCTGGGTGAGGAAAGTGGCCATTGGAAGCATGTGATTACAAGAACCAGGCAGAGGAAAAGACTGACTAGTGAAGGAGAAATAGAGCTCAGGAATAGGTTTGCTGAGTTGAAAAATGAAGAAGGTGCACAACAGGCAGTAACTGAAGGTGGGAAGGCAAGGAAGAAAAGAAGAGCAGCTAGTCCTATAAGAAAATGGGGGAAAGTCAATGGAGATAGCCAGAGTTCAGAGCCCCAGGAGGATACAGGATGACTTGCAGCCAGAAAGAACAGAAGGGGGAAGGCTGGAGAATCACACCATCACCAGGAAAAGGCAGGTCTACGTAACTGGTGATTCCCTACTAAGAACAGACAGGCCTGTCACCAGAGCTGATCCAGATAACAGAATGGAGTTCTGTTTGCTGGGAGCTAAAATATGGGATGTGGACCTGAGGCTAAAGAGGATCTTAATGGGATCAGGAAAGAATCTACTGACCGTCCTTCACATGGGAACAAATGATACGGCTAGATGCTTGCTGGAACATGTCAAGGGAGACTGTGATGGGCTGGGGGAAATGCTTAAGGAAATGGAGGCTTGGGTGATCCTCAGTGGGATTCTACCTGTCCCTAAAGGAGAAGAGTGAAGACGAGACAAAATTATGATGATGAACAGATGGCTCAGGCAGTGTGTATAATGTGTGGTTTGGGACAGTTTGACCACTGGGAAGCATTAATGGATATTGGACGGTTCTCATGGGATGGATTCAGTGGCTTGAGCATTGGCCTGCTAAACCTAGGGTTGTGAGTTCAGTCTTTAAGGGGGCCACTTAGGGATCTGGGGCAAAATCAGTACTTGGTCCTGCTAGTGAAGGCAGGGGGCTGGACTCAATGACCTTTCAGGGTCCCTTCCAGCTCTATGAGATAGGTATATCTCCATATATTTTATATTTTTGACTCCATCTGAGTAGGGAGGGAAATAGACTTCTGGGATGGAGGTTGGTGCAACTGATTAAAAGAGCTTTAAACTGGGAACTGGGGGAGACGGTTGGGAGATTCTCATGTAATCTCCACCTCCGATTCTAACATTGAGTCGGAGGAGTAGGAAAGGCTACAACTATGAAGAAAGGAACAACTCTGGGTAGGAGAATGGATGTTAAGAGGAAAGTTAGAGCTTCATTGGTATCGGCAAACAGTCAGGTAGGCGATACTGGCAGAGGAATGACTGTACCCAATTGGGTGAGGAATGTGGGCGAAGCTAAGCAGAAACAACTGAGATGTTTGAACACCAATACAAGTGTAACCCACATGCCTAATAGAGAGATCTCTCTTTAAAAAATCTATTTGGGAACTGGGGTAGGAATGAGTTGTGGCTGGCTCATTGTTGGTAGGCAGATGCACAGTTAGCTCTCCACACTCAGAAGTTTCTGGAATTGAGTGTGGTAGTTTTGGGTATTCTCGGTAGGTTCCCTGTTATGGACTCATACTCCATGAGGGCAAGTAGTCAGGACAGCTGCTTTGCAAAAGGCCATGTGCACTGTGTGGGTTGGGAAAATTGAGCCCCTGGAGCAGAAAGCAGGCTGTTTTCCCTAGCTCTGAAGCATTTTGCAACAAGTTAGTGATATTGTTAACCTTCCAACAGGGAAGCCCTGGCCATGTTAATTATAGAAAGGGAAAACAGAGGGAAAATAATTTATTTATTTTATTTTAATTGTATACTTTGAATGTTTGATTTTTAGCCAAACTGTTTTAGTTAAATTATTTCCACTAGTATGAGTCACCAACTTTTCTCTTATTTAAATGGGATAATGGGGAAAGAGTCACTTATATTTTGCTATTCTCAGTTTTGTATTTTCTTATATATTTTTTTTTACTCTATATGCTTAACTGAGTGGTTGGTTAATTGATTACCTGACAAGCTAATTGACTGGTTTCAGCAGAGAAGGAGGAAGAGTCTGCATGGATTCCAGCTGGAGACTTCTACAAGCAAGTAGAGGGAAGATGTTGCCTTTAACTCAGCAGATTTGGTGATCAACTACTCTAACTGAAAGAACGAGGAGTATTTGTGGCACCTTAGAGACTAACAAATTTATTTGAGTATAAGCTCAGGTGAACTCAAACTAAGCTTTTGGGAACTCTGAGTTTATTCTCACTGTGTTTCTGTGGGGACTGACCTATTTAGATTTAATTTGTTTTATTTATGTTTATGCATCACTGTGAAGATAATGTATGCAACTCAAAGTAGCCATGTTATGTTGTAAATATTAAATTGTTATTATTACTATTTATTGTTTCTTTATCATAAGATTTTATGTAGCTGCTACTTAAGAATTAAGTTAATTCCTTTTGTTCTTTTTTGACCTGATTGTGAGGAGATTGAGCCTGTGCAATCCTTGCTGAAAATCCTTAGTGACTGAATTCTGGATCTCCAGCTGCTTTTCTATGGGAGATGGACTTTTAGGCACTGGAGAAGGGCAATGAAGTAAACACCCAAAGGTTACACAAGGAGCCTGGGTAACAAAATGGAGGAACTAGAACTACTGGTGCAGGAATTTAAACTATATATTATAAGGATAACTGAAATATGGTGGAATAGTAGTCATGACTGGAATTGAAGGGTACATGTGCTGTTCAGGAAAGACAGAAATAAAGGAAAACATAACATTGTATATTAATGATGGGGTAGACTGTAAAGAAATTAGAAGTGATGGAATGGATAATTGCTAATATAGGTCCCATTTTTAAGAAAAGGGGAAAAAGTGATCCAGGAAACTACAGGCCTGTAATTTGACCTCAATTGTATACAAGATCTTGGAAAAAAAATTGAAAGAGAAAGTTAAGGACATAAAGGTAAATGGTAATTGGGATAAAATGCAACATGGTTTTACAAAAGGTAAATCATGCCATATCAATCTGATCTTCTTTGAGAAGTTAACTGCTTTTTTAGACAAGGGAAATGCAGTAGATCTGGATGTTATAGTTGTTACAGTTCCGCATGGGAAATTATTGGTTAAATTGGAGAAGATGGGGATTAATATGAGAACTGAAAGAAGGATAAAGGACTAGTTCCTAAGTGGCTGCAAGACTGAGTTTCATAAGTTTATGGAGGAGATGGTATGATGAGACTGCCTACAATAGCATGTAGCCAATCTGTGACAGCTAGCAGCAAATATTTCCAACACCAGGTGATTGGACACTAGATATGGAGGACTCTAAGTTACTACAGAGAATTCTTTCTCAGGTGTGTGGCTGGTGAGTCTTGCCCACATGCTCAAAGTCTAACTAATTGCCATATTTGGGGTCAGGAAGGAATTCCCCCCCTCACCCCCCGAGACCCTGATTTGTTTGTTTTTTTGCTTTCCTCTGCAGCATACGATACAGGTCACGTGCAGGTTTAGACTAATGTAAATGGTAGATCCTCTGTAACATGAAGTCTTTAAATCAAGATTTGAGGACTTCAGTAACTCATCCAGAGGATATGGACTTCCTACAGGAGTGGGTGAGTGAGGTTCTGTGGCCTGCCATGTAGAGAAGGTCAGACTGGATGACCATGATGGTCTGTGATGATAAAGTAGCTAACGTTTGTAAAGTGCTATATGAGTGCTAAAATCCATCAGACTACACACTCAAACCTCTGCTGATTAGTGGCCTAATAGCCCAAATGCTCCTTGTAGAACTTATACATATTTGGGCATCTACGCACAACCTACAGTCTAAACAAGTGGAATCCACTTGTGCAGCAGAAAGAGGAACGTAAAGCTTCCCTGGCCCCATCTACACTTTTAATGAGTCCAAAAAGTCTGGGATGTAAAATCACCTTTGCTCACCCTTCCCAAAAACCTCCACGCTCCCCCGAAGCATAATGGTGTAATTGCAGTGGACCAGAGGAGTCTGTTTATATTTTGGGTGAGGGCAGTGACAAACTATTTTGGAGACTTGCCCCAAAATGCTATGGCCAGCTCCGAGTAAAAAGGTGCAGTTTAACCAAAAAATGATTGGATTTAACCACATAACCACATTCTTAATGCTATTTCCTGAACAAGTGACCATTCAGCTAATTTAGGAGCATAAACTGCAAACATAATAGTATACTCCTAGTATACAACCTTTTTTGGAATATGTTACTCTCTAGAGCATCATTAGTTATGTTACTAACAGCAAACTGCCAGTGTATATATATTTTAAGCATCTCATAGTTAATTAAGGGATAGAAATGCAAAATACAGCATTCAAAATCATCATGTGGATTTCTGACACTCCCTGCAGGATTTAGGCTCTGTAAATCAGTGAACAGATTACTACAGTTCCACATAAAGTTAATATTGCCATCTGTGACAAGCATAGCTGTGTCCCTATGCCTTTTATAGTTCCTGTTTCAGAACAGCACATTCTATATGAGAGCACAAATAAAGATTGCACATATCTAAATGGAAATGACATCTAGACGGTGCCATGTGGTGACTGACCTTTGCCAAATACAGGTGTGGATCACTTTTCTCTGCCTTCAGTGACTTCTATGCCACAAAATAGGACAGTTACAAGTGCATAGCGTGCAATATATAAAACTCATTAATACTTCATTTCTTGACTATAGTCAGGGCCCAGTGGACTGTGTGGCAAGTCAGGCCTAAATTCTGTATCAAAGTCCCTGAATTCTGCAGCACTCTGATGAAAATTTTGCAACAACTTCAGATACATAATTGAAGTGGAGGTTTTTAAGGAACATGGGTTTTGCTGAAAATGAATAATGCAATGAGCACAGAAGTCTCTTGGTTATTTTATATTGCCTATTGGGTTCAATTTTCAATCTGCTACAGGCTGACATCTTCAAGAGTTAACATTGCATCATGATCAGTGATACTGGAGCCAGAGGGCCCATGTTCCCTGGAGGGACTGTTATTGATGGCACATCAGTGGAAAGAGGGAACTGGGGAGATTGGCTGGAACGAACTCAGCCACATGGACAGAGCAGTGCACAGATGTAATGAAGTTCTACTTATCATGCATTCAGCTTCCCTCTTTGCAAATGAAACATTGTGGCAGTGCTGGAGCTGTGAGTTTGCTGAATGCCGTCCAGGACCGCCTAGTGAAGGCCATCGACCCGCGCCTGGGAGAGGTCACCGTCAACCGCGCCATCCCCGGCACCGACAGCCAGCTGCGCCCAGACATTGTCGTCACGGATGAGGTTGGAAAAAAGATCATCCTGGTGGACGTAACGATTCCATTCAAGAACAGGACCCCGGCCTTCCGTGAAGCCCGAGCCCGCAAGCTCGAAAAGTACGCCCCCCTGGCTGACAAACTGCGGACAAAGGGCTACGAGGTGCACACCGACGCTCTGTTCGTCGGGGCCCTGGGTGCCTGGGACCCATGTAACGAACGCGTGCTAAGGACCTGTGGGGTAGGCCATCACTATGCGCAGTTTATGAGGCGCCTGATGGTCTCGGACACTATCCGCTGGTCATGGGACATCTACACGGAACACATCACCGGCCACCGACAATACCGGGAGTGAGCCGGGGAGACCTCGTCCACCTGCAAGGGGAAAGGGACCTATAAACCACCCCCTGCTGACTTTATCCCCTGAGCCCTGAACCCATCCAACCTAACTGAATCCCACCACGTGAGGGTTGCCCCATCCCCATTACCCAGTCCACTTACTTATGCCCACGACCGTCTCTACTCCCTGTATGAGTGATTGACCCTCACCGCTTGTCAACTGTATCTTGATCCCGCCCATTGTCTACCCCCCCATTGGGGACATTGCAGTCTGTATGTATTATGTGTGCTGCCCAACCCCAAAATACTATCATCCCCCCCATACTCTGTATGTTACCCCCAATAACCAACAACTGACGCTTCAAATTTTCTGTCTCATTTATTTTTAAATATTCTCTAATAAAATTTTAAATCTGGCAGTGTGAGCCATGGAACTCGGCCAGAAGGTCCCCAGAACCCTGGATTTTTCAAACATAAACCTAGTCCAGGGATGGACCAAGTGGAAGGAGGAGTTTGAGCTGTATACAGACAGTGCCTTGCAAAAGGACAACAACAACAGGAAAGTATAACAATTATTTTACCTTATAGGGGGAATAAGGCAGTAGCAAAAGTCCAGTGGCATTATGTAATCCAGCACAAAAGGAGCTCAGAAGTCCACAGACCAAGGGTATCATAATACCTGTAGAGGCCATTACAGCCTGGGTAACCAGCATGATGGTGGTAAATAAGCTATCAGCAAATTACGCATCTAAAGCCACTGGACCAGGCATTGAAAAGATGCCACTATGGACTACACACAATTGATGACCTCTTGCTACAACTTTCCAAAGCCAAAATCATTATGGTCTGTAATGTGAGGAATAGGCTTTGGCACATAAGTCTGGATATAGAGTCCAGCATGCTGACAACCTTTGCAACACCATTTGGTCACTACAAATTGCTGCACATGCCAATGGGCATAAGCCCAGTCCCAGGGATGTTCTGAAAATGCTCTCCCAAGCACTGGAAGGTCTGCCTATGGTGAAAATAATTTCACTGTAGGTGAAGGGATCAGTGATACCAACATTGAATAAGACAATGATAGAAAACTACAATCTTTTCTATAGTGTTTTAGGGACAAGAACATAAAATTCAACCCAGAAAAAATATGACTCAAACAGCAGGAGGTGACATACATTGGACATCTGCTTGCAATGGAGGGACTGAAAGCAGATCTCAACAAGAGCAAGGCAGTCAAAGACATGCTATCTCCAGTGAGTGTGAAAGTAATACAGGGCTTTTAAGCCATGATAAATTTTGTGTCCAAGTTCTGTTCACACCTGGCTGCAGTAGCAGAACGCCTATATCAGCTCACAAGGCAGGATGTTGGGTGGGACGGGGCAGGTTCCCAAAAACAAGTATTTGACACACAAACAAATGATAATTGAAGCCCCTGTCCTGAAATACTACCAGTCAGGAGAGCCACTGTCACTCCAGCACGGTGCATCAGAGAAAGGATTGGGTATGGCTCTTTTGCAGGAGTAGCCGTTTGCTTATGCAAGCACAGCCCTGTCAGAGACTGAACAGAGGTATGCCCAAAAAGAACTTCTGGCTGTGGTATTTGGAGTGGAGCAATTCCATCAGTACACCCATGGCCACCCAGCAATAGTGCAATCAGACCACTAACACCTAGAGACGATTATGGCAAAGCCCTTCTTAGTGCTCCAAAGAAACAGCAATGCATGTTGCATCTTCAGGGCTATCAGGTAGAGATCAAATATTGTCCAGGATGACTACTGGTGTGAGCTGACACCCTGAGCAAGGCATATATCCCCAGCATCAGAGAGCTGAGGGAAGAGGATCAGGACACTGAATCCATTAACACACTGCACTATCTCCCAGGTTCAACAGTAAAGCTAAGGAAAATCAAAGAGCCTACAGAAAAGGATATCCAGCTACAGGCAGTCAAGAGAGCAATACTAGCAGAGTGGCCAGAAGGCAGAAGCCAAATACCGGCAAGAGACTAATCATATTTTCAAATTACCGATGAGCTGAATGTGTAGGATGGAATCATATTTTCCAGACAGAAAGCTGTTGTCCCCGCCTCATTATATAAGCATGTCATGCAAAAAATACATGCTTCAGACCTTAGACAGGCTCAAGAGTGTGTTTACTGGAGAATGAATACACAAATCTGCTCCTTGGTAGAAAGGTGTGACACCTTCTGGTTGTGTGATCACCACCACCAGAAAGAGACTGTGACTACTTGTGCTGCCCATCTGACCATGGGAAAAGGTGGGTGCAGACTGATTTACCTTCAAGGAAAAGCAGTACTTAATTACAGTTTATTACTACCCATTTTTTCCAGAGCTTGATGCCTGACCTGATGCAAGAAGCAAGTGAATGATTGGCAAACTGAAGGCTCACTTTGAGACAAGGCATTGTAGACACTGTATTTACCGACGAGGGACCCCAGTTCGCCTCAGAAGATTTTAAAGGAATTGGCATGCAAATGTGAGTTTGATCATCACACCTCCTCCCCAGCATACCCACAGAGTAATGGTGAAGTGGAACCAGCTGTAAAAACAGCTAAGAGACTGTTACAAAAGGCTGTTTCTTCTCTTTCAGATCCCTTGTTAGCATTTTTGGCATAAAGAAAAACCCATCCCAGGGGTGCCAAAACAGTTCAGCACAGGCATTGATGGGATGAAGGACCAAAACATTGATACCAGTGAAGGGAGACTTCTTGCAGCCAGAAGGATGGAGACGCTACAGAGAGGATTTAGCCAACAATCAGAGAAAGCAGGCACTAGAGAATGACAGGTCAGCCAAGTACCCACCAGCCCTGGAAACAGGCACTCCTGTGAGAATCCAGCCATTAGAGAGACACCAGAAGGAGAGAACTAAAGGAGAGGTGGAACCCAGGTCATACAAGGTGACTACACAAGAAGGGCAAGTGATCCAAATAACAGGAGACATGAGCTAGCAGACATGACACCCAGAGAGAGCCTACAGAGATCATCACAGAGCAGACAGAGAGAGCGAGAGAGAGCAATCCACCTCATTGAGATGAATGAGGCAGTTTCCATATACTGGGTATTTTTTCAGATTGTCTACAAACTCATGAAAACAATACTGCATCAGTCACACTGAAGCCATGTTTTCCAGCTTTTATTTTCAATCAAGAGGGCTAGAAATATTTTTTTAAATGAAGCTGAGATTCTGGCACATAATCTTGTTATCGGGGTCAGGACTGAATTAAGAGCAGTAGGCACGTTAGGCCAGTGACTAGGGCTCCAGCTGCTGGAGTCACATGATGAGATCAAAATCTTAGCTTTCAGTTTATATAGAGAGAGATGTCACAACCCTTGATGAGCTCCTCCCTCCGGAATGCTCTCCAGGCTGTTGTACAGGACCCAAACTTGGGTCCCACTTGCTCTTGACTTCCTGGGACTGGGCAGAGTTTAGGCCTTCTCTCTCTGGCCCTAGGTCTATGGCATACCCTCCAGGGGCAGACCCAGTGTCTTTCACTCCTCTTGGCAGTGGTGACCCCACAGTCAAGTCATCTAGGCCCTGAAACAAGTGCTGACTTTCCCAAGCCTTGCCAGTAATGGTTGCATCCACTCAGTACTGCACAGAAAATAGTGGATATGCTGGTTTACTGTTCCCCTGTACAGGGAGGAAGGGGAGGGCTACATGACAGTGTGAGCAAGTAACCCACAGACTCTGCAAAGGAATTTCTAAACACACACACACACTTTACTCAAAAAGAAAGCACCGATTTACAGAAAAATAACACAGCCTGCACACAAATCCCTCCTCCCAGGGTCCTCACCACTCTGAGAGGCCTTTGGGTTTTGGTCAGTTCTTTTAAGAGTCCCAGCTCCTTCCTGCCTCCTTCTCCTGAATCTTCTGATTCTGATCAGGTCTCTCTCTCCCCTTCAGCAAGCTCCTCTTAGCTTGTTCAGTTGCAGTGGTCTAAGGTTCAGCTGCTCAGAGAGTACATCCCCTTTTAACAGCAGCTCCAGTCCTAGCATCTCTCTCTTTACTCCATCTTCCTGTTCAGGATTTTCCTTTGTTCCAGCTTCACCTCCTGCAGATCATCTGGGAGAACCAGTTTCCTTTAGTTTGGCCACTCTCTTTAGCATACTCATTGCTCTACCAGGGCAGAGCCATTCAATGTTAATGGCATTTTGGTTGTGTGTAGCAGTTTTCAGTGAAGAACGTTTGTGAGATACGTGACCAGACTTTGCTAGCAAATGGCTGATTCAACACATAGAGAGAGTTAGAGTTATACAAAGAGTCATTAAGATCAGTCAGAATTCATATTTTACATAAAAAAATCCCCAAACTGTCACTATATATTGTACATCAAGTATCAGCGGGGTAGCCGTGTTAGTCTGTATCCACAAAAACAATGAGGAGTCCGGTGGCATCTTAAAGATTGACAGATTTATTTGGACATAAGCTTTCATGGGTAAAAAAACCACAAAAGCTTATGCCCAAATAAATCTGTTAGTCTTTATGGTGCCACCGGACTCCTCGTTGTTACTATATATTGTGTTTCTAGCCCTCCTTTATGTAAAGAAAAGCTTGAAAACATAACCTGAGAGTAATTGATGCCTGCCTGAGTCTACAGACAGTGTGAAACAATAGTTCCAATCCAAGAGGTGTGAATTTACCCATTTGTCTTAACTCTGAGACCTGCTGCTACCACAAAGAAAGACAGGATCACAGGTTAGGGACAGGCCGATAATGGGAGTGTGCATAGGGCCACAGATTGCATTCCAACTGGTGACTTCTATGGCATAGTCTGGGGCTGCAGAATTGTGGAATACATGGGGCATGGTTATACATTATGTAGTGTTTAGATACAAGCTAACATTGATGACATTTAAACAATGATAATACTGAAAGGGACACTAGACTGCTGTCTGAACAAAGTGCGTGCAAACTTCTTACGCTCCAGATATTGTGCAACACATTGTACACCTCTTCATATTTCATTGCCATAGATACTTTTCTGGTGCATTGCCTGGTACATACTTTTTGCCTTTATTATGCCTTTATATGTGACATTTTTGGTAAATATAGGCCAGATAATCCATTGTGGAATCACTGCTTAAATTATCCATTGGGCCTTTAGAATATAGGCACAAACATCCATTATGTAAACTGCATTGTGTCCCCCAGTTATGATAAAAATTAGTGTATCTCCAAGCAAGAGATTAGCAGAGAGCCCATTCTTTCTTTCAAGGCCAGATTGGTGCACCTTGAATGAGGAAAACAATGCTTTAACCTAGTCCTAGACATGGGATTCACCATGAGTTGAAAGAGCATGTGTTTTGAAGGTAAGGATTTACAAACACCTTGCACAGGTCACAAATAGCTGGATCTCAAACAACCCAAATCTGTGAAAATCCAACAAGCCATAATTCAGCAGTTCTGTTGCCCTTGCAGCATGTAAAGATCTGCTGAAATTATTGGCCTAATCACTTCTTTCTTCCATGGGGCAGTATGTGGCCCAAAGTCTTTTTCATTTACATTTTATTAATGAATATTAATGAGTTTTCTGAACACAAAGCTAGTAAAAGGGCTCCTTAATCCCAAAGTAGAGACAGTACTTCAAAAGCCAGGTTTACTTGAAAAAAAAAAGAATAACTTGTAAATTATTAAAAATATATTTTTTATTTTTAGAGCCATCTGCATGTCCATAGACTTGGTATCAGTAAGACCATGGCTTGAAAAAGCATTTTCATTGCTGCTACTTAGCTATGGTATTAAAAGTTGCCCTAATTTGATCTTTTAAATAAAAATGTGAACTACTAAAATAGTACAGAAGCTGAGAACTGCTTCCTTAAAAGCATGAAAACACCAGACTTAACGAGCTAAGTTTCCAATAAAAATATGTAAGATTTAATTTTAGTGGAGAGCTCTGATAAAACACATAGAAAATTATGTTCCTACAGATCAAAATTCAGATTACAAAGTGTAAAACATACATCTTTCTAGGGCTAAAAATTCCAAAATGGCATATCATGTCTGCACTTGTGATATCAGAAGGCTGTGATTTTCACGCTTTAGAAAAATAACAGGATTGATTTGGCTTGTTATTTTCACTGAAGTATAGCCCTCTTTTCTTCTTCTTCTTCCCTCTCTCTCTCTCTCTCTCTCGCTCTCTCTCTCATAGACATAGACACAGACACACAAATACGTCTTACAAAAGACCATGGCAAGGTTAATGTTGGCTTGGTAACTCTGTGCCAATAGCCCATATCTTTTTGTAACTTATGGGTCACTATATTTTACATTCCTAATTAATAGTTTGCTGCTGCATTTTTGTCTTTGAAAGATATTCGAGAAACAAATCATTTTAACGGAAAAAATTAAAGTAGCCCGCATAAAACATATGCAAACATCTGTCCTTGACAAGGAAGAATGTAATTTCACTTCAAAATTGGCCGAGATAATACACAATCATATGAAGCATCTTATTTTATATATATATATATTTGTAAATCATGACTAAATGTGACTAAATACTGTAATTTCCCAAAACAGCAATGTTTCTATGACCAAAAAACAAAAAATCCAAAAAACCAGCAACAGTAGCTGAGAAAGGTTTTATAAACATCAAATAAGATTTATAGCCAATACCATGTTGAGGAATGCTGAGGGGGAAAATATGGTATAAGAGAGTTAGAAGAAATATGAAAGGTGTTTAATGATTCAAATACATATGCTCTGGTGAAGCTCTAAGACAATGTTATGAAAGTGGTCGATTTATTTACAAACCACTTGTCACCACTATTTCAATGCACCCTAGCCATTTGAGGCAGTCTTAGGAATTTTGTGGCTACAGGCATTCAGCAGTTGAGTGTTTATAGCAAACCATTCTATCCTGAGTATGCAATGAGGACTAACAATTCTCTTTTGTAATATCAATTACAGGCAAAGACAGACCTTTTATTTAACCTTTGACTCTAAATAAACATTACAGTGGTATTATTCTTGATTTCAGAAACAGCAGCCAGATGTGAAATGTAGTGCCAGAGCCTGCCTTCCATAGAAGGGAGCAGGTTTGAGCAGTTACTGCTGAAACAGCATTGTCGATCTGTGGTGGAATCCTTGTTCATTTCATTCACAAGAGGTGAAATCATCATGACCTCACATGTGAGAAAGACAAGCAGGATTTGGCTCCTGCTCGTTTTCTCTTGGTACCATCATAAGCTCCAGTACAGGCAAGATACTTAAGTATGCAAGTAGTCTTGCAGAAGTCAAAGCAACGACTCACATACTTAGAGTTATCTGCTTACGTTCTTTGCTGAGTTGGGGCCAAAGAGCCCAACTCTGTAAGTGTGTGAGAACTTCCTGCGAGGCACTGACTCTAAGATCCCACTTACAGTGTGTTTGGCTAGTATGTAGAAATACTTAATCCCTGTTATTCACTGTTGATCCTGAGCAATTTTCAGTCAATTCAAGTTATAAACTACAGACTACTGTCATTTTAATTTCTGCTGGTTCATTCCTAGATCTTACATATTCTGTTCTCTAAGGTATGGTCCACATATGGATTCATCAGTGTTTTAATTGTCAAAACTTATTTTGTACCCTTTAAGCAAAACAGTAACTTATTCAGATTTATTATATCAAGGATTAATACTGAAAATTCCTCAAGGTAAATGGTGATCCTAAGTATTGCAACATGCCATCAAATGTCAATTATTAAAGCTCTCTCTTTCTAATGGACTATTATTATTTATTACCATCACTTTCTGACATTTATTTCTCCGTGTCTCAGACCATAAATTGGACTGTACCTTCCTGATGATATTATTCCCCACAAAATAAATCACTCTTTTGATTTCTCCATCACATTGTATTGCTGGAAAAGGGATGGAAAGTTCTACTGCTTATAATTCTGTTTTAAAAATATTTCTCAAAATAAAAGAGCAATATTTTTGGACTATTGCATGGAGCAATGACACATCTCTTCAAAGGGATGTCTGCGACCTGAATAAATCAGCAGTGTGTTAATATAAATTCAGGCACTCACGTTGAAGTCAGATTATTTCTAAATCTTACTGGATGAGCACAAACATTATCCCCTCTGCAGAACAACACTGCCCAATCACTCTTATGCAGTCTCACTTGCCTATAACCTATAGGAGGATGCTTTGCGCACTGCAGGTTAATATTGTATGAAAACGCTCTCTGTTTAGATAATGAATTGAAAGCATTTTCCTCATAGGGTTGAATGCTGATCTACTGGTCTATAAGAACCTAGTGTTGTGCTTCATCATATTTAAACTTTACTGATGCATACCTGGTACTTATAATGTGTATGTGATATAACTGCAGTATATGCGATTAAATGATGTGATTGTTTATGCCATGATAATGTTGCACAGGCCACATTTTTTTAAAGTCAGGAAATGCAGGAGTTGTGGTTCCTATAAAAGCATAAATGTGGCCACAATACACAAATGTAATTCCATAAATACTATATAACAATAAAAATAGAAATGAAAGCCCAGATGAAAATTGAAAGCTGCCAGTCTCCATATGACTATTATTTGTAAGCACTTTCAGATTCCATAGTATGCAACCCAGAAACGTTGTAACCTATAGTATGCAACCCAGAAGGGAGATTGTCCAAATAGTCCTGAGGTATAAGGACTTGTCTACACAGCAAGTTAGTGTGCAACAAACCAGGGTGTCCATATGCAGCGCACCAGCTTGCCATGCAGTGATGTCCTCTGTGGACACTGCTACAGTGCAGTGAAAGTCCCAAAGTGCACTATGCAGAAGATATCTGGCCAGATCTTCCCTAAAACCTAGAGAAGGTGGCTAAGAGGGAGGCAAACTCAGTAATGATTCCCTTTCAAAGTTTTGCCCATATTTGGGATTTAGTCCCTTGCAGAATGAGCAACGGATCTAGCCCCCAAATCCTCCAAAAAATCTGCACAGATCTCTTCACATGCTCTGCAGCCCCCACAACTCAAGTCCCAAACCCTGCACCCTAGCAGCAACTCCAACAAAGCCTTGATACCAGGGCTTCCCATCCTTTCAGCTGGTGTTTGGACAGGAGTATGTGAATTAGGGCAGTATGGGGGTCATTGCTTTTTCTGGCCAGGCCACACCTAATAGTAATGTATTTGCTGTGTTGCCAACCCTCACAATATTTGGTGGCTTTATTAAAGACCCAGCTTCTGGAGTCATGTGAATATGTGAGAATCTCAGCTTTCCTTTTTAAAAAGTAAGCTTCTAGTTGTCTGTGGTTGCAGAGAAAAGTTTGAAAACATGATCCAAGTGCTCCTTCCCTATAGGCTCAAAAACCAAGATGTAAATAATGCAGTATATGTTTTTATTTGTTTATTTATTTATTTTTAAAATCTCATGATTTTTGAATGCTTAGGATTAGCAATAATGTATTTGCCCCTGTGCAGGTGTGAAATGCATGCAATGCAAATCGCTGCTTGAGCCATCAAATGGGGTGCAGAAATAATGGCTGTGTTGCAGACAAGAGAAGCCCTTATTTCTGCCACCTTCTGTAGCTCAGATTCACTTGCACACCTGAGAGGAGAATTTCACTGTAAATGTAGATTTCTTTCTCAAAAATAATAAAGATTTTACAAAGAGTGTAAAATATTGTCTGACAACTGTGCAAATAACACAAGCCATCCAAAGCTAGCCAATTTTCCAGTCTAGTCTGCCCTCCAACTGGCGATAGGATTTCAAACACAAAAATAAAAAGCACCACAGCATTAAAGGCACCTGAGTGGAGACAAGCCTGTGCCTAAGGATCTTTGCCTCTGCAGCATGACTTTCCCCTGAGTCTGTACAATCTCCCTGTCATGGGAGCTGGGCTGGGGAGGAAGCCTCAAGTCTCAGCTTAACACTGTTATTGCCACCCCATCATAAATCATTGTAGATAGAGTTTACTTTAATTTACATTGTTTCCCCCTCCCAACCTAACACTACTTTGAGCGGGTTCCAGCGTCAAGAGATTGCTTGGTTGCATGGGTCCTGCGGAAGTTGCTCTGTCCAGGATCCAGTGTGCAGGGTGGCAGAGCACAGATATGGGACCTCCCTGAAGAAGTCTCTTGCCTTTGGTAGGTCTTCTGGGATCAGCAGGTTTAGAGGCCTGTGATTACACCACAACCAGTCACCTTTTGTGAGGGAATAAATCCCACCTCTTCCTGAAGGAATTGCTGGGAAATGCCATAGGTTACCTTTCCATTTGTGGTGTTTCCACTCCCGAGAATAGCCCATTCAGGAGAGAATTTGTCCCATAAAAATGTAGATGAAATAGGACAAGAAACACCCAACACCGCACCCCCCACATGCGCGCGCGCACACACACACACACACACACACACACACACACACACACACACTCCTTTCACCATTCTTTCACAAACCAACTCTAGATCATTTTTGTTGCTGCTTCAATAACTGACCTTGCTCAGAATTTAGTAAAGCATTAGTGTCTTAATCAAAACACAGATATATGGCCTGGACTCTCACAGAAAGCATAATAGTGTGAACAAAGAGACTCTGAAACTGTATCTGAAGAACTACTCTAAGAGGCAGAAAAACATCTAGTTACATACTAAACAATTCAAAACAGGCCCTCTGAAGTCTTGCGGGCAAATAGCTTACCAAAAGAGACATCTTTAAGGATACTCTTTGATCTTCCTAATGCCCCACATAACTGTACCCTAATATTTTATCATTTAAGCAACAACAAAAACCCCACAGGCAGCATAATGCAATTCCCTTGTTATATTATTTTCCCTTATGAAAGTTTGAGGGCACAACAAGAAGATGAACAATTATGCAAAGTGGGGGTGCGCATCTGTAGGCTTCTTAAAACTGGATAGGACCTTTCCAAAAATTGGTTCCTAAGTATAAAATGCCTTGAGCAGGTTTAACATCAGGGAACGACAATAAATCATGATAATACAAGAAGCAATATTTGCTTATTCTGCATTACCTAGCAGTCCCTTTGCAATTATCATTCTTTACACTCTTATCAATGAATACATCTTTTATCACTCCTACCTCTAACCCCTCAATCACCCAGTCCCACATGCCCACTCATGCTATTTGGTAGCCAATCTCCCACAATAATTTAATATTACATTATATAGTGCATATGCAGTGCTGATAGCCATGTGACAAATTACATTTATCATGCATCTTTTAATACAGTTACATTAATCATGTCCCTGGTGCACTCTGCCCATTAATCCATCTCTGTCCTTGACTAGTCCTGCCATTCCAAAGCTTTAAGCCTCTTCAGTAAGGCGCCATTAAAAAAAATTAAACTGTCTTGTTTCTTTCCTAAATGTGGAATTTCTTCCCCAGAATTGTCCCAAAGCCCAGGATGGACAATATTAAGTTCATGAATGGTTTAAGGTGTCATTTTACATAAACCAAGAAACTCATGGAGGGCTAAAGATGGGAGAGTTATTCCATTAGAAAGCAAGTAGTCCCCATTTTCCATTGTTACAATGGATTCTAAATCTAGGGCATTCCATGATACTGGACACTCAAACTGAATCACCATGATGTTTATAAACAAAAAGCGCTTATAAGTAATTGTTAAGAGGTCTCTAAAGTTTGTTAGCTAGAGTTTTTCACTCTCTTCAAAGCCTATAAGGGTGGACTCACAATTAGGACTGACCAAAAAACAAGAATTCACTGTCTTTAAAAAGTGAGAACTTTTGAAATGTTGTCACAAAAAATAGAGAGAGAGAGAGACATATTCTACTGGAGGGATTTTAAGCCACTGCGTAGGCACAGAATTCATGTCCCCCACAAATTTCTTTGCTTCCCCACAGAAAAATAACTTTCTGATGGGGACGCAAAGGGAAGCCACAGGAGTGGTCATGCACCTTTCCCCAACAGCACAGGAGCATCATTTCAGGCTCCTGGAGCAGCTGGCAAAGAGGTAACTCTCTGCAGAGTGCTGGGAATGTCCCAGCCAATGCTGGGGCAGATCCAGCTGGGGCTAGGGCCAGAACAGACTCCCACCCCATCTGCCCAACCCCTGTGCATCCGGACACACCCTCCCATACCCTATACCCTGAGCCTCACACACATACCCCTGTATCCAGAACCACCTGAGGAGTCCCCCCACACACACACACCTGGCCCTCCCCAGCCCCACCTGGGGCTGGGGACACCCTGGCCAGTGGCTCCTACTAGTCTCAGCTGGGCTGGGGGTGGAGGAGGAGCAAACTTCACCTGCACAGAGCAGCCAGAGCTGGGTCAGACCCACCCACAGAAACCTCCCCTGGCTCCACCCCCCATCCCTGCTTCCTGCCCCCATCACACCTCAGCTGCAAGGGGAGGGGTCACTATATGGGGAGCTACTCCCCCAACAGCCCAACCCCCATGCATCTAGACCCCCTCATACATGACCCCCCCACACCGAGCCTCACCCCCACACATATCCAGAACTCTGCACCAACCCCGCTGCACCCTAACACCCACCCTGCCAAGCCCCACCCCACTGTATCTGGACCCCTGTTCACCATCACCCCTGGCCCCAGACCACCACCCCCGCTGAGACCTCTGCACTCGAACTCCACTCCAATGAGTCCCACCCCCACTGCACCTGGACCACCCTGATGAGCCCTCCACACCCAGACTCCCACCCCACCAAGCCCCACTTCTCCAGCACCCAAACCCACCCACTGAGCTCCCACATTCAGACCCTCCCTGCTGAGCTCCAACCACCTTCACTTGGAACCCCTCATTGTACTTCCCAGAGTTTGCATTGGTCATGTCTCCCACCTATAGAAGCTTCATTCAATTCCACACTAATATGTACACTTTGCATTTTTAATACAAAGCACTCCAAAAGTACTTCAGCTTAATTCAATAAGGTTTGACTTAATTCCATAAGATAAGTCCAGGATATTGCAGGAAATTGCCGTATCCAACACAATGTTTTTAATTTTGTTTAACATATTTATTTTATATATCATTATGCTTTTGTTGAAAATGCTATTTCCGTTTTGCTGATAATTCATCTGTGATGGACGTCATCATTGCTGCTCTGACCCCTCCCCTATTCTTCACTTCTTCATTCTTTCTTCCTCCTTCCTGTTCTCCGCCTTTTCCTTCCCTTCCTGCGTATACCCTGCAGCTGCCCTTGAAAAGCCCATCAGTAGGTGGTGGGATTGCAAAAACAGAGGTCAGCTATCCACTCATGTTTCTCCTCCTCATGCTCTTCATCTCTAACTTTTAATGTTACAACCCAAAGACAGAAAGCCAGTCATTATCCTTACATCTTCCTCCTCTCACCATCTCTCTCTTGCTCTCATTGAAAAAACTATCATCACATTGGCTAAAATGCCTTAATAAGAACATAAGAATGGCCATACTGGGTCAAACTAATGGTCTGTCTATCCAATATCCTATCTTCTGACAGTGGTCAGTGCCAGATGCTTTACAGGGAATGAACAGAACAGAGCAGTTTCAAGTGATCCGTCCCCACTTCTGGCACTCAGAGGTTTAGGGACACTCAGAGCATGGGGTTACTTACTTCATTCTTTTTTGGGACCCAGTTATAGTTTTGAACCCAGTTATAAGTTCTTACATTTTATTTTCTTTAATTACCAACCAGCTCATTGTTCCTGTCCATGTGCAAAAATGAAGATCAAGTGATTCAGACAAAGACTTTATTCATGTAAATGGGATCAGGAGTTTAGAAGTAGAGCACTGCACATACAAACAATCAGAAACTGAATGGGCAAATGTTTCCTTCCCTACTGACTTGCTTTTTATGGTTTGGTTGCCAGCAGAGCAGAGTGTGCAGGGTTTTCCTTTCATAGAGTCAATCACAACTCAGAATTCTCCCTCTCTCCAGCAGGGTCTTCACTCTTCCCTTCCTATTCTACTTCACTGCATCTTGTTCCTTCCATAGCTATATTTTGCCTATCTTTATACTCTGTCAGTGAGTCTGAATTCTTCCTTGGTGAGTGTCTGTATTATTGTTACCAAGCCACAGAAAGCAAGTTAGCAGGTAAGGAAACATCTGTATTAAGTGACTTGAATGTCACAGACTGAGACTGTCGCCTCTTCATTCTCCAGTGGCTTCAGCTTTTTCCCCCACATTACAGTCCTCTTACACAGTGCTTCTCCCATCCATATTTTGTAAAAGGGTGTGTGCAAGTTTCAATTTGCTGTCTTTTCTTTCATCCGCCCCTGAAACGACAAGTTAAAATCTACGGCAATATTTTCCTATATGGCCACTAGTCCCGCTTCTGTTTTTGGAAATCCAGACAATCCGACCATTACTTTTGAATCTGCAATGGGCCAGATTCTGCCACTCTTCTTCATGTTGCTTCTGATCTATCCTGCAAGGAGCTCCATGTGGACATAGAGGGTTGCATGTGCAAAATTTCTTGCAGGATCAAGGCCATTCTGCAAGTAGCCCAGTAGGATTCTATTCATTGGGAGCAAGGGTGACAGATTTGGGCCCAAGGAGACTACAACATGGCGTGGGGGAAAGAATTCATTTGAACCCAAACCTTTCCATACATCAGGGTCTGCCACAAACCCATTTGGAATGATTTACGCAGTTCTAATGACTATTCAGTCCCTAATAACTCAAAGAATTAATTTCAGGCTCCTCAAGGACTTCAAACCGCAGGAGGTAGAAAACTCTCAAAAACCAAAATATTGACAAATCAAAGACACTCACCCTCTCTTCCTGGGCACAGTTGAATTAGCTGCTGTCCTGACATGTTATGGCCACTCAGAGCCTTAATCATGAAAAATTGCTTCAAAAAGAATTAACCAATTTAACTAACTCTAACAAAGCTTCAAAGCTTTACCAACAGCAGGAAACCTTCTTGCTAATTGGGAGCATATATCTGAACAAAATTAAAATTATTCAGTATAACTAATGTATTTCATGACTGCCTAAATATAATTTTAAAAGAGTTTATATCAAAATTACTAATATTCATACTAGCCTAAGAATCTTGTTCAAAGGTCTCTCTGCTCAGTTTTATTTATTATTTTTTATTATTATTATTATTGTATTGTAATAGCACCTAGGAGTTCCAATTATGGACCAGGACCCCATTGTACTGGGTACTGTGCAAACACAGAACAAAAGATGATCCCGGAACCTTGTGTCTCTATGTTTTTGAACAACTAACAATTATTTCTGGAAAAAAAACTTGGAAAACTTGAGAAGGCACTGAAAGAATGGAGGAAAGCAAATTGGAATGAATTTTCAAATGGGAAAGAAGAGTGATGCTAACAGTTACTTTGAGGCAGTGCAAGCATAACTGAGAACCACCAAAGTTTAAAAACAAACAAAAAACCAACCAAACCAAAAAAACCCAAACACTTAGCTATAGAGATTTAAACATTTACTATTACATGCTGCATAGCTGGAAAAATCTGATGATACTTTTGTGCTTGCACCTAATTTAAGGGCTGATCTCACACCCACTGAAATCAGCTGGAATTTTCACTAACTTCAATGGGTTTTGAATCAGGTCCCAACAATTTTAACAGACAAGTCCTAGCCACTTGCACTAAAAGTGATCAAACACACCTGAATAAAATGGATTCACCATGATTTGAGAACTGAGGTTTTCCAGCAAAACAACCTCACCCTCTGCCAATGTGAAAATGTTTTTTCTACATAAAATGTATCAAATAATGGTAAATTATTGTAATGCTTTTGTAGGGATTTATTATAGTGTAAAGATCACAATGAAAGACATTTAATGAGGTTTCACAATACTGATCAGAGTTAATATATTCTGCTTAAGTCAAAAATGCCAGTCAACCATCAAGAACTGGTAAAATAGATGAAGATTGGCTCTTTTTATCATGCTATATTTTTAAGGCCAGCATTTTATCCCCCTATTTTTAGGGTGGGTGGAAATAAATATATCTAAATGTATTGACAGTTAAAGTTACAACAACAATATTTGATTAACTAATTGGATACTCTTAGCACATAGTGGAGAATTGCATAATGGAAATACAAAAATATTACTGCTATTAACTATAAATAACACCATAAATAATAATAGATACTTCCCTTAATAAATGAATAATAAGGCTGTGACAATTTGCAAAGCCAGGAAATTCAAACTCTGACGCTGTTATTTTATTAAATTTAAATAAATTATTAATGTAAAGGATTTTATTTTAAGCCTAATTAAAAGCAAGTGTGAGGCCACTGAAATTAGGGGGGACAGTCCCAGTAAAGAAAGGCCCCAATCAATACATTAAGGTAGTTGAGCGCATGCTTAACTATAAGCACAACTAGTCCCATTGACTTCAATTGGGACTGAAGTAAACCACACTTGTGGGGGAAATGTCTATGTACAATGTATGAATTCCAGTTTGATTTTATTAACTCCCTGTTTATCCCTTATAGCTGTCTTTCTGTAGTCTTGCATCACTCTTTTGGATAGGGGGAAGCAGTAGATGTGGTATATCTTGACTTTATTTAGGCTTTTGATACTGTCTTGCATGACCTCATAAACCAACTAGGGAAATACAATGTAGACGGAGCTACTACAAGGTGGGTGCATAACTGGTTGGAAAACCATTCCCAGAGAGTAGTTATTAGTGGTTCACAGTCAAGCTGAAAGGGCATATCAAATGGGATCCTGCAGGGATCAGTTCTGGGTCTGGTTCTGTTCAATATCTTCATCAGTGATTTAGATAATGGCATAGAGAGTACACTTATAAAGTTTGCGGATGATACCAAGCTTGGAGGGGTTGCAAGTGCTTTGGGAGATAGGATTAAAATTCAAAATGATCTGGACAAACTGGAGAAATGGTCTGAAGTAAATAGGATAAATTCATAAGGACAAATGCAAAGTACTCCACTTAGAAAGGAACAATCAATTGCACACATACAAAATGGGAAATGACTGCCTAGGAAGGAATACTGTGGAAAGGTATCTGGGGGGCCATAGTGTATCACAAGCTAAATATGAGTCAACAGTGTAACACTGTTGCAAAAAAAAGCAAACATTATTCTGGGATGTATTAGCAGGAGTGCTGTAAGCAAGACATGAGAAGTAATTCTTCTGCTCTGCTCCACACTGATTTGACCTGAATTGGAGCATTGTGTCCAGTTCTGGGTGCCACATTTCAAGAAAGATGTGGACAAATTGGAGAAAGTCCAGAGAAGAGCAACAAAAATGATTAAAGGTCTAGAAAACATGACCTATGAGGAAAGATTGAAAAAACTGGGTTCCTTTAGTCTGGAAAAGAGAAGACTGAGAGGGGACATGATAACAGTTTTCAAGTACATAAAAGGTTGTTAGACGGAGGAGGGGAAAAAATTGTTCTCCTAACCTCTGAGGAGAGAACAAGAAGCAATGGACTTAAATAGCAGCAAGAGCGGTTTAGGTTGGACATTAGAAAAAACTTCCTAACTGTCAGGATGGTTAAGCACTGGAACAAATTGCCAAGGGAAGTCGTGGAATCTCCATCATTGGAGATTTTTAAGAGCAGGTTAGACAAACACCTGTCAGGGATGCAGGGGACCTGACTAGATGGCCCCTTGAGGTCTCTTCCAGTCCTATGAGTCTATGAATCTTGTGTTAAGAAGAGGGAGAGTGGTGCCTGGGTATCTCTTTGAATGAAATGGTTGTTAAGGACCATGAACAATGGAACAGGCACTGTCCTAACAAAACAGCAATGCTCATGCTAAAGAGTGTGGCCAAAGCTGCAGCTTTTAAAGTCTGGATTCCACGTGGGTGGTAACCAAGCAACAGACCACGTGGTGGGGGACCTTGATCACCTGATGCACAAGGGGGCTTGAGGCTGACCAGGAGTGTCACATGACAGAGTGGACTGGAAGCTATGAAAGCACAAAATCCACTCAGAGCAGCTTTCTCGCACTGACCTGAACAAAAACAGAAGCCTGTGTTGGAGAAGTGAATTCCAGGAGCGGGGACCTGGAATCTTGAAAGGACAATGGCCAGATCCCAGAGAATGCTCAAGAATGGTCAGAAAACTGAGGCAGGGAGACGTAAAAATGTTTCTTATTTTGTATGGATCAGTACAGCTCTTGTGCTGTCTAAAGAGTGATCGGTTTCAAAATCCCTCTGTGTGTCTTACTGGCTTCAACTAAGAATTAAACTGTGAACTGGAGTACCCAAGCGGATGGAACTCTGGGCAGAGTGTGCTTAAGCTACTGGACACAGTTGGGTGGTCAGCACTGTTCTTGCGGCTGGACTGTAGCATCACACTTCTGAGAAGGGGTGCCAGAGAGAGAGAGACTAGAGGCCAAAGAAAGAGACAGTGCTTGGAGTCTACTCAGGCGGAGGGGAGCTTAAAGCACACAGACTCAGCATGTGGGTCCAAACACAGCAGCCTGGCATGTGTCTAATAAGAGGATCCCATCCAGATCTGTGACAGTACTACTTGTGTTTAAAGTAAACCACATGCACAAGTTATTTGTTGGGTTGTTGGGTGACACACGTTTACACAAATACTGTGATTTCTAACAGTTATCTAAGGTCTTCCTTCTTAAAATAATTTTAGAGGAACCTAGATATTTCTTCTTCCAACTACATACACTTGTTTGGCTTTCCTTGATCTGGAAAAATGTGTGACCTTTCGAGATGAGAAATCAAAGAACCCAACACCTCGTTCCCCAGTTTAGTCGTTGAGTCTTGGACAAGGAAACTCAGAAACTGAGAGAAATGACTGCTGGACTGAGCTAAATGACTGATGCAGGAGGTGCCTGTCTGCTGACAGGACCTTCCAACTCTCACTTCTCTCTGATCTCTAGTTCTTCTTCTGACTTGCCCTTAGAAGAACAGGAGTAGTGTGAGCTAAGATAGAGAAGGGCAGGAAGAAAGTAGGACCAGGACCCTGCCCGCCTCCACATGTGCCTGAGAAGCTGATCCATCATGCAGGAGGAGGCAGGCTGCAACATCCCAAGGCACAGTCCCTCTGAGGAATCTCCTTAGGACTAGCAGCTATGCCAACACAGGTTTGTACCTGTCTGACACAATCTAGCCCACAATATTTTAAAGAAGGATACAATCCTGGACATGAACCAGGGGAGGTTTTATGGTTATGGAAAGGATTTGGGAGCCTAAAGTATCACAGCTTGTAAAACGTTTTGTGTAGCCTCCTGTTTCAATCACAAAAGTGCTTATGATCATGCTTGCAAGGTGCCGGTGTACGAGCAGTTTATTGCACAACATGAGTAACTGACATTTGAAGATTGGTTCTAGGCGAGGAGCATATTCATTACAGTCAATTCAGTTCTGCCTTGTGCACAGCACATCCCACCTTAACCTTTCCTCAGCTTTACTACCACCAAAAAAATACAACAATGTATCAGCTGCGCAGCTGTAACCAGGCATTGTAAGTGACAGCCCAGCAGGAAGAACAGCCTTTATTTGTCATCTAAAGTTAATGGCATAAATTCAGAGACCCCCCTCCTTCCTGCCCTTCTACAAAGAGAACTTGAGGCCCTGATTAATATGCAGCCCTATTAACTCTAGTGGCTCTAAGGAGGTGGTGGCTGAAGGGGAAAATTAATGACCTCCTGCCCAGGATTTGCCCCTTATCTGAGAGGTGAACTAAAAGCTGCAATCTGAAAGGCAACAGAATTATTAACTATTGTATAGTGAATTCGTACAGAAAACACTCATCAGAACTAACAGCTCTGATAAAATTCAATTTTCATTCATCTTGTTTGATTTGTCTTTATTGCTGGCTGGCACTGGCCCAACCAAGCTGTTGCTTCTCTTCCCCTTGCCATTCAGATGAGCTCTGAAATAGAAAAAAAATACTTCTCTCTGTGCTCTGCTTGAGGGGACTGGTCCTTACTAATCCAACATGTGCCATGAAGGGGAAGAGACAATAGTTTAAAAAGTGTCCACCTATGAGAAAACTCCAAAAAATCTTCAAAACACAATTCTGCAGGTCATATTACAATCAGCACTGTAAAACCTGACTCACCAATTAGACAAGGATCTGTAATAATGAACATAACTTCATCTTTTACTGTCAGATTCTCTTTTATCTTCCCCATTATTCTGAGACCAAGTACTTAGCACAGTGAATGTGTGCCATCTCACAGGACACAGCAGGATGAAAGTATGTTGACTCAGACTGTCTCAAAGAATCGGGGAAGATGAACATGTACTAAAATGGCTCCCTTACTCCCTGCCCAGTACTCACAAACAGTGCACTCTCAGAGTCTTTGATCTGATATTGTATGCTGTCATCTTTCTCCTGCATAACAGTAGGCCAAATTCATGCCTGGTGTAGGCCCATTGACTTACACTAAGCATGGATTTGGCCCATTGTTTCTGTGCAATAATAGCTTTATATTGAGGATAAAGTTGGGGCCCAATGTATTTTTTGTTGGCGCCCTGCATGAAGTCCAAAGACTGGAGTATGGTGCTCTTGTCCTCAGTGTTTCCTTATTATATGATGCTCTTCCTTTTAGCGGGAGTTGCAAATGCTCCTTTTCCTCCATATTCTAAAGTCTGAGGCCTGACTATCCATTTACTTAGCATTGGTGTAAGTCAGGAGAAACTCCACTGAAGTCAGTGGAATTACATTGGTATAAATTGAGATAAGTTAGGAGAGAAGCAGGCCCCATAGTCTTCTTTCTTCAGACATTATGAAGTAATTTGAAGTGAGAGTGCCTAGCCCAATGGGGTCCTGGTCCATGTCAAGGGCTCCTCATCATTATGGTGATGCAAATAATAATAAATAACTAACAAGAACAGCTCTCTCTATTCAGAGTTAACTCTATCTTATTCTCTCCTCAGCCCAAGTCTAGTTTGTGCTCTCTTTGTTACCCTGAAAGGCATTTCCATTTGCTCTTCTGCCCTGCAGTAGATGTTTTCAGTTTTGCTCTACACTCAATATACTACATTATTTTACTATCCTTGACATGTCTCTCATTCCTGCTGTCTGTTTGTAGGTAGTGTGTTCAATCTCTCCTTATTTGTGACAGCTACATTGTTCCCACTTTCCTTCTGCTCTTGAGGAGTGCATCAAGTGCCTCTTTTTCAAGGTAACAAGTACCTAGCGAACCAAGCATCTGTCTACACTGTAGTTTTTACCTCAAGTTAATTGATTGCCAGTTAACTTGTGGTAGTTAACACATTTGTAAAGGCTAGCATAGAAATTCCACAAATGGTTTGTTCCAGGGCACAGGAGTATCTAGGGAAGTCACAAACACTTTGGTTTGGAACAAATACTTGTGTTGTCTCCACATTAACCGCCACAAATGTGTTAGCTACCTCAAATTAGTTGGCATTCAGTTAAATTGAGGTAGAAAATTAGTACAGACAGTAAAAAGAAGAACAGGAGGACTTGTGGCACCTTAGAGACTAACAAATTTATTAGAGCATAAGCTTTCGTGGACTACAGCCCACTTCTTCGGATGCATCCGAAGAAGTGGGCTGTAGTCCACGAAAGCTTATGCTCTAATAAATTTGTTAGTCTCTAAGGTGCCACAAGTCCTCCTGTTCTTCTTTTTGCGGATACAGACTAACACGGCTGCTACTCTGAAACCTTTCATTATGCAAAGTACAGACAGTGACAGTGACAAAAGTGACAGTGAGAGCTCCCCACATTTCCTCAGCTTTCTGCCATGATTCAGCAACATGTCACATTGCCAAACCATTTCCACTTCCAAATTTCAGATGTAGAGGGATGGGGGGGAAGAGAAATTTGCAGCAAGAAAAGGCTCTGAGTTTGTGGTAAAACTCACCTTTTCCTTTTCATTTGGCAAGTATACAAACCAGTACTATTGGGATGAAGAATAATAAATTATCCTTGTTTTAGTCTAGCCTTGTCTTGTTTTAATTGAAATCTTAATTTATTTAAATCCCTGTTAAAATAATGGAATTAAGGAATGAGTAAATACGATTCAGAATGAACCATGGTTTTCAGCTTTAAAAGCACCAGAAAAAAGTCAACCCTTCGACAATAATTGTTTTATGTCAAACAAGTATTTTTGGACTTTACGCCTTAACACACACTTAAAACTTCCTTCACCAAACAAGAACAGAGAAGTAGATTGCATCATGGAATGGGCCACCCAAATGCCTCAAGAACCTGCTTCAATATGGGAGGGGGAGAAACCTCTGACTGCACACCCCTGATTGTCACCTATCACCCCACACTGGAACCCATATGGAGTATTTATCATTAAACAATTACATTCCACACTCAGTGGGGACCACAACCTGAGAGAAACCAAACCCCCTCTTCTGGCCTTCAAACAACCCCACCGCCAGCCTCAACCTCACCAGCTCATCATCGGAAGCAAGTTCCCCTCAGAGCAGGACACACCAACTCAAAGCAGCACCAGACCCTACCGGAACAACAGATGCACAACCTGTAAGCATATCTCCACTGCTATTATGATCAATACCCCCCACAACACACCTTTCAAGATCCCTGGGTCCAGCACATGCCTATCACAACATGTGGTGTGCCTCATCCAGTGCATTAAATGCCCCAACAATAACTCTCAGGTTAAACCAGACAATCACTATGCTCTTGAGTGAACTCATACAGAAAAATGATAAAAGATAAAAACACCATGTCATCCATGGGCGAACACTTTTCCACAAAGCGATCACTCTATATCTAATCTCTCAGTCCTCATCCTCAAAGAAAAACTTCACAACACCTTAAAAAGACAAACCTGGGAGCTTAAATTCATAAATTCACAGACACTAAAAATCATGGACTTAATTAGGACACTGGATTTATGGCTTATTACAACAATCTGTAACTCTCTAAACCCCGTTTTGTCCTATGACTCAAGAGGTGTTAACTGGCCACTTCACCTTGTCTCTCACAATATGAGAGATAAGATGGGTGAGGTAATATCTTTTATTGGACAAACTGTGTAAGCTCAAAAGTTTCTCTCTCACCAACAGAAGTTGGTCCAATAAAAAATATTACTTACCTTGTCTCTCTAATATTCTGGGACCCACATGGCTACTACACGACATCTTACATTCTGTGCTAACTGTTTACGCTAAACAATCTGTTCCATCTTGTATTTAGCTGTGACACTTTCCCAGACCTGAAGAAGAGCTCTGTGTTGCTCAAAAGCATGTCTCTCTCACCAACAGAAGTTGGTCCAATAAAAGATATTACCTCACCCTGCTCGTTACTTTACATAGACATTCATGGTCATTCTTCACTTACCTGTTTACTTAGGCCCCTAAGCAATAATAAAACAATTTAAATACGGTTGTGTCCATGACACTACTGTTTGCCTTTGATCTTCTTAAGTGATTTCTACATCAAGTACTAAGTCCTTGTATCTTCCCTCCATCCCTTTTCTTAATGAAAGAAATTCCAAAAGCCCAACAAATATGCTTTGATGTACTCCCTGGATTCTTCTTAAATATTCATGTAATATCAGGTTTTCATGATTTAAACATTTGTATTGACGGTGGCCAGGTGCCTGGTTTCCGACCGGAAAGTCCAGTTGAAAAGGGGACCTGACAGTGTCCAGTTAGATCTACTGACTAGACAGACAAAGTCTGGTTCCTGCAGGAGGGGGAGGCAGAGAAGTACCAGGTCATCATCTGTGACAGTCCCTACCCAGCCGGGGCTGCCTCCTACCTGCATCAGGCAGGTGCAGCTCCCAACCAGGGCCGGCTCTAGGCACCAGCGCTCCAAGCATGTGCTTGGGGCAGCACTTTCCAAGGGGTGGCACTCCGGGTCCTTTTTGTTTTTGTTTTGTTTGGGGTCCAAAAAGTGGGGAGCCGGCCCTGAGCGGAGGTGAGCTGCGGCGGTGCGGGGTGTGGGGAGGGCTGCAGGAAGTAACCCGGGGGCGGGGGGCAGAGGAACCGCTCCTCCCAGCTCACCTCAGCTCCACTGCCGCCTGCTCCCCCGAGCACGCCGCCGCTCCGCTTCTCCCCCCTCCCTCCCAGGCTTGCCACGCGAATCAGCGGGGCGGCGGTGCGCTCAGGGGAGCAGGCGGCTGTGGAGCAGAGGTGAGTTGGGGCAGTGGGGGGCGCGGGGAGGGCCGCAGGAAGTAACCCTGGGGAGGGCAGAGGAACCGCCCCCCCAGCTCACCTCCACTCCACCTCCGCCTCCTCCCCAGAGCGCGCGGCACAGGAATTTTTTTTTGCTTGGGGCAGCAAAAAACTTGGAGCCGGCCCTGCTCCCAACCACAGCTCCTCAGGCAAACCTAGAGGAGAAAGGGGAATAGCAGTCAGCCACGGAAAAGAAGCAAATGGGGAGTGGGGTTTTGGGGGGGAGAGGCATGGCAGATGTGGGGCCTGAGGGGGAAGAGGTAGGATGGGGGAGGTTCTGGCACTCCTGCTAGAATGTCCGGTTTTTAAAAATTACAAAGTTGGCAACCCTATTTGTATCTCTCTCCCATTCATTTTAACAAAGCATTCAGAGATAAATTCAACCACGGTTACTTCAGAATACACTCATGTAACTCCATTAACATGGTTTACATCAGTGTGACTGAGAAGAGAATTTGCCCCAGTGCATCTATGGTGCACACACATTTAATAGACAAAAGGAGAAGGTTGCCTTCATTCCTGTCCATTCTTTGTTAGTTATACAGTTTAAATTCCACCAGCATGTTTAAATACTTTTAAAGGTAGCCTGCACTTATGTTTGCCAGGAGAAATCTAGCAAAGAGAACAATGGAATATCCAAGGCAGGGAGTGTCTTGGCATCTGTGTCTGTATCGCACCCAGCACAATAGGGACCCAGTCTTGATGGAGTCTTTGGGTGCTACAGTAATCTAAGTGAATAATAAAAAATAAGTGTTTCTGATTATGGCTCCTTGTCCTTAACTGGATATTTAAAAAGGAAAGCACAAATGATTCAAATGCACTGACAACCAGCAGAGAGTTAAACCTGTCTCTGCACTTACATTTATTTTTTCTCTAAGTTGGAACTTCCCTGGGTCTTTCTCTTATTAAAGAAGATTTGATTCACATTCAGAGAGAGCCCTCAGTCAAGACCAGTTCACTATTCTTTCACTGTGATGCAGTTAAACAACCATCTGCCCTTCCTCTATTACTCATTTAATTTATACAGCATAATACATTTACTTATATATTTTTTGTCTGAACAGTTTTCATTTTAATATCATTATATCCTTATTTTTGCCAGTCATGAGTTCAGTCTCAGCTGGAGAAAATGCACTTTCCCCTCATGTTATTTTCCTCCTTTCACTTTTCTGTCAATGTTATTTTATTAACACACAGAGCAGGATATGGGATTAGTATTAAACAGCAACATTTTAAAGTTAATTTCACTGTTACATAAATGTTACATACATCATAGAATTTAGCTCATAATATACATCACCTGCAGTGCCACACTATTTCTAAACATTTAAAGGAGTTGATACTACTTGCTTTTGAAAGTTTTTTTTAACCCATGTGATTTACACTCTACATAATTATTGTTTTTCATTTTTTAAAAATCTGTATCTTTTCTTTCCTTTTAAAACAAATATCTCTATGTCACTCTACTTAGCAGCTGTATTCAGTCATAAAAGGGCCACTTGGTATCAGAAAACTCATACATATTTGCCTAATAACACCTTTTAAGTAATCTGCCCCCTTTGTTAATGGCTTTTTTTTAAACCAGCAATACACTAGGAATCAAAATTAGCATCTAAATGAGGATGTTTTAAACGCATGCCTAGGGGTTGTAGTTTTCACCTTATTTTTTTAATAGTTTGCCATGTTAAATTATGTAAAATAGAAATGGTATTTTAGTTTTTAATGAGCTAATGTAGCCCTATCAACCCTCCCTCCCTTTCACTTGCTCTTTCTCTCTCTCTCTCTCTCTCTCTCTCTCTCTCCTTCAAACAGAGTCCACAAACTGTTTTGCAGGTGTGAAAAATGGCCATGAATGAGAAACAAAGTGTCAGCAGACAGAACAGACATCCTCCTCCCCAGCACAGACTGCCTCTCTGTGCTCCTGTGGGCTGGAAGTGTTTGTCTGACGTTTCTGTTGAAATGAAACATTTCTTCTTTATTAATCATTTATAATATATAAAAATAAGCAATCATTTTTATATTTAACTGCAGAAGAAGAGAGTTTATTATGGCTCCAGTCAAATTGCCTTTTCATTTAATTATGGAGCAAGATTAAAAGAACTGAATATGTATACTGTAGCATGGCCAAAGGGTGACTGAAAGGTGGAGGGGAATGTGCTAACCATCTACAAGTAAAGTGTTGGAAGGGTGTAAACAGCTAGAAGGGAAAGGAATTCTTTAGGTTGGTCCAAGGAGGTCAACTAAATGGGGTTGGCTCAAGGAGAAAGAGCAACAATAGCAGCCGGAGCAGCAGGGGACATGCCCTCCCCTCCCTCAGGAGTCTCTTGGGACAGATTGTTTCTATAGGAAAAGGGGATTGGACCAACTGCTCTGTGGGAAGGGGTTGGGAGTGCGAGGAGTGGGGAGGATCTAGATTGGATAACCTACTGAGTAACTCCGAAAATGGGCTGAATCGAACAGGAGTCCAAAACTAAATCAAAAATAGAGAAATGAAAAGAATTATCAAGATGTCCATATGCCATGACAGAATCACCCCATAACCTACTACAGTCTCCTATTCCCTGTTCTTCTTTGGCCCTTCTACCCTGTTGTGAAACCCTCACATTATATCATGTCTAAAACGAAATGAGAAGCTCCTCAGGGCATAAAATGTGTCTTTTTTCTTTTTGGTGTGGCACTCTTTGCACACTTTTGATGCTATAATAATTCCTATACAAAGAAACCTGTCTTAAGAAACCCTCCAGAAACTGACAAAAGTCCAGACATGGTTTTCTAATAAAGGTGTGGAGATTTATACTCCCTACATTTAGGCTGCTATAAGGTATTGCCTCAAGATGGGAGTTGCTTATTAAGGGTTGTCACTTGTACAAGTTTTGCAGAACTGCCTCTCAAAGTAGCCTCATCCCTTGAGCCATTTAAAAGTGAAGAAATCACAGAGTAGTTCTTAGGATTTCACTCCTTTTACAAAAGCGTCTCCATGTAAATAATAATATACACACTTGTGAGGGAAGATACAAATTAAAAAACCCAGCAAGGCATTTGCTAGGGACATGGTCTAATAAATATTAATAATTAATAAAAAAATTAAAGTATTAATAAAATAAATAAAAACAAGTAGCATAAATATTATGCTATATGGAAAATTAGACCAAATTATGTGTATCTATCCGTTCTCTTCTCCGTAGACTCCCATGACTTTTACTCAGGTCTATTGTAACCTCATCCCTATTCTGCCCAGCCTCCTCTCAAGCTTCTGGTCCCTTCATTCCTGCCATCTTCATTGAGGCTTTTGGTGACTTTTTTTCTTTCTATTTTCCCCATTTCTGATCCTCTCCCTGAAGCTTTTGGTTCCTTCCAGGCAACCCCAAGTTCTTTCCCCAGTCCCCCCTTGATGATCCCATGGGAAATTGTTTTCTAGCACGCTATGTGACTCTCCCTTGGGCCTTGGCACTGTTCTAATCCCCAGTGTTCTCAGACTTCCCTGGGAGGAGTATACTGACTGCATTTTGCAGCAGAGCTTGCAACCACTGAATGGAGTGATGCTTGGAACCAGCACAAAAATACTGTCCATTTTTCAAAGAAGACACCCATCTCCATAATGGGATCATCAAAGATAGCGGAGATCTCAGGAAGATGGGGGAAAGGGAGAGGTTGAGAGACATAAATATCAGGGGGGAGAATGAAGAGGGAGCAAGACAGTGAGGTAATTGGAGGGGTGGAGACAATGTAGAACCCTCAGCCAACCAATTCAAACCTTGTACATCTCATTTAGAGGCACATGCACCAGCATATACCAAGATCAAAAGATCCTTCTCTGTGACCATAATGTCTGCCAAATCCCAACCAAAGGAGCTGTTCTGACCCATGAAGAATTTACTAAACCTATGCTGCCTCTTGTAAACCGCAGATCTGGCTACCTCTTGCTAAGAGGAACTATCCTTCTTCTATGCTGACAAAACAACCCACAGTAGTCTCTCAGGCCCAGAGATAAAAATGCTTGTGCTGGAAGAAGCAATCATACCTTGCCAGAACTTAGCCTGGGACTGCAAACAGAAGTATTAGGAAAACTACCAGAAGTATTAGGAAGACTAAAAGATGACCTTGGCAAGTCAGAGTCAATGATGAATACCTTGCAACATAGTCAACTCCTCTTTTTGAGACGGCACTGTAGTAAATGCTCTGAAATCATGGTAGTCTAGACACACTAGACTCCACGCTAGTGACCTCACTAACTACTTACTGGTATCTTGCCTCTGATGCCAGGGGAACATCAGCAAGAGGGTGATTTTGAGCTGGTTCCTGCCACTCCTGGGAGGAGTATACTGTACTGATTATCCGTATTACCAAGCCCTAATCATGGACCAGAAACTCATTGTGCTAGGTGCTGTACAAACACAGAACAAAGAGACAGTCCCAGCCCCAAAGAGCTTACAATCTACTATCTCAGATCTCTACCAGTCTTTCTTCAGGTCACAGCATGGTACAGAAACAGCACTGATCATACTGATGAAGGATGTCCTCATGGTAACAGACAGAGGTGAAACATATTTAATGCAGCTGATCACAAAGTAATGATGCTCCACCTACTGCTCATGTCCAGCCACAAGCCAGGGGAATGGCTCTATGCTTGCTACTCCTATTCCTTTCCAACAGATAGTCCTTAAGAGCGTGATGGGCAGCTGCTCGCCCTCACCCATAGATCCAATATGCAGAGGCAATGTGTGGGGCGACGAGTCTGTGCTTTCGGAGCTGCGATCGAAAAGACGGAATGTGAAGATCTACAAGAAGATCTCAAAAGCCATGACGGAGAGAGGATACAGCCGGGATGCAATGCAGTGCTGCGTGAAAATCAAGGAGCTGAGACAAGTGTACCAGAAGACCAAAGAGTCAAACGGACGCTCCGGATCCCAGCCCCAGACATGCCGTTTCTACGAGGCACTGCATTCCATTCTAGGTGCGGCTGCCACCACTACCCCACCACTGTCCGTGGACTCTGACAATGGGGTATTGTCGACGGCCGCTTCCTCAGAGCTGTTCGCGGACGGGGAAGATGAGGAAGGAGATGAGGAGGATGAGGCAGTCGACAGCGCTTTCAATGCTGATTTCCCCAACAGCCAGAATCTCTTCATCACCCTCATGGAGATCCCCTACCAACCCTCCCAAGGCGGTAACCTGGACCGTGAATCAGGGGAAACATCAGTGGGTAAGTGTTTTAAACATTTATTTTGAATAGAATAGGCAGGGTATGTTAGCAATGGGTTTTTAATGATTAGTTTGCCCTAGGCGCTTAACTTTTTAGTCCTTGCCAGTGCAGCTACTGGAAAAGTCTGTTAACATGTCTGGGGATAGAGTAGAAATCCTCCAGGGACATCTCCACGAAGCTCTCCTGGAGGTAATGTGAAAGCCTTTGCTTCAGGTTCCTGGGGAGAGCGGCCTTATTGCTCCTCCATGGTAGGAAATTTTTCTGCGCCAGGCTAGCAGCAGGTACTCCGGTATCATTGCCTGGCAAAGCATGGTGGCATACGGCCCTGGTGTTTGCTGGCATTCACGCAGCATGCGGTCTTTCTCTGTCTCCGTAATCCTCATCAGAGTGATAACACTCATGGTGACCTGCTTTGAATTAGGGGAATTTTAGTATGGGGACTGATTGCCTGTTCCTTTAAATAACTGTAACCGGCGGTTTACAGCCATGCGGTGGGGGCGGGGACGCAAACCGATCATGCTGAGCGGTTCACTGGCAGCGTGCAGGGATCTTTCCCGGGGACAGCCGCGACGGGGGTGGGACAGGGGCAGAGTTCATGCTGGCTGGATCGCCAGCAGCAGGAACTGGTCAATGCTAGGAGCATTGCTTGGAACGTGAAAGGAGGGCACTGCTGTAAATTAAGCTTTAAGCAGCCAAAAGTCTACGGCTTACCATGGCCTCCTGCTAACAGAATTTCATTGTCCGGCCCCGCTTGTGTGATCTGTACAGCAAGATCCCAGACACTCAATGTGAAGACAGAAAATTCGACCTTGTACTGAGTGCACATATGATAGGTACTGTGCATGGTCTTGTTCACAGAGAAAGACTATATTCATTGTTTGCAAAAATTTATCTTTTTGAGGAATTCACTCCCTTTTTCCCATCCCACAGCTGCGAGTGTCTCCCGAGCTACCCCGGCATCCCCCTCCCAGAGGCTGGCGCAGATCAGCGAAAGGAAAGGACAAGGGACGAGATGTTCTCAGAACTTATGGTCTGTTCCCGAGCCAAGGCGGCACAGCAGACCCAGTGGAGGGAGAACATGTTGCAATACCAGCGATCACACAGTGAACGGGAGGACAGGTGACGGCAGGAAGACCAGCAGGCAACTGAAACGCTGCTTAAACTAATGAGGGAGCAAAAGGATACGCTCCGGCGCCTTGTAGATGTTCTGCAGGACCGGAGGCAGGAGGACAGAGCCCCGCTGCATTCTATCTCTAACCGCCCTCCCCCGCCACAAAGTCCCATCCACCCCTCACCCAAAGTCCCAAGAAGGAGGGGTGGCAGGGGCCATGAAAACAGTCACTCCACCCCTGCAGACTGCTCAAATTGCAGAAGGCTCTCATTCCCAAAGCTTTGATACGTCCTTTCCTTCCCTCCAAATGCACCTCACCCAAGCCCCCATCCCAGTTTCATCCCCTAACTGTGTAGTTCTTAATAAAAAATATGTTTCTGTTAATTACTGTTTCCGTCATGTTCTTTTAGAGGACAGTGTGTTTGAAGGGGGAGAAGGGGGTTGGTAGTTGGAGAGGACAGTCACCTTTAGCAAAGTACAGACACGGGGGCAGGTTCAGCAGAAGGTCACACACACATTGCAGTCACTAGGCACACTGGTCAGTCTGGGAGGTGGTTTTCATGTTCTGTGTGTGGGGGGCTATGTGAGTTTGTGGCTGGGGAGGGCGGTTACAGATCTTATGCAGCAGTCCTTAGCCTGTATGACAGAGCCACGCAGCAGGGGATCTGTAACCGCCCTCCCCCGCCACAAAGTCACATAGCCCCCACACACAGAGTCCCGAAAAGGAGGGGTGGCAGGCTCCATTGAAACAACCAGTCCACCACTGCGGACCACTCTAGGAGCAGGAGCCTGTCATTCCTCGAGTTTAGAAGCATCCTTTCCATCACTACACCCACTCCCCACCACAGTCTGCGTCCCAGTTTCAACCCTTTACCGCAAAATCCTTAATAAAGAAAACTGTGTTAATGAACAAAGTTTCATTTATTTTATTTTTAAAGGTGTGTTGGAAGGGGGGGAAGGTGGTTGGTAACTGGAGAGGATAGTCAACATTAACTGGGTAAAGAAACGGGGGCAGGTTCAGCTTCTGTTTAAAAAAACGTAATAGTCACAGGTTACCCTGGTCACTCTGGAACCTAGCTTTCAAAGCTTCCCGGATGCACAGCGCGTCCCGCTGGGCTCTTCTAATCACCTGGGTGTCTGGTTGGGAGTAATCAGCAGCCAGGCAATTTGCCTCAACCTCCCACCCCACCATAAACGTCTCCCCCTTGGTCTCACAGAGATTGTGGAGCACACAGCAAGCTGCAATAACAATGGGGATATTGGTTTCGCTGACATCAGAGTGAGTCAGTAAGCTTCTCCATCTCCCCTTCAGACGTCCAAAAGCACACTCCACCACCATTCTGCACTTGCTCAGCCGGTAGTTGAAGAGTTCTTTTTCACTGTCCAGGCTGCCTGTATAGGGCTTCATGAGCCAGGGCATTAGTGGGTAGGCTGGGTCCCTGAGGATGACTATAGGCATCTCCACCTCCCCAACAGTTATTTTGTGGTCCGGGAAGTAAATACCTTCCTGCAGCCATCTAAACAGACCAGAGTTCCTGAAAACATGAGCATCATGAACCTTGCCTAGCCATCCAACGTTGATGTTGGTAAAACGTCCCCTATGGTCCACCAGTGCTTGCAGCACCATTGAAAAGTAGCCCTTTCGGTTAATGTACTAGCTGGCCTGGTGGTCCAGTCCCAGGATAGGGATGTGAGTTCCATCTATAGCCCCACTGCAGTTTGGGAATCCCATCGCAGCGAAGCCATCTATGATCACCTGCACGTTTCCCAGGGTCACTACCTTTAAGAGCAGTAGCGCAACGATTGCATTGGCTACTTGCATCACAGCAACCCCCATGGTAGATTTGCCCACTCCAAATTGGTTCGCAACTGACCGGTAGCTGTCTGGCGTTGCAAGCTTCCAGAGGGCTATGGCCACTTGCTTCAGGACAGTCAGGGCTGCTCGCATCCGGGTGTCCTTGCACTTCAGGGCAGGGGACAGCAACTCACAAAGTTCCAGGAAAGTTCCCTTACACATCCGAAAGTTTCGCTGCCACTGTGATTCATCCCAGACCTGCAGCACTATGCGGTCCCACCAGTCCGTGCTTGTTTCCCAGGCCCAGAATCGCCATTCCACAGCATCAACATGACCCATTGCCACCATGATGTCCACGGCGTGGGGTCCCATGCTTTGTGAGAGGTCTGTGCCCCTCTAAGACTTAATGTCCTCACCGCGCTGCCGTAGCCTCCTCACCCGATTTCTCAGCATCTGCCTCTGAAAAAGGTGGATGATAAGGCGCGAGGTGTTGACAATGGCCATAACTGCAGCGATGAATGCAGCGGGCTCCATGCTTGTGGTGCTGTGGCATCCACACTGTCAGTCACCAGAAAAGTGCGCGAACTGATTGCCCGCCGGCACTTTCACAGAGGGAGGATGGGAGTGAGGGTTGAATGACAACAGTTACCCAAAACCACCCTCGACACATTTTTTGCCCCAGCAGGCATTGGGGGCTTGACCCAGAATTCCAGTGGGCAGCGGGGACTGCGGGAACTGTGGGATAGCTACCCACAGTGCACCACTTCCAATGTTGACGCTTGCCCCATTAGTGTGGACTCACAAAGTCGAATTACTGTCTTTAGTGTGGATACACACGTTCGACTTTGTAATATCGGTTCCACAAATTCGCTTTAAGTAAAATTGAACTACTCTCGTAGTGTAGACATACCCTTAGGGGCAGGCTAGACTCATCACAGACCCTAGAACAGTGGTTCCCAAACTTGTTCCGTCTCTTGTGCAGGGAAAGCCCCTGGCGGGCCAGGCCGGTTTGTTTACCTGCCACATCCGCAGGTTCAGCCGATCGCGGCTCCCACTGGCCGCGGTTCACTGCTCCAGGCCAATGGGAGCTGCTGGAAGCGGTGGCCAGTACGTCCCTCGGCCCGCGCTGCTTCCAGCAGCTCCCATTGGCCTGGAGCAGCGAACTGCAGCCACTGGAAGCTGCAATCGGCCGAACCTGCGGATGCGTCAGGTAAACAAACCGGCCCGGCCCGCCAGGGGCTTTCCCTGCACAAGCGACGGAACAAGTTTGGGAACCACTGCCCTAGACAATCAAATGGCAGAAATCACTACACATGCCTCATTCTGTAATGACTCTCTGACCTTTCCTCTCTGAGGATGACCTGTCCATGCACAGTGGCTCAGAATGGACTCCCATGACACGTTCTTGAGGCCTGATGGCTTAACACCTCCCTCCCTTAGAGATCACCTCTTTCCTCATGACATACTGCCACAGCTGCAATCACTGGAGGCACTCAAGGGGGACCATCCTCAATTTAAGAGAGAGCAGGCTGGTAGGAGGTGTGATTCTAAGAGCTCTGAGGGTTCACTGTTATGTAACAGCAACTCTTATCAGGCCGGACAAACTCACTACACCTAACACATTGATGTCATAGTATTTATCTATAAAGAGCCTCTTGTAAGGTATCCAGTGAAGGCTGGTAATACACTGGTGATTAATATCATTGTGAAATGTATTAATTGTATATGAGGAATTCTGGATATTTACTGATATCATGCTTTGAAATCTCTGACCAAACAAAGGAAGAAACAGTTTTTCTTGCAGACAGTAGAGAAGGTAGTTATCTCCTCATTTGTAATGTAAATTGAGCATTGAGGATCCAAACATAATGGAAGATGCATTTGCATGGAAGTCAACAGTTAAGAGTCAGGTTGACAGGAGGATGTGACATCAGCCTGGGAAGACACTGGAGATTGAACCCCAGGGGTTCATCCTGACTCTGGAAACAAAGACAATAAACTCTGGGAAATATAAGGAGAAGCAAAAAGACATTTTGTTATCCATTTGTGAGGAGACCCCTGGTAGCGCATAGGGGAATCATGAAAATCTGGATCCTGGTTTGATTGAAAAAATCAGTAAGCTCTATGAGGGTGAGAAAACTGTTTTAGCCACAGAACTGCAGCTTGCTAAAGTTATGCCTAGTCTCTTAGAAGTGTGTTATCCTTTTGCTTCCTTTGTAGCCAATTCTGTATCCACTATTCTTGCTTTAGATCACTTAAATCTCTATCTTTGTTAACAAACTTCTCTTTGTTTTATCATGAGTAGATCTCAGTGCTATAATGTTAAGCAAAGGGTGAATTCCTAGTTGAATCAAACAAGCTGGTGTGTACACTGTCAACTTTAGAGATAGCAAACTTGGTAACTTCTGTGAGCATCCTCTGACAGAGACTAGATACTCCTGGGGAGGACTCTTTCAGGGGACTTGGGACCAGGGATGCACCACATGTTACCTGCAAAGCAAATTAAGGGCTGGCTGAGAAGTTTGTCTGTGGTGGCTATCGGACTGGATGGCAAGGAGTTTCCACCCAGTTTAGCACTAGCAAATCTCTCTCTCACTGATGCAGGGAAATTACACAGCAACCTATGGTTTTGGGCACTGTGAGAAATCATCACAGGAGGGTACTCTCTGTAGGAGGCCCCGAAGCAATCCCCCCACCCACCCTGATCTGACAGAGCCCTGGTCTGTTGGCCTTCAGGATATGCTAAAAGGTATGTCATTTGTGAGGGCTGATGCAGAGGGTGGGTCTGTCCATTGCCATGAGCATATCCCTAGGGAAGAGGAGTTTTGTGTTTTGTAGACGATTTGGTGCTGTTGAGGGGGGCAGGCTGCTGTTTAATTTTACTTCTGTAACTTCTGGTAGAGGTTTTACGTCTGGCTAGGACCCTCTTTTTAGTATTGTGGAAATTCATATAGACAGATACACAAATAAGAAGCTCACGAGGAAGCTTAAATGGGACATAAAGTCAGACTACTCACACAATTAAGGGCTACTTACATGAGTAAGAGTTGCAAGATCAAGCCCTCAGTTGCTAGTTCTAGTGATTCTTGAGTGAGTAGTTGATAAAATATTGGAAATTTACATGGAGGATGCGGAGGACAGGGAACAAGATCATAATCAGTATTTTGAGATCAACTCTCCCAAGCACTGCCAGGAGGCACTGAACTCACAAGAGTCATCCAGTGTCCTGCAGATTTGAGCCATTAGAGAATTAGATGTTAGAGGTGGTCATCAGAACGTCTGAAATAGATTAATAGACCCACAAAATATAATGCCAGAAGGGACCCTCTAATCATCTGGTCCAAAATCCTTCATAACAGTGGCCATGGAATCTCACCTAAGCCTTATTTACACAGGGAAATTGATGGCCATAGGTATTGTGGAATATGCTGTTCCTCAATAGCAATTCCAAATAACTCCCTATATAGACATTCTATTCTGGAATAGAAGTGATTTTAGTAAGACATCTAATTTTGACATAAATATTTCAAGTGACGGAGAATCCACTATATCCCTTGGTAAAATGTTCCCGTGGTTAATTACTCTGCTAAAAACATATGCCTTATTTCCATCTTTGATGGTTGCTCATGCTTTAATTTTATTTTTACTGTTCATCACTTTTTATCATTTGAAGTTAAAAAAGCAGGTACTATAACAGGGATAATCAATAGGGTTGAAGTTTAACGTAGGAATAATCCAACTTAGTTATGGACGTAATCACCTTGAGCAGATGCCCTTGTTTATTATGATATCAACCAAGTTGGATTATTCCCTCATAATCCATAGCTCCTGTTGATAATCCCTTACATTGATAACAATTGTTAAATAATTACTAAGAGTTAAATATTTGTTAAATTGCTATTTTTAAACTTTTCATTTGGATTCTTCCTATATAGCTATTTTTAATTTCCTTTCTGGTTTTTCTTTTTTTTTTTTTTCTTTTTTTTCTTATAATTATATGTCTCGTTTTAGATATTGTGTCTGCTTATTCCTTATACTAAGCTTTGGCATCATCTCATGTATTTTTAATAACATTTTATGGCTAGTTTTTATAATTTAGTTTTCTGTTCTTGAGACTCAGTTCTCTAAATCTTTCCAGTTATAAATCCACTTTTCTTCTTGATTCATTCTCTGAGTTATTTTTCTTTGATTATTTTTCTCCCCCATTTTCTTTCATTTCTTCTCTGTTGATTCATTCAGTATATTAAATGCCGATCACAAAATAAATGTACATTCACAGAAACTATTTCCCTCCCTCTTTCACCCATCCAACATTATCTAAACGATGTGAAAAGTGAAAACAAGAATTGGATTATAATAATCTATGTATTTTCAATGTTATTCCCTTCACTTGCAATTTAACATTAGGAATGTGTAAACTCCTACTAGCTGTGCTGTGTGGCAGGGTAACAAAGCCTTTGCTATTTGTTCAGCCGAGCTAATTATAGATTCCAAGGACTGCTTTCTGAGTTAGTGTTCCTCCACATTCTCTGAAAAATAGTCTCTCTGAGGACATTTGAAAAGCCCACGTATTTTCCAAGACTATTCAGACACTTAATATTGGAACCAGAAAACAGAACAAGTCTTAAATTTATTGCAAATATTGTGTCCTGTGAAAAATTTACTTCAGTCCTAAATAAGGGTCCTATGGCTGGATCCAGGTTCAAATTAACAAAGAGGATTTAGGTTGAGCATTGCACCATCTGATGTTTAGAAGCCCTATTGCCAAGTTGAATCCACAGCCCCAAGTTTGTCACCCAGGTCCCCATATAATGCACGAGGATTGTTATCTGTCTAAAAATGGGACTTACAAAATCCAGCATGCTGAGCAGGGAGTTGTCCCAAGCTAGCCATTAGGAAATGCCTAGGAGAAGAGGAGGCCCCTCAAAGAGGTTTAGGGGCCAAAGGGAGGTACCTCACTCTGCTCGGGATTCACAGCCCAGAACGCTCTCCTGGAGGCCGCAGATCAGCAAGGGACTTAAGCATGTACATGACTTTAAGCATGTGAGTGATCACAATGATGTCACTGGGTCTATTCACATGCTTAAAGTTAAGCACATGCTTAAGTGCCTTGCTAGATTGAGGTCATAGTGCTTACTAACAGGAGTAGTCCCAGTGTAATCATGGTAGTAAGCACTATGCCCAATGCTAAGTGTTTGCAGGAGTAGGCCCACACTTAGCAGCAAGTGAAATAGATACATATTGGACAATTTTCCAAAGAAGCTGGAAGTCTGGGAGCTATGACCCCTTCTGTGAGAGGATTCCAGACACATTCAAGTGAATTTTATACTTAGTACTTCTGTCTATCTCATCCAAAGATCTTGGAGCACTTTATGCGGATTTAAGTCTCTCAACACACCTGTGATGGCAGTATCAGATCCATTGTACAGACAGATACATGGAAACAACAGATAGATAACTGACATACCCAAGAGCATAAGGAGCAAGCCAGTGGCAGAGCAGAAACAGAACTCAGTTCTCCTGACTATAATTCCCCAACTCCATCCACCCACCTGAAGACCATGGTTCTGCCCTCTTTATTTCCAGTGTGGGATAGTACAACAAAAGAGTAAGTGCGGATGCAAATAAGCAGAATGATTATCTGCTCCACAAACTACCAGAGGATAACATTCAATTCCCAACCCAGCTAATACTGTCATCAGATTACTTAGCACTGAGATTTATGAAATGATCTGTAATTCAAGGAGTACATGCACGGGGCTATTACTTGGAAGGGAAAGGATGCAATGGGAAACCAGGGACCATCTCAGCCTCAATAAGTCGCTTGCCTGTTTGAACTAGAGTAAATGGTGGATTTTCTATAACTTGAAGTCTTTAAATCAAGATTTGAGGACTTCAGTATCTCAGCCACAGGTTATTGGCCTATTACAGGAGCAGCTGGGTAAGGATCTGTGGCCTGTGATGTACAGAAAGTCAGACTACATGCTGGTCCCTTCTGGCCTTGAAGTTTATCAAACTACAACTTGGGTTTAAGCTGTGTAAGTTATGATTATTTCAGTTCATTAAAATAAATTCCTATGGCAGAAAATGAGTTGGCCAAAGTTACCTTAAGTTTTCATACCTACCCATTTAGTATATTAATAATACTTTGCACGTGTATAGCTTCTTCCATCTGAGCATTCACAATGCTTTACAATTTTCCATAAATTCAGACCAAGCTACTTATGTATTATGCTCATTTTACAAGGGGGACAATTGAGGCACAAAGTGGTGATCTGATATACCCAAGGTCACATAATAAATCAGCAGCAAAATTGAGAACATAGAGCAGAACCTTCAGGCTTCCAATTCTATGCTTTAACCACTAGACCTTCTTCCCACTCTTTCAAAGCCTTTCCTTCAAAAATTAACATTCATTATGGACACAACATGTGAACATTCTTTATTCTTCATCCTCTTTGTATTAACATCTCATTTCCAGCCTCCACTCCTCACCCCTACTGTGTTTTATTGTGTGGGGAATAATTTGTATTGATTAATACAAGTTTTCTGCATGCACTATACAGGACATGAAAATCAACCTTACACTGAGTTTCACAAAATAGTATTAATAATCTTACTGGCTGGAAGTTAGCCAACTATCTAATCATTACTGTATGAGTACGGACACCGCACAGCATGCCGTATCACTGAGGTAATAAACAATAGATTTGTTAATTTAGTCTGAAAGCATTCTTGGTTCTCTTTAGTTTGCAACCACCTCCAAATCTGTTTTACATATCTCTTACACTGCAGTTACATTTAGTTGTGTTCCACAATAGAGAGTCTGAAAGATTTGCATGAGCGTGTGCTATTTTACAATATAACTCACATTGGACCATTGCATTCTCTTTGCTGGTCTCCTCTTGTGAGCACTTGTGAGTTAAATCAAAAGCATGTAGCTGCAAGACTAGAGTTGCTTCTTGTGATTCATTCATTATCTTTACAAAATGTAAATACAAAAATATACCCTGTTTATACCTATGAATTCAATGAAACCAGCAAAATAAAGTAACATCTCCTTTCTGAACAGAAATTTGGCCAGGAGTGTGTCTCCCCAGTTATGAAAGAATTAGCACTTGATAAAGTTTCTAGGGATTAAGTTTCCAAATCTTTATCAGACACCCTGGATTGCATTTTTAAAGATTACTGTACTTAACTACATAATCATCTGTTGGCAATAATAATTTATCTTATCGCCATGCTACATCCTATCTTAAAGCTACCTTACTATACACAGTGTTGATATAGAAACACTTGATCGGTAATTAAAAGGGCAAGGCAAACTGATCTGTAAACCATATGAATATATTTTATGTGACTGACCAATAATAAACAATTATCACCCACATTTTGTGGGATTGTGGTGGGGGGAGTTAATTTCACTGCTGGTGACAGCAACACTTGGTGTTTCTAAACCTGAACTCGTGTTTTCTTAGTAATGAGAAATGGAAAAGACTTGACAGGTCATCCGGGTTTATTCATTCTGCTATGGTAGGACTGTACATTTTCTAGTGCTTTATCCAATCTAGTTTTAAATATTTCTAACACTGAGGCTTGAAACACTTCCAGGATTCCATTCCAGTTTAGTGACGTGCAGAGAGGCATGCACAAGCGCTATATTAAATCCAGCAGATCCTATGCCCTGTTGATGCTGCCTCTCTCAGCTCCCTGGACTCAGAGATGGGGGAGGAAGGCAGAGGAACTAACCATTTTGAGATACTGACCCCAGCAGGAGGCAGCAGTAGTAGCTCCTAGTGGAAAGAACCTGGCGCGCAGCAGGGGCAGGAGTAGCTGAGTGCACGCACTAAGTGGTCCAAATGGGTCTCCTGCAGTGCTGTGCCCCCAAGCCACACAGGGGCTGTGATAGAGAGATTTGCTCCCTTGGTTTGCAGGCTGTTTTAATTTAACCAAAGCACACATTTAGCTCTTTTTCCTCAAAAATCAGTTGCCTCAGACCCTAGCTAGTTTTGTTGCATTTCTGTCTGATTTGTGTCTACACTTGTCTCTATGTATCTTCCAGTTTACTCCTTCTCATTAAATGGACAGTTTTCCCTCAGATGGTTAGTTTTCCCAGCTGAATTGCATTTTGTTACTTCCTGCCCATATTTCTAACCTCGGCAGCACCCTTTGTGTTATCATGTTTGTCTTCACCACACCTTCCAATTTAGAATCATCTAGAGATGTCATTCATGTGCTGTTTACAACCTCTTCCATACCATTAAAATATCAAAACAAAATGAGAACTAACAGTAATGTCTCACCATAATAGATACACTGATGTTTATTATTACCCTTTGCTTTAGCACATATAGTACCTTCCATCTGAAAGTGCTTCAGAAATGACTGATTCGGGCCAGGTCTAAAATTTAGGTCCACTTAGCTACATTGCTCAGGACTGTGAAAAATGTCATACCCTGTGCGACGCAGATTGACCTAACCCCTTCTGTAGACACAGCTCGGTCAATGGAAAAATTCTTCCGTCAACCCAGTTACCACCTCTCGGACAGGTGGATATACTACAGTGATGGAAAACCCCTTCCATCAGCATATGAAGTATCTATGCTACAGCGGCACAGCTGCAGCACCATAGCTGTACTGTAGTGTACTGTGCTGTAGTGTAGACATACCCTAAGACTCACAAAACCCCTGAAAGGTAAGTGTATAAAGTTCTATTATACCCATTCTACAGATGAGGAAAGGGTAAGGAAAGTTGACTTCAATAGTCACTGAATCAGGCCCAAATTGAGGAACAAAGAAATTAAGTGATTTGTCCAAGGTGACACAGAGCATCAGTAACAGGACTAAGTCTTGAATAGAGGTGTCCTGATCTCCAGTACAATGTTCTAACCATTACATAACTGCCTCCTCTTTAAAAGTTTCCTTTAGTAATCTACATCACTGCCACTTTCCTTGCATGGGAATTGCTATATAAATGTATAAGCATATATGCTCTTTCAGCTAGTTTCCATCTAAGCCAATTTAAATTATTTTTGAGAGTAAAATTTCATTAGACTCTGTATCAAATGCTAAAATACAAATATATTAGATGTCCTACACTCCCTTCATCCTCCAAACCATAAATCTATAATAAAATGTTTTAGCAATTGTGATTTTTTTCCACTCCTATTTTTCAGATAGTGTGTTTTCCTAACCAAATGTAGGTCACCCTTGCTCACTTTGAGTACCACCTTATTCCAAGAGTGGTGAGTCCAATGGCACCACTTGCAAAGCAAAGTGCTACTCAGTGTGAGCAAGGGTTTCAGAATACATCCCTTTATTCACAAGCTCAGTCTCGTCATCCATGACACAAAACAAATATGGAGCCATAAGACAGTCTTGGAGCTTTATTTCAAGCTTGATAGGTGAATAGCTTCTTGATCTCTTCTTTGGGGATCCATGCCGATTTCCACATGGAGACATTTTTGGAGACTCCATGTGAAAATCAGCAAGAGGCATTTTCACCCGCTTAAATTGCTGTATCTCATTTTCTTGCTCTTTCATTATGGAAGAGCTGAGTAGGCCTGCAGAATAATTTAGCAGTGGATCATATTCAAGGTCAGTTGCTGGACAACTATGGTCAATGACATATTTACTGGATACCAAATGACAGCTTTTGCTAGAGTACTTCGAGACTGGGCCGGTTTTGTTTAATATCTTTATTAATGATCTGGAGGATGGTGTGGACTGCACTCTCAGCAAGTTTGATGATGACACTAAACTAGGAGGCGTGGTAGATACACTAGAGGGTAGGGATCGGATACAGAGGGACCTAGACAAATTAGAGGATTGGGCAGAAAAAAACCTGATGAGGTTCAACAAGGACAAGTGCAGAGTCCTGCACTTAGGACGGAAGAATCCCATGCACTGCTACAGACTAGGGACCGAATGGCTAGGTAGCAGTTCTGCTGAAAAGGACCTAGGGGTCACAGTGGACGAGAAGCTGGATATGAGTCAACAGTGTGCTCTTGTTGCCAAGAAGGCTAACGGCATTTTGGGCTGTATAAGTAGGGGCATTGCCAGCAGATCGAGGAACGTGATCGTTCCCCTTTATTCGACATTGGTGAGGCCTCATCTGGAATACTGTGTCCAGTTTTGGGCCCCACACTACAAGAAGGATGTGGAAAAATTGGAAAGAGTCCAGCGGAGGGCAACAAAAATGATTAGGGGTCTGGAGCACATGACTTATGAGGAGAGGCTGAGAGAACTGGGATTGTTTAGTCTCCAGAAGAGAAGAATGAGGGGGGATTTGATAGCAGCCTTCAACTACCTGAAGGGGGGTTCCAAAGAGGATGGAGCTCGGCTGCTCTCAGTGGTGGCAGATGACAGAACAAGGAGCAATGGTCTCAAGTTGCGGTGGGGGAGGTCCAGGTTGGATATCAGGAAAAACTATTTCACTAGGAGGGTGGTGAAACACTGGAATGCGTTACCTAGGGAGGTGGTGGAGTCTCCTTCCTTGGAGGTTTTTAAGGCCCGGCTTGACAAAGCCCTGGCTGGGATGATTTAGCTGGGAATTGGTCCTGCTTTGAGCAGGGGGTTGGACTAGATGACCTCTTGAGGTCCCTTCCAACTCTGATATTCTATGATTCTATGATTCTATGACAGGGAGATCAGTCTGAGAATTGACTCCCCATTCAGTCCTGCTGCCAGCATCATGGGAGGGAAACTGAGCTGGTCCATGAATTTTCAGATTTGCACAGGCTACCACGTAGTTGCATGGGATGCTTGTGTCTGCCAGGCAGATACTAAAATTATTCTCCAAGTTGCCACCAAAATACCAGCCAGTCACACAGTTTACCAAAAGAAAAACTGAAATGGATTGGAGACAGCATTCAGACAAGCTCCAAGTCTATTTCATTTGCCAGCCGCAAAGCTCACTGGTTCAGCCTTGTCCCGCCACAGCTTGGTGCCTGGTGCAGAATATATGGATTAAACAAGAGGCAGCTGTGAATTACGTAAGATTTGCTAGCGATACACAGAAAATCAAAACAAACCTTGTGTGGTTAATATAGTCACCACAACCCAGTGATAGAATTATAGCTCTGTGATTCAATATTTACCTGTATTCATAAGAAGTTTATATGGCTATAGATCTACTTATTTTTTCCCTCCCCATCTCCCTTCTCTCACCCTTTCTAGTCTCCATTTATCCCTCTAGGCCTATCTTTACCCTCTCCTTACTGACTTCTCACTTGACCTCTTCTCCCTTTGTGTCTTTTTTTTTCTTCTAAAAGATTTGGTTAGTGCAAGTTGAAGGCCATTAGAGTTGCTTTAGCTGAACTCTACTCTGGACTGTTTGTTGCTGACACGCAAGAGGCAATTGCTGAAGTGGACAAAAGCCCCCATGCTGTAATCAAAGACTTTGATCATTCGTACGTGTAATATCCTGCCCACAAATGTAACTGGTAGATTTTCATCATTCCCAGGTGTGTGACCTTCAGTCTGTGGAATTATCACTTTTCTGTACACGGATTGTACAGCTGTAATATGGGTTCCAGGCACAATTGGGTTAAATGTATCACACCTTTCACAAATGACTCACTGTGTGGTATGTACCTGTAGCTTCTTTGCAATGGACTGCAGCAGCACGGCAGACACTCTCGGGTTCAAAGCTACCTCCTTTTTCTCTCACGTGATTTTTCTGATTTCGTGGCAACAGGTGTCCTGAGGTGCAATGAGGTTTGATATGCCGTTCGAACAACCTAATAAGTTGGCCCTTCGTGTTAAAAAGCTTCCAATATGTTTTGCCACACACAAAAAACTGTAACAAGCTTTGAAACCAAAATCTCAACTCAAGGCCAGTTTTGGATTACAACTAGGAGGATAATCCACTAAGCGATGAGCTTCAGACCTCACTTCTCTAGCCAGCTATTTGTGAGGTAGAGGGTTTATTTTTCCAATAAATGTCTGACTTTGCACCTATATTCTTTGATCACAGATCAATCCTGACCCACTGCAATTTCCTCCATCACTTGGCAGACTCCCTGATGCTGGTGGAATACCCCCATTCTGGTGGTGCTATTTTACATTTCTTTAGCTCCAGACAGCAAAGTCCTCTTATAAGATCAGATTGTCCCTTTTTGCATAGAAAGTCATGGAAGAGGACTTTTTCTGAGCTTCCCTTCATGGTACTGTCATGCAAGAGGGGGTATAGTTTGCATCCACCATGGAAAAGCTGCCCTCAAATTTGGCAAACCCTGGGGAATCCACAAGAGGTCAGAGCCTTCTGTATAGATGTCCTATATTAATGCCTTCTCCACTGGCTCTTCCTCCAGGCAATGCAGTTGCGCAGTTGCACAGGTGAAACTGAGAGTAGGGAGGCTAGTACTAGTGATGATGCAAGAGTCAGAAAGAACAGTTTGACTTGCAAATCCCAGGGTGAGTTTTCAGGGCTGGCAAATAGAAAAGTTATCTTTACCCGTATAAGCTGAGCAAATCTAGTATGGAGACAAAATGAGACGAGAAATATGGAGCCACCAACCATGTTTCTTAATCCACTTTTTAGAGTCCCTTTTCAAAATAACACCACACTTTAAATGTAGTTTAAAATAAAATGGCAGCATGACATAGACTATATTTAGAGTGCATGAATTTTGCTGGGATCTATTCGACAAGCCATTTTTAAAGGAAAGATTAAACACCAAGAATCACAGAATCACCCCAAGAATCACGTTGCGTCTGACAAAGTGGGTATTCACCCAAGAAAGCTTATGCTCCAATACATCTGTTAGTCTATAAGGTGCCACAGGACTCTTTGTCACTTTTTAAGAATCACAGAGAAGCCCAGTTCAAACAGATTCCAAACACGACAGGGTGCTGATTTGCTACTGTAATTTAATTCATGTGCATAATTAGTTCTGCAAAGACAGTGAGGGACATAGTGTCAATCCTGGGTCAGGCAGAGGTCCTACTGGCAAAATATCAACCGTTAAATTATTTGGCAAGAATCCCCATGTTTCTTCATAGGGTACTCAGGACATCTAAAATTAATACCTTGAAATCGAAAAGAGCAGACGGAAAGGTACACTACTATCACCAGCTAAGCAATTTTAGAGCAATAGATTAGAGTTCCTTTATTTTGCCCCCAGCATCTTTCAGTGAGATAATTAAAAACTCTTAAAGGAGTTTGCTGGCTTAGCAGTATTTCTTAACATCAGTAAGGCAGTGGGCTACCTAGACGAAAGTACAGTGGAACAGGTCCATCAGTCTCTCCCTCTTGAGGTATGGCTGTGGCCAGCTACTGTAGATGTATTTGTTGGTTAATTTGTCAGCAATGTACTCAAACAAAGAACCTCTTTTTTATGGGCAGGTGCAGACAAAGCTTGCAAGAGCTACAAACACACACAAAAAAGACTCCATAAAAAAGAGAGATGGCCTTGCTGTGATGGTTGTTCTCTCTGATTTTCTGTAATAGACTTCAGTTTGCCATGAAATTAAATTTATAGCATACCTGCGAGACATGAAGGGCCACATTTATCCCTGGTGTAACTCCACTGAAGTCACTGGATTTACACTGGAATTTGGAAGGGAGAATCCAGCAGAGCTTTGCTATTCCCTGCCTAGACATTAAAGGCAGCATTTTCATGGGGAGGCCATTTCAAGCCAAATAACTGGTTGTGTGAATGGTTTGCAGAAAGGCTTTTTATAAAAAATGGAAAATGTACAGGCTCCGCAGTTTCCAGAAACTATTAATAAAAAGACACAAATTTAAATGTTGTTTTCCTTTGAGAGTACTCTTAAAAGGACAGATGCAATATCAAACAATGGAAAGCTTTTGGGGCCACTGTAGCACCTCCAGGCTTTAATATTCTGAGACAAACTAGTGCTTTTTCAGGCATAGGGTTGAAAATGAAGCTGAGGAACCATTTTTTCACAATAAAATTCATCCTCTCTAGTGGTGAGTGTTTTTTCAGTTGCTTAGTGTCAGTGAAAATTACCTTAAAGGTAGTCTATATTAGGTTGTCTACAAAATCATGACTAGTGTGGAAAAAGTAGACAAGGAAGCGTTATTTACTCCTCCTCATAACACAAGGACTAGGGGTCACCAAATGAAATTAATATGCAGCAGGTTTAAAACAAACAAAAGGAAGTATTTCTTCACACAACACATAGTCAACCTGTGGAACTCCTTGCCAGAGGATGTTGTGAAGGCCAAGACTATAACAGGGTTCAAAAAAGAACTAGATTGATTCATTGAGGATAGGTCCATGAATAGCTATTAGCCAAGGTGGGCAGGGATGGTGATCCTAGCCTCTGTTTGCCAGAAGCTGAGAATGGGCAACCGGGGATGGAGTACTTGATGATTACCTATTCTGTTCATTCCCTCTGAAGCACTTGGCATTGGCCATTGTCAGAAGACAGAATACTGTGCTAGATGGACCTTTGGTCTGACCCAGTATGGCCATTCTTATGATGCCACAGTGGCTTGTGCCAGTCAGGATTTTTGAGCACAACAATTGGGCTGAATATTATCAGCACACAGAGGCTGAATCAATGTTAATTTTTATCATGCACTCGTCCTGTCCATGTGTTGTATCCACGTGTTGTCTCGTTTTATTCTTAGATAAGCTTTTAAGGACCAGGGAGGGTGTTTTTGTTGAGTGTTTGCTCTGCACCTAGCATACTGAGGCTGGCGCTTCTTGGCTCATAGCACAATACAAGTAATAAATAAACCATAATAACAACAGGTAAAGTCAATGGAAAGCTATCCATTGACTTCAGATCATGCCCACAATGAAGATTGAGATTAATGGTTTGCTCTCTGCTGACATGCTTCTGTGGCTGATGACAATCCCTGGAACATGTTTGGTGTGACTTTTGCAGCTTACTGCAGTCAAATGTGGAGCAGTGTGTCTTTCATCAGAGAAAGTATGCCATCTAATAGTGCCTATGGAGCACACAATAGGGCCAGAATGATCAAACTTGGGTGCCCAAAGTTAGGCTCCTAAATAAAACTGGCCTCATTTTCTGAGGTTCTGTGAGCACCTGCAGATCCCATTGAAGTCAATGGCAGCTGCAGTTGCTGGACAATATGAAGATCAGGCCACTTATTCAGGTGCCTAATTATGGACATAGGTGCCTAACTTTGGGTTCCCGTGTTTGATTAATTGGCCAAATTGCACAAGCCAATACAAAATTTGGGGGGTGGAGTTTGGCTTCTGAATGACTAAGAAGCATTTGTTTGAGTTCCTTTGCTGCTGCTGATTTTCTGCCTATCTTAACCAAACACAGTGTTTCACTTTATTGGTCACTTATTTTGGCTCTGAAGGTGACATTAAAGATGTTATGCTTATTTCTGGAACAAAGATGCTAAAATAAAGCTAACAAACAAGATTTGCTTTCAGGAGCCAGACTCAGGAAGATACCATGTTGTAATCTGGCAGTAAGATCCTCAGTCCTGATACCCACAGAAGAATGTGCTGCCCATGAGATGATGGAGGTATCCAGAGGTATTCAGAGCAGAGTTGGACAGCGCAAATGTTTTCATGACTAGAAAGTAGGATAAAAGGCATTTTCAGTATTACAGAATCATAGAAACTTAGGGGTAGAAGGGATCTTGAGAAGTCAGCTAGTCCAGCCCCGCACACTGAGGCAGGATCAAGTAGACCTAGACCATCTCTGGCAGATGTTTGTCCAACCTGTTCTTAAAAACCTCCAGTGATGGGGATTCCACAGCCTCCTTTGGAGACCTATTCCACAGATTCGCTACCATTATAGTTAGGAGAATTTTCCTATTATTTAACCTAAACTATTAAAGGGTTGAGTGGGCAAGGAATTGTTTTGTAAATTTGGAAGCTAAAATAAATGCCTCTAAATAAAGAGCACAGGGCAGTAGTGTAAAAGTAGGTAATCTCCTCTTCTCATCACTTGAATTCAATAGTTCATTTAAGTGGCTCCAATGACATAATGGCAATGGAGCAGCTGCATTACACCACACCCTATCAGCGGGTTGAGGACGAATTCCAATCCATCAACCCTGGTTAGCTCCCCACACTAAGCCTGATTACTCTGTTTTGTGGAAGGAATCATGGATTTCTTCCATAATGAATACACGGAAACAAGCTGACATCTAGAATGTTCAGATGTTTCTGTAGAAGACAGGAAATACTGATTTTACTTTATTTCAGTGATAATTTGATTGCCTTCATTTTGAAATGTAGGACAGTAAATTGCCAGTGTATGGTCAAACTCTCAGAATCCTTTAAATAAAGCATGAATCTGGTACTTTTGAGTACACATGAATACAGAAGGGGGAAGGAAAGAGTCAAAAAGAGAAATGCTGTTGATCCAAATGGGCTTTGGATCAGGCCCTAAAAGCAGGGTGTGACATCTGAGAATAGTAGAAATAGGAATCACAAAACAGAACAAGGGAACACTGGAGTAACTAGGAGGAGGAGAAGAGAAGGATCTGGGAACATTGAAGTGCAAAGAAAGAAAGCCTGGAAGCAGAAAAAGGGAGTTAGAAGTCTTGGTGCAGAAAGAGAGGTCTAGGGACCCAGAAGGGTTTGGGAGATGAGTGGAGGTGTTGAAACACCTGAGTAATTTCCCATAACATTTTGTTTTCATTTTAGAAAACATTGTTCTGCAAAAACATTAGAAATTAGAAAGACAATCCTAAGGGAAATAGATGTGATTTACTAAGTTTCATTTACAGCATTTTTGGTAAATCTCTTATTTGCACAATCACCTGATCTCCTCTTCCCACCCCTTGAATTTAGTAGTTTAGTATACTGCACTTAGAAAGAAAAGGGGCCATATAATCTCGCTGATTTTAGGCAGATCTCCCCATTGACAATATGACCCAAGGTTTTTGCTGCCTTTTAACAAACCAACAGGCATATATGAGTGGGTCTCAAAATTTGACCATCTACTGTGCTTTTTATCTCAACCTTCTAATTGCTCATGTTCTTCATTGGCATGGTCAGAAGTATTTTACAATTTGCCAAGAACTGAAGGTAAAGAGGGAGACCAGCAAGAGTTGAGGGGAGGAGGAAATTAGCTGAGAGAGAGAAACAGAAAACTCAGAGAAGCATATGGGCATGGGAGGGGGGAAGCCAGCCATTGCGTAGTTAGAGTTGCAAGTCCAAGGTAAGCACTAGCAAAGACTTTTGCCTTTTTGTAAATATATTCATGCCAAAAATTCCACAGTGGGAGACCTAAAACACAGGGTAAGACATTACCTTCAGGTTGTCAGAACAGATGCTTAGTCATCATCAGAGTCACTAAAGGTGTAAACCCCCCAGGAAAACTTAATTCTGCTTCCTGTCACTTTCATTTGTGGACTGAGTCTCACAATGAAAGTTTTTCTAAACTCATTTAAAATGGCGAACAGTGCCCATGCAGTTGGTTTAAAGGAATAATGAGTAAGTTGAAAGGTCTCTGTGTAATATTTGAGTTTCAGATTTAATTTCAGGAGGATTACTCACTCCCTCTGTGATTGGCTGCAAGCTTTCCAAGTTTTCCTGATTGTCATTTGAAATGAAAAGCACTGCCAGTTTCTAATGAATCTAAAAAAGGACATTCCGTTCCTGATACACTGTACTTGCATGGTACTTTTTAAGGCAGTGTGTAGATCCACTGAACACGTGCTTCTGAAGTTGGAAATTTAAATCCATTTGTTCTATTAGCTCACTGGATTTCCTTTCATCAAGTGATACTGTTTTTATCCACAGGCTTCATTCACTGGACCCTTGTGGAGTCCCCCCCCAACACCCTCCATTTTTGTTAAATCTTCTCTGTTGCTGCTGTGTGTATATATGTGTGTGTTCTCTCTTATCCAACAATAGTGTCTCTCCAGAAGTATAGGACTTGTGGTTGTGGCTTACATAACCATTGTATTCCTATAGACAAAAGAGATGTGGAGTAAAGCAAACAAAGTTCTGCAAATGCGTTCCCTCTTAAGGTAGAAGTGCCTAACAATCAGAATCACTGTATCATTCTCTGGCATATTAGGCTTTCTGCTAACCACCAGTTTCAAGACACACTGTCAGGAAGGGTCTAACAAATGGGGAGAAGCTTTGAAAATATTACTTGCTCAGTTTTCATTAAAATATTTTAAGCCCAGCATTAGTCTTCACTTTGAGGTTAAATTAAGGTACTTAAGACACAGCCACCTCACTAGAGTTGTATGCCACCAAATTAGGAAGCAAAGGCTCAGTAATAAATGCAGTATGGATTTTTTTTAAAGAGATTTTAGATAATGGGCAACATTTTCTTTATTATTTCTCCAAAGGAAGATAACAAGCAGCATAAAGTCTGATTCTGAAAATGATTGGGGGGGGGGATTTTTTAATCTTGCCCCCTGTCATAGATTTTTTCTTCTGCTCAATTCTCTGTGTGAATAACAAGAGTGGCAGCCATTTTCTCCCAGCTCAACATCAAAACGCCTTTCATCTGCTGTCTAAATGCAAACAAAGCAAACCTTCCACCAGGCCTTTCTTTCCAGATAAATTAAAACTCTCATGTCCTGGGGACTAAATCAAGCCTACAGGCCTTCCCTAGATAAATCCATTCTGAACCTGAAATCTTCTTGCTACACGTGCTCCTTGTAAGATAATTTTGCAGTAGCTAATCAATAATGCAACAGTAAATTGCATTTAAATAAACATTAGCAGCCCTCTTAATGAATAAAACCTCATCTGCAATTTGTCAAAGTCAGAAGTGCTGGACTCTTTTGATATTCATTAGAATATTGGAAATTGGAGCTTTGACAGGCTTTATGTACATTGCAATTATGATTTTTTGTGAATAGCGGGACTGCTTTATTTTCACAAGAATTTTTGAATAAAAATGGTGATCTATACCACAGGTTTGATGGATTTCAATCACATCCTTGCTACAAGATTGACAAAAATTAAAACAGCCCGTGTTAGAGTCCTAGACCAAAAAGAGCCTGAAATATACTATATATTCATATACTATAGGATCATGGTATGAAATTCCCTTATTTTGTATGAAGAATTTTAATTACCGTAATTTGCTATGATCATAAGCTTTGGAAAAATGCAATTCTGTTCTTGTTTATATACAGAAACATATTATTACCATGGTATTGTATGCGTCACAATTTTTGTTGTGAGTAACAAAATAAACACAATTATATATCATATGTAGTAAATTAAATTATAATTGTTATAGTTTTAACAATCACCATTTTTTCAAGAATGGCACTTCAAATAGATGCCCCCACATGAATTATCTGTACCACATACATTATTCTTGGGATTCTGTGCTTTATAAACAAAGGGTCAATACTGGGGAAAATTTCCTAATTGTGAGAACTATTAGACTGTGGAATAGAGTCCCAAGGGAAGAGGTGGAAGCCCCATCCCTGAGTATTTAAAACTGGATTGGACAAAGCACTGAATGATATAATGAAGGGAACAAACTATCAGTGGAAGAGGGACAGACTGGAAATGACTTAAAAGATTATTTCCATTTCTAATTTCTATGATTCTACGGAATGAGCAATCTAAGCAGAATGCAGACCACTGTGATGAGCAGACACAATATTTTATCCATGCAGTTTTCTGTGGGGGTGGTCTTTGGATGAGATCTCTCTTTAAAACACAGAGAGAGAGACAGCGAGAGAGACTTGTCTGCTCTATATGGACAGTAAAGATTTCCTAGCACCTCTAGTAAGAATATAGGTTTATTTCCCAATCTCTTCTCCCCACCCTCCCACACACAATAATGTTGTGATGGGTGCTGGTGCCCCCAGCTGTCTAATGAGATAATGCTACCCACTCAGAGGTGGCTGCCATTCAGCCGTGCTGAATGTATAAAGTGTATTGTGTTCCTTTAGAGAGATGCTAAATTTATGCAAAACACTATTACTGCTCTCCTGGCTTAAGATTCTAAGACATGTTTGATTTTGTGTGTAAAAATAAAAACAAATATCATTTCAGATTTTCTGGTTGTGATGGATCAGAGCCTCCTATCTGAGGAGGTTTGAGTTCTGTATATTGGCAAATTGAATACTAACCCTACAGTAGGACTCAATGCATTGCTTGCCTTACTCACTATACTACTCACTAAATTAGAATAGAAGAGATTTTCAGTTTGTTACCCATCCAACTATTAATCAGGTCCAAATATGCTTTGCTTTAGAAAATAAACACTAGGAAGACAGCTCCAGCTATTACTCTTTGAATTGGAACTTACTATGAGTCCTAGAATATATTTATCCCAGGATTTACTAGGGTTACTGTTTGGAACCCCCGAAACAGCATTTCTGTCATGTCACTAGAAGGAAGCAGGATAGGAAGGCAACAGATAAAATAGTTTTGCAAGTGTGAGAGAGTTCTTCATAACGGGTTCCAGGACCTGGGCAGGGATTTAGTAACTGAGAAAGGAGTTAGGGTCAGAGCTCATGTAACAGAAGGAGAGGTCAGGAGGTTAGTGTCCCAGTACCTGGGTGGGGGTAGTGTCTCAGAGCCACAGATTCAGTGCTCCGCCTCCAGTTTTGGAACAATCTCTTCAAAGAACCCCTTTGGTGTGCCAAACTCCAAAGGGTCTCACTCTCTCTTCAGGGCAGGCCACATAGCTTCACTACCTCCTGAGACTGAACCTCTGAGCTTCAGCACTCTTGCTTCACACCGTGCACTCTGTTCAGTGAGTCCAGCTGAGATAGACTCCTGTTAGAGATTTGTACACTCTTCGGGATCAAGGCACCTCTCCCACAATTTACAGGGACACTCAAGCAGTGTTTTCAAAACAGTAGGGTTTATTAGCTAACTGGAACAAAGCTTCAGAAGTCCTTAGGTTAGGACAGAGAAATGAAAGTTAACGCATAGTCCATTCTGGTCAGCACATAGTGCCAGCCAGGCTGTCGTGAACTCCATTTTCAGGCTCTCTGTCTGACTTCCTTCCTTAGTCAGTTCCCAGGTGAGAGAGCTCCAAGCTTCTTTCAGAAGCCAGTTTTTATTCCCCCCCACACACCTCATACTTCCCAGTCCTTTGTTCTTGGGCTGGGGTCTCTGATCAGCTTCCCAGCTTACAGGTGGGGAAATCCGCCTCTCTCTAGATGTTAATGTCCTGGTGAGTGGGCTTTCCATTGTCTTCTCGGATTTTCCATCGATATGGCTCGGCCTCAGCCAATCCTTGCTAATGACCCGTTCAGTCCACTCAGACAGCTAAATGACACATACACACCTTTGCCTCTTAGCTTTCTCTGAGATCAAACTTAGTCCTTTTCCCCCCACTGGGTAGCCATGCAAAAGTATAAAGGGAACTGAGGCACACAGAGGATGCATTAAAAAAATTACAAAAAATCCCTACTTCACAAATAGTGACTCAGATGAGCAGGAGGAGGTGGTTTTTTGAGTGGCGGGATTTTGAGTGGTGAGAAGGAAAGTTTTGTAGACATATATCACTATAGGAGTGCCCATCGCCTCCCTGGCCCATTCCCTCCCTGGCCTTCCAGCTTTCACCTCATTGTGTGACTTCCCTGGAGCTCTCCACCCCTCCCCATATTGCTGTAAAACTCTGGTCCAGCTGCTTCTGTGTAGGACCCAATGCATTACTTGCTTGAGTCTCACTTTCAGTTTCAGCTGCCTCCCACCATCTCTGTCTTGGCACCCTATCACAAGGGAGTCAGGGGCTTCAGGGATCATGCCCAGACTCCTTATCCAAATCACAGAGGTTGTATGAGCAGGTGGCTTGCAGGGTCCAGGCAGAGGCAGCGCTGGAAGGTACAAGATCATTCTGTCAATGGTACAGGAGACTTGAGAGAGCAAGAGTGTGAATGGATGAAGATCCACAAGCCCTATTATTCTTGCATCTTTCTGCGAGTCTCAAACTGGGGTCACGACCCCAAAGTGGATTGCAAGTTCATTTTAATGGTGTCACCAGGGCCGGCATTAGACTCACTGGGGCCCAGGGCAGAAAGCCCAAGCCCCGCTGTGAGGGGCTGAAGCCGAAGCCTGGGGGCTCAGGCTCAAGCCCCGGGTGGCGGCGCTCAGGCTTCAGCTTCAGATGCGCATGGCAGGGCTTTGGCTTTCTGTCGTGGGCCCCAGAGAGTCTATTGCTGGCCCTGCTGAAGCCCAAACCCTGCCACGCGGAGCTGAAGCCCAAGCTCAAGCAACTTAGCTTCGCAGGGCGCACTGTAGTGTGGGGCCTTGGGCATCTGCCCTGGTTGCCACCCACCAATGGCGGCCCTGATTCTAGAGTAACACAGGGCTGTGGGGTCATTTTTGTTACTAGGAGGGGGTCGTGGTGCAATGAATTTTGAGAACCGCTGTTCTAGAACTACCAGCAGCCCAGCTCAGTGAGGGACAATGTGGCAGAGCAATGGCGTCAGAAAAGTCTCATCACTGTGGGAGTCAGTACTCCACTTCTGCATATGAAGAAAATCATATGGCCCTTGACTATTATTCACTCCATTGTGCTACTAATGGCAGCAAAATATCTGACAGCTCAAAGAAAATTATTGCAAATGCTTCCATTCTCATATGAAAAAGCAGAAAGTCCTCACCTCTAAAACATCTTTAAACATCTCTCCAATCTCTTCAGTTACAAAGCACAGAGCAGACCTCTTGAATGCAAAGTTTTGGCAGCCATCAAATATTCTTTTTTAAAGTATTCTTAATAAAAATTGTATTCTCAGTCTTCCATGTCCTTTCTTGCTCTTCCTCAGGTGCCTCACATTATATAGCATTCCCTTACAACAGTGAGCCATTTGTTAAGTATTCTGTTATGAAATTGGCAGAATTTAAATGTATTCTTATACTATACATACTCTGATATTATGGGAAGATTTTATTTATTTATGCAGTGAAACTCAGCCCAGATGCAGCATCTAGTATTGAATGAAGACTCCTTCAGTAATTACTGGGCGGGGGAGGGGCAGCCAATGTTTAGTCCCTAAGGCCCTTCATTTTGGGGGAAGGGCGGGAGAGGGCTGTTTACAATTTTCTGGGAATTTATAAGTGTTTATTACAAAAAAATTAAAATGGTTGAAAATCAGTGCAAAAAATTCACTTTGCCGTTTTCTGGGTAAATATCACTCATTTGTTTTTCTTGTTTTTAAACTTTCAAAATTTCTTATATTCTGAAAGGTAGATGGGTACAGTTTTTGATTTTGAACCATTTTAGCACAAGAAGTAGTTCACTAACTTTTGTTTGTTTTGAATTCTCATAACCATCTGCACTATCCGTAAGGCTGGTAATGTGTATCTGGTGAGCATGGGATTGACAACAGTATCCCAACGCTCAAGTCATTCCAATACTTCTGGTCCAGTTCTCCAGTCAGGAAAGAGAAGTGGTGGCTCAGTATTCTGGATGACCATGGGTACCGAGCCACCATCTCTCCTCTGGAGTAAGGAGCTGAGTCCAGGGAGTTCTGGAACTTATGAAATTCAGGTGAAAATTGGTAAAAACTGAATAATGTCTATCAGTCAAAACTGAAAATGAAGGACCTTATTAATCTCATACTTGTGATTGAGTTTAAAATGTTGTGGGCAAAAGTTTGCCATATTCTATATTTATGTCAATTTATTTGTGACTTAGATTGGCAGTATGCACTAAGAAGAGAGAATTGCTCAGATTCTATACACTGGAAATTATCCTTCCGATAATTTGTGGAGGGAGCTATTTTAATTTAATTTTATGTATTTATTTAGTGGTACCACCAACTTCTGGGTCTTTCATCATGTGTTATGCAGTCTGTCCATTTAGACTGTCAGACCCTTGGGGTAGGAGACTATTATTCTCTATGGTTTTATGCAAAACATCAAGGGCATTTTTGATACTTAATGAATAATAAATCAAAATTTGACCCTGTTTAAACATATTGACAGAAGCTATTAATTATAATGGTATTCCAACCTTCATATTATCTCCACATGATTAGTATGGTGTATATTACTTGCCCTCAAAAAACAAGGGGAAAACGTCTAAATTGTAGCAGAAACAATGAGGAGTCCTTGTAGCACCTTAGAGACTAACAAGTTTATTTGGGCATTAGCTTTCAATTAGGGATGCACTAGATTCAGTGATACCATATAGACAACTTGAAAGCAAGTTTTCCTTAACTGTTTCTTTGTCCATAGATACTTATAAATATTGGTTCCTGAATGGAAGTGAAGAGGAGGAATTATTTGCTTGTTAGTGACACAAGGCTCAAATTATAACTACTACAAGGGACAAGTAATATCTTTAAGAATACAGCTTTACACCTAGGAGAGGATACAGATTTGTGAATTTCCATTACAATGCTTCAAGCTATGACCTTTGTCCTTTTATTATGATACTATTGAAATGAGGCTGTGGGAACAAAGATGAGGCTCCTAATTTATTCATTGACTTTTTTTTACCTGTGTGTGGTAGAAAGGTCTGAAAATGATTTAAAATCAGATACTCATTTTTATCTATGATAATGCTTTCCCCTTGAATGCAGGGCTTTGGTGTATCTAGCAAAGATTAACTTTGTCCTGAGGTCAGGACACGTAAAAAGTCCTAATGAGAGCTCTGAAATCCAGTTAGCTGGAAATCAGAAGCATCCCACATCTCTTTGTAATCACTTCACTTCTTTTCCCATTTCCACAGAGTTGGAGGTGCCCAAGATTCTTTGCCACACCTTCTGGTCCAAAGAATAGGTTCATAGGTCTTGGAGTTCCAGTCCTTTTCTCTTCAAACTTTTCTTGATAGAGTCTTGACAGAGTCTTTCGATTGTATTCTCAGTCTTCTGTGTCCTTTCTTGTTGTTTTCTCCTCTCATGCCTTCATCCCTCATCTGTTTGTAATCACAACTTTAAAAACAACACACTGAAAAAAAATACATACAGTGCTATATTGGTTCTACTAACCTACCCATCTTCACATGTCCTCTAGCAGCTTCCCAATCTAAAGGAAAATATAAATAATGAGTATTACAAGTGTATGAACAAACAATTCCTGTTATTGCTTCCTGCAGTGTATGTGTACAGGGAGAGTAATATTGGTGTGGCCCTTTTAGAAGAAGCACCATATGCCCCCCTACCCTCTGGCATAACCAACACTAGAGTCAGCCACAACCTGGCCCTAAGGTTACACAAATATTATGGTTTTTGCTCAATAATGATACAGTTTTAGTCCTCTCAGTTCTACTTTCCTTGTTAAATATGTAGCTTGGTATATTTCTCTTTAATAAATACAAAGCATGATCTACAATATGGCTGAGTTAGCAATGCTGTAGATACTTTAACTTTTTTGTGTGTAATGCTGACACCCCAGGTGGGGAGATGGTGATCAATCCTATGACCTCTAAATTTTCATGCATGAGATGCTACTGCCTGAACTGAAAGACTCCCTTCTGTTAGCCACTCCTGAGCATCAGCCTCTAGTTGATCTAGCCACCACTTGAGGAGCACAGAGTGCCACACCATGTATGCATAACTTGTATAGCGTAATCACACATCTTGCACATTAGCATAGTATTTTTTGCATTTAATTTCCTTATATTTATTTTTTTAAACTGTCCATGCTTAATGCTGATGTCTAAATGTTCCCACTTATGCTTTGACATTAACAACTCATTAAAGTGAATGGAGGAGGTGAGGCAGCAGAGCTCACATCTTGGGGAGGTGGATGAGGGAACTACACACCTATGACACTTCTGTTTGGTTGGAGACAGGTAGGATTCTCAGCTGGTGTAGCTCCCCTGACTTCAGCAGAGCTACACTTGTTTACACCAGCAAAACATATTTTCAGTGAGGCTGGGATAACAAAAGGTTCACTAGGTTCCATTAAGCCTATTTTTAAAATGTCTACTGAGCCTGCTCAGAAGTGATTTTTCAGTTTATAACTTGGATGTGGATGCATTACAAACCAAGGATTATTTATATGTCATGTTTCAAATTTCAAAGTTCAGCCTTTATTGAGTTCTGTGTGAAAGTGTGTGATAACTCAGTATAGTGTGGAACATGTACTTTTTTCCAATACAAAAAAAAGACAAATATATTTTCCTCAAACTTTCCAAATTGTTCTCCTTTTGGATGAGCCAAAGCAGAGAAAATGTTAGCCCCAAGGGAAATTTGGTAAAAATAGTTAGAAATTATTGAACCTTTTGCTATTTTAACTATAGGAATCCCTATAAAGAATGTAGTTGTGCACACACACCAGAAGTACCACAGATTAAAAAAAAAAGTGTCAGAAAATTTTCTCAGAAAAAATGTTCTGTAGTTGAGTAATGCAGATAGGTCACTAGATGCCACTAAAGCAGTTGCTTTTACTTCAGTATCTGCAGTAGAATCAATGGACAACAAAGGAGATTTAAATCCCTTCTAATACAGCAAAGCACAGTAATGATAGATTAGAGAGACTATTTTATGTTAAGTATGATTTAGCCATGGAACTGTCTTCATCTGTAACATTAGTTTTATAGCTTCCTAATATCTGCATTATGCCTCTCGCCGTCCTATAAATTGCCTCACTTCTCCTCTCCTGCTACACTATCATGTGACCACATCACCACGAGAGAATGAAGTGGGATACCATTGCTGTTTGAAACACTCTTTGAGAACTTCAGATGAAAGCTGCTATGGAAGGGCATAGCATTATTAGTATTATTATTTCACTCATGTCAATGTGAGCTGCAATGCTTTTCTCAACTGTGTTACTTAAAAGAGAAAGAGAAATTAGTCACTGTGCTATACCTCTATAGTTTATGATGGTGGCAGAGGCTATTGAGGAATTTACAGCTTTCTATATCTGATATATGTTGACCTCTTTTACCCTACGCTAAGCCACAGAATTTTGGTAGAATAAGGTAGACCCATTCCCAATACAATTAGCACACTGGGAGCAAAGAGCTAAGACATGCAGTAGTAGGTTTTGCTGTACTAAAAGTATGTATTCATTATGGGATGTCATAACCTGTATGAGTACACACTAATAGCAAAGGAATGACTATATTAAATGCAAAAACCTATATTAATACAATGCAAGATTGTACATTTTGTTAAGCTTTAAGGTTCAGCCTCTGTGTACAAACAAGTATTAGGAAAAGTATATTTCTTCCCATCCACCCCCCCTCCCCATAGCTCAACTAAGTAAATCATCTGAATGGAATGTTCTCAAACTTTTTCCAGAAACAAGAAGAATCGCCTTTTAGATAAGATAATGCATGGAAAGCTTCAAAAATAGGCCATTTAAGAAAGCTTTAAACAGGTGAAAGTTGGGGGTTATTAATATTGTTTTGCTACATAATTTATATAGTTCATGGTAAAGTGCTCTTTTATCCACTACTATGGTGTGTAGTAATGTGGACAGTTCCTTATTGTGCCCATAGATAACTTGGTGGTCAGTTGAATTTTAGTCACCAGCAACACCAAGATCCTCAAAGTCAGGTGGCAATTGGCAAGTGGAAGAGTTTTGGAAAACTAAAAACCTGTTTTTCAGTTCCTTGAAGTAGGAACATCACTTGAGACAGACAGGAGTGCTCAGTTTCTAGCTATCAGAAAAAAATAATGAGAGAGAGTGCTGAAAATTGTCTGATTGAATAGAGTGGACTGGTTACCCTAACTTAGGTACAGTAAAATCCAATTCCTTAATTCTGTTCAATTCATTTCTGTAATTTCCTGTTCAGTGTAGTGCAAAAGAATTCATATTTTGTAAGTTTTTTATTTACAGATTTTTTTTCTTTTATGGTTAATTTTATACAGCAAGTTATTCATAAACTTCTATAACTGAATGTTGATTATTAATGAATCCCTTATATATTTAATAAGTATTTAACATCTGTTTTTAGACAAAAGTATATGTATTTTAAGATCTGCATGAACAACAGAGAGCCAAATCTTGCAAGCTGTAGTCAGTCTTTACTCAGGCAAAATTCCACTGTAGTCAATAGCAAGTTTATCTGAATGAGGTTTAGCCCCAAATTAATTTAGGTTGTGAGCTTCCTGTTGTTCCATGCAGATCTCCAATTCAAGAGGATGGGAATGGTGGGTGCATATCAATGACTTGTTTAATCCTTTGTCCAGAGGCAGGTGGGAGAGCAGAATTTGGTTTAAGATATTTAATAGAATGTGCTATTGCTTCTGGCATTGACCTGTTAATTCATTTATCAACACTGGCCTTTCTTATGTCTGATAGGAGAAAAAAGTGGCTGGCCAAATTTTGCTGGCAGAAATCAGCCTCTGTGCTTGCCTTGGGCAGTTCTTCACCATCCATCTCATTTACTACTACAAACACAATGTTCATTTTCTCTGCAGCCATATGGACAAAATATATATCAAGAGTTTCAGTCACTGGAGTGGAAAAGATTCAACAGGACCCAAGACCAATGAGAAAGCTTGAAGCCTGGAACACAAATGTGATGTTGCCATTGTTACCCTGTAGTCTTGCACCACCCCAATAAAGTTAAGCTGCAAGTTCTGCTTGCTCAAACTGGATCTCGATGGATAATCGAGGTGGCATGACTTCAGACAGATTGTTGGAGGGCTAACAATGTCCAATTTGACTGGGAAAGTGGATGAGAGTTCCCGGCATCTTTTAATAATGCTGCCTCATAACGAAGTGTAGAAATGGAAATTCTGGAGAAAACATGCAGCCACATAGCTGGGATGAACCTAATATAGCCTGTTGTTATAATATACTGCTGAGTATCCAAAGTACTGCAGTGGGATGACTGGTTGTAGGCCTGGGCACAACAGAGCAACAGGAGAGAAGCAAAGTACCAGAAGACACATACAGGCATGATGGCATGGCAGCTTTGTATGCTGATGCTGGGTAAGAAAGAACTATGTCCTTTATCCATTCCCAACAGAACAGACAGATACAGACATGAAGTTTGTGCACATATTCCACTCCCATCCCCTTTCCTGGGGTCTGGCTTTATTAGAAATACAAAAACCAATAAACATGGCCTAAACTTCCTCCCAAGCGTGTCTGTTCTTTAGGATTTGCCTCCTATTAAGACCAACTGGACCCATCTGCCAGCATGACTCAGCATAAATTTTAGTGCAGGATTTCATAACCCAAATCTAGTGTTACTCAACAGACTCACTTTCTATATGGATTCTTAGCCTTTGCCACTCTCTCACACCAGCAGACTTCTTGTCCGTCCTGCACTGAGGCCTGAATGGAGCTGCAGGGCCACAGAAGTCTTCTCAGAGATCTCCCTCTTCTCTCTCACACTCTTTCTACTGAGATGAGGGAAGAATGGCTCAGAACACTGGACATAGGTTCCCTTTCTAGCTCTCCTAAAGGTCAGGTCATGGAAGTATCCTGTAGTGGCTCTTCTCTCCTGTCCTCACAGGAGGTTGGTGCCTCAAGTTGCCAAGTTTAGAGTTACAAGGGAGAAGAATTTCTCTTCTCCCACATCACCAAGTAGGCCACAAGAAAGGAGTCATCATCTCCCCCTCCCCCACATGGAATGAGGAGGAGTGCCCAATCCCAGGCCTCTCTGCCCCCTGGGCTATGAGATGCCCCTTAGAGAATCTCAGCCTATGTGAAAAGCATTCCAAGGTGTGCATTTCACAATTGTGACCCATAAAAGGAAATGTCATTTATTTTTAGAAGAATGATTTCTATCTTACATTACCAAAAATATCATTTACTTTAAGTAAATGTGAGTAATACCAAGAAACATTTCAATAAAAAATTTAAGAATTAAAACTCTGGAAATTTACTGTTCAGAGAAGATGCATAAATATTAAAATACCTTCACACTTTATTACCACTTCCTACTTTTTAAAAACACTGACTGTAAATGACATCATAACATACTCTCCAGACACGGTAAATTTCTTCTTTTGTTCATGGTAAATAAGTACTGTACTATGCTGGATGATGAAGGAGATATTGTGAGGCCTACACACTATGTGTAGAATTGAATGGATAGATATAAACTATCTGGAAAGCGGGGTCTCCAACTTGCATCAGATAGGTGAAGGTATAGTGGGGTTTCCAGTCCATATAGGGAGCATGAATAAGGTAGGGTCAGTTTTGCCTTACAGTAGAATGAAATGAGTAGTTACAATTACTAGGGAGAGGAGGAGAAATTTTGGACTATCCCTAGGGTGACCAGATAGCAAGTGTGAAAAATCGGGACATGGGGTGGGGGGTAATAGGAGCCTATATAAGAAAAAGACCCCAAAATCGGGACTGTCCCTATAAAATCGGGACATCTGGTCACCCTAACTATCCCCAAACCATAAAAAATGACATTAGCCTCATGCTGCAAAACTACACACTGAGATAAAACCAAGGCTGCAGCCCATTACAGCACATCTATGCTAAGTAAAGCATCTGTTGCAAGGACAAGGATTTCATTTAATGGTTGGTTGCTTTTCTGTCCTTGCAGTGATACACTACATCCCAACAGCAGCAAAGTTTCTGTCGGAACAACATCACTATGTACCCACACACTGAGCAAACAATGTTTGTACCAGATTCCTGAACCTCCTATCCCAACTTGCCCAGTTAGTATGAACACATCTGGGTAAATTTCTAGATGTTTATCCCCACCTAATAAAGTATTCTGGGTTCTGAAGGCCTTTGGGGGAGTTTTCTGTAAGTATTCCTGCATTTCTCACAACCATTTAGTAGGTATTGCTATTGCTAGCATGAACCTGAAGCTGCACTACACCATAAATGAGCACTGCTTTCTCTTTACATTGGCAATTCATTTCCTAAGAAAAAGAATGGCATGAGAAGTTCATGGGCACTGGAAGTAGGAAATGACAGATGACAGAATTCATGAGTAGGCCTCAGGGTCTTCAGATTGCAATGATAGGGTGCAGTAAATGGGACACGGCCTAGTACACTGCATAGAAGGACATCAATGTACACTTTACCCACTTTTTGAACCTGGACCACTGTTTTTAGACCATACCATCAATCTACTCAATGTGACATTATATACTTCTGTGGTATATAATCTGTGGTAACTGAAAACCTTCCCATGTCTTGTACTGTCACTGTCCAGAGCATGGCCCAGCATTACAACAGGAGTCCACATGGAAAAAAGCTTCATTCACCGCAAACAAGAGAATGTTTTGTGGAGGCTGACTACAAATATAGAGTACTCCTCATTGGCACACCTTTGATCAGGGCTGGCTTCAGCCGATTCCCCAGAATTGGGCCCTGCAACGTCCCAAAGGAGCTGCCGCCGAAGTTCCACCACTGTCTTCGGCGGCAGCTCAATCGTTGCCACTGTCTTCGGCGGCATTTCGGCGGAGGGTCCTTCCTCCACGGCAGTGATTGAGATGCCGCCGAAGACAGTGGCGGGACTTGGGCAGCAGCTCCTTTGAATCAGGCCCCGCGGTGCCTAATGCCGGCCCTGCCTTTGATGTTGCCAATGTTGTGGGTTAGGCCAATGTTCTACAGATGTTTGCAGCAATAATCATCCTGTGGACGTCTAAAACTACCACTAGAAATATCCCTGGTGTTATAGAAGAGTTTGAGCACAAGTGGGCTTCTCCAGCTGTGGTGGAGCTATAAGTATTTGCCCATTCTTGCCCCATCCCAGGCAGCACAGGGTTATACCAAATGTCAGTGCTACTACTCCATTGTGATGCTGGTGGGCCACAGAAGTCAGTTTCTATCTCATTATCACATTAAATGGTTGGTCAAAGTACATGATGCACAGGTTTGGGGGAATTCACGTTTTCTATGAGAAGGGATAAAAATGTGAACTCTCCCCACCGGCATCATACAAATAGGGCCTCTATTCCTAAAACAATTCTTGAACAATCCTGCCTATCCTTTGCTTCCTTTACTAATGCACCCTTACAGAGACTACACCAGACAGACACTTCTCATCTTCACCTACCATCTCAGCAAGAGTCAAAATGATTGAATATGCCTTTGGAAGGTTGAAGGCAAGGTCAGCCAAGGGAACAGACAAGGTAATGGAAGACTCTAAGCAGACACTGCAGTGGTGAATATTTCTGCTTTACTTAAGAGTGCCTTTCAGGCTGAAGCTGCCCTGATGCATTCTAAGCTGTTTTACCGTGATGATCAGAGCTGCCACCCTAGCATAGTCAAACAGTCATGTCAGTTTTAATGGGACCCGGGTAGGATGCTTTCCCGCATAATCTGTTTGCAAAGTTGAAGGAGAAAGATTGATGTAATGACAGCAGGAGAATGGAAAAAGATTAAATCTAAGATTAAATTTTATCTGTGTTCAATATCTGCTCTTATCCCGCTCGCCAACAGCGATGTGCTTGTTACACTATTAGCTTTTTATTGCTTGGTTTAGTGGTGTGCTTGTAGAATGTAGTACAATTACTTGGCTTTAGATTTCTTTCATTTTATTTCTCTTATTTTAAACTTTGTTGAAGTTCAGGTGCCATATAGGGTGGCCCAGTGGGAGTAGAATCTTCTGAGTATTTCTCCTCTGACTGGGCTACTTCTGCTATCTCAATCAAAATGGTGGGACCCTGTTCTTTAAACTCCCAGGCTTCAAGTAAACACACCAGTCCATACAAGCGCATGCAGTAAAACTAAGAATAGATACATTACAAACAAAGAAAACACAACACATTCATGAAGGGCTCCTACTTTCCTGATCTATCTTGGCTTCTTCCCCATTGCCTCAGTGTCCTCTGCCTGTAGTTCATCCTGCTCCACAATATTATCTTCCTCACTGTCATCATGTCAGCCCCAACCACCTCCTAGCAAATGTCAATACAGTGGGCCAACATCTCTTGGCGGATTGTGCTCCAGAACAGAGCTCAGCTACTTAATAGAAGGGGTGGATGATTCAAAAGACTCCAAGACATGATTACTGTGCTGGGCCTCATCATATTGGATCTCCACCTCTGATTTTTTTCCCAGCACTGTTGAATCCTGCATGCCTTTACAACATCCTGAGGCAGACCAGGAGATTTCTACTTTGACACCCTAAATCATAGACGGGGCCTTCAGTCTCCTCAGGAGAGCCTGGAGCGTAGCTCATAAACAAGTGCTCACCACTCTCATGGTAATAAGTGCTGATGAGCAGGTGCAAGCTATTGTTGCCTGTAGTAAATCCTGGTGAGGGACTTGCTACCAGAGGCAGAATTCCCGTATGAGAGTGGATACAGAGCACTGACTGAGAAATGTGCAGCACTGCATCACAAGATGGAGTTACAAGAAAGTTCAGCTAAACTACTGCAGCTACAATTCTTCCTTCCATACTGGGGAGAACCCACTACAGATTTTTATGCTAGTTCAGCTGGATCTCAGTGAAATACTATGTTCCAATAAATCATTGAAAACAGTGCTTATAAAATGACTGAGATAGCTTCTGTGCATGGACATGAAGGACTGTAGAGGTGTTACAAACACAAAACTTTTTGACTAATTATTTTTCAAACAGTCTTTTGCCTAACTAATGTAGATGGAGCCTTACACACTCTACAACAATTTCCTCTGTCTTTCCTATTTTGGATTATTGATGCTTGTGCTACATCCATTGCTTTGGGACTTTAACCTGACCTTGTAATCAGGTCTGAGTGGTTGCAGCACTTTAAAGATTACTTAAGCAATTCTGTAATTTGTTAAAGAATGAAAACAATCTTATTACTGAGAACAGAAGACCAGAACATATTTCAGCTGTGTAATTCTACTGTAGCTCTACTAAAAGGAGTACTTAATTAGTGCCTAATGGGATTTCTTATTTTATTTTTGCTATGTAGATACTTGTATAATAGGGCCTGGATTGAGCCATGGAGCTGTCATCAAATAGTAACCAAAAGTCTTTACTATCAACTTGTGTTGGATTCAGACTCATTCCCTAGAAGTAGGAGAATCTCTAGCTCCATACAATTTCCAGAGCTAGCCAGTCTGCCTTGTCAAAAAGGCTTGCGCTGTGTGCTGGGGCACTTACATGGAGGTGATTGTTCTTGACAATTCAAGAAAATTATATAGCGAAACATTTGTTTGTTTGTTTGTTTTAATTGGTCTTTTGGAGGTAATGAGCCAAAATCTCTGCTTGTGTAACTTTGCTGATGTAAATGGAGATACAACAGCAGAGAATTTGGGCGAGTTTTAAAATGTGAATTTCCTTAGCAATTTGTTTCATTTTTTTTTCTTTATCAGATCAGCAAACCAATATGTTTCAAATGGAGACATAACCGGCACTAGTTCTGGAAGCACATATACCTAATGCATTTTCCTGGTGGCAAAAACAGAGTCCTATGTACATAGGTATAAAGGCAACACAGGGAAGATATGTACCATTTTCACAAGTTGTGGCTGAACTTGTATAAACATAAGCATAATCATATTTCCATTCCCCTTGGGATCACTCCATGTTGTGGTTTCTTTGCTTTTTGATGTGCTCTATGTCATTGCCTTCTTTCAAAGAGCTGAATTGTTAGTTGTTTTCTTAACAGCAGTTGTGCTCCTAAGAAGAACCTGGAAATCCTTCATTGCATAAAAAGGTCATTATGTAATAGATAACAATGTTAAAATAAAAAACCTACATCAACTGGTGGTATAATCCCCAAGGGAAAACAGACTTTAGTTGAACAATCAGAAAACTGGCTTGCTTTATGGTATTTACACTGCTGCTTGCTAATGGAACACCATAAAAGAAGCAAAAGGGCTCTTACACCATTGAGTACGTTATCATGGGAGTCTTCTGAGTGTGCCTTTTTCATTTGCAGCAGTCAGGTTAATGAGCTCACCAGCCCACTTGATGTTGAGGACTTTGTAACAAAGCAATCTCTCATTAAATGCTGCCTGGCACCACTCTCTTGAAGCAAAGGGACATTCAGATTATTGAATGCCTTTGTATTCTTCATTCCTACCAGGCTATGGAGTCCAGCAGTGGCATCAGTCCCACACACTTACTGGCAGGCATCCAGTCATACGCCTGCCCTCTTCAAACTGCATGGGCATTTGCCAATCTAAGCAGCACTGGTAGGCAAACAAGCATGGCACACGACTGCTTTGGCTGATAGCCAAACATGCAGCTGAACAATCTAACTTGTTTCTCCTGTACAGGGAAACACATTCTTCCCTATTCTCTCCTATTCAGCTGATTTATATGTAAAAGTTTTGTTATGATACAAAGGAATGTGCATTTATCTACATTCTCTTTCTGCTTTAACACCTTTTAGTCTCAGTAATGCAGGTCACAAATTCATCTGTGACTTTATTTAAATACCTACTGGCTGACAGTTTCTTCAATGAAATGACCCCAGAGTGTTATCAGCTAGCTAGCAGGTGCATCTCTTTATTCAAAATCTTGCAAGCGACAGTGCATCCTGGGTAAAGAGCAATCTATGTATGATCCAGCTTTTCTCTACATTACTCATGAGATTTAATGGATCACTGTCATGAAAGAGCTTACAAAGGTGTGTGGGTTTGTTTCATTTTGTTTTGTTTTGTTTTAAGTTAGCTTTCCAGTGAGTATTGTATTCTGAGACATAGTGACCAAAACAAAACAAAAAAGGTCACACATGTAAATATTTTTAATGCTTCCTCCCATTAAGGAAAAAAAAGTCTTAACCTTCAGACAATTGATCATTTTTCATTTTGAGCTATTGAATAAGCACTTTTTTAAACAGTGGAAATATACGCAAGACAGCTACTCAGTATTAAATAGTATTTTTGTGCTCTTAATATATTGTGTGCTGAGACTAATAGAGAGAGCTGTGTTATTAGAAATACAGAAAGAAGCATCATGTTTGCTGATTACATACATGATCTGTTCCTAGTCAGTCAATTTATAATGCTGAAGGATTTTAATGACCATTTGTTAGTCATATGGGAACAATCTGGGCTGAGTTTTTTAAGCAAAGATTAAATAAAGTCAATGAGTAGATATAGCTGATTCAGGCAGAAGTAATCCTCCCATGCCTCTGAATATTGGCATGCAATATTAGGATGCAATTCATCAAATCACATGAACTCTCAGGCCCACATCCTTCCTCCATTGAGAATGAAGCCGGCAATCCTCCAGTGATTCCTGAAGTTATTCCAGGGGGTAGAGGGAAGCAGCTCTTTGTGGCATTCCCTCCTCCTAAGCCAGGAAATGGTAAATCAATGCTAATCTTGTCAGCATTCATTTACTAATGTGTTCACCAACACCATTTCGGCAGCTCCCCATCACTGAGAGGAGGCTCCAGGATGAAGAGAGCTGGGAGCCAATGTTTAGGCACAGGCTTTCCACAAATCTTGGAGGGGGGATTTGGATGCTGAACTCCCAACTGCCTCCATGGGTGTATGTCTGGGTGGTGGTGGTGGAGGTGGTGGTGGTGGTAGAGGAATCATATTCCCTCAGGCACCCCTGGAAGAATTCAAAAAAACTAAGGGTTTTGTCCCCTACATGACAGTAGCACATATAGAGGATGACAGGGAACTGAATCCTAACATGAAGTCAAATGGAATTTTGCCTGATTTGGGGCAGTGCACATGTAGGGCATGGCTCTCCAGGTTAGGGTTAGGGTCTTGATTCTGCTTCCACTGAAATCAATGGACCAAGCTCCCATTGACTACAACAGGACTACAACGGAGCAGGCTCAGGCACTTGATTTGCAGATTCGAATACTCCTCTCATATTTTCAGCATGAGATTTTTAAAAGATCACAGAATGCAGAGTCAAGATTGTTGCCCCCAGAGGGCTTTGGTTTAAGATCAGGCAAAGATAATAAAAGCAAAATGCCTACCTCTAAAATATTCAGTACGCGCCCGCTGAATTGTCTAATGCAAAGAGACTATGCTAACCTGGAGAACGGAGGGAGCTCCTGCCCATGGCCACTATTTCATGTTGTCTTATCTGCCATGGCAACATGATTTTTTTAAAAATATGATTATAAAGTTAATTTGACTTATCAAAGAAAACCTGATACACTTTTTTAATGTTTGTTTTCAGAATGCTGGTGTAGGCTAAAAGGAAAAAGTATAACATGCAATTGCATAATTTAACAGCACCACAGAATGGGAGCATCTTTCATGTAACTGTATGGCAAAATGCTTTAAAGTGAGGTCAAAATTATAAGAAAGAGACCTTTCACCTCTGTTATACAGGATGATTATTAAGAAACAGAGTTTGCAAGAAAATTCACTCATTAAAAAGATAAGCTAATTTAATAATTCTCTAAGTTAGTTCTACAGTAATAATTTTCTAATAGTTGTTCCAATGCATTGGGAGAAATTTTGCCCCTGGATGCATGCATTTTGCTCCCAGGGAAGTGAATGGGAATTTTGCCCAGTGTCTGGTTTACTTGTTTTCCCTGCAATAAATCAGATATGGCAGTTTATAAAGTTCAATTACTTGCTTATTTGAGGTTCATGTTTGTGGTGTGGTCTTATTTTAGGTTATTCCAACCCTCCACGGGGTCCATGGAGTTGAGCAGGGTTTGCCCAGTCTGATAATGAGTATTGCCCATCTGAAAAGGATAAAGCAAAACAATCACAGCTCGTGTTTCAGTCACTTAGGCTGGATTTTATATCCATGTTCACTGAAGTATTCATATAGGATCAATTTCTGTATAGAGAATATCTTCTAGGGCAACACACACCAATAATGAGGATACACATTTTGAGGCCAAGAGGAACTATTATGATCATCTCGTCTGACCTCCAACATCGAATTTCACCCAGTAATGTAAATTGCAATATGGTCTGAGTAACTGGAAAAAAGAGAAAACCTGCAGTTTTCATTCTCCCCTCTTCCTCCCCACCCCTCACCCCCCTTCGGAAATTTTGTATTTATTTATTTTTAATGACATACACTTTTCTACGTACCTTCTACGTACCTTTCTACGTACCTTACACGTACCTTGATCCTAACTGGTGCTAAGCAGCCACAACTCCAACTGAAATCAATGGAAGTTGGGGCTGTTGGGCTGCTCAGTCAGCATCATTCAGGATCAGGCCAAAAAGCAGGGTTGCATTGGTAAGCAGGGCTGGCTCCAGGCACCAGCTGAGCAAGCTGGTGCTTGCGGCGGCAGATTGTTGGAGGCGGCACGGCCGCCCTTTTTTTTTTTTTTTTGTTCCGCTCCAGCCGCAGTCCTCTTCCTTCCCTCCCCGCCGACCAGAGTGGAGCCCTCGCGGCAGGCGGCAGGAGGCGGCGCAGCAGGAGGGGCCGCGTGGCAGCGCCCCTGCTGTAGCCCTGGCTGCCCCCTTCTCTCTCTCTCCTGCCCGCTCCCTCCCCCGCCCCAGCCAGTCCCCCTGCACCCACACTCTGGCCGCGCTGCAGGTTTTTTTTTTTGCAGAGCCGGCCCTGTTGGTAAGAAAGCTGAAAAGATGGCTAGGGTCTTTGTAATGTATGAAACCTTCTCTCTTTTACACCGCTGGCTTGTTTTTGCATTGAGAATGTAGGCTATGTATACCAGTTTTACATGAACGGCAATCAACGTACAAACACATAGCCAGCTTTGATTTTTGGATCTACTGGGTACACTTGCCTGAATCCGGACCCCTTGCACTTATTTATGTTCATGAGTTTTTTGCTTTCTATGAAAGCACTCATAATCGCAAAAGGTATGAAAATTTGCCAAGTATGCATTTACTCTGCAGGTTCTTAAATTGTCTCTTTTCTAATAAATATCCATTTTAAAATCTGAGTATAGAAAATTATTCAGAAGCAAGAGGTCATCTACTAATCATACGGATCATATTTTTTTTATCTTGGGCAATTAAGCAATAGAGAGGCAAAATTGGAATAAAAGAAAAACAAAAGCATGCTTATTAACAACCCCTTTGTTTGCTTTTCTAATTATTTCCCTCAAACACTTGTCTCTGTTATTACAACCAAACAGACCATTCCTGCAACCCTTACGCATGTGAACAGTGCTTGCTTAATTCATGCAAGTACTCCAAAGTAGGGCTACTCACTTGCGCAATTATTACTTATGCATGCAATGGCGGCAGAACTGGGTCCATGCTGAATGATCGAGCATACTGTGTAAGCATGAAGGCAAGGCCTGTATGTCTACTATGGCAATGCCAGTCTTTTCTTCTACTTGTACTGATTTTTTTTTTAAATCACATTTTAACTTTTGGATAGATGCTGAATGGTGATTTAACTGCAGATCACAATCTATACATACCACATGTACTATCCACTTCTTTAGTCAAAATAGTTTTACCCTAAATAGTTAACAGGCAAAATTTGCAGCATAATATCAGTAGGATAAAAATCCCAGCCAGTCTTGTATGCTTGTGATTAGAAGATTGGTTGGCTAAATTCTCTGCAAGCAGCCTTCAATTTTTTATCTAGCTATTTATAGAAAACTGCAGAAACAGCTGAGCTGACTGAAGTGATGTCACATTTGCTGATAAAATGGTTTGTTCCGTAGCAGGCTCGGAGGCTGCATGAGTCCGCTTAAGCCTTGGTATGCAGCCCTAAGCAGTGAGAAGGTGTAAACATGTGCATTTTTCAGCTCCATTGATCAATATTGCATTGATGACTCTCAGGTGACCTTTAACCCCAACGGAATACCAATAGCATGGCACTGCATCTTGCAGTCTGCAAGGACTGCGTAGCATAAGCTACAACATTTACAATCGATCCAAAGTCATCTTTGTGAATAAAGCTTGAGATTTCAAGCAATGGCAAGCAATTCTTAAAAGGTCAGAGCCGGGGTTTTTATTTGCTTGACCTCTGCTTTCAACTGGTAGCATAAGTTCCTTAGAACCATTAAAAATAGTAAGAAAATTTAAGATTTTTTCTCCCCATGTATTTTTAGTAAGCCTTTGGGCATTTTCACTGTCCCTAAAAGAATATGGTTGCATGGCAACCTCCACAGTTGCTATGGAGACTCCATGTGTAAGCAGCTGCTGCAATCAGCATTAACTCCAGGCTCGCAGGTTTGTCATTCCAATACATAGGGAGGGGGAGACAAATAGGACAGCACATTGCCGTAAAGGGGAAGTCACCTAGATAATGTCACTCACAAACATATGTTCCACAATTATTCTTTCCACTGTTTTATTGCGGCAATTATAGCTAAACTAAGATTACAAAATTATATGGTTTTAATTTGCCTCTATTGACTATGTTTCACTTCCATTAAAATTAAGTCTAAACCCATTTATGTAGCAAACTGTTGGCTTTTGAGGGGGTTGGGGATTTTGGCTCACCCATTTATCCCAAGAACTGGGAAAAAATAATTATACCAGTAGGATTCTTCACAAGACAAAAGATTTGGGCAAAACAGAAATTAACCTGCCATATAAAATGCAGTCTCCTCACTGTATTCCCAGCCCTTTCTTCTATATTGAATTACACACCCAAACTGCATCAGATAATGCTGACCGGAGCCCCAAAAGAACAAGCTATCTTATAATTCCATCCTTAACTCACCCCATCATGCCTTAGTACTGCGGCTTATAGGGTGCGTATTTGTGTGATCACTTTGTGTTTGAAGACCCCTGCAATGAACAGGCACAGTGGGGCTGACTTCAAAATGAGTTAACGCAGCATTAACTCTGAATTTCCTTGCATCTCCAGGCTTAAGTCAATCCCTTAACATTATTTGAATGCATTTCTTTGAGATTTCATTACCTTTGTTTCAGGGTGTTGGTTTTCTTTCTTTGTTTGTTTGTTTAGGTTTGGTTTGGTTTTTACCCCACATTTGTTTGTCACAATATTAAAAATAAAAGGGAAAAATCTCATGGAAGTGTATGCCAGTTGATGCAACACTACTTAGCAGCTATCTTGGAAATACTGTGGTTAGTCATTTAAGAGCACAGCCATGTATTTAAGCTATTTGAAATGCATGCATTCATCCACCTATGTTGGTTCTGTCATGTAAACATGAATGTGTGCAATATTTAAAACTTAACCCATAGAACAGTGCTGGTTACTTCAGAAAGGTTATTCTCCGCTCTATAAAATAACAATTTTAGACAATGTTTATAAACATACATTTACAGCACAGACCAATGCAGATCTATCTTTTGATTTATATACTTTTAGAAACAGTCCATTTTTGACCCTGACAGAGCTTACTTAATCATATCTGTCCATAGTGTAAAGGTAATGTATTAATATTGATTTGCATAATTAAAATTTATATAAACAATAACCAATTTTCATAAATTCTTTCTATCCAGGTTCTTGCTAATACCTACATTAAAAATTCAGCCATTTTAGGTTTCTTTTTAATTAAAAGATACCTAAACAGGATATCCTAATACCCTTTACCTAACGATTCTTTGATAATAATATATAATTGTAGCTGAAATCTCATTTTCATATTTCACTCTCAGGGCTGAATATATTTCTGTCGAAAGACTTGCAAAATAAAAATGTGCTCCTTGGGATAGACCTAGCATGCCACCATTTAGACAGGAGCTTATTTCTATGGTCAAGCTACAGTCTATAAATCCCCCCAAATAGGGTTTATATAGAAAACACAGATAGACCCTTAACTACAGTAATGCTAGCGGGTGCTGCTATATTATACAAATCCAGATAGCATATAGTGACCTATTTTCGAAACCAGGCCAAGAAAAATGACATCAAGAAATTGAATTCTTTGCCCTTGCTTTAATAGTGTCTTGTCATGCAATCTTCAAATCAGGAAGGGTGATCATCACAAAACAAATCCCTAACCTGGTGTTCAACATGAACATTCTATGCTGTTCCGAATGCTAATGCCCAAGGCCCATCACCCTGTTTATGATTACGAGCTGACGGCAGAAGATAGAGAGAACTCAGACCTAAATAAGCCTAAAGCCTTGGAAAACATTTCAAATGTTTTCATTTCACCAAATACACCTTTTAAAACTGTATATTTTGGCATATTTTGTCAGGTTATTGAAAACATACAGTAACTGGAACAAGTAAATGTTTTCCAAACATATACTGTTAATATACAGTGCTATTTAAAATGAGTTAGAAGAAGGATTGTATCTCTCAGTTACTAAACTCTGTTTAACCCTTTGATGCCAAGAGTCAGGTCTTCTCATAGCACAACCCCTTTGCAACAATAAGGTGTACTCAGATAAAAAGCATTAACCTCCAGAAAGTTTGTTGGATATAATTAGCATGGCTGCTGCTTCCATTTACTCTTGGTTGTTAATGGTAACTAAATTGAGATAACTCACAAATTCCTGGTTTTCTCTTACTGCATTTTATTTTGTTACTTGTTTAGGACCCAATCCTGCTGCTGTTACTCAGGTGAGTAGTTTCATTTCAGTGGAATTATTCAGATGAGGTATGGGTCACAGGATCAGGCCCTTGCGTTGACAGTGAGGGCAATGGAGCAATATTTGGGGATATACAGAGCCCCATAATTGGGGCAGGCAAAGTATTTGTAATGAAATGAAAAGCTATTCAAAATTCAAAGGATTTAATTATGAAATTGAAAACAGACTCATTGTAGAGGAAAATTTTGCTAAGGTAAACACATGTTTCCAGTGAAAGTAGCCTAATTTTATAGATTACAGATTCAATTGTTTTATAGATTAAATTGCTTTTGCAGTAAAAACATTCAAAATTAACATTTTTGCATGACTGATGTAAAAATACCACATTTTGTTGAACCTGCAAGTGATGCAAAATTTCAACAGGCATGAAACCGCATGAAATAAATATGGTGAGATTTTTCAAGTGAAATTACACAAAACTAAATTGTGAATTTTGTACAATTCTGCTTCCAAGTCTTTTTAATTATTTTGCCAAATACAGTGTAGCAAATCTCATCTTCAATGGCTATTCTGCTCATCGTGATTAGAACAGAAGATGCATTTTCAAATGTACCTGGATTAGCAACATATCGCAATTTTCACTGCAGTTGGTTCAAAATATTTCCCCAGGTGCAGCTAAACTTTTGATCACTAAAAACTGAACCAAACGTTTTCATATGGCTTTCGAAGTTATTGACCAGATTTTTGGAAGTGCTAAGCTTCTACACCTTTCATTATTTCAATGGGGAAAGTCAAGTCTCTTAGGTATATAACTTTAGATACTTGTGTTTGAACATTCTGGCTTTGTTGCTTGTGTTAACTTAATACCTACTTGTCTGGTGGCAAATTGTATTTTTGGAACATATTATCAGTTTATCTGAAGGGAAAGTTCAGATTCTCCCAAATTTGCAAATAAGAACATTTGAAATTATAAAAAAAATAAGAAGAAAAAAGAAAAAAAAGAAAAAGATTCACCTATGAACATGTCAGAGCCACATACAAGTACAGTGTGTGGAATATTTTACATCTGAAGGCAAAGAATTCTGGGGTGGTGGTCCAAGGAAGCAACTTTTTATATGAATGGGATTTATCCTTATTTTGCCCCAGGCACACCGTTTGTATCTAGGGATTTGCCGGGAGACAAATCATTTGAATGTCACAAATAGAACTTGCATTCCATTCAATCATCAAATTTGCGTGTTGGCAGGAAGGTTTTCATAGGACTAACACAAGAGAGATGAGAGAAGGGATAGAGCCAGGAAAAAATCTGCCGATGTTTCCCTGTGTTCATGTTCTTTTTGTTCTCTAAAACAAAGTGTAATAAAATATTCCTGGAAAAGACAATTGTCACACATGCACAGGTCTACACACTACCATCAACCATCATCTCCAACTGATGTCAATGGGAGCTATGCACATGGAGTGAGGTCAGTATATGGCCCTTACCCTGGGTTTGAATTTTCGTGCATACTTTACCCTCTTCTTATAATCCTTTCATCCCATAGTCCCACAGGAGCTTTAAAAAGAAAACCAGAAAAGTAGGCAGGTCCCAACCATACACTCCTCTTACCTAGAAAAACTCCCCTGGCTTAATATGTAAGGAGTGCAGAATTAGGCTCATATTTACCATCCTAGCAATCCCATAGACATAGGCTTTGCACATGGGAGAACTAGTAGATTAATAGAACATATTTAAGAGCTTTAAAAGTTCAAGGACTGGACCTCATTCATATTCCCCTTATATATGGAAAGGAAAAAATAATAATTTAATATTTACCCCTAAGTACCTTTGTCGGGTCAAAGTCAGAGCCTCAATCCTTTGTTTCTTTAAAAACCTCCATAATTGAAATTTTAAATAAATAATAAATCATCATCATCATTTTGGGCATTTTAGTCCTCTAGAAAATTTTAGTTGAAGTTTGCAACTCAGTTTATTACAAGTCATTAACTATATGTACAATGTTAAAAGATAGAGGTATTTCAATTGTGGTGGTTGTAAAAAAGAGGATTAAAGGCCCTGTTTAAGCAACAGATAAGGCAAATTGTTCTCTTTTTTAAAAAATCAGTTACAAAAGATGGACAGCTTGTTAAACCAACCCCATTGGGGTTTTTTTGTAATTGTCAACCCTGTCTGAAAACCATCCTGTACTATATATTGCACACTACTAACAAAGCATTCGTATAAGCTACCTGATATAGTCATATAGATAGCCAGAGGGAAAAGTTGCTCTCCATGGTAATATGCAATTGACTTGGTAAACACAGGGTCACACACATCACCCCCTCCTATTGTAACAGGATATCTGAAGATATGCATTTTTCTTCCCAGTATAGAAACATGCCAGGAAAAAATCAGTATCTGGATTAAGTCCTTTCTCAGGCAAAATTCCCATTAAAATCAACAGTGTGTCAAAGAATGAGTATGGATGGCAGGATCTGGACCCTACTGACCAGCAGAAAGATACAGGAAAATAGGATGTACAGTACAAGTGCATATCTCCAGAAGTACTGAACCTGGCGCTTAGAATGTTGTGTGAACTGCAGTTACCTATGAAACTACTTAGAAGATAGCAGTGCTATAACTGAAGGGAAAGTCTGTAGTAGTTTCACTAGTATGTTACCCAAGGACTGAAAGAAAAAACAAACAAACAAACAAAACCCAAAACCCTTTCTTACACAGAGATATAATAGTATTGAAAAAATAAATATTAAATAATTATTATTTGTTCCTTTCCATATATGTTTAATGTGTGTGTAAATCTCTCTTTTCTAATTAGACTATCAGTCTATTTGGGAGGGGAGAACTCATAAATGTTATGGGACTCATACTAAATACATTCATAAAATCTGGTTTCTCCAATATAATTTTGGTCTAATCTGACAACATTATATTGGTATTATCATAGGAACCTGCTCCAATACAATATTTTTATCAGCTGTCCATAATATTTCAGGAAAATATTTTGAAAGACATGGTAATTCCCTGAACAAGTCCTAGGTAGAAAATATTTGAATGTTGCTTCGTGTTGTAAAAAGCATAGGTAGAAAAAAAAGTAATAAAAATGCATCTTCTGTTTGCCTAGAAGAAATAGAGGTGATATTCTCACTTTCTGAAGGCAGAATTCATATTTTCTGCTTTAGAGAATCACAAATGAAAATCACAAGACTTTGCTCTCCAATTATAAACTTATGAATCTCAGAGTGTGTGTGTGTGTGTGTGTGTGTGTGAGAGAGAGAGAGAGAGAGAGAGAGAGAGAGAGAGAGAGAGCAGGAGAAATGTTCTTGTCTTGAGAGGTCTATTTGTATTATTTCTGAGAATCACAGTTGGTAAATAAGAGAAACAGGAATATATAAAATACTTACAACATCTGATGGTAAGCAAATTATTTTTTAAATATAATTTCTATTGGAAATATTATCTTCATTATAGAAAGAGAACTGTGTCACTCACTAAGGCTTATAATTCAATCGTTTGATTTTTACTACAAATAGAGGGGGTTTTTTTGGTCATTTTCCCTAGATGTATTATACAAATTGTGCAGCTTGCTTTAAAGTGTCCACTAGATTCTATTCTATGCCTACTATCACTGTTAACAGATAAAAACAAAACAAAACAAAAACCTATGCTCTCTCTTATGTGATTAAGAATTGTAATATGTAGAATCATTCTCTCTTTCCTTCTTTCTGTGAGGTTGTCTCCTTCTTAGTATTCTTTCCAGTTTTCAGACACAGGTTTAATTTATTTATTTATTTTAACTTTTGTGCGGGTTTGTTTGTATTTTTTTTTTTTAATTTACTTTTCATTATCAAGGTGTCTTTGGAAGGGGGATAAAGAAAAATATTAGATTTGATGGGTACTCCAACATTGTTCAAAACTAAAAACAAACAAACAAAAACAGACAACTGTAACAGCAACAATAGTTAGGCTTCCCATAAACAATTTTTAGATTGTGTCCTATGTTATACCACCTATTCATTCATTTGGGAATACTGAATATATTTCCACATTGACATTTACTAAAAGAGTTAAAGTTAGCAGAAGTTCTGAACCTTTTTTGAGGGTAGTACAGATAGAAAGAAATTTGAAAGTTCCAGTTTGGGACTGGAGGTTACTACTATGTTGCCTCTGCCATGATATATTGTTAAACAGCATAAGTAAACATATAACACAAGGACTACCTCACACAAGCAAATTTCTTCTTTACAGACCTTGAAAAATACTTATAATTAACTAATTAGTGACAAATAATATTATATCTACTTTTACAGATGAGTATGTCAAATGTGGCACAGAAAGACTAAGAGCCAGATTTTTAAAGTATTTAGGCACCTAAGGACATAAATAGGTGCCTAGTGGGATTTTCAAAAAGCACCTAGGTACCCATCTCTATCTTTACATCCCTAAAAACCTTAGTAGGTTTCAACTGTACCCATTTTACAGATGGGTTAATTATGGCTTAGAGTGATTTTTTTCCTTAATTCACACAGTAAGCTATTGGGCTAGAGCTAAAAATATACCCTAGGAGCCTTGACTCCTAGTTGTGTGCTCTAGACATCAGACAACACTGCCACTTCTTGAAAGACACAATATCCAAAGGCAGACAAATGACTGCTGCATATTTCATTAGACAGCATTTTCCCCACCAATATCCAGATGTAGTTTCTTCCAGGCTGAGTTGAAGAACAGGTACCTGCCAATTATAACCCTAAAGATATGCCAAGCTCTTTTGGCCCTTTTAATAACACGGATTCACATTATTGCCAGTGTTGCCCTTTTGAATTTCACAGATGAAATCTTCTGTAGCCCTAATGACCATAATGCCCTCTCTCGTTCATGTACACAGCCTAGTCAAATTAAGCCAGTTGAACAGAGTTGTGATACTGACCTGAGCACATCAAAAATTTTATGGAAGAAGCCTAATCATTGTAGGCTGCTTTTGTAGGCTTTCATAGGAAATTCCTTTTAACAAAAAAATGATATTCACACAGCGATGGTAAGAACAGAAACTAAAGGGTTGAAAGGCCCACCAGGAGAGGGAATTCAACCCACTTATATTAAATCAGATGTTACTTTCTCTCTCCCTCCTTCTCCCATGTACTCGGTACCCAAAAAGAAGATGATGTGAATCCATTTTCAGTACTGATTCTTTTTAATCGTCTAGATCAAAACTGTCCTACCGCTTCCAAATGTTTTTTTCATTTTAAAGGTAAAACATCTCACATGAAGCTGCAAAGGGAAAGTCTTCTCAATCTTAGATTTTAAACTCAGCCTCTTGCAAAATATAATGATTTTTTTTTAAAAGGGACCTAAACCTGAAGACAATGGGAGTTTTGCCATTAACGCCTAGTGGGGCTCAAAGTAATCAGTCGCCCAACAAGACCTTATCAATATGTAATCAAGAAAAGAGATTAAAGGAAAAAATATATAATGTCATTTCACAGTAAATAAATGTTCTGTTGAGATTACATCTCAACTCTAGAATAGAATTAGTGATTAAGACCCAACTGTTAAAATAGGAGCTATATATATATGTCTATCTATCTCTATATGTCTGCCTATCTATCTATAGATAATGATATTTTTAAAGCAATGGAGTTTTCATACGGCTTATCAATAGAAAGCATTTTGGGGGCAATTTCCTGGCTTGCTTGAATCTAAATTCTTACATCTTAAAAGCAGAGTATAGATTGTTCATAACCTTGGGAAAAAAACAAATAGCAAGGGAGTGTTTGTGACAGAATAATTGAATTGACTCATACTGAAGCCTCCCTTCTGAAGGCTAAGAAATTATGATAAAAGATTTTAAAATAATGCTTCAGTGTCAAATGTCATATTCTCAGTGTATTAATTGTTGTAAACAGGAGAGTTAAGTAAAAAGAAAACTATAGCTTCCATCTTCTCATACTAATCAAAGTACTACTGAATTTTTAACCTTTTTAAAACATGTTCAACATATTTAGTTCCTTGTTATAAAAATCAGTGCAGAAGACAAAAATAAAATCTTGATAACATTCTTGCTGTTTCCCCATTGAGTGATTTCCCCAAAACTAACAAATTATCAAAGCAGAGATTATATATAAAAAAAAAAAAGATCGCTATTATGGTCAAAGTACCAACCCTGTGTTCAGAGAAGGCACATGTAAATATATGACTTGATTAGAGATTAAATTGTTTGTTTTTCCAGTTTCTTAATTGACTTTCCCGGTTAAAACCTCTCCTTGCTTCCCAAACACGCTTTCCATTTCCAAAATGTCTTTGGATCTGATTCTGGGATCCTTACTCAGACAAGACTCTCTTGATGCTATTCATGATGTCTGAATGCAAAATGTGTATAGGTTGTTTCTCCATTCTGTGCCATTCCTAGCACAGCACACACTAGACTCCTAACCCTAACATCTATTCCCTCTTCATTTTTAACCCAGTGGCCCACTCATATACTTCAGCTCATTTCACAGAACCAAATGATTGTGTCACTTTTCTCAAATGCACCAAATTATAATTATTAATGCTCAGCCTTGATTTTATTCTCAAAATGTACCTTATCAGTGGGCTGCAGCCGTTGTTCTGAATTCAGAGAAAATACTGATTATTAATTATAGTATCATATATCATTGTTACATAATCATTTTTGTATGTATCGTTTGCATAAGTTAGAGTACCATGCTGGGTTTCTGAACCCATGTGAAAAAAACAAATCTGTAGGAGAGAATAGAGTACATTTCTTGCCCCAGAAAAGTCATAACTAATAAGGAACCTATGTGATCTTGTTCCATGACATCTTGAAAATTAGACAATATTTGCCCAGTCCTTATATTTTTTGCCTTTTTCCTCCCAATAACAGAAAATTTGAATGGGAGTTGATTTTAAAGTAACTTTTCTAAAACAAATAAGTGTTTAGGTCATACCTTGTATTTTCTAATATACTTGATATACACATTAGGTAGCTTTCTCCCCTGGAGTGCCAGAAAAACCGCACACATTTCTTCTTGCTACAAATCTGTAAATCTGAAAGAAGAGGCCACATGAATAGGGAAGCTCTTTACAGAATAAAAAGCATGGGGTGTTATTAAGGAGGACTGTAAGCCTCATTCTATTCACAGTAATTACAGAATCAGATCAGGTTAATGTGAGGACCCAGGCCAATAAAGTACCATAGGTTCACTCTTTTTAATCCCTTTCAATCCTATAGCCTGAGTTTTTGACTGCTCTGTTTGATTTATAGAGCCACTATAGGTAATAAAGATACACTGGTAACTGTTAAGAAAAGACCATACATTTCTGAATGTAAGATCTTGGGGGAATAAAAAGGGACAAACTTTAGGAATACTTCAGTGCCCCATTATTTTTCATTGGGCCATTTGGTAAAATAACTTTCTGAGAAGCTGAAGGAAAAGCTCATGTTCACAGTGTCTAGTTAGAACTATTTTAATTATGTCTGTAAATATTTTTCTACTGAGTTTCTAATTGCATCTTCTTCAAAGTTTGAAAATACTGTTAAACCTATTTCCTTACTCACAATTTTACTGTAAGTAAGGAAATTGGGTATTCACAGTGGTTTGCTTGTGAATATTGGGCTGGTGAGATTTTGTGTTTTTGAAGAATATGTTTTGCAGATTAACATGCAGGAGGAAATACAACTGTTCTTCTGCGCTGGCTCCCACAGCAAAGAAACTGATATGATTCTGTTGTGCAAAAGGAGTGGGCAGGACTCCTAGACTCCCAGAGGGTGCATAGGAGAAGACCATGAGCAGGCTAGAGTAAAGACTGGCGGGTCGTCCTTTCCTCTCCCCCATAGGTGCATAGGCATGCCTGTTGAAGGAGTCACACGGCTTACTACAGCCAATGAGCTGCAATAGCTTTGTGGAATAACTCTACAGTCATTTTGCCAGAGGAAGCTGGGGGTGAGGGGAGGATTCCTACCCCCATTTGATGACCTGCCAATCACTCAACCTAGCTTCTCAGGCCAGACAGAGGAGCTGCACCATAAAGCATTATGTAGACTTTACAAACATATTACAAATTAGACAATCAACGCTATACATAGACCCAATCCTACATTACTAGCACTCCCAAAACTCCCACTGACCACAAGATTTGGCTCTGTAGATGAAATCTTAGTACCACTGAAGTCAAAGGCAAAATTCTCATTGACTTCAATGGTGCCAGGATTTCACCCTGTATGCTTTTCTCTGGCTAACATTTTGATTTTGATTTCTCTTGGTAATCGATTGACTGTGCTTTCCTTAAAATGAAAGCATTCGACATAAATCTCATTACTTTTTTTCTCTCACTTGACCCTATTGTGCCATCAATTTCTAAGATGTGAAATCGTTGGGGAGTTCTACTTAAAAATGATATCGACTAATGTAGGGTAGCTTCTAATATTTTACTTAAGATTATTATTTGGTATAAAGTGAAAAGAATAATTCCTCTGAAATAACTGCAAATGTTCTTTTGGAGTACAGTTATGTATATATTTCCCTTATGGAATAGACAGAGAATTTACTAGAGAATATTTTTCTATACAATTATCAAAAACTATTGTGGAGAAGTAGTATATATGTTGGTTTAAAAATTCATTAGCAAGGACCCTGTTCTCTATTAAATTCTAATGCATTGATACATTGGTTGTGGGGATTTTTGGGAGAGGATGTTTTGTTTTTGTTTGTTTGTCTGCCTGTGTTAAATAGGAATTAAACCAATGGGGTCCTACCAAAATGACTCAAAAAATCTATCGCGATAAAAGAAAAAAAAACCTTTATAGGATGATTTACAAAATAGAGAGAGTTCTACAGAAGAAATATACTTTTAGACATATATTTTCATACACTGTATTGTATATACATTCACATACTACATTGTATAACAGATATTATTCTTTTATTATATAGTTATATAGCATAGTTTAAAAAACATATAGAAAGGTTAACTTTTTTCTATTAATTTCCATAGGTTTCTGGAGTCATTTTTATAGAACCCTAGTTATTTCATCATTATTACATTCTATAGGACTTTTCCATGAAGATTATGATACAGAAATCTTAGGTGACTGGTTCTATAGCCCAATAGGTATAAGGTGTATTTTTCATTTTACCTTTGCATTTTAAAAATTCCATTTTAACACAGTATGTATTTCTGTGCTCGCATGCATAATTTGCACTCAACTGCAGTCATCGGGAAAGAGTTAAACTTCCTGGGAAATATATTAGAATGCACATTGTGTCTTCTGTATCTTCTTTTCTCTTTATCATAAATGATCAGTACCTCTGTTATTAATGTTTTTTTAATGACTAAAAACAAGAATAAACCATTTGGTTAGGAAATGAGTTATTTTCTTTAGGATTAAGGAAGTAAGAAAAAAAACTATTATGAAAGCAGAGGTCATCCTGAGAAACTGAAAAAATGAAAAAGTACCAAAAATGTTAGTATTTGAATGATGTGAACTCTGGTAAACGCCAGCATGCAATATGGCAAAAACGAATCAATCAGTTCAGCTTAGTTCAGCCTCTGCAACTGGCCATCTGGCGCAAAATCAACCAAATGTATCCCTGCATATTCATCTTCATTTTCACAAATACTCAGGAGAATGTCATTCTAGGGCAAAATAAAATTAAATCACCATAATTTTTAAGACATCTTTTCCTCTGATGCTCTCTTGAGATTTGTGTGTTTATGTGAGAACACTTATTCCTATAGGGTTAGTGAATAATTTCTATTTGTGTACTCTCTTTTTTATTCAAAAACAAATACCTGATTTTACATTACATTACCTTACTTCAGAGTCAATTTTAATATAAACACAAAACAGATATTTTGCAGGAAACTGCTTTAGATACATTTGGCACAAAACTGAGTCAGTGTCAATAAGCAATTATAGACTTAGGTACCCAACCCTGCCCTGAGATACCTCCCTGAGAGTCACACAGCTGTAACAGGAACATGTCATGTATATATCATGTATATAACAGCAGATCTGGGCTCTTAACGGTTAAAGCTGATGCTGAAAGGGGGAGAGAAGATGCCTGGAAAAGTGAGGAAGAACCAAGGGTGATTAAGACTATTTGCTGATTTTATGTAACTTTTCCTCAAGTGTTCAGATACGACAGTAATGAGCATCGGATGGGTGGCTCAATAGATTAGGGCAGAGAGAGAGAGAGGCAGGAAACAAGAGAGCAGCCAATGTATACTGTGTGTGTGTCACAATTACAGTAATCTTGGAACATACACTTTGCGCAGTTGATTATTCAAGGTAATCAAAACAATCACAGGTCAGGATAGATAGTTTAAAAGTTTATATCTTTTAAGCACTTGAATTAAAATCTGATGTGCCTGTCATCACATTCCCACATGGAAGTACCTTCAGGTCGTTTATTTACCTGATTGGGATAGATGCTCCTGGGGTTTTCTTGTTTTTGTTTCTTACTGTATATAAGTATAATCAAATATTAAACAATCAAGTGATCATTACCCAAACAATTTGACTAGAGATTGATTTTGTCAGAATAGATTTTGGTTGCCCATTCTTTTCTTTCTAACTGACATCTTAGCAAGTCTTAAGGTGCTTCTGTTGATATTGTCTGTTTGTTCTTGTCCTAGAACTGTCCCACTTCATTCGATAAGGGATAAACAAATGCCCTGCCTCATTTGAATAAACGTGTTAAGCAAATGTTAAACACGGCACATCAAAAGGCAGTAAACACATTACAACTTCAGGCTGCTAGGACACTCGTACTGCACACAGAAACATGTTTCCACGCAGACAGGGAACTGAGGGAACTAAAGCCAGTGTATCCACTTCTATCTACCTGCTTTTGGGATTTATGTTAAAACCCATCACCATAGATCTTTCCTCACCTATAGTATATACACATTTTTGGTTAGCTATAAAAACTCCAGCTGGAAGACTTAAAAATATTATACAGATTTAAGTGTTTTTACTGACAGGGGAAAAAAAATTTTTTTAAACCATTCAGAGAGTAATAACTGATTTTGTTTCCAAGTGTTTCATGTGCTATGATTATCCATTCATTTTTAAAAACTGTTAATTTACCAAGAATATTGTTCATTGTTTCAGCATCTGAAAAGGTCAATTATAATTGATTTTTATAAACACTGTACTATAGAAGCTTTTTTGTTGTTTTGGTTTTTGGATTTTTTTCCGTTTCCTAATTATGTCAGATTTTTCATGACAACTTGCACTTTGTTCAATCAATGATTTTGTGGGTATAAAAGTGTACACTAGATAGAGCAAAAACAAAGCTAACAGACAAATTCCTGGCAGAAACTAGAATTAAAAATCTTATCACACTCTTCACTTTTACTTAGATGTATTTTAGTATCCTACCCACAAACTGTGTTATACTTCCACCTAATATTGTTTATCTTGACATACTACTAAACTGAGAGAGTAATCGCAAACACAGTAAGCTGTTAAAATATTTTCTGTGGATCTTTCCATTTTGTGCATCATCTTACTGTTTCTATATACAGGTGTATTGTTATCAGTGTGACAACTTTATTTTTTAGATCACTAAAAATGTCACCTTAGAAAGTACAGAAATACCATGTAGAATTCTGAAATGCTTAACTGCATCTTTTGTATTTGCCAACTATGTGACATTGAATCTATGCTTTTTGATTAATAAGAAAGTTTGAAATATTTATTTAGGTCTATTCATAAGAAAAGCTAAGTCAACAAATAAAAAAATTAAGAGCTCAGTCCCACAAATTCTTACACAAGTAGTCCCAGCTCACACAACCTGCTGTATAGAATACTTGCTTCAGTAAGGATAACACACGTGTAAGTGTTGCAATCACAAATCCAATATCACCTCATAGATCATAAAACTTGATCCTGTAAGATGCAGACAATCTCCTGCAAGACACCAAGCACCTACAATGTATACTGTCCTAGGTGCTCAGTATCTTGCACTATGAAGTAAGGAGCAGCTGAACTTAAAGTGAAATTGTTACATTAAAATTTAATATTAGACTTTAAAAATGCATATTTTCCACACAGAGCAAGTTATTTTGCTTCTTTGTTACAAAAATGAAAAAAATAGAAATTGTGCATTTTATTTTTTCAGCTAAGATCATGACGAGTAGTAGAAAAGCAACTACAGCTGTCTGTAGTTAAATTTTGTTTCCTGCTCTTGACCATAAGCAGATGCAGTGATACATAATACATATTATGTAACATTTTGTAAAACTGGTTGCTATAAAATGTTAACACATTCAGTTACGTCATGTCACGTAGCTTTAAAGGGACTTTCTAAAGAGTTGCCACTTCAAGTTGTAAAACAGTTTTTACTCTAATTGAACCAGTATTTCAGTATTTAATAATCTCTTCTTTTCCTTGACTGGACAATTTGTGTTAGGAACTGACCCAACTTATGAGGAATAATAAAAAATGTAAAATTTTATTCACTCAGTTATGACATGATACTAGCTTATATTTTGGTTTTCTTGAAGATATAACAAATTCAGCTTTATAATTTATCATCCAATTAATATCCTTTAGTATTTTCAATTAATTACTGTACATACTGTGCAAGAAACACTTTGAACATCTTAACAGAACTAAATGAACTCATTAAGAAAAGTAGCTTGCACATCCAACAGATACAGCCGTAATCCTTATCTTATTAATATTCTAAACTATAAATACAAGTCTTACCTATAACGTTCCACCTTTTATATCTGTTGTATAATTGGCTGTATCATGCAGTACTTAAGTCAGGCTAAAGGCTTATCGACTTCAATGGTAGTTTGACTTGAGTAAGGACACCACCAGATGCAGTAATGGGAGTTGAGGTGCCCAGAAGCCACTCAGCATCTGACAGGATCAGGCTCATTATGCTAAAATACCATTTTAGGGCCAAATTCAATAGCACTTAAGTCAATGGGGCTTCTTACCATTGACTTCAAAGACAGCAACTTTGGGACCCCAGTGGAAAGCACTTAAGTACATGTTTTAGCATTTTCCAGCATCGGGATGATTTCCTAAATCAGGGTCTGGGCCTTTTGAGCATTGATCTATTTCTAATTGAATATATTGGACAACACAACCCACATTGAGGAGAAAGAATTAGCAAACTTTTGAACTCTTTAAAAACTCTTGAATACAATAAGTGCTTTATTAGGGTTTTTGCTGGAGAAGCCTTTTAATATGATAGAGACATATCAAAAATGAGATAGTGGGGAAAAGTGCACACATTAGTTCAAATTCCAACATTTATGAAGTCTACATTTCTTGTTATTTTTAAGAGTCATACTAAGAAATTTTTTTAAATAGTTAAGAATAAATATAAGAGACTTTTCAGAGTAGCGGGCGTGTTAGTCTGTATCCACAAAAAGAAGAGGAGTATTTGTGGCACCTTAGAGACTAACAAATGTATTAGAGCATAAGCTTTCGTGGGCTACAGCCCACTTCTTCAGATGCATAGAATGGAACATGTATTGAGGAGATATATATACACACATACAGAGAGCATGAACAGGTGGGAGTTGTCTTACCAACTCTGAGAGGCCAATTAAGTAAGAGACTTGACATTCATAGTGAAATATATCAGATTCTCTGATGTAAAATAAATACTTTTAAGTTTCACATTTCTGATACTCATTGAAGCCACCTATGGCTGAAAGATTAAAACAATTTTAAAGGAAGCAAATAGTCTTAATTCAGACAATGCTTTTAAATATCCCCACACAGTTGTACTTAAGACATTTTCACTAACAGCAACTAAACCTGAAGTACTGTTGCTCAGTTTAGTATCTAAGCTTTCTAATGTAGAAGTCTGAAGATTCAATTCTGACATCAGTTAGACCCATGTCAATCTGGACTAAATCTATTTAAGTCAATACAGTTACTTAGATTAATTCCAGGGTAAATGAAATTAGATGCTGGCCCTCAGATTTAGCACTTTCATTGGTAATTTATACTATCATCAGGGATTTATATAAATTGGAATGTATAGCTCAAAAGCTAATTGAGAGTTGTTAGTTGCAAATAAGTGCTTACAAGAGGTCTGCTTGGGGTCATCTTAGAAACCTGCCTTTCCCTCACAGCTTGTTAATTTCATACTGTTAAACTCACGTCATAGAGCCACTCCCTGGGGCTGCTAGTAACCCTGCTGCTCTGTCCTGTGGCTCCACAGTAGCAACTGCAGCAATCCCTCCCCTGTTCCTTCACCAGCCCACTCCAGCACCAGCCCTCAAATTCTGCAAAGCCATCATCTGCCTCCCAGAGATGGGATCCAAGGTGAAGATGTGGTGTGACTCCTCTGAATGCGCTCCTCACGCCCTGGACCTGGGCAGGAGGGGATAGCTCTGGACAATCAGAGGTGTAGGTTGCTGATGGCAGAGCAGAAGTGTTCTGAAACTAAGCCAGACTGGGACAAGGAGGGAAAAACACCACTCTTCTCCTTTGCAAGGTTTTCTTCACAGTCACGAAGACTTAAAATAAGAGCTAAGATTCTACAGTAGTCAATAGCATTGGTTATAGACACTAGAGAAAGCTTCTGATTCACCCCAAGTCTGCTGGATTTTGCGTGACTGGCTTTAACATAATTCTGCCAAAAGTCCCTTCCACAAGTGTCCCCACAGACACATCTATGGTATATTTAAACAACAAGAGACCTTGCTTAGTATTAGTACTGTAACCTTAACAGATAACTGGGCCTTTTACCATTAGGATTAAGGCAATGATGTAAATGTACCATAACAGTGGCCCAAATCCTGCCATCATGTGACTCCAATAACGCTGACAATTTTTAGATTGAATGGGACTCAAACAAGCTTTGATTACATATACACATACTGACTAAGGAGTGATTAGGGAACTGCTAGGCACTATGGCAACACAAACAATAATAGTAATGATAATACAAAAGAGAGGTCCAGCAAGGTATCCTAATGCATGCACCGCATCTAGTGTAAATTGTGCTCACGAATGTGACTAGGGACAGAATTTGTCCCATAACACCTGAAAATGTGGAAAAGTCTCCATGGATCTGCTTTCCTTGTGCCCTCCACCAAGACGTGACCTGGAAAGGTGACTATTTGTCAATAATGTTCAGAGAGAAGTGTTAAGTGGTTTGAATGGCTTTACAGTGTGTGTTGTATATGCCATCAAACAGAGCAAGAGACACTCTCATATGACAAGTGTGGCAGGGTGCTGCAGGGGAAGCCCTAATCAGCTCCTGACACTCCAGTCCCAATCAGGGGAAATAGTTTGGGGCTGGGCCACAAGCTAGGAATGGCCTGGAAATTGGCCACACCTGCCAGCCTTGTTAACAGGGGCTAAACACTTGGGAGGCAGTGAGTCCAAAAGGACGGGGGTGCTCAGAAGGAGCCAGGCACCTGCTACCCTGTTGCCACTGAGGCCTGTGCTAGGCCAAACCTGTAAATAATCTGTAAATAGTTGGAGCTGGTGGTGAGGACTGGACAGAGGAAATAAAGAGCATGGATGCTGCACCAGCTTGGAGTGGTCCTTACTCATTGGGGTGAAGGGCCAGGAGGCTGAACCCAGTGGGGTGCAATGATCACCCTGTTACACAAGTTACACAACCTACTGGGTCACACAAGTCTCTGAAGACTTCATTGATGTAATTTCAACAGAGAAGTTACCCTGGTGTGCAAAACCCAGTCTGTCTCTCCAAGTCACCCATTCAACTGGTGGGAGTAGCAGAGCTTAGGGGTGGAGAGCTCATGTAAATTATCTCCCTACTGTCTGAGCAACACAACTCCCTGTTTCTGGCCTGTCTCTCCCACTTTGTGCTGGGGCTGCCCAGGAACCCCTGCTGAATAGTCTCCAGCGGTGGGAGACACAAATCCCACCCCCAGCCCAGCCTTGGTTTTAAATTAAAACAAAGGCAAAATACTTTAAATCCTAGCCCCAGCTGTTTGATGAGGAAGTTGACTTCAGTAGTTTTGTAACCGCATAACAGAAAATATGGCCCAGATTCAGTAAACAGAACCTGATTTTTATGAGAAAATCCTTCTTCACTCTGGATATCTTCTGAACTAATAAACAAAGACATCATCCCTGGTGTAGCTATAATGAAGTCAATGGAGTTATGTTACAGATGAATTTGACCAAGATGTCTGGTCATCATTGAAGATTTCAGTCAAAAAACTAACGTTAATGCTTTACATCTACTATGGTAGTATGCAATTTTCTCTGTAAAGGAATTAAGGGAAGTTAATCTGGTGTTTGTGGTACGCAACCATCTAGAAGAAAAAAATGTGTCATGTATTTAAGAAGAAGGGAACTATATTTAAATTCAGCCTGGTGCATGTTAACCAGGAAAGGTCAGAGCAGCTCGTTTTTAAGAAAAAAAACACACATAAGCCAGTAGGAGATCCAAGAAACTTACTAAACACAAAGATGACAGAACCTTCTGCCAGTAAAGAAGCCAAACTGCAAACACATCTCCAGAAACTTCCCCAAACGTGGGGATGGATGCTGTCTCACATGCCTGTCAATGTCTCAGAAACAAAATGAAGAACATGGGAGAGATTTCAAAGGCACACAGAGTAGTTTGACATCTAACTCCCACCGAAAGCCAACAGGAGTTTAAGCATCTAACTGCCATCTGTGATTAGGAAAATCTCTCCCTTCGTGCTAGGATGAGATTACACAACGTCAGGTCCTGGGATTGGGTTTCACTCCTCCCACATTCCACCGAGGGCCAGAACATTTTTAGATGCTGTTTTACTGGAAACAGTCAAACCACAACTAAATGATAAATTGAAAACATTGAGTGAAACATTTTCATAAACTGAAGAATTTTTTAAAGTATACTATGTCACTAGTCCCCTCATCTTTTCTGCCTTTTCCATAGCTTAATACATCTTTTCTTCAGTGCCCTAGTTTCCCTCACAATAATTTTCTATCATTCCAGTGTACTCCAGAGACATAGCCTTATGTGCAAGGAAAAATGGGGAAAAAGGAAGACACAATACGGCACAATGTCCTTTCAATGAACATGCTTCTCCATGTAGAATCTTTCTCTGCCCTGGCTAAGGTACAAAAATTACAATGGCTTGTCTCAGCCACCTCCAACAAGAGGGAAAAATACTAGCCCAGTGATGTCTTGCTTCAGCCAAGGATCAAAGAGAGGCAAAAAGAGAAACAACCAGTCCTTAACTTAAAATCTGATGAGTAGCTATGCAACCCTTCTAGGTCATCAAGATACTCAGTTTCCCAGCTTTTCGGTGCTTCCTGGTCTTAGCTTAGTCCAGGATCAGCCACAGTGTTTTCTCCCTGGGGTAAAAAAGTGCTTTTGGAGCGGAAGAATTGTCCAATGGTTAGGACACTACCCTGGGAGACCAGAGTTCAATTCCCATCTCCACCACAAACTTCTTGTGTGACCTTGGGTAAGTCACTGATGGCCAGATTTGTAAAGATATTTAGGCACTGAAGACATGACTAAGTACCTATGTTCCCTCTGTATTCCTCACTCCCTCTGTTCTCTGCCTCTGGTACCTTCCTCCCAGTACTCTGTACCCAAACAAACCCCCTTTAGCCCTGAAACACAGTGCCAGATTCACCCATAGGTCCCATAGGTCAGGGCACAGGACTCCAAAATGGAGAGAGAGAGAGAGAGAGAGAACACGATGGGCTCAACTTTCAGAGGTGCTTAGTGCCTGCAGCTCCCTATGATTTCAGTTGATATTGTGGGTACTCAGTACCTCTGAAAGTCAGGGCCAAGGTATTTCATGTTGGACACCCAAAATTCCACTCCAATCTCCGCCCCAAAGGGCCACCATAAACATTAAAAATAATTCTATAAACAGTAATAATTTTCCAAAGTTAAAATAAAATATTGGACCAGGGCCCTGTTGTGCTAAGCGTTATGCAAACAGAGATCCTGCAGAGCCACACAAACAGACCTTGTTCCCGTGTAGACTTTACCAGAACTCCACCATGATGCAGGGTGGAAGATCTTATTGTTCTGTGAAGATCTTATTGTAAAATTGCAGAATCAAGGCCTTGGAGGTAGACATGATCCCTACCATAAAGAATTTGTACTACTAAAGACCCCAATCCTGCAAAGAGCTCTGTACAGATAGACTCTCGCCTCCATGTGGAGCCCAGCTGAAATCAGTGGGATCCTCTAACACAATATAAGTGGCAGGAACAGGGTTTAAGAACAAATCTATTTAATTTAAGGACAAAACAACCTTCTCATCAAGATAAGCATGAAAACAATGACGTATTTGCTAAATCGGTAGTCCCTAATCAAGCTCAACTCCAATTGACTTCAGTTGCAGTTTTGCTCAATTAAGTATAGCAAAATTTGAGCCATGTTGTCTCATCTTCCCTTCATCAATTCATGCTTTTTTTCCATATATTATTTCTTCTTATGTTATGATTGAGACTTAAAGTTAAATGCAGTGGTCCCTAAGAAAGGAAATCTCCCTGTACTCCCAGGACCACGAAATCTGACATTGAATTGTAAATGCTTTGGAGAAGGGATTGTCTCCCATTTGTCTGTGCAGTTCTATGGAACATTTGTGGCTCTTAAATAAGAGTGATATTACTTGCTTTAAAAGGAAATCACTAAGAAAATACTTAATTGTATGTCAAATGGTGCTTATGCATCATGAGAAATTACCATGTCTCAAGAATAAGAAAAACAAATCCAGTGAGGGGAAATATAACTAGAGATAAGAACACTTACCAGCTAGAAGAGAGGAAAAGGCAGCAGCTAGTACCAAAATGGCCACTTGGCAACAGCTGTTGGTCTCTGCCAAATTTAAAGGATCAGCCCCTAGAAAGGCATGCTGGGAAAAAAGTTACTATAAGATGGCAAACCTGCCCTAAGGCAGCTCATTACGATTTAGGCAATCAGAGAGACAGCTACGGTTGAGTGTATTAATATCACCACAATATCTCATGCATGGTATATTTAATGCAGATTTAGGGCATGTTTGATATGATTATTATTCTGATCTCAATTAGACTAGAGGGAGAAATAGGGTTTTCACAGAACCTGCTCAGACCCTAGGGGTGATGATTAAAAATCAAAGCCCTGATTTCTTGCGTTTGGTGGAAGCATCAGAAGGCTTTATTGTCTGAGGGAAATAATGTGGAGAATCTTGGGATAATTACTTTTCTGTAAGATAAAGTGTGCAGGAACAGAGGAAATGAAAGGAAAAAACATGTAATTTGGCCAAAAAAATTCTGTCTCAAAACCTCTATTTTCCTGAGGCTCATGTTCTAATGCTGCACAGAAGAAATGACCTACAGGATACCACAAAGTCCCGTTGTAGAGTTTCCATGGGGCATGGAAGAGAAGGGGTAGGGTTTGTCCACCCCATTTTCACTCATGGACTATACAAACTGTTCATACCCCAGAATCCACTGACCACAGAGCTCTATTGGTCACAACTGTCCTCAACCTGTGACTCTGCAATGCGTCCTATGACTCTTTGAGAGAACTCAAAATCTTACATGTTCCACTGGGGATCAGGCAGAAGGTGCAATAGCTCAGCAGCTGGGGCTGTGCAGGACCTTATGGATCTTGAATGATCTGCACACTGCCTCCCTCCATTCCTTCCCAACGCCTTCTGATGCTGGCAGCCTATGTCATAATGTTGCAATGCTGCCATTGACTAGCTCCCAATGGATCAGGGAGCCAGTTACTTATGAGTAACTTATGATTAAGTCCCTGTGAATTTGCATCAAGCTTGACCTAAATTCTAAAGCTTGGCCCCTGGATTCAGACATTGTGTTGGAAATTCTACAGCACCTTCAGCTAAATATAGAAATGGAATATTAGGGTGCTTGGTGAGAGCTTGAGCAATAGTTTGGGATTCTGGCATAAACACAGTAGCTAGTTGTTTGCTAAAATTCAATTGGTCAGCAGTGAAATAATATTTACAGCAGAATTGTCATCTTTAGGTTTTAGAGTTAAATCACCATTAAATGAATGGCCCAGTTCATGTCTCTCAAAGCTGTGGTATTAGGCTGTCAGTAGATGTAGGAAGACAATGCTCCATCCATTACATTCAGGATATATTTTCAAGGTTCTTCCTACAATCATAAGGGTTATAAAGGGACTTCATGGGGGATAACCATGAACATAAGCTCCCGGTGTGATGCAGTGGCTAAGAGGACTAACATAATCTTTGGGTTTATGAGTATTGGCATATCAAGCAGAAGTAGGGAGGTATTATTACCATTGAATATGGCATTAGTGAGATCATTACTGGATGACTGTGTCCAGTTGTGGTGTACATGTCTTAAAGAATAGGTTGACAAATTTGAATAGATTCAGAAAAGAACCACTAAGAATGATTGGAGAGTTGGAAAACATGCCTTACAGAAGACTACAACAGTGCAATCTATTTAGTTTATCAAGGTGAAGGTTGAGAGGTGACTTGATCACAGTCACTCCTCCCTCGGCCTGCACCGCTTCCCACAGCCCCCATTGGCCTGGGACGGCGAACAGCGGCCAGTGGGAGCCGCAATCAGCCGAACCTGCAGACGCAGCAGGTAAACAAACTGGCCTGGCCCGCCAGGGTAAGCACCCTGGCGAGCCGCGTGCCAAAGGTTGCTGATCCCTGTAGTAGAGGGATCTTTAATGTATCAGACAAAAGCATCAAACAATCCAATGGCTAAAGTTAGACAAGTTCAGACTAGAAATAAGCACACATTTTTAACAGTGAGGGTAATTAAGTATTGGAACAACTTACCTAGGGATGTTGTGAATTCTCCATCACTTGAAATCTTTAAATTGAGGTTGGGTGTCTTTATAAAAGATACGCACTAGCTCAGCCAGACGTTACTGACTTGATGCAGAAATTAGTTGGTGAAATTCTATGGTCTGTGTTATGCAGGAGGTCAGATGATCATAATGGTCCTTTCTGGCCTTAAAATCTATAAACTTTTGCTTTTAAAGAAATGTTGCATTCTGGAGCACAGTTCTCCAGCAAAGGGAAGACTGCAATCATGAAATGTATGGGGCCCTGCTTATGATCCATTTTGCATCAGATGGCACATTGTCCAGCAAGGGGAACATGCTACATAAAGTGGTTGTTCCTTGACTCCTCCCTCCTGCTGACCATCCTCGCAATCACACAGAGGTCTGCTCATGCATTGCCAGCCACCATGAAGTGTGTGAAGTAGCCATGCAACACAGAAGACTCTCATCTCTGCATAGCCTGCCAATACTCTATCCACAGCACTTCTGCATTGTTGTTCCCTGCCATGTAGCATTAGGGAATTTGCAGGGCTTTGATTTGGTGAGTAAGCCTAGACATAAAAATCATCATGCACCGGAAAGAGTTAATATCACAGTGAAGGATGCTACTGTGTGAGTGACATGAGGATCATACCCTGCCATTGTTCCACACACACAATTCATCGATTTTAAGACTAGAGGGGACCCCTCTGATAATCTAGTCTGACCTTCTGTGTAAACCAGGCCATAGAATTTCCCAAAAATAATTCCTGTTTAGCAAAACATCCAATATTGATTTAAAAGTTGTCAGTGATGGAGAATCCTCCGCGACCCTTAATAAATTGTTCCAGTAGTTAATTACCCTCACTGTACACAATTCTCATTGAAAGTATATACAATGGCCCTACATACTAGCATGAATATGGTCCTGCTGTACAGCAGCAATTTACTATTGCAGTATATTTGCCAAAAATAGATCTTTATATATAAGCACTTATGGTGATTGTCATTTACAAGCCAACATTCATCAGTGGTTACCACAGTATGGTACCCGAGCTATGAAAGTTTCCTCCTATGATGAACTTTTTAAATACAGTGGTTGCAATTTGGTTTCATTCCAATAATAAAACTGGACAAAATGAAAGCATTGTGTTCTGGGTATTGTTACATAATATTACATATATTAGATCATATCACTTTAGCATGGCTTGGTTAGTAACAGCATCTTATTCATTTGTATAGCATTGATACATCTGAATCATACAGCATGAACGTGGCTAATGTTAAACCATTGTATTACCATAGAATGCTGTATTTTACACTTGTGTATTGAACAATCTGCTGATCAGAGCCCCCAATGTAGAATGAAATCTACCATATCTTGGTATATGATTCTTAATAATATTTAACACTCTCAGCATTTTACATGTTCAAAGACCAAAAGAAACAAGAACATTTATTACTACTAGTTATAATTTAAGTATCAGCCTTGACTGGGACTTGGGAGACGTAGATTCCATTCTAGTTCTATCACTGAGCTGGTGTTTGACCTAAGGGAAGCCTCTGTTTCCCCTCACATCTTGTCTACTTAGATTGTAAGCTGTTTGGGGGCAGAGACTGTCTTATTCTGTGTGTATACAATGCTTTGCACAATGAGGCCCTGATCTCAATTTGATACTTTTATAATACAAATTATAATTAAGCTTGATCTTAAAATAAACCAATGCAATGACATTTTAAAACATTGTATGGAAACTAATCCTTTGTGCTTTATTCACACACTTACAACCATTTAAAACCAATGTACCTGCTTGCAGGAAATAAAACAAGTGGATTTGCCCCAGGATGGCAATAGATAGGAATAGATAAATGCAGAATATCCAAAATCAAGCTTGCTAATATCAGGTGGAATCCCTAATTTCCTTTTCTGGCCTTTTACCATCTTCCTTTTATTAACCATTTCCCACTGAAGTCAACAGGATTATTATTAATATTACTTACACCACACTATAAGGTATGACAGGTGATTGTCATTTACAAGTCAACATTCATCAGTGGTTACCACAGTATGGTACCCGAGCTATGAAAGTTTCCTCCTATGATGAAGAGATAATAAGAGATAAAAGGACAAGGATCCTGCACTTACAGAGAGTTTACAATCAACATTGGTTTTTACATGTACAAATATTAATATCTTGTATGCATCTAGGGCCTGATCCTGTGCACTGTGGCGTGCACAAGGAATGAGGTATTGGGCCTTGTGATGGACCCAGCCCGTTTAGTCAGGACATACTCCTTTAGTTTAAAGCATATCAGGTTTCCTTTAATAAAGAGTGCAAGCCATTCTGTGAGGCCATTGCCCTTTTTTAGGCTATTCTTCACAATGTGCTCTGCTTACCATAGAGCCTAAGTCAAGGTTAATCATTCACTATGATTACTCCTTACAGTGTACCTTTGGAAACCAAAACAATAGGAAGTTTGATATTTTACTGGCCCATAATTTGTCAGTTTCCTTCATCAGAGAGAGAGTGTTCTAATTTTGCCAGTTGAATTCTTAAAACTGTGGGGTAAACTTATTTAATACAGGCAACAACAAAAAGCAAATGAAAGGACCACATTTTCCACAATTGACCATTGGAAGGTGGGCGGGGAAATGTGCCTGGGGAGAGAAAATGTAATATTGCATCACACTGAAAAAAGTCAGCTTAGTATTGCTCAGGTGGTAATTCTAACTTATCCAGTCACTAACTGGCACCAGCAAGTTTATTAAACTTTGACGTCAGTATTTTCATTTATTGAACTTGGTAAGTACACAGCCCTGTCAGATGACATAGAAGACAAAGCCCTGACAAATTTACGGTCTAAAGCAAATACATAACATACACATTGGAAAACAGTCAAAATCTGAAGGCGTGCTGACAAGAATGGTGAGATCAGAGCTGTTTTAGGGGCCCAGGACTACATACGCCTCCGATTTTTGAGACTCAGTCAATGCACATCCTGGCTTGCCTTGCAAATAAAAAAATGAGTCTCTCTCTAGCCCTTTTTGTTGAAGAAAGAACCACCAAAATGTGAACAGATGCTACAGATGAAAGTCTGTGATTGTGATTTTTCCTGAAACTTCACAGGCCTTTGTGATATCTGAAACAACTGCTGTCTTTTTAACTTTGGTGAGTACCCTGGCTGCCACTGGTGGTGTAAACTCCTTTCTGGCTTACTGCCTATCATCCTCACAGTCATCATGGTCCTGGACACAAAGGGGAAGCTTAGTAATAGGAGAAACAGCATGGTCTAGCAGTCTAACCACAGATCTGGGAGTAGGGGTTACCTGAGCTCTTACCTTAGCCCTGACACCAACTCCCTCTATAGAAGTCAAGTCCATCAACCTCTCTCCCTCATTTAACCACAACTGTAAAAGAAGGAGAATACTCACCTATCTCAGAGTGGTGTTTGAACTATTCAATAGTTTATATATATAAAATGCATTAAGTTCTAAAGTATATGGGAGAAAGAGAGGATGGGAGGCCCGAAAAGACAATATAATATAGATAGGACCAAGGGTGACAGAGAGGTGTGAGTTTGGGGAGCAAAGCAGACTGAGAGAACAAAAGAAATGGAGCAAGATGGAGGGGAAGTATAACATATGTTTGTACAATGCTTGTACAAGGGGGTCCTGGTCCATGACTGCAACTCCTAGGAGTATGATAATACAAATAATAATATTTAATAATATGGGAGACAGCAATGGCCAACAGAATGAGCCTGGCTCAGACAATACAAAAGAAAGGAGCTGCTGCTTTTCAAAGGAAGAAGAAATATCAGAAGCGGGTAGCAAGGGTGGATGCAGAAGTTAATTTTTTTTCTTTAAATAACCTTTTGGGGGGTTGTAGCGTTTAAATTTGGCACATTCTGTTTCTAGCATTGGATAAAGAACCAGTGCCAAATCCTACAGCTCATGAATCTAAACTGAAAACTCTCCCTGACCCCTTCAGAAAGGTTGTTTAAAAAACCACCCGCACACCTTTACATGCAAGGCTGGTGTCAAAAGGAAAGCTGGCAAACCAAGGGATGGAAAGTCATCCACCTCAGAAGTGGGGAAAATGGCACTGAGCAGAGGGACGAACATTTTTAAAGATATAGGGAGAACCTCGGGGCTGGTAAAATAAATCTGTGTGACCCTGTAAAGCTATGAAATTGGTGTCCTTCTAGGTTTTTTTATTATTATTACTACGATAACTATTTTAAAATTAGACCGACTGCTTGGGGCATTCTTCTCCTGATCTTGGTTCTCTGGCTGCTATTTGCTTGGCTGAATTGGCCCTGGGGGCCTCAGTCTACTGTCTCGGCAGGGGGGTCCCAAAATGGCTGGTAGCAGCCTGTTCTGCTGTGAAGAAAGACATGTATAGAACAACCCTGTTTATGCCAGGTCTAGAAACTTTCAGAGAAATGGTGTTTGGCATGAAGAGAAGAGCTGTCTGGTTTAAAAGGGGGGTAACTATGTAAGATCACAGAGTGTCCATACAACTTCCAGGAATATTCCCAAACCGCAGTTAACTTTGAGTTTTGGCTAAATGAGATGTACTGTAATATCATTGCCTATCTTCATTTATATGTGCAATGGTCAACTATATAAAATGGTAGCTACACAGTCCACTTGCAGTCAGGAATTCCCTCAGTCCGGGACCTGGACCTACATAATTGCTTCTATCATTTTTAGCCATGTAATAAAATTACCTATATGCATGAAATAGAAAATTGTTTATTTCCTAGTGGTAACCAGTAAACTACACATAGTACATATCACGAAATCTGCAGTACTGGTGTCCAAAGTAGGGCTCATAAGAATTCTGTTTTGTGAAAAAAAGACTGAGGTTTTTAAATTTGTTTTCATTCTGAGACGGAACACAAATGAGCTCTTTTGATTTTTTTTTTTATTGGTAGAAAACCACACAAAAGCTCCATTCCAGGATACCCCTGAGCATAAGGCACTCATCTGAGATGTGGGAGACCACGTTCAAGACCTTGCCTGAGTGTGGCAGAACCTGAGTCCCTCATATTCCAAGTCCCCTAACCCCTGGGTTATTGGCTACTCTGGTCTCTCTTTCTTTCTCTCTCTCTTCCCTCAAAAAAACATCCTGTATCTGAGAAACCTTCCCAACCAAAATTTCATCAAACCAATACATTCCTGCCGATCATTTCAGTTTTGATGAACCAGCATTTTTTTGTTATGAGAAAAAGTTTCACTAAAAATTTTTTGACCGCTCCTACATACTAAGTTCATACCAGGTTGAAGGTCTGCACAGAAACCTCAGATCTGTACAATCTAAACAGGAGCCACTGTTTAGAAGGACAAAGCACAGGAGGCAAGTCAAATTTCTGTCAATCCCATCTTATCTCACATCTAGCATGGAGATTTACACTGACTTATTTTTACATAAAAGAAAATGGTATGCATTAAGTCAACATTCAACAGAGATTACATTTATACATCACCATAACCTATTGATATCTTAATTTGTCAGATCATTTTGGGATCCATTTGAACTGAATTTGACAAGATGGCAAAAAAGGCATCTACAGCTACCAGGAAAATAAAATAGATGCAAATATGTAAATGTATTGAAGTATACTACAAATATAGTCAGTGAATTATATGTCCACTTCATTTTCTGTTATCTCAGCTGTCTCATATTCATCGGCATGTATATAAAAGAGAGAATACAAGACTGAATACAGTAGTGTGCTAAAGTTTCGTTGGTGTTAATTTGAATGGCTACATTGTCCTGAATAAGGAATAAGACTGTTTGAATAACTGAATATTCAGTTCAGGTGTAGGTCTAAAAAATCAGGTCGACCCACCACAAAAATGGTTTGAAATTTGCTGTGAATCAAAATGTCAAAAAAAAATTGTTTTGTGTTACCTGTAATGTTTCAACCTGAAACTAACCATTTTGTTTCAATATTTTAGTTTTTAAAACATTTTAATTTTTTTTTTAATAAAAACATCATTCAGAAATGAAAAATCAAAAGATTTCATTCTGGAAAATGCCAAAAGAAACCATTTGACATTTCCACATTTTTTTCTTTTTCAGTTTGCAAAAAATCAACCCAAATTCACTAATAATTTTGATCAATCCAAAACTGTATTTTTTGGTTAAAAGTTTTGAATAAATAATTTTGCCCTGGTCTAGTAGTGACATTAAGAGCAATTATTCAAATCATTGCAAATGAGCATTAATAAATCCTTTATAATACATCACACATTACATGTTCTGTATATCCCACTTACCTAATGGAGAAACTAATAGAGAAATATTTTAGTTTTATTTTCTTTTATTGGGACTATATTCTGTAACCTTCTACCAGTAAAGACAGGCACAACAAGCTTAGCATCAAGCAGACAACTACACAAAACTCAGAGAGAGGGAAATCATAAGTTTAAGTTTAAAAAATATCTAAAATAGGTTTTCTATAAATAAAATTGTCACGATTTACAAGTTCAGTGTCTCAGGACATTCTAAGGCTAGAACCAACAACCAAGGACTGTATATCCCTTCTCTTATGGTATAAAGCTCCCACTTCTAGCTCTGCAAAGTTGCAAGATATTAAACCAAATCTTACCACTGGGCCATGACTCAATATTGACCAGCCTGGAATTCATTCTACTGTAACTGGAGGGTTGGAGTTGGAATTATATATTTGGGGAGAAAGAAGGAAACATTTCTCTGACAACTTGATTCTTTAAAATAAATGGTGGCTGTTTGAAGTTGGTCTGGAGTATGGAATGTTGGAATAAGTCCTGCTAGAGATGGACTACTAGTGAGCAGAATGTGGAGAAGATGGTCAAAACCATATACTAAATATGATTTGTTATACATACTTATACACACATACAGCTGCATCTATGATCATTGATAATTAAAAAGTGTTTGTCTTAGCACCCTTTTTTATTTTTAGTGTAAGAGAGAGTAGCCGCACATACACATTCAGTTATTTTCACCTCTGCAGGCAAGTGGTGCCAATTGACAGTTACTAGAAATACTTGCTGGAAATTAAATTAATTTTAGCTGGTTTTATAAATTCACAAAACAAATTAATTTAGACTGAATATTTCCAGTTCTACAATAGATTAGATAAAATTAAACAGACTGAAAGGCAGACCCCGATCACACCCACTGTAATTAAAGATGCAAAACAGTTTCCATTGCAAACCCATTTTCATAAACTCTTAACTTTCCAAAACATTCGTCTTTTGGGCTGAGATGTCCCATGCTTGGTCTCAGCATGAAGGTGATTTTCTTTCAAAAGTCTGAATAAAACCCTTCAAGCAGGTTTTGGTTAAAAAAAAAAAAACAAGTGGAAAGAAAAGCAGTGAAAATAAAATCCTACTGTAAAAAACCCTCAAAACAAAACAAAACCTAATCCCTTGTTCTGACCAGAGTTACAGCCAAGAAGGCTGAAGTTTGAACTTCATCAAGGAAATAGTTGTGCTTTTGTCTGGCTTGGGGGAGTAATAAAATAGGCAGTTGTAATTAAAAGACACTTGGGGAGTATGTAGATGTAGGAGAGCCTAATTTAATAACCCCACACCTTTTTGACATCACATTCACACTCTTCCTGCTGGACTTGACTGGGACCTGGCAGTTATTAAGATTTCATTGTGAAGAGTCCCATATCAGAAGCTATTTGCAATGCACAACAATAGGGTTACCATATTTCAGCAAGCAAAAAAGAGGACGGGAGGAGCCCCGCCCTAGCCCCGCCCCTGACCCTCCCACTTCCCGCCCCCCCAGAACCCTCAACCCTCCCCCCATTCCTTGTCCCCTGACTGCCCCCTCCTGGGACCCCTGCCCCTAACTGCCCCCCAGGACTCCACTCCCTATCTAAGCCTCCCTGCCTCTTGTCCCCTAACTGCCCCAACCCTTATCCACACCCCCACCCCCAGACAGACCCCTGGGACTCCCACGCCCCATCCAACCACTCCCCACCCCCTGACAGCCCCCCCAGAACTCCCAACCCATCTAAACCCCTCTGCTCCCTGTCCCCTGACTGCTCCGATCCCTCTCCCCACTCTGCCCCCTGACAGCTCCCCCCCAGAACTCCCAGCCCCCCACCCCCCCCGCTCCTTGTCCCCTGACTGCCCCCTCCTGGGACCCCTGCTCCTAACTGCCCTCCAGAACCCCACCCCCTACCTAAGACTCCCTGTTCCTTGTCCCCTAACTGCCCCCTCCTAAGACCCCCCCCCAACTGCCCCCCAGGACCCTACCCCCTACCTGTACCCTGACTGCCCAAAACTTTCTCCACTCCCCCCAAAAAGCCCCCCCCTGAACTCCCGACCCCCCCCCCCCCCCGTTTCTTGATTGTCCCCTCCAGAACCTTCCTGCCCCCTGGCCCCCTTACCCTGCTGCTCAGAACAGGGTGTTGGGCTCTGTGCGAGCCGAACACATGGCTGCGCTCCCCAGCGCAACACAAAACCCGGTCCCTGGCCCTGCACAGTGCTGCCGGAGCCGGGCTGCAGGGGAGAGCTGCCGGCTCAGAATGCAGGGAGGAGCTCCTCTACAGCTGCTCTGGAGTCCAGCCCCTGACTTTCCTGCAGCCCTCTCAGCTGCTCGCTCTGCTCTGCCGGGGGAAGGGGGAAATCCTGGACATTTTGAGTTATTTACAAATTCCCCCCGGACGCTATTTTTAGCACAAAAAGGAGGACATGTCCGGGTAAATCCGGACGAATGGTAACCCTACACAACAACTTTTATTAGTCTTAAAAAGCCTGTGAACAATGCTGCATTTTTTTGAGCACCATCTACTGGCACCATGTTGATTGACTAACTGTTTACATATATACAGCTATAGCACACTCTCATAACAGTAATCTTAGCTGGGCAAATTCAACCCTGATTCAAGTTTGTGTATTCCAGTGACTTTGGTGGAGTTAGTCTTACATACTTCACAGCTAAATTAGGCCCACAGGCTTATTCTTCTCAGTCTAGTGGTGCTTATCTGCTCACTCATCAGATACACAGCCATGCCTCAGTCCCCACCATCCTTATTCTGTGCCTATGTAGCAATTACACACCACTCAATTAGAGTTGCAAAATAAAATCTCCCCTTCTTGGGGCTGGTTAACTGATAGACTAATTAACTTCCAATACTTCCACCAGAAACCTGCTCCAATCTATACCTTTTCCATAGGCTTCCACAGTCCTCTAAGAAAGGGTCTGTAAATAGTCATCCTTTAATCCTTCCTAGCCACAAGAATACATAATCGCTCCACTCAATTCCTGGCCCTTTAATCAGCTCCATAGTGTTGCCACCACTTAGTTTCACCATTTGCAATATTTGGAGTTTTCCTTGAAGTCCCAGCTGCTGCATTAAAGAGATTTGCATGAGAATCTCAGCTTTTTGTTTTTTCTTTTTTTTTTTTTATGTAGTTTCTAGCCTTCATGGTTGCAGGCAAAATCTTGAAAATATGAAACAGATGCACCCTAAAGGCTCAGAACACAAAAAAGCAAATAAACAAAAGATGTATTATTTGGGGGGGGAAATCTCATGATGTTTAAATTTGGGGGGTCTAGACTCATGATTTTTGAATGCATGGACTTTACAATACTGGCTTCCAGCAGTAGCCCCAGTCAGACTCCCTTATTAGGACACAGCTATAGCTGTTAGTTTTCAGCTAGCATGTATGTTTGCTCACTCACTCTCAGATGAACCAATAGGGCCTGCTTTTATTTCCTGTCTCTTCTCCCAGCATGCCTAGCACTCAGGCTAGCCATGTGATCCATCATGTGACACCCCCGCACCCACATCAAAATTACACTTCTCACAATCTTGGCCTTAAAGAATCTGAGGCCCTGTAAAAGGCATGCTGAGCAATGCTTGCCCTTAAAGAACCAGCATGCTCTATTACAGGGGGAGAAGGCTCAGATCCATAAAAGGTATTTAGGCTCCTATCTTCTATTGAAATCAATGCAAGTAAAATCCTCCACAAAATCCAAACCTACCTTACCATCAGGTTCAGTAAAAAAAAAATCACTGGTGTGAATAAGAGTGCAAGTACATTTACAGTGTCTGCATCATTTTTGCTGCATTCTACAATATTCTAAAAATTAGAGGCTTTCATTGAACAAAATGTGTATCTTTTTCAGCTGTGAATTTACAACCTTCACAGTTTTAACAAATGTACTGATTCACTTTGAATCCAATTTTGCAGAAAACTGTCTTCAGACATCAATAGCACTATAAAATATGTCTGAGATTCCAATTTCCAATGTGACCAAGTTCATATTTCCATTCTAACTTAATTTTGCATTTCCTGTGTCTGTAATGTTAACTGTGTGCTCTTAACTTTAAATAAACATGGCTTTGCATTAGATTTCATGGACCAGATTTGCCTATCAAATACCCTAGGCAGTGTGGTCTGTAGGATAGAGTAGTGCACATGGGGGCTCAGGAGAGCTGGATTCTATTCCTGATTCTACCATTGGCCTCCTGGGTAACCTTAGGCAAGTCATTCCCCGTGTCTCAGTTTCCCCATCTGTAAAATGAGCATATTGATATTTACCATTTGAAAAGCGTTTTGAGATCTATTGATTAAAAATGCTATATAATACCTAAGTATTATTACTACTCTTGCCCACATCCAACCTGCAGGTACTCAAGATAAAATGTGCACCTGCAATCTCTGTTTTTCACAGGTAGATTTCGATATGTGCATACAAGCCAGATGTTGCACGCCCACTTAAAAGTATGGTTCTCTGTGTGTGTGTGTACATGTGTGTGCAATACCTACATGCAACACACATTGTGCAAAGACTATATATCTTGCTTTCATTGCCAAATTTTCAGACACACTTCATTTTATTAAAAATTGTTCTACATATATAGAATTGAAAACGTAGAGCCCAGTTCTGCCCTCAGACATACATGCACAACTACTTGCACGAATGTATCAGAGGGCAGAATCAAGCCCTTAGTAAAACACATCACAGGGCACATATAACTCACAAATGAATAAAACAATCTTTATTGAGTCTGGGCTGGCTCTTCTTCTTCAGACCAGGCAAAACCAAATGCCTATGGACATCAGATGGGGTTATTTTTTAATAAGAAGTCCAGGATCCAAGCCCAGGATGTGTTATGTACCAAAACAATTTTGGATTGTTATTCTGGCTATAAATGGCTTTTTACCTTAAAATATCAGTTTAAATATAAGAACTCAAGAACACCTCCTGCTCCCTATGCTCTTCACAGTCATTTGAACTTGATGCTCCTTTTGTGTTCTTCCTCCATCCTCAATTTTACACTTTTTGTCATGCTGTCCCCTATGCATGGTACACTTATCCTGGTTCCATCAACCAACCACGCTTGCCCTCTCCCTTCAGGCCTCCCCTCCATTAAGCCCTACTTCTTCCTGCAATCAATATTTCCTTCTTCTCATCACCAACAATCTCCACCAGCCTCGCTCATCTTAGCTGTTCCAGTGTCTTGTCTTTGTCTATCTTTCTTACTTAACCCACACAGTTTTAAGTATACAATATGTTAAAATATGTTTTTAAAGCACTGGATACTGTGCTGTATAAAGGATGGGTTCTACCACCCTTCCTCTCATTAAATAGTACCTTGCTCTTCAAATAGTCCCATTCATTCCTATGGGCCAAATTTTGCTGTCTTTTCTTACGTAGCATAGTATCTTAAAGTACATCTACTCGGCAATGACATACCCACAGCACCGAGTCTCTGAACCAGGTTCAATTGATTCAAGCTCATGGGGCTCAGACTGCAGGGCTAAAAATTGCAGTGTAGACATTTGGGCTCGGTCTGGAGCCCGGGCTCTGAGACCCTCCCCTTTCGCAGGGTTTCAGAGTCTGGGCTCCAGACCCAAGTGTGAATGTCTATACTGCAATTCTTAGCCCTGCAGCCAAGCCCCACTACCCTGAGTCAGCTGGCCCAGGCTAGCTGTGGCCATGCCACGGATCTATTGTTGTAGTGTAGACGTCCCCTTATTCCATGGGTGTTTCCACAGATTTTGACGGGACTATTCATATAGTCAGGTGCTACTCAGCATTTGTAAGAGTAACAGAATCTGACCTAATAAAATAATCTATTTAATACATGTAAAAAAATAAACAATACTGGTAACATAAAAGAATGTGCTAATGTTATTCAGATGTGAACCTTTACTAAATCTAACATTGAACCAAATCTAACACTGACATGTGCCTTTTCCTCTTTCAACAAACTTGGAAAATCTTTCCTATTTTGCATGAGCAGCATTAGCTTTAACTGGTATGGTTAAGGGGATAGCATTATGATGCCGTGCAGTGAATGCTCAACAGAAAATACTTTTTGAAATACCTTGTGTCTGTTTTTCTATACAATATAACAGAGTAGAATGCAATAAACCATTTATTTTAAAGATTTCTTCCCATGTTCAGTATAGTAACACATATAACCCATCAATGTTGAAACCATTCACAAGGAAACCTATTGAAAAGAATGGTACTGTTAAATAATCCTATGTCCAGTTCACCAAACCTAGATGTGGAAATGGCGTTAGTTTAGCTGTTATAAACTAAATTTCTGTAAATTAAATGACAAATTTAATTATTATCATCACTAATTTGCAATACACAGGAACCTGAAGTCAATGGCAATTTAGGGAGAGCAAGCAATGCAGGATCAGGCCTCAACATGTAAAGAAGATTAACATTTGAAACAGCCAGATTTGTTGAATTAATGCATGCTCTGTGTGCCAAACCAAACCAGAGTAAAATAATGGAACTGCTTTCAAAAAGCACCTGTGAAAGGAACAAAGTAGTTAAAAGAGTGACACTGGAGATCCCACAATATTGTGTGTGTAATAGGTTTCCACTGTATTTTGAATAGTCTTATTAATTCCTTTGGAGAACAACTTGTAAAAGAATTATTCATTCTTTCTGTGCATACAGTTTGAGAATAATTCACTGCACTTTTCCAAATTATTTTCAAAGTGTATACATATAGGAAAGAATACAAAACTTTCCCCAGTCTATATCTGAAAGCTTGTCAGCACTCAGCACTAAGGCCTTTAATCCCAGGCTTTAAATAATTTAGGTAACACTTGATTACTCCATTGCTGGAACATCAAGCTCTGCAAAATCTGAGTCACACAATATTTGGGGTTGGGACAGGGAGAGAAGAGAGAGAATACTTAGGGTGACCATATGTCCTGTTTTGGCCGGGACAGTCCCTTTTTTAAGCCCTGTCCCAGCCATCCCGACTTTTTTTCCAAAAGAAGGCATTTGCCCCGTTTGCTCTTGCTGACTTGATCAGTTGGCAAGAGCAAATAGGACAAATGCCCACTTTTGTCAAAAAAGTGGGGAGCAGTACAGAGGGGGCAAGCAGAGATGCCAGCCCCCCACAGTGGGGAGGTAGGACGGGGGAGGTAAGCAGCGTTCCAGCATACAAGGGTCCCCCCACAGGGTTTCAGCGACCAGGCAACAGCCTGGTGCAGGGGAGGAGGCAGAGTTCCAGTGTCCAGTAACAGCATGGCGGTGCGGGGGCCTCGGGCAAGCAGCTGTGGGTGTCCTGTTTTCTCTTTGAGAAATACAGTTACCCTAAGAATACTGTAAGCACTTAAGTAAAATACAGGTCATGAGAACACAACATGCAATACAGTCTTGTATTTGCAATGTAAAGTGTGGTAAATACCAGTGGGGGCTACATACCAAAGCATTCTTTATTCTTGTTTTCATTAACAAAGCCCTTAGTTAGGCGTTCCACAGCTCAGAATGTATGCCATAAAGAATCATATTCATAAAGTTAAGGGGAAGCTTTTCATCAGATTCAGTTAGCTATTACTATTTAGTGCTTTTCCCCAGATATAGTGTGTACTGCTAAGAAAGAAAGAAAGAAAGAAAGAAAGAAAGAAAGAAAGAAAGAAAGAAAGAAAGAATCAAACAATCACCCATACAATATAGTCGGCAAACATTTAAAGCAGAATCTATCTTCTGTGTTGACATTTTTTTCCTCTTAAGAGAACAATTTCTTTTTCTCAGCTGATAGACAGGGGATCCAATATCTGCTTTCTCTGCTCATTTGGTAAATATAAACTAGTACAAATTGCTTTGTTTACTTAGATAAGTCTGTGCACTTAGACAAAACCCCAACTGTCTAGATAGAGAGGATTTTTCAGAAAAGTTCTCCATCCAAAAATGGTTAGTTTTATTCCAGTCACACTAAACTTACTTGTGCAAAGTTACTCGATTCCATTTTCAGGTGTTATATATTTGTGAACATATATATGCGAAGGCTGTGTATTATATGATAATATAGGCATAGCTAATTACACAAAAACGCTGGCTTACTTGACAATAATTAAATTAATCTTGCAAAATTATCATAAATGAATAAAGAAAAAAAGCCCTCCCTCCTCCCCCAGAATTAAATAACCACCTATTCGGTATTAATACATCCTTTAAGATCACTCAGCACTCCATTGCCTCTGAATTCTTGTTTACACCTAGGAATAAATGTTGCACTCTTAAGCCTATGAGCTCCTCTTCAGCAAAGCTCACCATTTTAGCAATACACAGCACTAGAAATCGGGAACAGCCACCACCACCCTGCGGATTGGTCTCAGCAGAGTCAATCAGGGGCACATTCGACTCCCTCTCATACCATTTTGAAACAAGTCCTCAAACAGCTCCCTGGCCTGACAACTCATCCATCAGCTTTAAAGCACAAGAGCAACAGCGCACCACAAGCAAACCTCTTCTCTCCTGCGCCATGTCCGGACTTGAGGCCCAGATGGGAAACAGGCTTCTCTTCCAAGAGCAATCCTATGCCTGTAAACCCAGGTCTTGGCAATCTGACCTCAAGCCAGCCTTACTTGCAACAAAGTCTCCATCCTCTTCGGAGCAAGAAGGAAAGGGAGAGTGAGAGGGAGGGTCCAGTCCTCTGGGCCTGATTTGAAACTTTGTTAGGCATTGGGGGTGGGGGGGCGGAAGGGACACACCACTTTGGCCAGCGGAAAAGTGCCTATGGCTGCTTTGGCTTTGGGAGGGTCTGTTCAGGGTCTCCTTGTCTTCTTTTCTCTCCCACCCCCTCTCCTTGTTTCAAAAGGGGCCTCTGGTCAGCGCTGATTAATAAGTGTTTTTTGTTGCGGCTGTGGTGAATAATAGAAGATGGCCGGTGACCCAACAAAGCCTAAACCTTGTGCTCCTTTATTGTGGCAAGCTGAGAAAGGGGCTTTAGGACAGAGACCCCAAGCACTGACCCGCACACATCCTGCGGCTTCCCTATTCATTCTCACAGCCGCACAGTCGCCCGGGGCTCCCATTGTTTGCCAGACAACAATGGAGAAAGTAAAGCTCCTTTCAGATGCCTCGCTGATGGTTTGCATTTAGGGAAACCCCATCCTGAACGTTTTCCTGGATGGCTGTTCAGATGGATTTGACGTCAACTCCGACGATTTCGGGGTTTATTCACAGTTCTCAGCAGTCCCCACATGGAACCAGAGAACCAAACACCAAATACCTTTTCTGATTTTTTTTATTTATTTTGCTGCTTTATTTTGCTGCTGTTGTTTCTTGCGAAGGACACTTTTATGTTCCTCGTCCCCAGCGACACTGCCAGGAAAATAGGGGCTTCCTTTATTTTGGCAACTCGCTGTACTTTAATGTATATTGCATAGCACTGCAATCCCTAAAAATAGCTGCGTTCTAGCAGCGTCTCCTCAGGAGGGGCACCCGCTGGAGTACGGCTCCTTTCCAAAGGCAGAAGCTTGCAATTGCTCGGTGTGTTGCTGCTCTGATTAGGCAAACCTAGCTTTTGTCTCCTTCTGCTCCCGCCTTACAACCCAGGAGTTCGCAGCCAGCCACCAAGGAAGGCGTCCATAGTGCTTTCCCTGTGGGTCCTAAGCCACAATTCTAATTCGCCCCCGTGCCTTTAGCTGCACTCTACTCATGTGAGTAAATAACACATACAGGCTGTCAAGCCAAGACAACTAGCTGGATCAGGGGCTTCAGAGTTGGGGAGATTTGTTTAATTGGTTCCACTGACCTGTGGATATTTTTATTATTAATTTCTACTAATACATAGCCTCTACTTACACCTGTAACCAAAGGGCTGGAAGATTCTGGTAGCCTCGAGCTTGTTTTTGTTGTTCCTTGGGTTTCCTATGTTGGGGGGTGGAGGGATTTCTGCTAAATAGCTAAGAATACGAAAAAAATGCCATGTCTTTCCTATTGGCTGAACAATTTTTAAATGCCCCATTGCTTTGCCAGGATGTTGACACATCCCTACAAAGATCTAGAAATGCATGGATTTGAAAGCAAGGGAGATGAGGGTCTGCCAGGATGACCTTTCAACACCATAAAGACAGAAGGGGGACAACAACCTAGGCGTTATTAAGGATACTGAATATCAGAAGTAGGTCCATGGCCTTTGTCCTGTAAAAGATCCAATTGCAAATGCTTCAACAGTAAAACTCCAGCCTGGGAGAAAAATCCAAAAGGCCAAAGTCTTACGATTTGTTAGCTCCATTCAGGGAGAGAGCTCATAAAACCATTGGAGTTGTGTGTGGGTTTCCAGGTGGTCCAATGGTTCAAATGCAATAGACTTTCACCCATGGAGGCTTGTATTCAAAGTAGGCTTTGGTTCCAAGTGAAATGAATCTAGTAGTCTCGGGTCAGTCTTTAGTAGTAATTTGCCTATCTCCTGTAAAATTTAACATGAGAGGTGCAGAGTTGGCAGCTCTGCTCCGGACAGACCCAGAACTGAATTAGCAACGGGTGTGACAGACTCAGAGGGAGATGGAGGGTTTGCTAAACCCGACTGGACCGCAGCCTTTCAGTTTCATGACTATCAGATTCATTTAAAATGTTAAACGGGTTGGGGGGGAGGCAAACCCTATTCTATTGTTCCCCTTCTACATTGATATGCTAATCCCTCTTGTGATGCCATAACAAAGAACACCTTGCACTTTTAAAAGACTTTTTTGTCCTGTCCAGAGAAGTTTATTATCAACTAATTAGCAACAACTTTCTTGCAAATGAGTTGGGTTACATTTTCATAAGCTTTGAACAAACATACTGGTCTGCGTTGTGGCAGGTGATAGACTTGCTAAGGAAAACAGAGCCCTACATCAGGAAATGAACCTTAATAATTAATGCGGGCTATATGTGGAGCCGCTATCTATGTAGCTTCTTCCAAGGCACTTGATTCAACGTGCTTCCAGACTTGCAAGGACCAGGCTATGCACTCTACACAACAAAATCTTTGAAAAGGATGACTAGCCATTTTTTTTTCAAATGCAGGCCCTTATAGTATATTAGCATAACCTTTTAGGTGGTCCTGATTTACTCCAGTGGTAATCAGAACAAAAGAAGGCACATTAAAATTAGGAATTCATACAAAATAAAACAGGGTTTAGACAGGCTAGGTTACAACTATCCATTTAAACCTATCGGGGTGAGAGGGTATATTTGAACTGACAGATAAGGAGAGAGATTTAGAATCTCTAAGCACATTTTTTCAACTGCATATTTATTCTACAGACCTTCCACAGAACAAATTGGTCTCAACGTAATAGACTTGTTTAGATAAATGTTACACTTCTTTATAGATTTTTCGTATCATTTTAAGCACAAGATGATGCTATTTCCTTGTTTTAAAGATAAACGTGGAAAGCACCCCAAGATTTTATTTTCGTATCGACGTAGTAAGTGCTAGCTGTTTACGTGGCGGGTTTAAGCGATTAAAACAACACATTCACGTTCCTCTGTCTACAGGTAAGTAGATTCTAAAACTTGTTACTATTGTGTGCAAATAATGTTCTGTTTCTTATCTCATCGCTCGTGTGGGGAAACTGAGATCCCTTTCTTCCTGGCCGCAACTCGGGTCACTCTCGGATTTATTCTGTGGATTGCACATGCCAGCTCCATACATGGAATTTTTGCTATTAACTATAGGCTGAAGAGAAGAGGGTATATGGAAGCTTGCAGGCCTTGGGGCCATTCTCAGGCAATGGGTGTTTGGGGTGCGGAAGACAAGCAGAGGGAGAGCACTGGCTGCTTTTGCAAACTCACCTTATTCTGTGCCAATGAATTCATCAAACGGAAAAAAACACTCCTTATCTCTCAGTCTATTTCTACTTCAAACGACTCCAGGTATTTAAAATACTAAAAGGGAATATAAAGTCTGATTGAAACTGAAAAATACATGAGGGGTGGAGGGCTTGAGAGGCGATGGATTAGATCCCTTCATTTCCTTTTGGTAATCCTAAACGCAGCTATCTCTGGCTCTCTAATCTCCTCTAGAGTCGGATTACAGCCCATTTGAGCAAGTGCAGTTGGAATTAGGAGATGACAGGGGTGCAAAGAAAATACAAAGGAAAACTTTTTATATAACCAAGATGTTGTGATCGCCCCGAAGGGTCAGCTCTAACCCTAGTGGCCAGTGTGCATGAAGAACAGGTTTGCGATACGACAGACAGACTGGCACAGGCTCTTCTGATTAACGTTTTCGATTGACAACGTTTATTCTTTATTGCATTACGTTAGACGTTTGGTTTCCGAGTGCGAGAGCACCCAAAATGTAAATGATTTTCTATTGATTTTAGCTTCTCAAAGCCAAGGACTACAGCTGAATCTCTTCAGCATATTTTATCTCTGACAGGACCTGCCAGCACTGGCGTTCTCAGCCTCAGCAACAGTTAGACGGTAACATACATGTAGCTGTAGAAGTAATCAACGTCATAAACTGACCAAAACGAATATTTATCGAATGACATAGTGTGTGTCTCTGAACAAATGAAATCCACATCAAATTGCACTGGGTTTGTGCGGGGTTGTTTAAACCATCTCTGATAGTTGATTGCAATTGAATATGCCACCAGGTATATTTAAGATTAAAGCTTTATTTTGAAAGGCTTGTAATCCTTTCCGAGAGATTTTGTTGATATAAGACTTCATTGGCAAGTGATTGTGGCTTGTACAGATCCGACCTTTCCAGGATGCAGGGTGCAGGTCTCCTAGCTGAGAAATGCTGCTCGTCAATTTATTGTGGAGTCTTTGCAGGCTCGCCGAGTATGAGCTCAAGTTCAGGAATTTATTAAAAAGGTTACAATTAGTGGTTCAATCGCCAAAGTTGGGGACGTGGTATTTTTATATTGGGCGAAATACATGATTTAATTATACTCCAAAAACAAATTAAGGACAGGCCTTCTACACAAATTGGAGGCAGCTAAATGCTCTTTTGTGCCCGCAGCCCTGGGGTTGTTAAAGAGGCTGCTGATGCATGAGAAGGAAAGTGACTGATTTAACTCATTGGGATTCAGGGAGCGACCTGCCCTCTTTTGAAAAAAAAAAAGTGGTGGGGGGAGGGGGAGGAGGGGGAGACACACACAGAGTCTTGCTTTACTGAGCTGAGAGAGCTGCTGAATCCCAAGCAGAAACTATTAGAAGAGACACCGCATCGTGTCTCTTTCCTGCATTTAAACAATGAAAGAAATCCATTACTGCCGGCCGGCAGAGCGGTATTTTCATCCATTCTGAACCATGGAGAATAGGAGCAAACAAGTACTAAAGGCAAAGCAAACCCTACCTGGGATGAGGATTACTCACTTTAGCGCCGGCTGTAAGTACAAACCTCCTGCTGCAATTTTAGGGCGATGCTGCGAGGGGTGTTTTTGTTTTGTTTTTCCTTTTTTTTTTTTTTCTTTTTTTTTTTTTTTTTTTAGGAGTCTGCTGCTTTGTACGTTCCTGAACCCAAGGTGGAAAGGAAAGGAAAGGAAAGGAAAGGAAAGGAAAGGAAAGCCCTGCGCTTCCTTTGGGCGGTTGGGGACGGACCACCCTGCACATGTTGGCCATTGCTGCTGCCGCAGTAGCTTAACACAGTGGAATGTCAGGTCGCATCGCAGTTTTAGGGGGGATTTGCTAGATCTATTTTCAACTGTGTTGGAAGGTCTTTTCTGGCCCGCGTGCAATTTTTTGTAAGGCAACGTGGTCGTGCTCTGAGTCTAGCCCCTTCGGCACATCGTGGGGGTCTGAGTCCACCCAGCTTGAAGGAATTCCGGGATCAAAATCGCTTTCCCGTTTTGCAAACGCCCTTGTGTTGGCCGGATTTGATTTCACTATCCTGAGATCAATACACCCGTTCTCCCCCCCCCCCCCACCTAATCGCCTTTTCTATGTGAGCGCGCCTGGGAAACCGGATCGGTTAGGGGAAAGCTTTTGAATCCGTGGGGGGAAAATGTAAGAGAATTCAGCCGGTCCATGCTTTCTTTGTGTGGTGCTGAAGCCGCGGAGCTGCTTTGTGCTTTGGCAGGAGAAAATGGCGAGTCCTATTGTGTTTAGGCCATTTTCTTCCGGTACAAGGGTCCCCCCCAAATCCTAAATACTTCAAGGCTCCTTTGAAAGAAGCCACCGACCCTATGAAGTGTGAATGGCTGCAGCACTGCTTTTTACCCCGCCGCCGGTACCGCGCGTTTGAGTTTGCACCTATTTTCTTCTGAGAGAGCGAGGGGGCAATTGGTAGCCCAGGGCTCCGAAGCCACTTGCATTGAAATGGGAATTGCAGGCGCGTTTGCAGATGAGTTTCTTTGCATAAAAGAAATTAGAAAGCGCTGGCGGTGTTTTATACTTGGGGGGGGGAGGGTTGTTTAATTGTCCTTATAGGTTAAGCAAGAACACTGAATAACCCAGACGGGAAAAATTCAACTGGGAAAAGGGTGATCCGGCAATGAAATGGTCCTGAATGTCTCTTGCAACTTATTAAAGCTTTAAAAGTCTGTAGTTGTAATCAACTATTTTTAAACAGGAAAGGGATTTGTATATACCGATTGCATTGCGAGTCTCTGAGTAGTATTTTAGATTCTGAGTAATATTTTAGATTCGTGCATATTTTATGTCCGCTATAAAATATAAAGAAATGGTGGTTTTCCAATAACTTCAATTAAGGTTATGTATGTTCGCTCCCTGAATCATAGTTGAAAATCACTTCTTAATTTCCACGTTAATCCGTTTAAAGAAATAGTTAAAGAGCCCTAGATTTGAAGAGTATCGTGCTTAATAGTCAACATTTCATTATGATTTTGAAGTATCGAACATCTGTCAGCTATTAAAAACAATAAATTATAAATAAATGCAAATTCCCCCACCTGTGTTCAGTGTTCTGAATTGGAAAAAAAATAGACTTCATTTTAAAAGTGCCCTGGAGAAACTTGCAGTTTACTTCGCCATTTGACAACAACTTCAAATGTATTATTGAGTTTGTGTAAATACACAGCGATTTACATTCTTTTAAATGTAGCATTCATCTCCCATCATGCAGATCAAAACCATGGACAGCGAACGGATATTAAACTAAAATGGGAAAGGAATATCACGCTAGAAAATATAGAGTAAAGCGACCACAGGATAATATTCAAAATACACACGTGAAAATAATAAGAAAACCAGCTGCTCTGTCTTTCTCAATACGTGTGGTTTCAATTTCTTGTAACAGTAAAGGTTTCAAAAACAAAAGATGAAGGAAGTGGCATTTCTAATTTTGCTGCATAGCAATCCGCCTTCTATTCTATTGAATTAGTATTTGTAAGACTTTCAACCGTTGTTACCTGTTACGGAATTAAAAAAGATCAACCCACTCTGCATCTGTGTGCTTTTCTTACACGCAGAGACAAAAATAAATCTACAATTCAATTCTAATATCAGCTGAGTGACATTGGTGTAAATTAAATTGATTTTATCAGTGACCAGGTTCCACAATTGGAAAAATTAAATGCCACTTTGACAGACAAGGATAATATGGAACAGAGCTATAAAACAGCTCCTTAAAAAATAATCTAGATATCGAAGGGCTGCTTTCCTCACCCCACTACATTATATCATAACATTTATTTTGCCTGACTGCGATACCGAAATTATTGAAACAATTGTTTGATGCAGCGAGACTGGGGTGATGAGTCATCGAATTTATTCCATAGCAAATCTACAGCCATAGCTCTAAGGCAAATTTCCTTTTCGTTTTGATCATGCCTTTATTTGAGCTGCCTTTTCAAACCCTTTTAAATCCTCCCAAACCAGTCAATGCAGAAATATGCACAGAAAGCTCTCACGCGCACTCGGGAGTTTCAATACATCCGAGTTTAGGAATGGCGAATTATGGATGTAGAGGCCTTACCTCGACCTACACGATTTATAAATACACTTTTCCTCTAAATCATTTAACTATAACATTCGATTTTGTTTTAAACAAGCATCCATTTGGGTGAGGCCTTGAGCGCATCTAGATTCTTTGGAATTTGGGTTGTTGCTTTGCTTTTAATATCTAAACAGAGTTACTCGATACACAAAAAGATAGCCATCTATAAATATCCTACTTCCAGTTTCTCTGAATAGGATCTCTGGATGACATGGATAGATCTAACCATTAAAAAAAAGTTTCTCCTGGTAATATGAAGAGGTGGTGTTTTATATAACCTGCTTAGGTTTGCTCAAACCCTGAATGTTTCAAAGGATATAGGTTAAGGCCATACTGGTTTCATTTGTGAGTCTGAATTTCAGATCACTGTTATTCAGGACAGCGTCTGTTTCGGTCTGATGAATCAGTCCGCTGGAGGATACGGGTAAGGGGTGGCTGTTCGGAATACAGAGAGTTTTAGGAGACTGACTGGATCAGAACTAGGTTGCAGTCTGCGGTGAAACGGTGGTTAACGCATGGGCTGTAGTGAGCTAGCGGATCCTGTTGTCAAACCACAGCGAATGACGCTAGAAGCCCCAAAGCGGTGCCGCGGTGAAGGGGATCTCACTGAATTCAGCTATTTCCCGGGGAAGGGTTGAATGGGGTGAGGCTGGGATTAGGAGCCACTTTGCTGCTGTCAATGTGCAGATTAAGGCGATACTGAGGCTGGGGGAGCTGCGCTGGGCTAGACCTTTCACCTCCCCCTCCGAAGTGGGAGAGTTTGCTGGCGAGAGAGCTGGTTTGTGGGGCTCGGGTGAGATTCTCTCGCCCTTGACGGCCCCGGGCTGAGCAGCTCAGGGCTGAGATCCTGCCGGGTTCGCTCTGGTTTCAAGGACACGGAGAGATGATCAGGACTTTGGGAGCCAACATCTGCCTGGCTGGTGACGTCAGCAGCCCCGTGTAATCCTCTTGTACTGAAGGCAGATGCCTTATTTGTTTGGCTGGAGAGCCATTAATCCCTAATTCGGGATCAGCAAGCGAGGGGGAAAGACCAGACCGCGCCACCCCCACCCCCAAAAAGCACCCAGCACCGAAGAGGACCCTCACCTCGCGTTCTCTGCGGGCTCCGGCGCTGCTAGGGGAAAAGCTTGAGCTCTCCGCAGGTTTGAACCTTTCTTTTTGTTTAGCTGGTTTTTCATTTTTGTGTGTGTGGGGGGGAGAGGGGTAGAGGGGTTGTTATGGGGGAGTGCTCGGATTTTCCGGACGGATTTCGCGCTCGGCTCGTGTATTCTGAATGCACCTAAACTAGGGGGATCGAGGAGGGAACCTTTTGTTGCCTTTTTTTTTTTGGATGCCCGTTTGTGGCTGAGGTTTGCGAGCTCTGGAAAGATCCTCTCTGGCTCGAACGGTGTCGTCGACTGGAAAATTCGCTTTGCTTACATAGAAACTCAAATGCGGGGCTGCTCCCCCATCCTTCTCCTGGCCCCGGCTCTGGGCTCCGGGGAAAACTCCCGTCCTTCACTAGCTCTTCTGCCTGGCTGAAGGGGCAGCTCAGGAAACTCGATTTCTCCGTTTCTCTCTCCCTATTCAGTGTATCCCCCCCCCCCCCCACACACACACACACACTTCTCCTGATCAGCCTCCCCTCTCCTCCTTTGTCATTTGCATACATTAGCCAGTGCTTTGCGGGCGGGCTGGAGCGCGATTCCCCCCCCCCCCCCCGCCTTTCTAATTCTCGTGCTTTGTCTGTTTTCTAGGAGATCACACTCCGGATCTATGATGGTCAGGGCAGGAGCAGCGTCCCTACGTCCCGTACGCACAGAAGCTGGTGTGCAACTGAAATCCTTGGGAAACCAAACTCCTGGACCCACCCATTTCCGTTGCCAGAATGGAGCCGTGCTCGACTAAAGAAATAGCCCAGTGTGCCTTCTCTCTCTCTCTCTCTCTCTTATCTCTCCCACTGAAGCTAAACTTCAGAGGCCACCGGTAACGATCAACTTGCCCAGTTTTAAGGCACTGATCGCATTCAGACTGGGTAAAACGCTTTGCACAGCAACCCTCCTTGGCTCAGGGATGCCGTCCGAATCAGTCTGGATTTGATGCCCGTTAAAAGGGCAGTAAAAGCGTAGGTTGTTTTCCTTCCTTCCTGCACAGTAACTCTAGGCAGGCCAGATGGGCTGTCCGTAGCCTCCCGGGAACGGGCAAGTGCGATCGGGTTAATTTTCTCCGCTTTACAAAGAAAGATGACACCTCCTGCCCTTTCATTTTTCAGCGCTCCCCTTCCGAAAACCTTCCTAGCGGAGAGGAGCTGGAGATGCTGGGCCTGTCTCCGATGCACAGAGTGCCAAAGCCAGCGTGTGTGGTGGGGGGAGGGGCGCAAACTCTACCTTTGCTAGCCTTAAAAAAATAAATTTGAGAAATCAAAATTAGAGCAAAACCAGATTCTCTATTTCAAGCGAAGAGAAAAAGGCTTGCCAAATTAGAGCAGCAGCTTAGGAAGCGGCACGCACACTTCACAGACCCCTGGCCCTTGGAAATAACAGATGGGCTAGGAAGACAACTCGGACATGACTAACCTTCAGCACAGGCCTGGAGGACGAGCGGGTGGGGGAGGAGGGATCTACCTTCCTTGCAAAGATCAGTTGCTATTTTGTTTCCGGAGTGAAAGATGCGAGGCTCTGACTCTCCGTGTTCACAGCGGACCTTGATTTAATGTCATACAATTAAGGCACGCGGTGAATGCCAAGAGCGGAGCCTGAAGCCAGCATTGAAGATCTGACCATAGCACAAACCAACCCAAACACAACAGTAAAATAAAAACAGGCGAGACAAGAAATAAAAGTCCACAGTCACTCACCTAAGAAAATCTAGACTGAATAGGAATGCACAGCTCGAATGGCTAAGTCCTTTGGCGAACGCTGCCACTGGGTAAAGCTTTTGCAAGGGGCAGTTGTCCGGAGAAGGCTCTGTGGACTTGCTGGTTTATTATAGGCAATACAGCAGCAGTGCTTTAGCAGGAGAAGTAGGTTACTCTTTTGCTTCTCTGGGCTAAACAGTGTAAAGTCAATTAAAGAGACACATTATGTATTGTCATCCTCTTGCCAGGATCGTTTATTATGCAGCTTCCTGCCAACCGGCCAGGAGCATTAAACTAGGAATGCCCGATTGTTATTTTGTCCCCTTTGTGAGGCTTCTTGACATTCTAGGCTACCTGATTGGACTTGCAGTCCAACTAACATGATACTGAAGAAATTAAAGAAGCCAAGCAATTCTAAACGTCAGAGGGCCTGGAGGAGAAGGTTTCACAGACAGGGAAGCTTGAAAGGACAGAGAATCTGACTTCTGTTGAGATGCTTTGGGTGGAGGTCTTAAAATGTCCTACGCGTGAGAGTAGGGTAGTTAGACATGGGAGTGCTGGAGCTAGGGGGAGAAGCCAGGGCTCAGAATGTAACTCTTGCTGAATGTCTTTGTTTAGCCAGGCCTAAGCCTGCAGAGGAACAAAGGCGGGAGACAGACTCTGCTCAGGTCCCATCGGCAGCCGCCGGAGCCCGTCCGCTGTCCATGGTCCTGAAGGCAGTTCTTGCGCTTTATTCTCCTGCTCGGAACTGCAAGACTCCGGTTCACTCTGACGCTAACTAATTCGCATCAGGAAAATACATTCGATAGCGGGAGCCGGGCTGTACCAGCTCGCGCTTTGCGATCCAGACCAGTACTGGATACTCTGACCAGAAAAACAGTCGATTTGATCAGGGCTACTTTATTTTCCTCCTCCCACCCTTGAATCGTTTTACAATTGCGGACACAAGTATATTTCATTCACACAGGATCCGGGCTGTACCTGAAAGGCACCAGTGAAAAAGAGGGTGTGACTCTCCCATACCTAACGTTTAGCAACAGAATTTTGTAAAGCGGGATTATTGTATTACCCATTCTGACATTAATCTAAAGCCCTCTAACCGCTTCCCCCAAAATAACAGGTATCAGGCACCATATTGATTGTCAAGCGGATAATAGAACTCAGAATGCGTCTGTCTACAAAATGCAACGTTACAGCGCCAGAATCTATTGATTCTTGGCGTTTGACAGAGGATGCCTGCCGCTGAGAAAGTGCATGCCTTTAAAATATGCCACTGCGGGAGAAAGGAACATTAAAATAAGCGATATAGGGTCTGCAAAATAACTGCAGCTAATGAAGGCTCAGGTATTTATAGGACACACTGCTACTTAATCTAGATTAATATATAGGGGCAGGAAAGCGGATTACCTCCCACACACTGACTGTCTGAACATTAGCATGGCAGGGTACCGAGGGTGCAAGCACATGCTGCTGCTAATAGCAATAGAGGCGGGTGATAACTTTTCACAGCACATTTAGTCATTTGCTAAGGAGATCAGGACACTCCCCAAACCCTGATCTCTTTTGCAGATGAGGTGAAAACTACCTTTTCCCGCTATTCTGGTCATTGGGGCCTCGGTCCTGGCGCAGTTGAAGTCAATGAATAAATTCCCATGAACTTCAGTGGGAACAGAAACCGGCTGCTGTCCGTGGTAGAAGCCGGTTAACTTTGGCATATTACGCCCCCCAAGTTTAGCCTAATATATTTAAATAATTCAATAGGCCAACACAGCCACCTCCCGGCATTTAGGTGTAAATATAACAAACATAGGCACCATGAGCTGTTCTATGCTTTTAGAAGCAGAACAAGCATGTTAGAAGTGGACCCCTGATTCCGCAAGTCCTCACTCATGCGAAAGAAACCACTGGTTGCAGTGGGAGTTTTGCCTGAGTGAAGACTTCAGCTCGGACCCATTACATTCACCACAACAGAGAACAATGACCTCCCTGCCTTTGCCCTCTCCGAAGCTTTTCACAGTTGAACTCTTTTTGGGCTTTCTGACACAGATGAGTCAAAACTGACAGGTGCAGACCCTTTCCTGGGAGCTGATTGAACAAATGGAAGTTTTAATTTCGTGCCCACTTTTTCCTTTTTAAAAGCCCGAACTGTTAATGCTTTGAGACTGCATGATTTATGTTTACAATTCGTTGTAAACAGCTTTCCAGTATTTAAGAAAAATGTAATTCTTGGAACAATAAAATAACCATCCAGACCTACGCATCATTGTATATGTATATCTGAGAACATATACTATTTTGTTTAATACATTAAAATCTAAAGCAAGTTCTAACTCTGTTCAGGAATAGATTCTAAATTTATAAGTTAACTAAGCAATATAAAAGCGTAGCTCTGAAACATTAAATTCATTGGTTTAAGGATTTCAAATGCTAGATTACCCCAGTGGTGAAACCCGCCTCTCTTTCGCATATGAATTAAGTAAGTCATATATACTATTAAATGTATACTGTGTAATACCAAATAGGGTATATACATGAAATGTCAAATAAAAATGGGGAAGTATTTTAACCGACTCATTAATTGGACAAGAGGAATCCTGATATTTTCTAAACGGTAATAATATAGTGATTGCAACTGGACAGTATGCTATGATCTAGAGGAACCATGAGCTCATAAAGAAATGTTCTATTAAAGGCTGAATAATTCCAAGTCTGATGATATTTCTGAATCCTTCAGAATACTGATAAATTCTCTTGTTTGAAAATAATCTCAGAGTTTACTATTTACCACCTTCCTTCCTCTTTCAAAAACGGAGTCAAAAGTTCTGCTCTCAGTGCAGCATAATGTCCTTTCCCAACTCAATGAAGGCTTCCCTGTGGGAGGCGAGCAGAGAGATTTGTTTTGGAGCCCCCTCTGCAGTCAGAAGCATTTAGATTTGTGTTTATTTGGTTAAAGTTAAAGCTTCTTGGAGAACAGTCATGCCCAGTGAACCACTCCTATTTTGTTTGAGTTGAAGCAAGGCTGCACCATCGGGAAAACGTATGCAGGCGTATATTTTCTTATTTCACTCTAGCTACCCAGAGCAGAAAACTTAAACCAATTCGGTACACTGCGTAGGTTAGTTAACTAGGTCATGGCACCCTCTATTGGCCAAAAGAGGAAGAACATCGATTTACAAATGTGTTCAAAGACATCTAGGAAAAGAATCCGAAACTAAGCATTACATAGTAACGTAATACTTAGAATAATCTTAAATACTTTGCAATTTAAAGGACTGAGAGATAAACCCGCCGCTTGGAACCCGAGGATTTCCCTCTATTGTCTTGAGGTCACAAAGCGAGATGGCGACTTCAGGGAGAAAAGGTGTTGCGGAGTTCTAAATTCTAGAACGTTTGGTTTGCAGACCAGTACCAAGCCCTCCAGAGACACTCAGGAGCATGGGACTGAGATTAAAGCCTGGGAGCTGAACAAAGTAAAAACAGACGGAAGGCAAAATATTGCCCAGTTAGACAACTCAGGAGAGAGTTCCAGTGTTGACATTTTAAATGTGGCGTAGGACACCTGAAATGACACAGGTAAGTGGCGGGAAGACCAAAGAAAACTCTACCACAGAATTTGCCCTGTTGAATTTATTTAATCCTATCCTGAAATCCTCACGAATAGGATCCTCAGATTTCAAAGGGTGGAAGAAAAGGGGAATAAAGCATAACTTTCAACCTACCAAAGACTAGTGTGTGACAATGGCTTTTACAGTCAGACAACGACCCAAAATAAAAGAGGGGTCCAACAAGAACTAGCAAAGGAATGACATAAGATTCATGTCCCAATCCCTGCTACACATACACAAACTTCATTGCTTCAATTGCATTATCGAGCTCTGCTGATGTCAATTTACTGCCATAAATAGTGATATAATACCAGGTTGTAAATTTGGATCTAAAAGAAATTAAGTCTATCTTAAACTATTGAGAGGTAAAGTTAGAAGATAGTACAGTTGTGCTACAGCAATGTATTCTTTCACAAATTAAATATCTGACACGATTCCTTTTTAAAAAGCAGCACAGTTGGAAATAGGGGGAAGGAGAAGCTTGTTTTATAGTTACACTTCTTCAAATGTTCTATATAAATTGATATATATGTACAGCTGTATTACTTGAATGTTTTGACTTACTAAATTATAATAGGACCATAAATACACTTGAATCATTTTCAAATAAAAGAATACAATGTAGTAATTATATCAGTACTGATGTAATGAAGTTCATTTATTGTTCACACTGATTTGAGGGACTAGTTTATAATAAATCCTCCAGAAATAAAATTTGATGTATTAAATTGTGTCAGTATGCAATGCTTAAATGATACTCACTTTAATGTAAACTAAGGTTTTACATGAAAATACTTAATATCTAATTTAACAATGTTAAAGCAGTCCCTAGCAATTATACTTTTACAAGTTTTTTGCACTAGAAAATATCAAATTAACTATATTATTCATAAATTGGTAAACCTATTGTAAATTTCCATCAATCTCTAGGGAATGCAGCAGATAAATTTGGAAACAGAAAAGAAAAAATTGTATGCAAAGGTTTGTGCTAGAGCATTTCTCCCTCAGCAATTACAACTGAAACTTCTATGAAAATTACTTTGCAGTTATTTTAACAGAGAAAATAATTAGAATATGTAGGTCTTTTCTGCCTTTGATAATGACACATTTTACTATTGTTAGTGTACATCACAGTACAGAACACTTCAGTGAAAGAGCTTTTTGCGCTGTTCTCCAAATGTATAACCCTCCTCAGGATAATATCCAGAGTTCACCAAACCTATAACAACACATTAATATGAAGGGATGTTTTGAACCCTTCTAAGTTCTATAATTAATTACACTATTAAAAGCACTCAGAGTGCAAGAGAGTCAATCAAGCCATTTTCAAAGAATGTACAGGTCACTACAAAATAGTTCTCACCCGCAAAGTGTGTTTTCCCCCTTAAAACTTAAAGAATTTTGTGCAGTAGGTTGGTTTCTTTGGGTCATATACTCCTTCTGCATTCAGTCCATACAACTGCCTTTAACTTCAGTGGGAGCTGTGAGTGTAAATTGAGGGGAGCATATATAGTGAACACAGTTAAAAGTGTATCCTTTACATTTTTACCATGTTTACTTAAGTGAGACTTAAGATACTCAGATATACTGGGTGAAATCCTGGCCCTGTTGCAATAGATAGCAACACTCTTATTGACTTCACAGGGTCAGGAGTTCATCCTCAGTCCTTCCTCAGGCAGATGCCTCTTGAATTCTATGGGAATTTGTACAAATTAGGTGAAAAGCAAGTAAAAGTATCAAGATTTGGTCCTCAGTATTTAAAAAGAGAATTTAAAAAATGTAACCATTTTAAAAGATTCAAAGTTTCCCCACCCTTTGTTGTATACAATATCCCATATATCATCAGAGCAAATAGTCTGAGTTTAAAAGACAAAATACAAAATGAATAGCTTTATATAGGTCTCCCTGCCCTATTGTCTGCATTTTGAGCTGACGTTAAATATTAGATATTCGACTACACTTAAACTAAGAAATGCAAAGGCTGCAGATCAGAAATATTTCCATATCCCGGAAAAGTTGCCCAGGAACCTGAAACCTAGATCTATTGGGTTACAGGAAGGAAATGTTAGTCTTAGTGTTCTCAGCATAAAATCTAAACAGTTTTTAACTGGTCCCCAAACATGCAGCTGCATCTGTTTGTGCACACAGCCCTCTGCAGTTAAGGCATGTAAAAGACCAGATTTAGAAATGCAATTTGGTAACTGTACATCTAACTACCTGGGTTTGAATATGCAAAACAGACACCTGCACATGACATAGAGACAAAAAAGTAATATTAAAAACAAAGCAGTTCATAACAGTAATAGATAGTATATCCCCCTGTCTTAGATTCTGATTCAGGAAAGCACTTAAGTACATGCTGCAAATTAAGCACATGCTTAAATCCAACTGATTTCAATTTAAGCATGTGATTAAGTGTTGTCCAGAGTATGGTGCTTTCCTCACTCATGACTGACATATCCCCAAAACACTTATGCATGTGCCTACTCCCATTTTGTTGAATGGGGCAGTTCACAGGCATAAAGTTATTCACATGTAAAAGAGTTGCTAGGATTGAGACCTACATTCTCATTATATACAGACCACTCTATAGCCAAGTACAGCCAATTCAATGTACCCCCACACAATAATGAATACAAACAAAAGAGAACATTAATGCAACGTTAAGGTTGTGACCAAATTCATGGAAAACAGAGCTGGACAAGAAATGGTTTTCCCATCCTGTAAAAACTGGCAAGATAGCATAAGATTTTTCCATCCCAGATAAAGACAAAAAGTCAAAATCTCAATTTTTTTTAAACTGAAAATCCAAACATTTTCATTTCAAGTCATTCACAAAGTTTTCTTTTGATCATTTTGAAATGTTTTGGTTTGATTTTGCTTCCCCCCCCCACACTTCATTTTCCCACCTTTTTTGGTATACATTTACTACAATTTCAAATCAAAAAGTCATCTTGACTTGAAAAAACAAAGAACATTCCAGTTCAAAAATGTCAAAGTGGGACATTGACAATTTCAAACCTTTTTTCCCCAATAATTTCTCTACTCAGGAGATTTGCTGAAACTCACCCTGTTTCAGGATCCGTTTCAGTTTCAACGAATCAGCATTTTTTGGTGAAACATGGATAGAAAATACAAATGTAGTCTGCTCGTAAATTCTTTGAACTAACAAGAGAACACTTCATCACTTACATTTAGCTAACTACACACTAACTACAATAGCGTCACATGCATATTCAGTACATTCATGTTTAAATGTAAGTCTGTAGACTAACAGTTTTTGTAGGTCCACAAAAATTCCAGGTGCATCAATAGTGATCCCTTTCTCTCTCTTGCATTCTCTCTCACACACACATTTATATATATATATATATATATATATATATATATATATATATATATATATATATATATATATATATACATACACACACACACACACACACATAAACACACATGTACCACAATATATATGAATCCTAAACACCACTGCCTGATTATTTGAAAATTGCATGTCACTCAGGTTTGTTATACCATCACCAATTTTTTTTTCAACCAAGGTATTAATCATCAATGGAAATTATGTCTAACCCAAGTTTACCCCAAGTTACTTTTCCTCAAACTTTGGGGAGAGGCCAATCATGGACAACTGCACCTGAAGATGAGAACATTTTGGAATATTATAACTGTAAACAGAGGAATCTAGAAACTTTTAAACTTTGTTTACACCCTTAGTTATACAGGCAATGCCAAAGGCCCAGTAGAATACATGCTCATGTAATGTACATTATATGATGTAGCTCATATTATGGATGTGAAAGAGCAGAGATGAAGGGCTGTACTTCCCAAGGTGCAAGGAAAATGCTAGCATGTTGGGAGTTTGGGAGAGCAGAATTTGATTGTTTTATTAGAAGGAAAGAAATCATGTGCCAGAGAAAGAGATTAGTTCTGAAATGAGATATATTAGTGAGAACTAGAAATTATGGCCCAGTGAAAAGAAAGGGGGAGTGAGACAATATACAAAGTGAATGAATTAGATGAAGAGAAATCAACCAACTATTTCAGATGTTTGGGTGGAAGAGAAGGGAAGGACTGCAAGAGAGAAGAATACTCAGCATAGAGAGGAATACAGCTGCAAAAAAGATGTGACTATTTTATTGAATTTTTAAATACATTTGTTTCAGTCATATTCTCATCACTTATGTTGGCCTTCTGCTGACATTTGTGCAATTGAGTTGTAATGTTTGCTGAAAATCAAAAATTCAAAGTTCTCTGGGCAGAAATTCATAAAAAAAAACCACACACAAAATGTCTTGACATGTAACCGTTCATGCCGGAAATGCTTGAGCACTTGTCTAATCAGAGAGATGAAATAATTCCATCTGGTAAGAAACCAATGCAGCTCATGTGAATGAATGATGAATATATATAAAGAACTGTTCCTGATCAATCCAGAAAATTAAAACATCCAGTGAACACATTTGAGGACATTATGATCCACTCATACATTTGTCAGAATAAATTATTGTAAAATATTTATTCTGCTTTAAATAGAATGTAGAAAGAAGTTTGGTATTTGAGACATGTGGATGGGATGGTGAATGTGAAGAGATGAGGTCAGAAAGGTTGTGGGGAGGTAAAAAGTCTTGAATGCTTGGATTGAGATTTCATCCTGAAGTATGAAATAAACAAGAATCCAGGGGAGGTTTCACAGGATGAGGAAAACAAATTCTTGCTTCCATTTCTGCATAACAGACCAGCTGCTACTCAAATGAAATATTGAAATCAGGAGAGTTGAAACTTATGGAGACCATGATGAAGGGAATTACAGTAGTCAAGATCACAGAAGATGAAGACATGGACAACTTCAGTGGCATCACTGAGATAGTGTTAGATATTTCAGAGATGAAAGCAAACAGGGTTGCAGACCAAAAAAGGAAGAGGATGGGTGAAATGCTGGCTCCATTAAAGTCAATGGAAAAACTCTTCGACTTCACTGGGGCCAGGAGTCACTTTTTAAATTTATGGACTACAAACCTGACAATGAAGAATGATAGTTTTGAGCAGAGGAGTGAGATGAGATATTAAGGGACTGGTTACTGATTAGAGGCACATAAATTATGGATACACTGAAGAGAAAAAAAGTTATGATGGGCTGATGAATTGATGACGAGGGAAGGTTATAAAGCTATAACTTGCTACAAAGTTTCTCTAACACTTCCTCCAAAACAACCTATATAACAAAAGTGGAAAGTTAGCTTTCCTGAGTTTGTCAAATTTGCACTAAAAGATTAAGTGTCCTAAATATTAAACTAACATGTATGTTACACACACACACACACTAAATTATTATAATGCAAAATTGTACCTTATAAAATCCTCTCTTGCTTTCACACTTTCTTCAGAAATCAAATATTTGTTTCCCTTGAGTATCTCTCGTATCCCAAAGTTTGGATCCTGTGGAGTATATATATGCCTAATATTTTATGAATTCCAGAAATTCTTTCCACTTACAGCCACAGTATTTCTGTCTGAGGAGGACAGAATAGGGCCTCCCGCAGACACCAATCAACACTGGTCAGTTAAAAAGCAAAATGGCATGAAATATTCTTTCTACCTATAGGCTAAGTGTGTTGGCTGCACAATTCAGCCCTGTTAACCTGAAGACATCTGGATTGGAAATCAAACTTAGGTCTATTTCATGGTATATACCATAGGAATAGGTTACTGTCCCTGGGCTGTCTGAAAAACCAAGCATTCTGAGCACTGCTTAAGGTGAATAAAAGAGATTCCTTAATTATTTTTTCCTAGTCTAATAATGGGTATCATATCTACCTGTAGAAGGCCCAATAAATGGACCAAAAATGTCTGAGCTCTTCAGTTCAATAAATTTCCCAAACAGTAAATATTTAAAACGATGCAAAGAAACCTGGTGAGCAAAAGAAATATAAGAAGACAACCAAAAGTAGTAAGAAAAGATGAATTACCTTGCTTTGGTTAAAAACCTCTCACACTCTAATGTGCTGAACACTTAGTATTTAAAAGGACCATGAGAAGACCATCACCCAGTATTTTATGTATGAAAATCCTTAAAAGATCAGAACACTAGAAAAGGAACAAGAGCCCCACCAAATTATCTCAACATGAGGGTCTCAGGCCTGCCACATTCAGACACAAAAGAAATGGGGCAGTCCTGATTCCAGAGCAGTATCCTGTATCATGACAGCTATCGGGAGGGCTTGCAAGATAAAACTTACACAATTCTTCTCAGCCACTGCAAGAAGGACCCATCAGCCAAACGTATGGTCTCAGGCCTCGACCACTAGTTAGTCGTTTCACACAAAATCATGCAGATTTGCTAGGTAGAGGGCTGACTCGACGAGTCTACAATATTTGTTCCTTCTAGTGGCTGCTCCGCACAAAAGCTAATCGCAGCTGATGACCTGTGGCTGTGGCCTGTGCTTGGGTTTGAATGCCTACTGACCTCAGATGCTTGAGATCAGCTTGCTCTAGCAGGAGCGTGTGTGAATTACACACCAAGTGTGTTGTGTCACCCACTAGAGGCTGAGGACTACTCCCGCAGCCTACTCTGCTGCCAGCTAAAGTTCCTTCTTTAACTGTGCTTTTGATACAGAAGGTCAGGACTTGAAAAATCGCTATTGTGGCGGATTACAAAAGCTGCATTATTGTCCACTTAGGTTTTGGTTAATTCCAAAGAACCCATGTGGAGTACTATGGCAGGGCAGATGAACTAGCAAACATAATAGGCCTTTTCAGTTTCCAATACCTATGATTTTGTGAAAAACTTTCCATTACCCATGGGATGCCACTATATATATATATATATAGCAACAGCTTCATACAGTAGAAGCTGCTTCATTGACATAACCTGATTATAGTCAATTATCTAAAGCTGCATATTTTCTAAATTCTGCAAGAGCAAGAATGCTCTTCGGAGCTCTGTAGGGATCAGGGCTGCTAAAGAGCTTCTAAGAAGTACTCCAGGGACCAGGAGGGTTGTAATTGGGAAATACTCAATGGGAAAGACACTCAACTTTGCAGCAGCCTATTTAAAATTATATTTTTATTTAGTGCTTATTACCATGCAATCTGCTATAGTTCTCAGATGGTTGCAGGAAAAAATTGGTTAGCCTGCTGCTTTTCACTTTTATGGCATTATTAGTGTAGCTTAAAATGGTTCAGAATGGGAAGAAAGCTAGAAAGTTGTGTCAACCACAGTGCTGGAAAAATGTACTACATAAGCAACTTTTCATGCCAGTTCATACTTTTTAATTTTATCAGTCCGTTGTATTGTGTCTTGACTTAATATATTTATTTCTGTTTTATATAATAGGAGACATAACAGTGTAATACAGCTACTAAAACCATAGGTTCCCGAAACAAAATAACATATTGGATTTTTCAAAGAACATGCTGCCAAAATATAGGTCTCCTCTCTCCCCCGGCCAGTTTTCACAAAACTTTCAGTCCTGATCTGACCCCTCCATTATTTGATCTACTGAAGTCTGGTATATTGATTCCCACAGTTCCTTTTGTTTTCCTTTAATTGTAACCCAGTTACTATGCTAAAGCCCCTGTTCTGGAAAACATCCCTGCCCAGGAAAGCATTTAAACATGTGCTTACAAATACTTTCTTGAATAGGGCCTAAGACTTTAAGGCAATATTTATCAATAATAATAATGATATTTGATGGAGTGCTCAAAATGAACTTCTGCTTTCCTATTGTTTTGTGTGTTGGGCTTACTGCTAAGAAAATACTAGGAGCAGGACTTCCAAATGTGACTAGAGTTTTTGGGTACTCAGTTTGAGATGCCTTTAAGGGGCATGATTTTCAGAAAACCAGATCCATTTTTAAAGTATCTCACATCGAACACCCAAAATAACTAGTTACTTTTGATAATCTTGGCCTCCTCTCATAAGCAGAATATCGTATCCATGGCAACACACACTTCAATTTCTAACTTACCACTACAGCTGGTCAAATACCACAAAAACTGTTTCACAAACATTTATTTGACTTCTGAATAGCTGCTGGATCCAGGCATATTTGTGGCCCTCTGTATATGCTGTGATGAATGAGTTTTTGTTCACACAAATGTTGGGGAATGCTGTTCTCCATTCCAGGAGTCGCAATCGAGCAAGTATATTCTTGTGAGAAGGAAAAGTATTCATTAAATACTATTCGCCACTTCCAAGTCTCCTGTGTAAAAAGTTTTAAAGTCACATTAGAGAACAGTACAAACATTATGGACCAAAATCCTCAGTCCAATTCATCCACACTGCACTGTGGATCCAGCCAAGGGAGGATCACTCTAGAGCAGGAGATCTTTCACTGGTATAGCGCCAGTGTAGCATTTCCTATACAACTGCTCTCAGATGCCACTTGAAGGGGTAACTGGAAGAGAGAAGGGGCCACAGCTGGTGCTGTCAGATGTCCTGCTCATCTCCAATGGCTGCATCAATCTCTTAGGGTTGTTGGCAGCTGACATGTACAGCAGCCTTCAAATTGCTGTAAGTTACACTCAGAGCTATTGGCCCAGCACAAAGCCTGTCTAGAATTGAAGGAAGAGTACAAAGAACAGCTTTGCTCCCTGCCCTCAACCTGAATTGTTTTATACACTCTCCTCAGCCCAGTTGAGACACTGTGGCCACATGACCAGTCATGCGCCACAAAGAGTCAAAATGAACCCATCAGCTGAAAACGGTTAGTAGTTTGCATGTATTTGCCGTGTACATTCACAGAAATAAGGATGGGTTCACAAATGATTCATGGTCAGAAAAAGAAGGCCTAAAGTCATTGGGTACTTTATTCACAAACCACAAATTTGACCAGCTCTGCTTGCTGCACAGAAAGGTAATGACTGTATGTTTGTGGTTTATAATAGCAATAATGATCTGCAGGTTAGGGATTTCCTGGCAGCAAATGACTAGCTGGGTTAAAGGCTCTTACTTGGCTTCGAGGACAAGTATAATCAAGACTTGATTGGAAGTTCTATGGGCTTTGGAGAGTGGGCCAGTGTTGTACAGCACTTAGACATAAAATACTAAGTATTGTCATTGTTACCCAGTCCCCCGTGTTCTCCCGCTAGTCTCAGACAGAGCTCTCTAAAGAGAAAAGTGAAATGCATTCACAAGAAAGTGAATGGGAATTGGGACCTCTGCAATCTGAGTCCCTCTGCAACATCAAAATTGAACTAGGGAAACATGCTGTTACTATCTCTGGTTATTGTATTGTTGCAGCTACCTTTGCCGTCGCTTCTATTATTATTTCCGGAGTCACTAAGGTAACGTTTAGCAAATTCACATGTCCTGAGGAACTGCATTTAGTTATCAATGATGCCTGCAAAAGTAGATCAGTCAATGTCACTGGCGGCACAAGCAGTTTTACAGCACTTTCTCTATTAAACATGCTAGTAAACGAGACAGAATTACACTTGAATGAAGACAGCTGTTGCTATAGTACCGGATACTTCTTACTCTGGCCAGTAGAACATGCTGGACTACCCAGCAATGGAAAAGGCAGACGTACATACACTGATTCACAGTTGACACTGTGCATTTAAGGTTCAATTTGTAAATGTGTTATCTTAATTAATAAGTGAATTACTGTTATTGTACATTCACTAATAACACAGTTTATAGGGAACTACATTAAGCATGTATTAAAGCCTGTTCTATAAAGCATCAGTCATATATTCCTAACAGAGGATTCAGCAACATCATCATTTAAAGCAAATTATAACCTGTAGCTATTGTTACAGAGACAACCAAATTCTGTTCTTATTTACATCCATTGAACCCCACTGAGTTCCATGGAATTGCATGGGTGTAATTGGGGGCAGAATTCAGTCCTGTATGCAGTGCCAGATTAAGGCAATCCAGGGCCCAATGCTCATCACCCAGCACAGGGCCACCCGTGGCCCACTGCCAGGCTGTGGATCTGTGCCCCAATCAGAGTGGTGGTGGCAGCAGGGAGCTCCTTTTCTGTCCCAGAGAGATGGAGAAAGCAGCACTTCCCCACCTTTTGCTCCACTCTAATAACCTGGGAAACCCTTAAAAGGGGCCTCAGGGAGCAGAGTGTCTTGGCGTTAACATTACCATTTTGATGCATGGGCAATTCACACCTCTCCGAGCTTTTGTTCCATGCTGGCCTTAGGCTCAGGCAGACACCACTGTGTTGATTACACTCAGGTCACACTTTTGAACTCTTCTTCACAAGTGTGAGGGCTAGAAACTTTCATTAAAAAATAGCAGAGATTGTTATATCATGCGACTTCAGAAGCAAAGGCCTTAGGCATGGGCCTGTAGTGCCTCTGCTTTAATTGGGTCTTGTCTATATATTTTTGTATAATGGGATTTAATTTTATTAAATAAAATCATTTTGACATATTGAACAATACAGTTCATTATATGACTCTCTATAGCAGTCTATTAGTGCCATGAAACTGAATCACTATACATCATATTTTCTCCTCAAAAGAGAAAAATGACCCTTGTGAAAGACTATGGGCCTGGCTGATTCCTCACCCTTACACATTATTATTGGTATTGTGACAGTACCTAGGGGCCAGTGCCCCATTCTTCTAGGTACTGTACAAATATAGAACAAGGAAATGGTCCCTGCCAAAAAGAGCTTAGATATAAGATGAGGCACAACAGGTGGATACAATGGGCATAAGAAGCACAAGGAAGCAAAGGAACAACTACTGGTTAGCATGATAAACAGTGGTCCCAGCCCACCAGCTGCCTAACTCTTGTTCAGTTTTCTATAGGCATCACAGTAGAGAACATACACTCTTGCATAAATGAGTCGGTGGAATTACAATGTTGTAAAGTGCATGAGAATGGAGAATAAGGTTCTCTTGCAATACGCACTGGTTCTCTCCTCTAACCCCCCACCCCCAAATAAAATAAAATAAAAGCCCAAACAGCTTCTAGCTGTTAATTACAGACCCAAACATGCACTTGTGAGTGTACAGCCATGTGTACATGTAGTTCTGGATGAAGCTCCTAACACGTGCAAGCTGCTTTACTTGAGATTAAAAGGACATCTGATCATCTTAAAAATAGAAGTCTGAAGGGTTTGTTTGTTTTTTTAACCTCCCACTCTTGCTACCAGGACTGAAAGAGATTGCAAATAAATAAATAAACAAACAAAACAAACAAAGTAAAATACATTCCCTCTTTTTTTACTCTTTATTTTTGTTGTACATTAGAGTCAGTTTCACCATTTTCCCAGTTGTGGGTTTTTTTTGGAGGGGCGGGGGTGTTGGTGGTGAGGGAGGAGAGTTCATACTGGAATAGAGAAAAAAAAGAGAGAGATAGAAAACTATTTGCAGAGTTGATCATAAAACCCCCCAAAATTGGCAGGAGAGTTGGGGCAGACACTGCACTTTTAATTCATATTTTGAAAATCATTAAAAATTTTAAATAAATGGTGTCCCCTTAAACAACCAACTACCTCCATACATAGTAAGGCAGCATTTCATTCTCTTATGGAAGGAGGAGGGAGAAAAATTGTTCTTCTTAACCTCTGAGGATAGAACAAGAAGCAATGGGCTTAAATTGCAGCAAGGGAGGTTTAGACTGGACATTAGGAAAATGTTCCTAACTGTCAGGGTGGTTAAGCACTGCAATAAAGGTTGTGGAATCTCCAGCACTGGAGATTTTTAAGAGCAGGTTAATCAAACACTTGTCAGGAATGGTCTAGATAATACTTAGTCCTGCCATGAGTCCAGAGGACTCGACTAGATGACCTCTCGAGGTCCCTTCCAGTCCTATGATTCTATGATTTTAAGAATGATGCCCATTCACTGAGCAGAAAACTGAAATCTTTCTAGAACTGAGAACATATGATTTTTGTAATTGGTTCTCTGTAAAGCAACATACCAGAATAAAATCCAGGATAACACAGAAAGCTGCATGTTTGATGAGGATAGAGCTCCTGCTTCACTGATCATTCAAATTGTTCAGTGCAGAGCATTCTACTTCTGTCTAGCATATAGCAGTGCCTGGGCACATTTCTGTTTCTTCATTTTTCTTTTTTGAAATTAGAGGAAGTTACCTACAAAAGGACACAAAACAAAAATCAGGAAATGAGAGTTAAAGCGCCTGTGCAACCTTAACCCTGCTCCTTGTGCATATGCATTACAATATAAGCTTTAAATGATCACCTGCTATTTGTGGCACCTGTTCTAAAAAGAAGAATCAGTTTGCCAGTTTGGATGAGAGATGCACAAGAAGTCAACAATATCTCCAGTCTCAACTGGTCATCCCAAAGGAAACCAAAAGGAGCTGAGTTTTAAATTCTGCCAGAACTCGTATGCTAAAGTTCAAGGTCCTGTTGTCTAATTTAGACTTAGATTTTCAATTTGGCCTCTATGCAGAAAAATCCCATATAAGGGACAGGAAACTCCAAGTTCCCACATTCACAGTTGCAACCTTATTGTTCCAACATGATGGCAGTATTTGTACCCACAACTACTTTCAGAAGAGGCAAGAAAGTTGGAAAACTAAATCCATGGACCTCAGGTGATTCCCAGTTCCTCCACATTGCCCTGGGCCCCCATCTCAAACCTAATGGTTGCATGGTCTCTGCATCTTCTAGTGCAGGTTTCAAAACTTTTGGTCTTGCTCAGGTAGCTTCAAGGACTGTTATGATGATCTAGTCTCCAGATGCCAATCACTTGACAGGAGGACGCAAACCAATTTTCTTGATCTTATTTTTTGAAACTTGTATTTGCAATACATACAGTATCTCCAGAGGAATCAAATCATCTTCCTGGTTTAAATAAAATAAATAAAGCAGGATGTTGATGTATGTGTTTCAGATAATTAAAACACATTCATTTGTGGAACTGCTTATTTTCTGAGGCTGGGAGTGGGTATTTCAGATTATGCACATACTTAAGAAAATAAAAATTTTGTCATTCATAACCATAAACAGTATGGTGAGTTAGCAGAAAGCTATTACATTTCAATTATACAAGTGTGTTAAATTAGCCAGCCAATTGACACATCTGGCATGCACTATAAGATGTTCCTGAAATTCTTTATAAAAGATTATTAAGATTAAGCTTAATAATAATTTATTGTTTAAATCACATTGGAATATATTCATTTAAAAAGAGGTGCTCCTGAAATTAACCAGTATCATTCTCCCACCTTGACTCATGTTGAATGTCTCTCTACTTCCTGAATAGTCAATGGAACTACTCACAGAGTATAACATACTACACAGTTTTAGTATGGATGGCAGAATCTGGCCCTAAATGTGTGGCTAGATGTCAGCTTTTGAGATCAAAAGACTTTTTTAAAAGTGTTTCTTGTGGAAGATGCTTGTATTTCCCAGAGACTAAGAGTGTTCACTTGTAAGTCATGCCCTCTAAAAGAAAAAAACACAGCATTTCAAAAACATTTTGCATTTTCCTATGTTTCCTAATAATTGGTTACCATCACTTTTAGATTACCCAGTTCAATGAGAGATCAGCCAGTACAGGTGTAAGACATTATAACATATTTAGAATCTGTTTATTTAGAATTATGTGCTCCTTTCTGGGCTTACTAAGCTATCTTGTAATCTTTAGGCAGCAGAACATTTTATTTAATGTTGATGATAAAAATATTGTGTCATTGGCCAAAATAAACATTTATAAAAATAATCAAATTTTTAGGCCCCAATCCTGCAAAAGTGCTCCTGTTTAAGCACACATGTAGTCCCCCTGAAATCAAAGGGAGTTGTTACAGTTTCACATAGTAGACTTTGTTTTCACATTTTCCTTTAAAAAATTACCAGGACATTCCACACAAAACCTACTAAATTAAAATAACATTGTCTGGGTTGAAAAAGTCAGGCATTTGAATGCCAACCTGACAGTTGCCAGTGCAGCTTAATTTGGCCCCGTGTGCATGTGCATATTAATATAATCTATTACCTGATCACATATCACTTTTTCCACAGGAGCCCTATCTCATTCAGTACCCAGGCTAGATACACTGGGGGACAGGGGAATTAAAGTTGCACTGGCAACCATTAATCTAGCATTTCCCAAGTTTCCAGTACTTGACTTTGCAACCTAAATAATGTTCTTTTAACATAGCCATTGTGTGTATATTTTTATATAAAAGGGGGAAATCTTAGAGCCAAGTGTTAGATGACCACTTAGCTCATAGTTGGACACTTACAGTACACCTCTACCTCGATATAACGCGACCCGATATAACACAAATTTGGATAGAACGCGGTAAAGCAGTGCTCCGGGAGGGGGGGGGCGGCAGCGCACTCTGGTGGATCAAAGCAAGTTCAATAGAACGTGGTTTCACCTATAACGTGGTAAGATTTTTTGGCTCCCGAGGACAGCGTTATATCGAGGTACAGGTATATTTGCCATCAAGGTTCAATATGCACTTATCCCAAGTAACATTGCTATTGATTTACATGCACGACTGCACTGGATCAGGCCTATGCAAAACAAATGTGTTTAAATAAATGAATGATCATGATCTCTCTTTTACCCAGTGTCTCAGAACGTCATTCCCAGAAATATCATGTTGGAAGCAATACTTTCATAGAACTAATGACTAGTAAGAGGTTTCAGTGTAGCAGCCGTGTTACTCTATATCATCAAAAAGAACAGGAGTACTTGTGGCACCTTAGAGACTAACAAATTTATTTGAGCATAAGCTTTCGTGGCCCACGAGTACTCCTGTTCTTTTTGACTAGTAAGAGAGATATCAGCTCCCAGAACAGCAGCAGAATATCTACCTGCACTCTCAGGCAGTGTTTCCCAGAGCTTGGGCTGTGCAAACAGATTGCTCAGTTGTTCTCCAGAGTCTCTGCTTTTGTTTTAAAACAAAGGTCGTATAGAACTTTAACAGAAAGTATATATGGTTTAGATTGCAAAGAAACAAACTTCAAAACATGAAGCAATTGTCACTAATGCAGAAACATCTGTTGGAGTTTGGAGAGAGCCTGAAACAATAGTTCTGAGGTGAGAACTGCCCCAATTCATTTCAATGGGTGCTAAATCAGAGGCCAATGGTGACACTTGGACTGTCAGCATTCTTAACTATTTTACTGCTCAAATAAGGTAAAAATGGAAAGAAAATATATTATGAATTTCTACACCAGAGTTTCTCAAAGTGACAGGGGTGCAAAGGACAAGCTGGGGAGTGAGGAATGGTGAGCAAAATACATACTTTACATAGAAATATGGTAAGGTGGCTGGGCCTTTAAACATCACATGATGGATTTGCAGAGGGTACAAAATCGATTTTAATTTCCTGAAGGAAAAAAGCTTTGGAAATATTGCCCTAAGAATAGCAGCACATATGTTTAGAGGTGCCAGATCATCCTTTTCAGGTGATCCTGCTATCACTCTGCAACAGGAGGCCTCAAGTCTGCAACTCCACATGAGTGGAAGGGTCCACCTGTATGCAGTCAATTACAGGATCAGAACCTAAAGTGTGTAACACAGAGCAGAACAGAACAGAATTAAAGAAAACTAGATAAAGTCATGGAGGTTAAGTCCATTAATGGCTATTAGCCAGGATGGGTAAGGAATGGTGTCCCTAGCATCTGTTTGCCAGAGGGTGGAGATGGATGGCAGGAGAGAGATCATTACCTGTTAGGTTCACTCCCTCTGGGGCACCTGGCATTGGCCACTGTCGGCAGACAGGATACTGGGATGGATGGACCTTTGGTCTGACCCAGTATTGGCCATTTTTATGTTCTTAATTAGATTTCTCATGAAAAGTTCCCTGAATCACTACATGGTGGAGAAATCCTTGTATTAGGGAAACATTAAGTATTAAATAAAAGGTAGAACATAAAATACTGATAATTTAGGCAGTTATGATCCTGTAGTATCAGATTTCAAACTAATATTGCTTAGAATTATGAAATCCCAATATAACAATGATTATAGCAAAATAAACGTTTCCTGCCCCACCTAAGCTAAAAGCATTTTTCGGATTCATTTTTGAACAGTTATCAGAATATGCAGCCATAACATATATACATTACATATGCCACATGGAAGTCTATTTTGGTTTTTCCATAGGCAGTTTCAGTTCTGTGGAAGTTATTGTCACATCACTGTTCTAGCAACATTTTTCTTAGTTTTTATGTTTTTAAAAGATAGGCCTGCATCTCACAGATAATGACAAAGGAAAGTGTCAGAGGTTTGCTGTTAGTGGTTTGTTTGTGTTTTTAAGAAGGGGAAAAACAAACAAAAAATACACTCTTCATCACTGTTTCTTGAGACTTCACTTGGACAACCTAGCTATATGGTGCCATCTAGTGACCATTTCAAACACTAAAACCCTAAAATCTGTTAAGAAAATGATCTCAACAGAGCAGTCTTTCAGAATGACTTGCTATCTAGTTGTTCCAATCATTGTCTCCAATCTGCACTTGGAAGATTTCAAATACCTTGTGGGTCCTATGTACATCTGAATGCCCTCTGTTAATGTATTCCAGCATTCAGACCTAACACACTAGAGGACAACTACTCTGACCAAAAAGAAGAACAGGAGGACTTGTGGCACCTTAGAGACTAACAAATTTATTAGAGCATAAGCTTTCGTGGACTACAGCCCACTTCTTCGGATGCATATAGAATGGAACATATATTGAGGAGATATATATACACACATACAGAGAGCATAAACAGGTGGGAGTTGTCTTACCACCTCTGAGAGGCCAATTAATTAAGAGAAAAAAAACTTTTGAAGTGATAATCAAGCTAGCCCAGTACAGACAGACAGTTAGATAACAAGTGTGAGAATACTTACAAGGGGAGATAGATTCAATGTTTGTAATGGCTCAACCATTCCCAGTCCTTATTCAAACCGGAGTTGATTGTGTCTAGTTTGCATATCAATTCTAGCTCAGCAGTTTCTCATTGGAGTCTGTTTTTGAAGTTTTTCTGTTGTAATATAGCCACCCGCAGGTCTGTCACTGAATGACCAGACAGGTTAAAGTGTTCTCCCACTGGTTTTTGAGTATTTTGATTCCTGATGTCAGATTTGTGTCCATTAATTCTTTTGCGTAGAGACTGTCCGGTTTGGCCAATGTACATGGCAGAGGGGCATTGCTGGCACATGATGGCATATATCACATTGGTAGATGTGCAGGTGAACGAGCCCCTGATGGTATGGCTGATGTGATTAGGTCCTATGATGATGTCACTGGAATAGATATGTGGACAGAGTTGACATCGGGGTTTGTTACAAGGATAGGTTCCTGGGTTAGTGGTTTTGTTCAGTGATGTGTGGTTGCTGGTGAGTATTTGCTTTAGGTTGGGGGGTTGTCTGTAAGCGAGGACAGGTCTGTCTCCCAAGATCTGTGAGAGTAAAGGATCATCTTTCAGGATAGGTTGTAGATCTCTGATGATGCGCTGGAGAGGTTTTAGTTGGGGGCTGAAGGTGACAGCTAGTGGTGTTCTGTTATTTTCTTTGTTGGGCCTGTCTTGTAGGAGGTGACTTCTGGGTACTCGTCTGGCTCTGTCAATCTGTTTTTTCACTTCAGCAGGTGGGTATTGTAGTTTTAAGAATGCTTGATAGAGATCTTGTAGGTGCTTGTCTCTATCCGAGGGATTGGAGCAAATGCGGTTATATCTTAGAGCTTGGCTGTAGACAATGGATCGTGTGGTGTGTCCTGGATGGAAGCTGGAGGCATGTAGGTAAGTGTAGCGGTCAGTAGGTTTCCGGTATAGGGTGGTATTTATGTGACCATCGCTTATTAGCACAGTAGTGTCCAGGAAATGGACCGCTTGTGTGGATTGATCTAGGCTGAGGTTGATGGTGGGATGGAAATTATTGAAATCATGGTGAAATTCCTCAAGGGCTTCTTTTCCATGGGTCCAGATGATGAAGATGTCATCAATGTAGCACAAGTAGAGTAGGGGCGTTAGGGGACGAGAGCTAAGGAAGCGTTGTTCTAAGTCAGCCATAAAAATGTTGGCATATTGTGGGGCCATGCGGGTACCCATAGCAGTGCCGCTGACTTGAAGGTATATATTGTCCCCAAATGTGAAATAGTTGTGGGTGAGGACAAAATCACAAAGTTCAGCCACCAGGTTAGCTGTGACATTATCAGGGATACTGTTCCTGATAGCTTGTAGTCCATCTTTGTGTGGAATATTGGTGTAGAGGGCTTCTACGTCCATAGTGGCCAGGATGGTGTTTTCTGGAAGATCACCGATGGATTGTAGTTTCCTCAGGAAGTCAGTGGTGTCTCGAAGATAGCTGGGAGTGCTGGTAGCGTAGGGTCTGAGGAGAGAGTCTACATAACCAGACAAGCCTGATGTTAGGGTGCCAATGCCTGAGATGATGGGGCGTCCAGGATATCCAGGTTTATGGATCTTGGGTAGCAAATAGAATACCCCTGGTCGGGGTTCTAGGCATGTGTCTGTACAGATTTGTTCCTGTGCTTTGTCAGGGAGTTTTTTTAGCAGATGGTGTAGTTTCTTTAGGTAATCCTCAGTGGGATCAGAGGATAATGGCCTGTAGAATGTGGTGTTAGAGAGCTGTCTAGCAGCCTCCTGGTCATATTCCAATTTATTCATGATGACGACAGCACCTCCTTTGTCAGCCTTTTTGATTATGATGTCAGGGTTGTTTCTGAGGCTGTAGATGGCGTTGTGTTCTGCATGGCTGAGGTTATGTGGCAAGTGATGTTGCTTTTCCACAATTTCAGCCTTTGCACGTCGACGGAAGCACTCTATGTAGAAATCCAGTCTGTTGTTTCGACCGTCCGGAGGAGTCCACGCAGAATCCTTTTTTTTGTAGTGCTGGTAGGGAGGATTCTGTGGGTTAGTATGCTGTTCAGAGGTATGTTGGAAATATTCTTTGACCAGTATCTGTCCAGAGATGTTGGGCTGGGCAAAAGTCTGAGGTTAGGAAGGTGCTGAAATTCTTCCCCATCCCTCATCATGCTGGGGTGTATGAGTATGTACTTGTTGATCCTTCAGCCCTTGACAGTGCCCCACCTCACTGCTATGCAGGGAAGTTGTGCAGAGCAGGACTCTATAAGTTGAGCAGTCCTGCCTAGTCACCCTCTCTCCTTCTACGCTGCAACTACACACCCTCTGGTACAGTTGAACTACACCAGTTCTGCTGCTAAAGGCCACCTAGCACCAGTGGAATCGGGAGCCAGATTTGTCCCTACTTTAAAAAAAAACCAAGCGATATAATGTACATCCACTTAAAGTGGGGTCTGCACCGCACTCTATCGGTGGGAGATGCTCTCCCGTCTACATAGCACATCTTCACCAGACGTGGTGAATCAGCGCCACTGCATCAATGCAGCAGCACCAATTTAGCGTGGTAGTGAAGACAAGCCTTAACTCCTGCTCCAAGGAGGAGAGCTAGGAGGCTCCTGTATTAAGGAGAGGGACAAGGAGACAGTCTGAAGTAGAGCCCAGCTACGGGAGAGGGTCTGCGGGCCTGCGGCCTCCTGAACTGGGAAGGAAACTGATCAGGACTTATGTCTGTAGAAGGAGTGAATGAAACCCACTCTGTAAAGGGGTATATGCTGGAACTGTGAATAAGTCAGACCCCGCAAAGAGGCATTGGACTAACCTGGTCTGGGTAATTGTTTGAAGTGCAATGCACCTACAAGGCCAAAAGAGGGCATGCTGGAGAGATATGCACCAATGACAGACACACACACACACAAAGCAAAGACAACTGGGGAATAATACACCCAGAAAACTCTACAGAAATGGGCAAAACCTGAAAAAATTAACCCCCATCTCTCCCAAAATACAGCCAGACATCGTCCTTTTTAATAGACCCTAAAGAAGGGTGGGAAAGGATAAGGGAGGGGGGAGAATGTCCAGCACAGTGTTCACATTACTTAGTAGTCATGTTAAAATCATGGGAGAACTCTAAGGAACCAAGCTCAGAACATTTGTACAATTAATCAGTACCCAAGTACCAGCCAGTTCTGAGAGGTGTTGTGTGCATCAGGGCTTGTATACAAAAGGAAATGTACCAGCAGAAACTATAGCACTATAATTATAGCTATAGATATACTGGTCAATTTCCCCAGGTAGAAAAACCCTAAGTATAAAACAGATCTGCTATCAATCTACCGCAGCCTGGGGAAGATCAGCAGTTCTGTAACATGTAAGAGGTGAAAGACGCAGCAGTGCCAGTATTGCCAGCTGCAAGTGTTCAAAAATCATGAGTTAGGCCCCAAAAAGATCAAGAGATTGGCTCAAAAAATGAGATTTTAAAAATAAATTGTGGGCTCTGTTTGTTTACCTTCTGTGTTTTGAGCTTGTAGGATTCACATTTTCCAGCTTTTCTCCATAGTCATTAAGGTTAGATACATTGTCGTTGTTGTTTTTTTAATGAAGTCAGAGTCTCACCCACCTAATCACATGGCTCCAGGGACTGGGGCTAAGACAAATATCAAATACCATGAGAGTTGGAAACATTGAGTCCTAGTGCTAGGTAGAGGGAGCAGGGCACTAAAGTAAGTGGAAGACTTTATCACAAAGGCTTGCGGTAGATATCAAAGCAGACTAGTCCATGACCTCACATAGTCAAAAACCTTCCACCTTGCTCTCCCAGAGAACAAAACTAGCCATGTTTTCCAATTGTTTTCAATGAGGCTTTAAAAAATAATATTTTCTATCTGTCTAAATGCCAGCATGCAGTATGCATCTGGGAGCAGTAAGGTGTTAAGGACAGTAGGCAAAATTTAAAAGACCTAGAGAATCAAGAACACAGCAGCTGTTTTCCCTTGAATCATCTACCTAGGAATCCCTTTTCTGCATGCTCAATACAGGAAAAAAGTGTAAAAAAGCACTTTCCCCTCCTCCCAGTCACGGTTGGCAGCCTGGGATGGGCTGTTTGACATGTTGCAGGGCTAGGATTGGGCATTGGGAAGGCTCAAGAGACATCTTTGATACTTCTTAGCAGCTGTATAGAACAGTTTGAAAAAGCCTGAATTGCAATCCATTCAGAATCCTGAGCCAAATGCCAGGCTGAGGCCATTACACATCCATATCCCAATCTATTCAAATGACCATATAAGGATACTGGAGATGTTCACATCTCTTTACTTATGTAAAAAGCAAGTTTTACCAGTTTACATCTAAATTGGACACAAAATAGCTACCTTGAAAGAGCACTGATGTTCCAGAATCAAGCACATTTAGGAAATGCTAGAATGAAGGCTCCTGGTGCAACCTTACGCTGTCCCCCTTGTGCATACGCATTATGATTCAGTCTTTTATGGCATGATGACATACTATTCTAGCATTTCCTAACTTGTCAGTACTTGACTTTGCAACCTTAATAATGTTCTTCTTACACAATGTGTGTGTGTGTGTGGAGGGGGGAGTTGTTTTGGGTTTGTTAAGGGGGGAGGAGGGAAGGAGCTGTAATTTCTTAGGTATTTAAAAAGCAAATTGAAAAGAAAAGGCCATCCTGTGGCATCATATTGACACCCATGTGGGTCATCAGCTGGGCTGGAAACTTTAGATCCATCACAAAGACCTCTGCTACTTGATCTGAGTTATTGATAGCAGGTTGCCATCCTCTCTGTGGACCACTACTAGAAGGGCACATACAATCTGTGCTAGTGGGTTTTATAAATATTTGCTGACAACACAGAAATTGTGAGATTCAAGAATCTCAGATTCTGTTCCAGGTTCTGGAGCAAAGTGTGCGCTAGTGAGCACAGACTCCTCTGCCTGTTCCCCCAGAGGTTGATCCCTTGTGCCGCATCCCCTTCAGTATATTCTGTCCTAGTCCCTCATCCAAGTTCCATTCTCATCTCGCCATTTCCAATCTCCAGTCCTCAGACTTCTCATCCAAGTCTGAGTCTTCCCTGACCACTCCTGTAGCAACCTGCAAGGAGCTTGAAGGGAGGAGCACAGGTTGCAGGAGGAAAGAATTTAGAGGTGGCACCAGGAAGTCAGTCTGTGTGCACATGGCTAGAATGCCACCTACAGTTGCAGCACCTCTGTTAATAGGTCACATAATAAAAAGACAGGTTAGTTTTAAAAGCATGGAGCCCTTTCATATAAATTACCCTTTCATGTCCTTTAATGTGGTACATGAAACAGGTCACAGTCTTCACATCCCTACTCCCAGTGACATCCATTCCCAGTTCCCCCTGCCACCTGCAGCTCCCCCCCAATCTCCTTTCTCAGTCAGTCCCAATCTCCCCTCCCGGCTCCTCATCAAATCCTTCTCCTTTCCCCTGCCCCAATGGTTCCCAGTTTCAGTCTCCCCCAGCACCTCATCCAATCTCAGTCTGTCCTCCCTCAGCATTTCCCTCCCTAGCTCCAAGTCCCATTTCCTTGGCCAGCTTCCTCCTTTATGCCACCTGGGCACCAACGAGAAGTGGGGGCACTGACAGCGCAGGGGAGAGAGGCTCTCTGCTTTCCATTCCACAGCAGCCCAGAGCTGCAATTGCAGGCAAAGTCCTGCTCAGCCTCTGCTGCCCTGGGCTTGAGCATGCTCAGCGTGAAAAGAATCTTTGGGAAATTTAGCCACACTCTATCTAGCAAGTCTCTACTGAGCATATGCTAACTGTGATTTTTTCAAAAGCTTATAACTTGGCCAAATTTGGCTGGATTTTCACAGAGATGGCAAAAGGCTTATCTTTGACACCAAGGCCATGCCCCAAGTCCTTGCTCCAAAGCATGGGGACTCCAGAACTTCTCAAAGAAAAGGTCACCAGAGTTTTTTTTTTTTTTTACATGGCAAAACAATGTATTTTTCTCTAAGCTCATTCTTGTAAATGGCTTTGGATGAAAATTTCCAAAAATCAGTCTTAGGCAGACGGCCAGCATGAAAAATTGCAGACCAAATGGTGAACGTTATAAGAAACTAAACATGGTCTTATCCTAGGAAGTAGGGCCTGCAGCAGAGCCAGTCTCCGGGCAACCTAACGAGCACAGTTGGCCTGTGTTAGGCTGCCTGATTGGTTACACTGCCTGATTGACTGGAAGAGTCAGCAGAGTGGCTCAGCAGGATACCAGCAGTTCAGTAGTTGCTCAAAGCACATGGCTGAGATAGCTCCTGCCCCTGCCTTAGACCCAGCCTTGCCCCACTCCAGGTAACCCAGTTCTGAGCCTCGGCTCTGATTCCTGACTTCAGCTCTGATCTTGAGCGCCAACTTCTGTTCCAATCACTAACCACGATCACCCATGTCCCAGTCACAGACAGTTGGGGAACTCTAATAATAGGTGATGCTACTGGTGGCCCCTATAAATTACCGAATGGTTTGGAGTCATCTTTTGTATTTGACCAGACATTTTTTTTTAATTAAAGGGCTCTCATCCAACCTCCAGTTTTGAAGTGTGGATTTGTAAACATATGTCACGTAGCTAGACACAGAGGCCTAAATTTTCATAAGTGACTAGCAATTTTGTGTGTTTCAGTTTTTAGGTATCTCTGGTGAGACACCTTAAGGGTCCTGATATTGAAGTTCTGAATGCCATCTGCTGTACCGGATTTACAATGGTGCCAATGGCACCGTAGCGCCAGGCCCACACTGGGAAGGGGCCCGTTACAGACCCCTGTAACCCATCCACACAGCTGCCCCGCGCCCGGGGAGTCCAGCACCCAGGCCTTGGTGTGTGAGCAACTCTCAGCCAGCAGGTTCCACTCACCTGTAGGGGGCTCATCACCCAGCAGCTGGGGTCCACTATGTGGGCAGGGCCAATGGGTGTGGCTGGGCCTGGTGGGATCTCAGGAGTCACATCCCAGGGATCTGCCCCGCTCCCCAGCACGGCTCCAGCTCTGAGTGGTCTCTGCTGCCTGGGACCTGTGGGGCCCCTCCTGGCTCCCCGGGGGCAGAGCCACCTGGGACTGGTGCAGAGGCTGGGCCAGTCTCAGCCAGTCGCGGGAGACAGTGAGTGGGGGCTCAGCTGCGTCCTGCCAGGCATGTGGGTCCTGAGGGAGCCTGGCCTGGACAGGCCCAGCTCTTGCTCTGGCCTGGCTGATTGCACCACTCCCAAGCGGCCAGAGTGATCCTGCCCTGGGACCAGCCCTGGCTGCCCTGCCGGCTCAGCTTGGTAGACAGAGTCACCTCCCATCAGGGTCTGCTATTGTGGCTGGGGGTCAGGGCATGGCAGAGTAGGTCTCTAGGAGGTCTGGGGGGTGGGGTACTGGGCAGTGAGGGGATGGAAGGTGCTCGGTAGTGGGGAAGGTTTGCGTGTTTTGGGGTGCTAGGCAGTGGGGGGGATGGGGATATCTGTGTGTCAGGGTGCTGGGAAGTGGGGGGTCTGTGTGGGGCACTGTGCAGTTGTGGCGGTGGGGCTGTGGAGGGCACTGGGCAGATCTGTGGAGAGGGTTCTCGGGAAGGGAGTGCAGGGTGCTGTGCAGTTGTGGTGGGAGGGCTGTGGGGGGTGTTTGGGTAGGGGGGCACTGGGCATAGTGGGTTGGGGGGTGCTGGGCATGGGGTCAGTGGGAGGGCACTGGGCATAGAGGTTTGTGGGGGTCTCTGGGCAGTGTGGCACTGGGCGTAGGGGGTCAGAGTGGTTCTGGGCAGAGGGGTAGCATGGTGTGGCAGGGGCCTGCCCCCAAGGGGAAGAAGCATAATGGCAGCGCAGGGCCAAGCAGCCCAGTGTGCACCTGGCAGCTGCTGGTTTGTCAACAGTGCCCTCCTGCTGGGCTGGGTGGTTGCTCAGCCATGCCATGCCCCACTGCGCCCGGCCAGCCCCCACTCTGCCACCCCTCCCGTGCCATGTCCCATTGCCCCCATGGGGGTCCACAAATAGGTTTGGCACCAGGTCCACAAAAGGTTAATCCGGCCCTGGCCATCTGAAAATCAGGCTCTCTCAAGTTAGGCACCCAAAATCTAAGCCATCCATAATCACCAGTCACTTATGAACATTTAGGCCAGAAATTCTAGCATTTGCAATTAACTGTGGGCCAAACTATGCCTGCAAAAGCAGAGGCTACTTTTAGACTATGAAACACACAGTCCCACCATGCTAGTCTACTTTAAATTTGTTCTGTTAGATAAGTGGGTCTGATACCTGCTCTTTCAGCAGTAATCACAAAAAGAGTTCAAGTACCTTTGTTCACCTCTCTTCCGAGCTCAGCACCGTTCCCATCCAAAAGGACAACTCAGGGACAGCTTGCCTCTCTCTTTACCATTTATCTTTTTGGTTTCTTTTGTGCATGCTCTGTATGTAAAGACAAAATGTCCATCTCCTATTTTAAGCTGTAGTTTATACAAGAGGAACCTCGCAGTTACCCACACAACAGTTGCACTTTTGTAAAGGCAGAATTTAGGATGATTCCAGCTTCTGTCCCAGAACACTTTTTAAAAAAATTTAATCTGTAAAAAGGAAAGTTCAAAATGTGATAACTATGTTCAGTTTGGTCACACCCCACCCAACCATATGCTGTTGTTTTTTCAGCACACATGGAATTTTTCCATGGTGGCAATATGTTGGATTTTTTTTTGTTTTGTTTTTAAGTGCTGAAATTAAAGTACTTCTAGTGTGAAAGCTGTTACCTCCCTCCAGCAATGTGCAAGAATTTCTGGAGTTGTTGTCGTTTCCATATTTCAGGAGTGGGGTAGGAGGGTGTGAGCCCTATCCATAGCCTTCCAAAAGGAAGTAAAGATATAGCAAGGTCTTGTACATACATGATTTCTTGATTAAAACACGCAATCAGAGAATGTAGATAAATGCCAGTTGTTAATGCCAATACACTGCACTCCACTTCTGTCTCCTAGTAATATGATACTGCATGAATATAAATGTCAGAGGAAAACCAAATTATTTCAGATGATTTCTGACAGCTATTGAGCTACAATTTAAAGACCCCATTATTAGAGCACATGAAATTTGTCATCCGAAAATTTTTTTCCATCTGAAAAATGAAGATTTGGGTCAACCAGAACATTTTGTAAATTTTGCCAAATTGTTTAGTTTGGGGCAAAAATCTGATAAAAAAAAAAAAAAAAAAAACTCCATTTTTTGTTTTGACATTTTCAAAATGTGATTTTTAAATTTGAGATGGCTTTTGAATTTTTCCTCATTTTATTAAAGATAAAACTCGGAATGAAACATTTTGTTTGACCTAAAATGACATTTTTGTTACTGTCAGGCTGTCTGTAGAGGCTCACGAATGTGGGTGCCATCCTCAGGGCACACTGCTAAGAAGCAGGGCACAAACCCCAAAGTGTTTGTATGTTCTGTAATTAGAGTTCTCTAACCAAGTAACAAGTGTGAACTCCCCATGTACTACAACAGCCTTACCATGGAGTCACAGACCATCCCTAGGGCACTCTTGTCTATCTTGACAAGCTAGATTTAGTGATAGATGGTCCCTTACACCAAAAATCACAATAATACTCAGGTTACTCCCAGTCCCAAAGGACCAGTCTCTTACCCCAGATCTCTCTACAAAGGTAATGCTTGTATCCAACCCTGTAATTAACTAAAGATTTATTAACTCAGGCCAAGCCTACAATACAGAATTACTTCAGTATAACTACATCACTCAGGGGGTTGAAAAATCCACACCACTGAGCAATGTAGTTATACTGACCTAACCCCCACGGTGTAGACAGTGCTAAGTCAGCTGGACAGCTTCTCCTGCCGACGTAGCTTCCGCCTCTCACAGAGATGATTAACTATGCTAGCAGGACAGCGCTCTCCCATAGGCAGAGAACATCTTCATTTAAGCATTACAGCAATGCCTATGCATCGTTTTAGGTATAGACCTGCTCTCAAAAAAGCAATGAGAGTTGTTTACAAGGTTAAAGCAGGTAACCATACACACACAAATGAGTTACAGTCTTAGGTTCCAAAAGGTGACAGTAGCTGCTATATATGCAAGCTCTATATGTCCTTTAGGGCTAACCCAAACTAAGCAGCTTGGAGATCCCTTGCTTATGCTTAGAAATATTGCCTTTCCCAAATTCCAAGCATCTTAGTGATGATAATTTCTCCTTAATGGGGATTTTTATTCTCTTCCTGCAGCATTTAAGATGTGCTTGTGCACCTACAATCTTCATGGGTATGGGGGAAGCAATCGACAGAGTCTTTTGTCCACTGATATTCCACAATGGTTTGTCTGATGTCTATGGGCCTTCTTTGTTGGGGAGGATATGACACTTCTTGTGGTAAACTTGTATTTCACACTTAGTAATGTTTCTCTCCTGACTGTGGGGTTTACAGCCTTAGCAAACATTTTTATAGTTACAGAGCAAATACTTAACTATTACCTTATAACATGGGATAGAGATATTATAAGAAGGATCAATACATGCAGCATCCTACAAGCATTTCATAAAGTCTAAACACATTCTTATAACTCTAATATCTATTTAACAATAACACCACACAGGAGAGCCAGACTGGTTTCCAGCTTTGCATTTGTCAACGTTCAGTGAAGCCCAGGGACCTTCACATGAGCTGGCAACTCATCTACCAGCATCACAGTTACTTCTTCAGTTCGACAAAAAATTCAAGAACTTTTCAGTTTGGGTCAATCTGAAACTGAAAAGTTGGTTCTTTGCACAGCTCTTCCCCATAGCACGTTGCGAAGAGAGTACAGAATAGACCGAAAGCTCTAGTCCACATTTCTTCTGTCAAAGAATAGAAGTTTGAATGTCCAAGGCTGTTTTTAAGCTATTGCTGAGTGCAGAATGGCTGACACATTTGCATACAGACATCATTACCATTACTTAGGAAAGCACTTTAGGAAACTGGGAACATATGAGATGCTGTAGAAAATCACATTTTATTCAGTGCAGTTGCATTTTATATGTTTTGCACCAATAGATAATAGAAAATCTCTGGGAACCTGATATGCAGAAATGTTACTTCCACCAGGCATTCTACATATTCCCTTTATACAGAATATGCTTCATTGCCCTATTTGTTATTTTTATTCACTTGCTTGCATGCTATCTAAAGTGCTTTTATGGCTCTCATTGCCATAGTATGTGAATAACTCATAATCTTTAGTGGATTTATCCTCATAACACCTTGTGAGGTAGGGAAGTACTCTTCTTTCCAATTTACAGATGGAAACTGAGGCACAGGGACATACTTAACTGAGGTCACACTGGGAGTCTGTTTTGAATTGTTAAGAGGAACCCCTAGATATTGAACCCAGCCCTTGTTGTTGCCAACTCCACCTGGCAGAAGGGTTACATTTTTGGGGGGGTTATCTGGGATGCCTGGGTCAGCACCCTTCACAAGCACATCTTGAGTAAACCATTAATTTGGGGAAACGTTTTGTTACATTTTTTGGGAAACTACAATGTGTATAATACATATTCAGCCATTAGAGGATTGGTGCAAGGGAATGAATGAATATTGACCCCAAGAACTGTTTTCTAGTAACATGGATACCTGAGGCATTCAATGAGGGCTCAAGTTGAATCCACTTTATGGATAAGCCCCCAAAATGGCCAGGTTCAATATTTAGGGGTTCCTCTTAACAATCCCAAACAGATCATGCTTCAGCCCCCATCCAGTAATTCTGGGAAAACTGAACACCACTGCTGCTGCCTCTAAAAGGTAATACTTCCCCACCTACCAGCACTGAGCCGGTGTATAACAAAAGAAAAACTTTTATTAAAAGGGAAACGGAACCCAGCATTAATTTGGGAAAACACCACAACCTTGATTCGAAAGCATGTAACCGTGAGCAAACACTCACCCCACATTACATTGGGCAGTGTCCTTTGGCTCAGTTTCCCACCTGGCGGTGTGAAAGTTCAATGAACAAATGTCCCTTTTAACACTCCTCTCTCCTTTTCCTCTACTGCTCCCCACTCATGGTTGGTTGTCCTTAATCAGTTAAGATCCAGAGTTCAAAAATGCATTGAGATAGGACCACTCCCACCCAGAAAAGGGGTTGGGAGGTTACGGAGCAATGCCTCCACTGGTGCTGCTGTTAGGTCTGCTACCTCTGCCACCACTCATCTCTGCTGCCATTCATTGCCACGTCTGTGATGCTGTGTTCTAAGGTTCTCCCACTTAGCCCAGCTCTTAGTGATTTCAACTCTTATTGATTTCACTAGGCAGTGAGGAACCTTTGTGCTACTACCTCTTTGTTGTCTTTTACTGCAACACTGTCACCATATCAGGTCTAAGGCTTAGCCACTAGACCTACTCAGAAGTGATTTCAGCTCTAGTAATCACTGAACAGAAACAAAGACTCTCAATTGAGTCCAATCAGCTCCATCTTTAAAAACTGGAGAGGGGAGAGCCACATGTGGTGTAGGACTCAGGGTAGACTCCATATCATCAGGTAGGAACATACCCACCCCATCTTTCACTGGGATTTGTCATCCCTACCCCTGTTTATCAAGTGAGGTTCAGTTTAGGGTGACCCCATCAATCAGGGCATGCGAAGTACAGTTTTGCTGTCCTGTACTCATACCAGAGGCACTGACTTCCTGAGTGCTCAACCCTCTGCCTCATCCCCACTCCATCCCTTCCCCTCCAGTGCGTCCTGCACACCACTGAACAGCTGATCACTGGTGGGTGGGAGGTGCTGAGAGGGAGGGAGAGGTGCTGATCTGCGGGGCTGCCAGTGGGTGCTGATCACCCACTATTTTTTTCAGTGGGTAGTCAGTGCCTATAACTCATATGATAAGCATCATGACATTTCATTACCCCTTCATTCAATACTAAAGTGAATTGTAACCGAAAAATCAGCCAAAATTGATCAAAGCAAAGCAGCTCCATCTGCTGAGCACCTAAGCAGAGTAGGTGTGTCTATGCAAATAGAAGCTGTTCCTGAAGTCTTTTTTCCACCAATTCATTGTCCAAGCAGAACTCATTCAGACCCTGTTTACATGCACAAACAGAGAGAAACACAACCCCTCCCCACTCTACTCCACAGCAAGAGAGAGCATTTCCCCAGCACATCCACCCAGGCAACATTTCCACTGTGCTCACCTCTCAAGGCTTGCTGTTAACAGTGCTGGATAAGCTGAGACGGCAAAGCCCCAGGGCTGTCCCAGCCAAATCATGAAAATGCCCTAAAGCTCATATGGTCATTAGAATTATCAACATGGTAACAGTTACACTTTTCTCGGTTTCTTTTTAACCAATTGGGACAGGCAATGCTTAGGGTCATTATAACTAAAAGAGGAGGAAAAAATATTACTTCTTTTTCAGTCTGTGTAGTTGACAGCACATTTTGCTGTTCACCCTGTATATTGGGGGAGATTTTCAAAGTCACAAAGAGGAGTTCCCCTTAAAGTCTTTCACACAACAAGGGAAAGCTGTCACATTTTTAAAAATATGAAACTGTGATTGTAAAGCCACAGAATTTTGGCAGGGGACTCCAGGAAAGGACACTATATTCAGCTCACTTTTCAATACTGACCATGCTTTGAAGTTGCTGGTGTCCTAGTTATCATTTTAGGGACTGAGCAAAGAGCACAACAAATTTTCTGTGAATGTTTGTTCCAAATTCCAAAGTGAATCTCAATTTCATTGCATTTGGAACCTTTTGACTTCCTTACCGCAAACATTCCAGTGCTTAAGTATCACTAGACTGAATACTCAAACAAAGGGCATTTTACGTTAGAATGCTGAATTTGTGGTTTCCTGCGGGAAAATGATCTTCAGATTAACAATTATTTGTTGGGCAAATTTATGAACAAATAATAGATGCAAGGATTTTTTAACTTATTTGCAGTACACAGACAAGTCATGAACAGGGAAATGACAAAGTTAACTGAAAACGATTTGTTGGGAACTTTTCACTGACCTCTAATAATTACTGCTTAAGCCAGAGTATTGATAGCAGATGTGTAGCGGGGTGGTTACCCACTCCTGCCCTGAGGGGTTTAAAGACAGCCCTGAGGGAGGGCTGTTGGAAGGGAAAAGCTGTTAGGCTGATTGGGGAAGTAGCCACAGCTGGGCCACGCCCCAATCAGGCCTCAGCTGGCCCTATATAAGAGGCTGGGAGCCAGGCACTCAATAGTCTCTCTCTGTTTGTAGAAAGAGATGGAGCTAGAGACAGGGTACCTGAGTGGAGCAGGGCTGGGGAAAGGCAGAGGAGCTGGGGAGCTTCAGCCTGGAAAGCCACAGGCCTGCGGCCTAGCAGAAGGCCAATGGGTACTGGGGGTTGCAGAGGGCAGCCCAGGGGTAGGCAAAGGTAGCAGGTCCAAACCCAACCTTGCCAATGATGAGTGGCTTATATTGCAGTCTGCCCCAGGGAGCGGGGGCTAGTTGAGGACTGGCAGTAGCCAAGACTGAGGCAAAGTGGGGATAGTGGGTGGAGGTTCCCCTGGGAGGGGGAGACCCAGAGCTGTGAGGGGTTACTGCCAGGGGGCAGCACCCCAGACAACAGGGCACCGGGTCCGGGAGGGACTCGGCTCGCTAAGCAGCAGTGGGACACCGGCCTGCAGAGGGTGCTCCAAGGCTGGAAACGAGCTAATTCCCGAGACTACCAGCAGGAGGCACTGCAGGGGTGAGTCCTGCTCATTTACAAGGTATCACAAGGTATTATTTCTACAAACCAGTAGCATTTTCATCCTGCTGTGTAAAAGAGGAAACACCGTGTAAAAGCCCAAACTCACCCCCTCCCTACTTTATTAAGAAGGTAAAAGACACCATGAATTCCAACCCAAACCTTCTCCAGGTTCTTTGGCCATTTTCTTAAGACTCGTTCGCCCCAAAGGGTGGATTCTCTGGACAGAAAGTCATTCTCACTTCTTTTAGATCTAGGGTGGAATTAGCAAACCACCTACCACAATGAATTAACAGGAATCAGTGTGCAGCTGCATGCAGGGTTATGTCACCTGTTAGAGTGGATCCGAAGAACTCTGGCATCCTGTTACACTTCCAGTAATACATAAGCATCTATTAGAAGTGTTCGGTGGTGCTCTGAAACAGTATCTTACTTTGGTCCCAAATATAAACATTTATTATGATTTGTAACTTCAGGCAAGCAGCATTTCTTCGCTGGCATATTACACTGCCAAAGGAAGGCCTTCTGGTGACATGGTATGAGGTGCACTCCACTACCTTATGTTCAGAACTACCCTGGGACAATAAGACTATATTTCCTAAATTTGCATAAAATGAGAATTACACAGATGGACAACACATGCTTCCGATAAGTCCAGTGTGAAAATTACTCTCTCACTTGTCGTTGTAAACCATCTTTCCACATTTCTGGCAATACATGTCTTAAACAAACAAGAATTGTGACAAGTAAAGCAGATGGTATCTCCTCCTCTCCCCAAAAGTTCCAAAGGCACATTTCCCCAAATTCTTGCTTTACAATGATACTGTACCACTTATCACAGCAGATCTGAAGGAGCTTATGGGACTAGACAAATAGAGGGCCTGATTCTCATTTACACTATTGGCCATTTAAAAACCTCTCTGCTGTTATAAAGGGGTCTTTAGTGCAAATGAGATAAAGGCCCAAAGTCTTCTAGCTAAGCTTGCAAAGGAAGTTAATTTAACTCAGCTCAAATGAGGCTCACTACAAAAAGCTGAGAATGTAGGTTCTGTTTCCTTTTCCTACACCATCTATAAACCATGATTATTAATTGGTATTGTATATAGGCCCATCTATTCAATTTGTAGAAGCTTCTCTAATCTCTACACATTTTTTGCTATTGCTGCACTCTACAGATGTACTGTAAGGGCTGGTCCACACTAACCCCCCACTTCGAACTAAGATACGCAACTTCAGCTACGTGAATAACGTAGCCGAAGTATCTTAGTTCGAACTTACCACGGGTCCACACGCGGCAGGCAGGCTCCCCCATCGACTCCGCGTACTCCTCTCGCGGAGCAGGAGTACCAGCGTCGACAGCGAGCACTTCCAGGATCGATCCCAGAAGATCGATTGCTTACCGCCGGACCCGGAGGTAAGTATAGACGTACCCTAAAAGAGTGACTCACTGGCCTGCATGCCCCCACAGACTCTCATTGTCTACCAGCCCCTACTGACACTCACTCTGGCCCTCCAGCCTGGTCACTTTAAAATCTCTCCCATTCCAGGGACATCACAACTTGTGATTCACAAGTCCAACAACCAGTAGTCCCATTGCCTCCAGCCGAGTCTATGGCCTGAGTCCTGACTCAATAGTCCTTCTACCCCTGATCTCCGGGATCTTTGCACCACCTTTTCCAGTAACTGGTAGGAGAACTCAGGCCCTCCCACCTTCTCTGGGTTCTAGCCCACGTACCCTGTAATAAGCAGGCAAAACCTGTCTATTTAGGCCTCATGCTTCCTCCCTAGGCTTATTGCTATCTGAGCCTGTCTGCAGGCCTTTCCCACGAGCCCTGTCCTGGGCAAACCATGCTCCTATGTTCCTCTCAGGCTCCCCAAGGTCTCAGGCTTTGACCTTTCTTCAGCGCTGTGGCTCACAGGATTCCCCCCTGGAATCCTCCAACAAGTCCCAAACCAAGAGTGCAAACTTATATCACTTGCACCCAGGGGTGAAAATGAGCCAGTACAGCATACTGGTAAGAAGCCGGTACCGGCCCATACACGGCTCACATTAAAGCACTGTTGTGGCAAAGGACCCTCCTTAAAGCACTGCTGCAGCAGTGCTTTAACATCGCTGCCCCTTCCCCCACCCATTGGCAGCCCTGCTGGTAGGGACCCTACTGGCAGGGCTGCTGACAGGGGAGGCAAAAGGGGCAGGGACATAAACCCCCCACCCTGAGCCCCAGGCCCTCTTAAATCACCACTAGAGCCCTGGGCAGCACAGGCGGACTGGCTGGGGGAGGCTGACCCCCCCGCCCCTTCCGCCCAAGGCCCTGCCCTTTCCGGGGGCCGGAGCCAGCCCCCGTACTGGTAAGAATTTATTATTACTTTCATCCCTGCTTGCGCCCTTCCTGGGCTTGAACTTCAGTCTTTCACAAACCTTCTCTGTTCCTCAGCTGGCCACAACAACACCCCAGGGCTGCCTTCCTGGACTCTTGCCCTGTTTTGAGACTTGCCACAGGAGCTAACTCCCTTCCTGTGGGTTTTCCTACTTCTCTTTTGACTTCTGTTCTCAGAGAGCATGCACTCTCAACCTCCTCTCTCCTGAGTCTCTCTCTCCAACTGAACTTTCTCAGTCCTTCTGAAGAAACCTGACTGCTTTCCAGGTGGGCTTGCTAACTGACCTACTTAATGAGTGCCAGTAGGTGGGTTAATTGGGCTCTCAGAACTAGTGTGGTGGTTACACCCCATAACAAGTACATTGTGAGCTAACGTTCTGCCCTCACGTACACCCAAACAACCCATTTAAAAAAAAAATCTGAAAGGTAAGAGTATTCCACAAACAAAGGACATTTTAAGTCAGTGGCTTGTAAACCTTTCTGGCTGGGAATCCTCCTTCATGTCCCATCATGCTGTAGGTCTTACAGCAGCATCTAACATTTCTCTTCTCTTTCCCCTGCCAACATTAAGCCAAGCAGTGAGTACTTTCACTGTGGTGAGGTAATATTCCAGTGTCCTTGTCCCCACTGCTCCTCTGAACACTGGTGCCTGCTGTTGCTACACCCCACCCCAGTCTCTTGTCTCAGAGGTTAGAGAGATGATAGAAGCAAAAGACACCTTTGTTTATAAAGTAATTGATGGAGCTGGGGACTACCTGATGCCAGCAAGTTCTATGCACCTAGTTCCCTTAAATTGGTAACCATCGGACTAAGCAAGAAATGCAAGTACACAGAAATCTTATTTTGAGAAATACATAAACAAATCTTCTGAAACAGATCCAAAGGTATGCAATGTAAAATAGATGACAAAGATATGATCAAGAGTATAATCAAGGTCTATACCTAAGCAACAGAATCTTAAAAATCAGTTATTTCATAAGAAAAAAATACTTGTGAATAACACAGATAAATCCTCCAGTCTAAACCATACCATCATGTATGCTATCCTGGTATGTACATCTGTACACACATATTCTATAGGGATCTAGCATGACAAATTCCTGACACCAAACTACTGGAGTTTCCTTTGCTGCATATTGTCCATCATTGTAACTCCAGCTACATATCTGATAGTGTTTTGCAGGTACTTACCGAAGTCATTAATTTCCCAGTTAAGAATAATTCTTTTAGTATTTATGTGTAAGTCCAGATAATGAATGTTACAAATGTCACCGACTGATATAAAGATTTTACTTATAATGGGGACAACATTATTCCAATTGAACAAGTGTTACATCGGCATTTGATAGAGCTTATTCCTTCAAGATATCTGTTACTTTTAGATAATTAACTAAAGGTCCCTCACTTTTAATTTTGAGTGTTCTGCTTGTTTTTTAATTGAGGCTTAAAACCAGGGATGATTTCCATGGAACCACTCTGTTTCTTTCCATAGCAACTGGATGAAATCTTGTAGCTTTCAGATCACTAATAATTCAAGATTAGCCTCACTAATATCTATTTCAGGCAAAAAATATATGTGTGTTTTAGAGATACTCTTGTCTATGACACTCTCCCACCAGAAATACAGTAGTTCAGAATTATGGAAGTAATCTAGTTTAATTTATTAGTCTTTACAAAATGCATATTTATTTTTTTACCAGGAAACATATGTTATATTATACCGATAGCAAGCACTATGCTTAAGGCTGCATTTCACCCATTTTCCATTCTACGCCTCTGTTTTCACTGTGAACTCTTCAGACTCACCCTTTCAAGTGAAATTTTCCATCCTTTGTCTCTACCCAAAGGTGCAATTTCTTTGGTAAAATTTGAGCATACCAATTCAGCTGCTTTTGAGTACAAAAAGCACACAGTTAACAGTACTTATACTTAATCTGTAACATGTTGTTTAACAGTTGGAGTAACAGTGAAAGTTTGCTGACACCTATAGGCCACCTAAATTCACAGCTAAGTTACCTTTATATTAAACTAACTCAATCCTCTGGATTGCACCTAAGGCTGCACTGCTGATTGAAAAGAAAATGTACAGGACATAGGTTCAGACTAATGACCAAAATCTTACACTGTCACTTGCAGTGAGTATCACTTTACTCTGCAAGTGGTCTCATTAATTTTAATTGACCAGGTTAAGAAAATGGAGGTTACTTCCTGTAACTGGAGGTTCTTCAAGATATGTGGTCCCTATCTGTATTCCACACGTGGATACACATGCACTCCACATGACTGAGACCGGAGATTTGTAGTGAGTAGTGTCTGTTTGTCTGCACATGTGCAGTTGCTCTCCTCGTGCTCTGAACCGAGGGCATAAAAGGTGGCACAAACCGATGCCTCTCCAGTTCCTTCTCTTACCATGCATCAGATCCCAAGTAGAGGGAAAGGAGAGCAGGTACTGAAATAGGGACCATACATCTGGAAGAACCTTGAGTTACAGTTAAGTAATCTCTATTTCTTCCGTGAGTGCTGGTCCTTGTGTGCATTCCACACATGGGTGATTGGTGAGTAGTATTCAAACAGGGTGTGAGGATGCAGTTGGTATGGATGTCTGTAATGCTGTTGACCCCACAGCTGCATCTGCCAAAGAAGACTGCAATAGGCTTTGTAAATGTCTGGACAGATCTCCAAGTGGCCACCTTATAAATGCCCAGTATTGATACATCTCAAAGAGAAACCACCGAGATTGCTTGTTTTGCTCTCATAGAATGGGCCTTTACCCTGTCTCAGGGAGGAATAGGTGCCAACTGATATAATTTAATGTTGCAAACAAAGATCCACTTATAGAGTCTCTGGGCTGATAAAGCTAGTCATCACGATCACTCTGCTATAACAACAAATAGTCTTGGTGTCTTCCTAATTGGTTTTGTTCTATGCAGAGAGGTGGCCAAGGTCTGTCTGACGTTGAGAGAGTGCAGTCTCTTTTCTCCAATAGAAGCATGAGGCTTTGAGATGAATACCAGTAAGCAAATAGATTGGTTCACGTGAAACCTTGCAATTAGCTTGGGGATGAATTTTGGGTGGAGATGAAGGGAGACTTTCTCTCTACGAAATATGTTGTACAATGAGTCAGCCATGAGTGCTCCCAATTCTCTCACCCATCTGGCTGATGTGATGACAACTAAGAAAGTAACCTACATGGACTATGTAGCCATTGCTTCAAAGGGTGGTGTGGTAAAAGCTAAGAGTACCAGGTTGAGGTCCCATTGTGGTGTGGGTTTCATCACCAGTGGGAAGGTCCTAAAGAGGACCATTCAGGAATTGAATTATGGTAGGATGAGTAAAGATAGAGTGGCCTTCCACTGGAGGATGGAAGATACTGATTGCTACCAGGTGGCCCTTCAATGAGCTAATGGAAAGTCATTACATTTTGAGAGACAGGAGATAGCAGGTAGACAAATGCCTCCATTTAGCTAGATAGCATTTTCTAATGGAGATTTTATGTGCTGTGATAGAGTATTTCAGACAGCCTCTGAACTCAAAGGTTCCAGGTGTGACACCCATCTAAATACCAGGCCGTGAGACAAATCAGGTGTAGGCTGGAGTACCTTACTTTAGGTTAACAGATCCAAAAAAGGTCAAATATAGATGGGAGGATGGGATGACATTCATAGAAGGTCTGGAAACCAAAGTTGTTTGGACCAATTGGATGTGATGAGGATAACCCTGGCTCTGTTGTGGTGAATTTTCCGGAGAACCTGGGGTAGCAGGAGGATGTGGGGGAAAGGTACCCTGGACAGACCATCTAATGTAGAACAGAACAGGATTGCCCCTGGAGTCTCAGCCTAATGCTGATCTGGGGGAATAAAGATTGAATTTCTTTTGTTTGGGAGGCGAACAGGTCCCAAGATAGTTTTCCACACTGGGTGAAGAATTTGGTCAAGATGGCATTGTTAATTTCCCACTCTTGGCCTGTGGAGAAGTGCCTGCTGAGATTGTCATCAGAGTATTCTGGACACCTAGTAGGTATGTTGCTGAGAGTGTAGTTCCTGGTGCACCAGTCCCACAAATTCACTGCCTCTACGCGGAGGAAGAGATCTTGCTCCATCCTGTTTGTTTATATAAAAGACGGTCATCATGTTGTCTGACAATCTGGATGTGACAGAATCATATGAGGGGGAGGAATGCATTGCAGGCTAGGAGAACTGCCATCATCTCCAGCAGATTTATATGCATTCTAGACTCCCATGGGGATCTTGTGCCTTGTGCAGTGTGATTGTCCATCAGGGCTTCCCACCCTCTGAGGGATGCATCCTTAATTATGGTTGCATTGGATGTGGTGGAAGAAAGGGGACTCCTGCTTGCACCTGGAGCATATGAGAGAGGCTCTGACCTTTTGTGGGATTGTTACCCTGTATTCACATTGTCCTTGTCCAGAAATAGATCGAAGCCAGACTGGCAAATAGCATTACATATGTACCTGTAGCCATGTGACCTAGTAGGGAAAGACAGACCCTGATTGTGGTGCAAGGTCTGAGGGTGACTCGATTTATCTGGCTGCTCATAGTCTGAAATTTGTCTATAGGGACTTGCCTTTCCTGAGCACATGTCTAGGGTTATCCTATGAAATCTATACTTTGTGGGAGTCTGGTCACAGAATTCTAGCTCAAGCCAAGTGGCAGTCAGAAGGAACTGGAAAGATGCCAGTCCACACTGCCCTTTGTGCCCTTAGTTCAGAGCACAAAGACAGCAACTGCACATACGCTGGCCAACAGACATCACTTGCTACAAATCTCCAGTCTCAGGCACAGGCAGCACATGTGTATCCACGTGGGGAATACACATAGGGACCAGCACTCAAAAGAAGAACCATTAATTAATTTAAGCAGTAACTCGTTCCACAACTAGTCCCATTGGTATTAATGGAACTAATCTACAGAATAAATTACTACTCAGTTTGAGTACGGGTATCAGTCTGGCCCAGAAAAAGGAACACCACAACATGACCAGAATTTAGCCCTAAATAATTAAAATACGTACCAAGAGAAAAGAGACCTTATTAAATATAAAAATCTGTCAGTACAAATATTCTGGACCATGATTGTGATAATGTAATTATACAAAAATTAAAAAATAAACAAATATTCAACATGGATATCTAACCTTCTTCTCTAGAAAAGAAGTATGATATTTATTCTTTGAAAAATAGTCTGAGATCATGTACTTAGGCTCTGGTTGAAAATTTCAAAGCAATCTAGAGGATTTAGATATATATCTTCCATTAACTTAAATCCACAGGACTGCTTTGAAAATCTCATCCTATATATTTTTCCTTATATAAAATCATGTGAATTTATTGCTTGTGAAAGATGAAAAATGGTAGACTCGGCGAGTGAAGTCCAGAATGCAGCATAGGTTAATAGCACTGTAAGATGCCACATAATACCTTGCCTCATGTCTCAACACCAATTTGGAGGAATTAATTCTAGAGCTAAAAGATAAATCAGCCTCCCAGCTCATTCAGCTACTGGTTTCTTTGCTTTAAGCCTTACAGTCAGAGTGTCAAATTAGTGTAAACTGTGAAGTGGGGTCTGAATGAGTTCTCCCTCCTCTATATTGAGGAAGTAGGGGGAAAGACCACAGGAGCAGACTGTATTTGCATAGACACCTGCTTTGTCTAGGTGATCAGACAGACAGACCTGCCTTGCCAAAGTAATCAATGTTGGCTGTTTTGTGTTAAAATTCACTTTAGGCTTGGATGCAGGGGTAATGAAGTGTTAATATCCTTACTGTGTAACTAAAGGGCAGCAGAACTGTACTTAACCTGCCCTAATTGAAGGGGTTACCCTAAATTTAACCTCACTCACTAAAAAGGAGGTAAGGATGCCAATCCAAGGGAAAGTCAGAGGGGGTGGTGACAAATGTTCCTATCTGGCTGTGTAGACTCTTTGAACAGAGTCCTAATTACCATTTTATGCTCTTTACCAGTGACTAAAACAGAGGTAATCAGACTTGATTCAGAGTCTGTGCTTCTGATCACTAAAACTGAAATCACTGATAGGCTGATCTGGAGGGATGAAACTTTAGGTCAGGCATGGGGACAGCGTTGTAGTAAAAGACAACACAGAGAACACAGTAGCAGCAAGGTTCCCCACTACCTGGTTGCACCTAGAGGCAGAGGTGGTGGTGAGCAACAGAAAAAGCAGCAGTGAGCGAAGACAATAGCGGTGAGCAGCAAAGGCATTGCTTGACAAACACCCATTCAGGGGTGGGAGGTGAACACACCCCTGAATTCTGGGACTTTGCTGACTTTGGACAACCAACTCTGAGTGGGGTGCAGCAGAGGGAAAAGGGATTGGCAAGTTAAAGGGAAATTCCCCCATTGGACTTTCACACTGCAAAGTGGGAAACTGATGTAAAGCACAGTGCCCAAGATACTGTGGGATGAGTGTTTACTTACCGTTTGTATACTTTTGAATGATTGCTGTGGTGTTTTCCCAAATTAGTGCTAAGTTGCTTCTCCCTTTTAATCAAAGTATTCTATTGTTATACACAGACTGGGGAAATATTGCCTCGTAGAGGTATCCAGATGTGATGGTAGTTTTTCCAGATTTCTGGATGGGGGCTTGAGCCAGTTCTGTTTTGTAATGTTACACTGCAGTCGGTGATTAATATGATTGGCCCCTGCCATGTGACTGATCCCTTGTCACAATGACCCAGATCACATGATTGGGGCCAGCACATAAAGTCTGGGTTTTGCTGTTTTTTAACATATCAGACTATTATTACAAGGACTACAGCCCACTGAATATTAACCAGCCAGCAAAGCCTATTCCAGGGTTAAAAACTTTAAAAGAAAAAAAAATGAAAAATATCCATTGGCTGTCACTCCTTTAAAAAAAAAAGGGGGGGGGGGAAATCAAACCACTTGACACTGTTAGGAAGATAAAATAAAGACAGACACAAAATTGGACTGTTTCTGAAGCAAGAAGCTACAGGCTGTTCTATGGGAATCTTTAATCATAAACCACTTGAGACAAGAGACACATGTAAATCTCTGTACCATACTCACACTGCATATTAGCAAAATGATATCCCAGGGGTTTTAACTTTACACCCCAAGGGCTTCCTGGCATGTTAATTATTTCCAAAGTTTCAACTTAAAAATACACGGAGCGCCAACTTAACAAGCAGACTAAATGCCCAAGGCAAACCAAGCCTTTTGTCAGAAGCAGAAAATCTTCTCCTTTCAGACAATGGGCTGTGATATTGGGATACAGATTCAGCTTCCCCTACATTCCGGATATTTAGATCTTGGGGTTTGCGGTTTGGGCCCATACCTGCTGTTAATGGTGATAAAGGTGGAAAGAAGCAAAGGAAAGTGATTAAATCTCATTCTTGTGGGGGAGAGGTTTCACCAACTTTGTGCAGAAGATTAAATGAAAAGAACAAGGCTCAAGAGCAACCTGTTCTACACATTAGCCTTCTTTTAATTTTTCACTCCTCCTCACTGACCTGAATTTCTTCTAGAGCACATGCTAGCTCTTATTGTCCCCTTAAACCTGCTCCAAACAGCTGAAAACACTCTCTTACCATGTGTCTATCACCATCCATGCTTCATCCATCCTTCCACTGTCACAAGGAGGAGAGTTTAATCCCCAGATCTACAAAGAAAATTTTTATAAGTGTCACTTAATTTTTAATCTCAAAAGGAGAACCTTGCAGCCCCAGCATGTCCACTTCCCCTCTCCCTGTGCAGTTCAGCTGGCCCCAGCGACAGAATCCTCACCAACCTGACATCACAAAAGGGCTGAGGTTTCTTCCAGGCAACCAGGTAACTCAATGGGATAGCTTCCTGGCCTGAGCCTGCCAACCTCTTTGATGGAGGATACACCCCTGAATCCTACTGATTTTCCCCTCTGCGTAAGGTTTCCTGAGTTTAAGGGCCACCCAGAGCTGGAGGTGTGTCAGAGGACAGTTTGAAGAACATCTGGTCAAAGAATCAGTTGTTTCAAGCCACAAATCAGACTGCAGCATCTCTTGATGTTCCAGTAAATAGTGTTTCCCCCACCCCACCTAAAACACACAATCTTTACAGTATAATCCAGTCCGACTCCAGTGCACCTCCTGCTACTCCAAATCTCTATTCCATTCTAGCTCTGCCAACACGTCTTGAGAGTATGGTGTAGTGGTTAAAGCTGGCTCGGACTAGCCACCCAAGCTCAGATGCTGGGGGGCCAGGTGGGCTTGAGAGCCTGAGCTGTGGCCAGAGCTGCAACATTCACACTGCTACATGTAGTGCACTAGCTGAAATCTGTCTACTCACACTGGGAAGTTCACTCCCAGTTGCAGTGTAGCTATACTCTCAGTTTCATTGGGTGTCTCACTGTCCTTACATTGTAAGAAAGAGTAAAGAGCAATGCCCAATTTATCTTTTCTCCATACCATTTATTTTGTATACTTCCCGCATGTCCCTCTTATTTGCTTCTTCTCTGAACTAAACAAGCCTAATCTGGTCAGTCTCAGAGGCCTCAAGCCATTTTCATTATCTGTGTTTGGACCCTTTTATTTCTGCTATTTATTTATTTATTTAAAGATGAGGTGACCAGACCTGAACACAGCAGTCCAGGAGCTGTCATAGGGAATACCTATAATGCACAATAAGAGTGTATGTGTGTGTGTATTTTATACACACATATACACAGAGAGAGGGAGAGAGAAGAGACAATATTTTCTGTATATTTACACCAGTAAATCAGTCGATTTTCTCACATAGCAAATTGGTATGCATGGGTGAAATCCTGGCCCGCCATGAAGTCAATGGGAGCTTTGCCATTGATTTCACAGTGGGATCAGGATTTTACCATGTATGTTTCTATTTAAAAAAAAAAAGTCAAAATCAATTTAAAAAAGACAAGAGCAAATTAACAGCATGCTTTAGGGTGTTGGTGGTGAAACTGATCTATCGATTTTGGAGATCTTCTCAATTGTTACATACACACACGCGTATTATGGAAATTCCTTTTGTACCTCATTTGATTAATTTTTCTTTGAACAACTATGCAGGGAAAAAGGAAGCAGTGAAAAGGCACAATAGGAATCTCAAAAGACTATTCAGTGTCTGACACTTAGTGGTAGGAATTAGGTACTACAATTTTTAGATCAGAGACTACAGTAATAAAGAAAGACACCTGGAAATCTCTCTGTTAAAAAAAAAATCTTCCAGTTTATTGAACTGTCACTTTTAAAATGCATTCTAGTAATTTTCTAAAGTTACAGTATCAACACAGTAGGAATAAGAAAAATGAGGGCTTCGATTAACTTCAATAGAACAGAGATGTAAGAAATCAAGGCATTTTCATTTGGTTTGAACTAAGTATTGCAAATCAAAATCACTTTTATTTGATATAAACTCTTAAGGGCAGTGACTAGCTTCATATTTTTGTATATCAGCTCTTTATATTAAATAATATTTTCCACAGTGATGTTTAACCCTATCATGGTTTGCTATGATCACTGTATTTGGGAATCTGGGAAAAAGTAACTAGCAAGTAAGGTCTTTCCTTCCTATTTTTAAAACCACCCAGAAACTTAAAGGGGAATAGTTTGAAAACATCAATGGAGAATTAGAAAAAGAGAATAATTAAAGTAAGAATTACTAATAAAAACCCAGTTAGACCTTGAAATCAGTCCAAGAGAAATCAGAAGGGCACAGTACCAATTACCTTATAATAGGCAGTGAAATCTAGTCTACCAAGAATACCCTTGGTTCTAATACAACGGCTCAATACTGCAAGTTCCTGAGAGGCCTCAAATCCCATTGGCTTCTAGAAACCAAGAAAGGTTTCAGAGTAGCAGCCGTGTTAGTCTGTATCCGCAAAAAGAAGAACAGGAGGACTTGTGGCACCTTAGAGACTAACAAATTTATTAGAGCATAAGCTTTCGTGGACTACAGCCCACTTCTTCGGATGCATATGAAACCAAGAGGGTATTCTGCACCAAGCAAGAGGTATTCAGTACCTTGCAGGCCCAACCTCAATCCTTGTGTACAAATCACTGAAAAAAGAAGAATGGAAATAAAAAATAGTTTGTATATAAATGCAGCCATTTGGGGCAAAGCAATACAGGCCTCTTTCTGATTTGAGGGGTAGGACAGGTTCAAGATCTACAATGCTATGCACAGTGGAAACTACTGTGAGGATATCGGAGACTCTTAACAGCAAGTCATAGTTGGAGATGTACAGTGGGTATGGTAATCTGATTTTATGGACAGGAACACTCAAAATCCTGTAGTAAATTCTGCTTCCTGGACCTCCTTTCCCATAGTTGATAATCAGGTATAATCAAACATATAATAATGTATTAGTGCAGCACAGTGACTAAATACTGAAGTAATACATTTTAATACTCCTGATTTTAACATCCATATTGAAATCTCATTTTCCTCTCTTGCTCTCTTTCATACTACAGGTGTATGTACCTAGATCAATCTATCATACTGTTGTCCTTTTGGCCTGAGTAGTTAACCAGTGTTTGGAGCCTTGCACGGTTGTGTTCATTAGGATGAAAAATGGATGGTATGGAGTCAGGTACATACTTGGTGTAAACTTGTTTATTTATAGAGAACATACTCAAAGTCCTGTTTCCCTGAACACAGTTGACATAACCAACAAGTGATTTCCTTGCCCAGAAACCACTATAGTCCCACTCCAGCAGGCTCTATACCCAAGAAGATCTGATTATTTGCCTCCTTTCAGGGTTATTTTCACAACTAGAGGTGGTCAGGAACCAACCAGGTTGAACCTGAAAGAGAGTGCTTGACACATCCATTGGCTGTAATGAGGTCAGTGACTGTCCTTGGATCTAAGAACCTCCCCATCAATGGTAGCTATTAACACCTTTCAGCATAGCAATATCTATCAGGGTGTTTTATTGGCCCAACACCTTAGCAGCTAGAAGACAGAAGCTACTTTCTTTATATTTTTAACTTAACACATGAATTGCTTTATAATATTTATTGCTTTTAGTCAGGTACAATTTTAAAATGGAAATGAATTAGATATGTACACTTGCCATGTAAGTGGTAGAGCGGATATCCATGCACTCATTTACATTACTGTGAGATGCCTGCAATACATAGGTACATAAATGCCACACTGCACCCGCTACTCCAGAATCCTCTCTCTGAGCATGGCCACTGTCAGAAGCTTCCGAGGAAGGTGCAAGAAACCCTAGAAGCTGTGTGATAACCTGCCCATGTGGGAAGTTTCTTCCTATTCCCTCGTGACTTGGTGGTTGTTTTATGCCCTAAAGCATGAGGCTGTTCTAATTGGACAACAAAATGGCAGATGAAATTCAATGTTGATAAATGCAAAGTAATGCACAATGGAAAACATAATCCCAACTATACATACAAAATGATGGTATCTAAATTAGCTTTTACCACTTAAGAAAGATCTTGGAGTCACCCTGGATAGTTCTCTGAAAGCATCTGCTCAATGTGCAGCAGCAGTCAAAAAAAGCTAACAATGTTAGGAACCATTAGAAAAGGGATAGACAATAAGACGGAAAGTATCAGAGGGTTAGCCGTGTTAGTCTGAATCTGTAAAAAGCAACAGAGGGTCCTGTGGCACCTTTAAGACTAACAGAAGTGTTGGGAGCATAAGCTTTCATGGGTAAGAACCTCACTTCTTCAGATGCAAGTAATGGAAATTTCCAGAGGCAGGTATAAATCAGTATGGAGATAACGAGGTTAGTTCAATCAGGGAGGGTGAGGTGCTCTGCTAGCAGCTGAGGTGTGAACACCAAGGGAGGAGAAACTGCTTCTGTAGTTGGATAGCCATTCACAGTCTTTGTTTAATCCTGATCTGATGGTGTCAAATTTGCAAATGAACTGGAGCTCAGCAGTTTCTCTTTGGAGTCTGGTCCTGAAGTTTTTTTGCTGTAAGATGGCTACCTTTACATCTGCTATTGTGTGGCCAGGGAGGTTGAAGTGTTCTCCTACAGGTTTTTGTATATTGCCATTCCTGATATCTGACTTGTGTCCATTTATCCTCTTGCATAGTGACTGTCCAGTTTGGCCAATGTACATAGCAGAGGGGCATTGCTGGCACATAATGGCAAATATAACATTGGTGGACGTGCAGGTGAATGAGTCGGTGATGTTGTAGCTGATCTGGTTAGGTCCTGTGATGGTGTTGCTGGTGTAGATATGTGGGCAAAGTTGGCATCGAGGTTTGTTGCATGGGTTGGTTCCTGAGTTAGAGTTGTTATGGTGCGGTGCGTGGTTGCTGGTGAGAATATGCTTAAGGTTGGCGGGTTGTCTGTGGGCGAGGACTGCCCTGCCTCCCAAGGTCTGTGAAAGTGAGGGATCATTGTCCAGGATGGGTTGTAGATCACTGATGATGCGTTGGAGAGGTTTAAACTGAGGACTGTAGGTGATGGCCAGTGGAGTTCTGTTGGTTTCTTTTTTGGGCCTGTCTTGTAGCAGGAGGCTTCTGGGTACATGTCTGGCTCTGTTGATTTGTTTCTTTATTTCCTTGTGTGGGTATCGTAGTTTTGAGAATGCTTGGTGAAGATCTTGTAGGTGTTGGTCTCGGTCTGAGGGTTTGGAGCAGATGCGGTTTTACCTCAGCGCTTGGCTGTAGACGATGGATCGTGTGGTGTGTCCAGGGTGGAAGCTGGAGGCATGAAGGTAGGCGTAGCGGTCGGTTGGTTTTCGGTATTGCATCTGAAGAAGTGAGGTTCTTGCCCATGAAAGCTTATGCTCCCAATACTTGTTAGTCTTAAAGGTGCCGCAGGACCCTCTGTTGCTTTTTATAAGACGGAAAATATCATAATGCCACTATATAAATCCATACACCTCCACCTTGAATACTGCACATAGTTCTGGTCATCCCATCTCAAAAAAAGATCTCTTAGAACTGGAAAAAGTACTAAGAGGGGCAACAAAAATGATTAGGGGTATGGAACACCTTCCATATGAGGAGAGATTAAAAAGACTAGGACTGTTCATTTTAGAAAATAGAGGACTACGGGAATCTGATAGAGGTCTATAAAATCATGAATGGTGTGGAGAAAGTGAATAAGGAAGTGTTATTTACTCCTTCACATAATACTAGAACTAGGGAGTCACACAATGAAATTAATAAGCAGCAGGTTCAAAACAAACATCAGGAAGTACACACAGAACTCACTGCCAGGGGATGTTGTGAAGGCCAAAAGAATAACTAGGTTCAGAAAAGAATTAGATAAGCTCACGGAGGATAGGTCCATCAATGGCTATTAGCCAAGATGGTCAGGGACACATCCCCATGCTCCAGGTGTCCCTAAACCTCTGATTGCCAGAAGTTGGGACTGGACAACAGGGGATGGATCACTTGATAAATTGCCCTGTCCTGTTCATTCCCTTTGAAGCATCTGGCACCAGCCACTGTCGGAAGACGGGATACTGGGCTAGATGGATCTTGGTCTGACCCATTATGGCCATTCTTCTGTTCTTATCCACTTAACTGTCTAATTCGTTTTTAGATACCATTGAATTTGGACTCAGTGGTATCTTGTAGCAATGAGTCCACAGGTTATTAACATAATGCATAATTATTTCCTTTTATCGGTGTTAAACTGGTTGCCTTTCAGCTTCACAGCATGTTCCTTTAGTTCTTGCATTACAAGAAGGGTAAATACGTTACTTTACTCTCTTTACCTACCTTTTGCCTACCTTTACCATATCCCTTCTTTCCTTCCCTCTAAAATGTCCCAATCTCATCAGTCTCTTCTAATTCTGAAGTTTCTCACATGGTTCCACAATCTATCCCACACCTTTGGCCACCTCACCTGCCTTCTGCTCACTAATCTACCACCTACAAGCCTATCCCACTATTGCAAACCTCAAAGTAACTTGCAATAGCTACCATTTATTTTAAATCAGCTGACTGATTTCCCTTTTCCCCACACACCCTATCTGCAAAGTACACATGCCACAGCCCAGAAACAGAAATATTAAGTCCTAACCAGTGATAAGGAATGGTGTCCCTAGCCTCTGTCTGTCAGAAGGGAGATGGATGGCAGGAGAGAGATCACTTGATCATTGCCTGTTAGGTTCACTCCCTCTGGGGCACCTGGCATTGGCCACTGTCAGTAGACAGGATACTGGGCTAGATGAACCTTTGGTCTGACCCGGTACGGCCTCTCTTATGTTCTTATAAGTCTAATATTGTATTTCACAACCTCAATAGCTCTAGAAATGGGAGCTTTATCCCTCTGGAGAAGGCACTGTGACAGTTTTCTGATGGATCCCAGTACTTGCTTCTATCTCTAATTAGACACAAATTAATCAAAGCACCTGTTTCTTCATGCAAAGAGATACAAACAGAAGTCCCAATAAAAATTTTAGAAAAATTCTCTCAAATAGCTGCAAGCAGGACCGGCTCCTGGCACCAACTTTTCAAGCAGGTGCTTGGGGCGGCCGCTCCGGAGAGGGGCGGCAGGTCCAGGTATTCGGCAGCAATTCGGTGGAAAGTCCCTCACTCCGCCTCGGAGCGAAGGACCTCCTGCCAAATTGCCACCGCAGATCGCGATCGCGGCTTTTTTTTTGGCTGCTTGGGGCGGCCAAAACCTTGGAGCCGGCCCTGGTTGCAAGATAATTTTTCCATTACACATGTTGTATATACAGATCACATAACTGTGTAATAGAAAGGTTCTTTTGGCTTACATTTGGGATGGCCTACATAACTCACTGTTCATGACTTTGTGAGTAATGCCTACATCCCAAACTCATACTATAAGACTAGCATACCACTTGATGTGCTCTATATGAGTCACAGAGAAGACATTCACAGTTAAGATAATTTACAAATTAGGCTATCGATTAATCGCAGTTAACTCATGCAATTAACTCAAAATTAATGATGTTCAAAAAAAATCACAATTAATCGCACTGATAAACAATAGGATACCAATTGAAATTTATTAAATATTTTGGATGTTTTTCTACATTTTCAAATATATTGATTTCAATTACAACACATAATACAAAGTGCATAGTGCTCACTTTATATTATGTTTATTACAAATATTTGCACTGTAAAAATGATAAAAAATAATATTTCTCAATTCACCTCATACAAGAACTGTAGTGCAATCTCTTTATCGTGAAAGTGCAACTTACAAATGTAGATTTTTTTTGTTACATAACTGCACTCAAAAACAAAACAATGTAAAACTTTAGAGCCTACAAGTCCACTCAGTCCTACTTTTTGTTCAGCCAATCGCTAAGACAAATAAGTTTGTTTACATTTACGGGAGATAATGTTGCCCGCTTCTTGTTTACAATGTCACCTGAAAGTGAGAATAGACATCTGCATGGCACTTTTGTAGCCGGCATTGCAAGGTATTTATGTGCCAGATCTGCTAAACAGTCGTATGCCCCTTCATGCTTCTGCCACCATTCTAGAGGACATGCTTCCATGCTGATGACACCCGTTCAAAAAACAATGCATTAAATTTGTGAATGAACTCCTTGGGGGAGAATAGTATTTCTCCTGCTCTGTTTTACCTGCATTCTGCCATATATTTCATGTTATAGAAGTCTGAGATGAAGACTCAGCACATGTTGTTTGTTTTAAGAACACTTTCACTGCAGATGTGACAAAATGCAAAGAAGGTTCCAATATGAGATTTTTAAGATAGCTACAGCACTTGACCCAAGGTTTAAGAATCTGATGTGCCTTCCAAAATCTGAGAGGGATGAGGTGTGGAACATGCTTGCAGAAGTCTTAAAAGAGCAACACTCTGATGCAGAAACTACAGAATCCAAACCACCAAAAAAGAAAATCAACCTTCTGCTGGTGGCATCTGACTCAGATGATGAAAATGAACATGCGTCAGTCCCTACTGCTTTGGATAATTATCGAGCAGACCCTGTCATCAGCATGGACGCATGTCCTCTGGAATGGTGGTTGAAGCATGAAGGGAAATATGAATCTTTAGCGCATCTGACACATAAATCTCTTGCAATGCCATGTGAACGCCCGTTCTCACTTTCAGGTGACATTGTAAACAAGAAGCGGGCAGCATTATCTCCCACAAATGTAAACAAACTTGATTGGCTGAACAAGAAGTAGGACTGAGTGGACTTGTAGGCACTAAAGTTTTACATTGTTTTATGTCTGAATAGGTTTTTTTGTACATAATTCTGCATTTGTAAGTTCAATTTTCATGATAAAGAGATTGCACTATAGTATTTGTAGTAGGTGAATTGAAAAAATACTATTTCGTGTGTTTTTTATAGTGTAAATATTTGTAATCAAAAATATAAAGTGAGCACTGTACAGTTCGTCTTCTATGTTGTAATTGAAATCAATATACAGTAAAAGCTTTTTTAACCAGCATGCTGGGGAAATGGAGGATGCCAATAAATTAAAAATGCTGGTTAACTCAGAGGGAGGAGTTTGGAGTGAGAGAAGGGCAGGGTCATGGGAGGGGCTGTGGGGCATGCTCGGAGGGATTTTGGGTCCAGGAGGGGCTTTGGGGCAGAGGTGTGGGGGGGGCCTCACCTCCGGCAGCTCCCCGCAAGTGGCTCCCCATCCCTGCTGCCCCTGACGGAGGTGCAGCCAGGCACCTCTGCAAGCAGGCACGCTGCCTCAATCTGCAGGCACCGCCCCCGCAGTTCCCATTGGCCGCGGTTCCCGGAGCCACAGAGTCAGTGCTCAGGGAGCGGGGGACAAAGGCAGCATGCCTGCAGAGCCGCCTAGCCGCACCTCCACCAGCAACAGCAGGGACGGGGAGCTGCGTGCGGGGAGCTGCCAGAGATGAGTGCCCCCCCCCGCATCTGGCGCGCCGAGCCCCTCCCATGCCCCAGTCCCCTGCTGGCCCCGCACCAACTGCACTATAAACCGGACTTCCGCTGTAGATCAGAAATGCCGGTTTAGAGAGCTTGCCGGTTGGTGAAGTGCTGGATAAAAGAGCTTTTACTGTATTTGAAAATGTAGAAAACATCCAAAAATATTTAAATAAATGGTACTATATTATTGTACGATAGCGCAATTCATTTTTTTAATCGCGTGATTAATCACGATTAATTTTTTTAATCGATTGACAGCCCTATTACAAATATTTGAGAGCTTTTAAAATTATTGGGACTATTTTCCACATTCCTCTGCATGTAAAGTCAGGCAACTTAGTAGTCATAGTTCAGAGGGAGTCATACAAACTTCTAAAAATGACTTAAGTACATTTCCTATATATAAAAGTCAAGATTTAAAGCATTCTCAGGTAGTTTGAAACATTTCCATCTGGAGGAACCATGAAAATATGTCTATGGCACCTAGTTTCCTCAATTTTTTTTTTAAATCAGAAGCCAAAAACAAAAAATTCTGGTCAAAAAACAAAATATGTTCTATTGGCTAAAATTAATTATTGGCTAAATTAATATTGGCTAAACTTAAAAAAAAGTATCTTTTGACAAAAAAAAATCAATTTTCCATAACCCCCTCCAACATTTTATAACCATCTCTAATCTCAGGCCTTTCCAGGGCTAGAAGCAAGTACTAGATGTGCCACTGAGAAACTAAGAATTTCTCATCAGTGGAGTGGAGCCCTGCAGGTCCATGGGATATTAGGCCTTAAACCTATCATTGGTACAGGACTGTCTTGGGTGAGTATAATTTTGAGGGGGACATTCCACATTTTGGGGACAGTAATGAATCATGCATTTGGCGAGATTTTAAAAAAGAAAAAAATCTCTCTTTGACACTGCCCAAGGGTTTGGAATGTTAGGATAATTCCCAGGGAGTTGGATTAGTGGGAAGAGAGCAAGTGAGATGGTGAAAGATACATGATTAATCAATCACAGGGTTTTGCAATTTGTCACACTTCCACAAATTTGGTGGTTGTGTATGTAAATATATATAAAAATCACACACAGAGAATTACCCATTATAATGTGGTGTGACAGCAGCACTGTGCCACGCTCCTTCCCATTAGGAGTCAAGTCTCCCGCCAAGTGTACTTTGCAATATGGGTAAGAATTTTTCCAATTATTGTTTAACAATTTAGCAAATATATAACCAATGGCACTCCGTGTCCTTCACTCACTCACCTCCATGTCAGGAAACTCAAGGCTGTTAAGACCTGCTATGGTATCATGGGAGTCATGTGCAAAAGATTCCATTTCACCAACAGCTTTTCATCTTGAACTGACATTACACATCATTCATCACCCTCCACATCAGAAACTATATCAGGGTTTACAGCAACGTTTCTATATTAACCTTTTAGGATGTCAGTCAGCTATGTTCTCAGTGGTCAGACTGGTTCATCAGGCAGCAATACAGGAAACTGTATTGAAATATATTCTGCACAAATACAGAAGAAGGAGAACACCTTACACTCTTGACAGCAGCTATATTCGGAGGAAGCTGTACTTTTCCCCACACAGCTAGCATTTTTCCCATTGCCACTGCAGTTGTCCTCCACTGAAAGCAGCCGCTAATAGTGGGATGGTAGGGTGCTAGTTTAAAAGGGGCATTTAATAGTAAGTACTATAGTGCAGGAGTGTGTATTTGCAGCATTCCTTGTGCATTGAATAGGAAATACAGAAACCACTGTGGCAAATTCAACTGTTGGCTGTTGAAGGTCCAGTTCTTAAAAGGGTTCCCACTGAAAGCAATCTTCAATAGGTCTGACTGGCAGTGTCAAAACATATACTCAGCTAGTACCTAGGTCTTTGTGCCTAGAATTCTCTCTCTTTGAAGACAAAATCCATTCTAAAAAAAAGTGTAGAATCAAGATCTCAGGCAATAATCAGATCTGACACTCAGTAACTCCTATAAATTGCTCAGGGAAGAGGATATTACCGTTAAATCTGATTCATCTGGTTTGACCAATAGGGGTATGCAGAGGGTCTATTACCCTTTATCCAGATATTCCTTTTTACTTGCATTTGAGAAAGGTATCCTGCTAGATCACTGTGCATGGTAGAAGTGGAAAGAGTTACCATCTTTCACACTGGGATTGCTGAGATCATCAATATGATTAGCAAGTCTATTCACAATGGACATGACGTGCTGTATCAACAACGGCTAACCATTCTTGTAAAAGAATACTGCAAAGTCTGAGGTGCAAAAAGTGTGCCATGAAGAGATGCTCGCCTAATAGAACTACAGAAAGGATTTAAGAAAATCAGTTCCAAACTCCTGTTACTTAAAGAGGAATCCTGCATTTCAACCCTACTGCTCAGTCTCAAGTGGTAAAAGTGTGGCTAGTCAGCAATTCATTAGTATCTTCACTGGTTGCATAGGTTACCCACTCATAGATCTGGGATAGTGAAAAATATACGTATATCCCAACAAAAGCTGGGTGTCTCGGGCTTGTGAGCTTCAACACCTTAGTAAGAAAGGGCAGATCTATTAGCATGTCAAGATCCAAGAGTCAGACCTCAGTGCCGATAGCACTAAACCATAGAGCCCTCACGCTAAACAAAAACTAGCTCTGAATGTTTTGAGCTCCAAGTTGACCTGAAGCTTGGAACTCCAATGTGGAGGATCTAATAACATAGCAGAGCTTTGCATAAATGCCATATTTAGGGTAGAATCTGCTTTGACAGTTCATGCATCTGAGGACTCCTGTAATGACATCCCCATGGCTAGGATACAGACATGCCCTGACATCACGGAGGGAGAGTCACGCTGTTGTATATGAGTAGTAGTAGCAGCATTGTGGAAAATACTGGTGCATATATTGACATAATTGTTCTGAAAGAAGTGTTAGTGCTTATTAATTGAGTGTGTGAAATCAGGGACATCCCTAATTGGCATGGTTTAGGATTCACACTGGCAGAAGCCCCTTCCTGATAGTGACTAAGGTGTGGGCCACCATAATAGGATCTGCACCAGTGCCAGGATATGGCTCCACATGGGAGGTACAATCCTTGCCTCCCTATGCCAATCTTTGTCTTGCACAGGAGGATGATCTTAGTGTCAGTTCTATCCACAGAGGACTCAGCCTGGCCAATCTTGCAAAGCGCTGGTACATCTGTATTTGTCTGAGGGCATTCTGCCACTTCTTCCCTGCAAGGGCAGCCAAGGCTCATGAGCCCACAGTGCCTCTAGCACTTTGTCATAGCAGTGCTGGAGCAGGTTCATGCCTAGAACAGGGGCTCAGGAAGGGTTAGCAGTGTCACGATGATCCCCTGTTGATGAAGCCCTTTGGAGCCCAGCTGCACATCAGCAAGCACATACCCCATATAAGGGATGCTGACCCCATGCCCAGCAACTAGCTGGATCCAGTTGTTGGGAGGGTTCAATAAGTCCTATGGCCACCAGTTCCGGACAAATGTCCTTTTCTGGATAGGTGTCACCTGGGCATCCATCTGCACACCACTGAAGACGACGGTAACTATCAGATACTTGCTGATTAATCTGGATCATTCCCAGCCAGATGTTGGACCTAGTGGTTGCCCCTTCTGGATTCAGTCCCATGCACCAAGGACCCTCTATTTAAAGCTTCTGCCCACTGGGAGCCCCACCTCACGATGTGGCCAGCTTCCCCACTTTACCAGCAGATGGGTAGGCCATTCTGGTCGAACTGATCATTGGCCCTCTGCCCTGGCCCTCTCCCTCCCCACTGGACTTGCATCAGGTTACTGGACAGCTTCTGCATCTGTGTCTCTACGTGCTCAGCTCCTCCTTGTGTATGGACAGCTCAGCCAGCAGGTCCCTTAGGCTAGGTCCTGGCAGGGTAGAGGTGTGGGTGCCCAGTCCTTGTCTGCAAAGCTTGGCTGCTTGCTGCAAGGCTACCTCTGTGTCTCGGAGATGGGGGTGTCAATGTTGTGGGTCTCCATGCTGACTGGAAAGCTTCACTCCATCTCCAGTCAGGCCTTGATTGTCGAGTACAGGTAACCCAAGCCCAGCATGTGGGTATCAGTCTAGCACTGGCTCTCAGGTGTTTGCGACCCAACGGCATCCACAGCCTTCTCCTCAAAGTCCATATTGGATATTGGACCCACAGTTGCAAAACCTGCCAAGCAACAGGGTCCTAGGCCTCTTATGACAATCATTGCACCAAGTCCTGTTCTAGATCCTGGGTCAGGGAGGGTCTCATCTTTTTGATGGAGCAGAGGATCACTTGGATGCTATTGGCAAAGCTTTAGTAGGCTTGAGTCAGTCAACTCCGTCGAGTGCAATCTGAGGCTGGCATGCACTGCGAGGTCAGAATGGTAGGTCTTGCTGTGTGGTCTGTCGTCCCATCAGCTCCAAGCTGTGCATCAGTAAGAGTCCCCTTTTGCAAGCACCAGTGCAGCAGCTGGCTCTCCTCCAAGCAGCTCCTAGTTCAGACTTTCTCTTCCCAGCTCAGGGCTGCTGCTTTTGCTACTGCTCAGCTCTTCCTTTGTTCTTTCTGAGCTTGATCCCCATCCTACCCCCATCAGTTCACGGGCTCCAACCCTCCAATGTGGTCTGTAGTTAATTCTATGTCCTTGTTCTGGAGTGGCTTCCTCCCTCCCCGCAGGCAATCAGGTTTGTGCAGAGTAGCAGGGACAGGGGAAAAAGAGGGGAGAACAGAAGGGGAAAGGGCTCTCTACCCAGCCCCATACTAACTGGTGATACACTGTTTCAATCCTGAAGCTCCAAGAGACAAATTACCTAAGAGGAAGTTCTCAGAACATCCATGATCTCTATTTGTGTGTGTTAAAACTTCAATCTGCACATTGAGTCAATGCTTCATTGACTCCCCAACATGGAGTCTGCAGCATATGATGTTTTGGTTCCATGCTATAGCTCTGTGCTTGCATTTGAAATCAATAATATTTGCATCATTGTGTTGATACCTTATTTTTAGGGTTTAGCTTTACATCAGCATCACTCACCTTGAGTTTTGAGCATTAAAGGCCTGCTACCCATCAATTGTGCGGGGGTTTTGGGGATACTCAGCCAGAGTTCCAAGCTTCAATGAGTACATTACATATTGATGCTTCTGCCTGAATCAAGATTCAGCTTCTTGGCAGGGCCCTGAACTTATGCTATGAGCCTTAAAGCTTTTTTGTACAAACTGTCCATCCACTTGGCTTACATCCTTACAGGGTTCTTGGGAGGACAAAATATTGAATGTTTGTGAGATTCTCACCTTATAGCAATGGGGACATTATAAGTAGGGAGCAGCAAGTTTTCTGCCATGATTCTGGTGCTCTGTTTTATGTAGTGACCCCAGTGCTTAGATCTGTCTGTATGGAAGCCAGTAGACAGCTGACTGCAGAGACTTGTCATTCAGTCTAAAGACATGGGGCAGTGGGAGCATCTTCCAGACTTTCTTCTGACACAAAAGAGAGAGAAAGACAATGACATTCCCCTCCTACGGTCAAACCTGAAGCAGAGAAGGATTCCAGCATTCTCTACGAGGAGGGGGAGGGGAGCATGCAATATAGAAGAAGGAGGACAGCTGGGGCCCACACACCACATTGGCATGGATTAGGAACCACCAGTATGCAAACTAACTCAGGGGAGTAGTGGTACTCTCCCAAACTCCACTCATAAACCAAGCTCCACCCACAAGCTAAAGTCTGCTGAAATCAAATGCCATTCACAGTACCTTTTACAGAGGTTCAAAATATTATCGTGAATACTCAGCAAGTTCTCTCTTGCTATGATCCCATAGCCTGTCTAAAGTCTCCACTGCTATGTTGTTTTAATTCTGTAGTGGAACCCCAACATTCACAGGATGTCTTGGAAGCCCTAAAGTGCACAAGATTTAGAATCATAGAATCATAGAATATTAGAGTTGGAAGGGACCTCAAGAGGTCATCTAGTCCAACCCTCTGCTCAAAGCAGGAACCCCCTGCTCAAAAAGTTATGGCTCGAAAGATGCTCTGCATTCTAGGGAAACCCTAAATCTGTCATGAGCAAGGTAGCCCTGCAGAAGAGACTTTTGTCTTCCTGATTTTGCAGATAACTTTTGTTACAATGGTAATGACTGGCCTGAACTCCCACTTAAATCCAGTGAAACTTGAACAGCCTAAATCTATTTAAATAACACTATTACCCAAAATTGTTGCAATAACAATCTCCTAACTGGACTGAGAGAAGTCTAGTCTTCATTGACTACCCTCCCTAATCATCTAAACACAGTACAAGCTGTTAACTTTCATGTTTATTTTCTTGAAGCACAACAGGACTTCATTATTTGAATTACTGCATAAATCTGTAGCTTAGGAATAGTCATTGGATGAGCATTATTCATGGATGCAGAGGTCTCAAATGATTCAAACTCTGTTTCGCTCACATCCTCAATAATTATCACCACAAAAGAGAACACATTTTAAAGAACAGGATGTGAAATCAATGTTCTGGAGAATTTGTAAAACAAAATCTCTACAGATTTTTCTCAAGTTCTCTAGGGATTGCTACCGACTTCTAATAGCTTAATCAGGAGACACCCCACCCCCACCCCCTAAATGAGCATAGAACAAGGCTTTTTAAAAAATGATAAAAACCAAGGAAAATGGTTAGACTGCCCGAAACTTGAAGAACAATTGTAGATCATTTTAAAGTTGTTATATACCTGTTTTCATTAGAACTCACAGGATTTAAGTCACTTTGATTGTGTTACTGAAAGGTGCGTGAACTGGATAAGATCAAATAAGGGGAACCTTTGCCAAGAACTTAAACTAAAGCTTTTGGGAGATTCAGAAACCATTTAGTTAATTTAGTTGTTATGTTTGGGTTCTTCTGCATGTCTTGATTTTAGCCAGGCCCATAAGCAGAATAGTAAAATATTTTTATCCCTTTGACCAAGCAGTTAGGGTCTTGGGGGTTACTTCCATTAGGAGTGGAAATTTGATGATGGTTTCAATTCTGATACAAACCTGCCTATTTACAAGGAATGTACATCAAGTCCCGTTTCCCTGGTCACAGTGAGAATCAAACAGCAGGAGGCAGTTTCTTTGCTCACAGTTCCAAGATTCTTTCAGACAACACTTGGCTCTGGGCTTTTTCTCAGGACCATATTCCCAGTGCTTGTTTTAGCTGTCTCCTCTTATGTTCTAATGTTCCTGGGCTTTCTGCTGCTGCTCTTTGCACACACACTTCTCCACCAAAAAACAAAAACACAACACAACACCACCAAGGCCCCCTGCATTTGCATTCTGCCCCAGTGAAATCCCTCCATCCACGTAGCTTGGATTCCTGATCAACATTGCATGTGGCCTGTGTTTGGGTGGTGGCTCCTATTCTTTCAATATCTCATTCCATAAAGAAGCTTAATTGTTTTACATTTATTCGGAATGAAGGGCAGCTGTTACACGCACCAGACTCAAGGAGATTTCACTCAACACCTAGCATCACAAAATCAAAAAGGAGCCAAACTGCATGAAACTTCTAGCCCAAAGCAGCGAACCTAAAATATCTGGATTAGAGCCAGTAAAATAATATGGAAAAGTAACTCACAAATATCCTGTGATTAATCACTGCAAGTTTGCTCTGCAATTATTAGCCGGGATGTATTATTTGAAAGTTTAAGATATTCTGACATCTGCTATTTGTGATTTTCATAGATGTCAGCGCCAGAAGGGACCATTGTGATCATCTTGTCTGACCTCCTGTACCATAAGCACCCACTGGGAAAAAAGTGGTGGGTATTGAGCACCCACCAGAAGCCCCCCATTAGCTCCCCCACAGAACCTCCCGCCTGCTGGCAGGCCTCACAGATCATTGTCTCCCTCTCCGTCCCCGCACCTTCCACCCGCCATGAACAGCAGTTTTGCAGCATGCAGGAGGCTGGGAGGGAGGCGCAAGGAGTGAGTATGCAGCGCACTCAGGGGAGGGGGTGGAACTGGGCAGGGAGTGGCGGGGTGGTGGTGGGGCCTCAGAGGAAGGGGTGGAGTGGGGGCAGGGCCTGGGTCAGAGCTGGGAGTCGAGCACCCCCCAGCCCTTTGGAAAGTCGGCGCCTGTGTCCTGTACAACACAGGCCATAGACCTTCCCCTAGAGCATATATTTTCTTGAAAAACTTATCTTTTAGAAAAACATCCAATCTTGATTTAAAAATTGCCAGTAATGGAGACTCCACCAAAACCCTTGGTAATTGTTCCAATGGTTAATTACCCTCACGGTTAAAAATGATCACTGATAGGATAGATTCCCCTTGTGTGGAGTCCCCTTGACTTAATAGGACTTTGCATATTTGCAGGGGTCAGTGCTAGTGGATTCAGGTTCAGGAGTGGTGTCTATAACAATTCAGTAACATGTTATGTTGGTTCTGTATGACAGTGAGTAATAAGAGTTTCCAATATGAATAAAATTCCTATCCGTTTCATTGCACACGTTTGAGCTTATTTCTTTTTGTTGCGGAGGAAGTTGGCTGACATGACATGCAGGGCTGACCTTACCCATTCGCAAACTATGCAGATGTATAGGGCACCAGGAAACTTGGGGCACCAAATTGCCCCAAATTTCCTGGTGCCCTACGCAGCTGTGTGCTGCTCCAACGGCCAGCCCAATCCCCCGGCCGGCTGAGCCAGCCAGGAAAGTTGCCTCCGCCCATGCTCCACCCCTGCCCATCCTCTTCCCACTCCTGCTCTGCCCCAGTCCCGCCCCCACTCCTCCCCTTCCCCTGAACTATGTCCCGGGGGACTGCAGCAGGGGTCAGGCATGCCCTGCACTCACTGGGCAGAGAGAAGTGGAGTGACCTGGCCCCAGCCTGCTCCGCTCTGCCGGCTCCCAGCCGTGCTGCCAGTGAGTGCTGGGGGGCGGTTCCCTCTGACCCCCCAAGTCCCAATGCTGGGAGCCAGGGGAGCAGAGCAGAGAGGACTGGGGCCAGGGCACTCCACTTCCTGCTGCCCTGTGAGTACGGAGTCAGACCTGCCTTGCAATCACTGAGTGGCAGGAAGTGGAGTGACCCAACCTTCTCTGCTCCGCTCCTCCGGCTCGTGTTGGGGGGCGGTTCCCCCCCATCCCCAAAGCCTGCTCCTGCCTCCCGCAGACCTTGGGTGCAGCCCCCACCCCACCCCACGGAGGCCACAATGTCTAGGGATGGCCCTGGTGACATGAACATTCATCTTGACAGAACATGACCTACTAATAGTTCTATCATGGATAGAGATTAGTTGTGACGTTAATGCTCATCTTGTTTTTAGCTTGAGTCAAAAGGAGTAGAGGATAGAAATTACTTATACGAATAGAGGAAGCAATAGATTGTGTTAACTCTTTGGCTAGAAGCATATCCATTCATCCTAAAACTCCAAATCACATCATTAGAAAGACAAATAGTTAGATGTGTTTTAAAACAATTTCCATAATTTAAAATATTTCAGCAAGTTAAGAAATCCAAAAACCTGGAGTGAAAAAGCCAGGCTCTTAAGCTTTACCCACCTTTAGCAGGATACATTCTCCTTGGGTACATCTGTATGTTAATAGGATGTGCAGACATAAGCAGATGTTGCATGTCATCCTGATGATCTATCAAGTCCGGAAAATACACAGGAAGAGCGTGTGTGCCGAAAGTCACAGAGAGAAGAGAATGACATTTTATTTTGTTCGACTTTCAACTTCTTACCAAATAAAAGCTAAACTTTCTCCCATGTCAGCTGGTTCTTTCCAATTAGAAAATAAAGAATTTTTGGACATTTCCAAATGGGCACTGTTAAACCTGCCTGTCCCCAACTTCTCCAGGATAAGGTATTCTGAATTAATCTCATTCCACATGTTCTAGTAGGGAGAAAATATGTTTGAGGTAGAGTTCAACACTTCTTAAAAAATGACCCATACTGTGGAGTTCTGTTAAAATCAAAGATCTTGTTCCTCCAATTCAGAGAGGATGAGGAAGCATTGTACAGAAGATGTAGTAAAATAAGGAATTTCTGTGTAGGAGGTTCTCTCACCCCACTGAAATCAATGGAAAAATTTCCATTACTTCAATAGGACCAAGATTTCCCCCCGGTGTCCACGCCTCACAGCCAACTGGTCCCACAACACATCATATATGAACATGAAAGCTGAATGAAGAAGTTGTCATTAATGAACATTTTCCTTGCTACAGTTATGTTGTTGTTTAAACACAGTTTCTACACGGGGTATCCAAGACACATCACAAAGTAACTATTTAAATAATGATACTGCATGTGAGCTAATATAACATCCAATATATGCTTAGCAAACAGTGCTCATAGCTGAGCATGCTCAGCCCACAGCGTCTGATACTGGAAATTAATTTCAGGAATTTGGGGAATTTTGTTTAGCTGGTGGAAACAAGGAAGAGAGTCACCACCATATGACCAACCATTTCTTCATGGTAGTGTATGCAGCACCTTTTGAGAACTGCAGTATCAGTGTTACTCAAAATAGAACACTGCCTCCTATAGCATCATGTGAACAGTACTCATCTCATCATTCAGATACTTAGGCCTAGTCTTCACTTACCGGCTGGTCCGGCGGCACGCCATCGATGTTCTGGGATCGATTTATCGCGTCTGGTTAAGACGCGATAAATTGATCCCGGATCGATCCCGGAAGTGCTCACAGTCGGCGCCGGTACTCCAGCTCGCCGAGAGGAGTACGCAGCGTCGACGGGGGGAAGACTTCCAGCCGCGTCTGGACCGCGGTAAGTCCGGACTAAGGTACTTCGAATTCAGCTACGTTATTAACGTAGCTGAATTTGCGTACCTTAGTCCGAAGTCCGGACTAAGTGGGGACCAGCCCTTAGCATGTTAGCACTAGCAGATTTTTCAGGTTATCATGATAATAAATTTTAAAAAAATATCACATACTTGGTTCATGACTTGGATTGATTAAATCAGAGAAATAAAGCGAACAAAAATAAGTGAAGTGTCAATCAATGGTCAACAATGGACTTTCTTTCAAGACAAAACTCTATCGGCCAGGAAAATGCAATAAAACAAGTAAGCTGTAAAGCTCGGATCTGGATCCAGGCCTGATTAAATCAACATCATATACAGCTAGGAGACCAAGCCACAAAATTCCTAGCAGGATTAGAGTTAAATTTCCATAGAGCTCAGGGTTGCGTGGAGCCGCAATTTCTGTTTGGGCCTATCTCTAAAAGTATAGAAATATTAAATAAAGTAAAATGTACGAACCTTAAAAGTTGAGTCTTTTACCTTTATTGCAATTTTTGTATTTCTTCATTCCCTCCTTCTCTAAGACTGTCTACACAACACAGCTTTTAGTAACACAGCCATATTGACACAGCCATATCGCTAAAAGTCGGGCAGTGCAGCCACTGTTTGTCAACACTTTTGCTGACTTCCACCCCCAATGAGCGGTGTTCACGTTATCGACAGGAGAGCACTCCTGCCGACAACGCGTTGTTCACACTGACACTTGCCACGGAAAACCTTTTGTCTTTCAGGGAGGGGGGAGAAGGTGTTAGCACCTCTGAATGACAAAAGTTTTATCGCTCAGTTGCTAGTATAGACATAGCCTTAAACCTTCTACCTTCTCTTTGCTCTTCCATCCATAACAGGAATGGAGCCCATAGCACAAATGGCTCCATTAGAGAAGTTTGATTTTGACAACTCAGGCAATTGATCTTATAGGATCTGAAGATCTGAGTTATTCTGGATGGCTATCGGTTTAACAGAGAAAGTACAAGAATACCAGGTAAATGCCCTGATACTTGCCACAGGGGATGCTGCTGCTGCTGCTATGTGCCCTACCTCTTATGGCTGAGAAAAAGAAAGAATACATCATAATGAAAGAGTCTTTTGATTCATAGGCAGCCAGCACATTATATATGAAAGGACCAAATTCAATAGGAGCTGTCAGGAACAAAGGCAAACAACTGAGACTTATTACAGCAGTTCATAGTGTTGCTGAACACTGAAAATATGGACTATTATTTAAAGAAGAACTAATAAGAGACAGGATAGCTGTTGGCATCAGAGACACCATTTATCAGCATGGCTTCAGTTAGACCCAGATCTTATATGAGCAAAAGCTATAGCAAAAATGAGAATGCAAGAAATAGCCACGTGATTTACATGCTAGTAGCATAGGGGAGACTGCATCAGACAATATTGACACAGTAAAGAGAAAGGACACATGTGAAAGGAGCAGTCAGACCAAATTTACAACGTAAGAACAGTGCACCACTAGAGAGTGGGAGACCAAAGAGCCCTAATAAGATGGAAGGTTGGAAAAGCTGTGGAAGATGTAGTAAGACACCAAGCCACAACTGGCAATAGTGTCCAGCAAAAGAGGCAGAATGTAGGAGATGCCACAAAATGAGACATTTTGTAATAGCGTGTAGGCCCCCAAGAGAAATGGAAACAATCCAAGAGGAATGGCAATCCGCATATGACAATGAATCTATACTTCTAGGGACTATATCCACAATACAAAGATAACACCTTGGTACACAAGCATGAATCAAAACAGTTGAAACCTTAAATTTAAAATGAATACTGGGGCAACATCACTATAATTCCAAATTAAAGAAAAGATTCTACTCAATGCTGGGATGGAGATCTGCAAAGACCAAAATCAAATTTTATATAGGACTACAACCATTATACTCAATGTTTGGGACCAGTTCCTTGGGAAACTGGAGAAATGACAGAAAGTTCTTCATCAAATAATATAAGCAACACAAGGACTTGCAACTCCCCTACTAGGTTTGCCAGTAATACAAGGACTATGCCTAGTAGAGAAACTGGGATCTATTAATGGAAAAAACAAACTACACAGGTGATGTATTCATATGTCTTCACAGGAAAGAACTCAGGAGAGTACAAAATAAAACTGGTGCCATCAACAACTCCCTTTAGTCTCACAGCCCCACATTGCATCCCTATATCCTTGTTTGACTTCCTGAAATTAAAGAGAATAGAAAATAAGGGGGTTATTTCCCAGATAGAAGAACCCACTGACTGGTGTGAGGGATGGCTGTAGTACCAAAGCCCAATGGCAAAATCCATATTTGTGTGGACCTTACACAAATTAAAGCATTTGCAGAGGGGAAAAAATACATGCTCCCCACAGTATGTCAGACATTACCTTAGTTTTCAGAAGCCAAGCTCTTTTCAGAGTTACACATTACAGCAGTCTTCTGGTAAATCCCCCTTGCTAAAGAATCTATACTATTAACTACATTCATCACCCCCGTTTGAATGTTTCAGTTGTCTTCCATTTGGCATGCCTTCAGCATCAGAACATTTCCAAAAGAGAATCTTTCAGGTTGTGTCAGGTTTGCCTGGCATCCTTTGTCATGCAGATGATTTGTTGGCATATGGCAGAGATAAAAATGAACATAATGAGCAACTACATGCAGTTCTGAGATGCGTCCAACAAGCCAGCCTCATTCTGAATGAGAAAAGTGAATTTGGAAAGGAGCAGATAAAATTTGTAGGACACATAATTGGCAAACAGGGAATTCAGCTGGACTCAGGCAAACTGAAGGCATTACTCATTTTACACAAACCCAAAGATGTTTCCGTAGTAAGAAGATTCCTAGGCATGACAAATAAGTTTGGGAAATTCTTACCAGGTTTGTCTCATCTAACAAAACCCTTAAGAGATCTCCTTAATGGTCACAAAATGTGGACCCAGAATAGCCCACAACAAAACTCTTATTTTATAAAATAAAAACTACAGACATCTCCACTGTTTGGCACAATAGCCTGTAAACTGTAGCAACAGATGTACCTTCACTTGGTTTAAGAGCAGAGCTCACACAAAAGCAGTCAGAAGGAAACCAGTAACCTGTTGCATTCATGTCAAGAAGCTTCACAGAAACCAATCAGCAGTATTGCTCAAATGGAAAAGAACACACTAGCAGTCACTTGGGCCTGTGAATGGTTCAGTGCTTGTCTGTTTAGCTTGAATTTTAACATACAAAACAGACCGCATTGGCATTATTGGGTTCAGAGACACTGAATGACCATCCACTTAGGACTCAAAGATTTCAACTACAGCTGATGCAATTTTCTTTCAACATTGACCATATAACCAAGGAAAGAACTCATAGCAGTAGACACTATCAAGAGCCTTGATTAAATAGCCACCAATAGAAAAAGAAGAGACTTTACTGAAACATGTCAAAGTCTACATTGACCTTGTTCTGGCAGCAATTCCAGCATCTGACAGCCAACTTGAGCAAATTAGAGATGAAGGATTAAAAAATGGCATTTGTCAGAAATTGACTCAATTCTGACAAAGAGGGTGAAGTCAAAGTAATCAGCTTCCAGCAGACCTACTACCATATTGACAGGTCTAAATGACCTTCACATGACTGGTGGCCTGCTTCTGAAAGGATGACACATACTACCTCACTATGGTACTTCAGAAAAAGATGCTCTCCAAAATCCTTGTGGGACACCAAGGCATAAACAAGCAACACTCTGTATGGGAGCCTGGTCCTAATAGGCAAATTCAGACCTTAGTAGAAGGCTGCATATGGAACAAGGAGACGAAAATAAAAGAAAACAAAGAGAGAAGCAAAAACAATCACTGGAACCATTACTCTCTACAATGCTACCTGACAGACTTGGCAGCAGGTAGCCACAGATTTGTTTTTCTGGAAAGAACACACATACATTATTGTATTCAATTGCTTTTCCAGATATATTGACTTGGCTATACTTACACAGACTTCATCCATAAAAGTCATCCAGAAATTAAAGTCAATATTTGGAAGACACGGAGTTCCTGAAGTCCTCGGATCTGATAATGGACCTCTAAAACACTCCTAGTATTTGCACTTTGATTTTGAACATCATAGTAGTAGTCCACATTACTCCTAATGCAATGTGGAGATGAAGAGAGCAATGCAGATTTTAAAAAGACATCTGCAAAAATCAGTGCACCCATTTAAAGCACTCCTGGCATATCAGTCAACATCTCTTGTGTCTGAAGCATCTCCAACTGAACTTCTGATGGGCAGATGACTAAGGATGCCTGTACACTTAAGCCCAAGTAGCCCAACATGGAGGAATTTTGAAAATTGGGTGCTGAAATAAAAATGCAGGAGCAACTAAACTTCAGTGTTCAGCACAGAACAAAAGCACTCTCTGAACTGAGGCCAGGGAACAAAGTTTGGCTCCAAAACTCCCAGACATTTGGAGCTGTTCAGAACTTGCAGAAACCCCCCAGATACTCCCTAGTGGAGACTCCAAAAGGACTTCTCCAGAGAAATCAGGTTCATCTACAATATTTCCCAACACAATGAATAAAAGATCTGGAACCTGCAACTGGGTCAGGAAGTGTGCCCTCTCCATATGAAACTCAACACACAAACTCAAGAGAAGTGAGACCATAGTCTGGAAAACTGATCAGTCCCTCTCCAAGACTTAATCTTTAGAATAGTGTGGAAGGAATATTTAAACACAATTGATAAGGAGACAGAACAGAAAATCGTTTTAAGGCATTTAAGTTTATTCTAAATTATTGTATGCATATTCTTTGGTTTATAAATTTAAGTTTTAGTCTTTTATAATAAAGAAAGGGAGCTGTGGAATGGTTAGAGAGTTCTGGTCCACCACAGTTACCTGAGAGGACTAGGATAGGTTGCAGTGAAGAATTTACCAAATGTAGGAACTTCCTGGTTAAGAAGTTCTCTAGTTGCTGCGTAAAGCATGGATCTTTGTGTTTATGTGCTCACGCTATACTTCCCATGTCAGTCAAGAGCTACTAGCAGTGTTGATTTGTGCTTGGCACCAGAATTTTATACACAGCTCTCTCCACAAGTTGAAAAAGAGGGAAACAATGATCTAATTACGGGGTTAGATTTCTCATTGGTAAAATCAGCAGGATTCTGAAAACAACAAATTTAGCATCTAGAGGCATTCTTTTTTTGTTAATTGATCTCCAGAAAATAAGGTTTCTGCTTGATTCTCATGGGTGACATAGGATCAAATGTTTTTATAGACTCTAGCAATGCCTCCATGATGTATTTGATACAAGAAGGTGTGAAACTGTGGATTTTAAACATCCAAGCCTACCTTGCTGGGTATCTTTGTATACATTATGGCTCTAAAAACACACACAAAATATGGTGGAGCGGTGGTAAATGATTAACAAGAGTCACATAAGAAAGGGTTATGGAAGATAGTCTGTTTGATGAGATTAAGTTACCTCATCTCAAAAATCACCTTTTGAGCCATAGCCATTGACCTTTTTCTTACAGAGCAGGCACTAGACATTGTTTCACTTTAGGCAGACCAAGTTCCTCCTCCCTCCACACTCCCTCCCAAAATGTCCCAGCTCATGAGAGTTGGCTGGTCCAGAGGCAGGATGGCTGGACAGCTCAATGTCCTAGTGTAGCTCCTTCGCTTTCTGCCTAGGAGTGAGGAACAGCTGAACTAAACAGCTCTTAAAATTCAGCACCCTAGGCAATCACTTATGGGTAGCCCTAATAACAGCCCTGCTTACTAATACACTTAGCTACAGGGTTAGGTTGATGTAAGTTGCCTTGAATCAACCCAGCTGTTCAAGTGTCTTCATTTAAATTTGGCTCTTGCCAACGTAAGTGCCTTTATACACTGATTTAGTAACGCCACCGCCCCAAGTGACAGAGTCACGGTTGATATAATTAGGTTGCTGTAGTGTCAGTGGCAGCACTGTGTTGCTTATGTCGACGCTTACTGGCTATCAGGAGCCATCTCGCAATATTCCATATTGACAATAAAATTGATACAAGCACTCCTGGTGAGGGCACTCACTGCTGATACAAGGAGCCAAGTGTGCACACACACAAGCGATCTAATAACTGCGGTAGCTGTATGCCAATGTAATTTAGGTCAACAATTTTGGAGTGTAGACATGGCCTTAGAGAGATCAGCAGAATTAATACAGCAATGGAAGAGTGAGCTGGATTCTATTCTTTCACATGCATTGTTAACATAATAGTTAACTACAATCCATTTGCAGAATGTTTGTTACTAATGTGAAACAGAACATAGGCTTTCCCCAAGGCAGGATGATTAGGGCAGTAGCTTGGGATACCTGGGTTTAGTTCCTGCTTTTGCCATAGACTCCCTGTGTCACTTTAGGCGAGTCACTTATCCCTTTAGGCCGAAGGTCCCCACTTGCAAAATGGGGATAACAATATTTCCCTACCTCACAGGGGTGTTGTGAGAATAAATATATTAAAATGTTATGAGGCGCTCGGATCTTATCACAAAAAGCAGGCCAATGATGGGCCACAGATGCCAGGTTGAATTTTCAGGAATGGCAGTGAGAAAAGTCACCCTTTTTTCTTATAAGATGAACAAATTATATATGAAAGTCACTGAGACACAATGAAAATTGAAGCTTCTATTGCCATTTTTCAGAGCTAAGCCACTCTGTCAGGCTGTATCTTCTCAGAACACCTCTTAGAGAAACAGTCCCTCATAGACAGAGCTATTCTGACTAATTTTTTTTTTAAAGACATACCTCAGAACTTAGAGTGGTCTCATTCCAGAACCGTACAACTGAGTTTCCATTTTGAGTGCCTTATAGAGCTGCTGACTGCATCATACAGGCGAGTGCTGGAAACCCACAGCATTGAAAAGTCTGTGGTTATGTCTACACAGGAATGAAAAACACATAGCTGGCCCAGGTCAGCTGAGTTGCGCTCATGCGGTTTGAGTTCTGGGGCTGAAAAAAAATCACTGTATAGATGTTTGGATTCTAGTCTGAGCCCCAAGATCTACACAGTGATTTTTAGCCCCACAGCCCGAGCCCAAATCAGCTGACCCAGGCCATCCATGCTGTGGGTCTTCAGTCCATGTGTAGATGTACCCTCTGACAACCAGATGTACGGGTTAAATGCTCTTTGTCTGGTAAGAGGCATGCAGATTTCTTGAACACAAAAGGCTATCACTTCCAAAGTTCTGGATCACATCACATTCTTAACAGCAAGATAAATGCAATTGCAGTTGTGGAGTACTGGTGAGAGTAAATTGTCAAAGGAGGACATGGGAGATCTGCATACAAGCCATGTCATTTGTTGAGGGGATTTCTACATCTACTTCTCACTTAGAGTTTTGAAAACTGCACCTCTGCATATGTGTATCACCACATCATCATTATGCCTACTTCTATTTTTAGATGTCAGTAAAATTCAAATAATCAACTGCCCATGAGGGCAGTGCAAGTCAAGGAAAGAGAATTCTAATGTACATAGTAGCATGGCTGCCTGAACCAGAACTCCAAATCTGAAATGTAAAGTCAAGATCCAGATCTTCACTCTTGTACTAAAACAAACCCAAAACTAGAATCCCAAACCTGAACACAAAGCTTGGAAAAGTTGGGATCAAAATCCACAGTTTGGACTTGGGGGTTGCTGTTATTACATGGGTAATGCCTGAAGTGTGCTAGGGACTTTATAGAAATGTAAGAGAGAAATGGCCCTGGTCCTAAAGGGCTTTCAGTGTAAAACCCAGATCCAGCAATGAGCTCCATGAGGACAGGCCCCTGAACCGAGTTCCACTGCTGGCAAGTGGGGCTCATTGAGAGCACTGGGATCGGCTCATTGCAGAGCCGGCATCTAAGTTAAGACTTCCTTTGCCCGATGTTCAGTGGTGTAGTTCTAGTCAAGTCAATTGAGCTATGCTGATTTACCCAGCAGAGGATCTGGCCCAGTGTTGCAAATAACAGGTGGCTCAGAGGGAGGTCAGAGAAAAGGAAGAACCAGGGTTACAATCAGGGCCGGCGCAACCCATTAGGTGACCTAGGCGGTCACCTAGGGCACTACAATTTGGGGGGGGGCGGCAACCGCGGCGGTATTTCGGCGGCGGGACCTTCCGCTGCCTCTGTGGGAGGCGGCATTTCGGGGCGGGACCTTCCGCCGCCTAGGGCGTCAGAAAAGCTGGCGGCGCTCCTAGTTACAATTAAGATAAGATTGCTTGTTACTTTTTACATATGTCTAATATTTTAAACTATTTCATATAAGCAATCACCTATATAAAGTGTTAATTATTTCACACTCACACATACCTATTTATCGATTTAAAAAATCCAGTGTAAACATGCCCACGCTTGGGCTCATGCTTCCAGCACATGACCAGAACTCCCACAGCTAACAAGTTCCAATGAGTGGACTTCTGTCCCCCACCTCCACCCCCATGTACACACCCAAGCAGGTTGCTGTGCCCCTGCTGAATGGGTGGCAGCAGCCCCCCGGCTGTCAGTTTCTTTTCCTCCCTCCCTGTAGCGGAGCACCCAGTGACTGCTGCTCCTTCAGCTGTCATTTCAGATCAGCCTAGAGCTGGTGAACTCAGATTTCCCTGGGGTTTACCCTCAGGAATCATATTTATCTGCCTCAAATTCTGTCAATTTAAAAAAAGTTTTTAGGAAGGGAGACAGAGAAGGAAAGTTGATGTTATGCTCTGTATGGCACTTGGTGTCACACTCAGCCTTAGGTCATCTTTTCCTACTTACTTCTATTGATATTTGAACCTAACAATTACTCTGTGTGTCTCTTTCAGAGCTGTCAGTTCAGCATCAAACTGTCATGAGTCTGAACTCTGCTCCCTCAGTGCCTCATCGCAGAGCCCTCGATTGACAGGCTTCCTGTGGTGCATGTATGTGATTGGCACAGTACCCTGCCAGGAATTTTCTGCCTTCAGATCATGGAGTGATTTCACCTTGAGGTGTTTTAAGGCACATTTCCCCTCACATCACAAGGCAATGGAAAATATTGGGTCCCAAAGCTTCCAGCTTTTTGCCAGCTGAAGTGCAGAGTAGCAATGCAGAACATCATCACGGGAGTGGGAACCAGCAACAATGGTCCTTTACCTAGTCTCAAATCTCCAGTATGTGGTCCCTGTCTCCTCCTTACAGGGCTTCTTTGCTGTTATATAACTGCAGGTTATATTCAGATGCTGCCTTACAAATATCTTAACCCATAGTACCTGGGCAATAGATAGCAGCTCTGCAACCACAAAAAAACAAGATAGAGAGATGTGGACATCTATGCACTATCCATGTTCGACCTGCTCTTTACCTCATCTCTACATTCATAACTTGTCCATTGTTATCTTGTTCTTTGTAAACAGTTCTCTGGGTGTTCCCTTCCCTTGTCTTAGCTAGCCCATTCTGACTCTTAGCTCACTGATCCATTTACCTATCTTAGCACAAACATTCTGTTTTCAGCCTGCTAATCTATTTACCTCCTTAATCCTGTCTTCCAAGAAATGAGGCCTCACCCATATTTTCTCACTCATGTCAAGCCAGGCCTACAAGAAGTGGGGAAGAAATTTTTTATATAAAAGAAAGTAAATCTCCTCCCCACACTAGAAAAAAAAGTAAAAAGTGTAAATGAGAAAGGGTAAAACACCCTCTTGCTATCAATGTTTTTCAAAGTCACTTTTTCCCCTTCCTTTCCTCCAAGTCTCCAATCTCCCGCAGTGGAAAAGGTGGGATGGGGGAAAAACAAGAGAAGGGGGACACAAGAGAAAACAAAATGAATTTTTCTCTAAACTAAAACCAAAATATATATATTAAAATAGTCATTTCTTGTCAAGAAGTTTCATTCAGTTTTTTTCAATCCAAAATAAAATAAATAAATAAATAAAACAAAACCCCCAAAACTACTCTGGAGAAAAACAAAACTGAAATTAGAAGTGTTTTGTTGGAGACCAGTATGGGGCCAAATAAGATGGCTGCCTGAAACCTGAGTTCTGAGGGGATAGTGAACCAATCTGCCCCCCATCAACTCTCAAAACCTGCTAAACGCCCCAAGAAAACAGAACACAGAGTTGCAGAAAATAGATTCTCCAAAAATCAGAAAATTTAAAAAGATACGTGTAGCATTGCACTCCATATATTTATGGAAATATGCTTATGAGTGTAAATATAATGTCACTGGAATATGATTTATGCAAAAGGTCTCTTGTAAGGTATCATTACAAAGCTTACAATCTACTGACTGTGGTCATCCTATCTGTATAAATGTATCATTCTTGTATCTGAAACTAGAAAGATGAAATATAACTGAGGTCCTATTGTAATTATGCAAAGTGTGGGCCATTAATGCTGGGTTGGAATCTTGATGGCTCCCATCAACTAGGACAATTGGTTGTAAATGGCTCTGTTTACTTGCAAGCCTTCCTGTGAGTCGGGCCAAGAAGAATGAAGACTTGGGTCTCGCAGGACATGTGACCATGTCTCCTGGTACTGGAATCCATCTTAAATCTGGTGCTTTTCTATTTAGAATGATGGGTGGGGACCCAGAGAGACAAAAGATTCCTGCCTTGTGCCAAAGCTATAAAAGTGGGTGGAACAGAACAAAGGGGGCTGACAGTCATGAGAAATCCCCTAGTTACCACCTGAGCTGGAACTAACAAGGATTGTACCAGGGAAAGGATTGGGCCCAGACTAAGACTAATCTGTGAAAGAAGCTTATTGGAACATCTCTGGAGGGTGATATTTACCTGTATTCAAGTATCAGGGGGTAGCCGTGTTAGTCTGTATCTACAAAAACAACAAGGAGTCTGGTGGCACCTTAAAGACTAACAGATTTATTTGGGCATAAGCTTTCGTGAGTAAAAACCTCACTTCTTCGGATGCATATAGTGAAAGTTACAGATGCAGGCATTATATACTGACACATGGAGAGCAGGGAGTTACTTCACAAGTGGAGAACCAGTGTTGACAGGGCCAATTCAATCAGGGTGGATGTAGTCCACTCCCAATAATAGATGAGGAGGTGTCAATTCCAGGAGAGGAAAAGCTGCTTCTGTAGTGAGCCAGCCACTCCCAGTCCCTATTCAAGCCCAGATTAATGGTGTTGAATTTGCAAATGAATTTTAGTTCTGCTGTTTCTCTTTGAAGTCTGTTTCTGAAGTTTTTTTGTTCAATGATAGTGACTTTTAAATCTGTAATAGAATGACCAGGGAGATTGAAGTGTTCACTTACTGGCTTATGTATGTTACCATTCCTGATGTCCGATTTGTGTCCATTTATTCTTTTGCGGAGGGACTGTCCCGTTTGGCCAATGTACATGGCAGAGGGGCATTGCTGGCACATGATGGCATATATGACATTAGAGGATGTGCAGGTGAATGAGCCCCTGATGGTGTGGCTGATGTGGTTGGGTCCTCTGATGCTGTTGCCAGAGTAGATATGGGGACAGAGTAGGCAACGAGGTTTGCTACAGGGATAGGTTCCTGGGTTGGTGTTTCTGTGGTGTCGTCTCCGACTCAAGGAATATTTTCAACGCACCACTGAACAGTGCACTGACCCACAGGAACCCTCCTACCAACACTACAAGAAGAAGAACTCTGCGTGGACTCCTCCTGACGGTCGAAATGACAGACTGGACCTCTACATAGAGTGTTTCCGCAGACGTGCACAGGCTGAAATTGTGGACAAACAACATCACTTGTCCCATAACCTCAGCCGTACAGAACGCAATGCCATCCACAGCCTCAGAAACAACTCTGACATTATCATCAAAGGGGCTGACAAAGGAGGTGCTGTAGTCATAATGAACAGGTCAGATTATGAACAGGAGGCTTTATTTGGGGTTTGGATTCCACTGGGAACTGGGTGTCTGGGTGCTGGAGACAGGAGTGGTTTTCAGTTAAGCCTGTTGCTTTGAGGGTGTGGTTCAGACCTGGGTCTGTGTTGCAGCAGGCTAGTGTGTCTGGCTCAACCAGGCAGGGTTCTGGAGTCCCAAGCCATCAGGGAAAACAGGATCAGAGGTAGTTTCAGCATGTCAGATGACAGTCCCAAGGGGGTCTCTGTGACTGAACCCATCACAATACCTCACTAAAAAGAATGTTTCTGGCTCACAGCATGGAGAAGCCTGTCAGGCTCCATGCGAACACATGGCAGCCAAATCAGGCAGAAATGGCTTAACTGAAGAAAAATTAAATGGCTACCAAAGCAGTCTTGAGATGATCTCTGTGTTTAAGACCCTGAGAGATGATTGGACAACCAAGCTTCTTGCAGTAAAGAAGGAAGTTGCTGACTTGGAAGAGAGAGTCACAGTGCTAGAGACTGGTCTAAAAGAAGCAAGTGAGAGAAACAGAGCGGCAGAGCCACATAGCACTGATGGAGCAAAGACAGAGAGATGCAGCTTAAACTGAATGATATGGAACATAGCACTGATGGAGCAAAGACAGAGAGATGCAGCTTAAACTGAATGATATGGAAAACAGATCAAAAAGGGACATCACAATTAAGGGACTGCCTGAGAATGCTGAAGTAGGAAACCCAAGGCAGCATGTAAAAACCTTAATTGTGAAGTTGTTACATCTGAGCCTTCTGGAAAAGGTAAAAGTGAAGAGAGCACACAAATCGCTGCTCCCCTGACCTTGGCCTCAATAATAATAATAAACCCAGACACCCAACTGTGAAATTTTCATGATTATCAGCAGAAAAAATTATGAAAAAAAGCCAGAGAGCATTCAGAGCTCATACTCAAAGGCCACAAGCTATACATTTTCCATGACCTTTCCACCGTAACTTTAACTTTGAAAAATCATGGAGCAGGTCCTCAAGGAATCCATTTTGAAGCTGTTGGAGGAGAAGACGGTCATCAGGAACAGTCAACATGGATTCACCAAGGGCAAGTCCTGCCTGACCAACCTGATTGCCTTCTGTGATGAGATAACTGGCTCTGTGGATATGGGGAAAAGTAGTGGACATGATATATCTTGACTTTAGCAAAGCTTTTGATATGGTCTCCCACAGTATTCTTGCCAGCAGGTTAAAGAAGTATGGATTGGATGAATGGACTACAAGGTGGATAGAAAGCTGGCTAGATCGACAGGCTCAACAGGTAGTGATCAACAGCTCATTGTCTAGTTAGCAACCAGTATAAAGTGGAGTGCCCCAGGGGTCAGTCCTGAGGCCGATTTTGTTCAACATCTTCATTAATAATGTGGATGATGGGATGGATTGCACCCTCAGCAAGTTCGTGGATGACACTAAGTGTGTGTGTGGGGGGGAGAGATAGATATGCTGGAGGGTAGGGATAGGTTCCAGAGTGACCTAGACAAATTGGAGGATTGGGCCAAAAGAAATCTGATGAGATTCAAGAAGAACAAGTGCAGAGTCCTGCACTGAGGATGGAAGAATCCCATGCACTGCTACAGGACAGGGACCAACTGGCTAAGTGGCAGTTCTGCAGAAAAGGACCTGGGGATTACAGCGGACGAGAAGCTGGATATGAGTCAACAGTGTGCTCTTGTTGCCAAGAAGGTTAATGGCATATTGGGCTGCATTAGTGGGAGCATTGCCAGCAGATCAAGGGAAGTTATTATTCCCCTCTATATGACACTGGTGAGGCCACATCTGCAGTATTGCGTCCAGGTTTGTGCCCCCCCACTACAGAAAGGATGTAGACAAATTGGAGAGAGAGTCCAGCGGAGGGCAACAAAAATGATTAGGGGGCTAGGGCACATGACTTATGAGGAGTGGCTGAGGGAACTGGGCTTATTTAGTCTGCAGAAGAGAAGAGTGAGGGGGGATTTGATAGCAGCCTTCAACTACCTGAAGGGGAGTTCCAAAGAGGATGGAGCTCAGCTGTTCTCAGTGGTGGCAGATGACAGAACAAGAAGCAATGGTCTTAAGTTGCAGTGGGGGAGATCTAGGTTGGATATTAGGAAACACTATTTCACTAGGAGGGTGGTGACGCACTGGAATGGGTTACCTAAGGAGGTGGTGGAATCTCCATCCTTCGAGGTTTGTAAAGCCCAGCTTGACAAAGCCCTGGCTGGGATGATTTAGTTGGTGTTGGTCCTGCTTTGAGCAAGGGGTTGGACTAGATGACCTCCTGAGGTCTCTTACAACCCTAATCGTCTAGGATTAACAAGAAAAGAGAGCTGGGGGAAATTACATCAGCACTCAGGAGGGCAGATGTCTGCTACAGATGTGGATTCCCATTTAAACTCTCATTCAGCTTCCAAAATCAGCATTATACAATAAGGGACTGTAAACTGGAAAAAAGTATGCTCCAGTCACTTGGGATAGAAATCCAAGTCTCAGGCGTACAAGACAACTCTCCAGAGATAGCAACTACAGAAAAGCTGTTGAAAAACTCTTGGCAGATGGTGAAACTCAGGAAAAAGAAGACAGGAAAAGAAAAAAGAAAAAAAAAGACTCTAAACACCATACTGGCAATGGCAGAAGTTGAAGCTGAACTAGATAACTCAGATACCTGACCAGTAATCCAAAAGCTAATCAGAAGCGACTTCTTGGGAGTCACCAGGAATTAACAGCTGAATAGTAACCATACTATTTTCTGTATAACATTATAAAGTTTACTTTAATTGGGATGATCAACTGGGGTGATCAGTTAATTGGGGTGATCAATGTGCTCTGTATTTTAAAAATACAGTAACTAAAGAATAATAAGCGGGGGGATTTCAAGGTTGGATGAGATTGGAGAAAATAGAGAGGGGAAGGGAAGGGAAGCAACCTTTAGGAGTTGTCGGTAACCGACCACCCACCCAAGAACTCAAATGATCAGATGGCAATCTATCCCTAAGGGTGAGGGTCACGGTACCATAGGTGGAGAATGTACCTCTTTTGAAGTGCAAGAGAAACAGTCCAAGTGCTTCTGGGGAGAAAACGGGGGTTTAAGGTTCAGCAAAGCAAAGTCGTTTGGGGACTGTTTTACAAGTTATGTTGGTATTTCATTTTTAGATTTAGAGTAAGGGGAATGCAAAAAAGGGGAAGGAACTGGGGAGGCAGGGGGGAATTAATACAAGAAGTGGATATGGAAGTTTGCAAAAACAGAAACCAAGGCATTCTTAGGCACAGAACAGAGAATGCAATGTAATTAGAAATGAGAGAAATTGGCAACACAAGGATATATGTCAATGTCATCAAACAGCTAAAGAATCACAATAAATTTCAGGTTTTTCCAGTAAGCTAAATAAATAGTTACTCTCAATATCTCTTCCTTTTAAATAACACCTTTGCCCGTTAAAGGGCTAAATGATGTCATCAAAAGGAAAAAAGCCCTGGTAGAACTTAAAATAGTTATTATACTTCAAGAAACTCATTTTCACACGGGACAAATTATGGGCATGAAAGATAACCGAAACAGAATGTCTGTTAATGAGTTAAAGAAAACATGCTGGCCGTCTGTCAGTCAGCAAGACAGCCGTACTATATTCGGCTCCCCTGGGCTACTCCCTACACTCCCATTCAAGGGGGGTTATCTGGGTCCCAGGTTCATCATCTGTCTCATTGGGATAAACAGCGAACAGCAGCCCCAGCAACTCCTTGGTGTCTGCAGCGACCGGCAGTTCTGGCAGTTCCTCCAGATCTCGGGCACTGCAGCGGTTGCTGTCGGGTCCGAGCTCCAGCAGCGGGTGAGATACTTCCTCCTCCTCCGGGAGCTCTTCTCCAACTGAGCTGGAAGTCCTGCCTTTTATACTTCTGGTTCCTGTCCTGCCCCTCTGCTTCCAGCGGGGCGGGTATGGGTGTCCTGGCTCTGCCCACCAAGAGGCAATCGCAGCTGTCCCTCCATCCATCTGGGAGGGAGGCCATGCCCCCTCACTACAAACTTCTTTAAAACACTGCAACACTTTGTGGAAGGGGAAAATTATACTTGAAGGAGACTTCAATTGCACACCAACTCCTTACTGGGACAGATCTAATAAAAAAAGACATTGGAAATGGAAAGCAGGTACAGCATTGACTTCTCAATGCCAATTATTCAATCCTTCACATTGCTGGAGTGAATTGCACCCAGGGGAAAGAGATTACACATTTCTGCACAAGTTCTGCAGAAACTTGAACATTACATGGTCAGATCATGCACCAGTGGAAGTAATATCTGATATCTTTGGGACCCAGCCCAGCTCACTTTATTGGAAAATTAACTGTTTCCTTCTCCAAGACAAAGATCAGGCTGCAGCAATTAAAGAGGACGTTGTTCAATATTTCCAGAGTAGGTGGAGGGTCCAGGCTCCCTACAGGAGCCCAGGCTCCCTGGGTGGCTCTTACCACTGCCCATCTCCAGCTTCTGGCATACCCTGGGACAGGACCTCAGGGGGGGAAGAGGAGGAGCAGGCGACAGGGCCTTCTGGCAAGTGTGGTGTAAGGCTCACCTCAGCCCCCACCCCCATCCCCACCCTGGGAAGAGGTGGCACCACCCCTGCACCTTGGGCTGCACAGAATCCAGGACAAATGCTGTCCCAGAATCATTTAGCCTGGGACCAGGACTTGAAATGCACATTTCAAGACTGTCCCACCCAATTAGAGATAGGTGGTCACCCTAGTGCCATGCTGTTAGGGGAGGAACTTCCACAACCTATGAAGGAAACTACTGTGGTTGTTCTCCAAAAAGATGGAAGCACCCTTATATTTTGCAATTCCCGTAGGCCCATATCTTTGTTGAATGATGACTAAGATTTTAGCAAAAATACTAGGTAGCCAATTGCAGTCTATGCTCTTGGTTTATATGAATCCAGATCAAACTGGATTCATTAAGGATAGACAAATGTTGGACAATATTTGGAGAGCACTTGGAATCATCCATAATGCTAGTTCAAAAAAAGATCCAATTATCTTGTTATCACTAGATGCACAGGAAACCTTTGACAGAACAGAGTAGAACTTTCTGTTTCAAGTCCTATACCACATAGACTTTGGCCCCCAGTTCCTTAATGGATAACTGCCCTTTACACGATCCCAAAAACAGCCCTGTGAGTTAATGGGGTTAAATCTCCCCTTTTTGAATTACACAGAGGCCGGGCCGGTGCAACCACTAGGTGAACTAGGCAGTGGCCTAAGCGGCAAGTGGTTGGGGGCGCCTGGGGCCGTCCTCAGGCATAGGCAGCTGGGTAGGGTACCTGAAAATTCGGGGCACCACTGGGTCTTAGTGTCCACCCTACTGGTTTTCCTATCCCTGTTCTGACCCTTCCTGCAGGCTCTGAGTCTTCCTGGGAAGGGGATCTAGTAGTTAAAAAAGAAACAGTCTCCAGCCTGCCAGACCTATTAGCACAACACTGAAACGGTTAAAGAGCCAATCAAGGGGTAATGAAGACATTTAACAGGCATTTGCCAACCCTCAGGTATCTACTGCCAGTTTCCGAATGTACTGACAAAAACAGTTGTGCATGACTGTAATATTTATTCAGAACATGTCAGTCTACAGGACCTTAGTCTAAAATTTGCTTTAAAAATATTTCGTTGGTGAAGATTATAAAAATCACATCTCTAAAAAATCCTTGCATAGATTTTTAGATGCACAATCAATCATCTTTAGCCTTAAATGCTTGGATCTTCAGACATATGGTTTTTAAAATAAATTCTTCAAAAGACCACCCTTATCTAAAATACACATTTTAATTACTATAGAAATAAAACTTATTTCCAAAGTCTTCCTGTCCTTTCTGTCCATCCATTTCTCCCTTCCCCCTCCCCCCAATTGAAGGAAGCAACAGCCCTTTGCTTCCAGCTGCAAAATCAGTACCTTAGTAAGATATAAAATCCTTTGTTATGCCTAAAATCTTTGGAAACATATTTTTTAAAGTTGGTGAAATTTCATAAACATGTGTATTGTTATGGAGATCACACACAGTAAATTAGTGTTCCCTTTTTCTAAAAGCAATGAACATTGTTATGAACACACTAAACCTCTGTGACTGATTAATTTAAAATAATGTCTGTTTCAGTGAGTTAAATATGTAGTAATCTGGAATGATTACTTTATGAAGGCTTAAGAGTACATTTAAAATATAAAATCAGCTTAGAAATACTGATTAAGAAAATGTCAAACAGAAGAAGAACTGCATCATGTATTCCATAATATTTAATATTGTATTTAGCAAGATAGCTGATTCACCCTTACTACAAAGGGTTTGCAAATAAATGACTGACAAACTTCAGGGCATATCAAAAAAAACTGTGACTGACATTTTTTATTCCCAAGTTTAGTGCTTTTAATTAGGTACCTTCTGCATGTCCATTCTGCGTGAGGGAGAGGATACAGGGGTCTCTGTGGGGAACTGTGACTCTCCGCCACCGTGACGGGGGCCGGGCATCTTGTTGTTCTTTCTGCCTTGTCCCCCCGCCCCTGCCCCCGCTGGGCTGCAAGCTCAGGCTGCCTTCGGGCATGGGGCACCAGTTTAATAATACTACATAGGGCTTACGGGGGCGGTGAGCCCCAGCCATGAAGGAGCCAGTGTGGCGCAGGGGGGCAGGAGCCCTGCAAAGGCAGTGGCGCCACTAGCGGGGAGCAGCCGCACCCCCCCCCTCCTGCCCAGACTGCGGCCTGGTGCCCCCCTGGGGGGCACCTGCAGACTGCAGCAGATGTATGTGGGCAGAGGCCCCTGTGTACCCCCCCCCAACTCCCCCCCACCACGCTTAGGCTCTGCGGCTCCTGGGCATGTGAGCAGCCGCTGGGGCGCAGGGGCCTGAGACTGCTCTGGGAGGGGGAGGGGTGGCGGTGGCTCACACTCCCGGGAGCCGCAGAGCCCGAGCATGGCGAGGGGGAAGCCGGGGGGGTGGTGCACGGGGGCCTCTGCCCACATGCATCTGCTGCAGGAGCCCCCAGAAGGCAGCTCCTCCCTGCCAAGCTGCTGTAGCAGCCCAAGCCTGGCAAAGCCAGTGAGTGGACTTGGGGTAGGGGCCACCGGGGTGGGGTGGGGAGGGCTCGCTGGGAGGCTGTGCACCCTCCAGGGGAGTTCATGGGGCGGGGAGTGGGGAACCTGGTCTGGGGAGCAGCCCCTGGGGTCTATAAAGGCTCGTTGGGATTTGTCCCACAATGAACCGATGTTACGGGGGGGTGGAGGGGGACGCAAGGTGGAAGTTTTGCCTAGGGCGCAAAATATCCTTGCACCGGCCCTGCATAGAGGGACTAGTCAGGGATGTCCATGGTCTCCTTTATTTTGCATTGGCCATGGAGACTCCAACACAGAAGATAAAGACCAGTGGATCTATCACAGAAATAAAACTTGCAGAAACACATGAAAAACAGCACTATATGCAAAGGATGTAATATTTTTAATGTAAACCAAACATTTCCCTAAAATTAGTTTCTAAAAGACATCCAGGATTTTCGGAAAGCATCTGGATTTAAAGTAAATTATACCAATTCTGAAACATTAGCTATAAATTTGCCAGACTCGCAAAAGTCACTGCTCTAGAAAACATTTGGATACAAATGGGCAACAAATTCTATAAGATACTTAGGAATTCAAATCTTAAACAACCCTAGAAGAGTTCTGTGATTTAAATGTCAAACCACTACTTCAGCAAATGAAAAAGGACCTGAAGTGCAGAGAGATCTCTTGGCAGGGAAATATAGGCTAGCCACAGTCAAAATTAATATTCTGCCAAGGATATCTTCCTTATCTGGAAAAAGAATGAGGAGTACTTGTGGCACCTTAGAGACTAACAAATTTATTTGAGTATAAGCTTTCGTGAGCTAAAACTTACTTCATCGGATGCATGCAGTGGAAAATACAGTAGGAAGATATATATACACAGAAGACATGAAAAAATGGGTGTTGCCATACAAACTATAAAAAGAGTAATCAGTTAAGGTGGGCTATTATCAGCAGGAGAAAAAAAACTTTTGTAGTGATAATCAGGATGGCCCATTTCCAACAGTTGACAAGAAGGTGTGAGTAACAGTAGACGGGGTGGAAATTAGCATGGGAAAATAGGTTTTACTTTGTGTAATGACCCATCCAGTCATTATTCCCAGTCTTTATTCAAGCCTAATTTAATGGTGTCAAGTTTGCAAATTAATTCCAATTCTGCAGTTTCTCATTGTAGTCTGTTTTTGAAGTTTTTTTGTTGGAGTATTGAGACTTTGAGGTCTGTAATCGAGTGACCAGGAAGGTTGAAGTGTTCTCTGACTAGTTTTTGAATATTATAATTCTTGACATCTGATGTGTGTCCATTTATTCTTTTGCTTAGAGACTGTCTGGTTTGGCCAATGTACATGGCAGAGGGGCATTGCTGGCACATGATGGCATACATCACATTGGTAGATGTGCAGGTGAATGAGCCTCTGATGGCGTAGCTGATGTGATTAGGTCCTATGATGGTGTCCCCTGAATAGATATGTGGACAGAGTTGGCAACGGGCTTTGTGCAAGGATAGATTCTTGGGTTAGTGTTTTTGTTGTGTGGTTGCTGGTGAATATTTGCTTCAAGTTGGGGGGCTGTCTGTAAGCGAGGACTGACCTGTCTCCCAAGATCTGTGAGAGTGAGCAATCGTCCTTCAGGATAGGTTGTAGATCCCTGATGATGCGCTGGAGAGGTTTTAGTTGGGGGCTGAAGGTGATGGTCAGTGGCATTCTGTTACTTTCTTTGTTGGGCCTGTCCTGTAGTAGGTGATCATTACAGAAGGATTTTGAAATAAAACCCTAGCAGGAACACAGAGGATGTTGTTAGAGTTTATATGGAACAAAAAAAGATCAAGAGTGAGAGCAGTTACTTTGTACAGACCCATTAAGCAGGGTGGAGTAACTGTTCCAAATAGTCTATAGTACTATCCAGCCAGCCAGCTCAAAGCAGTAGTGATTGGGAGCACTCTCACCCAGCCAAACACTGGGTCTTTATTGAACAAGAAAATTGTGGCAGTGTAAACATCGCTAGGCTACCATGGTTTAATAAAACACACACACACACCAGAAATATACACACATCCTTTAGCAAAGGCTGCTCTGTAGGTTTGGGATAGAACTAGAGATAAGATCAGTTTTTTTCCCCCAATCAACGACACCCACTGCAAATAATCCCGATCTTAATCCAAATCACAAACCAGAGAGCTTCAAAGATCGGGAGAGCTAAGGAATACACACAAATTGGACAGCTATTCAGTAAAGAAACATTTCTAATTTATTTAGAGATCAAAACTAACTTTAACTGGTCCACTCTCCCCTGGTACCAGTACTTTCAAGTCAGGCACTATGTTTCTCAACTTTCTAGAAAACCTGTTGTATACAGAAAGGTAACTTTAATAGAAGCAATGGCATCTGGTCAATTAGGACTGGGGTTCCCAAACTTTTTTCCCTGGGGCCCACCTGTGAAGCTGCAATAGGGACTACAACTCACCATTAACATTTCTTGAGGAAAAATTTTAATTACATACATATAAACTATAACACTGTAAACAAAATGTACATGTTTCCTTTTCATTTTAATGTAAACAATTGTAACAGTAGAAATCCCTGGCAATATACACTCAAAGAAATGCTTTAAGATCTTTGAAACCAAACAGTTTTAGTAAAACTACACTTTAAAAAAAATATGTCGTGTTCAAACAGGGAAAACACAAAGTACATTGTATAAAACTGAACGATAAGTAACAAAAAAAGTTAACAAAATTGTTTAAAAAAAACTGTTATTTGTTGATTTTCAAACTTTGAACATTATACTGTGTTTTTAATTTTTTTTTAGTGTAAAATCTGAATTTCTGTGCAGTGTAAGTAAAGACTCAACCCTACTCTACTCATTAGAAAAGAATCGAATTTGTAAACAAGATACATTATATCATCACACACTGAGGCAACAGGTACTCATCCGATCTGGTAAAGGACACTCCAAACTTCAAGTATGCGTCATCATATTTTCTTACTACTTTCTTTAATTTTTTTGGCTGGCTCATTTTGTGTAGCAGTAGATGATCCTGGACTTTCATTATCTTCTCCAGCAGTGCACCCTTCTCATTTTCAAAAATTGAATCGATCCATATCAGTTTGAAATACTGCTTGTCGTTTTTTACAGTTGTAAACGGTGGACTGTGTGTATGTTGCTAGGTTACCTTCCAGTCAAATGCACCATTGTACTTGCAAGAATTAAACTTGACATATTGCAGCTTGCTTTTTTCTTAAATAAAATAAAGTTTTTTCTATACTCTGTCCAAAATATACAGCTCAAAACATTATATTTATATAGCTTTTACTTAGATTGCACAAGTCACGAGGAGTTAAAGTTTTACTAAGAGCTTGACTGGAAAATGCAGCGGATCACCCAGGACTGTGTCATGGCCCACTTTTGGGAACCGTTGAATTAGGAAACAAAAACACAACTAATTTATATCAATCTTTTCAGACAGCTTTCCTAACAAAACAGTGTCCATATAGGACATGCTGAGAAAAGGATGTGGATAGACCAGTGGTTCCCAAACTTTTTCTGCCGCTTGTGCAGGGAAAGCCCCTGGCGGGCCGGGTTGGTTTGTTTACCTACCACATCCACAGGTTCGACCGATCACGGCTCCCAGTGGCTGCGGTTCACTGATCCAGGCCAATGGGAGCTGCTGGAAGCGGCGGCCAGTACGTAACTCGGCCCGCGCCACTTCCAGAGTGTCTCTTTAATTCCTCTACGGCCCTGCAAAGCAGTTTGCTACCGAAGGTGGGGGTGGCTAACACCAGCTCCTGTCCGGTGGCTTTTCCCTGAGGGGATGGGAGTGTTTTCCCTGATGGTAGAGAGTCTGTCCAGGTTGCTGGATGCTAGGAAGTGGCAGTTGAGCAAAAAACAGAACTCACTTGAGAACACATAGGAAAATGTATCCTACAAGAAAAGTTAGGTGTGGCCCTGCCTGTGTGTGTGCTGGAGGAAGCTTAAAAGCCTGGCTCAGCAAGACAGGCAAAAAGGGGGCCCAGGCTGGCAGAACAGGCGGGCTCAGTGGTATCTCAGCACACCAGGTGGCAACTTAAAGACGGCAACCCGTCACATTCACTTTTAATTTTAAATAAGTCTCTTGCTGTTAGAGACACAAAGAAAACTTTGAATATTGTAACCAGTGCAACAATGTTTAGTGAGTCTGGAATAAAGCTGATTTAAATCCTGTTTTTATTTATTTATTTATTTATTTTTTAAGTTTCCCCCAAAATATTTATAAAAATCTGTCTGCTTTTCCCCACACCCCACTGGCTGTAGTCTAGAATGATAGCTTCTACAGGGGTGATCAGCCCATATATATCTCAGTGAGGTCTTAAGTTATCATAATTTGCCATGGAGGTTAAGTATCAACGTTGCCAATTTCATTGCTCATTAAGCCATGCAAGGAAAGAGAGCATGGATCAGATCTGCACAAATCTACTGCAAGTGACTTTATTTTGGCACCAGAAATAGGTTGCATTTTGGGAGAAACCACCATTTTCCCCTCCAGTTAAGAAAGAACCAAGCCCATGTAGGCTCTAGCAATCAGTCGTTAAATAAGTAAAAAAAAAAAGATATCTAAACAGATATGCACGAGGTAGGATAGGCTATTTGATTACAATGGCTCCTTCTGCCTTTAAAATCTATTCATCTATGAAGTTACTTACACTAGTGAAGAAACTGAAACAGACAGCAGAATTTTGCCCAGCGGTATTAGCTGCCTGTTGGCTCTGAAGCCCAATGATAGCTATACAAGGGTCACTGTGACATGATAAAGAAGCAACCTGGAAAGGGTTTAGGGGTCCCTGCCTATCACATTATCGGGTGGGCTACGTAGGGAAGAGGAAGCTGGGTCCAGGATCTTCTCATGTCCTCTTTCCTCCTTGCTGACTGAAGCAGGAAAAAGCCTCTGGAGATTGTAACCAGCATTTCTCAGGTGAGCTGGGTTATGTTATAACAATAAACTGTGCTTTGAGGCACGGGCCTTAAGAAAGACTTGGACATGGAGTTTGCATCCCTTCCCTACCTGGTAGCACAGCCCACCACCTACAGTCACCTTCATTAGTTGTCATTTTTGGGCAAAACATGCAGTTAGTCTGAGGTTTTGGACACAGATTTAAGACTGCGGGCAGAGCTTTGGTAGCACTAGCCCACGTATCTGTGCCATCTGCAGAATAAATGCAGCATTTTAATATATTATTATTAATGCAGTAACTTTTAATATAGAAAGAATAAGGATATGACTGACTGAAACTGGCCTGTACATGTTATAATTCCTGGATAATTTTAAAATGGTAGGTGACAACATTTATTAAACAAAGTGACTTGAATAGTTTACTGGCTAATTGTAAACATGTTAAAAACTGCCTAAGCAAGAATCATGGTCAGAAGATGTAATCTACAAAATATGCTGGATCTTCATAAGCTGCTCGATAAAAATCTACACCATTAATCCTCTTCAAACGTAAACAAAACCAAAATATATTAGGCACACTCTTTGTGTTTCTCTGTTCATACTTATGTTACTGCCTGGTTTAAAAGACAATTTTTATCTAACTAAGTTATAGATCATTAAGCTGAAAAAAAGTTTGCCCATTACTGCTGTTTTACCATCTTGCCCCATCTTGTCTCATTAGCAGGAACTGATTGAGCATGAAGGTGTTCCCTGGCTGTCAGTAGATAAAGTAGGTGCTCTTGGCTTTCATCTGTTCTGAATTCTCCTTGTCTCATTATCTTCACAAGGTCAGATTCTTTGATACAGGGACTGCTTGCTTAGCACTCCATTCTGGCAATTACTTGCCTGGCAACCTTAACCATAAGTAGATTGCATGTATATGGCAGCAACGAAAGTATCAGCATACAGGTCAACAGCCGTACATCCAAACACCATTAGAAATGTGTTAATTCTACTTATATAATTGTGATGACTCTATATTATCATATTGACTGAAACACAATGTACACATTAAAATGTATAGGTTTATACCTAAACCCTGACATTGGAATCACAATTCATCTTTCCTTTAGGATCAATCCTAGAGTTGTTTTTTTTATGTGATTCTTAAATAGCATATTCACAAAGGCATGCTTTGCACTTTCCCCCTTAAATCCAAAAGAGTTGCTCCATGATACACTGGTAATAGCAGAATCAAGTGGAGAAGAATATGGTGTATATTTAATAAAGATTATACTAAAATGAATGCAAGATATTTTGAAAGAGGAGTTTTTTTCTTCACTCTGTTTAATCTGAGAAAGGAAAGAGGAAACGGACCAAGGACATCTCATTCATCTCCCTGATGTTATTCCATTTTACATTCATGACAATAACTCTTACAGTGGCAAATCTTTTTGCTTTCCTCTGTGACAAATCCCACTCACACAGCTCATCAACTTTGACCAACAAAAATCGTATTCGAGTCACCTACATCTCCAAAGCCACAATACAAATGTACTTTTCACATTCTAGAGAAAATACATTAGGAGAATATAAATATAAATGCTTTACATTTCTGTTCAATAACTACACCAAAATTACTTAGTATTACTACACCTCTAAACTAATTCCCATATCAGACTGTAGACCTCTTTCTTCAGCTAATGTGATGCATCCTCAGAAAAATCACCTCATTCTTAATATGTCAGTGGTATTCAGATTTATGAAAAGACTTTCAAATTAGCTATTTAATATGTTTTTTTTCTGGAATATCTAAATAAAATCCATATTTGTGTGGGTATAATAATACCGTGCACCTTTTATCTAAGGATCTCAAGCCACTTTTAAAAGTATTATCAACCACATTTTACAGATGGGGAAACTGAGGCACAGGGAGGTTAAGTGAATTATCCAAGGGTCATATAGTAAGTCAATGGTAAAGTCAGAAACAGACTCAGGCCCACTAGCTCTCAGTTCCACAATCTAATCAATCTACTTAATACTCCAGCGTGCATACACACAGATACCTGTGCATACTTTCCTATCCTTCATGCCAAAAAACTCCACTTGCTGCCTAACCTCTCAACAGCTCAAAACTGCCACCACCCCCTGGCTCTGTACCCTGACACATCAATGCTCAGAACATCCCTCCCAATCACTCACTCACCTCTGATTTCAGGAAACTCATCCCCAGGCTCAGAACCCAACCCTCTCACCTTCTGTCACCACTACCAATAACAGAAACCCTATCCTTCTCCCTCCATCTTAGAAACCCCCTCTAGAAGCAGGAGCAGAGAGACCTATACTCAGAATTAGCCCCACAGGAGGCTATATTCCCTCTACTGGCTGTAGTCCATGGACTTCAAGGGTTGGAAGTTGCAGGCAGCATGTACAGACAGCCTTTTACTCTGCCTCTGTTAGGTAGTTCTCAGTTAACCCTACAGAACTCTATATTCCCAGCACCTCTTCCCTCTGCTACCTGCAGCCCAAGTACTCCAACTCCAGCCCCAACAGGAACTTCCAGTGACAAGCTGAGCATCAGTCTCCAAGGCTTGGAGCAGATCCAAATCTACAAGGGGCCTTCTGGTGGCAGCAGGTAGTACTGCACACTTCCATATATTAGCTACATTATACAGCTGTGCTATTGTTGATGGGGTTTAGCCTTATTGTCCTCTAGTATGCAGCTTACCAATGTATCTTTAGGAGTAGCTCCCATTTTGCACCAGTGTAACTGAGATCAGAATCATGTCCAAAGACTTTCAGCTTCAGCATCAGGTTGGCAGGACTACATTCTCCGTTCCACCATCAGTGAGGTGGCAGTCCCTTGACCAGGCTGTTTCTAGCAGCAGTGTTGTGCCAAGGCACCCATATCTGTTAAACGCCACACCTTCTATTTGCCATTTACTGGATGGGGAGCTCTTTCAAGAGTAAAGAACATAAATTTGCTGTCACTGAACATTGTCTTCCAACATCACCTCGGAGCATTAGTGTGCCCATTATAAATTTGAGGACTAAAATTTTAAAGCAAAAAAATTGCTTTAGGGATTTTTTGTTTTGGTTTTTATCCAAATCATTATGTTTGATTTGCCTCAAACACAAACAGGATTTGCTCTTTTTTTGAATACTAATACTAAAAAGCTGAAACTTATTACAGAGAGGCTCCTATTTTCATGAAGTGAATTGTAACAGGCAAAAACTGATACCTAATCATTTCAGGGGAAAAAGCTTTTCACTTTAAATACTGATTTTAGGTAAGTTTCAACAGGAACATCGGGCTCAATCCTGGAGGATGTTGAAAGTTCAGAGAGCCAAAGCATTCAATATTTGCTCCACACCTGCACAGAAAAGTCTCTACATACTGTGGTGAAGTATGGGCAGTACTCAGCTCCCACTGAATTGACCAGAGCTGAGGGGGAAACAGTGTTGAGCAACAACCAGATTGTGCCCAGAACACATTAATGAAGCACTAGGTGATATTCAGCCAGGGGAGGGACTCAGTGGGGATGGAAGGAGAGGAAGAGTAACATGGTTACAATGATAAGGGAAGAAAATTTTAGAAGGTACATTTTGGATGGTCTGGAGAGGGGTCATGTATCTCTTGGGAATGCCAGAGAGGAGGAGGTTGCCATAAACCAATGCAGATGAGTAGAGCATGGACCAGTGTTTTAAATGGTGAAACAGAAAAGGGGGTTGATTTTCCATAATTTAGCCCAGAAATGCCATTTTCATTTTAAAGATGGGAAAATAGGTATAAAATTAAAGAAGTCTCCTTCAAAATTCTCCCAGCCCTGCAACTCTTATTCAGCTGAATAATGCTAATTCAAGCAACATCTTTCACCAATTTCAATGGGACTACTTGTCCAAGTAAGGGCTGCAGGATTGGGCCCTTAGCTGGGATTCCAGCATCTCTGCCTCCAATACATACATACCATCATCCTTAAAACAAGAAAAGAATGAAGAAAATAATTCACTGATTTTTAAAAGGCTTTAAAACCTCAGTAGTTGCTTAAGAATATGTTTAACATTAATCAGTTCTGCCTTCTGAACCACAGTTTTATTAACATTTTTAATTTAATTAAAAATGTTAATTTTAGTGCTGGGAAAGGTTCCCAGTTGACAGCTACTGAGACTGTGAAGCCATCTATTTATCCAAAGAACAGATACAGTCAAGCCTTCCTCATACTGCCCTTCAGGTGTCTCTCAAACCCATTCAAGGCAAAGAGGCAATTCAATTGACTATTCACTAAAGTGATATTCAACAACTCTTTTATTTTATATGGAGATATACCTGTCTCATAGAACTGGAAGGGACCCTGAAAGGTCATCAAGTCCAGCCCCCTGCCTTCACTAGCAGGAGCAAGTACTGATCCCCAGATCCCTAAGTGGCCCCCCTCAAGGATTGAACTCACAACCCCTGGGTTTAGCAGGCCTATGCTCAAACCACAGAGCTATCCCTCCCTAAAAAAATAGTTGCCTATGACTGTGCACACAGACACAGCACTGCAAATGAGCACAGTATCTGGGGTAAAGCCAAGTCATTTGGTCTTGTGGGTGGGAGGGGAGGTGATGTAAAAATTACTGTATCACTTTTTTGTGTGTGGTGTGGAAGAGAACACTTCAATACTATTTGCAAGTTTGCCAATCATTAAAGTATTGGGGCAGTGGCTGACCAAGGAAGCAATAGGATCCCTTACTGAAGAGATCAGTGGTGGCTTGTGCGAGAAACTGCAGAGACAGAAGGTGGAAGAAAAGCAGGCGCCGTTAGTCCAGTCCCAAGCTAGGATGGCAGCAGCACAAAGGTGCACTGCCTTTGCGAGAAAATTTCATCCCTTTCCATTAGGCTTGTTTATTTCTCTACCCAAATCCTAATGACTTGAGCATTTTTCTCAAAATGAACTTTTGTTCCTAGTGGAAGCCATGTTGCAGTATGCCCCCTACAGTTAAAACAAAAAAGCTTGCTGATTCACTTCAACACAAAGAAAAAATACAAACAAGGGCTAGAACTTAGACGGAAATAACACTTAAGATATATGCAGTGTTGTTGTAGCCGTGTTGGTCCAGGATATTAGAGAGACAAGGTGGGTGAGGTAAGATCTTTTACTGGACCAACTTCTGTTGGTGAGAAGAACAAGCTTCTGAGCTACACATAGCTGAAGAGGAGCTCTTTGTAGCTCAGAAGTTTGTTCCTCTCACCAGCTGAAGTTGGTCCAGTAAAAGATCTTACCTCACCTGCCTTGTCTCACTTCAGAAGATGACAGAACAATACTATTTAATGGTTTAGTCAGATCATGGAGCTCTTCTTCAGAGATCTCTCTTATCTCCTGGTGCTTTGCTACAAAACCTTTTCCCACAATGAACACTAGCACAAGCAAAACTGGTGAGACTGATACAGTCCAGAGGTTGGAGTACAGGACTGGGAGCCAGGTACTACAGAGTAATAACGCTGACTGTCACCAATTCTGTCTGTGGTCTTGGATGAGTCACTTATTCTGTGTATTAGACTATTGCCAAACTGGGAATAATTAACTACAGTTGTGAAGAATTAAATGAAAGCTATAAAAAACTTGTGTAGAGAGTCAAACATTTCCACAGTGTGAGCCACACCTTAAAGGGATTTTTTTTCATGGAGTACCTCTTTTTCCATTTGCAATTGCACTGGATACCTACTCACATGTGATACACAACTACACATGTGTAGAAACTACAGCAATTTATGAACATTGCAGAGTAACACTAGGAAAGGAGTTGTGTATTCTTAACTCTCTTTAAGGCAATGTTGCAGCTGGAAACAAGAAACGATAATATGTGACCAGTGGAGCTGGTCAAAATTTTCCAACAAGAAGTTTGGGGATTTTTGGTAAAAAAAAAAAAAAAAAAAAATGGCCTTTTCCAAAAATTGTTTTTGTTTTGTTGTTGTTGGGTTCTTTTTGAAATTGTCAACACTGTCAACATTTTTCATGAAAAAAAAAATCACAATTTTTGAAAAAAGCATGATTCAAAACAGTCATTAAAAGAAAATTGGGCCCATTTCTAACACTTCACAACAAAAACTGCAAAGTTTCAGAATTTTTCACAAAAACCTCACTTATTTTTTGACCAGCTCTAGTGATCAGCAAACTCTCCACAACTCAACATAAAGTGCTCCATAAACTGCAGTTTGAAAAATACAGGCTTAAAAAATGCCAAGTGGAAATTTTTCCCATTTAGAATCATGATGTCACTATTTAATTATTTATCATTAATAAATTATGAAATAGAGAGTTTAAAGTGGGAGTATTTAATCTTTGTCAGACCTCACACATCTTTCACCACCTAACATGATGCATTCTTAAGAACATTATTGTGTCCTTTTATGTTATGTCAATGATATTCAAGTTTGTGACAAAGCTTTCAGATGAATGTCATTTATAAAACACTAATCTGGAACTATACTTTTATTTCTGGAATTTCTAAGAATTAAAGAAACATATTAGCCAGCAATGTTGTCAACTCTCACAGCTTTACCCTGAGTCCTGTAAGATTTGGTATTTTTCTTAAAGCCCCTGCTCTTGGAATCATGTTATCACGTGAGAACTTCGGGGGGGGGGGACTGGTGAGGAGGAGTATTAAATAAATGTTTAGCCCTTATAGTTGTGGAGACTGAAAACATGGGCCTAATGGTTCAAAAACAGAGCCCAGAATTTATTATAAAAAAATTATTTCAAGCCAATCTCATGATATTTTAGGACCTGACTCATGGTTTAATACTAAAGATTGCCAATACTAAGCCAGACTTTGTGGGGAGGTACAAAATAGTAATATAGACTTAGTTTGATGAAAAGTGCTATATAAGAAGATCTCAGATCACTTTACCAAAAGTAGTTAAGAATCATTATCCCCATTTTGCAAGCAAGGACAATAAAAAAGCAACAGAAATCCAGGCAACCCAACTCTCAGTCCTGTTCTCTATCCATTGAATCATCCTGCTACACTTTAAAAAAAAAATAATAATAAACCCTGCAATAGTTGCCCACATGCACACACACCCCTAAAAATAACATTTCACAGCAACCGTTCTGAGAGGGGGAAAGCACAAGTCAAAGAACAGTTGGGGTGCTAGTCTTGTTGCATCTTGATCTAAAATCTAACCACTTCTGCAATTCCTCCAAACCACTTTCCAGTCTGGTCAGAAAGCACAATGCAGAGCAGCATTACAACTTAAGACCAAGTTGCACCCACTGCCTACAGTGCCAAGAAACGATAAGCCAGTGATTCTCAATCTTTTTTTAAATCTTTCTTATTTGGTAGCATTTGAACAGGTGTATACAAGATGTAAGGCAGGTAAGGCCGAAGCAGCCCGTGATGGTTAATTTAAATATACCATCCATCATTAAAATTCAAAAAGAGGGAGAGAGAGAGAGAGAGAGAGAGAGAGTGAAAAGGGAGAGGCACCTGTAGCACTTTTGCTGTTGGATCCATCTTGTAGGCAATGCTATGAAATAAGCTCAGTTATACGATTTGGGGCCCGATTCTGCTCTCTTTGAAGTCAAAGAACACAGGATTGGTCCCCTTATTTATCACACTATAATAAACCACAGTCATTAAATATTTGAGGCAGCTCTGGTTTTCTGCTTTGTTTCCTGCCAGAGCCTGACATCAATAAGAGTACAACTGCTTCAGAAGATACTTGGAAGTAAACATTTTCATAAATCAAAATTAATAAAAAATAACATTAATCTCTTACCAAGCCTATATATAATTTCAGTGAGGCATCAGCAGACTCCTGAACTGATAGTCATGCACAACGGACATGATTCACATTAAACCCAAATGCACTCAATACCAATCCAAATTCTCACTTACCTGTACATGTAAAGGTATCAGTAGCCTCCAGGAGCAGATTTATAGAACCTGTAGCTGAGTCAAATTTGAAAGAGGCGCTTCCTTGGGACCCCACTAGAAGGAAGAATTAACATCAGAGCAACCCTTCCATGCTACCCTGCACAGTAGGGTTGGATGCCCGGGTTTCTCCTACTGTCTCCCGTTAAGCCCAAGTCAGCTTGGAATAAATGGGAGTTTGAGGTGTGCAAGGAATGGGTCCTTGTTAAGTGCATAAAAACAGACTAAACAAACCAGAGAAGCTTGGACTTGTAGAAATTAGCTGTCTCTGCAAAGAGATGGTATTGTGTAGAATTCATGGAACTGACAGAGCATAACTCAGGTGCTTAGAGATATGGATAGACATAGCTACTAAAATAATACAAGAAAACACAGAACTCAGGAATGAATAAATCAGAGAATCATCACATTAACTATGAGCAATGCACATACTCACACGGGGCCCTCCCAGGGCACAGACAGAAACCAGAGAACAATAAAGAGCAGCTAAGGTGCAGCAATACAAACCAACTCACCTTTCAGTTTTTCTCCCCCCCCCCCAGCAAACACCTGTTTCCTGATCACATACAGAAGGACTGCACGGACACTCTGTTCCTTTCAACAAAGCTAGCAGCTGCTCCAGGTGAGCTGCCTCTACCTTGCCACCAAACCACACCCTGTCTATGCAGCCTCAGTCAAAGCAGGGAAATTGCTCCCCAGTAGGGTAAGGAACTTGTCAGTCAATGAAAACTGGGCTGGCTACAGCCTAGCTCAGCAGCAGCACTCCGGCCCCTAGTAGAGCCAAGGGCAGTTGAGGAGCCTTACAACGGCTCAGTATTTGACCAGGCCAATGTGACAGGTTATTGTTCATGTATTTATTTAATATTCCATTTCTAAAACATTTGTTGCCATTTAAAGCAGTAGAGTCTCCAATCACCAGCTGTGGTTTTAAAACTTAATGTCTTTCATGGGAGACCATTAATATTTGTTTTTGTTTTTTTTAATTTCACAAAAAGGGATAGTAATGATGAGTCATATTCTCTTAGGCTCCAATCCTGATTCATGTAGGTGGACCTGTGCCTGCCAAGAGCCCCATTGACTACAGTGGGGCTCAATGCAGGGCAAAAAGCAGTTGCCTCTCATGGGACTATTTACAATGTGTAAAGTTAAACACATGCATAAGTCTCTGCAGGACCAGTAGCTTAGGCTGTAAGCTCTTTGGGAAAGGGTCTGTGGACTTGTAAGGGTGAACAGATGCCACTAAAATACAAAATCTTTCCCTAACATGGGGCCCATCTGATTGGCCATTCTTGGTTTGTTGCTTTTTGGTCCCTCACACTAAGCCTGAACCTCTGCTGTGGAGAAGTAGGATGGAAGGAGGGCACATCTACCATGGCAGGCAGGATGGCTGGGGTTCATGGATAGCCAGGAAGACAGATTTTACAAAAGTTTAATAACTAACATAGAAAGCAGGCAACTGTTCATTTGTTAAAAGAATAATAGACAAAGACTAAAAGCCAGCTGACAATAAAAACAGCAAAATAAAAGTTAACAGAACAAAACAGAAACCAACCATGGCTAACTAACAGGACAGTAAGGTATAGCTCCTATGCAACTTTTTTTAATGGAACCAACAAGACACAATCCAAACATCCTGACCATATTGCTTGTATCCCATTGCCCCTCTTTTCATCTCTCTTTGTCTTTATGGACTACATTGCCCCTTCCTCAAGGTGTGACTCAACTCTCCTTCCTGGTGCTTGCTACCTGGAGTAGCTTCTCCCCTCTCCTTGCATGGATTAGGTCCCAGGTTCTTTTTTGTGACAACTGGTGCTTCCACCCAAGGTGACTCCTCACTGTTCCTGGAACACAAGGGGTGCGGTCCCTTGGGAAAATGAGTGCTACAACTGCTGGCAAGGAGTATAAAACCCAGTACACAAAAAACAGTAAGGTACATCAACACAAACCCCAGCACAGAAATGACACACCTCAAAATTACAATATAACCAATGGGGACTTTACTGGGAGCAGGGAAAAAGGATCTGGGAAAGGAGAAGGTTAGGGTTAACCAACAAGTACTCGACATTAACAAATCAACAAGTTCCCCACCTCCCAACACTCACAACTCTTCCCAACCCCCAGCTCCCTCCCTAGCACTTTCACAGGCAAATGGCACACTGAAGATCAATCCAGAGATGAGTGCCACAGCACTGTGAACAGTGGCCAGCTTAAACAAAATGGGTCCCCCTATTGTGTCTTCGCCCCTGGGTGAGGCTGGGTCCTCTCCTGGCTCCCTGGTCTGAAGTCCAATGGTGGTCTCAGCTGGTTCTTAGTAGCAGGTACCAAACTGGATCTCTGCCACTCTGAACTCTGTTCTCTGCAGAGCTGGAGCTGCCTGCATCATGCAAGAGTTCCCACCGCAGTTTAAAGACTTCCTTTGTATCAAGGGAGTTAATCAGAAATTCCCTGAACTGTTCTGCTTCTCTCTCAGCTCAAAACTGAAACTAAACCTAGTCTCTCTCTCTTTGTCTCTGAGTCAGGCTATCTCCTTCCACTGAGGGAGGCAGCCCAGGCTCATCATTGGCCCAGCAAACTGCTTGTCCATTTCACCCCATGCAGAAGCCTCTCTATAGGCCTCAGTGGGAGTTTTTGGCCCATTTTGTCACCCTCCCCCTCCCCAACTCCAGGCATGCTGGGAAATGATGCAAGAGGATTCTCATAGCCATTATTGTTGTACTCCTAGAGGTTCAGTCCAGAGTTCTAAGACTCAAGAGGAGGTGACAAATGCCAAGTGACAGTTACAGCTGCAAGGTCCTTAGGACAGAGATTGTCTTTCTTCTTATATATCTACACCGCTTCTAGCATATTTGGGCACAACCAGAATCCTCCTGCTTGCTACTTCTAATAATAATAATACTTTGCATATCCAGAGCAATGTTTATCTATAAAACTTTTACAAGGGGGATACTATCGCTCTCATTTTACAGATGGCAACTGAGGCACAGAGAGGCTAAGTGGTTTGCCCAAGGTAGCAGCTGGGTCACGTTACTCTGTCCAATGAAATTCACCCTTATGCTGAAAGGCACTGTTAGGATCCACACCACTAAAACTCTCCACTGGGGCTCCGTAGGAGGCCCTGGTGAAGTATCCAGCATGCAGGAGGTGAAGTGGGTCTCCAGGCCCCAATAAGCAAGCACAGAAAGAAGTGTTAGCATTGGCTGTGAGCAGGCTAACGATCCAGTGCCCCTAACAAACCAGGGAAGTGGCACAGAGAGTTTGTAGGCACCACTCCAGGCCATAGGAGTAGCAGCTATGTTGTGATGGGCTGCTCTGCAACCCAGGGCCAGAGCATGGGGCTCAGGGGGTGGATTTCACCTCATGAACCATCCTGCACATCACCCTCAGCTACTGGTTTGCTCTCCACAGTGTCTTTAGTCCCTTTCTCACTCTCACGTATCACATTACATCACCCTGCCCAGCGACCCTCAAAGTGATACCTCAACAAACACTGTAACGTCGCTTTTAATTTTCTTACTTCTCTTCCTGTGTCTCTCGCCTGCCATGCTCTTTTCTAGTTAATCATCAGAGACCAGGCCCAACACACACTGAAATCCATGGGAGCCTTCACCACACCATCATTCACCACTCCTTAGCCAGGTGCCACACCATTGTATGTAAGCTGCCATGCTTGGTAGTCACTTTTCCTTCTTCTCTCAAACAGATTAGTACTGCAGGCTGCAAACACAACCTTTTCCATCTGAAACCTTGAATTACTCACTGTTTAAAATCTTCCAAATTTAAAGTCAAATGATTTACCTGGGAGAGAAAGAAAAACAACTCATGCACATTCTTCCAGGTCATTCACCAGACTCCCTTCTTGTTCTATGCAGTTTCTCTGTTACCTTCAGGAGTCCTGTTATATTGAAAGCAATTCTGACTCTCATTAGAATGGGCTTGGAGTGCTCGTTGTAAAAGGCACTGTACTTCTGTCTGAAGTCAATAGAAGTCACAATTCTGTATCTGAGGCAGACCGCTTAAGTGACCTCTGACTGATGGAGTAAGAGCCTGACGTGGTGTAATTTGACATAGCTCCACTGACTGCAATGGAATTAGGCTGATTTATACCAGCTGGAGTTCTGATCATGGACTGTAGAAGTCAGTGAGGGCTATGTGTGCACATCTGAGGCCAGAATAGAGGAGAGAGACTTGGAAGCTGCTTTACTTTTTCCTCACTCCGGCCGCATAAATTGCAGGTAGCTTTTCTTTCATAAATAATGCTATGGCCAGTTTCAAATTGTTATTTTAAATAGGAAATGGAATTTTCCAGTCTGAAGGCCACATTCTCAAGTCCCTAGTTTTTAGGGAGGCAAACTCACATCACACTGAATTTAATGGGAGTTGTTTCGGTAAGGACTCAGCATAATCTGAGGGCTAGATTCTACCACTCTGTCCTCACTGGCTGAAATGTATACATTGTGCAAACAATTCTCATCATCCCCATGCACCACTTTAAATCCCCCTTAGGCCCCATTTCGGAGGACCAAAGCAAGACATAAGCAATGCATAGATCCTGTGCTGGCCCTCTGCATAGCATGAATTTCAGGTAATGTAAATGGGACAGAATGTGGCCCCTATCCCTAAATTCTCCCTAGAACTGCAGATGCAGCAATATCTGCAGAATCCTGAAATGACGTCTTTGCAGAGTGCTAAAAGTTTCCAGCCTGTACTAAAACCATCAGCCCGGCCCAGCTTGTCTTGAGCTTTCTCTTACACCGTAAGAGGGCCTCAGCCTCTTCTTTTCTTTTGAGAGAAGGAAAGTCTACTCCTTGGAAATGTGAAGAATATAGCTGGGTCTTCTGTGAGGTAAATAGCCCATCATGTTTAAGGTCAAACAAGTACAGACTCTCGAGAATGAATAATTAATAAGGATATACAAGATGTCAGAACTCAAATTCCTGGGATTTGCTAAAACATAGATAAATTGGACTCTGACAAAAACAAATTGTGCTTAATAACCCTTAAAGACGTGATCCCTGAAGCATCCTGCAGTACTCTAGTTTCCCCTTGTCCAACTTCTTTCATCTTAATTTATACCAGACAAAGACTAGTAAAAATAATGTTTGAACTTTAAGTAATAAAATCAGTTATAAAACCACTTACTTTATCACATACTTAGTGGAAAAAATACACTATTTCTTTTTTAAACTTTCTGATTATATTTAGTGACCACAATTTACTATCAGCTGGGAGAGCTCTGTCCTGAACTGACACCAGTGCCACTTGGAGGAAAACCGCAATACAATGTAAATGGTACTGAGCCTGATTCTCTTCTCCCTTGCTCCAGTTTTACACTAGCATTCATTAGTTCATTGATTTCAGTGGAGTTACTTCTGATTTACACCAAAGTGAAAATAGAATCAGGCACTTTAACATCAGAGTGACGGGAGCAAATTATGCAGTTGCTTTATAGCCTGTTCTGGCTCCCCATCCGTTTCCAGATCAGTTTCAAGGTCCTGGTCCTTTAGTTTAACAGGTCCTTTAGTCTTAGCAGGGAAGGCTCTACCAATCTCACAAAGCAACTCTCGTTTATGCAGCTGCAATCAGAAAGGACACTGATGCTGGAGGTGTCTGGAGTGAAATTCAGAGGGACTGGGGCAGAGCCTTCTAAATGAAGGGCCCTCATCTGTGAAATTCACTACTACCATTGCCCAGGAAAAGCCAAAATCCTACCACAGAACCTATCTAGAACCGCATGCAGGGAACTGCCTATGCTTTTGTTTACTTCTCTTAGATCAGGAAACACATATACCTCCACTGCCCACTTGTTACATTTTCAACCAAACACCTTTGTGCTTTCTCCCAGGTTGCCCCACATGTTTGAGAGGCGCTCCCTGTAAGCATCCACAAAGCTACCTCATTATCTACCTTCAAAACCCTCTTCAAAACTCTCCTTTGTTGTTACGCCTACAAAAAAACTTGACAGTGGTTAGATTGCTGTTATGCAGAGACCACTGTCCATCATTCTGACCAGTATGTCCCCTTGTTTCCCTGTACACCTCTGTCTGTCTCTATCCATCTGTTGTCTCTTGTCTTACACTTAGACTGTGAGCCTTGGAGGCAGGCACATTCTTTTTGTTCTCTGTTTGTGCCTACCACGATGGGATCCTGGTCCATGACTGAGACTCCTAGGTGCTACAATAATCCAAATAAATAATAATAATAAAAATAATTATCTACCCAAGAATCCATATCAAATAACCCTTTTCTTTGTTGCACCTTGTGTATTTCAGAGTTTCTATCTCCATTTAAAACAAAAACATTAGAATAACACAGCATGAAGCCATTTTCTTACCAGCCCCAATTTAATATTCCTTCATGTCTGTTGTGCTGGCTAGAGATCTTGTAGGACTGCTACACTCGTAAGGGTGGCTTTCAATTTTGTTTCCAGTAAAGTTAAAAATTTAAAGTAGACCTAGCTTAAATCAGTCAAAATGTCAGTGGGAGTTTTGTCTATTTGGGGAACAAAAGAATGAACCCTGGAAAGGTGCTTAACAAACCAGCCAAGTGGTGAATACCAGCTGCTGGACATAGCAAACTTCTTCATCTTTAACATGGGGTAATAAATCTTTCTGATCTACCTCAGAGGGATATTGTGAGATTTAATCAATTAATATTTGTGGAGCACTTTGAAATGTGTGCAGGGAAGATTTTATAGGAGTGCTGATTATTGCTACTATAATAGATAATGTTTTCACCCCTCAGCTCACAGAGAACCAAGAAGCGATATGTGTTTGTTTATTGTGTGAAAGACCAGAACAAGAACAGTACCATCCCCTGCTGTTTGTTTAAGCTTCAAAAACGTCTTTCTACTGTGAGATTAATTTTAAGATAGATAGAAATTTGGTCTCCTGGGGGCAAATTAATTCTTGGTGTAACTCCACTGACTTCAATAGTCACAAATTTGGCCAAGATGTTTAGAGTAGCGATGATCTTGAATCAAAATCCTACAAGCAAACAACCCTGAACTTTGGGAAAGGTTGGATTCAGTCTTTGTGTGACAGCTGCCCTCTTCGCCCACACACCAGCGACTGATCTGAGGACCTCCAGAGTTAAAGCATGAGTTGCTACAGCTCCTGTTATGGAGCCAAGGCTCTGTAGATGGGAGCTGTAACAACCCATATGCTCTGTGGTTTGGCATGGGGGGGGGGCTGTAACACACACTCAGCACTGGGTTACATTTGCAATTTAGGAACACAGGAATTGCCATCCTGGAGCCGACCCCTGATCCATCTAGTCTGGTACACAATCTGACAGTGGCCAGCACCAGAAGCTTCAGAGAAAGCTGCAAGAACCCCATAGTAGGCAAATGTGGGCTAATCTGATCCCAATGAAGGTCTCATCCTAATCCTACTATTTAGAGATTGGTTTAAAACCAGCAACATGAGGTCTTATCTCTTTTTGTTAGCATTAACATTCTTGTTAGCCATCTAAACATCCACCCCCTCTTCGAATCTTGCTACATTCCTGGCCTCAGCAACGTCCTTTGGCAATGAGTGCTATCTAATTCTACAATGTGTGCAAATATATTTCCTTTTAACTATTTTGAATTTGTCACCTTTCAATGTCATTGAACATGTCCTTGATCTTGAATCCATCTCTAGCTTGATGGTGGGGGTTTTGGTTTCGGGTGGTTTGGTTTTTTGGGTGAGAGTGGGGGGGTCCTTATTTCTTCATAGTATTTTTAAGGAGGGGTTGTTGATGTGTTTTTTAATGAGTCATGGGTCTATGATTATAAATCTTCAGTCAAAACACTGACTAAAAAAAACAGAAACCAAAGAAATATTTTTTGTCTTAAAATGAAATCCCTAGAAAATAAAACACTGAAGCATAGCATTCCTTGGGAGCTCCTCTCTTTCTGTGCCTTTAAGATTGTCAAGAATAAACTATGAAAGTCCCTGAGCCCTGCATACATTTTCACAGTTGTTGGGGGGTATTGTATTATTGTCACTTTTCTTTACAACCATCTTCTTTGAAATAGTGTCAGTATTATATATAGTGTATCAGAGAGTTTTCTATTAAAGAGAATAGTGAAGGAGCTCCCATTAGTGGGTGCTTTAGGAGAACCACCACCAATCAGGATCAGTCTTCAAAAGAGAGACCAAAAAGTTCAGACACCAGAGTGAGAGAAAGAGACCCACCTCTTGGTAATGCAGTTTTCTTCTTATGTTTTCATCTCTAGTGTTGGTTGTGGTTGAAAGGCTTTGGAGACACAAGTGTGTTTTAAGGAGGGATTTTATAACATACAATTTATAACTGGTAAATGATATTGAAATTGGATATGCTTTCAATCACTCCTGAAATGTTTAAGTCTTCACCTGACTGCCACTGTTTTGCTGGGCAAGTGACACCATTTGTGAGACTGCTAGTAAGGGAGGCCCATTTCCCAACCTCAGTGAAAAATTTTAAAAAACAAACATTCATTGTGTAAATAGTAAATATTGATGGGTCTAATCTTAACTTTGAAGCCCCCATGCAACTCCCCTTAATGGTAATGGGAGCGGCAACATTGGCACATTGATGGAAAATACACCAGTTTCTGTATGTAAATTCAAGCATATGAATCCCTCTGAAGCCAATGGGAGTTTTGCATGAGAAAGGACAATGTTTTAATATACCCAAGGTAAATTTCCCCCAACAATTAATACTAGAAATGTATAAAGGAAATAAAATTAGGAAAATCGAACAGATGAACAAGTCCCCACCAACCTTCTATGCACTTAACTCAGGTGCTAACTTTGTCCACAGGCTACCTCAAAAAAAAAAAAAAAAAAAAAAGCTCTCTTTGCTTATGATATCAGAAGCTGGGTAGAGAAAAATGCCAAAGCAACAGTGCACAATGCTACGCTATACTGGTGCTATCTGATCACATATGCTTTTTCGAGATGGCTCCCTTCCATATTCCTGACCAGAACATTGGAAGAACCAAATATAGTCCACACATGAAACGTCCTCCCAGGTTTTACACTCGGCTCATCAGATGAGATTTCTGGGAGTTTTAGTTGATCTTAAATAAATGCCATGCAGTGCAAATGTTGCTGAAAAAGCTAACCCTTAACTACCAAACCTTATTGTGTTAAAGGCACATTGAACTCACTGTGAGTTTTCCCATAGACTTTAATAAGAGCAAGATTGGGCAGTTTCAAGTTACCTGGGAATAGTATGCAATAATGAAATGGCTTTAGCTGTGCTTCTAATTGTAATTTAAAAACTTTTGTCCAAATATAATATGGAGATGAATGCTTCTCAGAAGCTGAGCTTTCAGAACATCTACTCTGAAGCTAACCTTTATCTAAGCTGTAGAAACCCAGATTGTAATGATCAGACAGTTGTATTTATTTTGTTTAATATAAATGTAATGAAGCAATTGAAAGCAAAACAATATATATTAAAAAGCTAATTCACAGTTTTAGATATCAACTGAAAATCAAAATATGCACCATTTGCAGTCAGCGACATTTGCAAACCACATATATTGGCTATGTACAGCTGGTGCAGAATTTAATTTGAACACTATTTATGTGCTATGCATGCTGCATATAAACTAGATTGTCAACTGTTCATTTCCAAAAAAGGAACTACAAGGTACAGAAATCAAACCTATCAAATCCAGGACTCTTAAATTGCCGACAAAAAAACAATGGTCGGAAATGAGGATGAAAGGTCTGACCTCACTTTGAATTTCATGGCAGTTTAAGATAACACCTCATTGATTTGTTTTTTTAAACATAGCAGGGTTTGTAATCATTTATGTGTGGTTATAAAATTCTTATCTCTCAGAGACACCAGAATGACCCTTCTCTGGTGAATATATATTCCTGCTTTTTTTTTAGTTTCTAATATTTTAAAATAAATAATTTATATCACAAGTGAATTTAGTGCTTTTAAAAAATAAGAAGTCAGTTGTGAAAAGGGAAAATCTATTTATTCACATACATCTACAGCCTGGGCACTGACAATGTGAGTTTTCTTACCCTCTATGTAATAATATGGTGCAGAGGAGGGCTGGTAAGAGATCAGCTTTATTTCCTTGCTATGGATACCTGACTTGCATTAGTGTTACAAAAAAACTGACCCCATTGGTGGGCACCATCATACAAGGTAGCTTAGAATTGCCAGGAATCCCCACCTCTTGAGCAATGAAGTCCCCATAACTGTACATTCCTTTGACTCTCTGCTGAGACTGCTAAAAAAGTGCTAATTTAAGTCAAATTATTATTTTTTTAAACAGGGGCCAATTTTATATCACAGAGGATGAGTGCACATGCACCTGCATTCAGGTGCTGGGAGTGGTCTATGCAAATAGGTGTTTGCATATACAAGTAGGTATATGTGCAATTTCCAGATTTGCAAAAGCAAATACTGTTCAGTGAGCCTGCTCAAGAAATGGCAAGTATCTTCCATGCAACATTTCAAACAAAACCAAAATGCTGTTTCATTCCATTTTTTTCACAGAACTTTCCAGTTTTTTTTAATTAAGTGAAGTGTTGATTTTATTTAATTTAAAATCAAAAAATGGTCTTTCATTTTGGTATTCAAAAGCACAAACCTTTTCTCTCTTTCCCATTTCTCCCCCTCACCCCATACACACTTTTCTCCCACTGGAATTGCATGTGAAATTCACCCATTTGCAGAGCGTCAGCACAAAGGCTATCACCACTTAATCCCATTCAAGGCCTGACTTGGCACCCACTGCAGTCTGTGGAAAGACTCTTATTGATTTTAATGGGCATTTGATCAGGCCCTTAGCCCCAGTTTTGAGAACTTAAGTGCTTCAGCCCCCACTAAGTCCTTTCAGATTAGCAACCCAATGGCAGCATGGTGTTCCCGACCGATGCTACTCTAGATTCCCCCTTGGGAAAGAGATGTTCAGAGGGCCATAAGGAACTGGTGAAAGTTAATGCTGGGAATCCCAATGAGATTGGGGGGAAATGCTGTGGAGACAGCTGGCCCTATTGTTCCATTGCAGAATTACACCCTTCCTGCTCTTAGGATGTTCCCTCCTCACTCACCAAACTTCATCTCCATGGAGTACCTATAGACAGGCTTCTAGAGAATCGAAGTAAAGGGACATAAAGCTGGCACTCCTTCCCACTTCAGTGCCCACCCTGCCCAGTCCCCTATTGTTTTTACTCCCCACCCCCAATGTTTGAAAGCCGGTCAAATCTATGTTTTCCAAAGCTGGTTCAAAAGAAGAGTTCAGACCTTAGAGGCCAGATTTATGAAGAATGGCACAATGAGTGCACACTCCTCCCCCTCTCCCCCATATATGTGTGCACAAACCCCCACATACCGACCCATGCAGTGAAAAATCAGGCAATTGCACTCGCCCTGCAACTCCAGAGTTTGCTTTCACTGGGACTACAAGGTAGGGCTCCCTTATAGGGGAGGGACTGTATTTTGGAAAGCAATGACTCAGAAAAGTACTTAGGGGCATAGGCAGCGGGTAGGGAGGACTAGACGAGACTCAGCCCCCCCAAATCTATCTCTGCTTTGTCATTTTCTGAGCCACTCCACTGCCCATGTGCTTGTCCAGCTTAGCACGCAAAGACCCGCATCCAGCAGTGCCACGACCATGAAGGGGGTCGGCTTGACAAAGCCCTGGCTGGGATGATTTAGTTGGGAATTGGTCCTGCTTTGAGCAAGGGGTTGGACTAGATGACCTCTTGGGGTCCCTTCCAACCCTGATATTCTATGATTCTATGATTGCAGGGGCAGGACCTTTCCCGTGTTCAGCACTGTGGCAGGCTACTCCAAGTCTGTGAGGGGTGAGTGCCAGTGGGCTAGGCCCTACCCGAGTGCTGTCCCTCTGTGCCAGACCAGGACAGAGACAGCAACCCCAACCCACACACACACACACACACACTGGAGAGTGGGGCCTGACCCCCCCACCACCGAGAACAGGCTCCTCCCAAACACACACGGAGGGGGCCACCTGTCCAGTCCATGCAACTAGAGAGCCCTTCCCCACAGAAATTGGAGTCTGATGGCTGCCCCTCCCTGACCGAAAGCCACCACCCCAGTGAGGGGAGCCCTCCCAGCACAGACCCCCGCCTCCCTCTGCAGCTGTCGGCCTGGGGCAGCTCGTCAGACTCAAGGGGCCCAGCCCACATTACATCTTGAGTGCTGGAAGGGCTCACTCTCCAACACCACCCTTGTGACCTCCCCTCCGCACTGGGCTGGGATAGGGACAATGACCCCCACACACACCTCCCTCCCCAATACACACACCAGAGAATGGGGCCTGACACACACAAGGAGTGGGCTGTACTCAGCCCCACCAAAGAATATTTTCACCAGCAGCCTATACTGAGGGGTTGTGGTGAATAAGAAAGTGAACTTGGGCTCCCAGTGGATGCATTGACTAAGGCTATAGCCTGTCTATACTTACTGTGTGATGTTGAGTGCAGCCACTACATGTGTAGCTATGCACCACACCGAAAGCAGCCCGCGTCCACACTTGTCAGTGTGTAACTATATACAGCAGTGAAAGGCATTGCCGGTGGCCTGCCAGAGCCTTTCCCTGCTGCCTCCCCCTGCCAAAGCCTTTCATTCTGTGGCAGGAAATAGCCATGTAGACATGGGGAGGCACTGTTAGGGCATGTAGAGAGCCATGTTCACACATGTAGGGTACTCTTAACGACTCCACTCACCTAAGCTGTGCCTCACCGTCTACACTGCAGTTTATACCCGTGCTAGCTGGGCATGCAGTGTCCATCCTTTCCATGTTGCCTAAGTGTAGACATATCTTAACTGAACTAACATGATTCTTGGATGTATAGCAGGGGAATATAGAGTAGAAGTAGGGAGGGGATAATTACAACGGTATATGGCATTAATGGGATCATTACTGGAATGTGGTGTCCAGTTCTGGCATCTGTACTTTAAAATGGATGTTATCAAATTGGAAAGGATTCCAAAAATAGTTGCAATAATAATTCAAGATCTGAAATACCTGCCTTACCGTGGGCTCACTCTAGCTTATCAAAGAAAAGGTTACGGTTATCATCATCTATAAATACCTACATGGTGAAAAGTTTTCTGACAGTAGAGAGCTATTTAATCTAGCAGACAAAGGTATAACAAGTTCCTGTATCTGAAGCTAGACAAATTCAGATTAGAAGTAAGGCACAATTTTAAGTGAGGGCAATTAACCATTGGAACAAGTTACCGAGGACTGTGGTGGATTCTCCATCAGTTGGACCCTTTAAATCAAGGGTGTGTGTCTTTCTATAAGATATGTTCTAGCTCAGCCAGAAGCTCTGGGCTTGCTTCTGGAATCACTGGGTGAAATTCTAAGGTCTGTGTTATGCAGCAGGTCAGACCAGATTATCATAATGACCTTAAAAGCTGCGAACCTCTGAATGGCAGTTATTTAATTGGCAGTGCAGATTTCATGTGTCAATCCACATTTTTGCAGGTATAATGTGCACAGATAGGTTTTCACAGGTACAACACACACATGCAAGTGAGTGTTTCCATAGCACCCTCCTTTTGAAACTTTGGCCATATGCCAGCAGTTACACATGTAGACACAGAAAGCCCCCCAAAACTGGCAGAGGTGTGTAAATGCAGCACACGTGTGTGTATGCACATGCAAAAATTATAGGGTTGGAATCATACACATGCTGCATGGCATAATGTGTGTACCCACTCACCTGGAGGAGGTTGTAGAAGAAAGAGCAATAAGGAGCTTGGGCAAAGGCATGTTTCATGTAAGTCAGGAGCAAAGTACTTCCTGCAATGGCTGGTGAAACACTAGTGCCTCATATGTGTACACACATTTAGCTCAACCCAAACACCACAGTAAAATCTCAAAGACTCTTACCTAGGGAGAGTGGTTTTCTGGGGCAAGAGGAGTCCAGTGTCACACAGAGTACAGTATGGTGAGCTATGGGTCCTTTGTCAAGCATCTGCTCTGGCAATGTGAGTGGCTAAGATGTTAGCCTAGGTACAGAACACACTTCTAGTCACATCTACAGTACAAATTGGAAGAGTATTATGGGTGGGAATTTCAAAAGTGCCCCCATTGGCCTAACGCTGCTCCCACCAACTTCAACAGGAGCACTGGTAATCCAAAGATGAGCCTTTTGGAAAATCCTACCTTGTAATGATTTCAGGAAGCAACCATGTTGTGACCAAGTCCCCTCGCTCAATTGTAATTGAGACAGTCCAGGCATATTTGGGTGTGGGTCAAGCTCTGCTCGAGCTGTTTACTCTGGAGGGGCCTTTAAACTCATCTTCTTTCTGTGACTGCCATACAATGCTTAGCTGCTTGGTGAAGGATGATGAGCTATCTATTTGGTGCTACACAGGGATTCGGTGTATTGTTCAATGTGATTTCCCTGTTCATTATAGTTCTCCACGCTTTGACTCAAATCTTGCCCCGTGTACCCAGCTGGAGTAACTCAGCTCTGTGGGAGTTAAAGAGAGAAGAATCCTCCCGCGACAAGTCACAAAGTGGGAGCAAAACCATTCCACAGGCAAACTGGGGTGGATTAGAACTTCCACCCTAGAGCCTCTATTTCTCAGGGGAAAGGACCATAGTAGCAGATCCTCTGACCTTATTCCCATCATTCAAGAGCCACTGAGTATGGCGTCACGGTGGTGAGTACCTGTAGAACTAGATGGGAGGATCTGTGGGACTTAAACCCAAGTCTGCAGGGCTGTAGGCAGGGCCGGCTCCAGGCACCAGCTTGGCAAGCAGGTGCTTGGGGCGGCCTTTCCGGAGAGGGGCGGCAGGTCCAGCTATTTGGCGGCAATTCGGCCGACGGTCTCTCACTCCCGTGCGAAGCAAAGGACCTCTCGCCAAATTACCGCCGCAGATCGTGATCGCGGCTTTTTTTTTTTTTTTTTTTTGGCTGTTTGGGGCGGCCAAAACCCTGGAGCCGGCCCTGGCTGTAGGCAGCCAGTGCTTCTACACCACCAGGCAGCCTTTGCAGAGTCAATACACCACACATCCTAGGAGACCAGTCACTGCTGAAAGTGCTGCCCACAGACTTGTATTTCCTTCTGTGACCTCTGATTGGTCCTGACCTAACCCTGGCAGGAGTACCAGGAAATTGTGCATGCAACAAGTCAGATCTCTGATCTGCTTCTGAGACAGACACTGTCTATTGACTGTGGCTTGACCCTCCACTCTGGAATCTGACTACTGATTCTGATGGGACCCCTCAGGCCTGACTGCCCATGGCTCTAACCACTGGACATGACTCTCATGCCTCGGTTCCTGACACTAGCTTCCTGCACGTGCAGGGAATAGAGAGCCCTGTCAACCTGACCATACCCCACACAACAAAACTGCAGCAGTTCCTCCATTTTGGGAGCCCTCTGCCCTGTGCATGGGAAGACAGTTAGAATTTAAAATTGGTCCATAACTTTCTAGATCCATCCCAGAGCCAACTGAGTAATGGCCAAGTTGTGAATGCACTAAAAGAAGGGCTTCCAAAGGAAATGCTGCCAGACTGTCAAATAGGAGTGACATTAATCCCAGCAGTGATTTAACAGAAAGGATCAGGACAGATCAACCAAATGCAGGAAATAAAGTTTCAGAAACAGATTCCGATCTCAGTTACAGCAATGTGACTCTGGAGCTACACTGGAATTGCACCAATGTAACTGAGATCTGAATCTGGCACAAAGGGTATAAGCACCATCATGTGTGCCAAGTTTTCTGATAGGAGTGATTGATTAAACCTAGGTGAATTTGCTCTGTCCACAGCAGCTGTGGAGCAAATTTGCCCTGCCTTGTCAATTATCCTTATCAGAGAATCAGAATCAGCTGCATTAATATGATAATGTGCTAGGGGTTCATACTTCTCACTGCTTCTGGTTTAATGTTGGGTTTCTCTTTAAACATGGATCCAATATTTTCCAGTGACTGACCCCTATAGTAAATTTGACACATGGTGATGAACAATGCCTATATAAAGGAATAACTAAAGTTACTTGCTGTAAGGGAAGTATCCACAGTGCTGCAAATGATATGCAGTGACAGAGGGAAAATCTGCCCTTACTCACTAGGACTGGGCTAAACAAGGGGAGATAAAAGTCAGCTAAACAATGCTTACCAGACCTATTCTGCTAGCAGTTGGAATGTAACATACTGCTGTTCCTTTAGCCCCAATCCAACTACCATTGAAGTCAATGGAAAGCTTATAAGGTCCCGATGTACAAAGGGATTTAGGTACCACTGCAACCTACAATACCCCCACTCAGCTGCCACCTAACCCTGTACATACCTAAACTCACTAGGCACCTAAAAGTTTGCTGTAAAAGTCCCCTACGTATCTACATTTCTGCCTCAGGGCACATGTCAAGATGCTTATCTCACACTTAAGCCTCAAGGCAGGTGAAGATAGACAAGAAAATGCCTATCTCGCCTGTGGGGCCTAAACAGGCTTGCCTGCTTTGAACACACCAAACTCCTCACCAAAGAGGAGCAGGCCGCCCTGCTAAATGTTAGCCCAGCAATTAGGGAGTTCCCTTAGGCTGGGGGATGCTGGTTCAATTCTCGCCTTTGCATGAGAAGATGAGATTTGAACAGGGCAGGCACCAACCCAGCAAGCAGGTGCTTGGGGCAGCCAAGGGGACAGGGCAGCACATCGGGCTCTTTGTTGGCAATTTGGTGGTGGGTCCCTCTTGGAGGGAAGCACCTACCCTGAATGCCTACTGAAGAAGAAAGCAGCATGGTGGAGCTGCTGCCGGAGTGCCACCGATCGCAATTGCGATCATGGCTTTTCTCCCGCCGCTTGGGGCAGCAAAAACCCTGAAGCTGGTCTTGGATTTGAAGAGGGGTTTCTCAGCTGAGGGCCCTAGCCTGTGGGCTATTCTGATATGGGAATTTCTACTGTTGAAGCTGTTCCACTTTGCATAAATAATTAAATATGCATTAGGCCAGTGACAGAGGGCATGACTGTATTGTCCAGTGAGTTAGGGCACTCACCGGAGAGATGGGAAATGCCTCTTCAAATCCCTTCTCCACATGAGGCAGAGGGGAGAATTGAAGGGGGGTCTCCTGCATTCCAGGTGAGCGCTCCAACCACTAGGCTCAAGAATATAAGGGAGACCACCTTCAACTGTTTTGTGTGGAGTCAGATATGCACCACTGCTGTTCTTACAAGAAGCAACTTAGAAGCATGACTCCAAGAGAGGGTTCCTTGCTGTGGTTCCCAAGCAGAGATAGGTGATGAACTTGGGTGGCTAGGGTGGAGCTTAGGCTGCACCCCTCTCATTGGCATCTGCTATTGGCTAGATTACCAACCCCTCCCTGCCTACCATAGTGGCTTTGGTAGGTCCCATTCTCAAGTGCCTGTATAGGAGCCCTGGTGCCTAAGCCAGGGTTTGTGGATTCTAGTGATTTTTCAAGGTGCCTAAAAGTTAAGCATTGCAGAGCCTATGTCCCTTTGTGGATCCAGAGCCAGCTGCTCAGATTCTATGATGATGGAAACCTTAGAAACGGGGAAACAAAAGGGAGTTTTGGCCCTTGGAAGGAAGTAGCATATATCTCATCTAATGCTTAGGCTCTAGCTAGTGTAGTGGGGCCAGAACACACAAGAATGGTGTTCTGGCACTGTATGTGTGAGGTCACACCACATGGAGGATGCCATTTTATAGAGTAAAATAGCCACCTTCTCACAGTGTGACCTCACACACATTGTACATGCAAGGCCACACCAATGCAGGCAGAGTTTCTACACTTAAAATCAGGACTGCAAGGGCTGGATTCTAAATATACTCCTTTAAGGCATGTCAGGGCCAGGACATAAGCAGCTAGGCCTAGTGGGTAGCACAGGGCAGGAGGCCAGCCCCCCACACCAGCAAATGTTCAAAATCAGGAGATCTAGAACCAAGAGTCAGATACCAGGCTGAGTCAGTAAGCCATGAGGTCAAGAGACAGGAGCGGGTAGCACTGGATGAGTAGTGCAAAGCATGATGGAGCCCAGTTGTACAGATGACTTCCTGTTCCTCCTTCTGGCTTAAATAAGGGAGAGGCCCAATCAGGAGCTCCAGTGTTCCACCAATCGGGGCTGAGGAGTGGACCTTCTATCCGAGCTGGGCTTCAAGGTGTACTAGTTCTAACTAATACTAGTAAGCCATTGGGTGGAGGGTTGGAGTGTGATAATCCCAGGAACCTTACAGGCACAGGTGTGAGATCTGTGGGGCACAATAGGCTATTGCATACTGATTAATATATTAGCCAGCCCCTTCTTCTCCTATATCCTGTCCTGCTGCTATGCAGGTGTGTGTATTTAGGGGATGGAAAGAGGCTCTCTACCCAGGCATCAGTGCCATACAGGTCATAATTTAAATACTACCTCCTACACATAGTTTTAAGCCAGCAGTGTACAATATCCAGCCTTGCCTCAAGCACCACAGTTCGTTTTAAACCTAGTTTACATACCACAAACCCAGCCAAGAAATCCATTGTCTAAATGTGACAGTCTAGGGGGAAAGAAGCCAAAAAATAAAACCCCATCAGTTAGAAATAAATAAGTTTAGATGTTAGTGCCACCTTGAACTTTAAATGATTCCTGTCACTGTGGTGGATTCTATCTGTGATTCCACCCAGCCCCGCCCTCTGGCATTCTTCTACAGGAACAGTCAAATAAATATTGCAAGGAAGGCATCGGTAAGTCTCTGTGACAGCCTGGTTAAGAACTATGGAATGTTAAATGCTTTTGTCAGCCCTCAGGCATTTTCTGCTCACTGTTTCTTATTCTCAGAAAGGAAGTTGTGCAAAAGGTATTTGGTAACTGAAATTCAAGTTTGCTGAGGGGAGGGAAGGAACTGTGTCTTTGTTACACAAACACTTGACAACAAATTGAAAAATATGAATGTTTCTACGGAAAATCAGATGTTGCATTTTTTCACATATATTATTTAGTCCTAATCATCAGGTCCATCCAGGCTGCACTTGCCGCAGGACCCAGGAGAGGGCTAGGGCAGTGGACAGTACACTGACTTTGTAGTCCCTTTGATCCTCGGGCTGGTCAAGGAACCAGTTCAGCCTCCCTTACAACTTTAGAGCAATCCAAAGGCTGCTCTAAATTACACCTAGATATAACATTCCAGCATCCAGAGATCACCACAGCATGGCAATAGTCCTTCTCCATCTCTTTGTGCCTCACTATGCTTCCTAAAGTGGGAGGGGGAGAGTGTGGTATCTTTTAATTTCCATCACCAGGGCTCTGGCCATCCAGAACCAGATGTAGGACTGGGGCCTTAGTTGGCAACACTCTGGAGTATGGCACGAGTTCAAACCCCAGCCCAATAATTTGGCTCAAAAAGAACATAACATAGCAGTGCAGTATTAATAAGGACTGGGCACTGTTACAAGGTGTTTTCCTCTTGGCTGTGAACTCTGCTATAATGTAAAGGTCTTATGACATCTTTGAAGACAATAAGGATTAACACCATCATTTCACCCCCTCAGTGAAACAGGTCCATACGGCATATGGTGTATGTTTAAAAAAAAAAAAAAAAAAAAAAAGTTATAACAGAGAAGGAAAAAAAGACTATATAACGTCAAATAATTTGTTATCTCCCACTATCATTGGACATTTAACTAGGTCCAGTCTGTATGTAGCCAGCTTTGCTGGGTTCCAGTCTTTATACTACAGTGAAGGCAAATAGCACACAAGAGAAAAACTATGACATACAGCAGGGAAAAGTTCCTATACCTTGTATTAAGTGCAATTCCAGTCAATGTAACAGTGAAACACAGGTTGAGATTTCTGTTTCTGTGAACATGCTATCTTTTAAAGGATGTTACTCTCATAGCATCTAAACTTTGTGTGATATAAACAGCAAACCTAATTCTGAAAAAAGCATCCAGCACAAGTGATTACCGTAACCAGGAGCGCACACATTTAAATCAAAAGTCAGTCGAGTTGGAAAAGGTTTAAGTTTTTTCAATAAATTATTTTTTATAATAACTATAAAAGTTATATAGTGCACAGAGACTTGCTGGAGATAGATACTTTACTGTACCTGAATTGCTGGGAATACTTCCTGAGATATAAAGCTGACAATCAGACATCTGAGTATGCTTGAAAAACATCTACCAAAAGATTAAAGTATGAATTTAGTAAAGTAATCCAAGGAAAAACCATTGTTCTTTTTGTTACTTTGTATTGTGTTTGTTGTGATATAAGGGGGCAATGATCTACAATTTTAATTCACCTTAAAACACAAAACTATATCTTCTCTATTAAATATATGGAGTGTGTCTCTTAGAGAGAACTATATTTCTTCAACACTTTTACATTTTATGTTCACGGGAAGTTATTAAACATATAAAATTGCCTTATTTATAGAGTATAACTGAGTCCCTAGGATTCATTTGTATATTTTTCAATACAGTACCTGGCTTTGCTATTTAAGATCTATTTTAAATCAGCTTTTAATTATATGTAATATAAGGAGGAGGGGAGAATTACTAGAGCAAAAATAGACCCATTAGTCTGAGGAGGGTAATGAAATTAATTATGATTCCAAAATAACAGAACTACTGAATTGCATTTTCTAGAAAAATAAAGAAAGGAGGTAAAAACAATTAGGAATAGAGACATGATGGTTATTATAATTGTTGATAGAAAGTAGGTAAGAAGATACTGGGGAAAATGTAATACAGGAAACTGAGCCAGTCTGGATGATGAGCATTCTGAGGTGTAAAGGGAATTATTTAATGAACTTACCTAACCACACACAATTATTTTTAAATGTTTACAGAGCACTCAGGAGGTCTGAAAGATTTAGAAAGAAGGCAGCGTTACTGGTCTTTTAAAAAAGGGAGAGTGGGGAAGGAAGAGAAAGAATGATCCTGTCACATACCATCTGGTAAGTCTAACTTGAGTCTATAGTAATATAGTTGAAATAGTATTAAAAGAGGAAAAAAATCTCTAAGCACCTAAGGGAGAGTGGAATCACAGCCAATTAGCAGTGTGGATTTATAAAGAGGCCAACATGCTGTACATGAGCACATTTTTTTATATAATTGCAAAATGGTGGCTGAAGAGAGTACAGTGGATGTATTGTACGTGGATGCTTACGTACACATAGGGATGTATGGGTTGCAGGAAAATTAAATAGGAGATTGCAGTGCTTTACAGTGACCAAAAGAAAATCCAGTATGATTTTTGGGCTTCTAACATAGAGATAGGGAAGTGATAGATGCCCCTCTCTGTGTACTACATGGATAAGAAGGCACTTAGGATACTGTTTATAGGTGTAAGCACCTCAATACCAGGAAGATGTTGACAAACTGGAAAGAGGTCAAGAACAGAAGAAAAAATATTAAAGGGCTAACTGAGTTGACTTGCAGTGAAATATTAAAAGAACTAAATATGTGTAGCTTGGCCACACAAAGTCTATAAAGGCCCAATCCCACATTTCTTATGATGGCAACTCACCATTTCACCTCAGTAAGAGTCCAGTCTCAATACAGAGAGTGGGATTAAGTCTGCAGATAGACTATGGGGCAAATTATCAAATGGTATAAATTGTCATTGTCCATTGATTTCAATGGAGCTATGCCAATTTACACCAATTGAGGATCTGCCCCACAGGTATATAAACAGAGCAGACAAGAAGGAGATTGAGGAATTCATTGTCCTGAGTCTTAAAGGGGCTATAAGTAAGGCAGGAGCAAGTGGATGGAATTAGGCAAAGCACAATTTAGGCTGAATATCAGGAAAAATATCCTAACGGTGAGCTCAATTACACAGTGCCAACAGTCTGCTAATGAAAGTTCAATTAGCAGTCATTTAAAGCTGGACTGGACAAAGCACTCGAGTATATAGTACAGGGAACAAACACTACAGGGTAGTAGATTCAATGGATTTAAACAGGGTCTTCGCTATCTTTTTTTAAATTGTGTTTTGGAAAAAGAGGTAACAAGTTCTCACTAATAAACTACTGAATATGCATCACGTGAATGAAGTTGGCCATATCTTTAATTACTCAAAAGGACAATGAAGTTTATTGAATTTCAGTGGCATCTGGCAACTAATTCTTTTAGGCTCACTTGAAAATCTCAGACTAAAGGCTGGACAGGTTTATTGCACCACATATAAGGGGTTTGAATGCTGTCACAAAAACAATATTATCATTTTTCTCCATCCAATGTATATTTCAAATACATATATTTAATGAAGTGCCTATATATAAATATATTTATGCAAAACCTCTGGAAAGGCTTGTGTCTGTCTTCCAATAATAGCCATTCATCCAAAAGACTTCAGTTTTATATGTGAAACTGAGGAAATAATGTTTCCATTAGCCATACCAACGAAAAATCTTCTTAGAGTGCTGCTGTAGAAAGAAGTTCCTAAACTAAATTTTCCGTAACTGGAGATCAAGACTGGTTATCTTTATTTCAACTTCATGAATTTCTTATGGAATACCCCCAAAGGAATTACTTGCTTTAAATTAAACTATTCCCCCATTTGCCAGGAGATGGTGCTGTGGATTTTAAATCGCCGAGTCAAACACCTTAGTAGCTGTGTCGTTCCTCGTCAGAGTTTCTTTTAAAGTTTAATCATCAATGAAAGAAAAACTGTAGCATCCCATAACTTTATGAGGGGAAAGGACTGCGGTGTGAGTCAAACCAGACCAACTGCTACACATGAAATTGCTATTCAGTGAACAAAGGGTACAGAATATTTCCTGCCTATATCTAATCTGCGATAATGAAGTAATATTAAGTACAGTGCATTTTAAAAACAATGCCATCACATTACACTAGTGTTTTCACTTTATCCCACAGGTTTTCTTTCTGTCCAAAATGTAAGGAAGTTAATTCCCAGCCCTCCCATCTGGATAACTGTTAGTGCACAACTAAAGGAGGTTGGGTATTTCTATTGTAAAGGTGAAGTGTCAAGCACACCAAAAAATTGTTCTTTGCTTTTATTAATCACAATGTAATTGATCGCTAAACTACATCCACAGTTTCTTACTCAGCGCAGTTTTCTGACCGTCTTTGCATGAAAAACTAATTGTGGGGAGAAATGTCCCTTAGGAGGGTGGGTTTTTTTTGGGGGGGGGGATTAGCATTTGCAGTATAACTAACAGCAAACCTGCTCCAAAAGTTACAGTAATAAAGAATGGTTATCTGTACCCGACCACAAATCCCATCCTGTAGGGGATTTACTGTTGGGGATACTCCGCAGAAATACCCACACGTTATCAGCTCTTTAAAAAGTCCCTTTTGATCCTTTTGCCCTCTTTCTCAACAACAGGCGCGTAAACTTTGAATACCTAAGGTGCTTTAAAAACACTTTTCAAAATCTCAGATGATGACTTTCAAAAGGGATTCTCATCCTGACTGGGAAAGTTTCCCTTCTATCGGGCTTTTTTTAATCCTCCTATTGCGCCTTGAAACTGTTAAATGAACAGCTAGTTGTATCGTTTTAATTGCAAAAGGAGTTATTTGGCCAGCGTTTGCTTAGCCCTGGGTGGGGGAGATCGAGGTAAGCGTTAGAGGTAGATTTGAGCCACAAAACAGAACTTTCTCCATAGCAACAAAACTTCAAATCTATTCTTTTTCTTATCTTAGAATAATTACTCTCTGGATTTTGAGACGTTTGTAAGCAATTGAAGCTATAAACATGTCCCATAAAGCACATGAAATTCCTTTGGGGGATTGCAGGGCCCAATTATTGTCCAATACATTTCAGTGAAAGCTATCAAGCACATGGGGACATTTCACAAGTTGTGATTTTGTAAGGATTGTTTACTCTCTGCGATCTTTTCAAAAAAACAGATCTTTCCCCAGTTGTTAAGACACAACATGATTTGTCAAGGGCCACACATTCAGGTACAGTAGTGCAATTTTGACACGCACACACGTACTTCTAGGCGAATTTGTAGGAGAAGCTGGTAACTTTGTGAAAATAGCTATTTTATTCCGGACTGGGTTGATGGTTCTGTAAGAGGCAATGAAATGTTTAACAAGATATTGCTACGACGAAGCTACAAGCATCTCGAGAATGGAAGAAACAGTGGGAAAAATAAACAAAATTCTGTACATTGGGGGGTTATTACAAAATATTTAAACTTGATCTTTGGCTTTCCTTTCATTTAGGTTCAGTGTCAAATCCATGTAGCCGCAAGTGAGGACACACTGATTAAGTCTTTAGTGCGGCCAGAGAGGAGTAAACTTGAATCTCATGTTAATATTAGTTTGATCAGAGAGTTATTCTTCTGGTATCAATGAAATGCCGACTATTTCCAAAGCATTTCAAAGCTCTAGGGAGTTACAGTATTCCCTCGGCTGCAATGAAACTGTCTTAATCTTTATAAAATATGCCTCGCTATCATTAAACTTCTGGGTATATCCAGACATAAATGGGAGATTCTGGCTTTCTTGAGAGTTTTATAGCAGACGGAATACACAACTTTATGCGCTACTCGGCGACCTGTTTACTGGAAGGGTTTTCTAATCCCCCCTCCCAGGCTTGAAATTTAGGACCCTGGGCTTTAGAAATTGATCATTAAGTGAAGATCTAGCTAGTTTCATACTCCAGTGCACCTAAAAAAAAAAAATCTGCGTTCACGTTTTCAGTATAAATTGTGTAATCTCTGAGGCCATTATCATTTAAAGTGTTTCTTATTTTAGTGCTTTACAGGGTACAGCTTAATATTTGGGGCAAGCTGCCTGGCAGGGACGCTGTGCTCACAGCCAAACTTCAGAGAAATAAACTTGTCGAAAGCCCGATCATGCTTTCCTGAAATGGGCATAATTCTCTTCAGCCTCTCTGCTTACCACTCTTGCAAATTGAAGCACCGCCCCGCAGTCTAGGAAAGTTCACTTGCAGTTTATGCTTCTTGGGCATAACGGCGAAGTTGTTTGATTTGTTAGGGCGTTTCGTCTCCTTCCCTTCTTCGCCTCAGCTCCCGGCTGCTTGCTACCGACATAATGAAAGAGCTGAAAGTCTAGTCAGTGACATAGGGCTGTGTCACAATTAAACCAGGTAACGAGACACTGGGCAGATGTGTTTTCATTGCACCGTAAGATAAATGCAGTGTTAAATGCCTGACAACTTCCCAGAAGCAATCAGCAAAAGTTTACGAGTGCATAAACCTCAAAGACCATTCCTCGGGTATTTTTTATAAGCCCCGCATTTAAAGCTTCTATAAATTCTTCTGCCTGCTTCCAAACCAAAGTTACTGGTGACTATTAAACAGCCACCTTCTTCAGGGAGCCCAGAGGAGTTTGATCCAGGATGGCTCATACCAAATGCAACTGGAAGAAGGTCGGGGCTTTGTGGTGGGAAGGCATTAAATATACGTTGAAGCTTGATAGACCGTTTGAACACTTAAGTGTGGCAGATCAGGAATGAATGAGTAGAAAGGTGGTTGATACATATCAGAGGTAGAGACACAGCAGGCAGACAGAGAAAGAAAATAAAACAAAGGAAGATTATAGCTAGATAGATGATATTGTGTTTAATCAGATAAGCACTGACACCCCGGATGGTGGCAGAAAGTGGATAACAGCTATGGCCCACTCGGAAATTACAAAACTAGGTTTATTAAATATCATTGTTGATAACGTGACCTTATATTAGTTGCACCTGTCCATTATGGCGTGTTGCACCTGTCCAAAGCGTGACAAAGCATTAATCACTCCGATAACCATCCCCTAGTTCTGTGATCAGGACTCGGATGACGATGAAATGTCTTTAACACTGTAGCAACATCAGAGCCATTCAATCTTCCAGCACCCAAACTGCTTACAGAGCAGGTGAATACACCATCCGAAAAGTTTCAAGCAAAAGAGAAAGGCAGGATTAATGAAGCCATATATCAGCCAGAGAGATTTCGCAGAAAGCCTCTCTTCGACCAAACGAACTGGGAGCAGTAAAATCTTCTCCTTAAACCATCAAATTACAATAATAGTATTCGTCATCCTTAAGTGATCAAATGAGTTTTACAAGTTGATATTAAACAGATAAAAACCTATTGTAATTATCAAGCTCTTTGTTTATGATCCCAGTGAAAATGAAGTTGCTAATTGGAAAACAGTAAACCTAAAATGCCTTTGAATTAATAGACAAGGTGGGTGAGGCAATATCTTTTACTGGAACAACTTCTGTTGGTGAGAGAGAGAAGCTTTCGAGTTTACACTGAGCTCTTCCTCAGGTCTGGAAAATAATGGATCATTTTGGATTAATGATAGAGATCAACAGGAGTATCTATAAGAAAGAAACTGTAGATTTGAATGTGCACTTTGGGTTTCAATCAGGGACATTTGCACAAGCCAAATGCTAGACTTGGGTGAGGATGGGGGTGGGGTGGAGGCTGAATGGGGTGGGGGGCTGGGTTTGTTCATTTTAAATATAAAGACACAAGGTGACTGAAGGCTGTATTGTAGCCATGTCCTTGCTAGATGAAATCTCAGTCAATTACTTTGAAAATCTGCAGCTTGGCTTCTTTTTATTCTTTACAGGTGAAAATTCAAACGTCTCTGTTGTTGTAGCCTGGTCCTTTCTTTCCTGAAACAAGGCACCCAACTGTTCTGATATTACCATTCAAAACCAGGTTCTGTGGCGAACCTCATTTGTGAATCTATTACAGAGATTAATAGATTATTTCTCCTTTTTCAACTAATTCTCAGTGGGCAAATTTAACCATATGGTAAGGAGAGAATTAGAATTTCATCACATTAGAGCAAAATGTAATGAAAAGAGTCCAACACCTGGGGCCATCTCGGAAAGACACAATTAAAAGGTTTTTAATGAAACCAGAGAAACCAAAAATTTCAGAGCCTTCAGTAATTCTGCCACACCGAATGATGCACTGGAGGTGTTGGGAAATATTGTTTTTACTGATGTCATAAGAATGAAAACCTGCCTCTAAATACCATGTGCTTTCAATGCGATTACAATAAAAGGAGAAAGGACTGCTTGTCTCTATTATTAGATGATCAGCAGGACACATTTTAGACAAGTACTTGTTTACACTTCAGTGTGAGAACCTGACTATAAGGAAAGTGGGCCTTAAGGTGAAGCGTTTTAGCTAAAGCCTGGGAAATATAAATACATGGCGGATAATATTAATGAATTACATGATCTCAAGTTGATCTGATACATCAGATGCACAAACTACCACCCATTTCTGAGTTAGGCAGGACCGTCCTTGTAAAGTATCCTTATTATAAGGAAGAAATCGCTAGAAAAAAGTTGGTCATTCATTACTATTATTATTTGCCCCCAAATTAGTTTATTTTAAAGCTGATGCTTTTATTTGTATTGAAATGTGGGAGGTAATTACTATGAAGTAGCAAATCTGCGAGTGGAAAACTGTAAAGTTGGGGTGGGGGGAGAGAAAAGCAGCACCTTGCAGTTTGTTCTCAATTTGTTTTGAAAGGGAGAAAAACGATGGTCTTGTCCGAAGCCAAGGTGAACTTTTATGGCGAGTCAGCAAGGAGCAGCCTAGCTTTTGCTATTCCACGCGATCCCTTTCCACAGGGAGAGCTGAGTTCATGTAAACGGGGGTGGAGTGACTCTCTTGCTAAGTTAGCAGAAGTCTGCTCGCAGCACTTGGAGGAAAGCGCTCAAGTGGGCACCTCCGCAGTGCAGCTCTGTAATTTGCTGAAGGAGGCGAAGAACATCCTGAGCTCTAAGCAGGGCTTTTAGTGTGCTCATTGATGAGTGAAAGTCGCCACACATGTCAAGCTAAAGGCAGTTGTTGGGTTCCTAACAGGACACAACGTCTTGCAAACATATGCGTGAAGCTGTGTCTACAGATGGCAGGGAGAATAATGGAGCAGGCGCCTTTTATAAAGCTCTAGCTGCTGCCTGTCTTCAGACCTGGGAAATGAAACTCTTCAGACTCAGGGCCAGCTAGCGCCTGGGCTTGTTTGTTACCGCTTTAATCCTATTAATTAAAACGTTAACCTGATTGGGTAGAGAGCTCTGTCCCAACAGGCGAGTCTTCTTCATAATAACCTACTCGCCGAGCTAATGATGTAAAAGACTCCCCCGTCTGCGGCGGCTGCTGGGGCCGGAAATCTCTTGAAGGTGAAGCCAAGCAAGATAAACGGCGGACGAGGGGGCTGCTCGCAGCTCACAATGCCCGAGCGCATCCCCTGGTGAGAGCTCGCGGCCAGCAGAGAAGGCGACGCGGAGGAGCGCGAGGAGCCGGAGCAGGGCAGGTGCCGGCGGAGGAGCCCGGCGGGCAGCATGGAGCGGGCGCTGAGCCTAGCCGCGGACGAGGACTTGTTCCACAAGAGTCTCAGCGCCTCGGCCACGAGGATGGAGGCCGCCTTCCGCGCGCCCCCGGGGCTCGACCTGAGCCACCCGCGCGAGCGCCAGCCCTCGCCCCTCAGCTGCTTCGAGCCGGGCGAGGCGGAGGGGCTGCTGCAGCCCGGGGCGGCGCTGGGGGCCGGCGACCCCCTCGCGCTGCCGGCCGGCTCGGTGTGCGGCAAGTACGGCGAGAGCACCAGCCGCAGCTCGGTGGCGGAGAGCAGCGGCGGCGAGCAGAGCCCCGACGACGACAGCGACGGGCGCTGCGAGCTGGTGCTGCGCGGGGGAGACCCGCGGGCCGCCTCGCCCGGGGCGGGGGGCGCCGGGGGGGGCCTGAAGGCGGCCGAGGGCGGCTGCTCCAACAGCCACGGCCTGGGCGGGAGCAAGAAGTCGAAGGAGCAGAAGGCGCTGCGGCTCAACATCAACGCCCGCGAGCGGCGGCGGATGCACGACCTGAACGACGCGCTGGACGAGCTGCGGGCGGTGATCCCCTACGCGCACAGCCCCTCGGTGCGGAAGCTCTCCAAGATCGCCACGCTGCTGCTGGCCAAGAACTACATCCTCATGCAGGCGCAGGCTCTGGAGGAGATGCGGCGCCTGGTGGCTTATCTCAACCAGGGCCAGGCCATCTCGGCCGCCTCCCTGCCCAGCTCGGCGGCGGCAGCGGCGGCCGCGGCCGCCGCCTTGCACCCAGCCCTCGGTGCCTACGAGCAGGCGGCCGGCTACCCCTTCAGCGCCGGCCTGCCCCCTGCCAGCTCCTGCCCAGAGAAATGTGCCATTTTCAACAGCGTCTCCTCCAGCCTCTGCAAACAGTGCACGGAGAAGCCTTAAAGCCCCCGCCAGGCGCTTCAACCCGGGCAGGGCAAGGAGCTGGCAGGGAGGGACTCGGGGCAAGGACTTAGGCTAAATCCTCCGTTTCTCGTGGTTATTAGGCTTATGGGCTTTTTTTCCCCTTTTTGGAAAGGGCCGCGGGTGGGCTTGGGGGCTTTCCTCGTGGAAGTGGTGACTTGATCGCAACCAAGACCTCAGCGAAGTAAAAAATCGCAATTGTGTGCGCGTGTGTGTGTGTGTGTGGACACAAAGAGAGGCTGAGAAATAGCAGCTGGGGGAGGAAAAAGGAAGCCCCCCTCTCCGACTGATGTATTTAAATCCCGCTTACTGGGACTCGAGAACTCTGCCCCAGCGAGCTGAGGCCCGGGGGTGGCTGGCTGGGGTGCGGGTGGCGGGGGCTCCAGCTGCATGGTCACTGAGACAAATCAGAAGGGGCACTTGCAACCAATTCTTTTGATGCTGAGCCAGGCGCCAAACAAACTTGAAATGTAGACTTCTTATTTAAACGAAACCAAGAGACTGAACCATTGCTATGAAAGACTGACTTGTATTTTTTATTGTCTCTGAACTTTGATCCTGTGAAAATGCGCGAAGTTTTGGCGAGAGTGATTTAAAGAGAGAGAGAAACTAACACCCTACTCCGTGTGGCTGAAAGTATTGCATTTTTAAAACAAATATTTATGTGCACCTTGTTTCTTTCCACGTTGCAATGATGTATAAACAAGACATGGTATTTATTTGTTCTTCTTTCAAGGACCCTTCCACGCCAACAATATTTATCATGTGTTAAGGTCACGGGTCTTATGTGCAGTTTTTTTTTAATGCTTCTAAAATTCTGTTTTATGGATTAACTTAAACTGTGTGCCAAGTGTTTAAAATGTTTATTTGCCAACAACGTATACGCAGAACTATTGCTGTATCGGAGCTGCTTAGGTTTATGAAAGGTCGTCTGGATTTTAAGTTGCATCATCCCTGTATTTAAATTGAGCTTTAATAAATTGCTTCAGTCCAAAAATCACAGGAAAGGTGTATTCTTAATTCTCAATTAACTGACTTTTTTAAAAAGGGGATTCTTTGCATTATAAAGGGTAATAGCTATTTACTTTTACAAGGCATCAAAGCAATAGCTCCTATGAGGGGGGGAAGGGAAACACTTGCCAAGTTCCTGTGTTCCCAGGCGCTGGGTTTTTTTGTTTTTTGTTTGTTTTTTTGTTTTTGTCCAAAGGTATAATTTAATTGCTCTATATGTATATAAATTAATCTGACTGTGGATGATTATTTAAACTGAAATACTTTGGGCTGATTTACAGAACGCCTGACATCTATCTATTTTTTTTTTAATCTAAGGAAAAATAAAATAAGGAGAAGAGCAAAAAGTGGCTATTTACCCAAAGTGAGCTTTCAGTCTGAGTTTGCATGGCTGGGTGGCTGTCTCTGCCATTTGTAAATCCAAGATATTCTCCCTCCCCCCCTTCAAAAAGGAGTCCTGCTCTTTCCCACTACTTGCAGATAATACAAATTCGGACTGTCAGGTTGGATGGCAAAATAGGAGCGGTGATGGATCTGTTGGCAGGTCATGGATGTGTAAAGAGTGATATATTAAATAGGTCAATCAGATTATGACAGCAATGTACGATCGTTTGTATGTGTATCTATGTCGGAAAAAATCTTTATTAAAATATTTTCAACAAACTTTTTATTATGCTGTTCTTTGTACCAGGAAGGGGGGGAAGTATCCCCTTTCTCTCTCGCTTTGCCTGGGTGCCAAACATACAAAAATAGCATGGCTCAGGGACTGTGGCATTCAAGTTCTTGACACAGATCCATTGTTATTATTCACCTGTTTAATTGACACGGGGTTGACTCGTTGCAAGAAAGAGAAATGAAAGCAGTAGTGAGAGGCCGAGGAAGAGAGAGAAGAGCCCCCAAGTTTGTTTGTAGGCCGATTGAAGGCTCTCTTCACACTTCCAACCTGGAGATGAAACCTCAGTCTGGGAGGGAGCTAATGCTGAAAAGATGCAAGCTGTTAGGGTTTTGGTCTGTTCCCACATATGGCGGTGTTAACAAGAGTAACGGTCTGCAATTGCTTACAAGAGGAGAGGGAGAGAGAGAGAGAGACAGACACACACTGTTGGCTAGACGTATTTTGGTTCTCTTTGCAGTTCCTTACATTCCCTGGGAGCTTGAGCCCACAGTCCAAAGGCGGCTCGCTTTTCGCACCCGAAGAACAGTCAGGCTCGATTATCAATGTCCAGAAACCCCAGTGCTGAAGTGACTATTGCCCGCGTTGGGCAGGCGCGTGAGCGTCCGCCTCGGCGGAGGGGTCCCGAGAGGTCGGCACTAGAGCTCTTCCCTTTGGACCCCAGCCCCACCAGCAGCCAGGTTTCCTTGGTGGGGTCGGGGTTATGTGTATGTGCCCGCTGCATCCAGTATGCTCCATTTACTGGCCCTGGGTAGTGCCAGCGTCTAATGATAGCCCTAACTGGCATCCAGCGTGGTAGAAGGGGATACATATTTTCCGCTCCACTTCCCATCAAAGAGATTAATCAGAACCTGTAACTTTTCAGGAACCATAACTGCAAAGTGCCACGAAGCTGTGGGAAGGCAGCCCAGGCAGGGTGGGCAGCTCAGCCCCCAGGCGCAAGCAGAGCCGTCTCTCAGCATTTACTAGACAAAGCCTGGGTGCGTCTAATTATGATTATTAAAACAATTTCCATGACGATGTCTAATATTATGTTAATTTGAAAACAACTGTGTATGAAAACTGTCGACTATAATACCTAAATTCATTTAATGAAACACATCGTTAAGGCAATTAAACCTCCTGGATGTGATTAAGGAACATAATTACGACACTGTTCTGCGCCATAATTGGGTGTCTTTAATCAAGGGGTAAAGTGATCAGCAACACAGCCATTAGTTTGTATTGTTCTGTCTCTGCTGTCCATCATTCTGATTAGGAATTAACCACAGCTACCCGTCTGACTCGTGTGTGTGTGTGTGTGTGTGTGTGCATATTAACATCTTAGGCCACATTTGCTGCAAGAGTTACTGCTTCATATTTCTCATGACAAAGGCGCCTTCCTTGAAATATTCCCCTCGTAGGTGCGGCTGGCTTCTCAATTCTCGCTGGAACTCGTACAGCGTAACAAATTACGGAGTGGGAAAGGAAGATTCCCAGCAGTTTTAATAATTCCGTGTGGAAGTGCTATGATAATCTTTGCTATGGAAGGCAAAGTGAAGGCTGGGAGGGGGAATCAAAGGGTGGGGCCAAACTTTTTAAATAAGTCTAGCTTGTTCCTCTACTTTAATTCAAACACGTCCTAAGCTGGAAAACAGCTGCTCTGCACTAACAACCTGATCAGAGCTCGCTACAGATCTAACTGACTCTGAGCTAGTTCCTGTGATCTGGGACATTCCTTGGAAGTGCCTTAACGTGCTGATGAGTGACCAAAAGTTTGCTAGAGAGCAGCGACCCCTAAGAGCGGTTCTCCCCAGGCATTCACTCGGGAAGCTTAAGTTGTCTGAAATTTGACATTTAAACGACCGAGCTGGCAGTTGAGATCAAAGCTAGTTCTGAGCCGCCAATGTCGCTACCGTTCCCTAACTGTGTGCACGCAGGTGCCGTCCTACTGGTTTCAATAAACGTTGTATTTTTTGCAGCGCAATCCTCCAAGACCCCCCACCCCCAGCTGCTTTTATCAGCTTGGTTTGCGCCAGTCTGAGTTAGCAGAGAGGATCAGCCGAGATGGCTCAGAAAACGCGTTTCAGTCGCGGCCAGCGCCTCCTGTCAGGGGGTGACTGATCTGACTTGATTTTTGTCGAGCCTGTGACAGTTTCCGAGGCGGTGCCGCTTTTAACACCTCTTGCCTATTCCCCTGTAATCAGCAGCGTCGCTGGGACCTGACACGGAACCGGTCTTACACATTGTCTCCGTCAGACCAGCGGTGTGCGCGCGCCTGGGGGATTTCCCCCATTCTTGCCTGCTGGATCCCAATAGGATCAGAACTGACCAGCCCCTGGAAGAGCTTGTGTCCGACACCCCGCCAAAACAAGCCCATTCAACCAGCCTTCTCCAAAACCACCCCTAAGCTTCGGTTGCCAAGCCAGACTCCCCCCGCCCTTTCCCCAGTTCTAATCCTGCGACTGTCCCAGCATGAGTGACATTGACTTTCCTAATGTAATGACTTATGAAAGATATAATCATGTGTTAAATTGAATCCTTCGTTTAACTGTTAATGGTGTGCTCTGGGCACATTTACGTATTAGATGCTATGGTAACTAATTACCGCTAGAAAAAGGGATCATACACTTTCTAGACTTTGACAAATAATTATGAGTGTGCACAGCCCGGCTGGCAGCAGTTGCAGCGGATCTGCTGGAATGAGTAAGTGACTAAATGAATGGGTAAGTGAACTTGTGTGCATGGAGGGGAAGAGATAATGAATAGTGGTCAAGTGAGTTTTCTTATTCAAACCTTTAATGAAAATGTGATTTAGGATGGGGGGGGGGGAGGGGAATGCGGTGCTGCCTCTAAACGTAATTAAATTGCGCAACATAAACATCAGAAACATAAATAAGTTGGCTTTTAATTAAAATGCTGCCGTCAAAGTAAATTATCCACGTGCTAGGAAAGTGCAGCAATTAACACTTTTTTTTAAAGTGGGTTGTTGGTAAAATAAATGAGCCACTAGTGCGTATGCTATCGCCAGGATCCTTTCTAACTGTGATTTCGCCCATTGCCAATACCCTCAGGGGCGATTTAAACTGGGCTTTTAATCAGATGGCAGAGCGAGTCACTGCCTGACAGGTACGTAACTTTAAAGGAAGTCAGTCGGCTCACGGCTCAGTTGCAGTATCGGGTTAATTGACAGGGGCTGGATTGTCTGACTTTGGTTCCCCTTTTTAAAACAAGATCGCCCGTTTTATATAAACATTAATTTAACAGATTGTCATGGAGAAGCGAAGCTGCTTCGCCGTTCAATGTGGAGCACGGATTCTTTAGATGCACTGTCTATACCGAGACTGCCACCGATTGCAGTCCGCTTTCCTTGTGCAGTGCAGCTAATTGTCCTGGGATTTGAGTTCCCCGAGGCTCATTACAGCTCCTCCTTCTCTCCAATCAGGTAGCTGGAAATGCCCCACTGGGATTTCCCCCTTAGTGCTCTCGCTCTCTTGGGGCAGGCGGATTTCCAGCTCCTGCACTCCCTGGAATTTGGCTTGTTAGTGTGGACAGAAGGGAAAATTATTTCGCGGTACTTCTTTCTTCCCTTAAAGCTCCAGCAGTGCCAGGCAACACAGGGGCAGAAGCTCAAGGGAGAATATTTATTTCCTTTCCCTGAATCTTCACCTGTCCCGATCCTTCAGCGCTCCTTCCGAGAGACCCTCGTGGGCTCGAGTCGAACAACGTTCACCAGAGTTTAATAATGGGCTCTCCCTTCCCATAGAAAATACTGATAATCGTTCATTCAGGCGTAGCAAGGGTTAAGCAGATTAGGTACCATCGCTTCACGCGGTAGACAAGCTGAAGTACGCAGGAAGCGCTTGCTTGATTTGGCTTTTCCTTTACACTGAGGGGTAACTCGGAAACTAAGTATATTAGTCAGTGCTGTTGCTGAAGAAACACTGCAGCACATTTGCTAAGTGAGCAAAAGCTTGTGAGCTACAGCCCAGCCCCGTGGCTCTACAGAATAATGGCTAAAGATCAGCTCCATTTCAACATGCTAATAGAAATGCTTTCTAACGGGTTTACTTTAATTTACACGGGCTATCTTCATGCAGACTTTAAACGTTTCCCAAAGCCCGTACTAGCCCTTGTCCTCTCAGCCTGATTCAGAGACGGGTAATACAACATGAAATAAATGTATGATCTGTTTCAAGCATTTGACTGCTGTATTTTTAAATTCATATCTGCACATTTAAGAACTGTGATCTGTGACTGATTTGAAAGCTATAGCAAAATGATGCATTATAGATAAACCACCATTTCCTTATATAATTGTCACAGATTAAAATAGAAAAGAAAAATACATTTCTACTAGGGGCAAAACAAACATTAATGACACTCAAACTGCTAGAATTAGAATTAAATTAACCTCATCACACCTTAGAAAGGTATCAGTGGTTACCCAAAACAGTTATTATTTCTTCTAAGAAGTTTCAGAAGAAAGTTCACCATGGATTTTTACAAATCTTTATCATTTGTGAATGTTTTCTAATTTCCAAGTATCTCTGTTTATGGCTATCTGCTCTTCTCTTTTATATCAAGATACATATTTAGGTCCAGGAATTCAGACATGCTAACAGACTGGCTAATTAGGAGACCCCATTTCTTTTATCCCACTCAAACAGTTACTGAAGAAGGTGGTGTTTTTAGGACTGTCTGGTCTCTCTCTCTCATTCTGAGGACAGATGACCAAAAAGTAATTGGGGGTGTGTAATATTTTAATTTGAGGAAGTATTAAGTCATAACCCACAGGTGGAAATAAGTGCAAAGTACTATCCCTCTTGCAGCATTAAAATTTAATCAGTTAACACAAAGTTTAATACTAAATTCTATCATTTAAAAACATCAATTAAAATTAGTGGTGTTCTTGGAGTGACTTTTTAAAATATGTTGCTGCATTAAAAGTAAAAAGGTGTTCTCTTGCAAAACCAAGCGACATCAGGAGGCAATTAGTGTTTCTGCATTTCACAAATAGAATTCCTCTTCATAGGATGATCTTCTAAGCTATTGCTCAATCAATGTCCATCCACTTTTCATGTACAAGTCTTTAATATCCTGACTCTTAAGTAAGTTATAGTTACAAATTTCTTCCTTTTCTGAGACTCTAGTTACACTGCTGTAAATATTTCATTTTTAGATGACCACTGAAAAATATTTACATACTGAATAGTGAATTAAATGGCCCACAAAACAAGAAAATAGAAATGGAAAGACTTCCTGACACTATGAGGTTAACAACTAAACTATTTGAGGAGAGATGCAGTAGGTGGGATGAACTGATCAAAAATAAATCATTGCTATGTCTTAAGGTGTATATACTTACTGGATCTGTTAACTTGTACTTTCTCAACTCTGCTGTACTCTCAGTCATTACTGTTTTGGTAAGAAAATAACATCTATTGTGAACAATTTAGGTCAACTTTAATAAAAATTACAGCAAATCATTATTAAAACTTCTATTAAACTTTCAGAGGAATAGTTTATCAGTACAGCTGAAACAAATTTGTTTGAACTTTTTATTTTGTTGTAAAGTAATGTTTGAAGGCAAGTGTATTTCTACTATTATAAATAATCACTTAGATAGTTGAGATTACAGTGAAACACACTGCATAGCAAAAGCAATTACATAGAACTGTTTTATGATTAACTGTTAAAGATCACATTGCATCCAACATTTAATTTTAATTCAGTCCTTGCAAATGAAAAATATGCAATTGTATGGTGAATGCTTCTATAGATGCAATGAAAGTTTCTTGCTACTTGTTCATTGCATTTTATACGTGAATATATACATTTCTTTAAAGAATCCAACTTTTCTAGAAGTGATACCTTTACCTAAAATTGTTGTAATTCTACTATTTTCTTGAGTTGTCACTCTATAGTCCTTATAAATATAAATTTAGCAGAATAAAATAACTGGCAGAAAAATACTCCAGTTACATTCTATTTCTTCTTAACCTTAAGTTTCTCTTTTGTCACAGTTAAAAAAGTTATTTATCTGAATTGAGCATATATTGTGTAAAAGTGGTGTGCCAAGTAATTTTAAAGTATCGCACACAATTTAAATAACTTTAAGAAAGCATTTAGTGTCAAGACCAATAGTAGATAAAATACAGGACAATCAGCAACTAATTTTTCACTCACACAGCTAGTTTCTAGAACAGCAAGGATACTTCACTCAAAAATGTTAATTTAATAAAGTCCCAACCACTATGCCCTTTTTGCTTTACAAAGCGAGGTAAATGTTTTGAAAACATTATGTTATGCAAACTTATTTCTGAAATACAGCAAAGCTATGCAAGTCTGCTTTCTGCTAAATACATCTCCAAAAAAATCACACTGGCACGCCAAACTGTTAAAAATATGTATGCATTAAGAATCAAAAGACAATGTCCTCATCAATGTTTGACTTGCATATTAGAGAGCTAATTGAAGAATTCCAGCAACGACAAGTGATTCTTAGAAAAGCTAAGTTTCCTAGTACAAGGACATATGTTGCAAGATGTACAGCAGGGGTTCTCAAACTGGGGGGTGGGAACTCTCAAGGGGTCGTGAGGTTATTACATGGGGGATCGCGAACTGTCAGCCTCCACCCCAAACCCTGTTTGCCTCCAGCATTTATAATGGTGTTAAATATATAAAAAAGTGTTTTTAATTTATTAGGGGAGGTCACACTCAGAGACTTGCTATGTGAAAGGGGTCACCAATACAAAAGTTTGAGAACCACTGGTGTACAGCAACAGCCACATTTATTTTTTTAAATTTTTTATTAATGACCTATTAAGGTTGGAACATTTTACATTTTTTTCCTTAGTTTGTCATGCATTTTGCTGTACTCAGAGGTATATAGGAGTCAAAGACTGAGGGCCACATTTGGAAATGAGTTTAATGGTGGAGTTGCACCCACTCACACGACCTTTCAAGTTTGCCATAAACATTACAGAAATATTTCCTTCCTTTACTGTCTCTTCAGGACTGGTTTAAGATGGACAAGATTAAATGGACTAAGTATTTTAACAAATACACAAAGGTTATCATAATCTAACATTGATTCACCTTTTTTCTCTTTAAAAATATTTTTCATGGTCAAGTAACAGAATGCCATACTCTACATAAGTCAGTATTTTTTAAAAATGAAAGCAATAGCTGAGATCCTGCATAAAGAATGTACGTTCAGGTGTGGGGGACGGATGGACAAGGAAAGTCATTCAATATGCAAATAGATACATTCAATTTTATTGTATCTTTTGAAATACAAAATTCACATAAAAGGTCAGATTAGTAAAGTACATGAAGTTTCACTTTTCTTTGCTCAGAAATTCACAGATGTACCTTATTCAATTTAAGACCCTTACTGATGGATATTAACTATTAAAGGAGAACCTAACTTTGTTCATCTATTTACAACATGTCAGTTTACGGAATTAAGAACAATTGACAATCTTTTCAGCATCCAAATATTCAGTAATAATGAAATAAACTATAATTTCTACTCCTACAAATGAAGTACAAAGATCAGTGACTACTAATAAAAAAATAACAATTCTGAGAGTAGTGTAATACAATATGGCTTAACGAAGTAAACTAAAGCACATTTCTTAGTAGTTTTTAGTACACTAAAGCCATTTATTATGTGGTTTTTAGTACATTAAAGCACATTGCTAGAGACATGGCAATGTAGCCAAATCTAATTTACAAACAATTACACAACTATTCATATAATCATACATGGAAGCACCCCAATCCTTTCAAACAGGACTGTTCAATTGCTTACAAGGTTAAGTATTACCTACACATAACAATAAGGCTCACATTTTAGTGTTCACATTGGTTCATGAGGAGTTCACTTGTTAAAAAAATATTAACTTTAAAAGTCCGACAGTCTTCCAGTGGCTCCCAAAAGTGGCTGCACTGGAACTGAACTTTAATTTTATATTTAAAAAGATGAGCTACTGGGGCATGGGACAGTGAGTTTTGGCAGCTGGCACAACCATGGGCAGTGTGTTCCTGCAAGAAGCTGTTGTTGATCAGCAGTTTCACTTTTTAAAAGGATTGGGCAGTGCACCTTTCTACCACAAAGGGGAGCAAAATTGAGATTCCAGTGGCTTGAGTGGCACCTGAATACCTCCCGGCCTGACATACGTAAGGAGGAGTCCTATCTAACCCTACTAGGTATGTGGGAGGGATGGTCATGACATTGCAAGGCCTTTCAGGGAGGTAATGAATAGGGTTCAAAAGAGAGCAAAAAACATGACTTTTTAAAAGAAGGATTCATGGCAATTCCACATTGTACGCAATGAAATAGTCTGTACATATATGACCAGATATCCATTTTAGGGATCTAGTGACACTGAACACTACTCAAGGCCTGGTTTTTTGGTTTAGGTTCACACCAGAAACATTTGATGGGATTAGGGTGACCAGATGTCCCGATTTTATAGGGACAGTCCTGATTTTTGGGTCTTTTTCTTATATAGACTCCTATTACCCCCTACCCCCGTCCCGATTTTTCACACTTGCTGTTTGGTCACCCTAGATGAGATTACAGCCTTGCACTGCTCCCTGTCTCATGCAACAATCACGGAACTCTAGCATTCCTGGGTGGCTTCATGACTGGCTAAAGCCACCTAGAATGTGTCAGAGTTAATCATGTGGGTGTGTCCACTTCAGGCCCACAGACTGTGGACTGACATGGTTCATGGGGGGAATGTGGGTCCTAAACTTTCACTCACCCACTCTGAACCCAAATGATCTGTTCTGGGTAGGCTTACTGACCTCAGACTCTGACTGATCCAGTGGGTGTCAGTTACAAAGAAATCTAATTGGACTGGCCATGGTCAATATGACCCAGTTTGCTGGGGGTTATGTCCAGTCAGTCTTCCTAATAAAGCATGATCCATAGAAACAGCTGGATGAAAGCCCCATCTCCTCAACTCTCACACATACTTCTTAGCAGGGCTTGACCCTACTAACATATGCAAGATGAGGTTTGCTCTTTGCAATGGATTGAAGTATGCGAGGCACTCTTATGAGAAGGCCACAATACTAGGTTGCGCCATTGCTAGGCATGGGTAGAAAGTCCGAGGATGGGATCTTACCAGGGGATGCCAGCTCTGGACAGCCAGTGTTGGGCGTCTGGCCAAGACATCATCTAGATTCTCAATACAGCCTGGGTAGATCGGAGTCTGTTCAGCAGGGACTCTCGCTGCCTGGTTTAGGTTTGGTTATTTAACAAAAGGTAAGGCCAATTTTACCTCAAATCAAGTATTCAGTCCTGTTAGATGCAGAGCACCCTATACTCCTATTAAAGTGAGTAAATATGTAGAGCGTGCTCAGCACCTTGCAGGACTGTGCCTCAACTTCTTACTTGTGACCTGATGCTTTAAGATACAGCTGGGGATATAGATTTTTATTTGCTTGTTTGCACATACTTGTTTTATTTCTGAATAGATATTTATACTGACTGATCAGTGATTAATCTGAAACTAGTAATGTTTTTCATTCACTTTTGGCACTGTCCCAGTATGTCCTACTAAATTATTCTACAGCAAGTTATACTCTAATTCAAAATCCTAAAAGCACAGTATGAGTCAAAGAAGGTCTGATGGTTAAAACAAATACCTACTTTTATTTTCACAGTTGCTTCACATTTGTTTCAAAATGGAATGCCAACGAAAGATTGATCAGAATTGTGGCATGAGACATTTTACAGCTTACATTTAAGCAATAATGTCTATAGTCAACATTGTAATGATGTCAACATTTTCTCTCTCTCAATAAAACAGGTTCTAACGTCCAAGAGGATCGTGAGCGATGGCTGAATATATAATAGCTGCGATGTTTGCCTACAGAGTCACTACACTAGTAACTAACCTGAATATGAAAGGCTGTATATAAAAACAAATTTTATTCTATTGAGCTGGAGTATACAAGCAATAAACAGCTTTTGCAGTTGATTAAATGTTGAAGCAAAGTTAAGGCATTTAATCAACTGCAAAGCCCATTTAACATAAGTATACTCCAATACCATAGGTAGTATTGATATTATATATGAAGAGAAAATGTTCATTCAATATATCTCACAAAAACAATTTTCTTCCCAGAGGCCTGGGAGCTTAGATGTGCCAATCTTTGAAAGTCTTTCTAGTGATGCTGATTTGGGGTATATAGTTTACATGAATAATTAAATGGCCTCAGGCATAAACAACAAATAATACTAATCCTTAGTATTTACATAATGCTTTTCATCCATAGGTCTTTAAGTGCTTTAAAAGAGGGGAAAGATTTTCCCCATTTTAAAGATGAGGAAGACCGAGGCACAGAGAAATTAAGGCTTACTTTAAAAAAAAATGTCCACTAGCTTTGGTGCTCAATTGGATGGAGACACCTTTGGCCTACTTTTCAGATTTTTCAGAGCATCTGCAGCTTCCATGGAGGTCAAGTGAAGTTGTGGGTGCTCAGCATCTCCGAACACTAAGCCCTGGGTGCTGTCAATTTAGGGCACTTAAAAAAGGAGGCACTAAAAATGAATGAACGCTTGGGAATTTAGTTCTAAATTACTTGTTCAAAGAACACTGAGATAACTTTCCACAATTTCCTTTGTGTTCTTTGACTCTGCATGAGTCACTAATTACTACTCAGGCGTGTGTCTATAAATGGTTATGGGACAAATTTTGTCTCTGCTCCCATCCATGTAGCTAAAACAGTAAATTAGCTTTGCAACTACAGAGACCAATGCAAATCTGGTGTGGGACCGAGCAGAGGTTGGTTCCCCAAACTAGCAATTTATGTGCTGACATGGCTCTCCAACCTCTTTCCAGTCTAACTTCTATAAATGATAATTGTATGCTGGAGCACTTCTTCAGGGCAGGTACTGCTCACATGAAGTGACTTCTGGCTTTCTGGCCCTGTCTCCAGCTGGGGAGAGAAAAAAAGGGAATGAGGGGCCTACGATCTGCATGAGTACTCAGGAATGAGGAGCTTATTTATGAAGCAGAACCCTCGGGTCCCACTTACAACTAGCTCAGCTCTCCCTAAGATCAGTCCACAGCTCATTTATATAGTTGTATGAGGTTACCACATAAGGCGAATGGCAAAGAGCAGGCTCGTAGCATCAGTAAGAAACTGTGTATAATTGATGTGGGGAGAATTTCCAGAATCTGTAGGATATGCATGAGGCTGAAGTTGTTAGCTTCTTGTACAACAGCAATATTCTTTAAGTGCCACAACATTATGTAGGCCACAGCTTTTAAATATGTAAAAGACTAGGGAAAAATGGCATTCATTAGAAGCCACCTCTCTGTAAATAAATCCTGCTTTTAGATTTCTAAAAAATTGTCTTAATCACACAGAGTTTCACTCAAATTCCTAGCACTTTAACTGTCTTTAGAACCATCAGGAATGTGGTGTTAAAGTTATCTTAAACAGGAGTCAGTGATACAGACTACTTCACAATTTGTAGGTATAGTATTCTAGTTCTAAACACAGATTAAATGACACCATCAACTTGAAAATTAGTCATCTTTTTAAAAACAAGTTAAAAGTAGTTTTAGTATGAAACTTTTGTCCTTGAATCCTCCTGCCAATTTTTGTGGTTTTGCAATCATATTTTTCTAGAGTTTGAAAAGTTTCTTTGTGTGTGTGTGTGTGTGTGTGTGTGTGTGTGTGTGTGTGTGTGTGTGTGTGTGTAAGACAACAGGAGAAACTGGCAAATACAAAGTGATGTCAAATCCACAAAGTAAACAAGCCAAACAATTCTGTTTTCTTCTCTAATCTCTTTCAAGTGTAATACTCCAAAACATTACTGGTAATGCTAGTAGGCCAAAGTCTCATTTTTAAGATGATGGTGTCATTTTAAACAGGCTCACATTAAATATGAACTAATGTAGTGCTGTGGCTCAGATAAATCAGTAGACAGTATGGGCCTGATTCAAACCCTATTAAAGTCAACAAAAGCTTCCCACTGATTTTAATAGGGTTTGAATCAGGCCCTAATACAGTAGTAGATTCAGGTTACCGATTCATATTGCATAAATAACAAACTGTTGAATTTAAAAAGTACTCCTAAGCCAGTGAAATGCTGCCAGGATGATAACAAGACACTCCTACAAGTCATAACCCCCTTAGCCTGTGATAAACCCCAGGTACCAGAGGTTGGATTTCTTAGGGAGCGGATGGCAGAAGGACCTATTCATTTGTTTTTCTATTTACATGAAAATAGCCATAACCAAGACAGGGGCAGCACCACTAGGTGAACAATTTACCAGTAAATGCATTTGATGGAATTGTTTATATTTTTGTTCCTGAAAAATATACAGAATATATTGATTGTGTAGAACAGTGTTCATGCTGTGTGATTTGAAATGGGGTGAAGGTTACTTTCTGTTTTTTGCGGGGTGGAGGGGAGGGATGAGAGGGATCTGAGGAGATACTCTCCATGGAAATTTAAAAGTTAGCTCCATTGATAGCAATTCACTCTCCTTTCCATTTGGCAGTATAATTTAAGAAAGGGCTCCCAGGAGCCCCATCCAGCACTTCATTGGGGTTGGTCTTCTAAACAAAAACACTAGTATTTTTCTCCAAGACTTTTCTTTAGTGCAAGGATGCCTGGATGAAAGAGGGGCCAATGGAACACTCACTGTGCATCATAAATTTTGGGGGTCATCAAAGGTCACACTGGACCCTCCCAGAGTAAAATCCATCAGAGAGGAAAGTGGGCCCAGGAAACCAGCAAGACAGATTTTGCGCAGTTTTAGTGACTGCTGTGCTGAGGGGAAAGGGGTTTGGGGATGGTGGGAATAAAAAAAGTCCTCTTTCTCTGCCACCTGCTCTCCAGGTCCCCTTTATTCTTGGGCAGCATGTTTTCTTGAGTAGGTGTAATGGCACCTCCAGATGGGTCAACTGTCTGTGGGATTGCACCCAAGACCTTTACATCTAAACGGCTGAGCCTCTACGAGCTGAGTTAAAGGACCAGATATATTAGCACCAGGGCAGCAGAGGGGACAAAAATCTCTCATGTGGTCCAGCCACTAGAGGGGGACAGAGGCCCACATTGGGTTCATGTGGGTTACAAAGGCATGCGGCCACTGGCTACCCCGATTGCGATACTTCCCCCTCAGCAGAGAGGGTGTAGTGTGGAATGGCAGCTAATGACTTCTATTGGCTCAGGGTATTGTGCAGGCAGAGCCGGCTCCAGGCCCCAGCTTACCAAGCAGGTGCTTGGGGCGGCCACTCCGGAGAGGGGCGGCACGTCCAGCTGTTCGGCGGCAATTCGGCGGACGGTCCCTCACTCCCACTCGGAGCGAAGGACCTCCCGCCGAATTGCCGCCGCAGATCACGATCGCGGCTTTTTTGTTTGTTTGTTTGTTTGTTTGGCTGCTTGGAGCGGCCAAAACCCTGGAGCCAGCCCTGTGTGCAGGGTGAATGTCTCAGAGTTGCTGCTTTCTTCCACGCCCCCTTATCAATTTCCAGCCACTCCTGCTTTCATGTCTGTGGAGGTGATCCTCCAGCCCTAAGACATTTAGCATTACTCTCTCTTCACTTAAACATACAGAAGTAGGAGAGAGATGAAAGCAGAACAGGAAAAAGCAAACATGTCTAAAAAGAAAATACGCAGCCAGGAAACAGCAAAAAAGTGAGATTAGTGGAAAGTCTGCAATAGGCAGTTTACTTTTCTAAAAAGACCTTATCTTGTAACGAAAGGCAATATCAGAGTCTGGCAAGAGGATACCAAGGCCCATACGACTGTTGTTGAGCCCTATGGGCTTCTTTTCCACTAGTTCTATGTCAAAGTGAGCCAAGAATAAAATCAGAAACAGCTTCATTTCATTCATTGCAAAGAACCTGCCAGGACACATGCTGATTCCAGAGCCAAAAGGCATAAGAAAGTATTTCAGCTTTCTTCCCCCCTTGTAGAAGGTGGTTTTCTTCTTGCCATTCTCTATATAACGATCAAACTTATACACCTGAAAATAAAAGAGAGAGGGTGAAAATTAACGGAGCAGTTACATGAGCGGTTTCATTTGCAAGAGGGTGCCTCTAAAACCCTGAAGTAAGTTAAGAGCTAAGCCAAGGAACTGACAGCTTCCCCTTTTTAGTCTGTTCACTTAAAATGAGTTTTATGTACCCTCAAATTACCTCACTGCACATTAAGTGGCAGGGGCTGTTGTCTGGGTTGTTGGAAAAGGTGTGATGCCCCTTTAAGGGCTAGAGAGAGTGTTAATTGCTATGGCAGCTTCATAGCAGGTCAGCATGGGGACCCATTCCCACCAGGTGACTGGAAGAGAGAGGGGACTATTTATGTCCATGCCAGTGCAGGAAAAGCCTTCTTCTGTTCTAATTATGGGCATTTTGAGGCAGGGACAATGATCCTCAGGAAGAGGACAGTTTTTGTTTGTGAAGCATCCTATTCACCCAGGAGGCTAGATAAATTACTAGGAGAAAATTGATCTACTGCAACCCCCACATTCCCTCTCACGGTGTGGATAGTTCAGGAACTAGCCCTGATAACTTACTATCTGTTTTCTTGTCAGTCGAAGATAGTTTCCATCTGTCTCACTTGTTCACACCTGACTTTCAATGGCTTGCTATAGAAGATGTGTGCAAAGCAGGCCACATGTTAATAAGTGACCGTAGTAGGAAGCGTTTTTCTAGAGTAAGTACTCTAGAATTTACTCCAATAAGTTTAGCTAGTATCTTAGGTCCCATAAATTTAACACCTTTCTGAAGACCTTTAATATCAGGGTCATCGTTAAGGACTAACTTGAGTTTGTGAATGAAGGAGATGTGGCCATCCTAGCTCAGTCCATGGTGAATGAAACCACTTAAAAATAGTCATGTATGCTTTGAATGAAAATAACAAAACACTTGCTGCTTATGTTCACTCATTAGCACTTGGTCAGTTAGCATACATCTGCTATAGTGCAAGCTTTTGAAAGTTAGACTTGAACAAGCAATTCAGAAACCATCTCAGCTGATAGTAAAAAAATCATAGAAAGTTTACCAGGCAGGTTCCTGGTCAAGCCATACCATGGAGGAAATAGTGGATTGATTAGCTCTTTGCCAGAAAGACAAAAGACACTGCAATATATCAATTTTAAATAAAAATACAAACATAATAATACTGTACATTTTCTGATTGCCTGTTCTATATGTCCTACGGAAAAATAAAATGACTGTTTCCATAATGCTCTTGAACATCAGTAAAAAACAGTGGTAGAGAGGCCTAGTCTTCTGACTACCAGAACCCTGTTCTATCTATCAGATTAGAGGTTCTTAAACTGTGATCAGCAGGGCCTCCTGGCTGTCAGTAGACTATCTTGAGAAGCAAGCAGTGGAGGTGTATTGGGCTGGTCCATGAGAAGATCTGACTAGCATTTACTTAGGCTTTGAGGAGTGGGGAAAGAGGTCACCAACACACAGTTACACTTATGTAATATGATACCTAACCATAAGGTGTTAATTTCATCAGTGGCCTGAATTTAATATAAAAGTCTGCAGAGGTGAGTTTTTAATACTGAACTAATCCACAGAGCTACCTGTTTTCCCAGAAAACTTTTCCCACCCATTATATTCCCCAAATATATGATAAACCCAAGACTGTTCTTTAATAAAATTCAGTTTGCATCTCATATTCAATAGATGTGCACACTACAAATTCAAGAACACAACAGAAGTTATTTTTCCCCTTTTTGAGAGGGTCTCTGTGTTGAAATCAATGTACTCTGCAACGTACTGATAACTCATTCGCCATCAAAATGATAAAGTATATAAACTAAAACGAGACTGTGAAAGCTGAGCAGATTTGATATTGAGAAAATATCCTCCATCTATGCAAACATGGTATTGCATTCTGACAATTACTTAGTAAGGGAGACTTCAAGAAATGCTCAGCTACAAATTTTATACATAGAGTTTTCCTTTTTTGTATATGGACAGATAGTTGGTTTTTAATAAGAAATTAGATATTGTGTTCATAGCTGTAGCAGTACTTCCATTTATAATTTCTTCTTCTGGCCAGCCTTCAAACAGCCTCAATTATGTTGAGTGGCACCTTACACTTCAAAACGAGTCCCACTGACTTCAATAGGACTACTTGTAGAGTACAATACTATTCAATGTGAATAAGGACATCAGAATCTGGCTCTTTTCCTGCAACCTGATAAACGCGTTTTTATTCTTAAACTCGTTGTGTGTTTTATCCAAACAATCATCTTCTAAAAATGTGTAAACAAATCTAATTTCCCTTCTGAACCTGAACTATGATTTGGTATATATCTGCAACTGTCTTAACAAGTGTTTAAACGAGAAGGATCGATAAACAACCACTTGCTTAGAAAATGAGGGGGCAGGTGAGGAGAAATGATTTAGTTATAAACTGCCACCTCTGCAAGATGCAGTTGGCATTGACTGGTCTTGCTTTGTAAAATCTCACTTCCTATACAGCACACCGAACTAGCAACAACAATCCTTCAGTAAAATCTATGCAAGAGTATGACTATTCAATTTGCATGCAGGTGGTGAACTTCTGAAGTCGTATTAAGGCTGAGCCAGGGTGGATTAATTTCCAGTCTTTGATATTCATTAACTCTAGCTTCAGAAAAAAATATAAGGAGATGACACAATTACCCTCAGAGCTTCACTGCAGAGCAACAGCTTTACAATCTCAAGTTCACAACATCATACTAATTGACCAAAAAGGGGTGAATCCCTATGAAGAGAGGTGAAAAAGCATATGGCTCAAGTAAGACACTGCTATTATAGGGCTTTGGAGAGTCAATGATGCTTTGGGGGCACTTAGTTAAATGATCCACATTATTTGCTATTTAAAGCACCTTCTATTATTCAGCCCTTCTTGGGTATCAAATGATCCACTGCCAAACAAAACCCACATTTAGCCTAAAGTTTATGGTAGTCAATGTGCAATTGTCAATTCCTTTGAAAGCAGTAGCAGTCAGTCTCATCACCATATTTCTCTCTTCAGGCCATGAATCCTTTGACCTACAGGGCCCTAGAAAATACATTTGAAAGTAGGAAGATTTGTTCCACAAGAAGGAACAGCAGTAAAAAACTATCACCAAAAGCACGGCTGCTGCAATGTGCCTGAAGTATGATGAGTAGCACCAGCTGAATGTTTTACCTCAGGATCTTCATAGACCTCAGGGTCCATGTGCAAAATTTGAGGGTAAAGAGCGATCCAGTCTCCTTTCCTCAAACTGACTTCCTGATTTCCTCCAAGCTTGAGAATATAATCCTCTTGGCTGATCCGAATGTTCATGGAAGACGAGCACATTCGTAAACTCTCGTTTAAAGCACTCTCTGAATTTAAACAAAGAGGGAAGGAAAAGCATTAAAATATGGAAGATGATTGGAAGTTATACATGGCTACAGCTGCTGGATCGCTACAAGTTCAGTAGGGCAGGCTAAAAAAATCCCCAATCATGCTAGATACTACGAGGAGGTAACAAACTATCCCGGAGGGGTTGGGGGAAAAGCTGCAATTCTGAACCTTTAGATGTAATTCTCACTGATGGTTCTGAGGCATCTTGTAGGCTTTAGGCAGTAGTGAATTTTGGGTGGAAAGCCATTATTCAGGCATCATGCTGAAAACAACACAATCGAAAGAGATGAATGCTTTATGCATTTACATATATTTTGGAGTAAATACCAGTCAAAGCACTGAAAGGACTATTTAGCCTGCCTTTCAAAAGCTGTCGGTTGTAATAGAAGGACTGTGAGAAAAATCATTTAACTTGTTAATAATGTAGTAATTTTGAGGTATTTTGAGGCATTTTTTAATATCCAACAAGATATGCTGCCAAACTCTGATTTCGATTATTTTCAGAGTAAATGTAAACAATTTGCTTGGCAATTTTAAAAGAGAAAATTCTTTTATTGAATCATGAGAAAAAACATTCTTCTCAGTATTATGGCAAACAAGATTCCTAACATCATCATATCCTGGAAGGCTCCAGAAGCTGAATGTCCTTGCTTTCCCAGTGGCCTTCACCTTTTGCTCCTAGCACGACAGATTTTATGGCTAATTTCCGGCAATTTATCCTGGCAGTTTGAGGAGGAATTCCTTTGGGAATAATATGCATAATTTGCATAAATCATTCTGATAGCATGCATATCAGCATGTAGCTCCTGTCTAGTGCTGCATCTCTCACTTTGTAATCAAAACTGACTATTTTTCCACCAGCATTTATGGGTGCTGTAATATGCGACTTGATTCCTTCTAATCATCAGTGTGAAAAATAGCCTAAAATAGAGTTTCAGTTTCACATGATAATACATTTATGACCGTATTAATGCTCTGTATTATAAAATAAACCTCCTCTAAGTGTCTAGCGTGGCACCATAATCCCTGCACCCAAAGGTTAGTTTATTAGAGACAGTAGCTACACAGCATAGATACATCTGAAAAAGATAATAACAAACGTTCTTTCACTAAAAATTAAATCTGGTGTAGCATGCATAGCAAATAAAGCGGCCTTGGATGCTTTCTCGCAGGAGGTTTTTCCTTAAGCGTGCATTTGTCTAAAGAAATGAGGCTGCGGTCAGCTTTGTGTGGCCAGCGCTGTGATTCAATGTGACGCACAGTGAGTCTGTGCATATTCTTTTGGACTGCCTTCGTTACTATAATCAGGCAGAGTCAAATCGGCTTGTTGGTGACGAAGCCAGAAAAGAACTCTGGTTCCAGAATATGGCCTCTACTGCGGATAGCCACAAGGCACCTGACACGATAGATTTCAACTGGCAGCGCTCTGGCAACAAAACTTTACACGGTACAAAGAAAAGGTCCAGCCTCCACTCTTGTGCTGTCTCCATCCTTGGAAAAATGAAGCTGATAACACCACTTTAGTCTACAATATGAAAATGGTAGCTGACATATGCAGCAACACTGTTCACCCAAGAAATCAAATAAGGAGGAAAAAAAGAAAAGCAAAATAATTATGGACCTGCTGCTGTGAAATAGCAGGTTTACATTTAACATCATGAGCTACACGGTCACATCCTATTGGTTGACATTCTCCCAGGAAGCATGGCAGTCTGTGCTCATTGCAGTATCACAAATGACAATTGGGCAAGCATATCTTATGCAGAAGTTAATCACAATAATGGAGCACAAAGTGTGGCTTAGCGGTCAGATCGTAAATGACAAATCTGTTTTACCTTCCAGTACCAGTTATGTGTGGAAGGCGAGCTTGGCTCTAGCTCTGAGCGATCATGCCGATGATCATTAGATGACAAAAGTAATGAGTCACATTATGATCAACAAAGGAGAATGGAGCTTAGATGGGTTTGCAGTCTAACATTAAAAAATAGACACTCAGCCTTCCACAACCCCGTATGAATGCTGGAGTTATACATTGAGAAGAATGACAACTGCACAATAAAATTGCAGCCTTTACTTGCAGTTGTCATAGTTCAGCAGACACCAGCCAGTGCTACTGACAGACCAGCTGGGTAGCTTGGGAGGCCTTCCATTCTGCACCATGAGGTACAGTAAATTATCCAGCACGGTAGAGCAACATCTGTTTCTGTGCTAGTGCCGAACAAACAAGGCAATTTAAAGCATACCAAGGGATAACCAAGCAGCAAATGAACATGACCCTCATTTTTTTCCCTTCTTACACACACGAGATGCTAAACTTCATTGTACAAGCGCTACATAAAGGGGAAGCCAGGCTGTTAGTTGATAAGGTGTTGTCAGAGCGATTTTACATATTTTCTATAAAGAGAGAGACATCTCATAGTATTGTTATTCTTAGAACCCTCCCACTTCTGTCTTCATTTCTCTTATACCAAAGCTAGCACTCAGCTCTCAATTCATTCTAGATTTTTTTAAAAAAACTGTTTCAATATACTTATAAATATTCAGTCTTTAAACCTAATTTGCTATACTTAGTTCACATGCCTTCAAGCATTTGTCTTCCAATTTCCACTGAATAAATGCGTACTAATGAGAAATAGAGCAAGCTGCTGAGGCAAAGCTGGGTGACTTGAGCCTGGCCTGCCACCAGCTTGTGATAGGCAGGCAAATTGAGTTAAAATGAAAAGTCTTGTCAGCTGAAATACAACATGGTAGCCAAACAGCAAGCTGTCAATCATCCAGCCAAAACAAGGGACTGCAGGTAATAAAAGGTCATTGCGAATCATTAGTGCATTTGGCTTTCATATGCAAGTTAATTTTAATTAAACATGATCTCTATCTGTAAATGTTTTATAAAACTTATTGTGCATAATGGATTGTTAATTTTATACTAACATTTAGCAGGTAATAGGGCACTATAATTATTAGAGTGTATTATAGAAAAATAGCTATTGAGTATGCAAATATTTTTGGTGATAATTTACATCATGAATTATAGTGTGCCAACATAAATGATAATGTCTGAAACAAGTGTATCTGTGGCTTACTAAGAACTGAGCAGTACTGACCAGCACATACTAGGGAATATATTTATTTTTTCAAATGTCAGCAACATTTTTTCATGCTTAACACTTGCATTGCAGCTACTTAAAATTTTTCTACCTTTTCATATACATACAATTATTTTTCAAGCAGTTGTCCTTTAGAAACAAATATCTGGAATTCAGCAATGTCATGGGGCAAGAATACTTCACAATATGAATTAACGTAAAATTATAAAATAAACAAAATAAAGAAAACATGGCTGGAACAAAATGTGCGCTAAATACCATTATTGTTTACTATATATTAGAGCTCCATTGTGAGTCATAATGACTAATAATGTATGTTACTCTGCACATACAAATAAGCACATTCTGGTTCCTGGAGAAGTCAGGACAAAAAGGAAACTGTGCTGTTCCAGAAATAGCTGGGGGGGAAAAAAATCAGGCCTGTGATTTGGTGACAGGTCTTAGTTTTTATAGAAGTCTAAATGATGGATTCAGAAGTCAGTCAAGCCATACTGTTCCCTAGACCAGAAAATTTGACCACAACAAAGATGATGTTTCTTTTGACAGATCTTGACTATTCTTCTTCTCCAAACTATGAGGAATCAAAGGTCCTTATAGCTATAGTAAGACAAAACAGGGTTGCAGGAATCAGAACATTTAGAACAGGAAAAGAGTAACAAGCGTAAGATGACAAGGTGATACACATACAAGAATCCCACCCGGTCTATCTTACTCATGTCGGGACAGAGGGATGAATTCCCAATTCTGTATGCACTGGGTTAAAGGGTGAGATGAAAAGGGAAAAACTTGTTCTCAGATGCTATGGTTAGAATGCTTTAAATGTATAGATGGGGCTTGATCCTGCTTTCTTTATGTACTCAAAACTGTCAGTGTAGCAGCTGGGAATTTTGGGTGTGCAAGCAGTGCAGGATCAGCCCCACATTCTTCCCAATGTATTATTAGCCTAGAGTCACTTTTCATTAAAGCATTTATTTAATGCACCTAGCTGTAGGCGGATTTTTCTCTTTTTTTATTGTTTTGTGGGACTGTATCTGTTCCTTTATGACTAAAGTGAAAGAAGAACTGAAAGCTGGCTTCTGTTCATACAACATTCAGCTTCATCAGATCAGAAAATTTATCAAACTTGTTACAAAAATGTCCAAGGCAGAATCTGCTGCCCTCACTTCCACCCAAACATATAAATTGACTGGTACTAAGGTACTGGAAGGTTTCAAAGAACATCAGTTTGGATGATATATTTAATGTTTTTGAACTTTTTGCTTCAGATGGTTTTAGTGAGGTACTTAAATTGGTTTGATACTTAATGGCAGTGGGTGCAAATCATGAAATAGTTACTTTACAAAACTGTTTAATTTTTAAAAAGCTAAACATACAATAAGGACAGACGTTTTAAGTTCAGGATAAGGCCGTCTGGCCCAACATGCTTATCCTTTTCACATTTTCTTTCATTCAGTCTTCCTGTTTTTTCACCATACCACCCAGTCTCCTCTTCCAAACACACAATAAGTTGTCTTTTGACCTCATTTAAACTTTTTCATTCTTTCCCGGGTAACTTTTTCCATGCATCTATTAACCTTGGTATGACATAGCTCTACTCATGTTCCCAAACAACATAGATTACATGCTTGGAAAGTCATGTAGTTCATGGACATTCATTCAGAATAACATTGTCCATCTCCTCTACATCAAAAATGTTCTTTATCAATTTATAAAAGTAAATCTTCACCAACAGACTTCAGTGACTCTGTAATGAAGCCAACTTTCTAAGTTTATATACAGTTGGATGACCGTATCAGCCTGTACCAAAAAGGTGGGGAAAAAACAAACTCAGTTTTACATTTGTTCTATGATAATCAACTCAGTTTTAAGAAGTGAATGTAAGGGTTTGTGACACTTGCCAGATAAGACAGCCCTGGAGAACAGAGGCTTCTATTATTTGCAAAACAAGTACAGTGTGAGCAAAGAATGAAAACTCTTCCCATCTTTCTTTGCTAATGTGTCTCAGCACTAACCTGAAGGGATCTCTTCAAGGGGTGGAAAAGCAATTCAGGCACTGATCCAGTAGGGCAGTTAAGCACATGCTCAATTTCAAGCACACAAGTGGTTCCATTAACTTCAATAGAACTTCAGTCTCTATGTTCTCCTTCAGTGATTGTCCATGCTATAACCAACTGGTGACAATGGAGCCTTGTGTCAAAGGATATGGTAGACATTTTCAGTGGCCTAAGATCAGGTGCCTGACTGCCATTTGTCGCTCTGAAAATCAACCCCATTAGCTTTGTGCTGCAGGTGTTTGTGCATTAGGAAATGAACAGAGACCATCAACTCATTACAAAGGCCAATCCAGTCACTAAATGGAAACAATTTTCTATGTCTACTAACATGGTTCACATTTGAATCAGCGACCTAGAAAACTCTGTAATTTCTTACCTATCCCTTAAGATTCTCCATATTATTTCAAGGTTTTATTCATTTTTATTACTAAAAATATTGGATCTCATTGGCATCTCTACTTGTGTTTGGTTAGGAGTCACACATCTGAGGTTACTTTAAAACAAAACAAGCTTTTTTTTAAGATCTAAAAAGATAAAACTGGTTTTGGAAATAGTAAACTACATTTTGAGCACAAATTGATTTTCCTAACTACTTTTATTCCGTTCAGGAAAGGGTCTTTCTTGGCAATACACTACAGAAGTATCTGAAATGCATTAGCACTTCGGCAGATGCTCAGAATCAAACAACTTAATAGGCATATAAACTTTTTTCAAATAATTGCAAAGCTTCGATTTAGCCTTTTGCATACTTTGCATAGTTAATTACCTAGGCTTTAATGTTTACATGCAATGAGAGTATCTACAGCTATAAACTACATAATTTATAATTGATGTAAATGGGTGTTATTATGTCAATTAAGCAGCTGTGTCCTCCACCTTCTCAGTAAACAGAAATGAGTGATAAACTGAGTTTGCAGAAAGATACCCTCTTTTCTTCACAACAGATAAAAATAAATTACCTAGGTAGACCAGGTTGTCCAATTGTTCTCTGGTGAGGTGGATGGTATATCCAGGCCCTTTCTTTTGACCTGTTGACTGCAGCAAATGGTCAATTTCGTCACGCACCACTGCAAGAGCTTCTGGGTGCCGCAGAAGATAATACATGGCCCAGAATGTAGCTGGAATCGTGTTTCCCACAGAGGCCCACAGGAAGGCAAAATGATGTGCTGGGAGAAAATAAGTGAAAAGGAAGATTAATAGCGTTTATTACACTGATTAGATTTGCAGTGTGCTAATTAAAAGATGTTAGGACACAGACCCAGCCAAGGATCAGTGAATGCTAATGAGGACCAATAGGCTTCTGAAGTCTAATTTTCTGCTTAATGAGAATAGTTTGAAATGTAATGGGGGGGGGGGGGAAAGAAGAGAAGGGAAGTAAATGCTGCTCAGTTATAATCTCTCTCATTATCACCATTAAGTATCTTGTTTTACCACCTCAGCCAAAAAAAAAAAAAATCAATTATCATAGATGGTTGTTTCAGAGTAAAATATTTTATCATTAGCCAATTAGAAAGAACATAAAAAATTTCAAGGTCGCCATTTTGCCTTTTTATTTCAAAGGTCTATAGTAAATTATTTTATTTTAGACAAGCAATCATTCATAAGTTTCCTACCTGCTTTGTCATAATCTTGGAGCAGCTCATATTTCTCTAATGTATCTTTTCTGGCTTGGATCACTTCTGACCCTCCCATCCATTTTGCCATGTTCCGAAGTAAAAAATGATGTATAAGCTCCTTCCGAATCTTCTTGGTAACTCCTAGCAACTCAATTGGTATGTTTGCAACTAAATAGGGAAAGTTGGCATCAAACTTGGTAAATTTGTCTCTGATTTCACTAATAACATTGTGGCCATCTGCAGCAGGATCTCTTCCATATAGTGTTATAAAACTGGCTTCAAACATTAGAAAGCTGCAGAACTTGTACATTTTTTCTGTTTTCCAATCTGTTGCTTGTGAGCATTTCCATTCAAATATATGCTGGAGATTTTTCATCATGTGGTCAGAAATTATGTCCAAAGGCTTGCCTTGCAGATATTGGTAAATTCGATGCAGATTTTCGTTTAGGTTTGGGAAATTTGACAAAGAGGGATAGCCAAAAGTTCTTGATGCCATTTTATCAGCAAATTCATAAAATTCAAGTTGCTTGCTATTTCTGATCACATAAACATACTGGAATGGGTCCATGATAAAGGTAATATATCTACCTGAACAGAAGAAAAAGAACCACATATACAGATCAGTACTTTTGTGATACTACTACTATTATTAATAATATTCAATGTTAATTTAAGCCAGTGGTTCCCAAACTTGTTCCGCCGCTTGTGCAGGGAAAGCCCCTGGCGGGCCGGGCCGGTTTGTTTACCTGCCGTGTCCGCAGGTTCGGCCAATCGTGGCTCCCAGTGGCCGCAGTTCGCTGCTCCAGGCCAATGGGAGCTGCTGGAAGTGGCGGCCAGTATGTCCCTCAGTCCATGCCGCTTCCAGCAGCTCCCATTGGCCTGGAGCAGCGAACTGCGGCCACTGGGAGCCACGATTGGCCGAACCTGCGGACGGGGCAGGTAAACAAACCGGCCCAGCCCGGCCCGCCAGGGGCTTTCCCTGCACAAGCGGCGGAACAGGTTTGGGAATCACTGATTTAAGCCATTCCCCCCAAGCGTTTCAAGTGATAAGCACATAGAAATCTTCAAAAGTTAGTTGTAAAAAGAGAGAGAGAGAGAGAAATTACAATAATTAGTTTTTTAAAAAAGTCAGAGACTTTATTTTTGTAGTAGACTAGAATGAGGGAGGTCAAGTGTAGATCGAGCTATTGTTTTGACAACAGTAGAGGGTGACATAATCATGGTACTTTGGAGTCATATGAATCATTTACTAACTTGGCAAAACTCAAGAAAAATACAATATAGCTTTATTATGCTTTTCAAAAGCACTTTGAAAATTATACATCTTTAGATATCTTTTAATGGCAAAAAAGGAACAAGCAAATAGTTCCATATGAAAGGGCAATATATCAATAGCTTGAGAGGGGTTGAAGTGGGAAATATGCTAACATATCAGCATGCTGCTTTTCTTCAAGCAGAAGAGAATAAATTATGTGGACCAGGTTAGTCCCACCAACCAAGGCTTCAATTTTACAATGAGCTCTGCACACCTTCCGGCATATACTTGGTCCTGCCTCAGTGTAGTGGGCTGAACAAGATGGCTTCTGGACTAGATGACCTACATTTCTATGATTATATAGAGCCCACTGAAATCAATGGGGGTTACCATGAGCACAGGGGTCCATCTACATGAAAGTCTATTGTAGGATCAGGGCCCATGAGGTTTCCCATAGCCCAAAGAAAACATGACAACTAAAATACTTTTTCAGTCTTGTTTACTTCTTCCATGTTTTCCTGACTTTTTAAAATTTAACAGGATGATGCAGCTTTATTATAGTATCAACAAATTATAACCTGGTGATTTATTTAAAAAAAAAATAGTTTGCTGTGCAATATACCATCATTTTAAAACAATGGAAAAGTATTTTTGGAAGTATGCTATCCTATCTTGATTTTAAGCTAACCCCAAAGAAAGAGAACCCAATATTATCGCATCAGAATGCACTAACAACATACTCTATCACCCTTTCTTACATTCGTAATCAGAAGAGATAGTGCTGACCTGACAGCAACATTACAGAGAGAATTCACATTAATTTTTACTTCCTTTTAAAATGTTCCATTTATTTTTCTGTGTGAGATGTTTTTAGGGTTAATTTTGTAGCTTCTTTCCCCCGAAAGTCAATTACTAGTAAAGAGATTCTGGTAAGTCAAACTGCTGGTCATTTGTCAGGGATCAAAAAAAAATAATGCTCCCAAAATAAAATTAATTCTGAATTTACTATAGCTGGGCCCATGCTAAGTTTAAATTTACAGTAAAGGTTTGTGAGTCTTAACTTGTGCATATATTAGAAAAAAAAATTCATTAAAATGTACATATATTCAGTGAAATATCCACACTATAAAAGAAGAAAAGGAACAATCCTTACAAGATCTGAGGCCTAATTCTGCCCTGCTGAATGGGTGAAACTCCTTTTGACTTTAATGGGAGCTGCACATGTGTAATTGAGGACAGAATTTGGCTCTGTGTACATAAAGTAGCCACTATTTAAAAGTCAGCAATTATCCCTCGGTAACATCTAGTGGTATGTGAGAGTCCATAGTTATTTTCTGTTTTGACTGTGGATACATATACCATGGTGTGGTAATTATGAGTACATATTGGACTCTTATATTCCTGTTGGAATCAAGGGGTTGCACAAAACACATATCGAGGTAGAATTCCGTCCAAGGTCTTTGTCAAAGAAACATTTTTGAGTGTTTTTAAGTTACTCTTTGTTTGTTTTACTATAATGTAATTTACTAATTAAACAATGTGGCATTGGGATCTTAGAGTTACTTCCTTTCTTGGTCTAAAAATAATCATGGCAGACTACTGGCAGTGTCAGGAGCAGTACTGAAGCTTCCTGACCTTGCTCCAATCACTAGATAAGAGGTCTCTCTTACTAGATTGCAGGACGTGAATGCATTTTTGATCTCAGAATAAGCGCTTCTTTAACTTTTTAACTCCAGGATACCCAAGATCTTTGTTGGAGATCTTAGTGTTGCCAACCTTCAGCACTCTTCTCCACTTCAGTTCTTATACCTTTTCTCCTCAAGACCCTTTACTGAGGCCACTATCTTTCTGATCAAGGGCTGGAAATAAAAAACCTTTGGTATAATTTTTAATAAGTAGACTGGAGCGCTATTAACCCTAAAGAAGTTAGCTAGCTTTCCAACTTTGAGTTTACAGGGTAAACAATTTTAAGTTAAGATTTTTTAATTAATATTAATTTAAACCATCTGTGCACCATCTGCTTATATCACATGCAAAATACAAGTTTCTTTGTGATCTTTAATCAGACATTTAGCAAATGCACATCAATTCTGATAATTTTAAAAAAATAAGCAACATGATTCTAAGCAAATTATTCTTCAAGCAAACAACATCATTTTAATAAATAGTCTTAAAACAACATTCATTCAATGTTAGTGTAATTACAAATTTTTGGAAAGAAAAGACTTCACTCTGAATTTTCTATGATTAAGGGTGTGCCACAGATGAACATTTCTATTAGTCTTATTTTCCAGCTGATAAAAAAATGCTAAAATATAATTCATTTTTGCAAAGTCAAATTCAGCTTCCAGGCCACATCATTGCCAAAAAGTCAACAAATTATAGAAATATATGACACAAAAACTCTGTTACAATATTTACAAAATTCTAATGAGAGATATTTAACCCATATATAGAGAAGGCAAAAATTGCTGGTTTAAAAAAAAAATGGTGCAAATTGTTAAGGTACCTCCAATAGAACCTATGCCCAAGTAACTTAAGATTTTAGATCTCTTTCTAAATAAAGACCAAAACCTACAGGTCACTAGTTGCGGCTATAAAACTGTTGAAGTGTTACTAGCAACTGGAACTTTTAGTGATTTCTGTCCTACTTGCACATAGAAGAACTACATAGCAGCTATACCTGTTTAACAGTGTATTCATATTTGTGTACAGTGTTGTGGCCATGTTGGTCCCAGGATATTTGAGACACAAAGTGGGTGAAGTAATATCTTAAACTGGACCAACTTCTGTAAAAAGATATTACCTCACCCATCTTGTGTCTGTAACATATTGTCAATTACCTGGTATAATAATGTAAAAATAGCTCCTCTATCTACATACAATCCCTCAGCAGCATTTTGGGATCTAAAACCAATCATCAAAGTTTGTTGATTTCAACTATACGTTATTGTAAATAATATTAGGATTATAATTTTTTTTTGCATGGGCTAATTAAGTATCTCTCTCTCTCTCTCTCTCTCTCTCTCAAAAAAAAAAAATCATTTTATTTCCCCTATTGGGCTCTGTTTTCACTTCTACAGAGCAATGTCTATGTACTGGTGGTAACAGGCACTAACAAATGCAGGCCTTCCTACATTTGTGAGTCATTATTCAGCACTTTAATAGGCATGCCCCCCAAATGCCCCCACACTGCAGATACCATCAGGAGCTACCTCTCAGAAGTGAACCCATACCATAAACAAAGAAACCAAAATTTTGGTGCTCACCACAGCTTCCATCTGACTAGCTGTAGGAGCTAATTCCCAAATTTGCTAAAAAGTGCAGGATAACAGACCACAAGATCTCCAAAGTAGTGGCTTTAAATATTAAATCCATTTATACTGAATCCACTGTGACAATTTTAAAGTCCTTTGTAGCTGTTCAACAACGTCTGTGGACACTAAAAATCCTTTTTCATAACCATTTGAGAAGACATGTCTGTACAGTAAAATCATGCTCAAATTCCTTCTAACTTAGTAAGCTGAGTAAACTCTTCTATTTAATACCATAAAAACAAGTAAAATTAGCTGAATATTTCACTTGTTCCTGTAAAAGCCTTCAGATTCCTCTTCCATCTGTGGACATGACTGTTCTTCTCTTTCCAATCCTTCAGGTTTTATTACAGCCACTACTGAGAATGCCTAAGATATCTCCGTTCAGCTTACACAGTCTCCTCAGAACAAAAGATTGATGCAGAAGATATGAAAATTGTCAACTGTTGGTGAATCCTAGCACATAAATCAGTATTTGTATGATAGTTAAGAAATTATTCTAATAATGCACTCTGGGCCCTTTTAAATGCTAATTATGAATGACAAGCATTTCATATGATATATAATGATGTAAGTTATTAAAATAATATTTTCAATGGACTTCAGTGCTTAAATAGTTAAGATAAATTACTTTTCATCTATTTTTGGATTGAAAAGCTTTTTAAATGGTATATATGTATATTATTTTTTTAAAATGTACTAGGAGTGCTTTTAAAGAGGCTAAATGTACTTAATATAACAACTATAAGATGTAGATTCTCTTCTTTAAAATTGAGATTGGTTAGTCAAAAATATACTACTACAACATCCGGTATGGTTCCTAATCACGTATCAGTAAAAGTAAACAGTCTTATCATGAAAAACAATGAAAAGACTTTTCAAGGGTCTTAAAGTTCTTACCTAGTTGGCTGTCTATTTGTTCTTGATCCTTATCAAGTAAAAAGGTTGGATTTGGAAGTACTATCATATAGAAACAACTCTTTTTTTAAAGACTATCACATTTACGTAATCGTCCTCTTATTAGGAAGATTTTGCTGAACTGTTGACAATGATGTACAGTAGTGCTTCGCCGGTATGACGTTTAGGGAAAACGATTCTGCTGCACCACCACACAAAACCAATTAGAGAACTATTTTCTGCGACAGGTCAGGAATTTACATTGTTTCTCAGAGAAAGATGTGCTTTTTAATTTCTTTATTAAGATGACATCCATGTCCCTTGCGACTTTTCGGAATGACAATCATTTGCTCATCACATGGGAAAGTACAATCAGTGAAATCGCATTACCGGTACGGGGCAATGCCAGAAACTCCAAGCATCGTTCCACATTTTCCAAATGAACTACTTTGAGAACTGATAATTAGAACAATATATATTGATAGAATTTTTTGACAAGACCTTTATTCACCCACCAGGGGGGTAAAGTAATGATAGTACATATAAAACAGGGGAAGTTCTGTTTGCTGCACACACAAACATCATCTTTGTCAAATCGCTAAAACATCATGAAATCCAGTGTGTCTTGGTATCTAAGGTTATGATATGAAGTACTAACTAAGCTTTAAAAAAAACCCAAACAAAATAAAAACAAACGAGGGTTCGCTACTATTTCTCTTTAGTAAACTCTCAGTATTCAATGTTTTCAATATTGAATTATAAAAAGTGACGTTAAAGTATATATGGATATAAATTCACAAAACTTGGGATATTCCAAAATAATGACAAATTTAGTTGTGTAACTCACTCTATTTGCCTCACTATTTTAAGCATATATTGCATTAATCAATGAATCCCTCAGTACAATATCTAGGGATGAGAAGATGGATTAAAGGCAGAATTTTTACCATCACACTGAGATGGGATTTGTTAATTTAAGTCTCAATCACATATTTTAACACTTTAACAAATTAACACACTAACCCTTTTCTTATATTAAAATATGAAAAAGGGAGAGAGAAAGAAATGTCCCACACAAGTTCTGAAGTGCAACTGTACCCAATTTTATTAGTATATTCATAACGGCTGTCTTGCTTTGAGTTATTATTATTAATCTGCATTCAGAAGCAGCCATTATTTTATATATTATGAAAGTATATTAACAATAGTACGAACAGATTACATTTTACCAAAAGTAGTTTCTGTGCATGTGCTGTAGTCCCTTTCTAAATGAAAGAACTTCTTTTAAGTTTCAAAACAGCAAAAGGAATGAATTAAGGTAATAAAACTAACAACTTGTAAAATTGCATATCTAAAAATTAAGCAATTTTTGGTTACATGGAGAAAGAGTTTCAAAAATGAGCATCCTGTTTGTAACCTGATAACTTGAAATTGGTTGAAAAATGGCTTGGATTTTTATTTAAAATTTTAAATATCTAAAAATAAAAACTTTCCCTGCTGCTGGGAGATTATAGAGCAGACTTCATTAAGTTCACACTTTGGTCTGAAACTCCCTAAAAATATGGGAATAGTAGAAAAAATGAGAGTGCCTCCACTATAGCAGTGTTAATTCATGCTACTGTAAAACTGTTAATTTGAACTAGGATCACAGAAGTTAGAGAAGAAAAAACCCATTAAATAACTGAGGCCTTGTCTACACTACGAGAGTAGTTCGATTTTACTTGCATCGAATTTTTGTAATCGATATTGCAAAGTCGAACGTGTGTGTCCACACTAAGGACAGTAATTCGACTTTGTGCGTCCACACTAACGGTGATAGCGTCGACATTCGAAGCGGTGCACTGTGGTCAGCTATCCCACAGTTCCCGCAGTCCCCTCTGCCCATTGGAATTCTGGGTGTAGCCGGCAATGCCTTCTGGGTAACAAAATGAGTCGAGGGTGCTTTTGGGAAACTGTCGTCATCCGTCCATCACTCCCGCCCTCCCTCCCTGAAAGCGCCGGCGGGAAAACAGTTCGCGCGCTTTTCCAGTCATTGACAGCGCGGACGCCACTGTACTCCGAGCATGGAGCCCGCTGCGACCATCGCTGCAGTTGTGGCCGCTCTCAACGTTTCGCAGCTTATCATAAAGGTTTCCCTGAGGCAGATGCAGAAAAGTCAGGCGAGGAGGCTACGGCACCGCGGTGATGTCCTGAAGTCTGAGAGTAGCACAGACCTGTCAGAAAGCAGGCGACCCAGCGCCGAGGACATCACAGTGGCAATGGGTCATGTTGATGCCGTGGAACGGCGATTCTGGGCACGGGAGACAAGCACTGAGTGGTGGGACCGCATAGTGCTGCAGGTCTGGGATGAATCCCAGTGGCTGCGAAACTTTCGCATGCGGAAGGGAACTTTCCTGGAACTTTGTGAGTTGCTGTCCCCTGCCCTGAAGCGCAGTGACACCCGGTTGCGAGCTGCACTGAGTGTACAGAAGCGAGTGGCCATAGCCCTGTGGAAGCTTGCAACGCCAGACAGCTACCGGTCAGTCGCGAACCAGTTTGGGGTGGGCAAATCTACCGTGGGGGTTGTTGTGATGCAAGTAGCGAAGGCAATCGTTGATGTACTGCTGCCAAAGGTAGTGACCCTGGGAAACGTGGAGGCGATCATAGATGGCTTCGCAGCGATGGGATTCCCAAACTGCGGTGGGGCCATAGATGGAACTCACATCCCTATCCTGGCACCGGACCACCAGGCCACCCAGTACATTAACCGAAAGGGATACTTTTCCATGGTGCTGCAAGCACTGGTGGACCACAGGGGACGTTTTACCAACATCTACGTGGGATGGCCGGGCAAGGTTCATGACGCTCGTGTTTTCAGGAACTCTGGTCTGTTTAGACGGCTGCAACAAGGTATTTACTTCCCGGACCACAAAATAACTGTTGGGGATGTGGAGATGCCTATAGTCATCCTCGGGGACCCAGCCTACCCGCTAATGCCCTGGCTCATGAAGCCCTATACTGGCGCCCTGGACACTGAAAAAGAACTCTTCAACTACCGGCTGAGCAAGTGCAGAATGGTGGTGGAGTGTGCTTTTGGCCGTCTCAAGGGGAGATGGAGAAGCTTACTGACTCGCTGTGATCTCAGCGAAACCAATATCCCCATTGTTATAGCAGCTTGCTGTGTGCTCCACAATCTCTGTGAGAGCAAGGGGGAGACCTTTATGGCGGGGTGGGAGGTTGAGGAAAATAGCCTGGCTGGTGATTACTCACAGCCAGACAGCCGGGCGATTAGAAGAGACCAGCGGGAAGCGCTGTGCATCCGGGAGGCTTTGAAAGCAAAGTTCCTGAGTGAGCAGGGTAACCTGTGATTTTATAGTTTGTGTACTGAGAAGCTAAACCTGCCCCCGTTTCTTTACCCAGGTAATGTTGACTATCCTATCCAGTTACATACCCCCTTCACCCCCCCTCCAACACACGTGTCGAAATAAAAATAGTTCTACTTTGTTAAAGCACACCGTTTTCTTTAATACTGTTTTAGCGGGAATTTTTTAAAACTGGGACGCAGACTGTGGTGCGGGGCGGGTCTAGTGTTGTGATGCGAATGCAGCTTCTAAACTCAAGGATTGACAGGCTCCGCTGCGGTGGGATGCTTGTTTCAACGGAGCCTGTCACCCCTCCTGATCGGGACTGTGTGTATGGGAGGTCTATTTGACTTTGTGGCAGGGGGAGGACGGTTACAGATCCCATGCTGTGTGGCTCTGTGATCCTGTCTAAGGACCGGCGCTTAAGATCTGTAACTGCCCTCCCCCGCCACAAAGTCACAGAGCAACCCCCCCCCCCCCCCAACATTACATCAAAACAACCTCCCAGACTAACCGGGGCAACTAGTCACTGCATCACTGCACTGTGTATGTGCCCTGCTGCTGTGCCTGCCCCCGACTATGTACCCTGCCAAAGGAGACTGTCCTGTCCAATTTCCAACCCCCTTTCCCCTCCTCCTCCAAAAGAACATGATTGAAACAGTAGTTAACAGAAACGAATTTTTTATTATCAACTACACATGGCATTGGGAGGTGAAACTTGGACGTGGGCTTGTGTCAGGCAGGAAGGAAAGAACTTTTCAAATTTTGGGAAATGAGAGCCTTCTGCTACTAGAGCTCTCTGCAGGGGTGGAGTGAGAGTTAGCAGGGACTCTGCCGCCTCTCCTTCTTTGCACTTTGGGTGAGGTGGGTATGGGACTTGGTGGCGGGGGAGGGCGGTTAGAGATGGACTGCAGCGGGGCTCTGTCCTCCTGCCTCCGTTCCTGCAGAACATCCACAAGGCGCCGGAGCGTGTCCGTTTGCTCCCTCAGTAGTCCAAGCAGCGTTTGAGTCGCCTGCTGGTCTTCCTGCCGCCACCTCTCCTCCCGATCCATGTTGGCTTGGTGCATTCGGGTCAAGTTCTCCCGCCACTGGGTCTGCTGTGCTGCCTGGGCTTGGGAAGAGGCCATAAGCTCAGAGAACATGTCCTCCCGTGTCCTCTTCTTCCTACGCCTAATCCGCGCTAGCCTCTGGGAGTGTGATTCCAGGCTAGGTTGTGAGACAGTCGCAGACGGGGCTGTGGAAATGGGAAAAAGGGAGTGAATTCCTCTGAAAGATAAATGTAGTTGTGAACAAAGAACATAGTCTTTCTCTGTGAACAAGACCATGCACAGCACCTTTCACATGCGCACTCAGCACAAGGTCGAATTCTCGGCCTTCGCATTCTGTGCCTGGGGTCTTGAACAGCACATTTGAGAAGCGAGGCAGCACAACGGAATTTCTGTTGCAGGCAGACATGGTAAGCCGTACACTTGTGGCAGTTTAAAACTTTTATATTACCACTGGCCTCATTTCACATTTAAATCAATGTCAGTCCCTGCTGCCAGCAATCCGGCAAGCGGGAACTCTGCCCCTGTCCCACCCCCTCGCGGCTGTCCCCGGGAATGATCCCTTTCGGCTGCCCCTCTCCCGCCTCCACCGCGTGGCTGCAAACCAGCGGTGACAGTTCTGTAAAGGAACGGGAAAGCAGTCCCAACACTAACATTCCCCTACCTAATTAAAAGCAGGTCACCATGGCCGACATCACCCTGATGAGGATCTCCGAGAGCGACAAAGAGAGAATGCTCCGGGAAAGCCTCCAAAGACCAGGGCCGTATGCCGCCCTGCTGTGCAGAGCAATGATCCCCGAGTACCTGATAATCTCGTGGCGCGGCAACGTGTCGTACTTCGGAGGACCCAATAAGGCCGCTCTCCCCAAGAACCTCATGCAACGGCTTTCAAGTTACCTCCAGGAGAGCTTCATCGAGATGTCCCAGGAGGATTACTGCTCTATCCCCGCACATATAGACCGCATTTTACTGTAGCTGCAGTAGCAGGGAATACACAGTAGAGCGGCTTGTGCAGGACAATCACTGAAAACCGGACATTGCTAGATTTCTTTTCAAAACTTGCACTGCCCCTTACTAAACCGTTAAGCGCCTAGGGCACACTAATCATGAACAACCCATTCTTTTAATTGTTAATATTCCTGTTTTGTTAAAAATAAATGTTTAGATGTTTACAACACTTACTGGCTGATCCTTCACCAGATTCTGTGTCCGGGGTAATGGCTGGGGACGCTTCGTAGGGGATCTCTGTAAGGGTGATGAAGAGATCCTGGCTGTCGGGGAAATCAGCGTTGTGAGAGCTGCCAACTGCCTCGCCCTCCTCATCTCCTTCCTCATCTTCCCCGTCCCCTAACATGTCTGAGGAACCGGCCGTGGACAGTATCCCATCCTCAGAGTCCACGGTCACTGGTGGGGTAGTGGTGGCGGCAGCACCGAGGATGGAATGCAGTGCCTCGTAGAAACGGGATGTCTGGGGATGGGATCCGGAGCGTCCGTTTGCCTCTTTGGTCTTCTGGTAGCCTTGTCTCAGCTCCTTGATTTTCACGCGGCACTGCGTTGCATCCCGGCTGTATCCTCTCTCTGCCATGTCTTTAGAGATCTTCTCGTAGATCTTTGCATTCCTTCTTTTGGATCGCAGCTCGGAAAGCACGGACTCATCGCCCCACACAGCGATGAGATCCAAGACTTCACGATCAGTCCATGCTGGGGCTCTCTTTCTATTCCCAGACTGCATGGCCATCACTGCTGGAGAGCTCTGCATCGTTGCCAGTGCTGCTGTGCTCGCCACGATGTCCAGACAGGAAATGAGATTCAAACTGGCCAGACAGGAAAAGGAATTCAAATTCAAATTTTCCCGGGGCTTTTCCTGTGTGGCTGGTCAGAGCATCCGAGCTCGCACTGCTGTCCAGAGCGTCAACAGAGTGGTGCACTGTGGGATAGCTCCCGGAGCTATTAGCGTCGATTTCCATCCACACCTAGCCTAATTCGACATGGCCATGTCGAATTTAGCGCTACTCCCCTCGTCGGGGAGGAGTACAGAAGTCGAATTAAAGAGACCTCTATGTCGAACTAAATAGCATCGCAGTGTGGACGGGTGCAGGGTTAATTCGATTTAACGGCGCTAACTTCGACATAAACGCCTAGTGTAGACCAGGCCTGAGTCTATCTACCTACACATTTTAAAAGATATAAAGAAAGCATTAGGGGCCATCCTGCATTCCTGTACCCCAAAGTTTCCAAATGAAATCAAGGTGACTTTTGTGAACTTAAGCCAGAGCAGGATTAGGCCTAAAATTAAGAAGATAAAAAGCGCTGAAGTTACTGTATTTCAGATCATTATCTCAGTCTCTATTATTATGCCAGTGTCAGGACGTATGGTTAGGCAGGAAGTTTCCATGTTCTAATCCTGATTGTATCAATGAGTCAGTGTGTCACTCACTTCCTAGTGCTCCTGTCAACCCAGATGTAGAGAGGGTAAAAAATATATTCTGTACAATTTTTATGAGTATTTTCTAAATTTGATGTAATGTTTTCCTGTGCAATGTTAAGATGATATTAGTTCTCACTTCTATAGAGAACACAATCTACAGTAAATATTCTGTTTACCTATATTATATGTGCTGGCATAATATGTGTGCATATACTAACTCACACTATATATACACACACACACAAAAAATTATAGTTGTGATTATATATAATACACATTAAAATATTTCATTTACAAAGTAATTTTCATTGGTCATGTGGCTCTAAAACGTAGACCTGTCATAAGTACAGATAAAGGCTTTTCAATAAATAAAATTCTAAATAAAATATAAAAATGTTAATAATTAATTTAATTGACATAAAAGGCAAGAGAAATAGTAAAATGCTTCTCACCAGCAATGTGTACAGTGAAAACATCTCCAAATTTTCGTTGCTGAGATATCAAGAATTTGAAAGCATCTTTCCTAAAAGTTAAGGCCTTCCCAATGAAAGGAATCCAACCATTTATTAACGGGGGTTCTCCGGTCCTCCTGTTAAAAACATTAGAGAAAAGGGGATTAACTTTGCATGATAGCAACTCATATACATTTGATTACATGCACCTTATATATATATATATATCATTCTCTCAATATAAAATGTATTATAGAGAAAGTTCTTCATATATGTTGGCAGGTTAAATTCAATCACACCTCTGTGCACAAAAGGCTCACTGTAGCGATTATGAGAAATAAGACAGAAATTGAGGTGCTTTTACTACACAGCACAATATCTTCCTATCAATCTCATAACGTTATATATGATCTATGGAAATCTACATTCTATAGAAAATCCTTAGAGATGTGGTAATGAAAGTGTCATAGCAAGAGATCTCTCACACAGTATTTTGCATGTCAATGTAAACTAAATCAGAAGGCAATTATTTAAGTAATTAGGAGGCTGACATACCATAGAAAAGGGTAGTCCTATAGATTTTTTACACTCTACCTACACCCCAAAATGCTATAATTCTAACTAAGCATTTTTTAAAAACAGAATAATAATAATAAGGACCAAATACTTAACACAGTTTTTTAGTGTGTGTGTCTCTACAGTTCTTGTACCTGCAAGATAGCAACTTATGTGAATGGTTTATAACTGCTTTTCCATATAATTATATACGCCAACTTATGAGAAGCATACTCTGTGTATCACTTATATTTTAACAATAGCAGAGTGACATTTTAAGTTATGTTAGTTTTTTCCTTTTTTAATGCTGACCTACTATCCTATTCATAACTGCAAGTTTCCTCCCTTAGTACTGATATTTAGTTGCCTGAATATGATTTGAGCACATAAAGCAAGTCTGTTTTAGAAAGGATTAAAACAAATATTCACAAACAACTGATTCTACAACCCATCTGTGAAGGTGACTTATACTACATGCAGAACAACTCATTCTGATTAATCATAAGATATTTACTAGCTTGAATCTAATCAAAGATCAAGGGATCACAAGCTTTACTACCGTCATACACAGCATGGATTTTTGTGCAGCAGGGTTAACCCTATCATAGTCTCCTATTTTTCCATAGCCTGTTATAACAGAAAATCAAAAAGAAAAGAGAAATGTGCCATTTCAATATTTAGCTCTTTAAAAAAATTAAAACCTCTTGTTTTGATGAATGCACATGAATGAAATAAGCCATATGACTTGATCTCTTCCTACATTTAATACTAACTGAACACACTCATTTTTCTAATAATTATTTATATAGTAGCTTGGGATAATATTTTTTTCTTTCACAAGTGCTGTACGACAAACTGGAAAATAATTTTTGTAGCCTAAAAAGATGCATTGGATACTATGACTTTTTTTGGGGGGTGTGTGTGTGCGGGGTATTTCTCTTTTATACTTTACTTAACCAACAAACGTATCCTAGAACCTCTAGCGGCCAGTACCAGCATTATTTGTTCAAGTGGCACAAAAATGGCCAAGGACCAAAGACAACTTTGTAATGGTTAATTCTATTTCAAATGAAAACAGGAAAGGAACTAATCTGAGATTAGATAGAGGGATCACCAAACCGGGAACTCTGACATCTTACACCATACCCTCAATTATCCTCTCAAAGCCTGTAAGGAATCTGGATGGTTTACCAATATTTTTTTCAGACTATTAAGTCCCAGCAATAGCCTGCTTTCACTTCCTGGGTTGGACATTACGCCGCACAAGTAACATTGTGACAAATATTTAGATAGGCTTTTTGTCATATTTTAATTTAATGCATCTAATTTCACCCTCCATGCTCTGTCATTCGGTCAAAAGCTGTATTCCTCACAAGGTTTCCGCGGGGTAAAAAGGATGCAGCTCAGAAATCCAGGGGAAAATTAACTTAATGCTCCAAGTCTGTGGGATCACATCAGGGAGACATTTTGCTATCACAAAGACGTGAGGGTCATCGTTTGCTTCAGACATGTTTAGCTCAGCGGCAATAAGCTTAACACTGTTAAACACCATGTCAAGGCTATGCGTATTTCAGAGGAAAATATAACGGTAGTTCAACTTACGACCCATAGTAGACTGATAACAGAAATGTGTCTTCATTTTTACCTTTACTTCTCTTAGGAAGATGGAGGTCACCTTAATGACTTATAGATGTCTGCCGACATAAAGCAAAGGGAATAGAGAACCCGATATATATTTTATAAGCTCCCAAAATATAATGCTTCACTGCACAAACTTTTAAGCAGTATAATACACCTGATTTGGGCTTCCTAAACCGTTCTCATCTGTAATAAAGATTTCAGGTATATATCTGACACTGCATATTGACTAGGAATGATAGGTTGGTTTTAAAGCTATTTGAAAGAGCCATAATACAAGCCTCTAGAAATATTTGTTTAATTATTTCTTTCAACCCCTAATTCATAATTCACTTTTTGCAGCCTTTACAAAATATTACAAAAGCTAAAGTTAGGTTGTCCCAAATGGGCTGTTAATATACGTATATAAGAAATATAAATGGGTTTAAAGCATTTTCTTCTTAGCATTGAGAGAATAAAATTACATTGCTCTGACTTTTTAAAAAAACAAAACAAAAAATTCAAATTTGAACTGTTTAGTTTCCAGTTTATCAGTAAAACCAAGTTTGTATTCAATATATCAGAGCTACTTACTAGCATTGATGTGATCTCTGTGTTACAGTGCACAAGGCAAGTCAGATCTAGCCCAATTGTTATAATAGTTTAATCCAGTCAACATAATTTGTAATTTATAGTATTCCCAGGCCTTTTCAACTTTCTTATTACAGCTTTAAGGGCTCATTCTGCTTGTGTCCATGGGTAACTTTACTCACCTGAGCAGTCACACTGAAGTCAATGGGACTAATCAGGCAAGGCAAGTTTCTCACATATGAAAGTAGGGTTTAAAAAATAAAACATCAGAAATAAATTTATTGTAACCTATAATTAGACAGACTAGTTAAGAAGGCTAGTGAAAACCAGGCTATGAGTACTATCAACAACTATTAAATGGAGAGGGAATTTAAAACAGCATTATGCAAAGGCATTTAGCTATCATGTACTGTTTGTAAATAGCATACACAGATTATAAAAACTGCATTTTTTTTTATCTGAAAGCCAACATAGTTCTTCATTACTAGGTTACAAGATTGTTATTGCATCTATTCAACGCAAGGAGCAAAGTTTTGGAATGTGTTGACTGTCTTTTAAGAGATTTTTTCCCCTTTGGTCACCCAAAAATCAAATAATTGAATGAGCTGTGAATTATTTAACTAAGGCAACATATTATTTTAAAAATGTGAAGATCACACCTATGTCACAGGCATGCTCACCAGCAGAGAGTCTATAAAACAGAGGAGGACAGTGGACTTGAAAAGCAAATGATATGAAGTATAGCTAAATATCAATGCAAATAATTTTTTTTTTTAAATTGGAAGTGGCAAGTCCTCAAAATACTATTTTTTTTTACAGTTAATATAACTGAAATCAAATTTGGGACACCGTTCACTATATTCTGTGAATGTGAACATACTGTTTTTTCATTGAAAAAGAAAAAAAGATCCAAAAGTTAGCAAGTATCATTATTATATATTGCCAGTAGATATCTCCAGTACAAAAGCTATTTTTTCCATATAAAAATATCTAAGGCTATTCTTTTTTTAGTTACACTGCTGTAACTCCATCAAAGTCTATGGGGTAGTCTGGCTTTAACAGAGAAGAATTTTTGCCATTTCAGGAGTTATTTGTTTTCTAAAGATAGCAGATGCCTATAATTCATCTCCAATTTATGCAAAAACCATAGTGTATCTATTAGTATAGCAGATGAACAGGTTAATTTTTCTCTTTGCACATAATAAATCATAAGTGCGTTAACACTCATAGTTGCATTTCATGAACATAAACCTTCTGTTTAATAATATGTGTTTACAACCAGAATCAGACATATAGTAATCTCTTGCCTGGGATAAACATTAATCCAGATCTGTCTAGAAAAATTATACAATTCATTATCATAAGTAATCTCTATTGTGCCCTGTGTTTAACCTTCATCTTTTTTCCTGTCCTATAATCTTGCAAATCCACCGGTGGTATGCGATTGGCATCTGGTGTTAACACAACCCTTGCTGCACAAAGAACAACTGAAAAAGCCCCACATGAAAGTGTCACTCCATGGGATACCAGTGATTCAGCTGAATACTTCTGAGCAACTTTCATTGAAGTTGCTGATAAAGGTCTAATAAAATTGCTTGTCATGAAGAAGGACCTTTTCACTTTACAAAACATCATTGCCAAAAATTTAAAGCTACTGATTTCAAGCTTGATTTGATTTCTTGGTAGAGAAGTTAATTCCCTGCTCTAGTACTTCTCATCAAAGTATTAAATGTAACCACAAAGTAAAAAGCAAGCTATGCTGAATTTTTAGAAAAGACAATGTATCGGTACAGATGTAGAACAAAAGCTATTATGAACATGTCAAAACAGTTTTCAGTTATTCACAGGTTCTATCATAATATTTAAACAACAAGACACGACAGGCAGTGTGTTTCTGGGGCCTATGAATACTTTGACTGAGACATGAAGAATGAGGCCACAGGCTTCATACCCCAGAAAGGTAATCCCCAGAAATGTGGTGCCTGTAGTGTCTTATTGCATTAGGAAAAAGAGAACACAGGACATTTAGGACAGTGTGAGGCTAGCAAGTCTATGTATTTTAACTGACTCCTCTTTTGATTTAGTAGTTACAGAACCCTACCATATTCGTATCTGGATACCATAGTGTTAGGTACTCTATAAGTAAATGGATAGAGAGAATATTATTTTCTTCTAATTACACTGGTCTACAATTTTTGAGACGTCGTCTGCTTCAGAGATAAAATGTGCTATTTATTATGTATTTTGATGTGCTGAATTCAAATATGACAATTAAAACAACTGATTGGCTACTGTTTCTAAGATATTTAAGTTTTTACATTTTATGTCTATGTATATTGTGTAGATAGTAGAGTTTTAATCATAAATTGTAAACCTAGGTCTTTTCATGTGTTTATGGTTTCTTTACATGATAATATTTCACCTGTCCTGTTTATGTAACACTTTAAAAATCAGCAAAAGGGTTATATATATAAAATTTATTATGAAACAAAAGGCAAAAAACTACTATGTACATAGTTTAGTCCTATTCAATGTCTACTCGGCGCTTCTTGGCTTGTCTCTTGTATTCATTAAATGGAGCATCTCTTGTCACTGTCCAGCAATAGTCTGCAAGCATTGATGGGCTCCATTTGCCCTGATAGCGTTTCTCCATTGTTGCAATGTCCTGATGAAATCGCTCATCGTGCTCGTCGCTCACTGCTCCGCAGTTCGGTGGAAAAAAATCTAGATGAGAGTGCAAAAAATGTACTAAACTAGGTACATAATATAGTATGGGGTACTGGGCATATAGCTGATGGAATGTTTGGACAGTGCACAGTCCACTTTTTCTTCTCTGACACACCTTTCCCAACTGGAGGCACCATGCAGAAGTAACAATTGCTGGTATGATCTGTTGGCTCTCTCCAAATCATTGGCACTGCAAAAGGCATAGATTTCCTTTTCCTGTTCAACCACTGGCCAAGATTTGTTGCACAAGTGTTGCAGCATATGTGTGGGGCCCACCTCTTGTCCTGATCTCCAATTTTGCAGACAAAATAAAGGTGATAGGCTTTCTTAACCATAGTGGTTATACTGCGCTTTTGTGATGCAAAAGTCACTTCACCACAAACATAGCAGAAGTTATCTGCACTGTTCACACAAGTACGAGGCATCTCTGCTCACTTTGGCTAAACAGAAATGTGTCCCTTTGCAAAATCAAACACTGACAAATAAGAGAGCACGACACTGTATGATTTCTAGAGCTGATATAGGGCAATTTGTTCAGCAGAGTGATGTAAGCTTCGTTATGATTGCATCATCCATGACTTCTAGGAATAACATGATGCAATTCATATCATGTATGATGCAATACCAGCTTCAGATTGCACCATTCATTGTTTTGCCTGAAAAGCAAGTACTGTCCAAACCCAGTCATAGATTTATTTATAGATCCAGTCAAAGATGTATTTTAGTCATTTCTGGTTTAAATTGAGATCCCTTCCCTTTAGAACTCACTTATCCTCCGCCATTCCCAAGTCAAGGGTCGTATATACTGACCCAATAGCATATCTTGAAAACTAGAGCCAATCAACAATTTTAAGCATCATTTTCGTTCTCAGTGACCCAGAATTAGTAAAGTTTGACTACATTTATTTCAGAAGCATTTTGGCTGTAGAGCAGTGTTATTTGTTCAAACTTCTCAAAAGTGTCTATATCACCAGCAGTTATTTTTCTGACTTCTAATGATGGTTTTATTTCACATAGGAAATTACAGAAAGAGTTGCCATAATGGAACAGATATCTGGTAACCTTATTCTAACTAGGGATGATGCTTGAGGTTTTAGAAAAAGGCAAAACTAACAACAACTACTACTAAACCGCAAACCTGTAATGCACGTGTCCAATTGCACCCTGACAAACATTTGACTCCAATAGGCACTCAGGTTACTTGCTACCTGAGGCGACTGGCATAAATACAAGATGCATAAAGATAAGACTTTGCTCTGAAGCATGAGTTTTGATTCTTTTTATAACACTGACATAGTATGCAAAAACACAAATGCTCTTAATGCTATCCATTCCTTTAAAATATCCTACTAAATTATTTACCTTGTCAATTTCCTGTAGCCATGAATTTCCCATGCTAAACCAATACTGTATTAAAAATTATTCCCTGAGAAACTAAATGGATGAGAGGTTTAGTATGAGACTATGCAACTATCACAGTTTCAGGGTAACTGCGCCTGTATTTTCCACTCTGTGGTCCCTTGAGGGATCTCACTTAAAGGCTTCTGGCTCCCAGGCATCACTTCTCCTGGTAGGAGACCAGCATTTCACTCCCTTCTGACTGGGGGCTTTAAGCTGTAAAGCTTTGTAATCCACACTGTGATATCCCCAGCAAGCCAGTGTGCCTAAAAGGTCAGCGTCTGTGCTTTGCTTTCTCTCAGAGGGCTATAAGCAGTATATTGCCAGCAGTTACAAGTTACCACAGAGCTCTTTCTAAGCAAGCACCTTTATTTTGAAGGTAAAAGCATCACAGAGAAAGCATATAAAACAATAAAAGAACCTGCACACATGCTAAAAAAACTTAGCAGAGGTCACCCATAACTCCAACCTAGGATTCTGGTAGGTGTCAGTCCTTCAAATCCCTCAACTGGGTTTTCCCTGTGGTTACAAGTTCACATCAGTCTTTAGATCAGGAACCAGTACGAAGGCCCTGAGTCAGTTTAAATTCAAGCTATTTATCCAAAAGTCCTTTCTTTGTCTGTTGGTCTCTGGATAATCCAGTTTGCAACAGAATATGCAAGCCTCCTCTGGAGGTGGGACCTCTCTGGAGATGTTATAACCTGAGTGATTTGCTTTAATCATTCCCTTACAAATTCCTGGAGGAGCGGTGGTAATTTTCCTCCTGTGAAGTACATAAAATCTAAGCTAAGAAAAAATTTGACATTGTATCTCTTTTAAACCCTGTTATACTCCTAGCCTTCACAACCTCCACAGGCAAGGAGTTCCACAGGTTGACTGTGCGCTGTGTGAAGAACTTCCTTTTATTTGTTTTAAACGTGCTGCCCATTAATTTCATTTGGTGGCCCCTAGTTCTTATATTATGGGAACAAGTAAATAACTTTTCCTTATTCACTTTCTCCACACCACTCATGATTTTATATACCTCTATCATATCCCCCCCCTTAGTCTCCTCTTTTCCAAGTTGAAAAGTCCTAGCCTCTTTAATCTCTCCTCATATGGGACCTGTTCCAAACCCCTAATCATTTTAGTTGCCCTTCTCTGAACCTTTTCCAATGCCAGTATATCTTTTTTGAGATGAGGAGACCACATCTGTACGCAGTATTCAAGATGTGGGCATACCATGGATTTATATAAGGGCAATAAGATATTCTCCATCTTATTCGCTATCCCTTTTTTTAATGATTCCTAACATCCTGTTTACTTTTTTGACTGTCACTGCACACTGCATGGATGTCTTCAGAGAACCATCCACGATGACTCCAAGATCTCTTTCCTGATTAGTTGTAGCTAAATTAGCCCCCATCATATTGTATGTATAGTTGGGGTTATTTTTTCCAATGTGCAGCAGTGGGTGCTGAACCCACCTCCCTCCCCATTTTGTCAATGATATTTTTAGTGAAAGTCAGGGACAAGTCACGGGCTTCTGTGAATTTTTGTTTATTGCCCATGACCTATCCAGGGCTTTTACTAAAAATATCCATGACAAAATCTTAGACTTAGCTATACAACAAGTACAATACACATTTCAACCCAAGAGTCAATAAGTAAACACAGGAATGAGAAGTGAACAGACCCTTATGGCATACTAAATGGAAGATGGTTTATATAGACTCAAAGAAAATTTTATCACAATAGATTACAAAGTTGGTTGGAAAAATGTTTCTTTCTTCAGCGGAAAATGTTGACAAAATGAAAAAAAAAATTCTTTTCACTGAAATTTTCCATGGAAAATTTTGGACATTTCATCAAAAACTGAAAATTTTCAGCTGAAGCATTTTTGTTTTTTTTGACACCAAGACAAAATTTTCCATGGAAAGCAGAATCTTTCTGGAAAAAATGGCTTTGCCTCAATTTTCTGTTGAGAAACAGTTTTAATGGAAATTTCTCTAACATCCTAGTAGATGTATCTACCTAATAGCACTTAGGAATTATAGTCATTGATACTTCTGATTCAGTCACTGCTAGCTAGGAAAGAATTTGACATTGTATATACAGCCCCAGATCCTCTGTGGGAAGTAAATTGGTATAGCTCTATTCACTGAAATGGAGTTACACCAATTGAGAATCTTTCCCACAGTGCTTTGTAAGTTGCAAAAAGTATAAATTGGTGGAGGAGTTCATCATAATAGCTTCCTTACTCATTTCCTCCACAGATTTATTTTCTTTCCTAATACCCCAACAGGTCATTCCAAAATACCAAGGAAACTTCAGGACCCAGCAATCCAACCATAAGCTCCCAAAACACCATCTCTGTTAAGAACTCCTCAGGTATTATATAACCAGCTGGGTAGAGAGAAATAATGTTATCCATATAATCCCCCACTTCACCCTTTTTTCTCTTTCACATTGTCCATGAGTGAGCTGTGGAAACTGTCCATGAGTTGACTCTTCCAAATTCTGTATTTGGAATGCCCAGATAGGACATTATTCACCTGTTTGGCGGGACATTATCCACCTGTTGGGTGGTGCCTGACCTTCCAGGCAAACAACACCATGGGAAAGTCATTCTGACAGCTTTAAAAAGACAACAACGTAGCACTGCCAAAAACCTCTTGGCTTAGCCTAATTGGTAGCTGAAGATTCCCACAACGATTCTGGAGAGTTTAGAAAAAGTTCCATAACAGCTGGCAAGGGTAGATTAGACTGTAGCAAAAATCAAATTTAAGTGATATTAAATACTACATAAGAATTTATCTTTAGTGCTATTGATGGGCCAAACTCTGTAAGATGTTGCATGTGCTCTGTGGAATAGTTACCAGAGAAGAAATACTTACCTCATGCAGTAACGATGGTTCCTCAAGATGTGTCGCCCTATGGGTGCTCCATTGTAGGTGTGCTTGCGTTCCTGCGTTGCTAATTGGAGAACTTTGGTAGCAGTGTTTGTTAGGCCCACACATGCGCTGTCTTTTCTTGGGCCTCACCATGAGGCTAACCAGCGGGTGCAGGCTAACCCCCCTCAGTTCCTTCTCTACCGCAGAGTCATTAACAAGAACTCTGAAGTAGAGGGGAGGAGGGTGGGTTGTGGAGCACCCCTAGTGGCACACATCTCAGAGAACCATTGTTACTGCACAAGGTGAGTAATAACTTCTGGGTGCTGTAGCTGACTTCCGAGCAGTACCCCTACTGGAGGGCTGGGGCTTCAGAGATGGGTCAGTTACAGATGACAGTACTGTGGAGCTGAAGGTGGCATTGGAGGTGGAGTCCCCAGTAATCGCATAGTGTTCTGCAAAGATGTGGACTCACACCTACGGGCTGCTCTACAGATTTCTTAGCTAGGGGCATTCTTCAGGAAGGTGAGGGATGAGGAGATTGACCTCATGGAGTGTGTGCAAATACTATCTGGAGGTGTCATGTTGTGAATCTGATAACATTGTCTAATGCAGTTCGAGACCCATTTAGTCTCTGGACTGACATTGCTGAGCCCTTGGATCGCTCCACAATAGAAAGAAAAAGCTCAGGGGAATTCCTAAAAGCCTTTTTCCTATCCAGATAAAAAGCTAGGGCTCTCTGAACAACTAGCGTGTGTAGTATAGCCTCCCTATTATCATGTTTCAGAGTAGCAGCCGTGTTAGTCTGTATCTGCAAAAGGAACAGGAGTACTTGTGGCACCTTAGAGACTAACAAATTTATAAGAGCATAAGCTTTCGTGGGCTACAGCCCACTTCTTCGGATGCATATAGAATGGAACATATATTGAGGATATATATATACACACATACAGAGAGCATGAACAGGTGGGAGTTGTCTTACTAACTCTGAGAGGCCAATTGAGTAAGTGAAAAAAAACTTTTGAAGTGATAATCAAGATAGCCCAGTACAGACAGTTTGATAAGAAGTGTGAGAATACTTACAAGGGGAGACAGATTCAATGTTTGTAATGGCTCAGCCATTCCCAGTCCTTATTCAATCCTAAGGGTTTGTCTATACTACGAAATTAGGTCGAATTTATAGAAGCCAGTTTTATAGAAATCGGTTGTATACAGCCAACAGTGTCGTGGGGGGCTCTGGGTACATGTCGTCAGGCCCCTCCCCCTCCATCAGAGCAATGGCAGACAATCGATTCGCGCCTTTTTACCTGGGTTACCTGTGCAGACAACATACCATGCCAAGCATGGAGTCCGCTCAGCTCAGCTCAGCGTCACCATATGTCATCTGGGTGCCGGCAGATGTAGTACTGCATTGCTACAGCAGCAGCTAATTGCCTTTTGGCAGTAGACGGTGCAGTATGACTGGTAGCCTTCATCGGCGATCTGGGTGCTGGCAGACGTGGGGCTGGCAGACGTGGGGCTCCATTGCTACACAGCAGCAGCCCCTTGCCTTTTGGAAGAAGATGGTATATTACGACTGGTATCCGTCGTCATCGTATTGCCTTCCCAATGACGATGATGGCTAACAGTCGTAGTATGCTATTTTCTGCCAAGCACCCAGAAGATGCTGAGGGCTATCATTCATACTGCACCGTTGTCTACCAGCTTAAGATGTAAAAATTAGACTTGTTCTGTGTTCATTTGCTCCCCCCCCCCCCGAAATCAACGGCCTGCTAAACCCAGGGTTTTGAGTTCAATCTTTGGGGGGGCCATTCTGTGTGACAGGTGTTTGTGTTTCTCCCTGATGCACAGCCACCTTTGTTGATTTTAATTCCCTGTACCTGTACGCCATGTCATCACTCGCCCCTCCCTCCCTCCCTCCGTCCGTCAGATACTAGTTTCGCGCCTTTTTTCAGACCAGACGCCATAGCACTGGGATCATGGAGCCCGCTCAGATCACCGCGGCAATTATGAGCACTATGAACACCACGCGCATTTCTTCTGGAGTATATGCAGAGCCAGGACATGCCAAAGCAAAACCAGGACCAGCCGAGGAGGCGATTGCAGCGCGGCGACGAGAGTGATGAGGAAATTGACATGGACATAGACCTCTTACAAGGCACTGGCCCCAGCAATGTGCAAATCATGGTGTTACTGGGGCAGCTTCATGCCGTGGAACGCCGATTCTGGGCCCGGGAAACAAGCACAGATTGGTGGGACCGCATCGTGTTGCAGGTGTGGGACGATTCCCAGTGGCTGCGAAACTTTCGCATGCGTAAGGGCACTTTCATGGAACTTTGTGACTTGCTTTCCCCTGCCCTGAAGCGCCAGAATACCAGAATGAGAGCAGCCCTCAGTGGCGATAGCCCTGTGGAAGCTTGCAACGCCAGACAGCTACCGGTCAGTCGGGAATCAATTTGGAGTGGGCAAATCTACTGTGGGGGCTGCTGTGATCCAAGTTGCCAGGGCAATCAAAGACCTGGTGATATCAAGGGTAGTGAATCTGGGAAACATGCAGGCCATAGTGGATGGCTTTGCTGCAATGGGATTCCCAAACTGTGGTGGGGCGATAGACGGAACCCATATCCCTATCTTGTCACCGGAGCACCAAGCCACCGAGTACATAAACCGCAAGGGGTACTTTTCAATGTTGCTGCAAGCCCTGGTGGGATGGGGATGTTTCACCAACATCAACGTGGGATGGCCGGGAAAGGTACATGATGCTCGCGTCTTCAGGCACTCTGGTCTGTTTTGAAAGCTGGAGGAAGGGACTTTCTTCCCGGACCAGAAAATAATCGTCGGGGATGTTGAAATGCCTATCGTGATCCTTGGGGACCAAGCCTACCCCTTAATGCCATGGCTCATGAAGCCGTACACAGGCAGCCTGGACAGTAGTCAGGACCTGTTCAACTACAGGCTGAGCAAGTGCCGAATGGTGGTGGAATGTGTATTTGGACGTTTAAAAGTGCGCTGGCGCAGCTTATTGACTCGCTCAGACCTCAGCAAAAAGAATATCCCCATTGTTATTGCTGCTTGCTGTGCGCTCCACAATATCTGTGAGAGTAAAGGAGAGACATTTATGGCAGGGTGGGAGGTTGAGGCAAATCGCCTGGCCGCTGATTACGCACAGCCAGACACCAGGGCGGTTAGAAGAGCACAGCAGGGCACAGTGTGCATCAGAGAATCTTTGAAAACGAGTTTTGTGACTGGCCAGGCTACGGTGTGAAACTTCTGTTTGTTTCTCCTTGATGAACCCTCCGCCCCCCTGACCGGTTCACTCTACTTCCCTGTAAACCAACCACCACCCCCTTCCCCCCCTCGAGCACTGCTTGCATAGGCAATAAAGTCATTGTTACTTCACATTCATGCATTCTTTATTAATTCATCACACAACTAGGGGGATAATTGCCAAGGTAGCCCGGGATGGGTGGGGCAGGAGGGAAGGAAAAGGACACACTGCAGTTTAAAACTTTAACTCTTATTGAAGGCCAGCCTTCTGATGCTCGGGCAATCATCTGGGGTGGAGTGACTGGGTGGCTGGAGCCCCCCCCACCGTGTTCTTGGGCATCTGGGTGAGGACGCTATGGAACTTGGGGAGGAGGGCTGTTGGTTACACAGGGGCTATAGCGGCGGTCTCTGCTCCTGCTGCCTTTCCTGCAGCTCAACCATACGCTGGAGCATAACAGTTTGATGCTCCAGCAGCCGGAGCATTGACTCTTGCCTTCTGTCTGCAAGCTGACACCACCTATCATCTTCAGCCCGCCACTTGCTCTGTTCATCCCGCGATTCATCCCGCCACCTCTCCTCTCGTTCATATTGTGCTTTTCTGTAGTCTGACATTGACTGCCTCCACGCATTCTGCTGTGCTCTGTCAGCGTGGGAGGACATCTGGAGCGCTGAGAACATATCATCCCAAGTCCGCCGTTTTCTTCTTCTAATCTTCACTAGCCTCTGTGAAGGAGAAACATTTGCAGCTGGTGGAGGAGAAGGGAGAGGTGGTTAAAAAAGATACATTTTAGAGAACAATGGGTACACTCTTTCACATTAAATTTTGCTGTTCACATTACACAGCACACGTGCTTTTGTTACAAGGTCGCATTTTTCCTCTTATATTGCGGGTCTGCCGGTTTGCTGTGAGAGATCACTCACGCAGTGCCAGGCAACAGATTTTGGCTTGCAGGCAGCCATGGTAAGCCACAGTCTTTTGGCTTTTTTAACCTTCTTAACATGTGGGAATGGTTTCAAACAGTAGCGCCCTCATTTCCCATACCAAGCAGCCATTGGGTTGGCCATTTAAAATGGGTTTGCAATGTAAAAGGAGGGGCTGCAGTTTCCGGGTTAACATGCAGCACAAACCCAACTAACCCCCCTCACTCCCCCACACACAATTCTCAGGGATGATCACTTCACCCCTCCCCCCCACCGCGTGGCTAACAGCGGGGAACATTTCTGTTCAGCAGAGCAGGAACAGGCACCTTTGAATGTCCCCTTAATAAAATCGCCCCATTTCAACCAGGTGACCGTGAATAAGATCACTCTCCTGAGGATAACAAAGAGCGATAAGGAATGGATGTTGTCTGCATGCCAGCAAACACCGGGACCATACGCTACCATGCTTTGTTATGCAATGATTCCAGACTACATGCTACTGGCCTGGTGTTGTAAAATGTCCTACCATGGCGGACGGGATAAGGCAGCCCTCCCCAGAAACCTTTTGGAAAGGCTTTGGGGGTACATAAAGGAGAGCTTTCTGGAGATGTCCCTGGAGGATTTCCGCTCCATTCCCATACACGTTAACAGACTTTTCCAGTAGCTGTACTGGCCGCGATTGCCAGGGCAAATTAATCATTAATCATTAAACACGCTTGCTTTTAAACCATGTGTAATATTTACAAAGGTACACTCACCAGAGGTCCCCTGTGTGCCCTCAGGGTCTGGGAGCACGCCTTGGGTGAGTTCGGGGGTTACTGGTTCCAGGTCCAGGGTGATAAACATATCCTGGCTGTTGGGGAAACCGGTTTCTCTGCTTCCTTGCTGCTGTGAGCTATCTACATCATCTTCATCCTCATCTTCCTCGTACCCCAACCCTTTTCCCTGTGTGTTTCTCCATTGAAGGAGTCAAAGCACATGGTTGGGGTAGTGGTGGCTGCACCCCCTAGCATGGCATGCAGCTCCGTGTAGAAGCGACATGTTTGCGGCTCTGCCCCGGACCTTCCGTTTGCCTCTCTGGCTTTGTGGTAGGCTTGCCTTAGCTCCTTAATTTTCACGCGGCACTGCTGTGCGTCCCTGTTATGGCCTCTGTCCTTCATGGCCTTTGAGACTTTTTCTAATATTTTGCCATTTTGTTTATTGCTACGGAGTTCAGCTAGCACTGATTCATCTCCCCATATGGCGAGCAGATCCCGTACCTCCTGTTCTGACCATGTTGGAGCTCTTTTGCGATCCTGGGACTCCATCATGGTTACCTGTGCTGATGAGCTCTGCGTGGTCATCTGTGCTCTCCACGCTGGGCAAACAGGAAATGAAATTCAAACGTTCGTGGGGCTTTTCCTGTCTACCTGGTCAGTGCATCTGAGTTGAGAGTGCTGTCCAGAGCGGTCACAATGAAGCACTGTGGGATAGCTCCCGGAGGCCAATAACGTTGAATTCCGTTCACACTACCCCAATTCCGACCCGCAAAGGCCGATTTTATCGCTAATCCCCTCATCGGAGGTGGAGTAAAGAAACCGATTTAAAGGGCCCTTTAAGTCGAAAAAAGGGACTTAGCCGCGTGAACATGTCCAGGCTTAATTCGATTTAACGCTGCTAAATTCGACCTAAACTCGTAGTGTAGACCAGGCCTAAGTTGATTGTATCTAGTTTGCATATCAATTCCAGCTCAGCAGTCTCTCGTTGGAGTCTGTTTTTGAAGTTTTTCTGTTGTAAGATACCCACCCGCAGGTCTGTCATTGAATAACCAGACAGGTTGAAGTGTTCTCCCACTGGTTTTTGAGTATTATGATTCCTGATGTCAGATTTGTGTCCATTAAGTCTTTTGCGTAGAGACTGTCCGGTTTGGCCAATGTACACGTCAGAAGGGCATTGCTGGCACATGATGGCATATATCACATTGGTAGATGTGCAGGTGAACGAGCCCCTGATGGTATGGCTGATGTGATTAGGTCCTATGATGATGTCACTTGAATAGATATGTGGAGAGAGTTGGCATCGGGCTTTGTTACAAGGATAAGTTCCTGGGTCAGTGTTTTTGTTCAGTGATGTGTGGTTGCTAGTGAGTATTTGCTTTAGGTTGGGGGGTTGTCTGTAAGCGAGGACAGTCTGTCTCCCAAGATCTGTGAGAGTGAGGGATCATCTTTCAGGATAGGTTGTAGATCTCTGATGATGCGCTGGATAGGTTTTAGTTGGGGGCTGAAGGTGAAAGCTAGTGGTGTTCTTGTATTTTCTTTGTTGGGCCTGTCTTGTAGGAGGTGACTTCTGGGTACTCGTCTGGCTCTGTCAATCTGTTTTTTCACTTCAGCAGGTGGGTATTGTAGTTTTAAGAATGCTTGATAGAGCATTGGCCAAATCAGACAGTCTCTATGCAAAAGACTTAATGGACACAAAGCTGACATCAGGAATCATAATACTCAAAAACCAGTGGGAGAACACTTTAACCTGTCTGGTCATTCAATGACAGACCTGCGGGTGGCTATCTTACAACAGAAAAACTTCAAAAACAGACTGAGCTGGAATTGATATGCAAACTAGATACAATCAATTTAGGATTGAATAAGGACTGGGAATGGCTGAGCCATTACAAACATTGAATCTATCTCCCCTTGTAAGTATTCTCACACTTCTTATCAAACTGTCTGTACTGGGCTATCTTGATTATCACTTCAAAAGTTTTTTTTCACTTACTCAATTGGCCTCTCAGAGTTAGTAAGACAACTCCCACCTGTTCATGCTCTCTGTATGTGTGTATATATATATCTCCTCAATATATGTTCCATTTTATATGCATCCGAAGAAGTGGGCTGTTGCCCACGAAAGCTTATGCTCTAATAAATTTGTTAGTCTCTAAGGTGCCACAAGTACTCCTGTTCTTTTTGCCTATTATCATGGTGAGGCTTGGGGTAAAAAGTCAGAAGGTGGACCAGTTGATTCATGTGAAACAGGGAGGTTACCTTAGGGATGAATTTTGGGTGTGGCCTGGGTGTGACCTTGTCCCAAAAGAATACTGTGGAGGGGGGATGTGCCATCAGAGCCTCTATTTCTCTTATTCTCCTAGCTGAGGTGATCACCACCAGGAAAGCCATTTTCACTGACAGGTGTGTAAGCGAGCAAGCTGCCATGGGTTTGAAGGGAGGTCTAGTCAGGCCTTTCAACACCAGGTTTAAATCCCATGTAGGGGCGGGATGTTGGAGTTGTGGGGAAAGGTTTACTATACCCCAGAGGAATCGTTTTGTGTGATAGTACTGAGTACCCCTCTACTTGTTGGTGGAAGACTGCTATAACCGCTAAGTGGACCCTAAGCGAACTGAGAGATAGTCCCGATTTTTTAAGAGTCAGTACATAGTCTAGGATCTTTGGAAGAGTTGTGGATGTCGGAGAAATTTGTTGGGAATTACACCAAACCTGAAACCTGGACCACTTTTGCAGGTATAATATATTGCATGTTGTGGACTTTCTACTGTGGAGTAATATCTCTTGTACCTCCTTTGAGCAGGTGCTTTCTATGTGTTGGAACCATGAAGGAGCCAAGCCTTGAGGCGGAGAATTCCCAGGTTAGGATGTAGAGTCCATTCTTCGTTCTGCGATAGGAGGTATGGAGTGCGTTGGAGAGAGATTGGCGGGCACGTGACGAGTTGTGACAGGTAAAGATACCAAGTCTGTCTCAGCCAAATGGGAACAATCAGTATGACGTGTGCTCCTACTCTTTTTATTTTTAAGAGGATACTATCAATAAAAATGCTAAAGAAGCTAATCAATCACAAACGGACTGCTAATGTCTCCGTCTCTAGCCGGGGCGGTAGAGAAGGAACTGAGGGGGGTTAGCCCATGTGCGCTAGTTAGCCTCATGGCGGGGCACGAGGAGAGACAGCACATGTGCCGGCCTAATGGACACTGCTACATGTCCATTAGGTCGATCAGCAGCCCAGGGATGCAAGTACCCCTACAGTGGACACTACTCGAAAAACAACCAGGATGTCTTACAGGGGGAGCTTAATAAAAAGAGGGACTACGTGGTTAGGGAGCTCTCTAGTTACTGCTTAAGGCATGGCTTTGCCCTCACACTACAACCTCCACTCCCTCTGAAGCCAATAATAGCGAGCTGTGGGTGCTCAACACCTCCCAGGACAAGGCCCAAATTACTTACTTTCCATATTTAATCTTATATCTCTTGTTTGGTCTTGGCCTTTCCCCTTCCTAGTTAATCCTCATTTGTGTGAGGATGGTGAGATTAGCATATGAACCTCACCAACATGTCTTCCAAACACCATTCAGGAATGCATTGACATTATATATTTATTGAGTTTAGCAGACAAACTCCACCAATACAGCTTTCATGTCCAGATCGTCCATAATTTGAGTCCACATCTTCTTGTATATCATATTGGTTAACTTCAGACATATAAAAGTGGTGCAAAATAGCTCATAAAAGGAAATTACAGTAACACAGTCTGGCCTACCAAATGTCAAGTAAAGTATGAATAAGAATTTCAGCATCTTGCACAGGCAATATTCAAGTATGCAAGAAGTACTCCTTAATGCAAGAAAGAGCAACAAACAAAGGAATTCAGGTAATCTAAGAAGAATGGTGGGAAGTTCTTAAAATACAAAGAATTTTACTACTGTGCAGGGAGAGAAAAATGTTTCTTTGAGAGATATATATTATCTGTCTGGCAGGGGCTTGGGTCAGCGGTCATGTAGCACACACTGTCAGTACCTGGCCCAAGCCAGGGAAGCTAATGATCCAACTAGTGGACCAAATTCAGTGATGAATCCTAGTCACGTGCCAACTGAGGCATGTTGTGCATTTGCTAAGATCTGTCTGGCATTGGCTCAATTGTCTCGAAGTACCCACTGTAATAAGTTCAGATGTAGGAATATTTGTTCATAAAAATCAAGGCTTATTTAGTGTAAGATTTTATGGATGATAAATAATGAGATGATACAGTAACTTCAATAGAAAAGTTTTGGTAATGGAAATATAAAGATAAATGTTCCCAGCATATACTTGAAAATATACATTATGTCCCTGGGTAGAATAAACCAATGATAACATATAAAGCAGAAGCAAAGGTTCAAGAATCAATCCCTGGAAGACTTCAGATTGATTGTTAGTATGCTGTTATATAGCTGGAGACAAACAAACAAACCAAAAACCCAACCAACCAACCAAAATCAAAGAAGCCAGCCCAAAATCTCCATTTGTGTTCAAAATTTAAAGTTATTTCAAAAAAGCTCAGGGAAAAAAATCAGTTCAGACTCAAGAAAACATTGGATCTGATCTAAAACCTACTGAAGTCAATGGTCTTGGAATCAGATTCACAGTCCTTAGAATGCTGCAGGCTAAATGAGCTCAAAACAGTAACTCTTGGCAATATTCAAATTTTAAATAACTCATTAAATACATCTCAAGTTATTGTTTTCTTTGAATGTATTTCTGGTCATTATAGCCCTGATTCTGCAAAGTGAATCCAACTGATATTAATGGAACTCCAAGTGAGTATACATTTTAGTAAGGCTTTTGACACAGTCCCATTGGAGTGGAGAGTATGCTTATAAAATTTGCAGATGACTACAATCTGGGAAGGGTTGTAAGCACTCTGGAGGCCAAAATTAGAATTCAAAAGAACCTTGACAAATTGGAGAATTGATCTGATATCAACAAGATGAAATTTCAACAAGGACAAGAGCAAAGTACTTCATTTAGGAAGGAAAAATCAAATGCACAACTAAAAAACAGGGAATAACTGGCTAGGTGGGAGCCCTGCTGAAAAAGACCTGGAGGTTACAGTGGATCACAAATTAAATATAAATCAACTATCTGATGCAATTGCAAAAAAGGCTAATATCTGTGAGGTAAACCTGCAGCCAAGCCAGGGCTGCTTGCTCAGCTGACTCTCCAACAGAGGCCATCCACAATACCAGCAGGAGGAACCTAGACTGGGGCAAGGGGAGTGCTCTGCGACTGTGGGGCTTATTTTTGATCCCTCCTCAAGTCACATCTCCGGGAAGAGATCTTCTGGGCAGTGTCCACTGCCTTCCTGGATGCCTTCGAGAAGCAGTGTGCACTGTCCGGGGTTCTCTTCTCAGTGTCCCCATCTCCCCACTCTGGATCCCTGATTTTATCCTGTCACCTTCACTCTCATCCCTATTTTTCATCTGTTGTCCCCCATGATTAGCTGATGCCTGGGTCCAGTGGCCCCCCCTTACGCTATAGGAAAGGGCTTTTAATACTGCCCATCCCCAGACCCTCAAAAGGTGCCCCTCCAACAAAGCTGTGTCGAGTCACCACTCATGCATGTAGCAAGAACCCAGCTGCACTAACTTATCCTTGCCACAGAGCCTGCAGTGACTCACCTTCAGACTTGTGGCAGCAGCCTATCCTGGAGTAGATAATAGGTCAGATGACCTCCAGGCTCAGACATTTCTCCAGTCCGGCCACAGCTGCAGATCAGTCTGTGCAACAGCACTACCCAGTCAGGAATCACCCTGAAGCCTCGCAGAGTATCAGGCTCTTGAAACACCCAGCCTACTTCTGGTCCAGTTCCAGTTCCTGCCCCAGCATTGCTTGAGCCCTGTTCCAGTCTTGTTCTTGCCCTACTCTGAGCTTGCTCCAGCCCTGTTGCTGACCTGCTCCAGCCTTGCCTCCACCACCTGACCCTCCTTGCACCCTCGGACTCTTTCTGATTAAGGGAATATTTGCTTATGAGGCTTTGAGTCTATTAGGAGATTGATTTTGCTCTGATAATGTGGTTTGGCTGTACAGGCATGCAAAATTAGCAGCTTTTCGGACTCAGAAACTCAGTTCACTGTATGAAATCTAAGTAAAAATTACAAGGAACAGAATACATATAAAACAAATACAGAGATGACTGTTAACTGCCTTGCTGACCCAGACACCCGTGGAGCAAATTGTTGCCAGTTAGGCCAGTAATACAATTTCCTCTGATTTATTCTCAGCACCCTGCCTTAACACTATGTTGTTTGCATACCAGGGCCAAAGTGAAGTACCCCAGGCAACCTTGATTTCTATGGGATGGATCTTTAGTTGAAATCAGTGGAACCATAACAATTTACACCATCTGATAATCTGCCCTTACAGCTCTAGTCCAACAGCACCGCAAATGAACATTTATATTTATTAATTTTGAGACACTTTTTCAACCTTCTTCAACCAAACAGGCTTTTAACCAAGCTATTTACAATGTCTTTTAAAGAGACAAACAAATAAAACTCAAAGTTTGCAAAAGTCTAAACTTGCCACTACTTCTGTCAGGCCAGAGACTTAGCAGAGCAATTGAAACACTGAAGCTTTAATTGGTGGGAGTTAAGCAGTAGAAGTATTTCCCTGGGCTAAAACAGCCCTTTCTGCTCCGTTACAGGGAAGAGACAGCAACACAATTTGAAAGAATAAGGAAGCAAATGCTGTCCAGCACAAACAAACACCTACTCAGGTTTTTTATTCCCTATTGCACAGGATAAAATCAATCAACCAAATACACTCAGTGAACCCTGGAAAGCACCAAAAATAACACCCTCCACCAGCAACACAATACACATATACACAAAAAGGTTTTAAAAAGTCCAGACCAGATTTTCTGCCTGACAGTTCAAATTTTGATTTCCCAAATCCAGTCTCTATCTTAGCAAAATACTGAAGTAGATTGGGGGCAATCAATTAAAGACACTTCAAAAATTTATTTATCTATGGACCGTTTGTGACTGGTTCTTATGTAGGATGTGTTTATGGTGGCCCCTCCCCCTTAGAGCATCCATACAAAGACCTATGTGTGACCCAGGAACACGTTGGTGCCAAATGGCAGAGGGCACGGCGGATGCATAGAGTTTTACAGGTTCGGCCGATCCCAGGTCCCACGGGCCACGGTTTGCCATTCCAGGCCAATGGGGCTGCGGGAAGTGGTGTGGGCTGAGGGATGTGCTGGCCGCCAGTTCCCGTAGCCCCCATTGGCCTGGAACGGCGAACCGCTGCCAGTGGGACCTGGGATCGGCCGAACCTGCGGATGCTGCAGGTAAACAAACCGTCCCGGCCCACCAGCAGATTTCCCTGATGGGCCGCGTGCCAAAGTTTGCCGATCCCTGTTCTAACACAAAATCTAAATTTCTGGCAAAGTTGAAATCTTCCCATGGAAAGTCAATTTTCCACAGGAAAGTCATTCCAATGGAAAATTCCCATGCAGTACTATAGCCTGTGATACACCTCTACCTCGATATAACGCTGTCCTCGGAAGCCAAAAAATCTTACCGCGTTATAGGTGAAATCGTGTTATATTGAACTTGCTTTGATCCACCGGAGTGCGCAACCCCCCCCCCCCCCCCAGAGCACTGCTTTACTGCGTTATATCCAAATTTGTGTTATATCGGGTGGCGTTATATCGAGGTAGCGGTGTATTTGCAATCTCTGCACTTGGTGATCACAGACACTGCTTCCTTAACTCATCCACATAAGCACAAAGGAGTCCCAAACTGGCTGAGAACTGGGGCCTTCTCTGTCCTCTCTTCTTGAGTTGACTTGTGGAACAGGCTGTACCAGTCCTAAAGGACAGTACAGCCTGTGCAGACACTTTGGGAAAGATTATGTCTCAGAAGGGCACATCTTCGAGCAGTGAAGTACACAGCTCCCCGAGCAGTGAAGTACACAGTTCCCCTTGAGATGGTGTGATATGCTTTATCCTCTACTCAGGCCAGTGCCTAAATGTCATGCTTTGGCCCTCAACAGGTATTAATTTAAAAGAACTTCAATGTATTTCCATAAAAATAGGTTTGATGATTGGAAAATATATTCCTTTAGCTGGTCTATGTCTGCCTTTTTCAGGTATTTAAGTATAGGCCCTAATGTATACAAAGGCAAATGGGTTAAATTCAAATGAAACTCCTCTATGTCTTAGATTTGTCTGAGCTAATTATGTTTATGCTCTGGAATGTATCCTAAAACTGGAGCTAAAAGATACTGTTAATCAAGTAAAAAAAAAAATACATTCATTCTCCATTAATAGAAAGGTGAAATATTTTTTAAATATGTAGTTTTGGGACTACAACCAGAATTTTTAAAAAAAAAATCCACAAACCTCAAAGGACCAATTTCAAAACTGTTTAATGAACAAATTAGTACCTTAGAATAAAATGTGTACTTGTTCCTGAATGGTCAAATAATTGTCTCAGGATAATTTAAATATTTTATGGTATTTTTTAACAAGTTGATAATTTCAACTTGGGTAATTCCCAGAGTTGGTTTAAAACTGAACTGCAGATCCAAACCACCCAAACTTTAGGGAAGTTCAGATTTAGATGTCAATTTCATGGGCCTAATTCTTCACTCCTTTTTGCGGTTGTTTACACATATGCAGAGTGTAAAACATTACTATTTTGATCAGGTAGCATTTGCATGCTCACTTTGCACAAGCGTAAATGACTACAGTGCAGTACAGTGCTAGACACTGGCGAAACAGGGCCTACAGGTTGGGCCTCTCAATATTGGGATCACATGGAACACCATATTCAAACAGCAGATCTATTTCCTAATTCAAAATTTCTGTCTCGGATCCATTTCTTGTAATTACATTTTGTCTACCTCCGTCATTGTAAGTGGGCAAAGTAGCCTTTATTTATTGTCCCTAACATATTGTTTAAGGCTGTGGGGCACTGGTCTGGCTGAACATTTGAAATTTTAATGAAAAAAAGTCAAAATTTTTCAATCAGCTCCTCTGGGCACCATTAAGGTGACTGCCATGTTCCACATGATAAGTGGCTGAATGCCAGTGATGGATGAAGTTATGTCTATATGTAGAATTTGAAATCCACTAAAAAGTGTTAAGTTTGTAAAAGTTTCATTATAAATCAAATATTATTAATGATTAAAATGTTAACCACAAAGCATTTCCACTGTAGAGATAACTGTAGTATTGACTCTAATTAAAAGGAAGTGTTCCCTAGTGGATAAAGCAGAAGCAAGAGACTGGGATCCAGGACTCCTGGGTTCTATTTCCAGTCCTGCCACTGACTTCTTGCACATTTAAGTTCTCTTCATTTCCATTTCATCATTTGTATAATGCAAATAATGCTATTTACATAGCTCATGGTAATTTTGTCGGGTTCTAAAGTACCTAAATTTCGTCAGGTTCAAAATTACTAAAGTTTCAGATGAAAAGTGCTATGTATTGCAGATGGGGTATATTGTTCGGCTATACTGAAAGAAGGACAGGAGACATTACATATGGTTTTAATCAGGCTGCAACTTTATTATTAAATGCCTGGGATTACCCATCAGATAAAAGTGTACAGTGCAGGTAACCCCATGTTCATTCAATAACTTCCTGGGGGACTTCCACCAGCACTCTTTTTAAATTCAGGTCCCCCAGCCAACCCATTGTTGCGACCTTACCATCCACACTCCCCTCTTGTAGGAGGGTTAAGGTGGGCTATAAGAAAAGGGGGGGTTGGCTCCCTGCTGTACCAATCATAGGAGTCCCCAACCCCTGCTCCCACCCATTCTGTTCCTTTAACCAACACCTCCTTTCCAGTCCTTTACCAAGCCATTTATCTGGTCACTTTAAACCTTCCCTATGGAGTACCTGCACTGGACCCCACACTTACATAATGAGTTGTGATATACAGCCTACTACCCTTCATGCCACACGTCCACAAAGCCCTCCCCAAACCTGCTGTGGGGAAAGTGAAAAAATCCCAAATCCACCTAGGCTGATCTGGTGGTAAGGGAAAAATTCCTTCCCAGCCCCCCTAAAAAAGGGGTGGCTAGCGCAAGGCCCACAGCAAGTCTTGCCCAAACCTGATATTTCACTACCTAAAGGAGAGGGGGAGGGTGCTGCCTCAGCCTGCTCCATATGAAAGGAGGCTTCACCTCACGGGCTGCCCCTTTTAAATCCTTATGCCCATCCAGTTCCGGGGATGAGGCCGTGTCACCCCTTTCCCCTTTTACAGCAGTTTGACCTCTTTCTCTCCCCTCCCCAGCCATAAAGCACTGTTCCCTTCATTCGACCAGGCAGCCAAATCACCCCACCCATGGCTTAAAGATGCGATGTGGTTATTGCTCTTAATTTACAAATCCTATTTTTGTGCACACAAATCTTGATATTTACACAATTATTAGTATTGCATTTGTACAAAGGTGTGGATGCATACAAGTTCTCATCTTGCTGGTGAAATCTATATGTTGAAGATTTATTGAGAGAAAACATCTTGAATAATAGATTTTTATGAGTGCTGTCAATTAATCACAGTTAATTCACGCTATTAACTAAAAAAATTAATCACGATTAAAGAAATTAATTGCAATTAATCGCAGTTTTAATTGCACTGTTAAACAATAGAATACCAATTGAAATTTATTAAGTATTTTTGGATGTTTTTCTACGTTTTCAAATATATTGATTTCAATTAAAACACAGAATACAAAGTGTACAGTGCTCACTTTGTATTATTTTTATTACAAATATTTGCACTGTAAAAATAACAAAAGAAAAAGTATTTTTCAATTCACCTCATACAAGTACTGTAGTGCAATCGCTTTATCGTGAAAGTGCAGCTTACAAACGTAGATTTTTTTTTGTTGCATAACTGCATTCCATAACAAATCAATGTAAAACTTTAGAGCCTACAAGTCCACTCAGTCCTACTTCTTGTTCAGCCAATCACTAAATGAAACAAGTTTGTTTACATTTACCGGAGAGAATGCTGCCCACTTCTTGTTTACAATGTCACCTGAAAGGGAGAACAGGCATTCGCATGGCACTTTTGTAGCTGGCATTGCAAGGTATTTACATGCCAGATATGCTAAACATTCATGTGCCTCTTCATACTTCGACCACCATTCCAGAGGACATGCTTCCATGCTGATGATGCTTGTTAAAAAAAAATGCATTAATTAAATTTGTGACTGAACTCCTTGGAGGAGAATTGTATGTCTCCTGCTCCACGGTTTTACCCACATTCTGCCATATATTATGGTATTCTCGGATGACGACCCAGCATATGTTGTTTGATTTAAGAATACTTTCACTGAAGATTTGATAAAACACAAAGAAGGGGATTGGTCCTGCTTTGAGCATAGGGTTAGACTAGATGACCTCCTGAGGTCCCTTCCAACCCTGATATTCTATGATTCTATGATTCGTATATAGGCTTTCTAAAGATAGCTACAGCACTCAACCCAAGGTTTAAGAAGAGCAGAATCTGTCATCAACATGGACGCATGTCCTCTGGAAAAGTGGTTGAAGCATGAAGGAACATCTGAATCTTTAGTGCATCTGGCAAGTAAATATCTTGCGATGCTGGCTATAACAATGCCATGCAAATACCTGTTCTCACTTTCAGGTGACATTGTAAACAAGAAGTGGGCAGCATGATCTCCTGCAAATGAAAAAAAAATTGTTTGTCTGAGCGACTGGCTGAACAAGAAGTAGGACTGAGTGGACTTGTAGGCCTTAAAGTTTTACATTTTTTTATTTTTGAATGCAGTTATTTTTTGGACATAATTCTACATTTATAAGTTCAACTTTCATGATACAGAGATTGCACTACAGTATTTGTATTAGGTGAATTGAAAAATACTATTTATTTTGTTTTTTACAGTGCAAATATTTGTAAAATATATATATAAAGTGAGCACTGTACACTTGTATTCTGTTTACAATTGAAATCAATATATTTGAAAATGTAGAAAACATCCAAAAATATTAAACAATAATAGAATACCATTTATTTAAACAGCTCAATTAATCACAATTAATTTTTTTAATCGCTTGATAGCCCTAGTTTTTACACCTTCCAGTTCATTAAAAATACTTTACATATAAGCTTGTCTTCATGTAAAATGTTGGAGTTCTCCGGTACTAACAACTGTGCTTTTCATATGTTATATATACTCTGTACCTTTAGTTTTATCGTTTTTCAATTTTAAAAAGTACAATACAAAATGGAAATCAGAATGTAAAGATATTAGTAGCAATTGCTAACATTTCTATTCCAAGCATTTGCACAGTACTGATCCAATGTAGCCTTCTGTTAATGATACATCTGTCACTTTATTGACATCCCTACATAGCTATATTCTCTTTTCTAATTAAGAGAGAAAGCTGGTTATGTCAATCTATCAACTGACATCCAAGTGCTTTTGTTCTAATGTAAAAGGCAATAAACGCCACTATTGTTATGCTAAAACAAAAAACATGGGAATTTTATCTGAAAAATCCAAGATAAAATATATCATGGATAAATTGAAATAGGCTCACCCTGTTCATAAAAAAGGCACATGTACATACATAATAAGTTAAAGGAAGATAATAAATGAAATATTAATTCCTAGTATTGAAAACAAACAATACAAGAATAATCTCTATGTCTGACTGTTTATGATCTGACACTCTCCTCATATATTTCAATCTCAAACAAGTAGATGGCATCCACTGAACAATAAATCCTCAGAGAAAAAACTAAGCTGTTGAATACCTCAAAATACTTGCATGTAAGGACATGAGTCCATCACTATACTATTTAATCAAAGATATCTGCTTAATAGACTCTGGTATGCAGATGAACACACTCTGGATATGATGTCAGCACTGGCTGAGATATTAAGGAGGATGTAATGAATATGCCTCTCCTGTGATCTGGTCACCATCTCCTCCTGAAGTAAGGGTTCTTCAGCTCTCCCAACAGTGAGGACTTTCAATAATGGTTCATTCTAGGAGACTCTTACTTGTTCACATTGATGCTCTAGTCCCTGTTCTAACTAAAAACGTCATGGACAAGATGGTGGCAAGCCAACTTTAACAGCATTAGATGACCTTCAATTTTTAGACACTCAATAGTCAGGCTTTAAACTTCACTATCACAAAAATGGTGTCAGTCTCAATGGTTTAAAGCAGTGGTGGGCAACCTGCGGCCCATCAGGGTAATCTGATTGTGGGCCGCAAAACATTTTCCTGACATTGACTGTCCACAGGCACGGCCCCCCCCGCAGCTCCCAGTGGCCCTGGTTCACCGTTCCTAGCCAATGGGAGTTGCGGGAATATTTCATTTTCCATCGTGCGTCTCTGCAAATTTATCCAGGCTCCCTCGTTCCCACATAGCAACAGTGGCAAGAAATATTTTCTTTCATCTTTGACTAAGAGATTGTGTCTTTTCCTCTCAGATGTGGGCCTTCCTATGGTTGCCTGGAGGTTTGTTAGACCAGCCTAGACTTGCTCTCTACCCCGGATTGCACAAAGAAAGTAGCTGTTCACATTTTAGGTAGGTCTGGAAAAGTATATTATACCTGTACTCTATCCTTTGCATTGGCTGACATTTCATTTCCAAGGTGGAATTCCGTGAGCTGTTTGCTACCTACGAACCCCTAAATGGTCTATGTCCCTTTTATCTAAGACATCACCACAACTTCTATGCTACATCATAGAATACTTTAGTTGACTGCCCCAAAAGTGAAGCTCATGGGAGCCAGGGCAAGTAGCAGGGCCTCTGGAATTCACTGCGGCTGGACAGACATTTGAACCCAAGACATTCTATGGATACGATTTAAGATGCAACTTTTGTCCAGGCTCTTCTCTAACTGCACATTTTAGAATCACCTGGAATTTAGTCCTTTATAGCATTCTATGATACTCTTCCTTAAGGTTAGCTAGTTTGGTGATGGATGGGAGGAGGGGAATGATGTGGCAGAATACATGTTCCTTGTATTGGAGAGTGTGTTTTTAGATCTTACTCTAAACCAAATAAATTATGCCTATGCAAGTCTGGATTAACCAATGTGCACTCGATGGGGAGAAACACATACACATCTAGGGTCAGGAGAGAAGCAGGGCCTGGGGGGGGGGGGGGGGGGGGAAGGGGGAGGCCTGCCTGCATGCTGTGGTGAGAGCCAACAGGGGAGAGCAGGGAGCATAGTCAGCCCTGTGGGATAGGAGCCATTGTGGAGTAAGTGTGGGTTTGGCTCACTCTCCAATAGTCTCTGAGGGGCAATGAAGGTGGGGGGACCCAAATGCCATAGTGCAGAGGCCCACAAAATTCTTAATTCAGCATTGTGCCTACATAATGTAGTAGTGTGGCTGGAGAGCCTGGCTCATACAGGACATGGATAGTACAAGGCATCCAAAAGACAATGCCTATGGAGCACCAGGGCAGCTCCGGGAAACACAGATTTATGTAAAAAGAAGCCACAACTACGCATTTCCATTCAGGTATGTTGAAATATTTTGCTTTGAAAATTCCAAATCTGAATTTTTCAGAAGAGAAGATTACTCACTCTGTGCAGTAACTGAGGTTCTTCGAGATGGTTGTCCCTGTGGGTGCTCCACTTTAGGTGTCTTGGCGCCCTGTGCCTGTAATTGGAAATTTGTAGTAGCAGTGCCCTGGTTGACCGCTCCGAGTGGCTACCTAGCATGACAGCCAACCGACCCCCAGTTCCTTCTCTATCCCAGAGGATCAGCATGAAATTCTGAAGTAGAAGGGAAGGGGGGGGGGGGTGGAGCACCCACAGGGACAACCATCTTGAAGAACCTCACTTACTGCACAGGGTGAGTAACCTTCTTTTCTTCTTTGAGGAGTGTCCCTGTGGGTGCTCCACTTTAGGTGACTATGGAGCAGTACCCCTCAGTGGAGGGGGGACTTCGGAGTTGGTTTATTGACCGTTGCTAGCACTAAGAGTCCAAACTGTGCGTCTGCAGCTGATTGTCGCTCGAGAGGGTAGTGTTTAGTAAAAGTGTGGGCAGAGGCCCAGGTAGCTGCTTTGCAAATGTCTGTGATAGGTATGTCATTGAGAAATGCTATTGATGTTGATAACACTCTGATGGAGTGTGTGCGAACTCCTGGTGGAGCAGGGAGGTTGTTCTGCTGGTAGCACACATGGATACAACCCAATATCCATTTAGATAGTCTCTGTTTAGAGATGGTCTGACCCTTCGATTGTTCTGTTATAGAGAGAAAGAGATTAGACAATTTTCTAAATGTTTTTGTTCTTTCTAGGTAAAAGGCTAGTGCTCTGTGGACGTCGAGTGTGTGAAGAGACGTCTCCCTGTTGTCGGCATGTGATTTCAGGAAAAACACAGGTAAGTATATTGGTTGATTTAGATGCAAGGGCGAGGCTACCTTGGGTATGAATTTGGGCTGTGGCCATAGGATCACTTTGTCTTTGTAGAATGTGGTATAAGGTGGGTGTGCCATTAAGGCACCTAGCTCTCCTACCCTTCTTGCCGATGTGATGGTGATGAGGAAGGCCACCTTCATCGATAGATGTAGCAAAGAACAAGTCACTAAGCATTCAAATGGTTTCCCCTATGGAGGACGAGGTTAAAGTCCCACATGGGCGTAGATTCTTTTAGCATTGGGTAGGTATTCATCATGCCTTTTAGAAAACACTTAGTCATTGGATGAGCGAAGACAGTCACTCCATCCACGTTATCATGTAACGAGGTGATTACAGCGAGGTGTACTCTGATGGAGCTGTTGGATAGCCCCAATTTTTTAAGACCCAGTATATATTCGAGGACACTGGGCAGTGGGCCCAACCATGGAGAAATATGGTTAGCCTCGCACCAGGTGCAAAATCGTGTCCACTTCTGCATATATGTTTTTCGTGTGCTTAGTCTGCAGCTGTTCAAGAGTATGTCTTTAACTTCATCGGAATAGTCTTTGTCAATACCTGCGTTAGCCTTGGAGAAACCAGGCCTTGAGACAGAGAAGGGCTAGACTGGGGTGATTGACGCATCCTGAGTCCTGTGTCAGGAGGTGAGGTATTAAAGGGAGGGTTCGAGGTGGTTTTACTGCCATCTGTCTCATGTTTGTCTGGGCCATGTAGGTGCAATGAGAATGACCCTGGACTTGTCTTGCCTGATCTTGTGTATAACCCGACTCAGAAGTGGAATCGGAGGGAATGCATACATTAGTGGCTCCTCCCATTTCATGAATAGGGCATCGCCAAGGGAGTAGCCTCCCAGCCCCGCTTGGGAGCAGTATTGAAGGCACTTTGCATTGCGGGCTGTTGCAAATAGGTCTATAGTGGGGAACCCCCATAGGTTAATATGGTGGTGAGGGTTGTGCAGTTCATCTCCCACTCATGGGTTTGTGAGAAGTCTCTGCTCAGTTGGTCCGCTGTGGTGTTCTGGTGTCCCAGCAGGTAGGATGCCGAGATGTCTACATTGTGGGAGATGCACCAATTCCAGAGGCATACTGCCTCCATGCACAGAGGGTATGATCAGGCTCCCTCTTGGCAATTTATGTAGAACATGCATGCTGTGTTGTCTGTAAGGATTTTGATAGTAGTTTTGTGGATTACAGGAAGGAAATGATCGCATGCGTTTCTGACTGCTCTTAGTTCTAGTATGTTTATATGCAAGACCAACGGCCCTGGATTGTGTTCTCGCCAAGGTGAGCTCCCCATCCCATGAAGGAGACATCCGTGGTGATCGTTACTGAAGGAGCTTTATGTTGGAATGGGACACCTGAGCAGATGTTTTGTGGGTGCATCCACCACTCGAGAGAATCCTTTACCTTGCGGGGCAGGGTGAAGCGCAAGAATCTTCTGTGCACTGGGCGAATGGTGACATGAAAGTAATCGTCTTATAGGTTTAAGGAAAAGAGCCGCCTGTTGAGGGAGTGCTTGTGTGGTATATAGCATGTGCAAAGCCAGACTTGTAAGCATCTCATATGTAGTCTGGCATGTTTGATGATGAAAGTCGTAGCAGCAATGTGTCCCAACAGTCGAAGGCACGTCCTGGCAGACGTTTGTGGGCTGTCTGTGATCAGAGTGATTAAGTTGAGGAAGCGCTGTTGGGGTAACCTTGCTGTTGCTCTGAGGCAGTCGAGATAGGCCCCTATGAATTCAAATTGTTGGACAGGGACTAAAGTGGACTTCTGAAGATTTATTTGAAGTCCAAGGTTCGTAAAGAGGGCCATTGTGGTCTGTGTGGCTTCTAGTGCTGCCTGCTGTGTTGGTGCTCTTAACAAGCATGGAAACGTCCAGGTCCAGATATGGAAAAATCATGACCCCTAGTCTGTGAAGATGAGCTGCAGTGACGGCAAGGACCTTGGAAAAGACCCTTGGGGCGATTGACAGTCCGAAGGGTAGCACTTTGTATTGGTAATGTTGATGTCCTAGGGTGAAGTGCAAGAATCTTCTGTGCACTGGGTGAATGGTGACATGAAAGTAATCGTCTTATAGGTTGAAGGACAGAGCCAATCTTCTTTCTCTAATGCCAGAATTATCATTAATAGGGTCACCATTTTGAATCGTTGTGTTCTCACAAACTTGTTAAGTTTGCATAAATCCAGGATAGGTCTCCATCCGCCATTCTTTTTCTGAGCAAGGAAATAATGGGAATAAAATCCTCTTCCCCTTTGTTGAGCTGGTACTGATTCCACAGCGCCTAATTGCATGAGGTGGTATATTTCCTGTTGTAATAGGGGCTCGTGAGAGGGGTCCCTGAAGAGAGATGGGGAAACGGGGTGGGTAGATGGGATAGAAATAAATGGGACGGAGTAACTCTGCTGGATAATTTCCAGGACCCATCTGTCTGTGGTGATGTTGTTCCAGACTGGGTAATATGGTGACAGGCGGTCCCCAGAAGGTGTTAGAGTGGGGTTGAGATCCAGAATTAGAGAGCATAGAGGTCTCAGGCCCTCGACCAGACCTTCAAAACGATTGTCTGGATGTGGAAGGCTGGTCTTGATTCTGCCTTTGTCCCATTTGCCTCTGTTTGCGGCATTGGGTATAGTGTCTTTGAGGCTGGGAGTATGGTGCAGCCCGAAATTTTTGGTTGTAAAACCTGCCCTGTTTTTTCTTGTTTCCAGGGACATAGAGGCCAAGAATCTTTAAGGTGGCCCGGGAGTCCTTTAAGTATGCAAGGACACATCGGTGGATTCGGCAAACAGTTTCTGACACTCAAAGGGTAGGTCCTTAACCATAGACTGTACCTCCCTCGGGAATCCCGATAGGTGGAGCCAGGATGCCCAATGCATGACCGTGAAGGTCACGATAGAGCGTGCTGCTGTGTCCGTGGAATCGAGAGAGGCTTGGAGGGCCGTCCTTGCGATGAGAGCGCCTTCGGAAATGTTGGACTTATATGTGTCTCTCCTGTCCTCTGGGAGATGTTCAATAAAAGATGACATTGTAGAAAAGAGGTTGTGTGTATATTTTGTGAGTAGTGCAGAGTAATTTGCGATGCGTAACTGTAAGGTGGCGGAAGAATAGGCTTTGCGCCCAAAGAGGTCTCGCCTCTTCCAGTCCTTGTACTAAAGGATGGATCTAGACTGTTGCTGCTTGCCCCTCTGATTTACTGCCTCCAGTGAATTAGGAGTTGGGTGGGTAAAGAGAAATTCAGCCCCTTTTGCTGGCATGTAATATTTGTTGTCCAACCTTTTGCAAGAAGGAGGGGCCATGGCTAGTGTCTACCAAATGGTTTTCTTAGCGTCCATTATAGCCGCATTAATAGGCAGTGCTATTTTTGCCAATGGGGATGCCTGGAGTATGTCAGTGAGCTTATGTTGGGTCTCAGGGAGCTCGGAGAAGGATATGTCAAGGGAGTCCGCTACCCTCTTTAAAAGATCCTGAAAGGACTTGAAGTCATGCCCCGATGTGGGGTGGTGGTGGCATGATTGTTTCATCTGAAGACAAAAATGAAATGTGTGTAGGTGGCAAGGTGTCTCTTTCAGGTGCATCCTCCTGCTCTTCAGTCTCCTCATTCTGGGCATCTGGAGGTGGTGAGTTTGTTGGTGAGGGACAGTGGGGTGCTCTGGAGACTGGTGGGTTAGGTGGTCTAATGTTCTGGGCCCCATAGATGGCCCATGGGTCCCAGTATAGCCAGTTGGGTGGGAGGGCCATAGGAGGCGGCAGCCAGGATTGTGGCTGCCAGGCTCGCGCGTCTACAAGTGGCTGGTGATATGAGGGTCCAGCTTTAGGAGAGAAGTGGTGAGGGGTATACAGTCCTGGGTCATCCTACTCATCATCATCACTGCAGAGAGGTGGCACTGAAGCCCCTGGGGTGGTGATCTGGCTTGGTCCAGGCTTCACTGTGGCATTGTCAGTACCGAATAAGGGGGTCCCTGGCATATAGAAGAGACTGCTAGGTCTACCTGTCTGGTGAAAAGTTGCTGTACCAGGAAGCTCGGTGCTGGGGATGGCAGCGCAGTCTAAGAAGAGAGAGTCTGAAATGTCATTGCTGAGGTCTTGCTGAGCTGTGTATGTGCAGCAGGTGGCACCATTACACTGGTTGGTGCCGGGACGTTTTTCGGCATGGTTGGTGCCAAGCTAGGGAGCTTGGCTTTAGATCATGCATCTGACTGAGAGCCTGCCCGTACTGGGTCCTTGGCTGCTCGGGAAGTCTCAATACTGGACGTTCCCAGTGCCTCTCAGTCCAAGGCTCTCAGTGCTGTCAGTACTGGGTCAGATTTTTCGCTTTCTTTTAGGCGGATCTCGCTGTGGCAATGACTGAGACCGGTGTTTGGTTGCCTTTTTAGGGACAGGGTCCTTAGAAGCAGACTTGGTAGTGGATCCCTTGTCTGAGACTGCTGCTGGCAACTGTTGGTCAAGAGGCGTCCTGGACTCTGGGTTCTGGAGGCTGGCCTGAGGGATTTCTCCATCAGTAGTAATTTAAGTTGGAGTAATTTAAGTAATTAAATTAAATTCAGTGTCCTGGCGGTCAGTTTTTTTACAATGAGGACACTTGGAGAATATGGGTCTCTCTGAGACAGCGGACGCACTGAGCACGGCCGTCTGAAACAGTATCGACAGCCTGCAGGTCAGGCAGCATTTAAATCCAGGGGAACTAGGCATGCCTGAGGAAGGGCCAGCTCTGGAGAAAAATGGGTAGCCAGTTTTTAATCAGTCATCACTGACAGAGGCCTGCCGGGTGGCAGCAAGGGGTGGGGGAAACTTACACAATTTTTTTTTTTAAATATGGAAGAAATTAAGACTGTTAAGTGAAGTTAACTAAGATTGAGAGGATAAAAGAAAAAAGAAGGAATATGAACTATCTATGGATTTGAAGGGGCGCTGCTATTGCTCTGACTCAAGCAGAGGGTGGTAGAGAAGGAACTGGGGTCAGTTGGTTGCACATGCTAGATAGCCGCTTGGAGCGGCGCGAGATGGCTGCCACGCGTGCGTGGCCAACCAGGGCACTGCTACTACAAATTTCTGATGCGCAGGGCGCCAAGACACCTAAACTGGAGCATCCACAGGGACATTTCTCGAAGAACTTTCTGTCCTGGAAAAAAAATTAACATGTCAACTTTTGGTCCCCATTTGGGACTAAAACAAAATTTCAAAGTATCAGAATTTGCTGCAGGATGGAAATTCCTATTTTAACCAGATCTAGAATGTACTACTACTACTACATAGCCTCAACTGGTATTAATCACTCCAGCTGCATTAATGTAAATGGAGCCAAGCCAATTTACACTAGCTGAGGATCTGGGCCAGTTATGACATCGACCTAAAATTGTTACACTAACAGGATAGACTAAATGGATCACAAGGTACAAGCATTCACAGAGCTTCAAGGAATAAAAGACTAGATGGTTTCACTATGTTCATTACAGAACTCATATTATCAGATAAATGATAATTACATATATAAGCTTAAGAATTCTCAAGGAAGCCGTAGAGAAGCTGAACTGCGAATGAAACCTTCAAAATCCTAGCAAAACCGCGGGCCAAAATGGCAGCCATTGCATAGTCACAGAATCCTAAACCTTTGTAAAATATTGTCTCTGAATTTGGGGCCAGTTTGTGCCAGCACCAAAAGCTGGCAAGCCAACTATGGGAAGTTTACTTAAAGATAGGGGCCTTCTGCAGTGACAGTCACCATAGTAACTCCTATGCCATTCCCAACCTCCCATTTCCTCTGGCTGGTTCAAAGGACATGGCCAAGGGAAAAGAGATATGACCAAGCCTTCAATATGCCCCAGCAATTCCTGGCTGCTGTAACAGGCACTTAGGGCCATTGACAGCCAACAGGACTTAGAGCAACCTTCAGGCTGTTCTAAGTTATACTGAAGGTCTGAGCTGGCACACAGCTGATCCAGGACTGGGGGAACATAAAGTTGGCTTAAAGCCACCTTTGCACATCTCTCTTAGTAGGTGTGTTATTTTTTTCTCACCTGAAGTTGAGGAACTGAGATCATGGGTCAGTTACAAACTACACAATTCAGTCTCCTGACTGCTGCAATGAAGAAGTTTCCCCTATCTTTCTTCTGGCCTCACATTATTTGTGTCTTGTGGGTTCATGTGCCGCCTTCTGCTGCTGTTCATAGTTTCTCCCAAACACCAGTATAGAGAAACTGAGATGATTCAGTCTTATGCATTTCAATCTGCTGCTGCTGCTGCTTGGGAAAGCTATGAGAAGTCACAGAGGCAATTGGAGGTGTCGAACTACAGATTCAGAAAGACAGCACTGCACTGGTTCATACTCAAACAGTTATCTTCATACCCATAAGGGTCAGGGCCGGTGCAAGGAAGTTTCGCGCCCTAGGCGAAACTTCCACCTTGTGCCCCTCCTACCCCCCGTGGCAGCTAACCCTGCCCACCCCCCCCGACAGCTAACCACGCCCACCCGCCTCTCCCACCCGAGGAAGCCCTCCCGTGGCAGCTAACCCACCCCCCCAACCGGGGATCCCTCCCCTCGCAGCAGCTACCCCCCCTTGAAAGCCCCCCTCCACAGCAGCTAACCCGGCCCGGGGAGCCCCCCCCCGGCGGAAGCTAACCTCGCCCACCTCCGCAGCAGCTAACCCCGCCCAGGAAGCCCCCCGTCCGCGGCAGCTAACCCCGCCCAGGAAGCCCCCCCCCCCCCAGAAGCTAACCCCGTCCCCCTCCACGGCAGCTAACCGCGTCCAGGGAGCCTGCCCCAGCTCACCTCCGCTCTGCCTCCTCCGCTGAGCACACCGGTGCTGCACTAATTCTCCTCCCCTCCCAGGCTTGCGGTGCCGATTGGAGGAGACTTAGAGTGGGGGCTGTGTGCTCAGCAGGGGAGGCAGAGTGGAGGTGATCTGGGGCGGGGAGCGGTTCCCCTATGATCCCGATGCAATACCAATTAGAGCTGAAGGAAAAGTCAAGATGGAACTATTATGTCAAATACATTGGCCTGTTCATCTAGATAGGTTAAAGGTCAAATACCCAAAAGCCATTAGCTTTATATTTTTCTACTTAGAAATGAACTATTATTGTGTAAGTCTGCTTGATGATTCAGAACTGTATATATAACTTCTATCCCTTACATGCCAGCCAGAGGACCCACAGAATGCTCAACTACAACTTCATATGAGAAATAAATGAGAAAAAAAAGTCACAACAATTCCTAAATTTAGTCTCAAATTCAGCAAACATTTTCAGAAATATGGAGTGAAATATCTAGAAAGAAGACGCCTCCTCCTGCTGTGATAGAAAGGGGAAAAAGTATCCACATATGTGCACACATCCCCTCCACTCCCAGTAAAGTCAATGCAACTTCAAAGCAGCAAGAGTGCAGCATCGCTATGGATCCGGCCCAGGAAATGCATGGATAAGTAGCTTATTTTAGTGAAGTAATTAATGGACTGCATGTCATATATGAATACATGGCATAAGAAATGAAACTGCAGACTCAGCTAGCTAAACTTGTAATAGCAACAGGCTACTCCATTAACACTGGTGAACTACTAGTGTTTGCCAAGGAAAAGAGAAAAACAAGGTAACAAAACTGTCCACAATTATGAAGGAAATCATCTGTGTAACAAGCTAACTAATGCCCGGAAGCTGAATGACTCACAGTATTAAGAAAATTAGAAAGAGTGCTCAATGGTATTAAATAATGCAGTGCACTTACATGGTCTTAACATTCTAGAAACATATGTAAGTACTGTACAATTTAAGGCCTGGACTCCTGCAAACAATTAAGCATATTTAAGTAAGTATTTTAGGATCAGGGCCTACATTTAAAAAGATGTATTTTTATGTTTCAGGTTTTGTTTTGTACTTTGGGTAGGTTTAGGAATCTCTCATACTCAACTAGGCTGTAAATATGTTTGTAGGGAGAAGGTAATGACATGTAACTATCTCTTAATTGTATTTTTTAATTGATATAAAAAACTTTAATAGAGATTTTTACTAGGTGTTGATAATAACCCATGTGAATAAAGTGTGGCTTTGTTTTTGTCTAGCTGTTAGGCCACCAACTGAGGATTGTGAGTTCGCTCTTGGAGATCTACTAGTTCAAGCAGTAGAAACTCATGCTTTCTGATTCAGAGAGGCTGACTTAAATCCTCATTCAGGCCACCACTTTTAGCAATGCCCCTGGATAAGTCATGTGCAAGAAGTTAATCTGGGCCTCTGGATTGAAAAGCATGAGTCTGCTACTGCCTTGGAGCTAATGGACTTGGGCCAGATGCTAGCTGGAGTAAACTGTCATAGCTTCATTGAAATCCAACAATTGTGTGTTGAACAGTTAGGATCTGGCTGCAGGTCCAATTTCTCCAAGGCAGTAAGAGATTCATACACCTTCATATGTGGTCTACTGCGATTAGAAAAGAACAAAGAGCCACATTTCATTAGCACAGGTTACACTCACAATCTGTGATGAATGATGTGGGGAGGTGTCACATAAGTACCTGATTAGAAAAGAGGATGCCTCAAGAGGACAGTAGAAATTATGAAAGAAAGAGTGCCCTTCTGGACTGCATTAGTACTCTCACTATAAAAGGGCCACAGTGGTTTGGCATCTCCATTTTCAATTTGCTCTTTGATAGCCGTTGCTAACTTGTATCCTAGCTAATGTAGCCATGGACAATGTTCTTATTATTTGTGTAAATGTCTAATCATTTCTTTTAAAAAATCCTTTTGAATCCTCATTGGTTTCCATCTCATAAATAGTTTCTTCTGGATGACAACAGTACATCACCTTTCACCCAGTGACTACTGAGTCCCCTTAACAGCCTTTTGTGAAGGATTATATTAAAGGTTTTAGAAAGTCTAAATATATTCTATTTACTCATTTTCCTTTATCTAGTATTTTGTTGACTTCCATTGTACTGCAAAATACAAGAACCATTAAAACAATTGCTGATGGCACAAATTATTTTGGCAGGAAAAGTGCTATGCTGAGGCCACTGGTAACAAATTAGAAGAAATAGCGGAAGCCAAAAATTCAGATAGCCAGTTGGATTAAAAAAATTGAAACAAAACCCAGGAGACAGCCAGATTGTCATTTCCAGTGTTCTGCACGCTTAAATTCCAGACTGTAGTGCTATACTCTGACAACTTTACTCCTCGGTGCCTTATTATCTTTCATTCCTATAAAAACCCAGAATTAATCATTCCAAGGGATTATATTGAAGGTCAGTTGCCCACACTTGAAGTCTAGTAAGTATTTGTGAAACAGACTCTACCATCCTATACCATCCTATGTTTGTAGTTTATAAGAAAGCAGTAGTATTCATTCACCATTTTGTCAATTAGTTTAATTCGTTGATCCACTGCTGTTTTAAATATTTTTCTAAATCAAATCTATTGGTAGATTTGGAAGCACTCATGATTTGGAAGACTAAAGACCTCAACCCTTCAAAAGGAAAACAGCTGCATGGAGTCCCATTGGAAGAGATGTAAGAGTCCATACAAGTGGAATCATATGCAGGATCAGGGCTTCATTCTGAAATGCAATGACACGTGATTAAAATATATAGAGATTTTCTGAGGTACTTTGCTTGTTTTCAGCATTGCCAGTGGTCTCTAGAAAAAGAAATGAGCCCGAAAGAGGCAAGGCCCCAGTTTTTCTTCCAAAAGAACTTCAAGTTAGCTAGCTATTTCAAACTGCCCAGTATTTACAACAACAACTACTACTAATGCTACTACAATAAAACAATAACAAACTACCATCAACATACTTTCCTACCTCACAGAGCTGTGGTGAGAGCAAATTAATTAATGTAGGCAAGATGCTCCAATACTACAGTGATGAGCACCACAGAAAAGCCTATTAAACATGAAACTCAAGCCTCAATTGGCGCAATTATGGAAAAGTAGCTGAGTAATAAATCTGCCATTTCATTATACTGCCTTGTACTTATGTACCATGCTGCTGCTACAGCAGCATATCTCACAAACATGGGATACTGCTAACAAATGAAACCTGTCCTATGCTCGGTACCTGACTTCCCACGAAATATCAAGTCATTATCTTCAAGACGCTCAATGGCCTGGCCCTGGGATATCTAAAAGATGGCTTAAAGCTCTGAGATGAAGACTATGGTCAACAACTCCACTCCTCTGGCACTCTGGAATTCTATAATAAGGTGAAGCTAATCTGTGTGGGCTGGGAAGGGGTTCACTCACTGCAGGAGTACCTCCTCGGGCCCAGGCATGGCATGGCAGCTGTCTTTCAGTCTGGTACCCCTTGCTGAAGGTCGCTCTGTCACTGTAGTGGTCGCTCTTCCCGTAACTCGGCCCTCCAGCCAGGGCTCGATTGGGAGGACACTGGGTTAACAGAAAGTCCAACATAAAACAGTCCAATATCCTCACAAGAATCTTTGGCCCCAACTCCAGGCTCATGCCACTTTGCTGGTGACTGGTACGGGAACCAAGGCCGTCTTACTACAATGGGGCCAGCCCAGGACCCTTAATGCACTACTGGACAGTGCTCAGATACTACATTGATGAACAAAGGCTAAACCCATATGGACTAGATTAGTACTTTTCCACATCTATATTTTAGGCAGAGCTTTTTTCCCTTTAACGTCCATCACAAATATATTTGAAAATATCTTCATTTTTACTTGAAATGTAGTTCATTTTTCTTTTCCCCTTCTAATTATACTTCAATTTGCTTCTGATTATTTTATAAGCGTTTCTTTTTGAATGTGCACACTATCATGTGCATATGCACACTGGACAGAGATGCATACACATTATCACATACAGAGTTAATTCAGCTCCCGCAATTTTCTCTAGAGTAAACCTCCCTCTCTACGTCATGTATACAATGAACTTTCTCCCTGCATATTATCATTTTTACATTAAAATGATGCAATTATAAATGTTCATTTTCTCTTTGTATTATAAACACAGAGACATCTAATTGAATAGCAAATGAGTAATTTAATCCTGAGTTTCTACTGCCATCTGTAACATTAGTAACATGCCTTAGCTAAATTACAGCCATATATTTAATTGGTTAGAATTTATAGTTCTTCACATGAATATACAGGATTACATCTTAAGATAATTCAGAGTGCAATTTCTACAAGTAATAGCAACAATATTCTGTATTTATTTGCTTGTAAACCTGCATTTTTAACATTAAGTATTTATGTTTTATGTTAATTATTTCCTCAGTTAAAATTGTTTTTTAAATAAGGCTAAATTTGAAAAATAATGATGTCTATTACTAATGAAAATCCTATTCAATACATTGTTCAATTTGAAGTTGCACGACATATTGGTCCTGTACTAAATCTATAGGAGTGAGTATGAAAGACATGAGCAGAGTGATGTTAATCTCTCATTCCAATTTCTGTAGGCTTGTTTAAGAACATCTTCAGCCACAATTTACCAACAGGCACATGTATATATTTTAGCTAAAAATTCATTTGGGATCATTTGTGTCATATAAATCTATATAAAATAAAATTTTAAATGAAAACCTAAAATCTAAAGCTGAAACTTTAAATGCAGTCTAGGAGATTTTAGACATATATTTTCCATTAATTTCTATGGAAGAATGTGTGTTCAAATCAGGGCTGGCACCAGCTTTTTTGCCGCCCCAAGTGCTGAAGGGGAAAAAAACCAAAACTAAACCCCGACTGAGCTGCTGCCGAAGTGCCGCCGAAGAGGAAGCGACGGAGTGAAGGGCTTGCCGCTGAAGACTAAAGCGGAGCACTTCAGCTCCTGCTGAAGTGCCGCCGAAGACCCGGACGTGCCACCCCAATAATGGAAGGAGTGCCACCCCTTTCTATTGCTTCCTTCGCTGGTGCCTGGAGCCGGCCCTGGTTCAAATCTCCAAGACTGCTTTGGAAATCTCAACCTCAGAAATTCTGTAAGACGTGTCACTTCCTTGATTGTAATGACGAAAAGAATACTTTTGTTAATTTTAGTCTAATATGTGGGAAATAATGTCCCAAAGCACCAACTTTCCGCCAATGAGCTTAGCTGGTTGTAATATTCACATAATTAGTTGAAAAGATGTTTTAGAAACAATACAACACTTCTCTGAATCAAAAGCAAATGTTTAAAAACTAAGAAAATTGGCAATACAAGTAAGAAAGCAAATTGAAAATGGATATTAATCATATAAGGCTTTTTGAAATTGCTGAGATTACCTCATTTTTAACTACAAGTGGCACAAATGGTTACAGGGTTGGTTTTTTATATGAGGAATGTGACAGAATACTTGCAGCCTCAATAATCAGAGACATGCCATTTTATACAACATTCAGTCCAGTCATTTCTTTGCATAAAATATCCCAACCTGCTTCTGAACAAGCTCTTCATCCTAAGAGATCATCTGTGAGATGTTTCATCATAGAAAAAGAGCAATGATCGTCAGTTCAACTCTGTCTTACAGTCTGTCAAAGATTTGTTGTAAGGGGTTTCTCATCTCAGAGTCCCAGCAATAGCAGTATCTTGTTATAAAAGAGCCAGCTGATGTTCTAGTAGGCCAGAGGTTATTGCTTTACCTCAAAGACCACAACTGTGAACAGTTAATATTGTGAATGTAAAAAACTGCCAGTTTATGGTTAGTCCTACAGAGGTAGCCAAGTGGGTATGAAGAGGATGCAGGCCTCCAAACTTCTTGTTCCCATTCAGAGAGACCGTTTCGATATAGTTGGTGAGCAGCACCATTGCCACTAGTCTTCACAAAGTGGGTAGCCATAATCCCACCAATTCCTCCTCAGTGGCTAGCAACACCTGGCTCTATTCTTTTAAAGAGTTGTGGGGGGTGCTTTTCAAGCATGCACTTCACCAAAGCCACAGCAGCATTTCTGGCTGAATCTAATTGTAGCTAAGATTTTGATTCAACTAGAATTTCTGCAGGGGTTCCCTCTGCAGTGATGCCTAGCTAATCACCATGCAATGTAAGTGAGGAGCGGGAGATAATTCCATATGTAGAGGAAAGCAGAAGGGAAGAAGGCATGGAACTGAGAATGAAAGAAGGAAAAGAACAAAGGAATGAGGTAAGAGGTTTGGGAAGAACACAGGGAGGAGAAGAAAGTATAGGAAGTAATTACAGAAGAGATTTACGTGAAGAGATCAAATTATTTAGGTCTTGTAGATGAGAAGACAAGAAGCTTGAATTTTATGTGGAGAGAGATGGGAAGTGCCTGTGTGTGTGTGTGCTTCTCTCTCTCTCTCTGAAGTGGAAGGAGACAAATTTATCAGTGGCATTTTGGAGAGGCATGGTGGGGCTCTGAGAGAGAATTGAGAGGAAATGAAACCAGATAGGTGACGGTTACCATACTCAAAAGAGATGACCAGAGTGTAGGTAAGAATTTCAGCACAGGAGACAATGAGGAAAAAGGCAAATTTTGGAGATATCAAAGAAGAACTGGTGATAGGGTTTAGTGAGGGCAGAGTACAGAACAGCCTTGAGCCTGAAACAGGGCACGGATACTCAGTTCTAGAACCACTTCTGGACTTGACATCATCTCTGTTACCAGTACTAGCCATGGACATGCAACAAAAAATGTCTGTACTCCCAGTTGTCGTTTTCTTCAAAACATGTCAATGGAAATGTTTGAAAGCAGCCCGAACAGCTAGTTAAAGTATATATCATCTTTCAAGCCTCATCTGACTTCTTTGTTGGAAACAATGGAAGTGACATAATAAAAACAAGCCCATTGGTGTCTGGGCTTTCTGACATTTGGTTTTTTTTTTTCTGGTTTAGAGCCAAGTCCGGCTCTCATTTGCACCACTGTAAATCTTAAGCAACTTTTTGAAGTTATGTGACTTAATTTGATCATGTGGGGTTTTCTTTATAGTTAATGACAGGTGGGATGATTTCCTGTTTTAGTTAAAAATGATGAAGCCCAGGTGTGAAAAAAAATTGAGAATAAAGGGTCTGAGTCTCCTCTCACTTACATTGACTTTACACCAGCATGAACTCCAGTGAATATAACTGAAGTTACTCCTGAACTGCACTAGAGTAAATGGAAGGTGAATCAAGCCCTAGGTTTTTACATATTTTAAAAGGTGCAGTGCCCATATCTGATTCCTACACATAGACTAGGACTTGCATAGTTCTTTCCATTCTTCCAGCTCCTAATATTTCATGGCCAATTCTTATATGCTAATTTTTTTTAAACTTCAGTGAATTTGAATTTGCTGCTTATAAAAAAAGACAGGCTAGCAGCTCTGGTTAATGCTTTGCCAGCTTCCCCACACATTTCTGTCAATGAAACTAAATAATGATATGCAACATCCCTGTTATTGCAGTCCACTGTGTCTCTAGAACAGAGATCACTATCCATGTCAACTGGTGTGGTAGTTTTCCTGATATGCAGATCAAAGTTTATTGTTACTTATGACCTAAGAAAGAAAAAACGGTTACTCACCTTCTCGTAACTGTTGTTCTTCGAGATGTGTTGTTCACGTCCATTCCAATCAAGTGTGTGCGCACGCAAGTGCACAGTAGCTGGAAGATTTTTCCCCTAGCAGCATCTGTGGGGTTGACCTGGGCACCCCCTGGAGTTGCACCTTCATGGTGCCCAATAAAGCGCCCTGCTGACCCACCAACCTCTCAGTTCCTTCTTGCCAGCTATTCCGACAGAGGGGTAGGAGGGTGGGTTTTGGAATGGACATGAACAACACATTTCGAAGAACAACAGTTACGAGAAGATGAATAACTGTTTTTTCTTCTTCGCGTGCTTGTTCATGTAAATTCCAATCAGGTGACTGACAAGCCCAAGTTCACGAGGTGGAGTCGGAGTTGTCCACTGATTGGAGCACTGCTTGTCCAAAGGCCACATCGTCTTTGGCCTGCTGCGTAATCGCATAGTGCATGGTGAAAGTACGAATCGAGGACCACATCACTGCTTTGCAGATTTCCTGAGTGGGAACTTGAGCCAGGAATGCTGATGCTGAAGCCTGTGCCCTGGTGGAGTGCGCAGCGATTGGAGGTGCAGGAACCCCCATCAGGTTGTAGTACTCACGAATACAGGACATGATCCATGATGAAATGCATTGCGATGGCACAGGCAGACCTTTCATTCTGTCCACCACTGCCATGAATAACTGGACTGATTTTCTGAATGGCTTCGTTCGCTCAATGTAGAAGGCTACCGCCCTGTGGATATCCAGCGAGTGGAGTCTCTGCTTCCTGCCGCTGGAATGCGGCTTAGGGTAGAATACTGGGAGAAAGATGTCCTGGTTGATGTGAAACTGCGAGACAACCTTTGGTAGGAAAGCAGGGTGAGGCCTGAGCTGAACCTTGTCCTTATAGAACATGGTGTAAGGTGGCTCTGATGTTAGGGCCATAAGCTCAGACACCCTCCTGGACAAGTTATCGTGACCAGGAATCTGACCTTGTAAGAGAGGTTGAGCAGGGAGCATGACACCAAGGGTTCAAAGGGCACTCCCATGAGTCAAGAAAGGACCAGGTTAAGGTCCCAAGCCGGGACAGGCTGCCGGACATGAGGGTATAGCCTGTTGAGACCTTCTAGAAAGTGGCTGACTATTGGGTTAGCAAAGACTGAGCGGCCCTCCACACCCGGGTGGAAGGCCAAGATGGTGGCTTAGTGAAACCTTATTGATGACACTGAAAGCCCCTGCTGCTTCAGATGGAGGAGGTAGTCCAGAATAAGCAGCACTGATGCTAGTGTTGGGAACGAATGATGCTGTGCCGACCAGACTGAAAATCTCTTCCACTTGGCAAGGTAGGTAGCTTTCGTAGAGAGTTTTCTGCTGCCAACGAGGACTTGTCTAATCTGGTCCAAACAGAACTGCTACACCAGTTTCAACCATGGAGCTTCCACACCGTGAGGTGCAGCAACCCGAGGTTCGGATGTTGGAGCCGACTGTGATCTTGTGTCAGAATGTCTGGGAAGAGCGGCAGGGCGCCTGGAGCTTCCATGGACATGTGTAGGAGTGATGTGTACCAGGGCTGACGGGGCCAGGCTGGAGCTACCAATATGACCTGAGCTCGTTCCCTCCGGATCCTGAGGAGTACACCTTGTGAACGCGCGGTATGGGCAGAAAGGCATATAGGAGACAACCTCCCCATGGGAGGAGGAACACATCCATGCTGGAGCCCAGGCTGTGATTTTGGAAGGAGCAGAACTGCTGGCACTTCCTGTTGTGTCGCATGGCAAATAGGTCTAGCTGGGGAAATTCCCACCTCTGGAAGATTGAATTCACAGCATCCAGGTAAAGGGACCACTTGTGGCCATGAAAGGACCTTCTGAGGTGGTCCACCAGCTCGTTCTGTACCTCGGTGTATTGAATATTCTACACAGAAGTCCCACAGCATGAGGGCTTCCTGGCATAGGGGAGAGGAGCGTAGACCCCCGTTTGTTGATATAGAACATTGCCGTGCTGTTGTCTGTCATAACTGATGCACACTGTCCCGTTAAGTATGCCTGGAAGGTCTGGCACGCCAGGGACACTGCTCTCAGCTCTCTGATGTTGATGTGGAGAGCTAGATCCGCCTGAGACCAGAGACAGAGTTCTGCGGTCTCCTAGATGTGCTCCCCAGCCTAAGTCTGATGCATCCATCACTAGCAAAAGAGACGGCTGTGGACTGGCGAAAGGGACCCCTGAGCACACCTCCTGAGGGTCAAGCCACCACAGGAGGGAGTCAAGGACCGGGCGAGGCAGGGTCATGATCCTGTCCAAGCTGTCCCGGGCTGGTTGATACCCCAATGCTAACCATGACTGGAGCGGTCGGAGCCTGAGTCTGGCATGCTGCACCATGTAGGTATAGGCAGCCAGGAGTCCCAGAAGCTTCAGACAGTTTCTTGCTGTGATGATGGGAAACTGAGATCTTGAATGATACCGGCCAGGATCTGGAACCTTGCTTCCAGCAGGTATGCCCTGGCTTGGGTCAAGTCCAGTACTGCCTCTATAAACTCTATTCTCTGAATGGGGGACAGAGTTGATTTTGCTTCGTTTAGAAAGAGACCCAGATTGTCGAAGGTGGCTCTGATGAATTTGACTTGTGCTTCCACTTGGGTCCTGGAGTGGCCCTTCATCAACCAGTTGTCGAGGTACGGAAACACCTGTACCTGGTGCCTGCGCAGGAATGGAGCGATGACTGCCATGCACTTGGTGAAGACTCAAGGTGCTGCTGACAGGCTGAATGGAAGAACTGTGAATTGGTAGTGGGTATTGTTCACCACAAACCTGAGATACTTCCTGTGGGGCTGAGTGATTGCAATATGAAAATAAGCGTCTTTCAAGTCGAGGGCGGCATACCAGTCTGCTGGATCCAGTGAGGGGAAAATGGAGGCCAATGAGACCATGCGGACCTTGAGTTTCTTCACAAATTTGTTGACTTCTTGCAGGTCCAGGATGGGCCTGAGGCTGCCTTTGGCTTTCGGTATTAGGAAATACCGGAAATAAAAGCCCTTGCCCCTGTGCTCCCAAGGAACCTTCTCCACTCTCTGAGAGATAGGAACGACTGCACCTCCTAGATAAGGAGTTGCTTGTGAAAAGGGTCCCTGAAGAGGGATGGGGAAAGGGGGTGGAAGGGCGGGAGGACACAGAATTGGATGGAGTAGTCCCTCTCTACCGTGTGGAGCACCCAGTGGTCTGAGGTGAAACGAGACCATGCATGGTAGAAAGGGGTTGTAAGGTGGGGTGGGTCCAGTCTTTGGTGTGGTACACCATCCTCGACGGTGCCTTCAAAAGGCTGGTTTGGGCCTTGAAGATGGCTTGGGTTGTCCCGAGCCCTGGCCAGAGGGTTGACGCAGCCTTCTCTTGCTGGTTCTCGTTCTCCTTCTGGACCCATCCTGGCGGTTCTGGTGACCGAACCGCTGAAGAGGCTGCGGACAGAAGTGTCTCCACTGCATTGACGATGTATAGAGGCCCAGGGACCTGAGGGTGGCTCTGGAGTCCTTTAGGCTGTTTAGCCTCCTGTCCTTTTTCTTCGAAAAAAGAGTCTCACCCTCAAAAGGCTGGTCTTGTATGGTCTGCTGGACCTCATAGGGGAGACCAGAAACCTAGAGCCATGAGTCCCTTCTCATGGCTACTCCTGTGGCCATAACCCTGGTGGCAGCATCTGTCCCATCAAGTGCTGCCTGCAGGGACACCCTGGAGATCAGTCTCCCATCCTCAACCAAAGCTAAAAATTCAGCATGGGAGTCCAAGGGGAGCAACTCCATGAATTTAGCTATCGCCGAACAGGCATTGTAGGAGTACCTGCTGCTGATGGCCTGCTGGTTAGATACTCAGAGTTGTGGTCCCCGCGTTGAGTACTCCTTTCACCCGAATTGGTCTAGTTTTTTAGCATCCCTATTCTTGGGGGATGGGCCCTGAAAGACTTGCCTCTCCTGCTGGCTAGCAGCGTCCACCACCAGAGAGTCAGACTGGGGGTGAGAATATAGGTGTTCATAACCTTTGGAGGGCACAAAGGACCGGCGCTCATTTCGCTTGATGGTGGGTGGCAGTGAGGCCGGGGTCTGCCACAGGGTCTTAGTCTTTATAAATAGTAAGGCGATATGGGAAGGGTCTGAGGGGGCCAGGATGTCAACCATAGGGTCTGCATAATGTATCACTTCCTCAGCCTTAATGCCCAGACCCTGGGCGACCCAGTGCTGCAACTGCTGCAACACCATGGAGTCTTCCAGAGCTGGGGTTACAGAAGTGCCTGCCAGCTCCTCATCTGGTGAAAAGGAGGAGGAGGCCACCAGAGGAGGTGGTTTCTCTCTACCATCCCCACCTGAGGGATCTCGTGACCCTGGGGGGGACTGTGGTCAGTTGGCCCAGTCCCGGTGCCGTGAAGGGCGCAGGTATTGGTGCCAACGTCGGGTCCCATGCTGGTGCCGGTGTAGACACCTGGTGTAGCATCTGTGCCGGGGTCTTCATCGATGCCATCGCAGCCAGTGTCGACAACGTCAGTGCAGGTGCTGGTGCCGATGCCGAAGGCACAGCTGGCACCATAGCAGCAGTCTCAGCCACTGACACCTCCGGTGCCGAAGGTGTTGACAAGGGCAGCGCCTCAGTTGGCGCCGATGTCGGTGATGCGACTGCCGGCATTGACGCTGGAGGTAATGGCTCAGTCACTGGTCATGGCGGAACAAACATTGCGGATGCCACTGATGCAGCTCCCGAGCGGGATCCTAGGCTCCGACCCTGGCCTTGATGGAAAGCCCACGGAGTCCAAAAGGGCCACTGATCCAGGTGCTGCCATTGTGAGGGCCATCGCAGCAGGCAGGAACCCTTTGGTGCCTTGAGCTGGACTTTTTGCTCCTGCTATAGTCAGAGCGGTACAAGTCTGACTCCGACTCTGATGTTTCAGGATCAGGGCAGCGTTGCACCTCTCGACACAGAGTGTTGGAAGCCTGGGAACCAACTGCACTCCCTGGATGGAGGTGCTGGCGTCACTGGGTGCTGAGGTGATGGGAATCAGCATGACGTTATTGCTTGCTTTCCCTTTGACTGAACAGGATGCTGGGATGGAGCCTGCGGTGCCGGAGCATTCTCCTGTCTCAGGGGCGAGAATGCCGCCGTGAGTCTCAGCAGGTCCTGTGCCACCTCAAAAGCTTCTGGGGTGGATGGGAGCAGCAGGTGCTCTGAGGGGTTTGACGAGCGTGACGGGCCCGGACTTGACTGCCTCACTTGGGCAGCAGTCGACATAGCCCTACTCTGAGCCTCGGAGTCATGGCTCGACTGAGGTGCCACTGATGGCTAGTTCCTGGATCTTGCTGAGTGGGATCGGCCTCTTCCTGTCCTCTTCTTCTTCTGCACCGGCGATTGGGACCGGTGCCGAGCCTTCTTGGCAGTGTCTTCCTTCGATGCCGGATCTCTCGAAAACAGCGCCAGAGCACTTTGCGCTGAAGAAGACATACTGGGAGTGGGATCCCTGGCACTTGATCTGACTGAGGTCGGAGAGCTGCCTCCACGAGGAGAATTTTAACCCGCTGTTCTCTCTATGAGTTCTCAGTCAGAATTCCTGACAGATCCTGCAGCGGTCTTTTTGGTGACCCTCGCCCACTGTAAACAGGAGGTGTGGGGGTCACTTTTAGGCATGCGCTTCATGCAGTCCTGGCAAGTCTTGAAGCCCAGGGATCGTGGCATGCCCCGGTGACAAATGGGGGGGGGGAGGGAAAACAGGATGGGGGAACCCCCTGTAACTGAAACTCATAAGTGAACTAACTATGCTATACTAACCAACTAGAAACTAAGGTGAGTGGGGGGGGGGGACGGGCGCAAAGTCTAAGCCCAAAGGCTTCAGCCCCAGGCGTGTGGGGAGAGGGCTGTAACCTGAGCCTCGCCACCCAGGGATAAAGCTCTTGGGCTTCGGCTACAGGCAGTGGGACTTTAGATTTGGCCTTGGATGGTGGGGGCTTCAGCTTGGGCCCCAGCAAATCTAACGCCAGCCCTGGTGACCCCATTAAAATGGAGTGGTAATCCATTTTGGGGGCCCAACCCACAGTCTGAGAAATGCTGTTCTATATGGTTTTTAATTTGGGTGTCACTTTGGACATAGCCTTCTTTGTAGACCCATACATCTAGGTGGCATCTAAATGTTACCACATTTTCCTGCACAATGTCTCTGAAATCTGGCCTTTCCTCTCTGTCCACGCAGCCAAAACTCACTCTTAGTATCTCACTTCTTGACTACTGAATCCTCCTCCTGTATGGCACTGGCAAATGTCATCTTGGCCTCCTTAAGTCCAGTGAAAATGCTACAGCAAAGATCATCTCCTGGGTTCTTCACTATGACCCTTCAACCATTTTCTGTGTCCCTCCACTGGCTTCCCCTTTTGCACTGCAACAAGCACAAACTACTTGTCTTCAATTCTAATATTCTTTATGGTTTAGCTCCGCTCCACCTTTCATCCCTTACAGACTACTGAGTTTTCAACTCCTGATACCACGCTGCCAACAGTACCAACCTTTATCACCCTTTAGTCCATTTTTTCTCTCAAACATCTTTGTGTTTTCTTCCATATCCCTCACCTTTTGTAGGGGTGGAGCTCTGAAAAACCACTACATTATCTTCTTTCAAATCCCTGCATAAAAACTCACCTCCACACTAAGTGAAGCTTACACTGCTGGTGCACTGTGACCTCTAATAATTATGCTAATCACAATAATCTGATTGTTAGTTTGTGCTCCGCCTATTTGTTTTTTGTATTCACCTGTTGTGTCATTGTATACTTAAGTTGTGATGTCATTGAGGCAGGAAACTTTTTTTTGTTATGTATGTGTAAAACACATAACACAATAAGGCAGGGGTCGTCAACCTTCAGCACACGGCCCATCAGGGTAATCCACTGATGGGCTGCGAGACATTTTGTTTACATGGACCATCCACAGGCACGGCCCCCTGCTGCTCCCAGTGGCCATGGTTCACCTTTTCCAGCCACTGGGAGCTGCGGGGGGCCATGCCTGCGGACGGTCCACATAAACAAACTGTCTTGTGGCCCTCCAGTGGATTACCCGGATAGCCGCATAGGCAGCAAGCCAAAGGTTGATGACCCCTGCTATAGGACCTCAATCCCTGATTGAGGTCAGTAGGTGCTGCTATAATAATAGTCATTCCCAGTCTAAGACTTAACTATTAAAATTAAAAGCCCTGTACAACAGCACCAATATTAACGATGAAAAAATAAATGCAGCCAAAATGCTTTTGACATGCAAAGTGTAGTGCAAGTAGCTCATGATGAACTAATTGAACCAAACCTGACTGGTCTATCTTAACCTGTTTGCATTCTGATTCCGTGTGTAGAGTACACCTACAACCTCTGGGTATATAGGAGCTACCCATTGCAGTACATTTTTAAAATATTAATAGTTGGAATTGGATAGCTCAATGCCTGAATATAGTCTTCAATATCTATTCAGTGGGTCAAACCTAGTTAAGGACAACAATAATGGTCAAAAGTGTTTGCCATCAACTGGCTGTTCAATTGCCTATGTGAAGTGAGCTGGTGGTATCAGTCCAGCTCCTAGTGGACAGGGGTGTTCATATCATAAAACCACCATCAGAACTGGCAACCTTGTGAACAGCCCCAGATGAGGGGCCAAGGACTCAAGTCTTAGCTTGCAGATGAAGAAACGTGAGTGGCTGATGCCCATGCTGTACCTATATTGCGGATAAGTAAAATGGCTTCCTCTCCAGAGCTGTCAATTCAGCTCCTTTCATAAACCCTAAACACACATAACAAAAAAGCAGTCCTAAATGCATTATGTGATTTTTCACATTAATACTGTAACTTGATTAGCTCTAAACCACATTTCTTCAACAGGTAAAAGGCAGTGGCCCTCACTGAGATCTAAGACCATACAACTGTGCCTCCAAAACCCTCCTGGGATAGAACAGCTTCTCACCACTCCACCTTGGATGTGTGCTTTCATGGTAGTCTAGCCCACAAGAACTTTGAGAAATCTGATAATTCTGAGATTCAGGGCCACATTGTACCATTAAGGCACTGGTCAGGGATGTACAGATGCAGGATTTTGTTTCTGGCCTATTCACACGAAAAAGAGCTTTAAAACAAGGAGTGGTAACATTCCTTATTCATTTCAGGCAGTAGATCCCATGGTAAGTCTACAGAAGTTACTAAAGGAAATATGTTAACTTTCAGTGGAGCAATTTCCACTTTTACATTTATACATAATAAGAGAAATAACTAAATATGTCACAGCAGAAACAAATCATCAGGAAGTACTGGTATCTCTTGATGCAGTTATGAGAGACAGACACAGAGCCCTGGTCTACACTACGAGTTTAGATCGAATTTAGCAGCGTTAGATCAATTTAACCCTGCACCCGTCCACATGACAAAGCTATTTTTGTCAACTTAAAGGGCTCTTAAAATCGATTTCTGTACTCCTCCCCGACGAGGGGATTAGCGCTGAAATCAACATCGCAGGGTCGAATTTGGGGTAGTGTGGACGCAATTCTATGGTATTGGCCTCTGGGAGCTATCCCAGAGTGCTCCATTGTGGCCGCTCTGAATAGCACTTTCAACTCAGATGCACTAGCCAGGTACACAGCAAAAGCCCCAGGAACTTTTGAATTTCAGGCAGACCCAGAATCGCAAAAGAACTCCAGCATGGACCGAACGGGAGGTACTGGTTCTGATTGCTGTTTGGGGAGATGAAGCCGTGCTATCAGAACTCCGTTCCAAAAGACGAAATGCCAAAATATTTGAAAAAATCTCCAAGGGCATCATGGACAGAGGCTACAACAGGGACCCGCAGCAGTGCCGCGTGAAAATTAAGGAGCTCAGGCAAGCCTACCAAAAAACCAAAGAGGCAAATGGCCACTCCGAGTCAGAGCCCCAGACACGCCACTATGATGAGCTGCATGCAATTCTAGGGGGGGCTCCTACCACTACCCCACCCCTGTCCATGGACACCTCCAAGGGGGGAGTCTCATGCAACAGGGATGAGGATTTTGGGGATGAGGAAGATGAGGAGGTGGAGGAGGATGAGGATAGCGCACAGCACGCAAGCGGAGAAACCATTCTCCCCAACGGCCAGGAACTGTTTATCACCCTGGAGCCAATACCCTCCCAACCCTCCCAATGCGGGCTCACAGACCGTGAAGCCGGAGAAGGCACCTCTGGTGAGTGTACCTTTGTAAATATAATGCATGGTTTAAAAGCAAGTGTGTTTAATGATTAATTTGCGCTGAAGACTTGGGATGCATTCGTGGCCAGTACAGCCCCTCCATTTAAATGGCCAACCCAATGCGGTGCTTGGTATGGGAAAGGAGGGCGCTTCTGTTTGAAACCATTCCCACATGTTATGAAGGTTGAAGAAGCCGAAAGACTGTGGCTTACCATGGCTGCCTGCAAGCAAAATTCTGTTGCCAGGCCCTGCATGTGTGATCTCTCACACCAAACCGGCAGGCCCTCAATATAAGAGACAAAATGCAACCTTGTACCGAAAACACATGTGCTATGTAATGTTAACAGCTTGGTTCACCATGAAAGAGTCTACCCATTGTTCTCTAAAATGTGTCTTTTTAAATACTACTCTGCCTTTTTTTCCTCCTGCAGCTGCAAATGTTTCAACGCTCCCCCTATCATCTCCATCCCAGAGGCTAGCGCAAATAAGAAGGTGAAAAAAATGCACTTGCGATGAAATGTTCTCTGAGCTCATGCAGTCATCCCGCACTGAAAGAGCTCAGCAGAATGCATGGAGGCAAACAATGTCAGAGTCCAGGAAAGCAGAAAATGAACGCGAGGACAGGAGGGACAAGCGAGATGAGAGGTGGTGGGAGCAAGATGAGAGGTGGCGGCAGCGCGATAAGAGGAAGCAGGATGCAATGCTGAGGCTACTGGGGGATCAAACTGATATGCTCCGGCGTCTGGTGGAGCTGCAGGAAAGGCAGCAGGAGCACAGACTACCACTGCTGCCCCTGTGTAACCACCCACTCTCCTCCCCAAGTTCCATAGCCTCCTCACCCAGACGCCCAAGAATGGGGGAGAGGGGCCTCCAGGCACCCAACCACTCCACCCCAGAGGACTGCCCAAGCAACAGAAGGCTGGCATTCAATAAGTTTTGAAGTGCAGTGTGGCCTTGTCCTTCCCTCCTCCCCTCATCCACCACCCCACCCGGTGCTTCCCTTTACCCCCACCCCTCCCGGGCTACCTTGGCAGTTATCCCCCTATTTGTGTGATGAATTAATAAAGAATGCATGATTTTGAAACATTAATGACTTTATTGCCTCTGCAAGTGGTGATCAAAGGGGAGAGGGCGGTTGGCTTACAGGGAAGTAGACTGAACCAAGCGGGCTGATTTTCATCAAGGAGAAACAAACAGAACTGTCACACAATAGCCTGGCCAGTCATGAAACTGGTTTTCAAAGCTTCTCTGATGAGCAGTGCACCCTGCTGTGCTCTTTATAATCGCCCTGGTGTCTGGCTGCACGTAATCAGCGGCCAGGCGATTTGCTTCAACCTCCCACCCCGTCATAAATGTCTCCCCCTTACTCTCACAGATATTGTGAAGCACACAGCAAGCGGCAATAACAATTGGAATATTGGTTTCGTTGAGGTCTAACCAAGTCAGTAAACTGCACCAGCGCGCTTTTAAATGTCCAAATGCACATTCTACCATCATTTTGCACTTGCTCAGCCTATAGTTGAACAGCTCCTTACTACTGTCCAGGATGCCTGTGTATGGCTTCATGAGCCATGGCATTAAGGGGTAGGCTGGGTCCCCAAGGATAACTATGGTATTTCAACGTCCCCAACAGTTATTTTCTTGTCTGGGAAGTAAGTCCATTCCTGCAGCTGTTAAACAGACCAGAGTTCCTGAAGATGTGAGCATCATGTACCTTTCCCAGCCATCCAATGTTGATGTTGGTGAAACATCCCTTGTGATCCTCCAGTGTTTGCAGCGCCGTTGAAAAGTATCCCTTGCGGTTTATGTACTGGCTGCCAAGGTGGTCTGGTCCCAAGATAGGATGACGATGGATGCCACGAGAATAGATATTTATACCGAACGACGAAAGGACCTGTGAGGTGGATTCATGGCACCAGGAGAGCAGAGTTGCAGCGGAAGCGGTGGGTGGATGACGATGGTTAGCAGTCCTACTGCACTGTCTGCTGAAAGCAGTATGGTGTCTGCACGGAGAAAAGACACGAAACGATTGTCTGCCGTTGCTTTCATGGAGGGAGGGGCGAATGACGACATGTAACCAAAACCTCCCACGACAATGTTTTTGCCCCATCAGGCATTGGGAGCTCAACCCAGAATTCCAATGGGCAGTGGAGACTGTGGGAACTGTGGGATAGCTACCCACAGTGCAACGCTCTGAAAGTTAATGCTAGCCATGGTACTGTGGACGCACTCAGCTGACTTAATGCGCTTAGTCAATCGACTGTATAAAATCGCTTCCTAAAAATTGACTTCTATAAATTCGACCTAATTTCGTAGTGTAGACATACCCAGAGAGAGTTAGATAACATGGTACTGAAAATAAACAAAGGCTGAACATGCATGATCTACTCACTTTCCAAACTTTTTTTCTAAATGCTGACAAAGCTCAACTGGGAAAGACCTGCTTAGCTTAGTCATTTTCACATTTCCACTGCACTTATCAGCTTTGACAATATATATATTTTTTTAATCTCACCAGCAGTGAGTACCATCTTACTCAGTCAAGAAAAATGTACAAGTTGGGAAACTAAAAGTGCAGATATAACATTCTATGAAATCACACCAGTTTTACAATGGTCCATGTTTCTGATATTTTTATCTTAACACATCAAGGGTGATAGAAACTTCTTTTTGCTGTCAAAGTGATCAAAGGGAGGTTGAGAAAGAATCTATAAACAGATGCTGCCCAGTGACAAACCTTAAAGAACAAGACTGTGGGGCCAGATGTTTGAGTGACCTTCGGACTACAGAACATGTTGGCATGGTGTTGATTTAGATAGTTGTTGGCAGGAGCTTTCGATCCAGCAGCTGAAAAAAAATCTAAATTATGGAAATATTTTTTCTCATCTCTCCCCTAACTACAAAACCTGAAACTACTGGTCAGTGGGGCTGATGGCTGTCAAAGAAGTTGAATTCACCACACAACCCTGCCAGTAGGTATCACATCAAAAGGGAGTTAGCTGAATGAACAAGAACATCTTCAGGCTGTGCCATTTTGCATCCCCCTCAACTTTCAACAGCTGTTTCTTGAGTGAATACAGATGCAAAATAATTATACAAAATGTTTTACATTTTCAATATACTACACAATGTAAATATAGATTCTAATAGTGCATATACGTGACATAACATAGATTGTGATTAGAAAAGAAATTGATAAATGTAGTAGCAAACAGAATGACTAGTCACTAGGTATCTACCAGCAGTGGAGGTTTCCCTAAATTATACTTTTAGCATGATCAATTGGTGACATTAAATATCATTTTAAAAATCAAGGATAATTGATCACATACACATTGCTTAAGTCAAACAAACACTTTTCCTGAAATGCACTAGAAATTATGATTACATGAAAATAGTTGTACTGTACGTTTCTGGATGATAACTCTGTGTCATCAAGCCTTTTCAGTTTTTGCTGCAGTAAAAAAATAGTCCTTTATTGAGCTATATAGAAGGAAAAGCATTCCCAAACTAAAATTCTTATGGATAATCAAGTATGAACTACTATATAATGCTAGAACAAATACAGAAAAAGTCTTGTTTTGTAACATTAAATGTGATTGAAGACTGTACACTTCTTCTTACGCTTTTAGACGTTTTGTCACTTTACCTGGAGAAATATACACTGCTTATTCTGAATTGCTGCTGATGTCCAGCACTTGTCAAAACCACTATCTGTCAAGCACTTCACAAAGTGTTGCAAAATGACAGTTCAGGATGTCTGAATAGATGGAGCCCCAGGAAAAACAGAACAGATAGAAAATTCATGACTCTAAACTACATCAAAGCGACTTCTGTCAACATCATGTCAAAAGAAGGAAAAAAAGAACAGTTCATTTTAGAGGGTTTGGAGTTTTTTATTATTATATAAACACTTTTTCAAGTATGAGCTAAGTGTAAGGAAAAATTAACTTAGTGTACAGTATGATCTTCCAAATGTGCCAAAAATACACTTTAAATCATCTAGGAATAAGGAAAGTTCTATCAGTAGATACTGTCTGGCAGTTAAAACCAGTGACATCCAAAATAAATGTATGAAGTTTCTATCAGCTTAAAATAGGACAAACCATCTGGCTCCAAAAGGAATAAAAGTACTCTTCTCTGCATATTAGTTGAACTTGCAGAATCCCTACAACTGGATTAATGTTGTATTTCCTTTACAATCCGTTTTGATCCATCTCTGCTTAGTGTGTCCATTGTACAATACTAATTCAATGATGTATTTCTGGACTAGTTTAGTAATATCAGGCAATATTGTAACTGAAAAACAAAATAAAACAAAACGACGACGACACTGGAAACATTCAGTATGGACAATTCTTCTAAATTGTTAATCCAAATAAGACATAAAATAAATGGCTTCTGATATATGGCTTTACATACATGTTAAGTATTATTTACTAAAATTCACCTACATAGAAAAATATGACCCGTCATCTAGAAATGACCCCTCTGCTTTCTATCATGAATACCTTTCAGTGTAGGTGATTGACATTGGTCCTAAACTCTAAGCAAATTTGTTGAGACTGTGCAGATATCACAGAAATAATTTATTATATGGGGTTACTTATCATGTTTATGTAGCTTACACAGTCCTAGGAAACTTAAAACAAAATATCTTGGGGTGCAAAAAACAATGTTTCACTTATAACAAAATATGCCATTTATATCTTTTATAAATTCTGGTAGCTCCAGGTTTTCCTATTTATTTTCCCTAAAGTCATTTTTTTTTTTGCCAATGTTTGGCTCCTTTGTACTAGTCCACTCTGACACCCACTACTTAAAAGAGACCATAAAGCTGATGCTGCAGGCTGTAGACCCTGACAATAGTGGCCACTGGTCCAGAAATCAGCACTTGCTCAATGGCGCAAATATGCTCTAATTTTCATCTGAGACACTGGTCCATTAATTGTTGGCCAGAAAAGTTGTGTTAGCGTCAAAACATTTGCAAGATATAAATGAGCATGAAAAGGACTAAACACCTTCTGGTTCAGAGATTAGAAACATGGTTTAGGATGTCCTGTTGAATGTGTAAATATGCATGGGAATTACAATCCATTAATACTGAAGTATGGTAGAAAGGATCTCTGTTTCTCATTGTAGGCAGAACTCAATATATCTTGCTTCCTACTTACAAAAAGATGTTTATTACCTGTAACTGTACAGAGGTGTGTGCTTCACAGCAGCAGTGATTGGTAATAAGCCTCCTTTTCTCATTTACATTGATAGCAAGCATTAGTGAAGATATATGCATTTCATTTCATGGTTCAGAAAGAACAAAGTATATGTATATGTGATAGCAGTGGGTGGTTAATGAAATGGTCTGACAAACATAAGCTAATACATAATCATACCAGAATGTGGACTGGAACACCTGTTCCTGTTTCACAGACTTACAATTTTTAAAGAAAAGTTACTATTTGCAAGAATTGAAATCACTACTATTCAGACATCAATACGCTCTAAGGAAATTTTAGTCATTTTTTGCAAACACTAAAGGGAGGGGGATTTTAATGATATCAAATCTCTTTTGCTTGGTCCTAAGAGTAATGAAAACTTCACACATGCATGAAGCTCCAGTAATTATTTTAAACTGCCTTCTGTTGTCCCCCTGAGGAACACGGTGGTATTTGTTTGATGCAGTTTAATTAGTGTCAGGGTAATTAATGCTATGCTATCTACATGAGATCAAAACCCTTTCTTTGTAACACTCTGGTAACTAAGAACTAAGAAAAGGAAGTGGTTTGAAAATGGGGAAGCACAGTAAACTAGATTCAGATTTGCTCAAATCTGCATCCATTCATCAGAAATATTAAACCCATCCAGCAAAGTCAGCACCTTCAAGTGTGAGCTCGGGATCATAATGCATTAGAACTGCACCATAAGATATGAGATCCACTGCCTCCAATGTAAGTGAAATTCTTTTTCTATGGATGTAATCAAATTAACTGAAACATTCATGGACACCATGCACCTTGTCAGTAGTTTAAATCCTTTAATAATGAAATTACATACTTTTGCACAACCAGATCACCATAGTTATTTATAAGCAGCATGTGGTGCTACCATGTGCTGATATATTTTTCTAAATAAAAGCATTGTTTGGTTTAATGAATGAATGTGATTCTGCTTTAATGCCTGAATAAAATTTGCATTTAATTGTAGGTGCATGTTCAGTCTCCACTTCAAAATAATGCCCTCTGCTAAAAAGGACTAAAAAGATACCAGAGCAGAGAAGTTAAACAAATATACAAAAATTCCAGACACACACATAGCAGGCACTACATAAATCCTTTTTAACTGTTTCTTTGGTAATAAGCAACTGCAGTATAAATCTCACAACACACAAACTCAGGCTGATTACAGGCTTAAGGAAATAGCTGCAGTTATCTTGACTGGATAAATTATTATATCCTAGAGGTTATTCTGTTTTTTCTAGTAAAGCTCCAGTGGAATAAAAAAAAAGCTTGAGAATTTTCTTTTCCTTTGTAACTGATTAAATTAGAGGTTTGCCACAATGGCTTTGATGCTACTTTTATTCAAAAGAACAAAATGTTCATTTTAGAAAAGGATCACTGAAGTAGCACAAAAATGATACCTTTTCCCAGAATAATGAGGTTTTCGTGAGAGTTTCTTACAGTTAACAGTCAAAAAGCAAACATTATTGATTTGAAGTCAAATAGGGTGACCAGACAGCAAGTGTGAAAAATCGGGATGGGGGGTAATAGGAACGTATATAAGAAAAAGACCCAAAAATCGGGACTGTCCCTAGAAAATCGGGACATCTGGTCACCCTAAAGTCAAATAAAGTGGGTTTGTATCATATAAACATACTAAGGATGGAAACAAAAAAAGTGCCATTCAGAAATGGCAAATATTCTGCCCTAGAGCACAAATGTTAACCCTATGAGAGTTTGAAAATTGTGTTGGTATCTACCACCATTAAATTAAGGTTTATCTTTATAACAAGAAATTTCACTAGCTTATGCTAGCGGCATATCACAATCTAAAAAGGTCTACGCTGAATGCTTCTTCTTGAGGTCATTCATTACTGAATACCTGCTGGGATCAGCTGACTAGCAAAATATGCTTTTTCATATCTTCAGTTCTGCTTCCTGCAACGTGGTTGTTTATCAATTAAAGTGATGAATACAAGTGACTTTGATAACACAAGCAACACATTATGTAGTAAAATAACCTCCAGAAACCCTGCCATAAGAACTGTAGGCAAAGTTCAACAACTGTGAAAGAACTATTAAAAAGGACACACAAACAAGTGACCTTGACTGACAAGCACACTTCATTTCAGCAATAAACAGCGGCGGTGCTGATAAGTGTTCATTGGCGCAGAGAGTAATTACCTATCTGTCAGCGTTGCTGGTGTGTGCGAAATAGTATAAATGAAACATACATAATGTACAGCAATAATATCGGGCATGCAGAACCTAATGTATTATCATCATTCTCGGGGCCCAGGTTTATGTGGCTGCCACCACTGAGTAAATGCCTTCTAGCCATGATAATTTCATTCTAATCTCTGTTCCATATTATAATTTTCATAGCTAAAAGATACTGAGGAGCAATACGTTTCAATCAAGGGCTAAATAGAACACAACCTGTAAGTGGGTATTTCATACACCTATATGTATTTTTTTCTTTCAAAAAAATGTTAGTCAATTTATGAATAGACTGGAATAAGCTGTAAATTTATGGATGACAAACTCTGTCTGTAGCAATGTCACAATGTCTGGAGACAGGCTTTACATATCTTGTAAAAGGGATGCCTGCTTTGTCTATCATATCTCACAACAGAATTCAACCCTCTGGAGGACAGAGGTTTCTGCTCCCCTTCCTAATATATTTTCAAACAAGGTTAAATTTTACCAGAACAAGAGAAGGTTCCTATTGGGAAAAAAAATACAATGGCTTGTAAACTGTGTATGCTCTTATTTTTATATGCTCTTATTTTTATAACATAACCTTCACAACTAGACGACTACTGTTATTACCAAATCTGTGCATTTTTTCACTAATATATTTTCTGGTTTTGGTTTCCTTTTTTAAAAATCCAAAACTTATTTAATATATCTTTACAAGAAATGACAGTATTTTAAAAGCATTCTAAAAATAAAACATGGAAATAAAGTCATAAAGCAGCAATCACTGTTACCAACACATCTGCAATTTATTTATGATTTGATCCCACCCCTAGACCTGTACTATAGTATCATGGAAAAGTAGAATAACATGTGCACTGGTGGGAATCTCTGCAGCCTACATGATAAACAGTTGCCCTGCTGGCACTCAGCTAGGCCACAAATGGTGGGGATAGATATGCATGTGTAACTCATCTGTGCTCAAGGATCCTCAAAATGGGGCCTAGTTTGACCACACATCAGAGGTTCCTGTGCCCCAGTTATTCATATCCCACAAAGTCAACTGGAAGTATCAGAAACACAGTATTTGAGTGTAAGTTATTGCACTCATGACCCTCCTCAGGATGCGTAGCCAATAGGCAGCTGCCTGGTTCTATGAGATGTTACATACCTATCAACTACCCAGGAGATCCAGATGCAAAAATCTAGCACTCAGGGATACCACTGATACTTCCTGAGGGAAACTGGGATGCATAAATCCAATAAATGGTTTATTCACTCTACTCATATAGGACCCAATTCACTGGGAGTTTGTCCGCTGACTTCAGAGGGCACTGGATGGATGAAGACTGAATGTAGATGTTTCACTGGAGGCTTCTAAGGGTAGTCAGGGTTGGCACTGATTATTCTGTGTGAATGCTAGTGCATTCTCTACCTGCTGCTGTAAGTTAACTTTGATGCACCTTTACACATTTATTTTACCTGCTTACTCTCAGTGTCTCCAGTATGCACTGGCTGTTATCATTTAATAAGTAATATTAAATAATATAATATATAGGCAGATCTGTGCAAAACTCAGTGATTTCCAGGCACGGGAGTTTGTGGGAACTTTTATTCCTGTTTCCACCTGCATATATTCACATAATTTGCAAGTTTGATTTTCAGGTTCAAAGAAATCCACAAATTCAAATTCAAACCCACCCAAAACCACGCAGTTTTGCCCGATTTTGGATGGCATACCTGCAAAATCATAGGAGTTGGGTGTTTTTTCTACCTGAAGTCATCACCAGCTTTGTTTGGAACTCAGCCCACTTTCACTGATAAGTTCATGAACCTATATGACCTGTTTGGCAAACCTGGACTAAGTATGAAATTGTATACAAACCTGAAAACAAGCATGTTTTGTCTGGCTGGGAGTTTCATTATGGAAGTTTCACACAGCTCCAAATATAACTCAACAGTAATATTTATTATATTTAAATGTTTCAGAACATCGCATTTGACAGAAGACAACAGACTGGAAAATTGCTTATACAAAATGCAATAGGGGGTTGCAATATTTCCTGGCATGTGGCTTTCCTTTTCACTTCACTAATATTCACATCACGCCACAAAGTACTGTATATCCCTCACTGCTTTCTCTTTGGAACTCAACTGCTGATGACAGAGCTCAGTATTGGAGTTCTATGAGGTTTGGCCTTACTGCAGTATATGACAGTTTTGCTATTTGTTTTCTAACATAATCCCTCAGATAATATTATTTCAGATTCTCTATTGGGATCCTGGCATACCTTCAGAATAGGGTTGCCAACTTTCTAATTCCAGAAAACCAAACACCCCAGCCCCTTCCCGAGGCTCCACATCTCTCCTCCTCCCTCCCCCCCACTCACTCCATCTCCCCTCCCTCTGTTAGGGCCACACATTATCACAGCTGCAATGGGTCCATTAAAGGCCCACTCCTGAAACCCAAATACAAATCCATAAAGCACAACCACAGAAATGCACATCTGTCCAGATACCTGTATAAATAAATCTGTAGAAACTGACTCCCACACCTACATGCAGATATACTGTGTATTCATGTGTATACATCTAGCATGCACCAACACATATACTTCAACATTATTTATTATTACAATTGTTGTTTAGTGCCTAGAGACCCCAAATAAGATCAGGGCTCCAGGGTGGTAGGTGCTGGACATACACATAAAAAGAGAGAGCCTGTAACAAAGAGTTTATAATGTAGCTAGACAAAGGTGGGGGAAATGTATGATACATTGGCTCTTCTGCAATTACTAGTCAACAACATTCACTTTTTAAGAAACAATACATTTCTTTTAGCATTCCCTTCTCTTTTAAAAACTTGTTATGACATCATAAAACACATTTATGTCATTAATTTTTTTGTGTGCAAGCCAGCAAAAGGAATAAAAGTCAAAGAGTTAGGCTGCAAATTTTATTCACACAGGTATACACACATGCAGCAATACACACACCTCCCTACACAAAGACCACAGTCTCTTACACACATACAATGCATGCATGCACACACTTGCCTACACAGACACTTTTCCATACATTTTTCCAGGGGCTGCCTAAATCACCCAGCTGGGAAGGGAGGAGAGTGGGAGGGGAAAAGATGGGGGTGGTGGTGGAGGAAAGAGGATGGGGAGGGAAAGAGGCCAAGGACAAGAGCAGGGGGGGGTAAGAGGGGGCAGTGAAGGAGAGAGGAGGGGGCAAGGGGGAGTATGTGGGTGGATGGAGATACAGGGGAAGGCAGAAGGCTACACATGCATGAGGATGTGGGGGGCACAGGGGTGTATAGGGATATAATGGAAGTGCAGCAGTGTACGGAGGTGAATGGGGTGTGGGGGGTGAGGGACATGAGGGTGGTAGCTCTGGGAGGTGGAGAGGATGGGTGGGAGAGCGCTGTAAGGGGTACAGGGCTGTGATGGGTAGGTGTGGGGGGCAGGATGGGATGGGACAGGAGAGGGATGCAGTGAGGGGGATGGGGGGCATAGGGTGGGATGGGGAGGGATGCAGCCCCATTCCCAGCACTTGGAGACAGGGATACATACCTCCAACTCCTTGGTGCTGGCGATGGGGCAACAGACCACGGTTCGCAGCAGGACACACACTGCAGCTCGAGCCCAGCCACATGAAGAGCACAAGGAGAAGAGGGCTGGGCAGCAGTGGGAGAGGCACACACCAACTGACCCCTCAATAGCTGCATGCTGAGCGCTCGCGAGTTCTTCCCCTGCCCTGACCCAGCCAATGGGAGCTGCGCCTGCAGGTGGGGCAGCAGGCGGACACCTCTCCGCCCCTCCCCCCGGAAGCCCCAAAGGCTAGGAGCCGGACATGCCAGCTGCTTCCCGACCCGGGAGCCGTGCGGAGCGGTAGCTAGCAGGGAGCCTGCCAGCCCCACTGGGTGGTGCTGCGAACTGGACAGTCAATGCCCGCCAGGATCCCTTTTCGACCAGTGTTCCAGTCCAAAACCGGACACCTGGTCACCCTTCTTCAGAAACATTAACTGTGTTCCAAATAATGTTACTCCCAACCGTTCAAATGAATAAAATTGGTGCAAGACAAATCGCCCACTGAAGTTTGTGAGTTTTTCCTGAGTAAAGTCTGAGTAAAAACTGTGTTACATAATAAATTCAGGAAATGAACCACAGACAACAGGCCTTTGATTTTTCCTTGTTAAATTAAAACCAGATATAATCTTAGGAGATATAAAATGTAACATTAATAGCATCATATTTCATAGAGGGTATTAAAAATACTACACACACACACACAGGTCAGGTTTTCAAACAAATTTGGCACAGAGGAGCAGTAATTGCACCAACAAATGCTCCATGGTAGCATTATCTGAAATGCTTCCAGTTCCACATCCATAACCAGTTAGACAGGCAGACCTGCAGGGTCTCAATGCCTGGATCAGATGATGGTATTCGGCGACAGGATTTAGGTTTATTAAGAACTGGGAAACCTTTTGGAAAGGAAGAGCTCCACCTAAACCAAAATGGAACCAGATTGCTGGCATATAAAATTAAAAAGTACAATTTTTAAACTAAGGGGTGAGGGAAAGCCAATAGGTGAGGAGGAGCACAGGGTTCGGACAGAGACATCCTTTGGGGGAAGATTTATTAAAGGGGATTCTCTATTCTGGTGAAAAAGAGTGAACAGAAGTCAAAAAAGTACAGGTATGCACTGAAGAGAAACAGTCAAATGAAAAAGAGTTCCGTTCAATTGCATCACATGAAGGCAGACAACTAAATATTGACAAATTTTAGAAGTGCTTGTATACAAATGCTAGAAGTCTAAATAAATACTAAGATGGGTGAACTTAAGTACTTGATATTAAATGAGCATATTGATATAATAGGCATCACGGAAGCTTGGTGATGATAATCAATGAGACACGGTAATACCAGTGTACAAAATATATAGGAATGAGAGTAGGCCTTTCATGATATGTCAAAGAAAGCACTGAGTCAAATATAATAAAAATTTTAAATGAATCAAACTGTACCACGGAATCTCTGTGGATAGAAATTCCATGCCTAAATAATAAGAGTATAGTGGTAGGAATAGATTATCGACCACCTGAGCAGAATGGTGATGGTGACTGTAACAGAAAACTCAACAATAAGGGAGGATTTCAACTATCCCCATATTGACTGGGTGCAGAGATAAAATTTTCTAGACACTATAAATGAGTGCTTCTTGGAGCAGTTAGTTCTGAAACCCCCAAGGAGAGAGGCAACTCTTGATTTAGTCCTAAGTGGCACACAGGATTTGATACGAGAGGTAAATATAGTTGAACCCTCAGTAATAGCAACCATAATGTAATTAAATGCAACATCCTTGTGAGGAAAATACCAAAGAAACCCACCACAATAGCATTTAACATCAAAAAGAGGAGCTAAACAAAAAATTAGGAAGCTAGTTAAATGGAAATTAAAAGAAACAGTTACAAGAGTGAAATGCCTGCAAGCTGTATGGAAACTTTTTAAAAACACCATAATAGAGGCTCAAGCTAAATGTATACCTCAAATTAAAAAAAAAAAAAAAAAAAGTAAGAGAACCAAAACCCATCACCATGGCTAAACAGTAGAGTAAAAGAGATAGTTAAGAGACAAAAAGACATCCTTTAAAAATTGGAAGTCAAATCCTACTGAGGAAAACTGAAAAGAGAATAAATTCTGGCAAGTCATATGTAAAAAGTATAATTAGAAAGGCCAAAAAAGAATTTGAAGAGCAACAAGCAACAGACACAAAAACTAACAAAAAAAAAAATGTTTAAGACCATCAGCCTGCCAAACAATCAGTGAGCCCACTGGACCATCAAGGTGCTAAAGAAGCACTGACATGGCCATTGTGGAGAAACTAAATGAATTCTTTCCACTGGTCTTCACTGAAGAAGATGTGAAAGAGATTCCTACACCACAGACATTCTTTTTAGGTGATAAAACTGAGGAACTGTCCCAGATTGAGGTGTCAATAGAGAAGATGTTGGAACAAATTGATAAATTAAATAGTAATAAGTCACCAGGACCAGATGTTGTTTACCCAAGAGTTCTGAAGGAACTCAAATATGAAACTGCAGAACTATTAACTGAGCTATGTAACCTATCACTTAAATAAAACTCTGTACCAGATGACTGGAGAATAGCTAATGTAACACCAATTTTTAAAGAAGGTCCTGGAAGTGGTCCTGGCAATTACAGGTCGATAAGCCTAACTTCAGTACTAGGCAAACTGGTTAAAACTATAGTACAGTACAGAATTATCAGACATGCAGATGAACACAATATGTTGGGGGAAGAGTCAACAGGGCTTTTGTAAAAGGAAATCATGTCTCACCAATGTACTGGAATTCTTTGAGGGGGAAACAAACATGTGGATAAGGGTGATCCAGTCAATACAATGTACTAGGACTTTCACAAAGCCTTTGACAAGGGCCCTCACCACAGGCTCTTAGGGAAACTAAGCTCTCATGGATCAGCAACTGGTTAAAAGATAGGAATCAAAGAATAGGTATAAATGGTTAGTTTTCACAGTGGAGAAAGGCAAATAGTGGCGTCCCCCCAAGGATCTGTACTGGGATTTGTGCTGTCCAACATATTCATAAATGATCTGGAAAAAGAGGTAAACAGTGAGGTGGCAAAGTTTGTAGCCAGTACACAAAGACTCAAAATAGTTAAGTCCAAAGCTGACTGCGAAGAGTTACAAAGGGATCTCACTAAACTGGGTGATTGGGCAACAAAATGGCAGATGAAATTCAATGTTGATAAGTGCAAAATAATGTACCTTGGAAAACATAATCCCGACTATACATAAAAATGATGGAGTCTAAATTATCTGTTACTACTCAGGAAAGAGACCTTGGAGTCATGGTTGATAGGTCAGATGTTTTCAGAGAACATCTGATGAATATGCAGAAGCAGTCAAAAACAGGTAGCAATGTTAGGAACCATTAGGAAAGGGATAGATAATAAGACAGTATATATCATAATTGCATTATATCAATCCATGATATGCCCACACCTTGAATACTGCCCATCTAAAAAAGATGTATTAGAATTGGAAAAAGTACAGAGCAGGGCAACAAAAATTATTAGGTATATGGAACAACTTCCATATGAGGAGAGATTAAGATGACTGGAACTGTTCATCTTAGAAAAGAGACAAATAAGAGGGGGGGAACACATCATAGAGGTCTATAAAATCATGAATGGTGTGGAGAAAGTAAATAAGGAAGTGTTATTTACTCTTTCACAAAAACCCAATGAAATTAATAGGTAACAGGTTTAAAACAAACATAAGGAAGTACTTCACGCAATGCCAGGAACGCATTACCAGGGGATGTTGAGAAGTCCAAAAATATAACTGGATTCAAAAAAGAATTAGATAAGTTCATGGAGGATAGGTCCATCGGCTATTAGCCAAGATGGCTAGGGACACAACTGGATGGATCATTTGATAATTGCCCTGTTCTGTTAATTCCTTCTGAAACATCTGGCACTGGCCCTTGTCAGAAAACGGAAACTGGTCTAGATGGACCACTGGTCTGATGCAGTATGGCCATGATTATGTTCTTTAAAAGTCTGCTGGTTTAGAAGTCTGACCCAAATGAATTAAGCCATTGCCTACCTGACTTATAACCACAAAGAATTGGAAGGGATGAGGTTTTGTTTGTTTGTTTGTTTTTGTTTTTTTAAAGAGAGAGCTGAGAAAGAGATTTCTAGCTGGGAAACACTGAAAATGGTTTCTTAGGGCATGACTTCACTAGCAACATGTGGCTGTGTAATCGTGGCACCAATGCTAGGAGAGAGCTCACCCAGTGCTATAAAAAACCCACCTCCACGAGGGGAATAGCTCCAGCACTGGAAGTGCGGCTTCCAGCACTGGTGCACTGTCTACACTGCCACTTTACAGCGCTGAAACCTGCAGTGCTCGGGGGGGGGGGGGGGGGGGGGGTTTCACACCCCTGAGTGAGAAAGTTGCAGTACTGTAAAGTGGCAGTGTAGACAAGGCTTCAGTCTATCCTCAGCATGTGAGGTAAGCTCAACCATGCAGCAAACCTGAAGCAATATCTTGGGACTTGCATCAAGTTGCCAATCCAAATTGAAATTTTAAATAGAACATAAAAAACTTCCTTGAGTGCTTCCTGACATCCAGATGGTATACAGAATTTAGCATCTAACTTAAGAGTAACATATGTAGGTGCAATATGGATCAGTAACTGGTTAAAAGATAGGAAACAAAGGGTAGGAATAAATGGTCAGTATTCAGAATGGAACGAGGTCAATAGTGGTGTCCCCCAGGGGTCTATACTGGGACCAGGACTATTCAACATATTCATAAATGATCTGGAAAAAGGGGTAAACAATAAGGTGGCAAAATTTGCAGATGATACAAAACTACTCAAGCTAGTTAATCCAAAGCAGACTGCAAAGAGTTACAAAGGGATCTCACAAAACTGGGTGACTGGGCAACAAATGGAAGATGAAAATCAATGTTGATAAATGCAAAGTAATGCACATTGGAAAACATAATCCTAACTATACATATAAAATGCTGGGGTCTAAATTAGCTGTTACTGTAACCCACACACCTCCTGGGTCTGGTGCTCTGTCCCATCTAGTGGCACCAAGACCCCTTAGAGAGAGATTAACGAGTCTGCTCTACAGCCTTAGCTAAGAGCCATGTGGCTTTTAGCTCATGCAATAGAGGCTCATGCACTGTGCTCCAGAAGCCCCCAGGTTCAATCCTGACTGCCGGCGATCGGGGTTTGTTAATGCTACAAGTGCCACTTGTAACACTGACAGACCCCGGTCATCAGCAGGCGGGATTGAACCTGGGACCTCCGAAGCTAAATGCAAACCGCAGTCTGAGGTTTTGTAAAGGATTGTGGCTGCAGCCATCATCAATTCTTTTTTTTACAATAGGTAAAGCACTGTTCCACATGTTATGCATATGCTGCTGGTAGCTGCTGCATAGAGGACAAAAGCCTCCTTCTGCTGCTAACTATGGTGTTAGTCCTGTAACTCAGATAACAGATGTCTACACGGTCATGATGAAGGTCCATGTTTCAAATACTGATGATGATGTCGGGGGTGGGGGAAGACTGTTCCAATTGTACATAATAGGATTTGGGTTTTTTATTTGTTTTAACTGGGAAATTACTTAAATAAATATCGAAGTTAAAAGAAAGTTATTTACGTTAATTAAGCACTCAAAAGTTAGGAAAAGCCAAAATTAAGATTGTCCATGTAACCTTAATTCACTTCCCTTGTGTACGTATTCTGATACAGCCATTAGTTACATGATTACATACTATTTTTTTCCACAGGGCACCTGCCTCATTCAGTGGTTAGGAGGGACAGTTCTCAGGGCATTAAGCAAGATTGTGTAGTGCATGGGCTGTTGTCTGTAGGACTCCAGCCTAAATTGCTCTAGAAGTTGGAAGGTTTGTAGAGAATGAGCCATGGAGCCAAGGCTAGTTAAGGTGAATGCCAAACAGAAAAACTAGTCTATCCTTGCATCTACCACAGATTTCCTGTGTGATGCTGGGCAAGTCACTTAAACTAAAATGTTGACAGATAGCCTCTAATTGTGTGTTCCTCGCTTTCTGGATGCCCAGTTTGAGACAGCTGGGGCATAACTCTTTAGGAAAAAGCTGAGCACGCAATTCCCATTGAAGCAAAGGGATACTTGGATATCTGGCAACTCTGGTAGTAAAGCAGTGTAGTCTGTAAGAAAGAGCACAGGACTGGGACTCAGGAGGTCCTATTTTCTAATCTTGGCTCTGCACTGGTTTACGGTGTAGCTTCAGGCATGTCACTGTCTTTATCTCAGTTTCCTCACTTTTAAAGTGGGGATAATAATGCTCTTATTTCGCAGGGGGAATTCTGAAGATTAATTAATGTTTTCTAGACTCTCAGATATTATACTGAGGAGCACCAAAAACACATGAGAAAATGAATAATTCTGTATTCAGCAAGGGTTTGGAAATGGTGCAGTAAATAAGGCACAGGGCACATACTGAATGATGAAGATAAAACGGAATATTGAACAGCTGCCTCATTCCCTGAACACTAGTGATCCTGTCCATGAGGGAGGGATCCTGTGCAAAAAAATGGTAGTTGAGCATATGATTAAAAATTGTGTCATAATCCATATATGCACCAGGGAGCACTATTAAGGCTGCATGGACAAACCACATTCAGGCATTTCCTAACTTTCAAATACTTGACTTTGCAAGCTAAATAACTTCCCCTTATATAGCTTTTTTCTGTGTAATATATATATAGACCCTCTTCCTGCTCTCAGTTCCCGTGCCAATGCAGCAAAGGAAATAACTGATTCTTTTTTTGAACTGAATTGTGTGACAGATATGGCAATTTTCTGCAATATCCTTAGGAGACCTTACCAAATTAAGTTTAAGTATACTTGGGATCCATTGTATTAAATGAATGGTTCATGTATTATTGTGGGCTGGGTCTGTATGTAACCTCCCAAGAGGAAGATGTGATAGATATGAGATTTGAGGGTTCAAAGAAGACTGTATTGAACAACGTGCGAAACAAGAACGGACTATTGGAACAAAAAGTGTTTTTTTCTGGGGAATACCTAGGGGGAGGTAAATGTAAATTTCCCACCGGTGGTTATGCAAAAACCCAGCTTTTTGAAGCTACACTCTGAGGAGTGAGCCATTGTCTGCTGATCACCTGTTACATGAGGCCAAGATTAAAGGCCCAAGCTATATGAAGGAAAGACTGAACTATTCATGGTGGTTCTGATTCTGAATCTGAGACAGTCATGAAGTTATAACCATAGGGAAAACCCAGCTGTGGGTTTTGAAGGACTGACACCTATCAGAATCTGAGACTGGAGCTGGGGTGACCTTTGGTAAGCTCTTTAGCATGTGAGTGTAGGTTATTTTACTATTTTTAATGTTTTCTCTATAATGCTTTCACCATAGAATAAATGTGCTTGCTTATAAAGAGTTGTGTGGTAACTTGTAACTGCAGGCAATTACACTGTTTATGGCCTATGGAGAGAAAGCAATGTGCAGATGCTGGCCTATTTAGGCAGTCTGGCTTGCTGAGGATATCACAGGGTAGGCAGGAAACTGGGCCACCTAGAAAAACCCAGGCCAGCTGGGAGAGAGATGCAGGTTTCTGTTCAAGAAAGGTGATGGCTAAGGAGCCAGGAGTGAGCGCCCTGGAGGGAGCACAGAGAGGGAATACAAGTGCAATTGTCCTAGACTGTGACAAAGTGTTCTAAAATGTCCTCAGACCTAGGCTTTGGATCTAAGACTTTGGAAGAGATAGGGAATGGACCTACAGGTGGAGCCAATCTATAGATGTTCCCAGCCCTGTTCTCCTTCTTCCATAAAATAAAAAAGTGGCACAGTTCCAGCCATTCTCCTCAAGCTCAGAAAACACATATTCTGCAAAGTTCATGAGCAAAACAGGGGACAGGTGTGAGGCTGTTTCTGTTCTTCATAGCTCAGATCCAATATTCACCCTCATATCTGTCTCTGGTTATGAGAAAACATTCAGTTTAAATGGGAAATTAAAAGAGTAGATTCCACAATCCCTTGTTGCTCCTCTTTATGAGCATATGCTACCCTGGTACACAGAGTTTATCAAAGCCTAAGTGGAAAATGTGTTGTGGGAGCCCCTCGTTAAAGTAATGGCAACACATTACTGGCTTGCTCAAAACTAATGATATTCAAAGCAATATTACTATTCTTATTCAATTATAATCAATAGTTATTTATCATTTATATTGCAGTAGTACCTAAGGGCCCAATTCAGAATGGGGGTCCCATTGGATTGGGTGCCTTACTTGTGTCTAATATTCCTTCTGTATTATTCTCAAGAGACCCTGTACACAAAGGAATTTCCTGTTGTACAAATCTACCCACTGGAAATCACTGGAATCCTCCTTTCTAACATCCTTGTCTGAGAATGGACTAAGGCACATTAAACTGAAGCCAAGAATATGCCTGCTCTGGCTATATACTTATTCAAAGTCAAGGACATTTTAAAGAGCAGCTCTAAGCTAGTGTAGGGATGCCAGGCTATGATATTTTGTAAAATATGTATATGAAGTAAACACAAAAAATCCAACATGTAAATAATCTTAAATCCGAGACATAAGCCTTTACACAATATCCCTAAGTGATGTTACATACTCTGGGTGATTCTTTACAAACAGATTACAATGCTGCTATGTTCAAAATGTGTATTATCCATCCTCACAGATCAATCATTTCAGCAATTACAAATCAACATCTCTTCATCAACTACCCTCTCCCGCAGCCCTTTATAGCTGAGTATTCTTTACTATTGAAGCAAATGGGATTACTTATATGAGTAAGAGTTGGGCCCCAACCAACTGACATCCAGGGTTCCTCAAGGATCTAAGAAAACCTTTTATTTACTAAGAATGGTGTCTGATACAGCCCCCAGAGGAAGCAGAGGTTCCTGACTGACTGGTGAAGAGGCTGTTTTTCTTTAAGCGGAGAATGACTAATAAAATACTGGCTCAGCAATGACTGCTAATTATACATTTTCTAAAATAAAATAAATATATAACATAGAATGCATTTCTTACTATTAGAGATAGCTATTGAAATTGCATCTCATCTTGTCTAGGATATAGATGTTGTCATCTATACCATGCAAAAGATCATAGTCGCAACATTGCAAAATACCAACTTCACAGAATACTGTATAGTAAATATCCAAATCACATCAGTTATGCCCACACATACTTTTTTGATTCAGAAAAGGGAGGTCAAGTTTTAAAAACCACATGCTCTCTCTCTATTTTTATCTATGTTTTTCTTAAATAACCGTAAACACAGTTTGCACTGAAAACATTTTGTTTTACTTTTGCAACTGGACCTTTACACACTTGGTACCTGATAAGATTGCATGGAAGCATGTGGACTTTCACGGAACGAACACACACAGAGTATTTCCCAGGTCTTTGAACTAAAACTACTGTGAGAGCTTTGTGAAAGTTAATTTATGTCTGTAAAATTCTAATATCTTTGAATGAAAGTTACTTTGAGCCCAACTCTGGGAAATACTTAGCACCAATGCAAGCCATTAATATAAGTACAAATTGATAGTCCTCATTTAAATAAATTGATGCTTAGCATTATTTAAAACAACCTTCTGAAAAATAACAATACCACATGCTTAGAAGAAAGTGATACGCATATTTCTCACACAGAACTATCACAACCATCTCAAAATACAAAAAAGTCTATATCAGTGGACACTAACTGGTCAATCGCACTTGCCTGGTCGATCCTAGAGGATCTCCCAGTCTATTGCGATTTCTGGTGTTGCAGTGTGGCTGCCGCTAAGGCAGGCTCCCTGCCTATCCCGGCGCCACGCCACTCCCGGAAGTGGCCAGCGCGGCACTGCGGCCCTGGGGGCAGGGGTTTCCCTCCATGCGCTGCTCCAGCCTGCAAGCACTGCCCCCGCAGCTCCCATTGGCCAGGAGAGCTGCGAAGGCGGTGCTTGCAGAGCAGGGCAGCGCGCGGAGCCAGGTGCCCGTTCCCCCCCCGGGAGCAGTGTGGGGCTGGGGTAGGCAGGGAGGCTGCCTTGGCCTCGCTGAGCCTGCCGCTGACCGGGAGCCACAGGAGGTAAGTGTTGCCAGGCGGGAGGCTGCACCCCAACCCTCATCCCTGAGCCCCCTCCTGGAGCCAGCATCCCAAACCCCCTCCTGCACTCCAACCCCCAGCCCTGAGTCCCCTCCCAGATCCAGCACCCTGTACCCCCTCCTGCATCCCAACACTCTGCCCCAGCCTGCACCCAAACTCCCTCCTAGAGCTTGCATCCCTCACCCCCTCTTACACCCCAACCCCCTACCCCAGTCCAGTGAAAGTGAATGAGGGTGGAGGAAAGTGAGCGGGGGGGGGGGATGGAGTGAGCAGGGTGGGGCTTTGGGGAAGGGGTGGGGCCTCGGGGAAGGGGTGGGGAAGATCCTGGGTTGCCCTTAGATTCAAAAAGTGATCTTGGGCATAAAAAGGTTGGAGACCACTGGTCTACATAGTTTAAGAAAATTAATTTCTATCTTATTAAAAATCTTATAAATAGGGTTCAAATAATGTTTCTTCCATTTTAGAACACATATTGCTTAAGGAATTTTGTCTGGGCCAACATCTAAAAAAATCAGTGTTTTAAATTAAAACAATGACTCTACCCTGTAAATGATGCTAATGTGAATTGCTATAATAATAAACACAAAACATAATTATGTACGATTTGTATGTCATACACTGTATATTTACCTGGGATCTCTTAGGATCTTTTATGAACTCTGGACAAGCCCACTAAAAGGTTTTAAACAATTAAATTTCAGTTTAACCTATGTGGAGATCATTGTCATTTTGTATTAGTCGTTCCCTGAGTTTATCTGATCCTTTTACTCAGCCACTAAACTGACTCTATTCACTCAGGTAGATGATGTCACCTCCAGAGGCATGTTCCTTAGTGCCCATGTGTGGGATAGACATACCCGTGCAGTAAGTATTAAGAGGCTGCTGAAGTCCCATCTTTCTTTCTATTTGATCCGATCAGCACATTAGAGATTTAGCTTTACAGGTTAATTGTGTTACAGCTTTAAAGAAAAACAAAACACCTGTATATTCTAAATGTGAGTTGGGGTCATAAGTCTAGTCATTTTGAGTGATCTTGAGTTGCCAGTTCAAAGGAGTACCTGATGTCCTCATTGACATGTAAAAATGTAACCCTAGTTTTGAATTTCAAAATAACTTATGAAAGCATGACCTTTAATAATTATTTATTATTGTAATAATACTTTAACATTTAACTTGGTTTCATAAAAAAACAAAACAAACCATCACAACAAACAGGCCTTGATTCGGCAAATCACTTAAGCATATGCTTAACTTTAAGCAGGGAAGTAGTCCCACTGAAATGTGTGCTCACCTTTAAGCATGTGTTTAAATGCTTTGCTCAAAAAGGAAGAGGATTACTTGCATGCTTAAAGTTAAGCACATGCTTAAGTCTTTGCTGATTTGTGCTTTCTTACCATGCCTAATGTAAATGCCTGTTTACATTAATCATTTACATAATGATATTAGTTTTAAATTAGTCTAAAATCAGTACATTCAGCAAGTACTAAGAAAATGACACTCTAAAGCTAGATTTGTAAATGCAACCATCTTTGCTATTTGTGGGAAGTAGCCAGCCACTGGTAACAAACCGAAATAAGCTATCCCAAGATACGAGTTTTTATAGCGGTATAACTTCATCCACACTAGACACTGCACCAATTTCACCCTATCTTACTAAACCAATATAGTTAAATTGGTACAAAAACTGAATGTAGTAGAAAAAGCCCTAATTAATGGTGACAATTAATTAGTTTCATAGCCAACCTCAGCAATCTCTCTCACATTCTGGAATTAGCTAATTTCCATTTGAAAGATTCGTCTCCCTTCCAAAAATCAAAAAATCAAAGTTAAATTAATGAAAACTGCAGTGGTTTCATCTGTGTATAACAGTGGACCAGGATTAGACCACCTAGCTCATATTAATTTGCAACCTAAAGGTGGGTTTGATGGAACCAAGTGGCTAAAGGTGATGCACTTACTCACTAAACCACTTAAAAAGCTCCTAATCCCCTATTTTACTCCAAATTAGGTTAAATCTGCATTTGTAATACTCCTATTTGGATGTCTGATGTAGCTTCCAACAAATTTTATAAATTGTTAAGACTTCTCTTCCTAGTCCTCCTCTCTGAAAACAAAATGAACTTGGTTCCTATGGATATCAGCATTAACACTGTCCCTTGGGTAACAACAAGTTTATTTAATTCTCTATATCTGTACCCAATGCAGAAAGCAGCAGTTCACCTCCTCAGCAACACAGGTTACACAGAGCACATCACCCCGAATGCTGCTCGCTCTTCTGGCTCCCTATTGAACATACACAGCCCAGTTCGAGATCTTGGGCCCAGATCCTCGAAGATATTTAGGTGCCTAACTCCCATTCATTTAAATGAGAGTTGGGTGCCTAAATACCTTGGAGGATCTGGGCCTTAGCCTTATTCTCAAAATCATCAGTGATCTTACCCAGAATATATAACAAGCTGCATTCCTTCCCTTAGATGTCGACCACTCGTGACAGTAATGCTCATCAGGAACAAAGAAGGCTCAAGAATGAGGCTTGTGTGCTCAGACACAGGGTTTTCTCAGTACTTGCTTTCTCAGAAAAACAACACTTAGCCTGTTGGCATTTACATAAGGATAAACAATAAATGGTGTAGCTACTCCTGCAAGGATTGTTACCTTGTTGTGGTGGAGGGGCTTGTGTGTTCCAACAAATCCCATGCCTATGTCGTCTGGAACCTAGTGCTCCTGGTAGGGCCACCCTAGGTGAACAGGTCTGTGGGGAGGTTCCAGACTAAAAACTATCCAACTCAAGACCCTCATGAAAGCCCAAAAATGACCACGCAAACCTCGCCTGGATTAGGTATACCGGTACCTACCCTTGGAGATAGGCCTGGGGGTGGTGTCAGGCGAGTGTCTGATGGTTGAGCCACCCACGTAACCCGGCCGGGCCCATCCTGAAAAGGTGATGTGGACCCATCTCGTGGGCTCACCCCCTGCGAGGCAAAGGGTGAGGGTTGGGTGCGATGCCAGAATGGCAGCAAGAGGGATAGACCACGATGGACTGGCCCTCCACAATGGAAACTGGCTCTAGGGATGTGGAACATCACTTCACTGGCGAGGAAGGAGCCAGAGTTGATGGAAGAGGTAGAAAGATACTGACTATATATAATCAGCCACTCCTGCACACATAGCATTGGCTCTGGAAACAAACTTCTCGGTCGAGGTGGGGTCTCTTTCCTATTCAGGAGTGGCCCCACATGAGAGGCCCCAGGCATAAATAGGGAGACAAAGAGAACTGACTAGTAGTTGAATCTTTTGGAGAATACCATTGCAAAGGGGTTTGTTAAATGCAATGCTCGGTGGCCTTACATGCTATAATAAGTGCACCTATAAACTGAATTCGGCAAGGTTGGAGAGGAAGTACATGGAGCATCAGAAAAAATGTGAAGATGCCAGGACATATGCAGGGTGTGGGCAAGACTTGGCTTATACTAGGTCCAATGGCATGAGTTTTGAGAAGAACACTGCTTCTTCTGCAGTAAGCTGGAAGTCTCGATGCATCCATTAAGCAGTTTCAACATGTGAGACAGGTGAAAAACTGTATGAAGCAATCACTCTTAGCGAGAACTCTGAAACACCAAGGAAAGAAATGAGATATCTAGTATAAGTAATAAAGTGTCCACCTAATCCTTCTCCCTCAGTTGCTGTGTCAAGAGGTAGATCTTTTCAACATGCAAATCCGCAGAGGAGCAAGGAATTGAAACTACTGCATAAAGTTTTAAAATGAGATATATGGCCCTTTCTGTTCAGCTACTCTGAAGTCTTTAGGGCCTTGTGTATCTGCCAGATTACAATTTGTCTGTGGCTAGGAGGCCACTATTCTGTGCAGAAAAACCAAAAACGGTCAGAACTATATTGCGTTTCACACACTAACAATTGTTTTTGGAGGAATGTAGCTCAATGATGTCGATCTTTTCAAATAAATTTCACCAAGAATTAGAATAAAAAATGCACTGACAATTAGTGAAGTACAGATTTTGACTTTGGTACTTCTATGGGGCTTGTTAAAGGGATGCTATCAACTTTAAATCCAATCAATTTAAGAAAAAATGATTTAAAACAGTTTCAGGTATTGGACCTATCTTTGAGCCGATCTGCCAATTTTTGCGATTTTTACAATAATATTTTCCCATTTTTATTAAAAAATATTTGTTCTTTTCTGTTGCAAACCCCATGACTCCTCTTTCCCTTTGTTGCAAGTAAAACTTTAAAGATTACGAATTAAGTCAGACAAGATATAATCAATCAATTTAAACTAAACTGGATGCACAGATAGGCTACTAGGGCTATGTTCTGAGTTAGGCTCTGAATAGAATATGCCAGAAATTTTTTATTAATAATAATTATTCTTATAGCAGCATCAACCTCTATTGTTAAGCTGTCATAACTCTTTTCACTCTAACCTGCTTTCAATTGATCACTACTTTCACCTTCCTGCTGAAATCTCCCATGTTTGGTTTGTGCCTGAATATGATTTTTAAAGAAAGTTTGAAAATCAACATATCAGCCATAGCCGAGTAGGAGGAGAGTGACCTGAAAAAGATATCATAATGAAAAAAATTATGCATCCTTGTTCTGGACAGCTCTACAGCCAGAGTGGATGGGGTTTCAGAGCTTGTATTTGGCAAGAAAATACCTCATACTGAGGAGAAATGCTTTTGCTTGTTCCAGAGAAAACTGGCTTTGATTTGACAGAATGATGAGCCTTGGGAAAGAATATACTGAATACTGAACATGCACAGTACATTCTTTTCACTACACTCTTAAAAAGCATGATTCAAAGTCTGCTAGAGTCAAAGGGAGTCTTTCCATTGACTTCACTGGGCTTTGGATCAGGCCTAAACTGTGTAGTTAAAGAGCAATTTGCTGCATATGCATATGTGGCTAAATCAGCTGCATACTGATAAACACCGTGAAGTTTATTGCTGTGAAATGGCAGGGATACTGAAGCCTGGGGAAAGAAGTCCCCCAGGGATCTTTGTAAGAGGTTGAGGGAGAATTCCTGCCACCTTGTGAGATGCAAAGGCACAAGGGCTCCACAAGAGATCAATCTATACACAGAGCTACATTTTAAGTATTCTCATCTATATTAAAATAGATTTATTTCAAGATCTCATCAAGCATCGGCCCAGCGCGGAATAAATACTGTGACGTTGTGCAGTCTATATGGTTTTATAAAAACATGATAATAAGTGAATATAATGTAACTGGAATATGCTTCATGCAAAAGGTCTCTTGTAAGGTATCATTACAAAGCTTATAATCTACTGAGTGTGATCATCCTATTTGTATAAATGTACCACTCTTGTATCTAAAACTAGAAATATAAAATATAACTCTGAGGGCCTATTGTAATTATGCAAAGTGCGGGCCATTAATGGCGGTTTGGAATCTTGATGACTCCCATTAACCAGGACCATTGTCTGCAAATGGCTGTGTTTTATCTGTGAGTCTTCCTGTATATGTGTGTGCTGGCAAGTGGGTAATGAAGTCTTGCAGTGACATGTGATCATGTCACCTGAACTGGAATCCATCTTTAACCTGGTGCTTTTCCAGTGGGGGGGGGGAGAACCCAGAGGGACAAAGGGTTCCCGCCTTATGCAAAAGATATATACAGGGGTGGAAGAGAACAGAGAGAGAGGAGCCATCGTGACGAATCCCATAGCTGGAAGGTGTCTAGTCTGAGAAAAAACTTACTGAAGCATCTCTGAGGATGAGATTATCTGTATTCAGTTTGATTAGGCATAGATTTGTGCATTTTATTTTATTTTGCTTGGTGACTTACTTTGTTCTGTCTGTTACTACTTGAAACCACTTAAATCCTACTTTCTGTATTTAATAAAATCACTTTTTACTTATCAATTAACGCAGAGTATGTATTAATACCTGGAGGAGCAAACAACTGTGCATATCTCTCTATCAGTGTTATAGAGGGCGAACAATTTATGAGTATATAAGCTTTATACAGGGTAAAATGGATTTATTTGGGTTTAGACTCCATTGGGAGTTGGGCATCTGAGTGCTAAAGACAAGCACACTGCTGCGAGCTGTTTTCAGGTAAACCTGCAGCTTTGGGACAAGTAATTCAGACCCTGGGTCTGTGTTGGAGCAGACGGGAGTGTCTGGCTCAGCAAGACAGGGTGCTGGAGTCCTGGGCTGGCAGGGAAAATAGGAACAGGGGTAGTCTTGGCACATCGGTTGGCAGCTCCCAAGGGGGTTTCTGTGATCCAACCTGTCACAAATACCTACTAAGTTTCTTTTTTTAAGTCTTTCTTTGCTGCCTTTAAAAAGCAAGACACCTTAGCGATTTCAGCCAAGAGTGATACACTAAATTTTAATTCGAAAGGGGTTTAGTTTCCAAATTTATAATCCCCTGAATGTAGAGGTTCCAACAGAATTGCTGACAAACCTCAAACAGGGCCGCCCGGGAGGGGTGGGGGGGCAACTGGGGCAATTTGCCCCAGGCCCCGCAGGGGCCCTGCGAACCCTGGATGAGAATCCCTTTTCTGGCTAGAGGCGCCTTTTTACTTACCCGACGGCGGTCCAGGTATTCGGCGGCGGGGGGGCCCTTCAGTCGCTCTGGGTCTTCGGCGGCATTTCGGCGTCGGGTCCTTCAGTGCTGCCGAAGACGCGGAGTGACCGAAGGACCCACCACTGCAGACTCGGAGCGCCACCCGGTGAGTATGTCCGCTCCCCCGCTATGCCCCAGGCCACCTGAATCCTCTGGACGGCCCTGACCTCAAAATATAGTGACACTATAATATTTTGAACCCCTAACATCACCACTGCTTAGAAGAAATGCTATGCTATAAACTTCTTAGGATTTTTTGAAATCACTACATATCAACTATGTGACCATTCTGCCTCACTTGATCACTCATTAGAAATGGTTTTATTCTACACTATAAATCCACCGTCCAGATGCCTGCAATACGGCTGTAACAAATCATTGTAGACCAACTGTAAGTGCAATGCCCTGTGTTAAGGGATGAAGCGTGGAACTGAGAACTGTGTCAGGTGCCAAGAAAAAGCTGCCTGCTTGATGCCAATCACTTTACCTGTCACTCTCTGAAATGAACTACTGCTTAAAGGAAATTAAGGTTTACATGATGTTAATGCTCTTGCTTGTTTTCTGGAAGACAAATATAGCATAACTCCTTTTGGTGTTACTCTATTTCTCTTTATAACCTGACGAATAAGTTTGTCATAGGATATGATGCTCATCACTCATGATATCCAAGCCAAGAACTAAACTTCTCTCTAAGGCCTTGTCTACACTGGCAAGTTTCTGCACAGTAAAGCAGCTTTCTGCGTTGTAATTCCTGAAGTGTACACACTGCCAAGCCATGTAACTGCACAGAAACTGTGCAGTTGCAGCGCTGTAAAAAAAACACCTTGACGAGAGGCATACAGCTTTCTGCGCCAGGGTTACAGTGCCGCGGTGCCAGTGTAGACATCCTGGTTGATTACAGCGCTGCAATTGGCCTCCGGGAGGTGTCCCATAATGCCTGTTCTTGCCTCTCTGGTCATCGGTTTGAACTCTACTGCCTTGATCTCAGGTGACCAACCATGAACTCCACCCCTTAAATCCTTGGGAATTTTGAAAGTCCCCTTCCTGTTTGCTCGGTGACACGTGCAGTGATCTCAGGGTATCTTTCCAGGTGACCATGCTTGCTCCAATCACCAGGCGATCCCCCACTTGGAGCAATGCCGAGCTGCTGGACCTCATCAGCATTTGGGGAGAGGAGGCTGTCCAGTCCCAGTTGTGCTCCAGCTGTAGGAATTATGATACCTACAGACAGATTTCATGATGCATGACAGAAAGCGGCCATGACCGGGACACACTGCAGTGCAGGGTCAAAGTGAAGGAGCTGCGGAACACCTACCACAAGGTGCGGGAGGCAAACCGCCACTCCAGTGCTGCGCTCACAAACTGCTGGTTCTACAGAGAGCTGGACGCGATACTCAGTGGCTACCCCACCTCCACTGCAAAGGTCACTGTGAATACTTCAGTGGCTTGCATGCCAGTTGAGAGTGGACCAAGTCATGAGGAGAAAATCTTGGACGAGGATGTGGAGGGGGAGGGGGACCCAGAGGCAGATGACGACTTGGAGGACAGAAATGCATGCAGCCAGGGGCTCTTCTCTACCCCAGTCACAGCAGTCGGAGGCTAGCCAGTCACAGCAGTTGGATCTTGGCGAAGCGCAGACAGGAGAGGAGGCCCCAAGTAAGTGGATTTGATTTTGGGAATCGCTGAAGCGAGTTGTTGGGGGCAGGAGGGTTGCAGAAAGCAGGCTTGTGTCTGCATGATACGCGTACCACCACATTCCTAGTCTGAGCGGCGGAACAGGGTATTGACTGACTCCCTCAGTTCACAGGACTCTGCCTCAGAGATCTCCAGGAAACTCTCGTAGAGATACTGAGGAATCTGCTGCCGCAGGTTCTTTGGCAGAGCTGCTTTGTTTCTTGCCCCATTAATGGTAACTTTCCCGCATCACTGTGCCATCACGGGGGTGGGGGGGGGAGGGAGGAGGGAAGGAAGGGGACCATTGCTGCACACAGGTGAGCCGCATAAGGGCCAGGGCAGAAGCCGCAGTCTTGGAGAAGACCCTCCCTTGATTCCCTGCTCACCCTCAGCAGCGAAATATCTTCATAATGAACACAGCCTATGGAAAATGTGGGGGCAGGAATGATTCAGACCCCCCCTTACAGCGCTGGCTCTCCCCAAGAGCCACGTGCCCAGTTTACAGTAGGGTCCGGGAACACTGATTTCCCCTGCCCCTGCAGTTACTCACCATTTGGGGAGGTCTTGTGGCTCATGTGTGCTTGCCTGGGGTCAACCAGTTAATGACCAGTATGTGAACAGTGGCTGTGTTTTAAATCACTGAATCAGTGGTCTGTGTGTTGAAAACAATACTGCTTCTGTAAAATGTTGCATTTTGGCTTCAGAGAGATGCCCTTGGGAGCTCAGCCTCCCTCTTTGTTATCGCCGGCTGAACAGCTGCACAGAATTAGAAAGCGGCACGAAGAACTAAAGAGGACTTTCTGCGTGAGGTTATGATGCACTCCGCGGCCAAAAAACAGGAAACGAAGGAGTGGTGGGATAGCGAGAAGAGGGACCGAAAAAGGAGAACACAGCATGCCAGAATGAAGCCATGGAGTGGCTCTTAAATGTTATGGAGCGCCAAGCGGACATGCTCCAGGCGATACTAGCACTGCAAACCAAGCAGCTCCGCGCCCGCCCTCCCTTACAGCCACTGTCGCAAAACTCTTTCCCATGTGCCCCCCAGACACCGCCAACACACTCTTATCAACCTCCTGGCTCCAGTCTGTACCTGTGGCATTCCAATCCTCCCTCGTCATAGTCCAGCACAGTGAACTCCCAGTACCCACTGTACTCAACACCCGTCCCTCTGCAGTTTAGCCAGAAGGTTGGCTATGATCCCTGGACATACACAAATCTTTAACCGTCCCAGGACCCCACCTCCTCCTGGGAACTTCCCTTTCCCCATCCCTCTCAGTGCTGATGTGGTTTTTTTGTTTGTCTCACTCCTCCGGTTGTTTTTTGTTTTGTTTTTTTTTAATAAAACCATTGTGTTGGTTTGAAAGCAATTTTTACTCTATTAATTGAAAGCAAACAGAGCCCTGCAAAGCAACAGACAGTTATCTTAAAGCTTCATATTGCATCGTCTACACCAATTACAGTCACCTCCTAGCATTACAAGCACTGCACTCCTGAGCATAACAACAAATATTAGTGGCTTTCAGCTTCAAATTGCTGCCTCAAGGCATCCCTGATCCTTATTGCCCCACACTGCACTCCTCTAATAGCCCTGGTCTCTGGCTGTTCAAATTCAGCCTCCAGGTGCTGAGCCTCAGTGGCCCAGCTCTGAGTGAAGCTTTCATCCTTCCCTTCACAAATATTATGGAGAGTACAGCACGTGGCTATAAGCATAGGAATATTGTCATTGGCCAGATCCACCTTCCCATACAGCAGCAGCAGCGGGCTTTTAAATGGCCAAAAGCACACTCAACAGTCATTCGGCACTTGCTCAGCCTGTTGTTGAACTGCTCCTTGCTGCTGTCAAGGTTCCCCGTGTATGGCTTCATAAGCCATGGCCTTAAGGGGTAGGCGGGGTCTCCCAGGATCACAATGGGCATTTCAACTTCCCCTACAATGATCTTCTGGTCTGGGAACAAAGTCTCTGCTTGCAGCTTCCTGAACAGACCAGTGTTCTGAAAGATGCGTGCGTCATGCACCTTTCCTGACCAGCCTGCATTAAGGTCTGTGAAACGCCCACAGTGACCCACAAGTGCCTGGAGAACCATAGAGAAGTACCCCTTCCAATTAATGTACTCAGTGGCTAGGTGGTCTGGTGCCAGAATTGGAATATGTGTGCCATCTATTGCCCCTCCGCAGATAGGGAAGCCCATTTGTGCAAAGCCATCCACAGTGTCACGCATGTTGCCCAGAGTCACAGTCTTTCGGAGCAGGATGCGATTAATGGCCCTGCACACTTCAATCAATATGAGTCTAACGGTCGATTTTCCCACTCCAAACTGGTTAGCAACTGATCGGTAGCAGTCTGGAGTAGCCAGCTTCCACAGTGCAATCAACACATGCTTCTCCAATGGCAGGGCAGCTCTTATTCTTGTGTCCTTACGCCCCAGGGCTGGGGCAAGCTCATCACACAGTCCCATGAATGTGGCTTTCCGCCTCTGAAAGTTCTGCAGCCACTGCTTGTCATCCCAGACATGCATGACGATGTGATCCCACCACTCAGTGCTTGTTTCCCAAACCCAAAAGCGGCATTCCACTGTGGTCAGCACCTCCGTGAATGCCACAAGCAATCTCGTGTCATAGCTAGTATGCTTTTGTAGTTTAAGGAATAACTCGACTGCCACTCGTGACGTGTTAGTCAGAGTGAGCAGCATACTGGTCAACAGTGCGGGATCCATTCCTGCAGACCGAAGAGGCAGAGCACGCAGTACATGAACTGTTGAAAGATGGCGCCAAATGCAGGGATTTTGGGGATGCGAAGCAATGCATCATGGGACATTGGGACAGGACCCAGGATGCCCCGCAACCCCCTCCGCCTTCCCACAACTCTTAGCAGCAGTTGAGGAAGAGATGCTCTGTGGAACAGCTGCCCAGAGTGCACTGCTCTGAATAACGCTGCAAGTGCCGCAAGTGTGAACACACTATTGAGCAGGCAGCTGACAGTGTAAACACACAACAGCGGTTTCCTTTCAGCGCTCTCTGAGCAGCAGTGTAATTCTGCCAGTGTAGACATACCCTAAGTGATGTATTCCTCCTGAAGAGAGAACTCTAGAAAGGTGGTGTCCATTCTGAACTTTCAGGAATAACTCCATTTTATATCCGTGGGTACTTCTGTCTATCATAATCTCATACCTTTTCCTGTCTTGAGCCTCCTTATAGCATATCATATTCTATCTTCTCCACCCCTAAACCTGTCAGGCAGCCAAAAAAATTGCTCTGAGAAGCAAAGAAGTAATTGGGATATTCTTTCAAGGGAAATATTGTTATATTTTCCCTGGTACATTAATGAAATTGACTTTGTAAATGAGAACATCTTAAAATAACACATTCAAAATAAGAGGTGAACCTACAAATCTTTTATTACTGTAAAAACATTTGGATCCAACAGGGTATAAATCAGCAAGTATTTGCAATCTGGATCTCAGTATAGAAAACAAGCTGGCAAGCCCAGGAGCAGTTTTCTTACAATTAACTTAATTGTGGAATGGCCCTGCCATACTAAAAACAGTAAGATGAATATGTTGTAATCATTTTATAATGTTATAATGTATTAGTATTTGTTTCTGCAATAGCTTGTAATACTATCCAGACCCCGATAGAAAAAGATTTCTTTTTTGCACATTACAATAGTGAGGAAAATGTGCTACTTTCTTTTTACCAATATATTAAGCTTAGTAATATTCAGGCACTATAATTAAGATATACCTTAACAGGCTATCAGTCAAGACAACATCAATAGTCTGATCAGGACATATACCTGTGAAGTTCAGCACACAACTGTTGGTGCCATAAGCAGACACTGTACAAATTTTAGCATAATCTGAATTAGTAATTACCATTAAAAATGCAATGTAACAGAAACCATAGACTTCAGTTACATAATACAGATACATAACATGGGCACAAAGTCAATTAATACAGATTAAAAGATAAGATGATCCAAGATACTGTATTAAATTCAGACTATTTGATTTCATTGACACAGATTGGCATACATTTGGTGTTGCAAATGTGTCCAGATCCTCACCTGCAGAACATCCATGAAAATAATTCCTGCCAAGATCTGCAGTAATCTCTGGAAGATGTGTGGGTTTAAGTCTAGTTAGGAACTCTATATGTAACACCAACAGACCCCGGTCATCAGTGGGCGGGATCGAACCTGGGATCTCTGAAGCATAGCGTTTGAGCCTCTGTTGCCAGAGCTAAAAGCCACATGGCTCTTACCAGGAGTGCCGGAACAGTGGGGGAGGAGGCCATGGCCCCTCCACTTTTACCAGCTGTAAGGGCAATGTGGGGGAGGAGGTGGAGATGAAGAGGTGGCACACGGGGTGGAGGCTTGAGGGGAAGGGTCGGCACAAGGGTGGGGACTCTGGGGGACACGCTTCAGGCACCTGTGGCCCCCCGCACTTTTAGGGTGCTTCCACTGCTCTTGGCTCTTACCTAAGGCTGTAGTAAACTCATCAATCTCTAGGTGAGCTAGTTACCACTAGAGGAGGGCAGAGCACCACACCAAGCAGGTCTGAGTTACATATACACTAAGCACACCTCCTAAATATACCCTGCAATGCCACTCTGCAGTTCCAGATAACCTGTGGGATGTGCATTCAGTGGGTTCTGTGGGAGTCTGGAACAGCTCCAACAGCAGTATCCTACTTGGCTCTCCATTTCCCCTTGTATGCATATGCAGAAGAACTGGCCTAAATTTGCCTCATGAATTTTAAGTTGAGAGGCAGGAATGATACCAATACAATTTGATACGAAATAAACAAGGTCCATCAAGAATGTTTATATTACAGGTTAAGACAAAGACCGCAGAAGCATGCTGCCATGGTAAAGACTGCTGTAGGTATTACAACCTGTCATTGTAAATAATTATACTGATGCCTACTAATGATGATATAACTTAAAGTCTGCCAGCATTTCCATTACAGTGGCTACTTTCAGGGGAACACACCATGGCTATAACATATTCCCTGGGCGTATTCATATAAGGTCTGAACCACAGAGTGAGCTTTAAAGTATTATCACATGATTTGAGTCCTAGCTACCTAAAAAACCGACTCTCTCCACATGTACTATTGTGACAGCTCAGCTCAACTGATGCTTTTATATTTATTAATAACCCCCGGATTTTGAGGCTGATGGCAGTGCATTTTCAGTATTTGTATTGTCTTTAATGATAAATACATACCCCAGAGATAAAATAAATATTAACGCTATATTGAAAAAAAGGCCAACTTTATGTTGTATAGATTTAAATAAAATGCTTGTTTTACATGCATAAAGATTTTAGCCCATTAGACTATATTGTGAACTAATCTATTTAAGAATCACGTTAGCAAAATTCATTCTGTAATGTTCAACTTCTCCTTTAATAAAGTTCACCCTAATTCTAGGTTACCTAGACCTCCTCAGGGGAAAGTTACACACTTACGGGAATGGGTTTAGAATTATCCCATGTTTTTCCATGACTACTGCCAAGACAATATTTTGATACAACGCAAACTGGAAGCACTGAACACAAGTCAACATAAAGAGCACCATAGTTATTCGAACCATCAAGAGTCAAATTCTGCCCTCATCTACATACATGCAACTGCAACTCAGATTGAAGTCCATGGTAATTCGGACTTCACACTGCACACCCAAAGATTGACTCTGGTCCTAGGTGAATATGTTTTTGTAGAAGGATTGCTTTAATACAGCCACAAAAACACAATGGGAAATTAAAGTCCATTAAGTTTTAACTGAAAACTTTAAAAGCAAAAATATGGATAATGTAGAAATAAAGCTGAAATATCATCTTTAACTCATATTAATCATAGCTATTGCAGAAGTTTCATAACAGTAGGTGATCATACATATAATATGTGCTATACAATTTAAACATGAGAGAATAATTCTAAGAACTTGCTAAATATGTACAATTCCACAACAAATGGTATGTATGCAAATATTCCTTGTTGTGCCTGTTTGTTCTGGTCTTGTCTGCAGTTATCTATCTGAAATTTATGAGCGTTATGTTCTCTGAAATGGAAACCAGATTCTTGCATATTTCTCTGTAATGCCTGAATATTACAAGAGCAAACCAAACAAATACAGCAGGTAAAAGCAAATTGTGCCCAAAGGTACCCAGAAACCAAAATAGCCTGGACAGTGAGAAAAGTGAATGATGAGAATGTTCAAAATACAAGTAAAAACAACGAGGAGTCCTTGTGGCACCTTAGAGACTAACAAATATATTTATTTATTTAGTCTCTAAGGTGCCACAAGGACTCCTCATTGTTTTTGCTGATACTGACTAACACGGCTACCACTCTGAAACCTGTCAAAAAATACAAGTGTGTGTCTATTTCAAGTCAACAAATAGAGAAAAGGGTGCATCTACAACAGGGGTAGGCAACCTATGGCACGCGTTCCAAAGGCGGCACGCGAGCTGATTTTCAGTAGCACTCACACTGCCTGGGTCCTGGCCATCGGTCCAGAGGGCTCTGCATTTTAATTTAATTTTAAATGAAGCTTCTTAAACATTTTAAAAACCTTATTTACTTTACATACAACAATAGTTTAGTTATATATTATAGACTTATAGAAAGAGACCTTCTAAAAACATTAAAATGTATTACTGGCACGCAAAACCTTGAATTAGAGTGAATAAATGAAGACTTGGCACACCACTTCCGAAAGGTTGCCAACCCCTGATCTACAAACTCACTCAGGCTGCCCACATTACAAATCTGAAGTCAGCCAGTTAAACCATGAAGTGCAAGCAGCAAAAAGCAACATATGCAGGTCTGTGTATGACGCTCCTAATTATTGCCATTAAAACAGCAACAAGACTACTACATTAACCACCATTATCTGTGCACATTTTTGGTAGCTCAGATTGTCAGTTAAATAAGATGCTTTTGTCCTCCAAATGCCTTCTACATTTCACATTTTCTGTTGGGGTGGAGATGATAAACTGTATTAATTCCTTTAAACTTATTCTATCTAGTGAAAGCTGGGGAAATGTGTCTCTTTCTACCTCACATGATTTCTTTCCAGGAAGGCTGGTTTGATAATACTGTCTTGGACTCATCTTCAAGTCCCTTTCCCTAGGCCTCCCAACTAAATTCATTCAAAGATCACAACCAATTCAAAGTGAAATTTCTAGGCTCATGTACAAGGCACGTTTGAATGACATATTATTCTTATCTTGCAGTCTTTGCAGTGACTATCAGCTGTTCATCATATTGATTTTAAAATTTACTTCAGGACTTTAAAATTAATCATCATGGTCTATATATTCCAATTTCCTTTTTCCATATACATCCTCAAAAGTGTTACAATTTTGTAACCAGAAGCTGTTGTCTGTTTCTCTTCAGAAACCTTTCAGCACTAGAGCATTAAGCAGACCATGGCCCATGGTTTTGGGCTCTCTCGCCACTTAAAATTGTAAATACCATTTCAGATAATTCACAGAAAAACTCAGCTGAAAATGCATCCCTTTATTCCTGCCTTTTTAATTTAAAAAATTTGAGATCAGCTTAGCGTCCACTGCATAGTTTGAATATAGCAGGCAGGATTTGGCCCTTTATATTGCACTAATTCCTGTGCAAAGTTGGCTGCACAAATTGTACCTGAATTGTATTTTTCTATCCCACTTGAATCCTTGCATCACTTCATATGTCAATGCATTACACAATATTCAGTAGAAGTACACTTACAAGACTGCTATTTTTCTCTTACATCTGCTGACATGTTTGCAATAATAAATATTCTTGTTCAGAAACTGCCAAAACCAGATCTCCTGACATGATGTCACTCATTGGGGTGGAAAGGGCAGAACTTGTTTAATGTTTTAGCCCAGTGCTTTTCAAACTTTTTTTCTGGCGACGCAGTTGAAGAAAAGTGTTGATGCCCGCGACCCAACGGAGCTGGGGATGAGGGGTTTGGGGTGTAGGAGGGGCTCAGTGCTGGGGCAAGAAGTTGGAGTGTGGGAGGGGGTCAGTGCTCTGGGATGGGGGTGCAGGCTCTGGGATGGGGCCAGGGATGAGGGATTTGGGGTGCAGGAAGGGGCTCCGGAATTGTGGGGGCCTCCGGGCTGGGGCAGAGGATTGGGGCATGGGCTCCCGGTCAGCAGCACAGCAGGCGTGCAGAGGCAGGCTTCCTGCCTGTCCTGGCACCGTGGACCGTGCTGCGCCCCAGAAGCAGCCAGCAGTAGGTCTGGCTCTCGCCCGCAGGCATCGCCCTCGCCCCTGTCGGAACAGGTAGGGACTAGCCTGCCTTAGCCGGGCAGCATCACTGATGAGACTTTTAACGGACCAGTCGGCGGTGCTGATCAGAGCCGCCACAACTTGGTGCCTTCCATTCCGCGACCCAGTTCCAGGTTGAGACTCATGGTTTGAAAACCACTGTTTTAGCCCTTTCAAAGGGGATGGACTTAAATTGCATAGTGCTGGTCCTCATCTAACTTGTCCATTTACTCTAACACTCTAGCAGAAAATTAAACAAAATTAAGAGAAGCATCATGTCATCACAGGAGACATTTTCAAGTGCCCGGCACCCACAACTGGGCCAGATTTTACAATGATCTCAGCTCCCATTAAGGCAACTACATAAAGGCCAGATTTCCCTAAGTACTCAGCACCCAGCAGCTCCCAAAGAGACACTTATGGTCAGATTTTCAGAAGAGATCAGTACTCAGTGTGAAGAACTCTTGTGAAAGTCTGACCAGGTATTTAGGTGCCTAAATGGAAGCTATAAACACCTTGGAAAATCTGCCCTATATCTTTTCTTTTGCACACTTGCTACATAAATTTAATTTACTCTGTGTATGTGTGCATTACACACACACAAGATCTGTTCTATTTACTGTAGATTCTTATATCATGCCCATCATTTTGGAATGTGAGCACAGTGAAAGAAAGAAAAAGAGAAAATCAGAAAGTACCGAAAGAAAAATACAAGTTGTTTTAATAAATGGAATGGCTTAAAAATCATAACTAGCAGACGTACATTTTGATGTATGATGCCAAAACAAATTGCAACTACAAGTTATTGTGTTATAGCACAGCACTTGGTCCTCTGCTAGCACTCATGGGAAAAAAATGAAAGCAAATGACGCATTTGACCTTACCGACAGGAGCACCTAAGGGAATCCTATGCTGTTTCAGGAATGGTAAACCTGTTTAAATCATCACAGAAATGCAATTTATCCTTGTTTTACTAAAACAAAATAATAATAAAACCCAATTAAACTTTTGCCACCAAGAATAGAGATTTAAGTGTTAATATAAATGTGTAGGCTCTTTCTGGCAGGAAATTAGGAACTTGCTGATACTCTGAGGATAAGTGAGGTGAAGGCAAAAGAAACAAACTAATTTATATAATAAACATAATATCATAAATGAATCATGATGAATACATGACTCAAATATATCTTTTACCTCATGGGCACAATAATTAATCCACCAAAAGAATTAGTTCTACAATACTAAACTTCTTTCCAGATAATAATCAAAGGCCCCTACTGCAGTAACTAAACAAGATGTAAAGGTGTACCCTTTTGGTAGACATGAGGGGCTAAACAGCAATCAGGGCATATGAAGACAGACTGACAGTAATTTCACCCCTTCAAGTCAACAAGAGAGTGTTCCAGCTGACATATGCAGCCTCTGCTTGCCCTTTGTCATGTATGTGCTTCACCTCAAAAACTGTCAGTGACTTGTCAGAATCAATCAGAAAATCTAATGCTATTCTGCAATGATGTACAAGTTTGGACAGCATGACATCAAATTTCTGGTAGTGTGTGTCAAGTACCATATGAAAACAGATGTCCTCATTACTCCACTGCTTTGGTACAAAAGAGTACGTCTTACCTTTCTGACCCATATCTGGGAATAGTGAGATTGTAATAAAGGAAAGTAAACAACATATTTTCAAACCAGTCAGTTTATCATGCAAATAAAATTGGAATGTTCCTCACCTTCTAGCAAAGGTGTCAACATAACACCAAATTTCCTTGTCATATACAGTTTTCCTAGCAGGCTGCCTTTATCTTCTGATGAGTTAACAAAATCAATAGTTTCAGACACTAAAGTTCAGATCTAGGAATGATAATTATAAGTGAAATTCACAATGGTAAGGGGGGCCCACACAAAGCGCAGTAAGGCTCTGTAAGTGGACATCATCTATGTTCCTGCATACTGCAGAGGTGTGCCTCACAACAACTCCAAATAGGCTAATGTCGATGGAGGATTGAGCCAGAGAAGGGACTACAGAATCAGTGACCGCACACACCACTGCCCCTCCAAAAGGGGAGTGCTGGAACGATTTTTATAGTGGGGGTGCTGAGGGCCATTGAACAAAACTGTAAACCCTGTACATGATGGAAACCACTTCAAGACAGGGGATGCTGCCGTACCCGCAGCGCTCCTTGTTCCAGCACACCTGGATGTGAAAGGCAGCAGCGTCTTACTGTCTGGAAGAGTGGCCATACAGAGCCTGGGGAGGCAGCTTTCATCCTCAGACAGCTCCATACACAAAGCCCAATTCCTCAGGCACTGTACAAGGAGGGGTTAATTTCCCCCACCAGCATTGTAACTGTTGCTTTCAAACTAAAAATCTTTTAGATATTGTAACAAGCTTGTGGCCACCTGGAACTTCACTGTTGTCACTATGGGGCACACCACATCAGAGCTTCTAGTCAACAACCAAGAAGCAACACAGATCCACCTAGTCCAAAACCACAGCGTCCCACCACATGAGCTAACATCGAGCCTACATTTTACGTTTGCAATATAGTGCCTCGGACACAATTGACACTTTCTGAGTCTCTCCAATAGATGGCAATGGTACGTACACACGCCAGCCAGTTCATCACAATATAAATACTTACACCCTATTAAAACTAGAAGTATTGTTTTGGATATAATCCAAAACAAGAACTATGAAAAAAGAATAATTTTGCAAGCATACAGAGCCCAATCTTGAAGAAAGTGAGGTTGTGACTTAATAGTGTTTGCAGGATTAAACCCATAATAATTGCACTTCTAAATACAAGCGGCATTTTGCAGGGTTGAAAATCTAGATAATGAGGCAACTGAGTGCTCTACAAATATCTAAGATATATAGATCGCAAGTAGTAATGAAAATTTAGATGGTAAAATGTTAGAAAAGAAAATATGCAAACCTAGGATTCTTGAACTGGCATTTGTTTCTTGATTGTTTGGATAACAGTGTAGCTCAAAATTAAATTGCATTTTTAAAAGCTACAGTGAGCTGAAGTCAGATTGTTTGCTAAAAGAAGAATGCCTGTAGCCACCAGCTTTGCAGTCACAGATGATGTCTTCCCCAGGCTCCTCAGGTGTCTGCTAGAGGTAGGTGAATGATTCATGGAATAGGACCTACAGATATAGACTTGTTTAAATGCAGCCAATAAGAGTTTCCCTTCACTTCCTGCATATTTTTCTCATTATCTAAATCTATTCTAATAACTTACAGTATTTGACTAAACCAGCTCATTAAAAGGATTGATAAACAACTGCATACTACAGCCACTTTACTCCATTTCTTAGAACTGCACGTAAGCTCTATGATTCCTACTCAATTTAAAAGAAAATTACTTAAAAAACAGATTGTAGCAAGTTAGGGCGTTGTCTGATTTTAAGGCCAAATCCAGTCTTCATGGCATGCCACTATGCAGAGCTGCCTAAAGAGGCTGCAGACCCTAAAATGACATTGAGGCAGAATACAGAACCTCACTTTTTCAGGCCTGTCATGATTTCCTTGCACAGAGCAGTGAAACCTTTACCAGCTGGCACTGAGTGGCTCTTAGAGTCACAGGGGCCATACAGCCTGAAGATGAGTACCAGCTACAGGAACCTGTCACACAGGACAGGAGCTAGGGTTGCCATACGTCCGGATTTTCCCGGACATGTCCAGCTTTTGGGGGCTCAAATCCCCGTCCGGGGGGAAATCCCCAAAAGCCGGGCATGTCCGGGAAAATCGGGAGGGAGGGAGGGCTCGGCCGGGGCCTCTTTGGCCGGGGCCGGTGCGGGGCCGGGCCGGGGTCGCGGGGCCGGGGGCATGGTGCCGGGCCGGGCGCGCGGTGCCGGGCCGGGGGCCAGGCCAGGCCAGGAGCCGGGGTCACAGTGCCGGGCCGGGCTGGGTGCGGTGCCGGGCCGGGCCCGCGGGGCCGGGAGCCGGTCCGGGCCCGCGGGGCCGGGAGCAGGTCCGGGTTCGCGGGGCCGGGCCGCCGGGGGGTGCGCCAGGCCGCGGGGCCGGGACCCGGGGGGCTGGGCCGGGAGCCGGTCCGGGGTCGCGGGGCCGGGAGCCGGTCCGGGGTCGCGGGGCCGGGGGTCCGGGGTTGCGGGGCCGGGGGGCCGGGCCGCCGGGGGGTGCGCCGGGCCGCCGGGGGCCGGCAGTGCTGGGTGGGCCGGGGGTGGTCGGCCGGGGCCGGCACCCCAGGGCCCAAACCGACCCAGGCTGGAGCCGCCGGGGGGCCAGCCTGGGCCGCGCCTCCTCCCCCCACACTCCCCCTTACCTGCTTCAGGCTTCCCGCGAAGCAGGGGAGGGGGCGGAGACTTTGGGGAGGGGCGGAGTTGGGGCGTGGGCGTGGGTGGGGCCGGGGCCCCGTGGAGTGTCCTCCATTTGGAGGCACAAATTATGGTAACCCTACAGGAGCAGATCTATAAGAATGAAAAAATCCTCACATATGGAGGAGGCTGAGAAGAGGTGGATGGGAGGAGCCTATACTTTCAATTTACAAACAGATTAATCTCCTAGGAAGGTGCAAATTGCACCTCCCGGTGCCAGGGAGTGCCACCATACTCAGGAGTAGATTCATCCCTGGGGGAGGCTAGGCAGTTTCCAGCACTCTCCCTTGAAGCTTCCACATGGGGAAGGCTTCTTTAATGTTTGTTCTTTGAGATCTCCACTGGTGCCCCACTAACTGAGAGTGCAGGAGGGATGCTCTGAGTTAGTGCATTCACTGGCTGCCCTGGCCACGTTCCCCTCACATGCTAGTATCATCCATTTAGGGGATGCACTGGTCTGCAGTAGCCTACTTAGCAGAGCAAAGGTTGCAGTTATTTTGTGCCCCCACAACCTCTCTTTGGAGACGCTTTTTAATGCTGGGCATTCTGCGCTAGGGTCTGCATCAGTGGCAAGTCAGGTAGTGAATCTGGTCTATAAACTCAAACACTGTAAATTCCTCAGGGGAAGCAATGTGCTCTGATCTGCACAGGGCCATGCACAATGTTAATGTTCAACAAACAAGGAGTGAAATAATCAATCAATCAATGTTTCCCATTCATACTAATGTGGGATTTGTGTCTATCCAAAAATTCCTCTCCAAATGCTTTCTAGCTTTTGTACATACGTGTAGGAAGGAGAGAGAGATAAGACGAGTCTGTACTTCTCCACATTACAGCTACCTCCTGTGGGAGGGTTAGGATTGGGGGAGAGGGTTGTTAGGAACATAGAAATTGCTAGATCAATCAGTAGAGCCCTGATTCTCCTCTTCCCTAAGCCATCTCTCCTCACTAGCCCACCCATGCTGAAAGCAGACATAGTTTAGCCCTTTTTAACTTAAAATAGTATTTGTTTCCGCCAACGTCAGCATGCTGGTAAAGAGGTACCCAGGTTGCCCAGTGCAACTCTGGTTAATAACCTACGGCACTGTTCTGACCTTGGAGTAGTTATCTCAAACATTGCCACTATACAATGATTTTTTCCCAATATAATGAATGAGGTATTAATAAACACTTCACCCGCCATTACCACGTTTGTTTTTAGAGTCTTACTTTACTTAAATTATCACTGCAATGCAGCGGCGGCTCCAGGCACCAGCACTCCAAGCGCGTGCCTGCGGCGGCAAGCTATGGGGGGCAGCCTGCCGGTCCTTGCGAGGGCGGCAGTCAGGCCGCCTTCGGCAGCTTTCCTGCGGGAGGTCCGCCGGTCCCGCGGATTCGGCGGCAATTCGGCGACGGATACGCCGAAGCCACGGGACCGGCGGACCTCCCGCAGGCATGTCACTGAATCTGTGGGACCGGGGACCTCCCGCCGGCATGCCGCCGAAGGCAGCCTGCCTGCCGTGCTCGGGGCGGCAAAAAAGCTAGAGCCGCCCCTGCTGCAATGTAAGGGTAAATCTCATTTATGCAGGAGACAGAGCTTTCTCCGGGGCTGGTCTGAGACCTTGGAATGAACTCCCCACCACCTCCAGGACCATCACAAACCTCACCACCTTCCACTCCAAGTGCAAGGTGCACTTCTCCCACCTGTTTTCTCCAACATAAACACAGAGCAGTGTGTGCATTTAAACAAACAACAAAGCACCTAACAAAACAAAATATAACACTACATACTCAATTCTCCTCCTGGGGAGAGAATGGAAGAGAATGAACCACAAGTGACAGATGTTAGTCACTTCACTTAATTCATTTCTGGAAGGTGCTCAGATACTACAGAGATGAGGGTAGTAGAAGAACCTAAAAAGAACAGAAGGGCTAGAGTTTGCTTGGCCCTTGTGCGGACACACAGCTGAGAGGTGCACAAAGAAGCTTCCCTGCCATTCTCCTTTTTTACCCAGACACAGTTACATCCCCTTCACTCTCCTGAGGAGGCAGAAACTAAAAACATCACATACTGCACCATCCTTAGGAACAGCTCTGCTACAGACATACGCCCCTGTCCCACGTGGGCCAGGGAACTCCAGGATGCATGATGCCTCCCTGAGGCTGAATATCTTCCAGCACAGCTGCATGCCACCCCCGAATGTGGGGCAGCAACTAACTGCTGCAATCAAGCTGTAACTATTGTTGCACAAAAGAATTGGGAATAAAGCAGATATTTAAGGAATTGATTTACCACATAATGAAAATCAATGAGGTAACAGTACTTCATTAAACATACAGAATACCTTAACTGCATTTATACTTGCTCGGCTCTTCTTAGTGATCTATTCAATTTAAGTGACAAGTGAGTCAGACTAACTCTAGCATTGCTGTATCTACAGATTAAACCTCATCTGTCATTGAAAAATTAGGTTAATATTATGATTTCTTGCTATAATGAGAATGCATCCAGTTTTTTAATGGGTCTTGTGCACTTGTGACTCATGTAAGTGCTGTCGCTAAAAATATTTTACTAATTTTCTCCAAATACTAACAGGATTACAATTACTAAATTGTTCATTCTAGTAGTTACATCATTAAGATACTATCAAGGACAGTACAATTTAACTTCTTCAAACATCACATTTTTATGATAAATCAACAGTGCAGCAGATACATGTATTATGAAGTTAATGGTCTGTCAAGATATTAACAATGCTGATTCCTGAAGAGAAGTCTAGAATTTTAAAGACAAAACTGGGTTTATCAGATAGGACAGATTGCTGCTTGTCTGACTGACTTAGTTTGTGTGACAGAGCTATGAGCTGCCTTTGGGTTCACAAGTCCTTCAAAACCAAAGATTCATGCTAATAGAATGCTTTTCAGCATAAAGCACCTAACAATCAGAGTTAAAGTTTTATTTATTGGCTTTGACCATCTACTTCTGTTATCAACCATAAGGGCCCATACACTTCATCAACTCCTAACAATAGCCGCAAGCTTGGACAATCTGTCTTGTGTCTTCACTGGGTAAAACTTCAATGGAGCAGCATCGATTAAAGAGCAGCCCACGCATAAAATGGAAACTCATTAAATTAAACTTTTTCAAAGGGGGAAACTTCGGTTCCAATTGAATTGAACTGTTTTTATTTAGGAGATGAAAGGTCCATTACCCAGCTATACATTCATGCGCTCTTGGCTTCAGTGCTTTTTATTTGACTTAAACTTTTGGTTCCTTCCCATGTCTTTTTGGAGGCTTGAGAAACATAATAGGAATTCAGCCATTATTGAGCTTGATTGAAACACAGTATCTGTGAACCTCATAATGATACTTCTTAGACCTTTATGTTTATCATTTTAATGTGGTCTCTCTTGTATTTTTGTTATTATTTTTGTTTGTTTTTTGGATTATTTTTTGGTCTTTATTGTACGAACAATTGTCCTCTTTTCACATGTATTTGCAGAGAAGTTAAATTAACATCCATTAAATAATGAATAGAGATAAAATAAAGCAGGTGTAGTCATTTACATTATAGATGGAAGACTGCATAAGCTGCTGATGTCAGGATCGCTTTTCTAAAGTGTTTATATGAAAACTGACTTGCAGCTTACTGCCTGAAAACCTCACCTTGAACTTATTATGAGGGCAATAATAATATAACAAACACAGTTGGTAACCTGTGTTATATGGAAACTTCAGTTTAAACAGAGCATGCCTATAAATGAGTAATCTACCGTATATTATCAAAGCTAAGTAATAATATTCCAAATGCTTTGATTTTAGATGACTGAACACTAAATGAAATGAACTATATTCTCAGTTACTTACATATACTGAATGTCAAGAGAAATTTGTTTAACACAGAGATGCTATACAGAAATATCCACTGCCTTTGTTGCTGAATACCCTGCCACTGTAAAAACAAAAACAACCCCCCCCACACACAAATGCTTTACAAAATTTCATTATACCACATGCTTTTTGTCTTCACACATCTTTCCATGTATCACACTGCAAATGAAACACTGACTGCTTATGTTGCTAAAAATCAATTTAAACATTTGTTATTAAAGCCTTCTTTCTAAATTATATTGGCACACATATATTTTTTATGTACCTGAGAAAAACATATATCATGCATTGAAATCTACGTAACATTATATGAAGTGGCCCAATGAACTTTTAGGGTCAAATTCTGTCTTTGGATAAAATCATATTACTGCCATTGACTTCAGTGGAGACATGGGAGCGTACACACGTGCACACACATGCAAAAAAGTAGAACCTGGCTTGTAAAGTTTACATAAAACCACAAAAAGGATGAGAAGGAGTCAGGTCTTCCAGTGCCCACCACCCAAACCAACAAGAAATGTTTCCTTGTGTGTGTCACATTATTGTTTAAAACAAACACTGAAATAATAGAGTAATCCGTTATAAAGTGTGTCCTAAATATTTGCATGACAACTCATTGTTTGGTTGCACCTCAGTTTTTCTTATCCAACTTAAATAAGAATGACCACATTTATAAGTTTGCTTCCTGACATTGTTATGCATTCTAGCACTTAAATAAGACAATGAGCTAGAGTGTACTCTAAAGGAATAAGTAAAATGTTAGGCATCTGGCACCCCTAAATTCTAATCATGGCTCTACTGCTTACTGACCATATGGATTTAGGCAAGTGATTTAGGACTTGATTTTTCAGAGGTGTCAAATACATACAACTCCAAGTGAAGATAATGGAAGCCGTGGGAGCTCAGCATGTCTGAAAATCCCCTTAACATCTCTGCCTCAGTTTCCCCATTTGTCAAATCTTCATAATAAAACTTATCTACTTCATAGGGATGTAGTGAGAATTAATGTGTGCACCGTGTTTTAAATGTATAAATGTTTTGTATTCAAAGACCATTATTATTCATTTCACATTTCGACTTCCATTCTAAAACTTACGTTTTCTGCTACAAGTGTCAACATTACAGATATCTCCTGCTTATTTTGATTATTTAAACTCTCAATTTAAGAAGCCATGTGAGATGACAGCCTACAAACTACTTAGTCCAATAGAATCTATAAATGTAGTGTCATACATTAATTTCCTACATAAAGTCACCATTGAAATGAAGGGGAGTTCTGAGTGTGCAAGGAATAGGGGCTCAAGCTCAGACACGTCAGATCATTTTGCTACTTCACAGTTCTTGTATCAAATTCTACCTTTCAAGTTTAAAAAGAACAAAGATATTTGCACTGGAATATTAAGGTTTAATAGGCCTTAAAAATTGAGTTGCAAAATAGAAAGTCAAAATATTGGAGAAAAGACATCATTATCAACATTAGCATGCTTTGCAAACTCACAACATTCTCTATCTACATATGTTATACAATCAAATGCACTATTTATGGCTAATGTAAAGCCACAAAGAGAAATATGACCCAGAGCAGTGTTTCTCAGCCTTTTTGATATCAGGGACTGCTTGCCTAAACTGTATCAGGGAGACCTCAGGGACTGGTTCCCATCCACGGACCAGTTGTTGAGAAACACTGCCCTAGAGAGTTCAGCAATGCAGCTAAAGACTTCCCTCAATGTTATTTGCATTATTGCCCACTGAAATTAGCACTCCCCATCATACAATCTTAATCCAAACGGAGGCTGTTCTGATTAAGGTGGAATATCAAATACTTGGTTATAGTCTTCACAGGCCTCACCGCTACATTAAGGATGAGGGTGGTTGCAACCTTCTCCATTTTGGGCAAAATTAGGTGTGGTCATAGTGCTTTTAGCAAGTTTCCACAGGTTTCCTCTACTGCACAAAGTTGGGCTCCATGGTTTAAAATAAACACACACTGTATAAATCAAAATGAATACAGTTTACTAAACAAATCTCATTCCAAATATTTTCCTACTTTCACAAAAAATATAAAACACTAATCAGCACTTAAAAATAAACAGCGAATTTGCAAAGTTTGCTCACACTATTACTGTAGTCACTGGCATGAAGATACATCCCAATTAGACCTGGAAGAAAATTTGAACAGTTCTATTATCTGAATGCGTTTTTAGAAATGGCAATCATAGAAATTTTCCAATGCAAACAAGCGTTTCTAAGGGCTAATTATTCACAGTGCCACTTGCTGATTGATGCCCGTAGTCATAAAAATTTATTTCTAGGCTATATTTACAGTAAAACCAAACATGTTAGTCGCAAGTAGCTTAATCAAATTTAAGAAAAACAGACAGATAACTTAGGAGCTGCCTTTTTTTCCCTTTAATCCTCTCATTTGGTTTTGAAACATAAGGCCCCGTTCACTTCATTTAAGTCTCACAATGACTGGAAGCCTGATCAATCTGTCTTGTGTCTTCTTAGGGTGAAACTGCAATTGAGTGGAAGCAACAGATGAACAAAGCCCACATTCAAATCTGTAGCTCATTAAAATAACGTTAAAATAGGGTAAAATCTCAATTGTAAGTGAATTGTAGTTGGCTTCTTTCAGCTACATACATTTGATTAATAAACCATACATGCATTAGCCCTGAACCAGTGGTCTTTAAAGTAAATTTCAATGTCCCAGCTTCTTTAGTCTTGAAACTGTTTTGAAAACCATTTATAAAAACGTTTAAAAAAAAAAAAAAAAAAGTTGAGGGGCTCTTTCCTACAGGCTATGCAGCTTATGGGACATGATCTGTCAAAACCCATAATCAATTCAATATTCTGATACAGAAACTTAGCAAACCACATATTTTTGAGAAACCTATTTAAAAGTTTTATAGCAAAGTTTATTGTTAATTTGCATTAAAATATTTCTAAGCACACATTGAAGAAATTACTGTACAAAGGAACATTGGCAGTCTATTAAAGTAATGTTGACTTGCTATTTTTAAACTGAAAACAGTCCCCAGCCTTCTCTGAGCCCCACTCCCAGATCAGATGAGAGCACCCCTCCACTCCTGCCACACATACACCTTTTCCTTCTTTATTCCCATCTTCCTTTGAGATGGTCTCTGAAGGGAGTCATATCCAGCCTATCAATGACCCAAAAGCATAAGCCAAAAAATTCTGCTCCACAGAGATACAAAGGTCTGCTTTCTACAAGAGCTAGTTCTTTTGCCTCAAGAGAAAACCCAGCCAACTGCCAGCTCAGGAGCAAGGGATCAAGCTTTTGCCCTAAATGATCCATTACTTAGTCACACATGAGCTACTATGGATGGCAGAATCTATTTGGACCACCTATGCATATGGAAACTCCTGGACATTGCTCTCGGCTTTTATTATTATACATGTAAAAAAGCAAGTGAAGAGCTCAAAACTGGCTAGTAGACAAAAGGAGAGGCTGAAAACACTTTTGATCCCACCTGGGCTCCAAGAAACACTCTCTAGGTCTAGGAGCAATGAGACCAGCTTGTAGTCATGGAAAAGGCAGGCAGAAAACCAGATACTGTACTATGACAACAACAGGGATCACTGGACCTTGAATTTGAAATACGTTGTGAAGACAGGGAGCACACCAAAGCATTGCTCTTGCTGATGGGGTCTTACTTAACAGGGTACCAGGATCCAGAACCTTCCTCTCTCCAGCAGGAGTTAGACTGGGGAAAAAAGATGTGACACTCTTCCAAGTTCCATCCACAAAATAAGCTCTGCCTCATGTGACTTACCAAAGTGAGATGCTACTCAGAGTGGCTTGTGCAGATTTTCAAAATATGACCATGTATTCTCAGGGCTTGGCTCTTTCTTGACTGGGGAAAAAAATGTGACTGAATTCACCCAAATGCCATTCACACACATATGAGAGTCACCAAGATGAGAGTTAGTCACAGTAAACTGTGAAACTCTGTGATCATCCAGATCCTTTTTTAAATGAGGAAGGAAACAGTTTTTGCTGACATTTAGATGATCAGCACTGGGCATGGAGTTCATATCACACTGAGATAAATGGGATAGTTCACACGATTCAGAGATATTGTTCCAGACGAGATGCAGACTCACATAGGCATCACTGAATCAGTTACACTCACTTCATATTACTAAAGTTTAGTTTCAAACTGTAAGAGCTACAGACTTACTGTTTTACAAGCTGAGATTCTGGAGAACAAGAAGTTAGCTTCCGAAAGTCGCCAGTATGAAGCATGGACTTGTACAAACTATTGCCAAGCTCTGTCCCACACAGTGATGGATGGCTTTTCCTATTAGCAGGAGGTAATAGCTACATAAAGCTTCTGAGGATACGTCTTACCTGCAGAGTTAACTCGAGTTAGCTACACTTGTGTTAACTCCTCTTGAGTTAGCCTAGCTCAAGTGAGAGCGGCCACACTGTGAAATAACATTTGAGCTACACCAAGGAGTTCCATTAGCAGCACAGAGTGATCATGTTAGTATCTGGAAAGCTATGTTAACTCAGATTGTAGCCTATTCCCCCTGATGGGCCACCCAACTGGAGTTAAATCACCATTACACTCAAGTTTAGGGGGTTTGTGTGTGGACAGGACTTAGAACATAAGAATGGCCATACAGGGTCAGACCAATGGTCCATCTAGCCCAGTATCCTATCTCCCAAAGCCAGATGCTTCAAAGGGAATGAACAGAACAGGGCAATCATCAAGTGATCCATCCTGTGTTGTTCACTCTCAGCATCTGGCAGTCAGAGGCATAGGGACACCTAGAACAGAGTTCCCAACTTAAGCATCTTGGCTAATAGCCATTGTTGAACCTATCCTCCATGAACTTATCTCATTCTTCTTTTAATCCAATCATAGTTTTGGCCTTCACAACATACCCTGGCAATGAGTTCTACAGGTTGAATGTGCACTGTGTGAAGAAGTACTTTCTTCTGTTTGTTTTAAACCTGCTATCTAATAATTTCATTGGGTAGCCCTGGTTCTTATGTTATGTTAATACTGCCTTATTCTTTTTCTCCACATCATTCATGATTTTATACACCTCTATACCTTTAGTTCTCTCTTTTCCAAGATGACCAATTCCAGTCTTTTTAATCTCTCCTTATACAGAAGTTGTTCCATACCCTTAATTGTTTTTGTTGCCCTTCTCTGTATCTTTTCCTTTCTAATATATCTTTTTTGAGATGGGGCCAACAGAACTGCACACAGTATTCAAGATGTGGTCATTCCATGGATTTATATAGTGGCATTATGATATTTACTGTCTTATTATCTATCCCTGTCCTAATGTTTCCTCACATTTTGTTAACTTTTTTAACTGTTTCTGCACATTGATTGGATGTTTTCAGAGAACTATCCACAGTGACTCTAATATTGCTTTCTTGAGTGATAACAGCTAATGTAGACCCCTTCATTTTGTGTGTATAGTTGGGATCATGTTTTCCAATATGCATCATTCTGGAATGTATTAGCAGGCGTGTTGTAAGCAAGACACAAGAAGTAATTCTTCCGCTTTACTCCGCACTGATTAAGCCTCAGTTGAAATATTGTGTCCAGTTCTGGGGCACCACATTTCAGGAAAGATGTGGACAAATTGGAGAAAGTCCAGAGAAGAGCAACAAAAATTATTAAAGGTCTAGAAAACATGACCTATGAGAGAAGATTGAAAAAATTGGGCTTGTTTAGTCTAGAGAAGAGACGACTGAGGGGGGACATGATAACAGTTTTCAAGTACATAAAAGATTGTTAAAAAGAGGGAGGTAAATTGTTCTCGTTAACCTCTGAGGACAGAACAAGAAGCAATGAGCTTAAATTGCAGCAAGGACTGTTTAGGTTGGACATTAGGAAAAACTTCCTAACTGTCATGGTAGTTAAACACTGGAATTAATTGTCTAGGGAGGCTGTGGAATCTCTATCACCGGATATTTTTAAGAGCAGGTTAGACAAACACCTCTCAGGGATGGTCCAGATAATACTTAGTGCTGCCTGAAGTGCAAGAGACTGGACTAGAAGACCTCTCAAGGACCCTTCCAGTCCCATGATTCTATGATTACTTTGCATTTAGGGTTAGGGGCAGCACTGAAGTTATAATTCAAGTTAACTCTGCAGTAAATACAAGCCCTAAGTACCGGTAAGTTCTACTGACTCACTGCCACAGGTCCCACTTGTTAACTACATAAGGATATGAGAGAGGAAATTATAGAAGAGACAAGGAAGTAGTGCAGGAGACCCTAGCCACAGCAAGACTTTGGGAGAAAACTTAGGCTGAGGCTTATGGTTCAGTTCCAATAAAGCCAAAGTGCAAAAAGCACATGTAGGCTGTTTGGAGCAGGGTGGGAACGCCGCTCCAGGCCAATGGGGGCGGTAGGAAGCCACAGCCAGGACATCCCTCAGCCCATGCTGCTTCCCCCTGCCCCCATTGGCCTGGGATGGCAAACCATGGCCAGTGGGGGCCGCGATCAGCCGAACCTGCCGACGCGGCAGGTAAACAAACTGGCCCGACCCTCCAGAGTGCTTACCCTGGTGAGCCATGTGCCAGAGGTTGCCAACCCCTGACCTAAAAGAAGGATGAACTTTGGATGCTTATCTGAAAATATTTAGATAAAATTCTGCAATATCTCAAGAGTGATTTGTCAATTTTTTTTGTTCAGCCTAGAGATACACCCTAGACTTGTGATTTCTTCACAGCTAAATAATTTACTCTCATCTATTTATAATATGGACCTATTCAGCTTTGAATTGAGTTTGACGTATAACTATTAGCTTTAGAATTTTCCCACTGGGGCCAATAGGAAGCTTTGAAATAAATCCACTGGATTAACCCTCATTTAATTTTCTCATATGATTCACAAAGAAGTGACTCTGTAAGCAAAGCTGAGCAAAACTAGGGATCTGGAAAGAAATCTTACTTTATTTGTTAATTATTCTTTTCAAACTCTGGGACTTTCAGTTATATTTATATTTGAATAATTAATATGCTATTTCACCTATCACGTGTTTCTCTTGTCATTATTCTTGGCTCACATTGTAAAGTACAGAAAAGTTGTTAGGCTAAACTGAATTAACTATCTATTTTTAAGTAATTTTCCTTTGAAGTCTAGTTCATTGTCTGTGGAGGCTGGGGGCTGGAGGGGCAGGTGAGAGAAGGAAAGGAGAATGCAAATTGCTCAGGTAGAGCCCTGAGGGGAGAAAATCTCTACAGCATTCACCCACTAGACAATTTTTCCTAAATCATTTCAATTGTGGGAGGAGGGATGTGGTATCCTCACAGAATGGATTCCCCGTGGATCTTGGGGTACTCCAATACCTTTGTAGTAAGAACAATATAACAACCTGGATAGACTGGGGACTCTGTAGCTGCTCCGAGCCATCTGCATGAAGCAATGTGCCCCAAAACTGGTCCTCTATTGAGCCTATGAACCTTAAGGGAAGTTTCTACAATGGGGGAAGGTGCACGCAAAAGTTAGCGTACCAGAAGAAGGAAATCTCTATTTGAAGTGGCCTTCTGAACACAGAGCCTGGGGGGGGGGGGGGGGGGGGGGGGATTTTGTTCTCCCTCCAACCCCATTGAACTTACACTGACTTGTTTTAATTTGAGACATTTTTTTTTCCCCACATACTACAGATGCTCATTCAAATACATGAAATTACATTCACATTTATGGGAATAAATTATTTGCATTATCTAAATTTAGAAGCAGATTCACCATAATAAAGATTTCACAGTGATGATGCTTAGGACACCTTTCTGTTGTCAGATATCCTGTTTGCTGATCAGCACAAGAGAGTCTAGTGACCTGCAGTACCCACTGAGAAGTATTGTGCTACAATAGCTGTAGCTGCTTTCAGAAGACTGAAGAGCCAATCCAAAAGGGCAAATAAAAATAACCTGTGAACACCTTCAAATGAGAGGCACAAGCAACTGAATATATGTATCAGTGAGAAAATTCCTGTTAGTTCATCACTGGAAAGAAATTGGCTTTGAGACAGCAGGAAGAAATGGGGAAAAATCACCCCTCAAAAAGAAGAGGATGATAATGGAATGTCATTTGACCTATAACATTTTAAGATTCTGGACACTGACTTGTAATTTATAACATTTCATATTTATTTCATGCATAAACTCAGTTAATTTAGCCTTCTCTTATTGCTGTCATTAAACTTTGATTCCCTCATTCACTGCTAGAATTGGGGCGTTTACACCTGTCAAATCAAACGAGGCAGCCTTTAGCCTTAAGTTGGGGATGCAGTATAAAATCTTCATTTAATACTGATGCATCCATATCAAGAAGAGAAAATGCTTCTATGAAGCACATACTGAAGCCACTACTCCTGGGCCAAACTGTGCAATCTTTACTTATATTGAGCAGTATCTTACTCCACCTGCAATGCCATTGAAATCCATGGGACTGCTTATGAAAAGAGGTATGAATCAGTGTAAGGGTATATGTGGATTCAGGTGTATTATCACATATCTTGGAAGATCAAGACATGTATCTCGTGGATAATAGAAAATTTTCCAACCAACATAGTACTGTATATATAAAATGTATGCAGGAAAATTAGCAAATCTGTTAGATAATCTGAACACAAATTATCCACATTTTGACAATTTAAATTTCTGTCCTCATACCAAAATTCATACAGAAACCAAAAGTTTATCGGAGACATTTAATAATCTGAATTTATCTGTAGGTAATAACCAAGTGTTATAATCCAATGGTATACTCCAGAACTTCAAAAATTAAAGGAAAGCTATACAGATTAGTCATAATAATATGGATAGCTAAAAGAATTTTTAAGAAAAAGGGCTATGATCAGAATTGTACTGTATGCCAAAAAACTCACAGAGTCCAAGTGAAAGAAGAAATTTTCTATCCTAGTGCTGACTCCCTCACATAAAACATGGAAAGAGTATTGGAAAACCTTCCACATTTTGGGCAGCCAGAATCATTTTCATTTCTGCAATTATCCAGTTTTGTTTAGAGTACTGGCCAGCTACTGGCCACCTCAGTCACCTTAGAGTTGTTTCAACAGAGCATAGGAACCAACAGCTATGAGAAACACAGAACCTGTTTCCACCCCTAACACTTATGCCACACAACAGTTTAGGACAGAAAATGAAAAATAGTACATCAAATTAAATCCACATGGGGGAAGCCTTAAACAGCGGTGGGAGTGTATTTTCTGAAACTAGTGATCCGTGTACATAAACATAGGGTTACCATATTTCAGCAAGAAAAAAAGAGGACGGGAGGAGCCCCGCCCTAGCCCCGCCCCTGCCCCTCCCACTTCCTGCCCCCCCAGAACCCCCAACCCTCCCCCCGTTCCTTGTCCCCTGACTGCCCCCTCCTGGGACCCCTGCCCCTAACTGCCCCCCAGGACTCCACTCCCTATCTAAGCCTCCCTGCCTCTTGTCCCCTGACTGCCCCAACCCTTATCCACACCCCCACCCCCAGACAGACCCCTGGGACTCCCACGCCCCATCCAACCACTCCCCACCCCCTGACAGCCCCCCCCCCAGAACTCCCAACCCATCTAAACCCCTCTGCTCCCTGTCCCCTGACTGCTCCGATCCATCTCCCCACCCCTGCCACCTGACAGCCCCCCCCAGAACTCCCAAACACTCCCCCCCTGCTCCTTGTCCCCTGACTGCCCCCTCCTGGGACCCCTGCTCCTAACTGCCCTCCAGAACCCCACCCCCTACCTAAGACTCCCTGTTCCTTGTCCCCTAACTGCCCCCTCCTAAGACCCCCCCCAACTGCCCCCCAGGACCCTACCCCCTACCTGTACCCTGACTGCCCAAAACTTTCTCCACTCCCCCCAAAAAGCCCCCCCCGTTTCTTGACTGCCACCTCCAGAACCTTCCTGCCCCCTGACCTCCTTACCCTGCTGCTCAGAACAGAGTGTTGGGTTCTGTGCAGCCGAGCCGGACACGTGGCTGAGCTCCCCAGCACAACAAAACCCGGTCCCTGGCCCTGCACAACAAAACCCAGTCCCTGGCCCTGCACAGTGCTGCCGGACTGGGCTGCAAGGGAGCTGCCGGCTCAGAATGCAGGGCGGATCCGGCTCCTCTACAGCTGCTCCTGAGTCCAGCCCGGGACTTCCCTGCAGCCCTCCCAGCCGCTCGCTCTGCTCTGCCGGGGGGGAAATCCCGGACATTGTGAGTGCTTTACAAATTCCCCCCGGACGCTATTTTTAGCACAAAAAGGAGGACATGTCCGGGTAAATCCGGACGAATGGTAACCCTAATAAACAGCCAAACTGGCATTTGATGAGGACACTGGGGTGAAGAGCCTGCCTCTTGCAGAAACCTATGTGAGATCTTTAATGGTGATAAGCAATCTTCATTTTAAATCTTCATCCAAAAGCAAGTGGAACAAATTCCATACTAACATAAATGGGGCCAGCTCCACTGGCTTACACCAGTGGAGAATTTAGTAGCACAATGCTAATTGTGCAAAATTCAGCACAATGCCACCTACTGCAATGCTGATAAATCGGTTCAGTACTGTCTCAGAATAAGAGTGCTACACACTAAACTACTTCACAAAGCTACTTCCTGTAACATAACAAGAACAGGAGTACTTGTGGCACCTTAGAGACTAACAAATTTATTAGAGCATAAGCTTTCATGGGCTACTGCCCACTTCTCTAAGGTGCCACAAGTACTCCTGTTCTTTTTGCGGATACAGACTAACACGGCTGCTACTCTGATTCCTGTAACATAGTTTCCCTTAAAGTTCTCCTGTTATAACATCCACAAGCACAAGGTCTGACTTCACTTAGCTTCCACCAATGGATAAGATCACAACTCAAGGAGGAATGTCTGGACTAAAACAAGCACTATTTATATTTTTGTTGAAAAAAAGCATGATTTTTAAACTGACTATGTTTCAATATTTTCTGAAGATATCTCTCTCCTGCCACCTATACTGAGTTTTATGGAAGTACAATCACTTATCTTTCCAACTCGCAAAATCTGAAGTTTAAGCATTCAGAATATATTTTTTAAATAAAAGAAGATTACCTTCTGTTACTACCAAACTGACATGGCATTTTAGTTGAAGTCTAGACCAAACTGAAAGCTATGCTTCTTAGATTTAAAATACCACCAAGATTAAGATAAATTTCAAAGAGGTGGAAGAGATAGTTTTGTATAGATCAATTTTTCAATTTTATTTTGTTGAGGCCACAATATTGGATTTTTAAAATTATTATCTAATTAGAAACTTTGAACAGAATTTTATTTTATAAATTTAAGAAATTATTTTATATAGTCAAGCAAGAGAAAGATGCTACACTGTGCTAAAATACTGTGGTGAAGGGGAACAGTAAAAAAACCAAAGTTAGGAAGTCATTAACACAGAAAAAATGAAAGAGGACTTAAGTAGTGTATAGGCCTTGGTACTAGCCTGATGCACAGGGGTGAACTCCGCCCCATGGCCAGGGCCAGCTCCAGGCACCAGCATAGCAAGCAGGTGTCTGGGGCGGCCAATGAAGAAGGGGGCAGCAGCGGCGGCGGGGCTATCACTCCCTCTTGGACCTGCCGCCGAATTGCCACTGATCGCGGCTTTTTTTTTTTTTTTTTTTGCTGCTTGGAGTGGCAAAAACACTAGAGCCGGCCCTGACCATGGCTTCAAAATATCCCATTGTTCATGGGAAATTGCAGACAGAACATTTACTTTCAAGCAGCAGCAGCAGCAAAGAGTTTCAGTGTAATAAGCTAATGAACACTTGATTCTCCTTGAATCTGACATTAATATAAACAAATGACAAGGAAACAAAAGAAATCTCCACAGAAATTTCATCCTATCTGCACAAGACTTGGAGCAAAAATTCCCTGTGTACTGTATTTCTGGCTTTAATTCTCCCAACCTCTGCTCCAGTAAACAATACAGCAAGGCCATATGTCACACTACCGTAAACAACACAGCCTTGAACGTTACAATATACTTTTTACGTATTTTGTATTTTTGGTTCCAATCAACAACTTCACGTAGATGTCAACTTGAACTTCCATTAAAAGCCTAAATATATAGAAAACATTAAAGTAAATATAAGTTTAATTTCTTATAAGTACTAGTAAAGAAGGTATAGTATTAAATTAATATTGTATATGAACTGAGTTAGGGAACTACATCCTACCCTGTCACAGATGCACTTGATCCAGCTCTAACTTCTATGATCTACGATTACATTTATTTTTCCAGAAATTCTGAACAACCTATTAATTCCAGCATTTCACTGAGTCATTCATATGATTGTCTTCTTACAGAGATCCACATACCAACCACTAGAGGGTCATCAAAATACTAGTGGTAACCGAAACACCATTCTCTCAATGAACAGAGCTTCACACTGTACGAAAGGCCATTTCTATAATGAAATAACATCTAATATTGGCCTACTGCTGTGCTAGTCTATTTATGTTCAGTTATTTAAACTCTCTTCCATTGTGGCCATCCTGTGCTCTTAATGTTTTACAAGCATTTAAAATACAGTATTGCCAACATAGGTATAGTTTGACTTCTATATTTGGGGGCAGCTCCAGCTCCATGGGGGTAAGGGGGGCAAATTCTGCACCTCCCCTAGGCTTGCAGTTTGGGGGACAATGTCCCCCTGCACCCTAAACTACATCCATGAGTGCCAATCCCACGTGTTCAAAAATCATGAATCAGCAACTCCCATCCCCCGCAAATCATCATATTGGCTAAAAGATCGTGAGATATTTTTAAAATGATCAAAAATTGAGTTATTTTTATTACCTTCTGGTTTCTTAGCCTTTTTTGGGGAGAGGGGTCACTCGTTTTCTCTGCAACCATAAGTGACAGAATCATTTTAGGCAGGGCCGGCTCCAGCATTTCTGCCGCCTCAAGCTGTGGGAACTCATGAACTCTGAAATCCAAGCAGGTTTTTTTTTGTTTTGTTTTCTTTTAAAAAGGGCCTACCTACAAGTTTATGTATCCAACTTTAAGGACTCAAGTTTGACAACTTTGCCCTTGGTCCTGTTTTGTTTACATTTTCTGTAATAAGCCTAGCATATTGTCTACCCTGCTAAAGAGCACGGTTTGGTCCCATTTTCAATATGTTACTTTTTTTTGGCAGGAGGGGGGCCAAATTCCAGCTAGAAAGGGGGAAATGGCTCAAACCCTTTAAAGGGCTTGCATTCATTAGGGGGAAGAAACTGAGGGGCTTTTGTTTATTTATTTGTTTGCTTTTTACAATAAGCTAACTTGAGATAGCTATCTTATTGCAAAATCCTAATGGAGATAAGGCACTGGGTAATTTTACCTCAATATAGTTGTCCAAGGTAAACACTAACTATCCTGAGGTAAAATTATCCTGGTCTCTTGTCTCAACTAGGATTTTACAATGAAATAGCTAACTCAAGATAGCTTGGGAGGAAGAATGGTCTATGGTTAAGGCACCAGCTTAGGATTTTAGAGACCTGGGTTTAATACTGTGCTCCACCATAGACTTCCTGTTTGTGACTGTGTGTAAGTCACTTTGCCTCTCTGTAAAATGGGAATGATAACACTGGTCTACAATTTTTGAGAAGTCCTCTGCTTCATAGATAAAATGTGCTATTTATTATGTATTTTGATGTGCTGGATTCAAATATGACAATTAAAACAACTGATTGGTGACTGTTTCTAAGATATTTAAGTTTTTACATTTTATGCCTATGTATATGGTGTAGATAGTAGAGTTGTAATCATAAATTGTAAACCTAGGTCTTTTCATGTGTTTATGGTTGCTTTACATGATAATATTTCACCTGTCCTGTTTATGTAACACTTTAAAAATCAGCAAAAGGGTTATATAAATAAAAATTATGAAACAAAAGGCAAAAAACTATTATGTACATAGTTTAGTCCTATTCAGCGTCTACTCGGCGCTTCTTGGCTTGTCTCTTGAATTCATTAAATGGAGCATCTCTTGTCACTGTCCAGCAATAGTCTGCAAGCATTGATGGGCTCCATTTGCCCTGATAGCGTTTCTCCATTGTTGCAATGTCCTGGTGAAATCGCTCACCGTGCTCGTCGCTCACTGCTCCGCAGTTCGGTGGAAAAAAATCTCTAGATTTCTAGATTTCTAGAGCTGATATAGGGCAATTTGTTCAGCAGAGTGATGTAAGCTTCGTTATGATGGCATCATCCATGACGTCTAGGAGTAACATGATGCAATTCATATCATGTATACCAGCTTCAGATTGCATCATTCATTGTTTTGCCTAAAAAGCAAGTACTGTCCAAACCCAGTCATAGATTTATTCATAGATCCAGTCAAAGATGTATTTTAGTCATTTCTGATTTAAACTGAGATCCCTTCCCTTTATAACTCACTTATCCTCCGCCATTCCCAAGTCAAGGGTCGTATATACTGACCCAATAGCATATCTTGAAAACAGAAGCATTTTGGCTGTAGAGCAGTGTAATATCTCACAGAAGTATTATGAGGATAGATAGATTAAAGACAGCGAAAAATTCTGATATCTACTGATGAAGTGCTCAATAAGAGCTGTTATTATTATTTCCTTGTGAAGACACACACAAACAAGTATACAAACACACTATTAAAGTTTGTCCCGTATTCTGGCTGGCAGCTGCCTTTCATACAGCTTCCTGCATAGATTATGAACTGGATGCCGGAATTGGAGAGATCAAGTTACCAGCTCAAATACAGCAGCATATAGATCAGGGGTCGGCAACGTTTGGCACGCAGCTCGCCAGGGTAAGCACCCTGGCGGGCTGGGCCAGTTTTATTTACCAGCTGACGCGGCAGGTTCGGCCAGTACATCGCTCACCTGCGCCGCTTCTCGCTGCCCCCATTGGCCCGGGATGGCAAACCGTGGCCAGTGGGGGCCGCGATCGGCCGAACCTGCCGCGTCAGCAAGTAAATAAAACTGGCTCGGCCCGCCAGGGTGCTTACCCTGGCGAGCCGCGTGCCGAACGTTGCCGACCCCTGATATAGATGAACTGGAGAACAATGCAGAGCTGAATTACAAGGGATCCACAACTCTTAGCCAGCTCTGAATCCATACACCAATGTTCCTGTGTATGCTTCTACAGTACAAAACTGAGAATAAAGTTGTAGTGGACAGAGATGTTAATTAATTGCAACTCAACTTTCAACCTGCATCTAAGAAGCAAGACTTCCCTGATAAGAAGTGTTCCACACTGTTAAGATAACCTACTTTTCAGGGAATCCTTTAAAGAAAGGTGATCATGTGAGAAAGGAGAGAAAGTAATGAGCTACGGAAGTATTTTGTCTATTTAAGCCAGTGGTTTTCAAACCGTGGATCACAACCCAGAACTGGAATAGAAGGCACTGGGTCACGGCGGCTCTGGTCAGCACCGCCAACAGGGCTGTTAAAAGTCCCATCGGTAGTGCTGCCCGGCTAAGGCAAGCTAGTCCCTACTGTTTCGACTCCAGAAGCAGCCAGGACTAGGTCTGCCCCGAGCACCAGCTCTATACTCCCATTGTCCGGGAACCGTCAAGGGGAACTGGGAGTGGTGCCTGTGGGCGAGAACCATGCGGAGCCACTTGTGCGCCTCTGCCTAGGAGCTGGACCTGCTGCTGGCCACTTCCGGGGTGCAGCGCGGTCCGCGGTGCCAGTACAGGCAGGAAGCCTGCCTCTGCACCTCCACTGCGCCGCTGACCAGGAGCCGCCCGAGGTAAGCCCCAACCCTGCACCCCAATCCCCTGCCCCAGCCCTGAGCCCCTCCAAGCCACAAAGCCTGCACCCCATCCCAGACCCCTGACCCCCTCCCACACCCCAATCCCTGCTCCAACCCCCCCTCAAACCTGGCACCCCCTTCTGCACCCCAAATCCCTCATCACCGGCTCCACCCCAGAGCCTATACCCCTAGCCCAGAGCCCAGACCCTCTCCCACACCCCAAACCTGACCCAGCCCAGAGCCCAGACCCTCTCCCACACCCCAAGCCCAGACCCAGCCCAGAGCCCCTCCCACATGCTGAACCACTCATTCCCGGCCCCACCCCGCAGCTCTCACCCCACACCCCAACCCTCTGCCCCAGCTCTGAGCCCCTCCCAAATCCCAAATCCCTCATCCCCAGCTCCGTTGGGTTGCCGGCATCAACAATTTTCTTCAACTGGGTCGCCAGAAAAAAAGTGTGAAAACCACTAATTTAGGCATTTATACTGCCGCTCTCTGTGGTGTCAAAATGTCTTTATATGATTTCTGCTGAAGTAATTTAAATTAAAATGGCATATAGGGAAAAGTGGATCCATGAACTGCACTAGGTAAACCCTGGTGTTAGCTTAGCCTTAAGTATATTCTTAAAGTTACTTGTAGATATATTAATCCTGACCAAATTTTTCAAACCTGGGTGCCTATTTATTGGCATCTAAATCCATATGAAAGCATCCAAATACCATAATGGCCTTTGGAGGAAAAAAGTGTCTAACCCTTATGGATGTGCAGATTACATTTACTTCACATTTGAAAAGTTAAGTGATGTACTCTCATTTTTGCATCTGACTGCAGACAGCTCCAGTGTCTTTGCAGTTGCTCATAACTTTTGTTTTTCATTACTGCTATTCAGAACACTATGGGCAGAAGTGAAACTGTCAAGAATCAGAGTGATGACATGCAGCTGATATTTGGCAAAACTGAATAGCAGCAGAGCAAGGCACTAGAATTAATCATGGTTGAAGTCAACTAAAAAAAACAAAAAGGAGACTGAAGGAGGAGCATGACAACAAAGATTTCTGTCCAGGAAGCTATACAGGGGTAAACAGAGATAAAAACTTCTAGTATATGGAGAGGAGGTGGTGCTCTTTTGGGAAGGAATTGTGACTTACTCCATGTTTGTATAGCTCACAACACAATGGGAACCTGATCCTGACCAATGCCTGTAGACAATACTTCACTTGCACCACAGCTCATAGGCAAGTGCTAGACAGAGGCAGGTACAAATGAAGGAGCCCTAGGCAGGATTCAGGGACAGCAAGCTGGTAGAAATCCCAGTATCCTCCCTCCTGCTGAGATTGGCTGGAGTGGTGGTGGGAGCCTATGCCCTTGACTTGTGTATCTACCTCCTGCTAATGGGGTTAGCCCTCCAGCTAGTAGGTGATTGATAAATCTTTCAAGCCTTCATTACTTGGGTCATGATGTGTTAACACTGCTAGATGTAGATCTTAGCTATCAAACTGTTAAGCATTAAAAGGGCTATGCTATAAAACAGTCAACAAGTAGACTTTTTTACAGGTTTCAGAGTAACAGCCGTGTTAGTCTGTATCCGCAAAAAGAAGAACAGGAGTACTTGTGGCACCTTAGAGACTAACAAATTTATTAGAGCACTAAGAAGTGGGCTGTAGTCCACGAAAGCTTATGCTCTAATAAATTTGTTAGTCTCTAAGGTGCCACAAGTACTCCTGTTCTTCTTTTTGTAGACTTTTTTAGTCATGAAACAATGGTTAAAAAAAAAAAGTCAAATCTTGTGTGTTATTGCCTACCTTAATGTTGCTGATTGTGAGGGGAAAGAAGGCGGAGTTCTCCTACTGGCCAGACTTCTCTATTTAGGTTTTATATTACCTCATCACTGCAATATCCGAACACCTTCCTAGAGTGTATTAAATGATGTGACTAACATCCGTCATCTGTGGTTCGTTCTCTTCTCATCCTCTCCCTGGGGAGAGAACTGTGTGTGCAGCGTAATGTTCTGTTTTGGGAGGATTTTGTTTTTCACTTTTTCCTCTCTGATTTTTCTCTGTCCATTTCTTTGCAGACTTTTCATTCTTTTATTTCTTTTGTTATAGACTTTTCTCTGTGGATGTGTACTTGTAAGTTTATAAAAAAGTTTATAAAGCATCATATTCTTTAATACTTAATAGAGGAAAATTATCTGACAGTATCCTATAGGCTTCATTTTCTTTGAATAATTGAACTATCTACACCTAGCTAGCATCTACACCTCAGATGAAACGGTCTGAGGTAGACTGAACCATGTCAGGTGGGAGTGAAGCAAAATAAAAAAGTGTTCCTATCAGCTGTTAATAGAACAATACTGACAAACTTAACTCCTCCAAAACTGGGAGCATACTAGTCAGTAATGGCACAGGCTTTGATAGCGACAGAGGTTACTAATTTTTACATCAAAACTTTCCACTTATACCGAAAGCTAGAAATAAAATTGAAAATTAGTAGAAAATGGTTTAAAGCTGATGTGTAAGAAAAGAAAGAGTAACCCAAACAAAGCAGAGCTACAGAGCATGATTATTTACCTACAGAAAGAGGAGAACACATTTGAAAAGGTATTTTAATGCTGTGTTGTGAAACATATTGCTGGTTGGTGCAGATGGCCACCTTTCAGTACACCTCACCCTTCCTCTCATTCAGGCATACGTGTGCACATACACACGCACAGGCTTGTTAATATATTTTTTAACATTTTCCTGCATTTATTTCTTGCACAGATTCTTCAGCACCTAATAATCTGTCTGTGAATCTTATGGAGATACAAGGAATCCTGCTACAAGGAATTATTATTGTTGTTCTTTAGGACCGTACAAGGATTGTGAAAGACAATAAGCCTGGAAACATAAACCCATTAATTACAGTATATTCACTAAAATTCAAGCCACAATAATGCTTAAGCTTATACTTTGTACTATTAAAATAAATAAAAGAAGATGTAGCCATGTACAGTAATTGACTGATCATACAAACACTTATTAAATATAAACACATATGCTTTTGTAGATTTGTTAGAAAGATTCGTTAATTGCTTAATGAAAGATGTCTTTCAGATACTAATTCCTTCATTTAGTTCGACAGATTAAATTTTATACACGGAGATATTAGCATGCATGCAATGAAGTGACAAGGACAACTAAAAAGCTTAAAATGTTAATGGATGAAGTGTAGTTTTCTCGGTTACTCTAAACTAAAAGCTATAATCTTAATTACATGCACTAAAGATTATCTTTTTCTCTACTTTCTGTATAGATAATACAGTTATTTTTAACACAGAAATGAGAACCACAATATGTTTTGATTCAGTTGCTATATTTGCATCATAAATTATGAAAATTTTACATTGCACATGAGTTATTCTGAATAAACCAAAGAAATCAGAGATTGGTTAACTTTTGTAGAATAGAAAATTGACATTTGAAGCCCAAGCAATTTTTTTAACTGCAGTAGTTTTAGTATTTATCTTGTTTATGCATTCTCTTAGTTTACAGTTTGGATATAGCAAAACCAATCAGCTGTAACTGATTAATAACTTTGGCACCATCGTGTTAATGTCAACAATTTCTGTAAAAGCAAATTACTAGCAATATCAACAGACCTGTGTCTTCATTTTTGCTCTAAACTGAAGTTCAATCTGGCATAATCTTTTCTTTTTCCCCAGTAGGGTGCAGAGAGCCCTCTAGCTTCCAAGTGCGTTTCCTACTGTGGTACATATTGGCCAGCATACAGCTGCTCTAAACAACTATTTGCATCTACAATGGGGTCATCCCACCACCTTCTTTTCAGATCAATATGATTGGTACAAACAATAGTTTGATTTTGATTGCTCTATAGTACGCTTGGGTAGAGCCTCTGAATGCAAGTGAATTGCTTAGAAACAATGGGCTGGTTCATCATCCAAAGCGTCCCTTTTCAAACAGCTGCCTCTGCCACACTCACCCTGACAAACGTCCAGAAAAACAGATGGTTTCAGCATTCATGGGTAGTTTAGTGAAAGCCCCAGAGTCAACTATTCAGGACATTTTATCATCTATTAGATAATGGAGCATTCTGTGATGATAAAAATTAAAAATACATTTAAAAATCCTATTAATTCAAACACACACACAAACCAACTTTCTTACTTCTCATAACATTAGGGACCTGGTTTAAACAAACTACAGATGGAAATTCAGAGGTGTGGGTGAAAATTCATCCTTAACTCACTCTATGGAATATCCATGGTATTGTGGGAAATGCCAAACAGTGGGTGTTCTCACATATCACATGTACTGGAATACCTAGACATAAAAGGGGAAAGTTAATAACGGAGAGCTAGCCTGAACTTTGAATTTCCTGGCTTTTGCTATGGATTAAGCCTCTTCCTACATACTATTATAGTGCGCGCACATGTGTGTGTGTGTGTGTGTGTGTGTGTGTGTGTGTGTTTGTTGTTTTTGTTGTGTTTCTTTTTTTAATGTTACAGATAAAATGTTTTCAGGAAAGCAGATTAGAACAGGCATAAAAGCCCTGACGCTACAGAATCTGTGAATACCTATTTGCAATGAAATTCTGCTCCCTCACACACCCAAGTGCTTAAGGGTCTGAAAGCATAAGAACTACTATGGTTCTGCTGTGCAGTGGAGTGGGGGTGAAAGATGTACCAATGTAGCTGAGCCACTGTAGCGTGTCTGGTGAAGACACTCTATGCGAATGGGAGAGAGCTCTCCTGTTGGCATAATAAAACCACCTCCGTGAGAGGCAGTAGCTATGTTGGCGGGAGAAGCATCCTGCCGACACAGCATTGTCCACACCATCACTTACATCAGTGTAACTTACGTTGCTCAAGGGGGTGGCTTATTCACACCCCGAGTGACATAAATTATGCCAACATAACCTGTAGTGTAGACCAGTGGTTCTCAAAGCCGGTCCGCCATTTGTTCAGGGAAAGCCCCTGGCGGGCCAGGCCACCAGGTTCAGCTGATTGTGGCTCCCACTGGCCATGGTTTGCCACTCCAGGCCAATGGGGGCTGCAGAAAGGGCGGCCAGCACATCCCTCAGCCTGCGCCGCTTCCCACATCCCCCATTGGCCTGGAGCGGCGAACTGCAGCCAGTGGGAGCCAAGATAGGCCAAAGCTGCAGACATGGCAGGTAAACAACCGGCCCGGCCTGCCAGGGGCTTTCCCTGAACAAGCAGCGGACCGGCTTTGAGAACCACTGGTGTAGAAAGCCCTTAGTCTGCAGCAGCATGAAGGAAAGTAGGGATAAGTGTGGGCTAGAGGTGTGATTATGAAGAGCCATGGGCCACAAACCTCAGTGTGGAAATAAGGGGCTTGAGGCAGAGCAGGTGTGATTTAATCAATGGGCTGTATCAGTAGTTGCATAGTTGCTATGCATATGCTCTATGACTTTGGGGAGGATTCCATCACTGCGATCCAACATGGAATTCCTCTATGAAAAGTCAGTATACTCTGGATTCGGACAAGGATGGGAAGATTTTGCTATTAGAAAATATTTAAAATTCATATTCTTTACTTGGTGGGTTGTAAAGGTTCAAAATCTACATGTGTGTTTGAAAGAGAGAGAACTTTCCACCCCAAACACCTGAACTAGTACTGCTCCGATCACAAGACTATTACATATTTAGGAAGGATATGCTTATTGGGTCAAATTTTGCAGTCCTAGCTATCTAGGTAGATATTTAGGATTCGATTCTGCAAGGTGTTGAGCACAATGGCTCAGACCAACAGAGTACTTAAGCACGCACTCAACCTTGAATTCTATGGGAAAACTCACATGCTTAAACATTAAGCACCTGGTTAAGTACTCTACTGGATTGAGGCAAGAGTGCTCAGCATTGTGCAAGATCAAGGCCTATACTATGCAAAATAGTGAGGTATCTGAAGCAAAACTCCCAAAAATCTACTCAAGTGTGTAAGGGCTTCAGGATTTGGCCCACTGAAAATATAATGAAGAAGTAATGTATGTAATATATACATTAACTGGATCACAAATGTTAAGAATTAGGCTGTTTTAAAGTTTTTTGTTTTTAATCCAAAAAGCCTAATTTGCAAGCATTTTCGAGAAAATGTGACAAATATTTCAAGACAGACAAAGAAACAAAAAAACCCAACTGAAAACTATAAACTCTAAATTTAAATAGTGACTTAAAAAAAATCTAATATGTTTCAATCCCAGGTTTCAATCCCTGCTAAATTTCAATCTGGAAAAAAAATGTTTAAAGTCAAATCAGGAACCCCTGATAAAAAGGGATTTACAATGGAAACTTTCATACAACCCTGAACAATAGTGCCACAAAAAGGTAGAATTTTAAATCCATACTGACATGCAGTACAATATTCAATATATATGCAATCGGTGTTTCTCCACACTGCCAATGATGCCAGCCTTGAATGCTCACTTTCCAGTTTTTTGCACCTTTTTTTTCCATATTGCCCTTCTTGAATGGAAAGCTCACTTTTAAGTCATCCTGAAGGTAACTACTGTCTCCTTCTTCAAATCCCTCCATCATTAATGCCTATTTCTGCTGTGACAGCTACAAGAAGTCAGCCAACTAATCATGGCTTAATTGAGGGAAGGCATGGATACTGATTTAATATATCTGTTTATTTTAAATAAAAAAAAAACACAAAAATCTTTCAAATGATTTGGAACTTTCAAACCGTGCACCTACATAACCTACGTAACTGTGTGATTTTATTCATGTGGTGCACTTATCCTCCATCTTCCTTTCCTCCAGTAATTTGTTGTACCTATTTGTGCCTTTTTTAAAATTAGTCAGCTCTTTGAAGGTCTGAATCAAAGTTCACTGAAGTCAATGTAAGTCTTTTCATTGACTTCAACATGCTTTCAATCAGGCCCTGAGACAGCGACTATATCTTTCTATTGTTTGTATAGTGCCCAAACCCCACAAGGCCCCGATCCTGACTGAGGTTTGCGGTACTACTGCAAAACAAATGAATAGGATGATGAAGGTTTTGAGTCCCAAATCTGTGTGGGATGTGTTGGGAAATCAGAGGGTCTCGTCCTGAAGAATAGTGAAAAATAAGTGCAATCTGGAGGCATTTTGTTGCCAACAGATGTGACTGTATTTGCCCTTGGTCTTTTATTTTCAGTTTTAATTTTCCCTATGTTATATCAGGATATTCATCCTCCTCTATTGTTTCTATATTTCCAAATGCCTGGATTAGCCCTTCTCAAGGCAGAAGTTCTTCATGTGATTGACAAGAGATTTTGTTTTTTTCCTATTTTATATCCCCTCTTCTCAGACTTTCCTGTTATCCTTTATCCCTTTTCATCCTTCTCTCTCAAATTATCTCTCCTTTCAACCTCTTTTACTTTTTTTCCTCTCTCCCTAGACGACTATTCTCTCATCCTCATTCACTCCCTTCTCTCTCTGTTCACTGTACATCCTAGTTCCTCTTCTCTGTCCTCTCCTCTTCCCCAGGGCCCCAGTTCAGGAAAGCATTCTTATTTAGGATAGCACTTATGCATGTGCTTAACTTTAAGAATGTGTTTAAATGCTGTCCTAAACCGGGATTCAGGCCACTGTAGGGGTATAAAAGAAGGTACTAACAGTGATTCCCCCAAGTGACAGTGACCCCCTCATAATTTGTCCCCCACACTTTAAAATCCAACAGTTTCACCAAGTACAAAAATCTCTTGGGTCTTCTGTTAAAACTTGTAAGCTACTGTCTGTAGAAACCATTGATTATATCTATCCTGTGAAAGATACTTTACTACTATGTAAAACTTACAAACAAGTTAATTGACTTTGTTCTTGAAGTAATTGATACAATGTAAACAAATACTATAAGCTGTTAAGTGACTTTCACTTCATTCAATGGCTGCTAGGACAGACCCCCACCCTCTGTGATTAAAGGGACGGGAGTTTCAAATGAATTAGCACACACCCCGAAAGTGGTGGAGACAGTAAATTAAAATATGGTTAAGATATGGAATGTATGTTGATGAATGCTTGATGTACATAAATGGTTAGGGAGGTGCCAGCCTCGAAAGGGAGTATCCATCGGCCGAAGAATGTATCAAGTAGGACCACCAGACAACCCCCTGAGGGTAAACTGGGATCCACCCCATCACCTGGAAGGATGAGAAACACAAACTTTGGACAGTGTGGAGCCACCAGGAATGTGCCACTTTGGACAGGAATGTGCCATCTGCTGATTGAGTCAGCAACAGCAGGTTGAAACAGTTCCCATAGACTAACATAGGAGTTAATTCCTATAAGAATGGACTCTAAAGACTGATGACTTTGGGTCTCTGGTTCTGCTGCCAGCCTCCAGGAGCATCAGGTGCACCTGACACAGACTCGTCTCCATCATCATGACCAAGATACCTGGCCAGTAACTTGGCATGAGCAACTTCTAGGCTGGTAACTATAACACCTATACAGAACTTGAATGAATGATTGTGTGAATGAATCTCTCTCTCTCTCTCTCTCTCTCTCTCTCTCTCTCTCTCTCTATATATATATATATATATATATATATGTATGTGTGTGTGTATAAGAAATAAGTAGTCAAACAACGTTGTTTACTTTTATCTTTTGCTTTATCAGTATATTTACAATAAATGTGGCATCTTTGCCTTATCCCTCTTAATAAGATCCTGCTGGTTTTTATTCTATTGGTATAACACCACCTCCATTCACACTCCCTTTCCCTGTTCCTTCCAGTACCCTCTCCCTCCACACATCTCAGCACCATTCGACCACCCCACGTATCAGAGAGGTTGCAGAACACCAGTTAGAAGTGCTGCAAGAGAGGCCCTGATGGCTTGGAAATGGCCACTTCAATGTGCTAATGTTACAGGAGGGTAAATGGGTCAGATGAAGAGCAGGAAGCCAGAGCGTAGAGCACTGCTTCATGCAAGAGAAAAGTTCTTAAATACCACTACTGAACTACTGTGGTCATGGTTTGTTGTAGGATATCAATTCTTGAATTAAGGAGTGGAATGCAAAAGTACAGTAATATACAGGGATACTGTATGTAAAAATTAGATTTTTGTTTGAACATATTTTACCTACTATTGGGCTACTCACTTAAGTTCTCCCTGCCTCTGTTTCTCCTCCAACCATTTTCCTGTCAGGTCTATTTAAACAGTAAGTTGTTTGGGGATGGAACTGTTTCTTACTATGTGTTAGTAATATGCCTAGCACAATGAAGCCCTGATCTTCACCGAGGCCTCTAGGCATGACCATAATGCTAATATAAATTTAAGAAGTTATAAATAACAGTTAAGATGACAAGGGCTTCGGCTTCCTTGACCACAGGATGCTGTTCCCGGAAGAAGGACTGCTAAACAGAGATGGGGTCCACCTATCGAGGAAGGGGAAGAGCATATTTGGATACAGAATGGCTAACCTAGTGAGGAGGGTTTAAACTAGGTTCGAAGGGGGCAGGTGACCAAAGCCCACAGATAAGTCAAAAACATGGAGACCTTGGAGAATGGTTGGAATCTGGGGGGAGCATGGGATGTTATAGCAGAAATAAGGGAGAGACAAGACAAAACTGGGGGGGGGAATCAAATCAGTATCTTAGATGTCTGTATACTAATGCAAGAAGTATGGGGGATAAGCAGAAAGAACTTGAAATGCTAGTAAATAAACACAACTATGACAGTTGGCATCACGGAGACTTGGTGGGATAATACACATGACTGGAATATTGGTATAGAAGGGTACAGCTTGCTCAGGAAGGACTGGCAGGGAATAAAGGGAGGAGGTGTTGCCTTATATATTAAAAATGTATACACTTGGACTGAGGTTGAGATAGAAATAAGAGACAGACTTGTAGAAAGTCTCTGGGTAAGGATAAAAAGGGTAAAAAACAAGGGTGAGGTCATTGCAGGGGGTCTACTACAAACCACCAAACTAGGAAGAAGAGGTGAATGAGGCTTTTTTTAAACAACTAACAAAATCATCCAAAGCACAGGACTTGGTGGTGATGGGGGACTTCAACTACCCAGACATTTGTTGGGAAAATAACACAGCAGGGCACAGATTATCCAACAAGTTCTTGGAATATATTGGAGACTATTTTTTATTTCAGAAGGTGGAGAAAGCTACCGAGGGAAGACTGTTCTAGATTTGATTTTGACAAATAGGGAGAAACTGGTTGAGAATTTGAAAGTGGAAGGCAACTTGGGTGAAAGTGATCATGAAATGGTAGAGTTCATGATTCTAAGGAATGGTAGGAGGGAGAACAGCATAATAAAGACAATGTATTTCAAGGGTACGTTAAGACGTGATATATCGATCCCCGAACGTGCTCACCATCGACTCCGGAACTTCATCAGAGTGAGCAGCGGTAGCGCAGTCAACGGGGGAGCCGCGGCCGTCGATCCTGCGCCGTCTGGACCCCAGGTAATTCGATCCAAGATACTTTGACTTCAGCTACGCTATTCGCATAGCTGAAGTTGCGTATCTTGGATTGATCCCCTCCCCCCCCCCCCAGTGTAGACCAGCCCTAAGAAGGCAGACTTTAGGGAACTCAGGGAGTTGGTAGGTAAAATCCCATGGGAAGCAAGCCTAAGGGGAAAAAGAATTGAAGACCGTTGGCAGTTTGTCAAAGAGACATTATTAAGGCACAAGAGCAAACTATCCCACTGCATAGGAAAGATAGGAAGTATGGCAAGAGACCATCCTGGCTGAACCAGGAGATCTTCAATGATCTAAAACTCAAAAAAGAGTGGAAACTCGGTCAAATTACAAAGGATGGATATAAACAAATAACACAAGTAGCTAGGGACATAAAAGGTAACAAGAAAGCATTCTACAAATACATTAGAAGTATTCTACAAATCCATTAGAAGCAAGAGGAAGACCAAGGACAGAGTAGGCCCATTACTCAATGAAGGGGGAAAGAGAACAACAGAAAATGTGGAAATGACAGAGGTGCTCAATGACTTCTTTGTTTTGGGTTTCACCAAGAAGGTTGGTGGCAATTGGACATCTAACATAGTGAATGCCAGTGAAAATAAGATAGGATCAGAGTCTAAAATAGGAAAAGAACAAGTCAAAAATTACTTAGACAAGTTAGATGTCTTCAAATCACCAGGACCTGATTAAATGCATCCTAGAATACTGAAGAAGTTGACTGAGCCATTAGCAATTATTTTTGAAAAGTCATGGAAGACGGGAGACATTCCAGAAGACTGGAAAAAGGCAAATATACTGCCCATCTATAAAAAGGGAAATAAGGAGAACCCAGGGAATTACAGACCAGTCAGCTTATCTTCTGTACCTGAAAAGATAATGAAGCAAATAATTAAGCAATCAATTTGCAAATACTTATCACCTCGTTATTTTCTAGGTAACAGTCATGTCAAACCAACCTGATATCTTTCTTTGACAGGATAACAAGGCTTGTGGATGGGGGGAAGCAGTAGATGTGGTATAACTTGACTTTAGTAAGGCTTTTGATACTGTCTTGCATGACCTTCTCATAAACAAACTAGGGAAATACAACCAAGGTGGATCTACTATAAGGTGGGTGCATAACTGGCTGGAAAATCCTTCTCAGAGAGTAGTTATCAGTGGTTCACAGTCATGCTGGAAGGGCATAACGAGTGGGGTCCCTCATGGATCGGTTCTGGGTCCAGTTCTGTTCAATATCTTCATCAATGATTTAGATATTGGCATAGAGAGTACACTTATAAAGTTTGTGGATGATACCAAGCTGGGAGGGGTTCCAAGTGCTTTGGAGGATAGGATTAAAATTCAAAATGATCTGGATAAACTGGAGAAATGGTCTGAAGTAAATAGGATGAAACTCAATAAGGACAAATGCAAAGTACTCTACTAAGGAAGGAACAATCAGTTGCACACATACAAAATGGGAAATGATTGCTTAGGAAGGAGTAAGTGGAAAGGGATCTGGTGGTCATAGTGGATCACAAGCTAAATATGAGTCAACAGTGTAACGCTGTTGCAAAAAAAGCAAACATCATTCTGGGATGTATTAGCAGGAGTATTGTAAACTAGACATGAGCAGTAATTCTTCCTCTCTACTCCATGCTGATTAGGCCTCAACTGGAGTATTGTGTCCAGTTCTGGGTGCCACATTTCTGGAAAGATGTGGACAAATTGGAGAAAGTGCAGAGAAGAGCAACAAAAATGATTAAAGGTCTAGAAAACATGACCTATGAGGGAAGATTGAAAAAATTGGGTTTGTTTAGTCTGAAGAAGAGAAGACTGAGAGGGGACATGAAAACAGTTTTCAAGTACATAAAACGTTGTTACAAGGAGCAGGGAGAAAAATTATTCTTCTTAACTTATGCGGATAGGACAAGAAGCAATGCGCTTTTAAACTGCAGCAAGGGCAATTTAGGTTGGACATTAGGAAAAACTTCCTAACTGTCAGGGTGGTTAAACAGTGGAATAAATTGCTTAGGGAGGTTGTGGAATCTCCATCATTGGGAATTTTTAAGAGAAGGTTGGACAAACACCTGTCAGGGATGGTACAGATCAGGGATCAGCAATCTTTGAGAAGTGGTGTGCCAACTCTTCATTAATTTAAGGTTTTGCGTGCCAGGAAAAGGCATGCCAGATCCTGCCAGCCAGGGTCCTGGCCACCGGCCCTGCTCAGCCCGCTGCTGGCCAGGTTCCGTCCATTCAGGCTGGCAGTGGGCTGAGTGGGGACAATGGCCAGGACCCCGGCTGGCAAGGGACCGGCGACCGGGACCTCAGACTGACAGCGAGCTGAGTAGCTCATCCCACTGCTGGTCTGGGGTCCCGTCCACCGGCCCCTGCCACCCAGGGTCCTGGCCGCCGGCCCCGCTCAGCCCGCTGCCAGCCCAGGTTCCGTCCATCCAGGCCGGCAGTGGGCTGAGTAGGGCTGGCGGCCGGGACCTCGTCTGGCAAGGGGCCAGCGGTCAGAACCCCAGACCAGCAGCGGGCTGAGTGGCTCATCCCGCTGCTGGTCTGGGGTTCTGTAATCCAGGCCAGCAGCGGGCTGAGCGGGGCTAGCGGCCGGGACCCTGGCTGGCAGCAGTGTGCCACTAAAAATCAGCCTGCGTGCCGCCTTTGACACATGTGCCACAGGTTGCCGACCCCTGGTATAGATAATACTTAGTCCTGCCTTGAGTGCAGGGGCCTGGACTAGATGACCTCTCAAGGTCCCTTCCAGTTCTATGATTCTATGTTTGAAAAAAGTTTAGAGAATTATAAATGTTTCTCTTGTTTTTCATTGTGTTTCCTGTGTGCATTTGGCAGCACTAGCATAAACTCAGTTTCACTGTTCTCTCTGTTAAGCAGATTTTCCCCTGTTGTTTGTGGGGCTCTTGCAACACAACAGGGAAGAGAAAAGCACTTTAAAAAAGGAGGGAAATAAATTGTAAAATTACAAAAATTGGCAGGGAGGACACAAAGGCAGGGATAGTTTCTAAACCACTTCCAATTCATTTTTTAAAAAGTCACTAGATTTCAAACTGATGGTGTCCATATAAATTACCCTAAGATTACACTACACAAGTTATAACTACAGTAAGTCAATGGCAGACATTTGGGATCAAAAAGTTCATTTCTGGAAGTTTACGCATTAATACTTGTAAGTTATTTCCTGGCCACATGGAAAGTATCACATTATCTACAGAAACATCTATTTTTCCCCGAGAACCGATGTGGTTACAAATGTTTTCTGTAATGCCATAAATTATTAGCTTAACAGAGAATTGTATATTGTACAGCTCTAGGTTTTATTCATCTCCAGTGAAGTGCTATGAAGTTCTGCAACCCAACAGCATCAAAATTCATCAGAGTTCTGTTTTGCAAAATCAACATCTTAGAAAGTTTAGAACTAAGCTATTCAAGGGTTAAGAGTAGGATTAGATTAAAGTATATCCTGTGGATTTTGTGCATGGTATATGCTGCATATGGCTAGCAGTTCCATCTGGCTAGAGTAACTAGCAGAAAGATATAAGCAGATAAAATTACAGCTAATTTAGTAACACGCACCCACATGATACCAGTAACTTCTAGTCCAGATTTGATTGAAAATGTTTATAATTGTTATCATTTGCATCTCTTCACTGAACTTTAAATTCTTATAAAAGTTCCTATATATCCATATATAATTAAAATATGTACCTCACCACAGGAATTCATGGCTTTGTGATTTCTAGAGTGGATTACTGCAATGTAACGTGTAACTACACTTGAGAACCCCTAAGAAGGTACAGGTGGTGTAGAATTCGGCTACTGGCAAGTTAAGCCATATCATTTACAGGGAACATAATATTTCAGATCTCAGGAAACTGCAGTGGTCACCATATTCACTTCCAAATGCAATTTAAGGAGTTTATTTCAATCAATAAAGACCTATATAGCTTAGTCCTAACTATCTGAGCCAGTCTGTCTCCCGAAGAGCCATGGTTGCAACTGAGGACAGCTGGGGCACTTTGACTAAGAATCCCTAGATCTAAAAGTCTGGAGCTGGTGGCCAAGCATTCTCCAGGCCTCATCTTAGGAATTTGCTTCCTCTAATAGTCCAACACAGCTATAGTCTATTAAATTTTACAGCATGGTACAAAGCTTATCTCTTTTCTCATGGCATGGGATTGGATGGAGTAAAATTATATTTTGGGAAATGACTTTTTTCTATTGGCTTCTTCCAGAGATGCAAAATACAGTGGGGTTTTTATTTAATTTTGGACATAAACCTCGAGACATGCAGGTAAATCAAATACAGTAAAAAAAAAAAATCACGTATATAAATCTACCAAGCTGTGAACTACAAGGATTATATTATGTACCTCCTACCCATGCTTGTGAGCACTTACTCACATGAGCAGTCCCACTGAAGTCAAACTCATGAAGGTTACTCATGTGAGTAAGGGCTTACCAAAATGAGTAGGGTCCTACCAAATTCACGGCCAAGAAAAATGCGTCACGAACCATGAAATACGGTCTCCCCCCGTGAAATCTGGTCTTTTCTGTGTTTTTACCCTATACTATACAGATTTCATGGGGAAGACCAGCATTTCTCAAATTAGGGGTCCTGACCCAACAGGGAGTTGCAGGGGGTCACAAGGTTATTTTAGTGGGGTCCTGGTATTGTCACCTTTACTTCTGTGCTGACTGCAGAGCTGGGTGGCTGGAGGATGATGGCTGTCGGCAGGGCACCCAGCTCTGAACGGGTGGCACCCACCAACAGCAGGACAGAAGTAAGGGTGTCAATACCATACCATGCCATCCTTTCTTCTGTGCTGCAACTGGCGGTGGCTCTGACTCCCAGCCAGCAGCCACCACTCTCCAGATGCCCAGCTCTGAAGGCAGCTCTGCTGCCAGCAGCTGCACAAAAGTAAGGGTAGAAGTTCTGCAACCCCCCTACAATAACCTTGTGACTCCCCCCGCCCCCCCCCCCACACCCTCTTTTTTGGGTCAGGACCCCTACAATTAGAACACTGTGAAATTTCAGATTTAAATACACCTCTACCCCGATATAACGCTGTCCTCGGGAGCCAAAAAAATCTTACTGCATTATAGGTGAAACCGCATTATATCGAACTTGCTTTGATCCACTGGAGTGCGCAGCCCCACCTCCCCGGAGTGCTGCTTTACCGCGTTATATCAGAATTTGTGTTATATCAGGTCGCGTTATATCGGGGTAGAGGTGTAGCTGAAATCATGAAATTTATGATTTTTAAAATCCTATGACCGTGAAATTGGCCAAAATGGACCGTGAATTCGGTAGACTAAGAGTTACATAAACTAGACCTCCATTTCTACTGTTAATATTCTTCAAATGGCAAAAAAAGAACAAATCTCACTTCAAGCCCCTTACAAATCATTTACTTTAGCCCAAGAACTGTTGGTGATGTCTTTACGTGAAGTGAGTTGAGTTTCCTGAAGGGGTTATGTCGGCATTTTGTTTCAATGCTAAAATATAGTTGGGGAAGAGAGGAAATGAGGAAGTTCAGAATAATGCTTCTTTAAATCCATTTCAATTTCTCCTACTGAGTTAATCAGACATGACGTTGATTTTATTCTGTATTCAGAACCTGTTAGGTATTCTGTCCAACTGAAATACAAACACTGTTTCAGTTACTGAGACAAGCAGGTAGAGATTAAAAGAAGCATTGCTGAATCTCCTTTACATTTATAATGGACTTTTTAATAATTACTATATACCGTATATCAGCTGGAGATCCAAATCTTCAAAAACAATCATGACTTTTTAGAATGTAATTGTACCCCTTTAGTGATATAGAAGTTCACATCAGGAAGAACTATTGCACTTTACAGAATTCAGCAGAGAGATGATTCTTCTCTAGTACTCAGTAGCAGCAGTATTTCAGGTTTTTTATGCTGTAGCTTTTACAGTCTAAACAGAAATTAAATACCTGCAGTCATAACTCATCCTCCAATTGCTTTAAAATGGACATTTAGCTCCTCAAAGGGGTTGACAATGTCTTTTTAAATTATAACTGCTGATTTATATCACTGTAATATGACAAAATAGACAAAGTTTTCAAGTTTGGAGCTAGAACAAGTATTCCTAGCACACACTAGCGGGCAGAGTTCTTTAGAAATAAAATAGGTCTGCTCTTTGCTGACCAGCTAAGAAACTATCTTTATGATAGTTGTTTTGTACAAATTTTTTTAAAAAGTGTATCAGATTGCAGATTTTACGTGTTTTCCTATTTCTTCTGTCACACGACTTCATTTCTTCAAAGGAGATTTCTAGTCACCATTTACTTGTTGGATCCCAAAAAAATTTCACACGCCCTTTTTTGTATTTGTTGTATGTTTCCAAATCATTCCTTGCTATGCTGGTCCATTGGGAAAAAGACTGAAGTGTTCCAGAGTTCAAAATCTGACTGTCTGCCCAGGATTGTTAATGTGAGAGATTCTTTTGTCTATAGCGGCTGTTACAAATCAAAAAGTAATTATATTTCAGAGAGTCACACAGCATGATTTTTATCCTAACAAGAGTTACAAAAATAGAATTTACTGGAAACCAAGATTCTTAGAATATTTTTTCATCCAATTCAAAATATGCATGTGATGTTAGCATGATTAGTTCTGAGGAAAACCACAAAATGAATGACGTTTCAGTGTTTATAATGAAATTGTGTATGTTTTAAGTATATGCGAGTAGTTCTGGGGGAAAGACTCAAGCAGCCTTTCCCCGACCCACCACACGCAAAGGATATGCACTTTATGGTGGGGGAGGGAGGGCCTGGGGATTGTTCCTTCCTAGCAACACCAAAGACCCAAAATGCCCCAACTGCGAGGAGTAGGAGTGGGCAGGAGATGCAGCCACAGCCTTGCTGCTCACTTACCAGCCTGCAGAGTTGACCAGGCTGGAGCACCCAACAGGATAGAAAAACATGCACATGGAGATGAAATTCCAGCCCTATTAAAGTCAATAGGAGTGTTAACATTGACTTCATTGGAGCCAGGATTTCACTCTACAAATTTAGGGGAGGATGGGCTTTCCAAGTCACAATCCTTCCCATTGTTTCTTCTGTGCCAAAAGAAACTCTGTACAACCTTCAGTACTAGGCAGTGCCCAAAGGTGGGATTTTCAAAAGCATTCAATGTTGGCCTAACTCTGTTCCTATTAAAGCTATTTTTACAACTGACTTTAATGGGAACTGAACTAGACCAACTCTGAATGCTTTTTGAAAACCCACTCTAAACCCACAATCTAGCCCTTGCGATTATCATCAAACATTGCAAATTCTCAATCAAGTGAAGTCCTGAATAGACAGTCATGGTATGGGCTCATTTTGTAACTTGTTTTGTGATACCTCTCAGTTTCATCAGGATTTGACATTGAAGTATAGACAAAGATTAGAACCTTACAAAACTGTGGAGTGAATTTAAATACGAGGCACTAAAATAGCAATTAACACTTTAGGACAGATTTAGTTCTGAAGGGAAAATGGGTATAAATTCTGATAATGAAATAGTTTGTTTTGCTAAATTATTACAGTGCAGTATATCTGAAATTTTGATAAACCATGTGATTCTACAGTGCTGTAAATAATCTGGAAGAAAAGCAACAAAGTAGTTAACGATAAACATTTTAATAAGCCATGTGGAATACGTTGTCCTGCTGGGATATAGATATTTTTTCTGATAATAATTTTAAATAGCAACAATTATGGAGGCATGCAATGCTGATGCTAGATGACTGCCTAATGTCTACACTCTGCTGAGACCCAATGATGGCTACCAAATTAAAGCATCTTATTATAGCTTAATAAAAGGGGAAAAACAGCAAACCTTTCCTATCTAATGTCAGGAACCAAGTATTCTCAAAACAGAACCACCGACTTCTGAGCACATTTGGAAGAATACAAAATTTTTAACAAACTCTCTCCATCTAGTCCAGGCATTTTAAATGCACCCATCACTGTAGTATCTAGGATCCCTCTCCTGGAAAAAAACACTATTGGGAGACTGGTATACCACCACAACACTCCAAGATGCAGGAGGTTCAGACTATCCAGGGCATTCGGGTCTCCAGCAATGAAACCTCCGAGACATGGAAGAAGAAACAACTAAGATGACAGAAGTTACTGAGTGCTATAAGGTGTGTGTATTTAAGGGTGAACGTTGTATCAGTGGTTGGGTCCACAGCATATATCTGACTACCATGAAAACGTCCTTAAACTGACCTAGTTGATTTATAAAATAGGACTCAATGAGTAATATTTGGATTCAGTTTCTAATTCCCACGGTTGAGTCCACTCATTCGCAAATGGTTGGAAATAAAGGTATTCTGGCCAGTCTATTGGCAGTAGATCGAGTCCATGTGATCCCTTCTCACATGCACCCTAAGAAAGGACAGACTTATTCATGTATTTTAAGGTACTCCACAGCAGACAAGTAATTAATCCTCACAGTAGTAAAGGCAAAGGTCCACCAGAACATGGGACAATCAGATATCTTTTCTTCCCCCAGACCTTTATTAAACGACCAGTGAAGAAAATGTAAGAAACTTAACACTCCAGTTCACACTGAAGGTAACCAAAGCTCATTTGGGAATCTTGAGTTCAGCAATGCTGAAGAATAAAATCCAGGGTCAAAATGCATCTTCACAATCCATTTTTGCCCACAAACTTGCCTGCTGATAATACCACAGTGGAGATGCACAGCACCCAGAAAAGGAGTTATATGGCTTGCCATTTCTAGACTTTTGGGATCTACAACAATATGTAAAAAGTGTTGCCCTGGTGCAATCTATACAGGAGATGTAGTCTAAGAAACATTACAGAATATTAGATGTCTCAATCTGGAATTTTTAAAGCAAAATTAATCTCTTATCCCTCTTTTTGAACAGATTCCCATTCACAGAAAGCCTACCTGCTGTAATCTCTTATCAAAACTTAATCCATCACGCTGGCTTTAATTTAACATTATACATTGTGTTTTCGTGTTAAAATCTCTTTTGGTTTTTGTTTTCCTTCTTTGCTTCAGCTTTCTGAAACCATCTAGTTTCTGTTAAAATTAACTTCTTAAAATCTTGTCAGGGAGACCCTCAAATGCTGACATTATGAGATTAATTTTCTAAAGAGAGGCAGAGATCTGTGTATGCTCATGAATGCTCACCTGCAATGATATCTTCATGCAGGTTTACAGCAACTGTGCATGAAACCAGCGAAATTACACTTCAGAATGGGTAATTAGGTGCCTAATTACTTATCTGTTTGCACAATTACTCAAACTGCACTAACACTTGTGGTAAATGTAGTAACACATATGTGCATGCACATTTTTTGTGCTAACAAGTCTCTACTTTTTGAAAATGTGGTTTCTTGTGCTTGATGGATATTTTATGTTCTGTATTTAATAAAATCACTTTTTACTTATTAATTGACCCAGAATATGTATTAATACCTGGGGGAGCAAACTGCCGTGCATATCTCTCTATCACTGTTATAGAGGGCGAACAATTTATGAGTTTACCCTGCATAAGCTTTATACAGGGTAAAATGGATTTATTTGGGTTTAGACCCCATTGGGAGTTGGGCATCTGAGTGTTAAAGACAGGAACACTTCTGTTAGTTTCTTTCAGGTAAACCTGCAGCTTTGGGGCAAGTAATTCAGACCCTGAGTCTTTGTTGGAGCAGACAGGCTCAGCAAGACAGGGTGCTGGGGCCCCAAACTGGCAGGGAAGGCAGGGGTAGTAGTCTTGGCACATCGAGTGGCAGCTCCCAAGGGGGGGTTCTGTGATCCAACCCGTCACGGGATGTAGTTAAGTACCCTGCTGAATTGTGTTCTATGGCAGGATTCATGGTCTTGGACCCTGGGCCTGAAGGAGGCCCATGGACCCTCAAAGTTTGAATCTCAGGATCAACAGAGGAGGCGTGCTCCCAATCACATGAAGGAAGGAGGAAGCAATATTGGCAGAGCATGGAGTCAGAGGGCTTCATGCAGTTTAGCAAGGAGAAGGGGTGGGTTTTCATGTGTTAGGGTTCTGGTCAAGTTGGATCTGCACTCCATTTAGTCTTAATCCATCACTGGACACTGTCAATTGAATCTAAAACACAGGCAGACAACAAGGGAACAGAGATTATATTCCTTACTGATAGTCCATCCTTTAGTTACGATTCATGTTATGATTTTTAATTTATGAGACAGGTGCCAGAGCACTGGATGGATGTCTGTATTTGCATCTGAAAAATCTACATAAATTACATCCCCCTTCCATATTATCAAATCTCTAAACGTAAAAACCATGTTCCATTTTGGAAATGATGAAAGTAAGTGAGCTGAAGACCATCTTCTAATTTCCAGGACAGATCAGCAGTGATTGCTGAGGACTTTAAATATCCCATTTCACTCATCTATGGATCGTTAAAAGCCATGGTAAATATCACCAGCCAAAAATTCTTCATTAATAAATTTATTCATACAGGACCAAAAAGTTCCCTGAAGGCTACTTAATCCAATGAGATCTTTGTTTTAACCCCTTCAGTTCTGCATTAAAACCATCAGAACAAATAAATAATATTTAGTTCTTAAAACATACATGGGGAGAGGTACATTGGTCAACCCTCAAGTGGTTAAAGAATTTAATCACAAGGCAAAGTAGCCTTCTTCATACTAAGAGTTCGCTATAGAGGAGGTAAATTATATATGTAGTTAGGATTCAAAAAGACAAATCAGAGAAGGAGGAGGAGGGTTAATAAATCTGTCCTCTGATGAGGATATTCTATTATAAAATCATTTGTAAGAATATTAACCTGTAAAAACAAATTGCTGATGGGTTCATGGGTTGAATGAGACTGTTATGAAGGGCCATTAAATGCAAAAGAGAATAGCTATAACCAGTTAAGGGCTGAAAGCGTAAACTAGAAGTAGATCTTTTTCATTATACTTGCACCATTCACACTGCTACATAGATGTTAAGTTATGAGAGCATTTTCATCATGTTCACTGTTTTATAAAGGTTTATCACCCAGTGCCACTCTTTTCTTCCCTTTATGCTGTACAAAATGAAACCTAAACTTTTTTCCTATGGGTGGGTGTGTTTAATTCCCATCCACCAATTTTTAAATTAGAAATTCATGTCCTATCCACTCTGGAACTCTACAGATGGTTGTTATAGCTAACAGAATTTGGGAATCATTAGGAAAGAGATAGAGAAGACAGAAAATATCATATTTCCTCTATGTAAATCCACAGTACGCCCACATCTTGAATACTGTGTGCAGATGTGGTCGCCCCATCTCAAAAAAGATATATTGGAATTGGAAAAGGTTCAGAAAATGACAACCAAAATGATTAGGAGTATGGAACAGCTGCCATATGAGTAAAGATTAATAAGACTGGGACTTTTCAGCCTGGAAAAGAGACAACTAAGGGGGGGAATATGATAGATGTCTATAAAAGTCATGACTGGTGTGGAGAAAATAAATAAGGAAGTGTTATTTATTCCTTCTTATAACACAAGAAGCAGGGGTCACCAAATGAAATTAATAGGCAGGTTTAAAACAAACAAAAGGAAGTATTTCTTCACACAATGCACAGTCGACCTGTAGAACTCTTTGCCAGATGATGTTGAAGGCCAAAACTATAATAGGTTCAAAAAAGACGTGGAGAAGTTCATGGAGGATAGGTCCATCAATGGCTATTAGCCAGGATGGGCAGGGATGCAAAACCATGCTCTGAAGTGTCCCTAGACTCTGTTTGCCAGAAGCGGAGAATGGGTGACAGGGGATGAATCACTTGATGATTACCTGTTCTGTTCATTCCCCCTGAAGCACCTGGCATTAACCACTTGCAGGAGACAGGATACTCGGCTAGATGGACAATTGGTCTGACCCAGTATGGCCACTCTGATGTTCTTATTGGAGAAATAGCGTGATTATGAATAACTGGAGAACTAGTGAGATTATAGTACCACAAGAAATTGAAACATGAGCAATTAAGGGAGGGTAGGGAGACAGAGATTTTAGTTAAGCTCTTCTGAACTTTGGTTTTTGTTCATTTTTGTTAACATCCATTTAACTCATTAACTCTGTTAATTCAAACAATAAGTTTCAGTCCAGAAACTCTCTCTTATTGTGAGTTTATACAGCACCTGCCATAAACTGAGTGCCTAATCCTGATGGGGATATCTGAGAACCACTGTAAGTAAGTACTAAATAATAAATAAACCCTGAGACACACTTGGGACAAAAGAGCTTTGTTTTTAACAAAGAGACTCAGCATCCCTAATCTCTTGACATTCCTCATACTTTTAAGATAAATCGGGCAATAAAAACTTTTTTTTAAAGTTTCAGAACTTTTTAAACATCATAAGGAAATGTAAACAGGGAGGCTAGCAAAGAGGAGGAGATCAGTGATAAGACTACGATGATACTGACTGGCTAAGCAGCAGTTCTGCAAAAAAGGACTTGGGGATTACTGTGGATGAGAAGCTGTATATGAGTCAACAGTGTGTCCTTGTTGCCAAGAAGGCTAACGGCATATTGGCCTGCATTAGTAGGAGCATTGCCAGCAGATCGAGGGAAGTGATTATTCCCCTCTATTCCGCACTGGTGAGGCCACATCTGCAGTACTGAGTCCAATTTTGGGGCCCCCACTACAGAAAGGATGTGCACAAATTGGAGACAGTCCAGCAGAGGGCAACGAGAATGATCAGGGGGCTGGGGCACATGACTTACGAGGAGAGGCTGAAGGAACTGGGCTTGTTTAGTTTGCAGAAAACAAGAGTGAGGGGGGATTTGATAGCAGCCTTCAACTACCTGAAGGGAGGCTCCAAAGAGGATGGAGTTAGGCTATTCTCAGTGGTGGCAGATAACAGAACAAGGAGCAATGGTCTCAAGTTGCAGTGGGGGAGGTCTAGGCTGGATATTAAGAAAAACTATTTCACTAGGAGGCTGATGAAGCACTGGAATGGGTTACCTAGGGAGGTGGTGGAATCTCCATCCTTAGAGGTTTTTAAGGCCCAGCTTGACAAAGCCCTGGCTGGGATGATTTAGTTGGTGTTGGTCCTGCTTTGAGCAGGTGATTGGACTAGATTACCTCCTGAGGTCTCTTCCAACCCTAATCTTCTGTGATTTTATGATTCTATGATACTAGTAAACAGAGCAGTGCAAACTAACTCCTAATAGGAGGCTGAGGTTTCTGTCCCGCCCTTCCCCACAAGATGAACAACAATACAAATAATTGGAGAGCTGAGATGTATACAGAGAGACTGGCTATTCAGGCATCTCTAATATTCAAAACTGTAACATCACAGCACATGCATCATTCCTGCTATCATAATGGAAAAATGAAGGCCATTCTTGGTAAATGATCATGCATGTGGGTTTCAATGTCTCTCGTATACTTCCGTTTTGTTTTCGCCATAACTTGTCCTAAAAAATATACCTTGAGTCCTATCAATAGACCATGTGACCACTGGGCAAGATATTTTTAAAATAAAGTATAACAAGGATCATAGAATACTGGTTCTACTAAAGCCACGAGGAAAGAAATGCTGACGAAAATCATGACAAATGACATTAATTTTTTTTAATCACGTATACAGTGATCTTATTACAAATCTGTGTAGATGACTAATCACAGTGAGCCAGAGCATGTTCTGATCAGACAGACCTGTCCACTGCAGAAGAGAGATGGAAGAATGCCACTTCCATGGCACTGCCCCTATTTCAAAAATTCTACTAGTTACATATATCAGAGGGGGAAATTGATCATTTTTGCTATGAAAAGAATTGCTCATTTATTATGAATTCCTTTAGCATATTTCAAATTTTAACTTTTTTGAAAAACAAATGCTCAGAATCAATATTTTAGAAATAATATCAGACAAGGGACCTCTTGGACATATTTCATCATTTCAAAATATACACTTTACACATGTGAAAATGTATCAAAGCCACAAATGCTTTGGTCAAGAAGCTTCACCCTTCTTAAATTGACTGATGATATCATATGTTCTAGAAATATTTTTATCATTTGGCATGCTGCTCAGCACCATATGGCACAACACACTGACAAGTGAAAAAGGACTAGTTTTAAATATATATATTTTAAAAAAAGTTATACTTCTATCGAAGTATGAAGACATAGGCACGCATTCTGTAACTCTAATACAGTATCAGGAGACCATAAGGAAAGGTAAGAATTTTGAGCCCATTCAAAATAAAAAATTAAATTACAAAATTAAACTATAAAGGTAGCTTAAACAAGAGATATAACATCTTAGGAGGAATCTGAACTGAATGTAACACTTACCTTCTCACTCACTATTTAACACTCCTTTCACTAAGCCCTACAATTATTGTGTAGGAAATTCCATAGGGAACTGACAATGATGAAATCCACCCCCAGTTTGGGAACAGCCCCTTTGAACATTCCTGCTTTTGGGATGGAACAGTAGTCACTGCCGCTGCCCCTATTTAGGAAATTTCAATTAACATAAGAACTTAAGAACGGCCATACTGGGTCAGTCCAAAAGTCCATTTAGCCCAGTATCCTGTCTTCCGACAATGGCCAATGCTAGATGCTTCAGAGGGAATGAACAGAACAGGTAATCATCAAGTGATCCATGCCTTGTCACCCATTCCCAATGCAGTCACATAAGCATAAATCAAAAAGCCCCTTCTTCAAGGACCCTAATTAAGACATAGGCACTACAGGCCTGTGCTCAGGGCTTTGGCTCCTGGAGTCCGGTGATAACATCAGAATCTCAACTTTAATTTTTTTTTTAAATTGAGTCTCTAATGCTCATGTTGGTGAAGAAGTGTTCGCAAACATGATCATGCATGACCATCACAGGGGTGTTTGCAGAAAGCCCAAAATAATAGCTCTGAGAGGTGCAGACCACCCCATTCACGTTAACTCCAAAACCTATCAATCTGGCAGTCCCCACAAATACCAAGTTTGTGACCCTTGCTGCCACCACCCCACTGTGGTTCTTCTAGAACATTGAAGGCAGGTGAGGGCTGAGTCTTCACTCTTCTGGGACACACCCCAGCCCACTTAACATCAGAATGGAGTGATGGTGGGCCCCCACCAGATGGATATTTTGTAGGTGGCCCCTGCAACTATCACTTCAGGAAAGGGTGGGGCTATGGCATGGGAACAGGACCACAAGGGGCCCTTACAATGGTGAGACAAGGTGCCATTAATCTAGCCCTATTTCTCTGTGTCAGTCTAAACAGGACTAGCACAAAGTCCCTCCTGTCCTCTCCCAGTGCACAGCGCTGCAGAAGTTCCCTTAAGCAGCAATTCTGCCTTTGCCACCTTGTGGATAAGCAGCACAGAACTCAAGTGGCAGAGGCCCTTGTGCTGGCCCTCAGCCCTGGGTGAATCTCATCCTTAGAGAGGGTTGTTAAAACTGCAGATGTACCAAACTGTCTGGAATTAATTCAGATAGTCACATTTAATTGTTATTTATAAATTCTTTCAGCATTAGAGGGGATGCAACCTGTTGTTTTCTTTAAGAAAATGCACCAATTTAAAAGAAGCATGTAGTCATTTGGCCTTAATGCACATGCAGAACATTTTTCTCTTTTATTTTTCATTATTTTGGATTAAATGAAATTACCAACGGAGTGAAGCAGTGTACTGGATATTTAATTAAAGAGATATGACATGTTCACTCTCAAGGTAGAGAGGAGGATTGTTCTCTTTTGACAAGGGAAAAGTGAACATTTTAATGGTGAACTACAAAGCATACCGAAAACCAAATTAAGCACAGATTTTTGTTCAGAATGCCCCTACCCATAAGGCTATAGGGGACATTCAGCACAAGAAGTTGACCTAATTAATTTTTTCAAATTTTTCTTTTCTTTCTGGGAAATCTTCTTGGCCCTTTCTGGTTCAATATTTTCCTAGAATGTGACTGTGACCCCATAAGTCTTCATGGGAATATGCTTATGAATATATATATATGATATAACTGGAATATGTTTTATGCTACATATGCCATGTTACATATCTATGTAAAGGTTATGATCTACTGAATACATTCCTCCTATTTGTATGCATGTATCATTTTTGTACTTGAAGTTAGGAATATTGGCTGTATACTTTCTTGATTTCTATTGAGAAAGGAATGTGCAAATTAAATGCCCAATCAAGAACCACTTAAGCCAACAATGAACTCGAAGACACCAAGCCACATGAGAGCTTTCACAGGAGTGTGGCTTGGCTGTTAAGAAACTCAGTCGTGCATGGACCTGTGACTTGCCCATGTGATTCCAAAACTCCATCTTGGAGCTGGACTTTGCATAGGAGAGAGGAGGGGGTCTCCCCCCACAAGAGAAAGTCTATTTAAGCCTGTGGGAGACCCCTCCATTTTGTCTTCAGCTGGCTAAAGAGATAGCCTCTCCACCCCCCAAGGAAACCTGAAAAAGACTGGAACAAAGGCCAGTAACTGCAGGGGGTGTGAGTGATTGCTGGACCCACACTAGCAGAAGACTAGTCTGTAAAAGGAAGCTTACTGGAACTGGTGGAGTTTTATCTGTATTCAGTTTTCTTAGACATAGATTTGTGTGGTCTATTTTATTTTACTTGGCAATTCACTTTGTTCTGTCTGTTACTGCTTGGAACCACTTAAATCCTACTTTCTGTATTTAATAAAATCACTTTTTACTTATTAATTAACCCAGAGTATGTATTAATACTGGAAGGGCGGCGGGGGGGGGGGGGGGGAAACAGTTGTGCATATCTCTCTATCAGTGTTATAGAGGGCAAGCAATTTATGAGTTTACCCTGTATAAGCTTTGTACAAGGTAAAACGGATTTATTTACCCCATTGGGAGTTGTGCATCTGAGTGTTAAAGACAGGAACACTTCTGTAAGCTGCTTTCAGGTTAAGTCTGAAGCTTTGGGGCACATGGTTCACACGCCAGTCTGTGTTGCAGCAGACTGGCGTGTCTGGCTCAGCAAGTCAGGGTGCTGGAGTCCCGAGCTGGCAGGGAAAGCAGGGGCAGAAGCAGTCTTGGCACATCAGTTGGCAGTTCCCAAGGGGGTTTCTGTGATCCAACCCATCACAGTGACATCATAAATACCAGGAAGTCTCAATGCAACCCAGGCACTCTGTGTACAGTATTTGTGATGTGCAAGAGTGAGGCATTCCAGAAATATATTTAGAGAGCCAGCAAGTATAAGATATAATTAAATTAATAATTATATCACCACCACCATTAGGTCCTTCTCTTCCTTGGCCAGCTACTACTGCAATTGCTCCATTTACTCTTAATAACTACCCATTTTAGGCAGATAATATTATGCTGTACATATCTTTTGAAAGCTTTCATGATTCCTTCCTATCCATCCCTTCCACCTTGATCAAGTAAACACAATTCTCCACTAAAAAGAGTATTTTCAAACACCTTCACATCTATCTCCTCTCTCTAGACTCAGACCTCTTATTTCCCCCCAAAATTTCTAATGTTTGTATCCTTGTCAACTCTGAACTATTCTTCTTCCATATATTCCATGTCTGAAAATGTACCACTACCTCCACAACACTCTTGTGCATGTATTTCAATGTTTTGACTCCTCCACTACTCAAATGCTCATTCAGACCTTCATCTCCTCTTGCCTTGATCTTGCAACTGTTAAAACTTCCATTGACTTCATTCAGTATTGTGGGGTTCTAGCCATGCATAAAAGTCAATGAGGAATATGTGGTTAAAACACCATGCAATGCTTTGAAAATTTAGAGTTATATATTAGTGCCACAAAAAACATACCCCTCTGATTTCTAACAGTTAAAAACACAGCAATAAAGGACGTTAGCTAAACAAACCCACTTTAGTAGTTGATTTTAATGCTAATTAATTTTTATAGTTACCATTTTTTGAGATACTAAACTCAAACTGACAAAGCCATTTGTTTTCCCTGCCATAAAGTCAGATAAATCACAGATTACACAGGTTTGAAAATTTGTGTAGGATACATAATAATACTTACACAACAATGCTGACATTTTAACACTGAACATAGGGAGAAGTGTTCCTGTCCCGGAAAAAAAAAAAAAAAGACCAGCCACCCCATCAAACGATACCAATCCTTAGAGGGTGTTGGTAGAGAAGGAAAAAATGGTTTATAACTGATGCCTTTTCATGAAAGCTTGAGGTTACAGACACTTTTGCATCATATCATGTTCCCAACATCATGTACTGTCTGTATTTATTGGTGGATCATGGAAAGATAGCCATGAATGGGCAAATCCACAGAGAAACTGGTAAGCTGGGGAAGTAGCAGTCTGGAATAAGGGTTAGCTTCCAAAAAATTAATCTAAATTATTTAGATGTATCTACATCTTGCAGTAATTTTTGTCCAGAAAAAAGAATTATGAGAAAAAGAAGGTATGACAAACCAATCTCTATTTAACTACTTTGTTTCAAATGTCTACTAATTTCAAATAATTTTTTGGCAGTAATTATTGCAAATCATTTTAAATACGTTAGAAATGAAATTACTCTAATATTTATGTACTGTAACTTTTATTTTGAAACACTAGAAGACTAACTATGTCAACAATCTTCTATTCCCCCTACTCCTCGGAAGTCCTTTATTTTTCACTCCTGACAAAGTCGTAAAGATTCCATCACACTTCATACACCAACGCTCTGCTCAACTTTGAGGTAAGCATCACTAGTAACATCCTCCTCATCAAGGAAGAGCTTCCTTAACTAGCCAGAGGAGGAATCACTGTTAAGCAAAGTGAGCTGTTCCCTATACCATAGGAGATGTACTTGCTGGGCCTGATTCTAATTACTGATGTAAATCAAGCATAACTCTGCTGAAGTCAATAGAGGAGTTGAGGTCAATGGAGGTACAGCAATGTTAAAACGGTTGTTGTGAAATCAGAACCAGGCTTTTGGTCTCCACAGCGCTCCTAACAGTGCAAAGAGGCAAAGAGTTAGAGTGATTTAGATAAGCTTTTTAGAGAGAGCTATGTGCCAGGTACCTCTATTTGAATAATAGCAATTTGCATGCGTTGTTAGGTACCAGAAAATAATGGACATCTCTCAAGTCCTTATGAATCACCCTACACTTTAAACAGAGTTTAATATACATCACTCAGTATATATCACTCCTGTCAGTATACATCACTCCTGAACTTTCCAACCACTTTAAATGTTCACAGTTAAAAACTAATGTTTTCATTGAGGCTTTGTCTACACATTAGAAATTTTAGCCACCAGTGCATTTACAAGCACCACAAGCCTCCTCCAGCTGCAGGAACCTCTGGGTGTTGCACCGGAGATTCCTGCAGCAGAGGGAGGCACTCAGAGGTGAATCTGATCTCTCCCACAACCCCCGACAGCCAGGGCTCGCTCCAGGGTTTTGGCCGCCCCAAGCAGCCAAAAAAAAAAAAAAGCCGCGATCGCGATCTGCGGCGGCAATTCTGCGGGAGGTCCTTCGCTCCGAGCGGGAGTGAGGGACCGTCCGCCGAATTGCCGCCGAATAGCTGGACGTGCCACCCCTCTCCCAAGAGGCCGCCCCAAACACCTGCTTGCCAGGCTGGTGCCTGGAGCCGGCCCTTCCGACAGCTGCCATGCAAGGGAAGGGCAAGTACTGTCCCTCCCCAGCCCAGCCAGGACTTGCAGCTAGGAGCCCTCTGGCTGAGGCGCTTCCAGAAGCAAGATGGAGACCAGATTTCACGGGGAAGGGCTTCTTTCAATTTCATAGTCCATGACACGTTTTTCACGGCCGTGAAATTGGTAGGACCCTATTTACGAGGTTCCCCGATGGATCCTTTATGGCTCAATGTGCTCCCATCACACATAAACCACATGTCTGAGAGTAACCCAAGTCATTTTAATCTCATCTTGTCTCCTCAGCTAGCCTCTCTTCTGTCTCCAGATCTTCAATTTTGCAGTATAAGAAACTAAATTTTGATCCTTTAACTAAATCCTAGTTTAACTTTCTAGTCTAAACTTAATCTTCTAGAACTGTACAGCCATCATCTTCTAGCTTGGCTGCAGCTCTCATGTTTTAGCCGGGCAGTTTTTCTAAAGTAACGTGTAGATTAAAGTAACGTGTCAGCCTCACCTCAGTCCCTGGAAAAATCATGGAGCAGGTCCTCAAGGAATCAATTATAAAACATTTAGAGGAGAGGAAAGTGATCAGGAACAGTCAGCATGGATTCATGAAGGGGAAGTCGTGCCTGACTAACCTAATTGCCTTCTATGATGAGATAACTGGCTCTGTGGATGAGGGGAAAGCAGTGGATGTGTTATTCCTTGACTTTAGCAAAGCTTTTGATACGGTCTCCCACAGTATTCTTGCCGCCAAGTTAAAGAAGTATGGGCTGGATGAATGGACTGTAAGGTGGATAGAAAGCTGGCTAGATCGTTGGGCTCAACGGGTAGTGATCAATGGCTCCATGTCTAGTTGGCAGCCGGTTTCAAGCGGAGTGCCCCAAGGGTCGGTCCTGGGGCCGGTTTTGTTTAATATCTTTATTAATGATCTGGAGGATGGTGTGGACTGCACTCTCAGCAAGTTTGCAGATGACACTAAACTAGGAGGCGTGGTAGATACACTAGAGGGTAGGGATCGGATACAGAGGGACTTAGACAAATTAGAAGATTGGGCCGAAAAAAACCTGATGAGGTTCAACAAGGACAAGTGCAGAGTCCTGCACTTAGGACGGAAGAATCCCATGCACTGCTACAGACTAGGGACCGAATGGCTAGGTAGCAGTTCTGCAGAAAAGGACCTAGGGGTCACAGTGTACGAGAAGCTGGATATGAGTCAACAGTGTGCTCTTGTTGCCAAGAAGGCTAACAGCATTTTGGGCTGTATAAGTAGGGGCATTGCCAGCAGATCGAGGGACGTGATCGTTCCCCTTTATTCGACATTGGTGAGGCCTCATCTGGAATACTGTGTCCAGTTTTGGGCACCACACTACAAGAAGGATGTGGAAAAATTGGAAAGAGTCCAGCGGAGGGCAACAAAAATGATTAGGGGTCTGGAGCACATGACTTATGAGGAGAGGCTGAGGGAACTGGGATTGTTTAGTCTCCAGAAGAGAAGAATGAGGGGGGATTTGATAGCAGCCTTCAACTACCTGAAGGGGGGTTCCAAAGAGGATGGAGCTCGGCTGTTCTCAGTGGTGGCAGACGACAGAACAAGGAGCAATGGTCTCAAGTTGCAGTGGGGGAGGTCCAGGTTGGATATCAGGAAAAACTATTTCACTAGGAGGGTGGTGAAACACTGGAATGCGTTACTTAGGGAGGTGGTGGAGTCTCCTTCCTTGGAGGTTTTTAAGGCCCAGCTTGACAAAGCCCTGGCTGGGATGATTTAGCTGGGAATTGGTCCTGCTTTGAGCAGGGGGTTGGACTAGATGACCTCTTGAGGTCCCTTCCAACTCTGATATTCTATGATTCTATGATTCTATGATTAGAAAGTAAAACTAGAAGCTGATGTAAGGCTTATATTTCAGTTTTTCTTCTTATAAAATTAGGACAGGTGAAAGACAGAAGTATAGAAAAAAAGTGGAGGAAGAGGATTTCTCCATCACCCTGACTGCCTGTCAGTTGTAGTTGGTAGCCTTTTCTGTTGACAAGAAAAAACAAACGGTCTCCCTAGGAGGAAGGAAAAGGGATCTGATAAATCCACAGAGCCTTACAAAAAGAATTTAAATACATTATTTAACAATATGTACATTCCAAGTAAAAGAGTAATGGTTCTACCAGTTTCTTCGCTACAATTTTATCTTATCTTTCCCTGAATATGTAGTTCCCAAAAGAAGGATATTTTGTACAAAATAACAAAAAAAGTAAGTTGCTTTAGAAAATTCAATTTAAAATTGAGCTATTTTCCAACAACGATCATAGAATCATAGAAATTTAGGGGTGGAAGGGACCTCAAGAGGTCATCCAGTCCAGCCCCCTGCATGGAGGCAGGACCAGGTAGATCTAGACCATTGCTGACAAATGTTTGTTTAACCCGTTCTTAAAAACCTCCAATGATGCGGATTCCACAACCTCCTTGGAAGCCTATTTCAGTACTTAACTATCTTTATAGTTGGAAAGATTTTCCTAATACCTAATCTACATCTCCCTTGCTGCAGATTAAGCCCATTACCTCTTGTCCTACCTTCAGTGGACATGGAGAACAATTGATCATAGTCCTTAGCATATTTGAAAACTGCTAGCAGCTCCCCCCCACCACCAGTCTTCTTTTCTCAAGACTAAACATGCCCAGTTTTTTTAACCTTTCTTCATGTCAGGTTTCTAAACCTCTTTATTGTTCTTGTTGCTCTCCTCTGGACTCTCTCTCCAAGTTGTCCTCATCTTTCCTAAAGTGTTTCACACCAGAACTGGACACAATTCTCCAGCTATGGACTCCCCCAGTGCCAAGCAGAGCTGGACAATTACCTCCCATGTCTTACATAGAATACTCCTTTAGCCTTTTTTGCACCTGTACCACACGGTTGGCTCATATTTTATTTGTGATCTATCACCTCCAGATCCTTTTCTGGAATAATAGTGTCTAGCCAGTTATTCCCCATTTTGTATTTGTGCATTTGATTTTTCCTTCCCAAATGAAGTACTTACTTTACACTTGTCTTTATTGAATTTCATCTTGTTGAATTCAGACTAATTCGCCAATTTGTCAAGATCATTTTGAATTCTAATACTGTCCTCCAAAGTGCTTGCAACCCATCCTTCCCAGCTTTGTGCCATCTGCAAATTTTATAAGCATAGTCTTCACTCCATTATCGTAATCATTAATGAAAACGTTAAATAGCATCGGACCCAGGACTAAGCCCAGTGGGACCCCACTAGATACATCCTCCCAGTTTGACAGCGAACCATTGATAACTACTCTTTGAGTACAGTCTTTAAACCACTTATGCACTGACCTTATAGTAACTTCATTTAGTTTGCTTTTGTCTAGTTTGCTTAGGATATTGTCACATGGGGCAGTGTCCAAAGCCTTATTAAAATCAAGATAAACCATCTACTGCTTTCCCCTTGTTCACTAAGTCAGTCACCCTGTCAAAGAAGGAAATTAGGTTAATTTGGCATGATTTGTTCTCAACAAATCCATGCTGACTATTACTTATCACCCTTTAATCCTCCAGGGGCTTACAAATTGTTTAATAATTTGTTCCAGTCTTTTTCTAGGTACTGAAGTTAGATTGACTTTATAATTCCCAGGTCCTCTTTGTTCCCATTTTTAAAGACAGGTACTATTTTGCCCTTCTCCAGTCCCCAGGGACCTCACCCATCCTCCATGAGTTACTGAAGATAATCACTAATGCTTCCAAGATTGCTTCAGATAGTTCCTTAACTATTGTAGGGTGAATTTCATCAGGCCCTGCCAACTTGAATACATCTAATTTATCTAAATATTCTTTAACCCGTTCTTTTGCTATTCTGGCTTGTCTTCTTTACCCCTGGTTGTTAATATTGTGTTAAGCATCTGGTCACAATTAGCCTTTATAGTGAAAGCTAAAGCAAATTAAGCATTAAAGACCTCTGCCATCTTGATGTCATCCATTATTACCTCTCTTTCCTGCTAAGTAGTGGACCTACACTTTCCTTCATCTTTCTCTAGCTCCTATGTATTTATAGAGCCTCTTCTTATTGCCTTTTATGTCCCTTAAATAAACAATTTAACAATAAAATGCATGAGTTGTGTGTATGAGAAGTCTTCTGGAGAACTTCTTGGGTGATGCCTTTGTAAGAAAATGTGGATCAGGGGAAACAGTATGAACTACAATGACAAAGCTAACACCTCAATTCCCTTGCAAATAGTTCTCTGGAAAGGTGGAGAATGTCATTACAATGGCACATGAACTTTCCCTCAAGAGTCATGGAGTCTATTGTTAGGTCATTGGTTTTGTCACCATGACTTCACAGAGAAAAAAAAATCACATGCTGTTTAATCACAGCCAACTTGTCAGAAGTTATGAAATCTTGACTATGTTCTGGTTCATAGCCTCTATTAACCCAGCCAGTTTGAACAGCCAGTTGGTGGCATGGTCTTCTCTGATTGCTGATAGCAGACTGGAAAATGGAAACAAAAAATATATTTTCTTATGAAAAAAAATGGTAACTCTTACTTTATCACTGAAGCCATAGTCATAATAGAGTCATGGTTTAACCATTGTAAAGTAATGGTACATATTTATTGCCCCAGCAGAGGAGATATTCAGGAAGACTCCAGAAAGTCATCTGCTTCAACTGGACAAAAGAAAAAATATTAATACATGTATTCCCATGTATCTTTACTAGGACATTTTATGAAACTCTACCAGTGGAAGACAATGAGGGAGTAGCACAAATATTCCTTTATTACAAGATTTTTTTTGGCTGAATATAAAAAAACATCTAAAAATTAGGTTCAAAAGATACTGGAGGCGTTATTCTGCTCTCACTCATACCAGTATAAATCAGAAGTATCTCCATTCAAGTCAACAGAGTGACATCAGTGAAAATACTACTTACATTAGATAAGACTCAGGCCCACTATATACAAATGCCAGTTTTTTACCAACCCCATCAGATGGAGTGACAATACACAGTACACTTCAGGGGAGATACACACATACTAGTTCAATCTGGATTGTCCAGAGACCAACAAACAAAGAAAAGCCTTTTGGATAAAAGCCTAGGTTTTAAGCTGATTCAGAGCTTTCTTTCTGATCCAGCAAATGGACTGATCCCCTGGTCCACAGAAGGCCCCAATCCTTAGGGTGGTTTGGAAGGATTTGGTCAACTGAGGCCTCGTAAGACTGTACGTTTGTTCTGACCTGAAGCTCTGATAAATCTGTAACCACAAAGAAACCCCTAGGGTGGGGTGATGCCTGGTGAGCTTTTTATTGTTTTTAATGTTTTATCTGTAATGCTTTTTATCTTAAGAATAGGTAGGCTTGCTTAGAACAGGATGTCTGGGAACTTAAAACTGTTGACAATCAATCATCCTATTATCAGTCTCTGAAGAGAAAGCAAGCAGGTTAGTTTAGGTAGTCACTCTTTCTGGGAAATACACCATGAAGGCAGGGAACTGTTTAGCATGCAGATACCCAGGTCAGAAGGGAGAGAGACATGCATCTCCATCCAAGAGAGGTGACAGCCAGGGAGCAAGAAATCTCAGAGTGGGTGTCCTTGCTGGCCCACTGCAGGAAAATACAGGGTCCAGTTGCCCTGAACTATGACAGTACCAACCGGGATATTGAAGTATACTAAGTATATAGTTAGTAACACACAACAGCAGGCATCCTAATGGATGAACATCATTTGATGACATGGCACCATTAGTACAGCGTACAAAATTTGAAATACTTTATACAGTGTTCATATAGAACTTTAAGCTCTAATTACTGGGGACTTTTCAATAACCTCAGCTACACACTAAGAAGGGGTGAAATCAATATACTAAATATGAAGTAATTAGAAGTATATTTCAAAATATAAAATTCATGCACTTCAGAAACTTGATGATGAACCAAGACAAACTTTACTGTAACTAAAATGAGGAGTTTTTAGAAATCATACTTATAGCATAATATTAGTCCTGGATATTTTTTAAGAACTAGTAACTGCTAGACAATAAGATCAAATAATACTATGGTATTTTCTTTATCCCATAATTAAATTAGAAGTCCCATTAGCCTTGAGAAAAATGTCATGATCCAGCAAATCACTTAAGCTTCTGCTTAACTTTAAGTGCATGAGTAGTCTCATTGAATTCAGTTGGTCTATTCAAATGTTTAAAATTAAGCAGTTGCTTAAGCTGGATCAAAGTCTTACAAAGCACTCAAAAACATATTTAAGTAGGGCTCATAATATTAAACTCACATTTTACAGATGCTGAAAATGAGGTTCAGACAAAGGAAGTAATTTGCTCATGGTCAGACTGTGAGTCAGTGTCAAAAGCAAGATTCTCTCTCTGTCCACACCTAAACCACACGACCATGACTCCCAGTCAAGTCATTTAACTTCTCAGTATATGTGATGATAGAATTCTTAAATCCTGTATACTTTTGGCTTGGGTGAATAATGAATATCAAATATCCCCATTACAACATGCAAAGTATTATTAAAGCTGATGCATGGTTGAACTCTGAAGTTCTGGGCTCTTGAGTCTGTTTTCATTCCTTCAAGGCATGTGGCCTCCAGAGAGACTCATGCTCTTTGGAGTTCCCCATGTCTCTTTTGCAAAACCAAAAAACTTAGTTCAAAACAAAAAAATCTGTCATTTGTCAAAGTTTTGTAAAACTGACAAATTTAGTAAAATAAAAAAGGTGGTCTATTAAAAGATATCATCTCACTCACCTTCTCTCTCTAAATTTAGTAAAACAACATACCGAAGTTAATATTTCACTATTACCTTTCAAGGTCTCTGTATAAATTATAGGACATGGATAAGGAACTTGGGGCAAAATCTTGGCCCCATTTAAGTCTATGGCAAAACTCCCACTGATTTCAATGGGACCAAGATTTCACCCCTATCCTTTATCTATGATACTGCAGTGACTGATGAGGCATTCTTAGCAATGAACAAGTTATAAAAGGAAATGAAGAGAGCAAGAGGCCTAAAGATTAGGAAATGTCATTTGTACCAGAGTCACACAATTTGTAGCAATCAAGAGAAGCATGCTCCCATATAAACTGGTGATAAACAAATAAATTACAAGAGTGAATGACAAGGAAGCTCCCAAAAAGATCAAGGAAATCTTAAATGATTCCTCAATATATGTTCCATTCTATGTGCATCCGAAGAAGTGGGCTGTAGCCCACAAAAGCTTATGCTCTAATAAATTTGTTAGTCTCTAAGGTGCCACAAGTACTCCTGTTCTTAAATGTACTGATTTTTGTCTCTGTCTAAAACACCTGTCTGATCAATCAGTCAATAAGATTTAGCTGATGTCAAGAAGGGCCTGCCATAAAAATTGTCAGAATTATAGAAATCAATGGTATCATGGATGGAAGAGTGGAAGCCATACAATAATTAGGTGTTCTAGAAAAAGTGGGGGATTTTGAAGCTAGACTTGAACTCAGAATGATAAAAAGTGATCATGGAGTGCCTCAAGTCACAATTTCTTGCCACACACACACAAATAAATAAACCCCACAAAACAACGATTATATTAATGCAAAATTACATAATTTTTTTTTTTAGTACCAGCATAGAGCAATTTATAAATGCAGGCACCCTTTGCTAGAGGGTCCTCTGAACTTTATAGGGAGTGTCCCAGGGGAAAAGCCGGTGTGCTGCAATTAGAGACTACAACTCCTACGATGCCTTGGAGAAAGAGGGAGAGACTTCCTTGTGCAGGGAGAACATGCGGTGGACTCCATTTTGGGCAAAGGAGTGAGATTGCTGCTGTGGATCTCTGTCTGTACCAGAAGCTGCTGCTGAGAGCCTGCAGGGGCTTTGATCAAGCAGGAAGCCTCAGAGGCTGTTGGTGGCTTCACTGGAGTCAGAGCAGAGACTGTTGCTGTGCCTAGAGCTGATGTGAGTAACCTGCACTCTTGTTTGGGAAAGTACTTGCAAGGGAAGGGGCACAGCAGAGAGACTGAGTCTGAGGAGAGGCAGAGTGATCTTCCTATTGAACCAGAACCCAGAGCTGCTGACATTTGGTGGGGCCAGCTCCAATCATCAGAGGGGTTGTGCAGCTTGGCTGGACTGATACACAGAACCAACAGAGCGCTGTCTCCAGCTGCAGATCTTCACGCGCACCCACGCAAGCATCTACAACTCTGAAATCCAGAGGTGTGTACACTCTCGGGTGGAGTAAATGGTGGCAGTGTAAATGCTGTAGATGCTTACATATATTTCATTTATTACTGTATACTATATTTGTTAATTGATTTTATTCAGCTCTCCCCTGTGGATTTAAATTAGTAGTGACATATAATCTTAGACTGTTATACCCTGATTTGTTAAGCTGTTAAATAAAGGTGTGTTAACTCTAATTTAAGTATACTGGATGTATATTATTTATAATTGATATTTCTGAGTTACACCCTTGCCACAGATTATATTATTTATTATTAGGATAGCTTTATTCCTGGAGGTTCCCAAAGCACACCATTGAGTGTGTATAGGGGCCAGCCCGGTGGAGGCACCGCCAATTTTAAATTCCTTTAGGAGTAAAGGGACTGCAGCAGAGGGGTGAATAGAGAGGATTTCCACCTCTCCATCCAACAGCACCATGGGGATACTCAGGATCTTTTTTAATGTCAACAACATCTGGTGTCCAGGCACACGGGTAGGTGAGTGTTGCCTGCTCCCGAGTAGCCCAGGGAGGAAAGGGGGGTTACATAACTATTTGCAGATATGAAAAATGTATTGAAAGAAGATCCATTATGGTCAGGTCCAAAAGAGCATGTCCAACTAAATGCAGAGCTCAGTTTGTTCGAGAATGGTGGTGGGAGCACTTTCCCAGATGTACATTGCTAGATACACTAATGCAGGGGTTCTCAAACTGGGGGTCGGGACCCCTCAGGGGGTCGCGAGGTCATTACATTAGGGGTCGCGAGCTGTCAACTTCCACCCCAAACCCTACTTGCCTCCAGCATTTATAATGGTGTTCCACAACTTCTTGGAGCATCTCTTCCCCTCCTCTAAGCCAACTGCTGTTCAGGCACTGGCTCCTCCTGGGTCTAGACATTTGCTAATTTTTTGTTTTGTTTTCTCAGCTGATGGGGTACAACTGAGAAGTCCTATAGTAGAAGACAAATGGGAATAGAAGAAGATTAGAGGTGATACCCATTAATGAATCACTCATACCTTTTGACAGCTATGTTAAGATCCAGGTGGAATTACCAGGTGGCTCACCAACACAGGAATTTAATTTTTTATTGTCATTGTGTCTTTAGAAAGTCCTCTTATAGGTTACAGTGATAGAAGCAATCATCAGACCCCACTCAAATGGAGCACGGGGGGTGGGGGGTAGAAGGGAGGGGTATCATTAGTCAAACAGTAAATATCCCAATATCCCAAAAAGGAAAGAGTCACTACCCAGAGAATAGAAAGAAAGAAGGCATCTCTCAATATCCATTGGCAAACAAGTTGATGTAAAAATACGGAGCCTGCTGAAAACCAATCACTGATAAATACAGATTTTTAACTTTTATCGAAAAACGTTAACAGTACATGACATATGAACTCTGTAGTCATATGAGAATATAATTATCATTTGAATTACAGTAGCACTCAAAGGCCTAAGTAAGGCTAGGGGGCCCTATTATGCTAGGTGCTGTACAAACACAGATTCGGAGAAATTCAGAATGCTAAGTAGTGTTTACTGGGGGGGAAGAGGGAGTAAGCAGGGCAGGGAGTGGTTCTGTCAGCAGGCCCCGGGAGGGAAAATTCCAACTACCATACTCTGCACTGACTTTGCGGGGAGCACGGAAATTTAATCCTCTGGTGGGATGTAAATGCTCCAATCCTTCTCCTTGAAGGAAACACTGGCCACCAACAGGAGTGGGGAAGGGATCTCAATACGTTGGTGCTCTCTTAGCATTAATTTGGTATTTGTCACAAGTTTATGGGAAAATAAGCCCTCTGTTGTATTAGTGCTTATTGAGGCTATAATTCATCCTATACCTGAATACAGGGCTGGAGTAAGGGAGCCACAGGTCAAAGGGAGGGATTTTGCCATCAAACACACATGAAAGACCCTTTGTCTCTGGCCAATCCTTCCCATGAGGAAGGTGCCGGTTGAGGAATTTCAGTTGAGAGTTATATCTTATTGGGCAGGGAATACGGGAATTCTATTCTTATTTGGGACCTACTATCGTTATTGTTTGACAGAGGTAACCACTCCAGAGTAATGTTATTACCAAGTAACAAGTATTGGGATTTCCAGTTTCATACAATGTACAATGCTGCAACTATTCACTTAAATCACAGCCATGTGTGGAGTCTTTATTCACCAACCTCTTAGTGCCAATGACTAAAATCTTATTCGTGGAGAGCACTACTATCACTAATAATCTAGCACTAAAAGAGTTATATTAGATCCATTTTACGTGGTGTGGTGATAGAAACAAACTGACACATCAAATCAACGCATTATCTTTTTTCTGTTAACATTTGCAATTGCGAAAAATCTTGTTGTTTTCATTTTGATTAAAAACATCTAACATCTTTTAACTATAATATTAGTCATTTTGCCAGTCATATTCCAACTGTAAATTGTCCATTTGAGCCTCCGTAACTGTTAAGGCACAACTCAAAAGGCAAGATAGCACAAGTGTTCCTGGCTCCTAAACAGGAGTCTCAGTAGCATTTACAATAATCCAGACATATTCCAGATACTGTACAAAATAAACTAAACAGTATTTCTAAATGTTTTCACTAAATGAAAATGAGGCAGTGGTTCATATGGTTCATATTCACACAACCTTAAGTATCTGTTTGCATGGCCTCAGTTAAAAAACTGGCAAATCCCAAAAAACCAACAAACAACAAAGAGCTCTGCCTTACACAAAGAATGAGGCAATAAACAAAAAACATTGATCCAAGCTTATGTTCTTGGTGAGGAAAAGGAGACAAAGAGCAAATGGTGTCAACTCTTGGTGATTTGACTTGGCAAGCACTGTTGAAATGAATATCTGAATTATCCAGCCTACACCTTCCAGCAGGAGTCAGTGTAAAATAAGAAATGTTTTATTTACAACATCAGCATGCAAAATATTACACAGAATATGGCCTTGTTAGCATACAGTGGCATCCAAAAGTATCTTTCTTTTTTTTTTTTTTTAATTATGTCCCTTTCGCAATTAAAAGACATATCCGTTCACTCCTTGGGGCTGGCTTTACCTCCCACTCAGTAAGGATAATTAACCACTGGAACATCTTACCGAGGCATGGAAGTACATTCTTCATTACTTGAAGTCTTGAAAACAGGATTGACGATCTTCCTAAAAATATGCTAACACTCTACCACAAATTCCTGAGCTTGATGAAGGAACTACCAGCAATGAATGAACTTCGCTATGCACAAAGTAAGACTAGATAGTCACCATGGTCTCTTTTTGGCCTTAAAATCTGAGTCTATTTCTGGGGGAAGCTGGGAAGCTGTGTCCTGTTTCTTTAAACTGTCCCAAGAAGCCAGACAGGAGGGCAGAGGGGGAAGGTTCAGCAGATTCTCAGTGCTCTCTTTTGGACTGTTATCCTCTCAGCCCAACCAGGAGAGATGCACTTCTTTGGTTTAGGATTTTGATAGTACCAAAGTCAGTGTTAAGGCCTAGAATATATTGTATCTGATGTGATTCTGTACAATATCAAAGGAAGTTCAAAAGAATGACTTATTTTTCATATTATACTATATGTAGTGTATAGGCTTGGCCTAATTTCATAGTATTTCCGCACATCAGTACAATTTCCACTACACATAGTATGACAAACTATATCTTTACACATTACAGAAATCAAAAATACTGACTCATTTATTCATTCTCCTCCCTTGAAAGTGAATCATATTTTTGAAAATAAAGTGGCTGTATCAAAAGTGCAGTTCTCTAACCACAAGCCAGGTATTGTGCAAGCGGCTGTTGATGTGAAGAGATTATCCAACCCAACTGTTAACAATTCTGACACTCTAAGCATTGACAGCTACCTTAATCCAACCTTCAAGAATATTATATGCAACCAACTATGACATGAACTTAATTATCTTCACTTGGACCTTCAAATGAGTTCTAATTCTGAACTCAGTTTGTTGCACTTCAGTGCCCAGGGATTCATTTGTGCAAGTCACACATACTCTGAAGACACTAGCTGTTTAGAAGTACATATACCTTTTTTGTACTGTCATGTACTGTAGGCTAAGCTCCTCTCTCAGATATGGACATGTAACTCCCAATGCAATCAGATTAGCAGTACATATTTCAAACTTGTATGTGGAAACTAATACTGACCCCAAATATAAGTCTCTCATCCCAGCAATTTAATTCCTATGCTCCATTTTACTATGGTGCAGATTCTCTTGTTCATGATAATTAAAATATCTTAGGTTACCAAAAACCCAATCATGACTCATCTGTGACGCCTGAATTACAAACAATTCTTCAATTTCTCCCACATCATTATATCCACTCCTCTAAAAGGAAGTTTATGTGCAAGAATAGGCAGGCAGTATGTGGTAATAGGCCATTACACTCAGACATGAAAGGCTATTAAATCTGCTTATTGGGAAAGCAGCTTTCACATATCACCACTAAAAAATAACTTTGAAATCTGAAAATTTTTTAAAAAGGAAAAAACAATCCAAGTGGAATAACAAAACAAACAAAAAAATCCCATCATACAGAATACAAACAGAACTATCCAAAGGAACAAAGAAGCACTACAAAGTCCACTGGAAATTCAACAGAGATATTCCAGCTCACAGAAACCAAATCAAACCTGCTCTTGATGCTGTTCTATATCTGTCTTACAAGCTGAACCAATACATTTCTATTGTAGAGACCAACTTAATTCGTGGACTCCATTTTTGTTAGTGTAACTGCATTCACAAATAACGGAGTGTATCTTTGCATCTGGAATGAATTAGATGCCTAACTAGTAATATTTGTGCCATAAAAATACAAGTACAATCATTTGTGGATGCAAAATTCTGTCATCAAAAAAGAACATGGGGTTGGGACCTGGCTGAAAATCAGGGGTGAAATCCTGACCCCCCTGAAATCAATGGGATTTTTGTCATTGACTTCAGTGGGGTCAGGATTCACCCCATGACTTCAAAATCCATGTAAGTGTTGTACTTTTGCATTCAAACTACATAATTACTTGGGGAAGTTACAGAGTTAGCTTCAATCTAGGGTTACACTAACTTGCAGTGGAAAAACTACTGGAGAGAAGGAACAGCAATTCATCATGGCTACAATCTACTCCTCCACCAGAGGGGGCCTTCAGAGAGCTAATGAAACCCAGAAAATAGGCAGCACTGGCCAGGAAGGACAGAGAGCAGCATAGCTGGGGAGGTACTGATTCAGTGCATTCCTACAGCAACATCTACTGATGGGACCCCTAGTGGAAAATAGAGCTGCTCTCCCTAGCACAGGGGTTCTCAAACTGGGGGTCGGGACCCCTGAGGGGGTCGCGAGGTTATTACATGGGGGGTCGCGAGCTGTCAACCTCCACCCCAAACCTCGCTTTGCCTCCAGCATTTATAATGGTGTTAAATATATTAAAATGTGTTTTTAATTTATATGGGGGGGGGTCGCACTCAGAGGCTTGCTATGTGAAAGGGGTCACCAGTACAAAAGTCTGAGAGCTACTGCCCTAGCAGCTCTGCAGGCAAGGCCAGATAGATAAGGCTACCTCAGAGATTGTGGTTTTTCTCAGGGCATTGTTAGAGAGACAGAAGTAGGGGAGTTTGGCAGTTGTAACTAGGAATTATCCATACTATCTATGTTTGGGTTTAACTGAATTTCAGGAGTTTCTAATTTTCAATTTTTTTACTAACTACAATTAGAGTTGGTAAAAAATATATAATATAAAATAATAAATATTATTAATAATAATCTAAAAGGCATATAACAAACAATTCTAAATTTTGAACATGATCTCATTCAAAGTGTTGAAAAGAAGTCATTTATCATATTTACAAATAATTATCAAAAACACTGACAATATTCATTTACCCAAACCTGGAGTTTTTGGTAAACGAAAAATTGTCAATAATCATTTTGATAATGTTTTTGATATTTTTAAATGAAGATTTAAAAAGGCAACAAAGTTTTTGCACATAATAAAAAAATTGAACAATGTTAAATTATGGTGAGAATTTTGTTGTCAATGAAAAAAATTTAGTGCCCAAAATTTCAATCAGCGTTAGCTACAAAGCTGTTGTAAGGTTTTGGCCCTTAAATTAATGACACTCACTATCAACCTTAACTCCAGTTTCATAAGTTTTTTGTCCATGATATTTTAAAGGGCTCTACTTCCTGTATAGTGTATTTTTAATACCAGTCAAAATTATAAAGCTTTGTCCAAAGTTTTTTTAATAAGACTTTTGCTGCATTGCATCCTCCTGTACTAAAAGCTTAAAAGTGGGGACAGGAGTCCCCAAAAAATTCTGCAACAGTCACTTAGCAAGCAAGATGATAGCTCCTGTAAGGGAGGCAGGATTTGGTGAGCTGCAGTAGAGGTAAGAGATGTGGACTTCAAATTCTCTGTATCCTGGGGATCCACAGGGAATGAGATTTCCAGCTGCACAAAGAAGGGCTGACCCTCCCTAGTGCTGCCTGGCCCATTCTCAGAAGCCATGATGCCACTGATTATCTATGGGTATGTCTACACTACAGCTGGGAGCACGGTTACCAGCTCATGCAGAAAGACACACACTAGCTCTGCTCAAGTTAGTATACTAAAAATAGCAGTGTAGCAGTACGGCAGCTCAGGCTAGCCACCTAAGTATGTACCAAGGGAGTCCAGGCAAGTTTGTACTCTGACAGTTAGCCTAAGCTGCTCCCCATACTATCCCCAGCTAAACTACTATTTTTAGCGTGCCAGGTTGAGTGGAGCTAGCATGTTTGTCCATACCTACCCGTGGAAGCATGCTCGCAGCTGCAGTGTAGACATATGTCTTTGAGGGGGACTGCAGGCATGGAGTACAAGATAGTACCTCAAGGAGTACCCTCAGCTTCTGACAAATATTCACTTGAATGTCTGACAGGTCCCCAGGACAGCATATGTAGAACATCTGCTCCCTGATCCAACTTCTCCCAAGAGACCTGATCCTGCAAAATTGCAATATGTTCCCAAGGAGGGAGGAGCATATTACAAACGGGGCCACTCTCAATGCTCCCTTTCTAGCCCATTTTACTCTTCTTTGCTCCCTTCACATCTGCAAGCAGAGTGGTGGAACTGACCATTTGATCAGGGCCTGATCTAATATTCACTGAACTCAATGGAGATAGTCCCATTAAATTCAGTGGGCACTGGATCAGGCCCACAAAGAGAGAGAGAGAGTGTGTTTCAGAACATCAGAATATTGCTCAGAAAACTGCAACAAAATTGAAATATTGGAAGCACAACATAGCAATTTTTTTCTGATATGAATCACAAAAAGAGAGAAAGTACAAGCAGTTAAAAAGAAACAAGATGTGTTCTATAAGGGAGCCAAGATATTTTTTTTTCCTGACATGTGCCAAACAAAGCAGAAGAAACAGAAGAACTTGGCAACATTCAAAAAGACAGTTTGTGGAGAAAGGAATAAAGCCAAGCTCCATGTGGTTTAGAAAACTTTTGTACTGCATGACTTCTGGTCAGCTAAAATTTTCCCAGAAGTGCAAAAAGGATATTAGTCAAAAAAGTATATTTATCAAGAAACATCAGAAGATGATAAATAAAATAACACCAGTGAAACAATTTGCCAAGGGTCATGATGAATTCACCACCACTGTGGATGTTTTTCTAAAAAAGATACACTTTAGGAATTATTTTTGGGAAGTCCTATAGCCTGTGTTATACAGGAGATCAGGTCACTAGATGATCACAATGGTCCCTTGGAATCTATGAACACCACAAGTTTAAATCAGAACTCAAAATCTGTTTCATATTTGAAAAATGTATCTCTCTATTAGACTGTAATGTTACGTATGTTAGGAAACATGGACAAGTGTTAAAGCATGGGATTAAAAGTCTGGAGAACTGAGTTCCATTCCTGGCTCTGCTATACACTTGCTGTGTGACATTTATGAAAGAAAACTAGCAATTCACATTTGGGATCCTGCTTAAATTCATACATGAGATTTTACCCTTTGAGTTACAGAGCTACTGCATTTATGGTAGTCACCCCTTTTAGCTTCTACATTTCCCACATCACTATACACTAGGCTGAACCAGTGACAACATACAGAACTGGGAAAAGTCTTCTGTTTTATTTTATAGAAACACATAAATAAGATGAACAGGGTTCAAGACATCCCCACTTGGTCTGGTGCTCTGTCCCCCTCTGATGGTGGCAAGGTCACCTAAAAATCAATGAGCAACAGCAGGGGTAGGCAACCTATAGCACGCATGCCGAGTTGATTTTCAGTGGCACTCACAATGCCCGGGTCCTGGCCACCAGTCTGGGGGGGCTCTGCATTTTAATGTAATTTTAAATGAAGCTTCTTAAACATTTTAAAAACCTTATTTACTTTACATACAACAATAGTTTAGTTATATATTATAGACTTATAGAAAGAGACCTTCTAAAAATGTTGCAATGTATTACTGGCACGCGAAACCTTAAATTACAGTGAATAAATGAAGACTCGGCACACCACTTCTGAAAGGTTGCCGACTCCTGAGCTACAGCCTGGGCTAAGAGAGATGGGTCTTTTCACTCAGGCATTAGTCTCTCATGCACTGAGATCCAGAAACAGCAAAGCTCAAACCTTGCTGTTGATGACTCACCCAGGTGCTGATGATATATATGCAAATATTTGCATGATTAAGGCAAACAGCTTTAATTAATAGAGCAATTATGTCAGACCGTACCTCCCATAACAGCACAAATATGGGGGCAAAAGGAATTGAACAACATCATAAGGCAAAGTACTTACCCTTAACATCATACAGTTTGATTCAGTTTGTTTGTAGAACTGGCATGATGTGGGGGTTTTCCCCCAGAATTAAATTATTATGAATTCCCTGCAATACAGTACACAGGTCACTGACTGGTCAGGGATCTGCTGCTATACATGTCTTGTCCTCCCATTCCCATGAGAGGTGGGACATAAGTGATTATTCCAGCAATTTTGAGTATTTTAGAGTATTCTGTGAGTCATTCAGATACATGAATCAATACATCATTAGGTAGGAAAGAATTATCATCCCTATGTTACAGATGGGGAACCGAGGCACGGAGAGACTAAATGACTTGCCCAAGATGATACATTATATTTGTGACAGAATCAGCAGCAAGCCCAGATCTTCTGAGCCCCAGTCCAATGCCGTTACCAACTGCAAGACCATCCTTCCTAGACCATCCCAGGAAGGAGTACAACAGGAGATACCATTTCCTGGGGCCTCAGACAAGGAACAGCCAAATCACATTACCAGTGCTTAAGCAGCTGAAGTGGCCATTTCCACTATTATGCCTCCAGAAGGTGAGGCAGATTTGTCCCTTTGTAACTGCCCAGGGCCACCAGGCTTAAGATTTGCCCCTCTGTGCCTTCTTTCATGCCATCCCTTACACTTCTAATAACCACCTAATTAACGTTTGTCAAGTACCTTCCATCTCTTCCTTCAAAAATTAATAAAGACCAATCTATTCTATGATGCATTCTACCCTTTTCTGTTTGTTTGTTCTGGCTCATGCTTTAAGAATGCCAATCCTTTGGGGCAGGGACATTTGTTTGCTCCACACATTCTGCACACTGTATAATACGGTGTGCTATATATAGGATGGAGGCACCAGTCACAGTGTCATAGTTAAGGCTGAACTGATTTTGCACTGAAATAATAAATTAAAATAATTATCCCTTTATTTTATTCATTTTCTCCAATGAGTAACTGATAAAAGAATAAAGCAAAACAAAGTTCTATTAGCATTTCCTAAAGGAGAAAGATGGCCAGAGTTTCCTATCCAAATTTTGGAAAGACAAAAACAAAATATTGATTTTTAAGTGAAAAAAAATGTTTACAATGAGAAGCTAATAATTTTTGGGTCTTATTTGCAACAAAAATGACTAAATTTTTTTTATTTCCATGGCATTTCCTGTACAAAAATTGGTAAAGCTCATATGGATGACTTTTAGAGATTAACAAAGACAAGACAAAGTACAAATTAAAGCAGAACGAAGTAGGTCAAACGAAGTGGGAGGGAAAAAAATAACTGTTGCTAGGTGGCAGTGTACCTTAAGCAAAGAATATTGTAAATCATAGATTCTTGTGAAGTTTGTTACTTACTAAGATGCATGTTACTTGTTCCCATAATACCATCCTCCACACCTAGATGAAAAACATAAACCTAGATATACATTAGGCACAGATCTTTTTTGAGCAGACTGAGAAGCAGCACTGAAAAACTGTTTATGAGACAGTCCATTATGCAATATCCTCAAGAGAATAGCTCCACACAGTCCTTTTCTAGTTGCTTGAGAACTGAAAACCCAGTGAACTGAGACTGTACAGCTTGAAAAAAAGCAGAGATTTGCTTATTGCATTTCATCCAACCACTGTTGAGCTCTAACAGAAAAAGAATGCAGATAAATAAATTTTAACTACAACTTGCCACTTTTCAACATAATGAATCCAAGATGTTGAAAAACATAATAAATGCACTGTTTAAAACTAAAACAAATTATCTCATAGTTATTTAAGTGATTAAAATGTTTCTCTTCCCTGCTTAAAACAGAGTTAATTAGTCATTAGCTCTATTAATTTTAGGATGGAGATGGCTAAGACAATAGGAAGTGTAGAGAATGAAACTAACACACAGGTCATGAAAATGTCTATGTATTCAATGCCCTTGCAATAAACAGCATACAAAGCAAGTTGTTAGGAGAAAGAGATACCGAGAGCAGAGGTTAGAATACAAGAAAAATCTATCTGTAGTTCCTGATGTTTCCTCAAACAGAAAACTACCTTAACATATTGCCTAAATTAGCAGAGTGGTAAAAAAGACAGGCTGATGACATCTCGTGAACTACAATTCACTTGGTAAGAAAGCTGTTAACAGGCTCACAACTTGTCACAAAGAAGGACAGGATGTTCTGGAGACAAAGATGAAATCTAACTTCCTTTCAGAAATATCTGTCTGGGCTCAGGAAGGTGATGTCTTGGAGAAGGATTTTAGATAAATTTCAGTCTGTTTTTTTGGAGGGAGTCTAAACTAATGAAGAGATAGAAAATTGAACACAAGCATGATTCAGGGCATAGTCAAGTTGTAACTGAGGGGGCTAGTAAGAAATGTCCCTGGGGTTAAATATATTCCATAACTACCCACTTTAGGGTTCTTTGAAACACTAGTTCTGGCCATCACCAGAGACAGGATATTGAACTGGAAGGACCATTGGTCTACTCCAGTATTGCAATTTTTACATTGCTACATGGTTACATTCACGTGAGTTACATGTAATGTATATTTTTTCATTCATCTCAAAGAGTTAACTCTAAAGCCTAGTGTTGTCTATTAAAATGTCAATCTTGTTAACTACTTCATAGCTGATCATTTTAGCAGACACATACGTTTAACATTTTTATCCATCATTAGATTTCCAAATATCATGGTGGTACACATGGTCTTTTCATATTTGCAGCATCAGACCCATAGGTAAGAAATGTTTCTTGTTTCAAGGATTTTAAAGTTTACATCATTAAGGGCAGATTCTGTTCACCTTACTTTGGACAATAATCCCAATGACTTCTGTGGCACTATGCCGTGAGTCAGGAAAGCAAGATATGTGCTGTTTAACCTCTTACTTGGATAGATTATCTGCATGCAGAGAAGAACAGCTTGAGAAGAAAGAATTAGAAAAGCCGATGCTGATTCAATAATTTTATGAAGATAAATGGGAATAATCTTCACAATAAAATGGCAAGAGCCACCAGGTTTTTCCACATTAGAAATCTTTCTGAATGGGGAGAAATGGGGAAAGAAATAAAGGAAGAACTCCCTGGAAACATTCAAAAGATAAACATTTATTAAAAGGGAAACTCCTCTTCCTTCCTTTACAATCCCCAAATAATGTTGTGACGTTCCTCTCTGGTGTTATCTGGACCAGTGATCTGCTAGGCCTCTCCAATCCTTGACTCTGGGAGCCAGCCTTATCCTGCTCTGCTGTGAGAACCCCCACTCCTGGGCTGTTCACGCACAGCCTCTGGCATGTAAGCTGCTTCCAGCTACTTGCAAGTGAATGACACTAGCCAATATCTCCAGTCCCAGAAACAACCCTAGGAACCTCTGTCTTGCAGTGTCCAGTTATGCCTGCTGGACACTGCAAGCTTACATAAGTTTGTCAATTTAAAAAAGAAATGGATATGTACCAGGCTTGTTCTCCCAAGGGGAGTTTCTGACACACTGCAAACCAAACACACTGCTTCAGGTAGAATAAACAAGCAGATTTATTAACTATAAAAGTAGATTTAAGTGATTATAAGTCAAAGTATAAAAAGTCAGATTTGGTCAAATGAAATAAAAGCAAAATGCATTCTAAGCTGATCTTAACACTTTCAATGTCCTTACAAACTTAGATGCTTCTCACCACAGGCTGGCTCTTCAGCCAGGCTCTCCCCTTTGATCAGTGGTTCAGTCGCTTGGTGGCGGTGTCTGTAGATGTAGTCGGAAGAGAGAAAGCATGGCAAAATGTCTCTCTCTTTTATCATGTCCTTTCTTTCCTCTTGACTTTGCCCTCCCCCCACCCTTCGGAATCAGGTGAGCATTACCTCATCGCAGTCGCAAACTGCCCAAAGGGGGTGAGACTCTTTTGTTGCTGCCTAAACCAGTGTCCATTGTTCCTGTGAGGCTGGGCTGGGTTTGTCCCATCCACCTCTCTGTTCTTGGAGAGTTTCTGAATGGGCTTGCTTTAAGCCATGAGGGTACATTTTCAGCCTCATAACTATATACACAGGAAATTATAACCTATAACCTTACTATAACATTACTGTAACAATTACTATAACATCACTATAACAACCATGCTCAGTGCATTATGAGCCTTCCGAAGACACCCAACATGACAAACTTTGCACTGGATAGCACACAATCATTTTATAAAGATGAACATGGGGGTGCAGGATGTTCCCCCGAGGTACAGAGCATCACAAATGTATTTAAGTAATTTAACAGAGAAACTGCATTTACCTCATCCTGAAATCTGATTATGGCTAATGCACACCTATAGCACTATGCAAGTAATAGCAAAACTATTAAATTCAGTAACATTTAAGACCAAAATCTTGCACACTCGTTTTTTTTTAATAAGCCACTCCAAATAAAGGACCCCAGTTCAGCAAACCACGCCTAACCAGCAAAGCACTTAAGTCCCATTGACTTTTATAGCACTTTAATTAAGCATGTGCTTAAGCTGAACTAGGGCCAGTGCTCCTCACCTTTGAGCACAACTGCAGCTTCAAAAGACAGTGACCCCTGCAACATCTCATGAGAGTTATAGGAATTAAAGAAAATTCTCTAAATCGTTAGGACATTTAAACTCCTATGCGGTCTGAAATGCAATAATAATGGTCAACTAAGAGACTTCATAAAATATGAACCATTTTTCAGTCATTCAATTCAATAAGGCTTCACTGGCATGACACGCTATACACCTGTTACCAAAGTTGTCAAGGGCTGGGGTTACACACTGGGTTTGAGGTTTGATCCTGTGTCCATTTGTCAGCAGCATCCATTCCTGATCCAGTGGCAAGCTGCTGCATAGTGTGATGCCATCTTTGCCATATCTCTCCTTCCTCTCAGTGTGGCAGTTTCTCCTCAGCACTTTTGATAAAAAAATCTTTACATTTGCCTTAGTTTTGCACATTTTATTGTAGCAAGGTAGTCTGCTAGTATGAAAGCTCTATGTAGGGATCTGTAGTATTCTAGCTGGATGATGTTTTGATTTGTTCTTTTCAATGTCAGGTATATTGGTGTTTTAGGCACTGATCCAAATATTGAAGAATTCAGTTCATAAAGAAAAAATAACGAGAAGTTCTTGTGGCACCTTAGAGACTAACAAATTTATTTGGGCATAAGCTTTTGTGGGCTAAAACCCACTTCATCAGATGCATGGAGTGAAAAATACAATAAGCAGTATATATATTACAGCACATGAAAAGATGGGAGTTGCCTTACCAAGTGGGGGGTCAGTGCTAACAAGAAGGGGTGAATATCAACAGAGGGGACATTACTTTTTGTAGTACTAATGAGGCCAATTCAATCAAGGTGGACGTCGCCCATTCCCAACAGTTGACAAGAATGTGAGAGTATCAACAGAGGGAAAATTACTTTTTGTAATGACCAAGCCACTCCCAGTCTTTATTCAGGTCTAATTTGATGGTGTTCAGTTTGCAAATTAATTCCAGTTCTGCAGTCTCTCTTGAAGTCTGTTTTTAAAAAGGTTTTCTGTTGAAGAATTGCCACTTTTAAGTCTGTTATTGAGTGTCCAGGGAGACTGAAGTGCTCTCCTACTGGTTTTTGAATATTACAATTCTTGATGTCTGATTTATGTCCATTTATTCTTTGTGTAGAGACTGTCCGGTTTGGCTAATGTACATGGCAGAGGGACACTGCTGGCACATGATGACATATATCACATTGGTAGATGTGCAGGTGAATGAGCCCCTGATGGTGTGGCTGATGTGGTTAGGTCCTATGATGGTGTCCCTTCAAAAGATATGCAGACAGAGTTGGCAGCTGGGTTTGTTGCAGGGATTGGTTCCTGGGTTAATGTTTTTGTTGTGTAGTCTATAGTTACTGGTGAGTATTTGCTTCAGGTAGGGGGCTGTCTGTAAGCGAGGACTGGCCTTTCTCCCAAGATCTGTGAGAGTGAGGGATCGTCCTTCAGGATAGGTTGTAGATCCTTGATGATGCGCTGGAGAGGTTTTAGTTGGGGGCTGTGGGTGACAGCTAGTGGTGTTCTGTTACTTTCTTTGTTGGGCCTATCCTGTAGTAGGTGACTTCTGGGTATCCTTCTGGCTCTGTCAATCTGTTCCTTCACTTCACCACTTCTTGTCAACTGTTGAGAATAGGCCACTTCCACCTTGATTGAATTGGCCTCATTAGCATTGACCCCACCAACAACAACTTGGTAAGGCAACTACCATCTATTCATGTGCTGTAATATATATACTGCTTACTGTATTTTTCACTCCGTGCATCTGATGATGCATCTGATGAAGTGGGTTTTAGCCCATGAAAGCTTATGCCCAAATAAATTTGTCAGTCTCTAAGGTGCCACAAGGACTCCTTGTTGTTTTTGCTGATACAGACTAACACAGCTACCACTTTGAAAACAGTTCATAGAGAATTAGTTAACCAAATAGTAATTTGGTTTGCTGCACATGGTAGTGATCTTGCCAGGTCTCATTTATAATGTAATTCTGTTTTAGCACAACGGCCATACACTTCTGCTCCAGAAACTAAACTTTTACTTAAAAAAAAAAAGTCTGTAGGCCTTACGGCTACGAATATAATCCTTAGAACAGTGGCTCTGAAACTTTTGTACTGGTGACCCCTTTCACATGGCAAGCCTCTGAGTGTGACTCTCCCCCCCCCCTTATAAATTAAAAACACCTTTTAATATATTTAACACCATTATAAATTCTGGAGACAAAGCGGGATTTGGGGTGGAGGCTGACAGCTCGCGATCCCCCATGTAATAACCTCGTGACCCAGAGGGGTCCCAACCCCCAGTTTGAGAACCCCTGCTTAGAATATGTTATTTACTTTTATTGTTCCTGCAATTCATGTCTGACTGTAAATTTTATGGGCATAAGTTTTGCATTTGGTGCCGAGAAAACCTGGGGTGGGGTAGAAGGGAGGGACATGGGACAACACTTCCCAACAACTATTCATGCATCACATAACTATTTTCACCATTTTCTCAAAATAGGCCGTGCAGAAATATGATCATGTACCTTCTTTGAAATCACCAGCTCTCCAATTGGAAGAAACAAAAACTAACATAATGGGAGAAACTAACAAGAAATACAGAAATCCCCACAACTTATCTTCTCTGTTGCAACATTTTATCAGCACTCTCTGTAAATAAAAGAGGGCAAAGAACAGATGAAGCCCAGGAGTATAGCCAAGCAATGTAAGTGTACATCTGACTCCAACATGACACACAACTTCACCTAAGGCTGAATGTGACAGGTCACTAAAGTCTGGATTGTTTATTTGGAGCTATGTGTGGTATATTGCACTCAGTTTTTCTTGCTAGGGTATGGATAAAGCCTAAGTGCCACACCTAAATGAACTTTACATGCAAACATACCACAGGCCTGACCCTGCATGGCTTGTACACCTTAAATTCCCACTGATTTTGATGTGGGTGCACAAGAAATCAGTCCTCTTGATTTATTATCAGTCCAGCCAGGGCCAGTGTAACCACTAAGCGAACTAGGCAGCCGCTTAGGGCGCCAAGATTTGGGGGCACCAAAAAGCCGTGTCCGGCGTCACGGAAGTCAGCTGAGCAGGGCAGGGGGTGAGGCCTCCATAACAAACCCGCCCCCCAGCGCGGGGTGCCGCACAGGACAGTCAGTGGGAGCCTGCGGCGGAGCAAGGAGGAGACAGCCAGCCGGGCGAAGCGACCAATGCGGCTGAGGGACAGAGCCTGGGAACGTTCAGAGACCCTGCATGCTGGGGGCATTCTCATCCTCCTTGCTCATAGGTTCCCCCGGGCCAGAAGGAACCGCTGTGATCATCTCCTCTGACCCCTTGTATTAATTCTAATAAACAATGCCACATTATGCAGTATTCATTGTTGAAAGTTTATAATAAGCGATGCTCCGGGGCAGTGGGGGTGGGGGGGGGCGGCGCAAGGTGGAAGTTTCGCCTAGGGCGCAAAATATCCTTGCACCAGCCTCAAGTTCAGCACATTCTTGCATATAATGCATGTGTCTGCATGTCACAGAAATACTTCACTTAGAAATTACAGGCCTAAGACTGCACAGATCACTGGGTACATTCAATGCTCAAAACTGTGCCAAGTTTCAAACTTGGATTTGGATCCTGCTTCACACCAGCACATGGAACCTTTAGACAACGCACTCAGCTAATAAAATAGTAACTGGTTTTATCACTGCAACTGACATAGGGGACCTATGTTCGTGTCACTCATTTGGAGTATAGTGTTTGTAACTTACGTTGCATTTCACATATAACTTTTAAGACCCACAGAAAACCTCTGGCTCTAAAAATGCTGTGTGCTGGGCTCAGGACAGTTACACGGGGCTCTCCAAAGGCTGCCCCCCAAAAGCAGGAACTCGGGACCTGCAAATGGGATCTCGGTCACTGTAGCTGTAGGGGGCGGGCGGAGTACAATAGATAACCTGGTCTCAGCCTAAGGCGGCGCCAGAGCTATCGCCTTTCTACTCACTCTCCCCTCTCGGAGCAGCACTTACCCAAAGTGCCGGGGGGGGGTGTGGTATTTACGCCTCTCTCCCCCCATCGCACAAAGCCTGCAGGAAAAACCACCCCTCCGGGCTCTTCCAAACGCTGTGCAGCGACTGCCTCCTTCCCCGCCCCTTACCTTCGTCTCCTGCCGCGGGCGCACGCCGCCCAGAGGAGCAGAGCCGTGGCGATGGCTAGGCCGTAGGTGCAGAGCTGCAGCAGCTCCCAGGGGCCCATGCTAAGGGAGCGGGCGCGTTTCCTTCCCCCCGCCGCCGCTGCAAAGGCTGCTTCGCCTTGGAGGGGAAAGTTTGTGTCTGCTGTTACCAATCCCTGTCTGCAGCTCCCGTTCCGATCCTCCCCCGGCCAGGGGCTGGGTTTGGCTTCGGCGTCTCGCCGCTGAACTTTGCCTACCCACTGTGCGAGCCGCCCTCCCGCCGGGATTGTCCCGGCTGCTGCCCGGAGGAGAGGCGGGCAGGCAGCCAGACCTGTAGGAGGGCATGCGCCCGCCCCCTCCCCCAGGCGCAGTTCTTTGCTTTCTTCATGCCGGGGGTGGGGGAAGTGGCCCCTCACATCGGGGAAATAGATGAAAAGTACATTGCTGCCCTAGAAACTCCCAAGGAATGAGTCAGTGAGGCAGGGAATGTACCTTCTAGTAATGATCCACCCATCCAAGAATGACCCACAAAAGTAGTGCCCCTTTAACTGCACTGTATTGTGAAAGTAGTGTAACCCCTTCCCCAGTTACATGGATCTAAAGGTGCTTAAACTGATATAGAGTATCAGAGGGGTAGCCGTGTTAGTCTGAATCTGTAAAAAGCAACAGAGGGTCCTGTGGCACCTTTAAGACTAACAGAAGTATTGGGAGCATAAGCTTTCGTGGGTAAGAATCTCACTTCACTTGCATCTGAAGAAGTAAAGTTCTTACCCACGAAAGCTTATGCTCCCAATACTTCTGTTAGTCTTAAAGGTGCCACAGGACCCTCTGTTGCTTTAAACTGGTATAGTTCATTCCCATAAAATAGGCTATATCAGGCAGGAGTGCTGGAACAATTTGTATAGTGGAGGTACTGAGAGCCATTGAACTAAACTGTAAACCCTGTATATAATGGAAACTACTTCAAGCCAGGGGGTGTGGCAGCACCCCTGCAGCCTTAGTTCCCGCACCTATGCTACCAGGATATCTGTCATAGTATCTAAGCACCTCCTGATCTTTAATGTAGCTATCCTCACAGCAGTTTTTTATACCACCAGAACTGCATCCACAGTAGGGGACTGTAATGCTGGTAAAAAGTAAACCCCACACCTTTCATGGAAATATGAGTCAGCAGTGTGCCCTTGTTGCCAAGAAGGCTGTATTAGTAGGAGCATTGCCAGCAGATTGAGCGAAGTGATTATTCCCCTCTCTTCAGCACTGGTGAGGCCACACCTGGAGTATTGCGTCCAGTTTTGGTCCCCCTACTACAGAAGGGATGTGGACAAATTGAAGAGAATCCAGCGAAGGGCAATGGAAATGATTAGGGGGCTGTGGCACATGACTTACGAGGAGAGGCTGAGGGAACTGGGGTTATTTAGTCTGCAGAAGAGAAGAGTGAGGGGGGATTTGATAGCAGCCTTCAATTACCTCAAGGGGGGTTCCAAAGACGATGGAGCTCGGCTGTTCTCACAGGTGGCAGATAACAGAACAAGAAGTAAAGGTCTCAAGTTGCAGTGCGGGAGGTCTAGGTTAGATATTGGGAAACACTATTTCACCAGAGGGAGGTGAAGCACCAGAATAGGTTACCTAGGGAGGTGGTGGAATCTCCATCCTTAGAGGTTTTTAAGGCACGGCTTGACAAAGCCTTGGCTGGGATGATTTAGTTGGTGTTGGTCCTGCTTTGAGCAGGGGATTGGACTAGATGACCTCCTGAGGTCTCTTCCAATCCTAATATTCTATGATTCTATGAAATATTGGATACAAAAACTGTGTGTAAACTTAGGCCTTAGCTACACTGGTGCTTTACAGCGCTGCAACTTTCTCGCTCAGGGGTGTGAAAAAACACACCCCTGAGCGCAGCAAGTTGCAGTGCTGTAAAGCACCAGTGTAAACAGTGCCCCAACGCTGTGAGCCGCGCTCCCAGCCCTGTAAATTAATCCCCTCATGGAGGTGGAGTACCTGCAGCGCTGGGAGAGTGCTCTCCCAGCGCTGGCACGTGATCACACACTTCAAAGCGCTCCCGCGGCAACACTTTGAAGTTTCGAGTGTAGCCAGGGCCCAAGCCTAAGCTGCCAAGAATCACAGTATTTTAGCACTTCCTTCAGGTGCTTTATTCTGTGTGGTTTAAGTGGTGTGTGAATTTACAGAGCTTCAGGGTTTCTGGTAACAATGTAATCAGAAGCTGCATCTCCTTTTGGTGGGGTGAGATGAAAGGTCCAGAGCTCTAACTGGTGTTGCTCCCAGACTGGCCAGATAGAACCAGTGCGATAAATAGTGCTCCCTTCACGCCAATCTTAGAGCTGTTTTAGGAGACCAATTTAGGAAGTGGAAAATTTTGGGAGGTCTACTGGTTCATATTTTGAAAATCAGACGTATTTCCTTGTGCAAATATTGGGGAGTGACTGATCTCATCACACTGTCATGCTTATGGGTCCAGACTAAGACAACAAGCAGGATCATTCGACTTTCTAAAGGCCTGGTGGGGAAACGCTATCAAACAAAGGCCAGATACCCTTATTCACCCTAAGGGCTTCTCTTCCCTGCGTTTATTACCTCAGGGTAAGTAACGCATGTGAGCTATCCCAAGATAAAAACACAATGAAGATAAGGCACTTTAGTTTTATCATGAGGTAAACTCACTGAGGTCCCAGGCAGAGATACGGGCTGACCTCAGCGAGTTTACCTCATGGTAAAACACTGGATACAACTTGGGGCTGGTCTTCACTGTGTTTTTACCTGAGGATAGCTCACCTACATTAGTTACCCTCAGGTAAAAAATTCAGTTCTTTTTCAGTGTTGCCATCTCTTGTGATTTTATCATGAGTTTCATAATATTTGATGTTTTATTTATACCCAAGTTCAAGGAAACAAGGGATTATATGAGAACCTCAGCTTTCATTTTTTAAAAAAGTAAGATTCTAGCCTTCCTGGTTATAGGAGAAGGCTTGCAGATGTGACCCAAATGCACCATAAATACCCAAAGTCCAGAAGGCAAATAAAAAGAACCTAGAATGTATTTATTTATTTTTTTAACTCATGATTTTTAAGCCAATCTCTTGATACTGGGAGACCTGACTCATGATTTTAGAATGTTTAGGCTTGCATTACCATGTAGCTTGCTCTTCAGTTCCAATTGATTTCAATGGACTGTTCAAGGAAGTACTAAGGTACTACTCAATGCAAATAAGGGGCTCAGAATCTGGCCCATAATGCCTATAACAGTGAGTAGTCCCACTGAAGTCAAGGGACAGACAGAGTTACTATGTAGTGCAAGGATCAGGCCTTTCTTACTGAAAAAGAAACTGACATTTTCCTGGCATCTTGAGAATCAGAATTTAAACTTCCTGTCTAGGGCTTCTTTTTTTAAAAAATCACCATTTTGGAAATCCCAAGGGATTTCCAAGAATCATTAGCTCATTGTGTCTTTGAGCTAATCCATTGTGAATGCAGCAAATTAAAACTGAAAACCACTGCACTGCAAGACATTATTACAGACTGTTAAATACTTTCCATTCCACAATGACCTCTGTTGCGAAAATCCAGTATTTTACAACTTCCTTACTGGGAGAATTCATAATCTGCATACAATTTTTAATAGCCTATAAAAGCTAAAATAATAAGCGATTTGAAATACTAAACATGGAACAGATGACTGGATATGGGAGAGGGATAAAGAGGGATACAACAGTGTTTTGTAATTATTAACACTATTAACATTGTTCATATCTACTGGCCAGAATAAAACACAGGTGAGGTCACATTTTTGCAGTAGTAAGGGCCTGATCCTGCTAGGTGCTAAGCACCATCAAATCTTGTTGGACAAGAGTGCTCAGAATTTTGCAGGATCAGACCTTACAAAATGCCTAACACCACAGATTCTTTCAACTCTAAGGCACTGGTTATATCATTACTATCTAATTGCTGGTTGTTGGTCTATATGCAAAATGAGCCATCTCAGTCCAATTCACATGGGACAGAAGTTTCACATAAAACACACCATTACAATTACTCATGTAGCACCACAAATGTATATATTGGCATCCTAGCTGGGTAGGTAGAGAGGTCAAGAACTGAATTGGCAGGAAGACTTAACAACCCTCTGATACCTAAAGTGGGGCCCTCCAGGTCAGAGTTGCCCGATAACACTGAAGCAGCTGCAGTGGGGAGGCTGACATGAAACCCTACACTCTGGTCCTGGGTTTTAAAATGGTTTTCACCTCCCCAGCTTTCCCCCTCCCCTTCTCCTTCATAAAACCTGATTACTTCATGCTTTTTCAGAAGAAATGGCTTTCCCCATCAGTAAGTATAATTTTAGATTGCCATGTTTCTTTCATTGTCAGATTTGGCCAGCAGGATTTGACCTTACTCTAAAAAAAAATTATTTTGAGACTTGAAACCTCTTTTTTTTTTTGGTGCAAGGTTTCACGAGGCTATTATAGAGCTCCTGATTAATCGTGATCATGAATAGGAGACACGTGTGCATATTATAGTATTTATTAAAATTAACAATAAATTTCCAGTTGGATGCAGTAGTGTCCACTTTTCCTAAATTATTGTGTGGTGCTGCTGTATGCTGTGAAATACCAGCAGGATTTGGTCTTAAGTAAATAGCAAAACACCACTGAATTGAAAACAGATCCCTAGAAAGCTGGTAGAGGTGATGGATGAAGAGATAGCCGCGTATATGCACTTTATAAAATATTTTGATATCTTTCCGGTTGAAAGTCACTTATGTAAATGTAATATTATATGTAGGTGTTCATATACCATGCTAGTGAGCATCGTAAGATAGATAGCTAAATAGATGTTCAGTTAAATTTCTCCTGTTTAAACTGTGACTATTCTGTACATATGCTTCAATTCAAAATGCATACTGTGTGTATATTTCATATTGCCAATGTTGTAAGATGATATTGATCATATTTTTTGCCTTATGAAAATGTAGAAGATTTAAAATAAACTTAGTACATAATGTACCATAATCTGTACAGTATGTTACTTTTCACAGGGTGATTTTGCTGTAGAATATTGTAATCAAATATAGTAATCAACGTCACTGCAGATAGCAGGGGTAACTCAACGCCATGGGTGGCACATGACTCCTCCATTTGGGAAGGCTGGGCGTGCCCGGACCATGGCCCCGCCCCGAGACTCGCTCCCACTCCGCCCCTTCCCTTGAAGCCCCCCACCCGCCCGCCGCTTGCACCTCTTTTCCCCCTCTCCCAGGCCTCCCCTCACCTGTCTGCCTGTCTCCCCCACACACACCCCACCTGCCCACCCACCAGCCCGTCAACTGGCTGCTCACCACTCATGCTTGCCTCTTCACCCCCTCCCCGGAAGCCCCCATGTGGGAAGAGGCAGAACAAGGGCAGGGCCTTGGAAGGAAGAGGACAAGCAGGAGAGGGGCCCCAGGGTGAAGCACAGGCTGGGTCACAGCCCTGGTGCCCTTTCGGCGGTGGTGGGATGCTACAAAGGCGGTGGGCCCGCTGTTCTTGAGGCTTAGCATCCTCTGGCCTTTTATACCCGCTGCCCATGCTCAATGCAGTACTTAGAGTAGCCACTGCTCCACCGGCTAGCCTCCTTGTGCACCAGAATTTAAGTGTAAGTATCCTGCTATGGGGTATACAGAAGATCAGGGTCCATATCAGTAAGATATCAGTGAGATTTATATTGTATGTGTGACTAGTAGCACCGCCTGTAATTAAAGTTGACTGAACATTTCCCATAATAAGACTGGTTTCCTTTATGTATATAGCTTTGTCAAATGTCAACTATTTGGCCAGAGATTCTTCATGTCAGTTGTTTGTTTCAGGCTGAATTTACTTTGAAATTTTCAGCCAAAACAGTCCAGCTGTGTTAGAGAATGAAGGTAGGGAAAAATACATTGTTTTGTCCATGTTAAATAATTCTGGTGACATTTTCATTGAGAACCTCTAGCACCCCCGTGCTTTGGACCAGGGACTTGAAATTTGGCAGGGGAATGGCCTTTGTGTCAGGGATGTGCCTTGTGTCCAAATTTGGCTAAGTTCCACACTTAAAAATATCAGTTTGCACATGCTTAGTACACACTTGCTAGAGCTTTGGAGCTAAATACCCCAATCCATCTGCACTGGGCATGGTCCAGGCCAGGGCTGATCAGGACTTTCCCTGCAACTGCAATTCTGGGCTGCTGCAAGCCAGGTCTGGTCTGGGAACAATAAACAGGGAGCATGTCCCTCCTGTGCTTTCAATCTGGGCCCAGGAAGGAGGGAACTGTCTGATTTAAAAGCAGATGGGACAAGAGCCAAACCTGGGGGGTGAGAGGAGAGTAGATTGACATAAGAAGCTGAGGGGGGAAGGGGAGACTGGGACTGAAGGCTGTGGGGGAGGGAAACTAGGAATGGCAGTTGGGCAGGCAAGGAGACTAGGACTGGGAATTGGTGAGGGAAACAGCAAGAGGGCTGATAAGCTTTCTGGGGCTTGGGCTGAGATCACATGAGAAGCAGAGGGTAGAAACTGGGACTTGTCTGGTCAGGGAGGTTGGGACTGGCAACCAATGCAATGGCAGCAAGGAGGAGGTAAGAGAGGAAAGACAGATCGGATGAGAAGTTGGGATGCAGAGGGACCAGCTGGGCAAAGAGACTGGGATAAGTAATTAAGTGAGGACACTGAATTCAGATGAGCAGCCTGGGGAGGAAGACTGGGACTCGGAGCCAGTGGAGCATGGGAAACATGACTGGGGAAGAGAGACAGATCAGACTAGAAGCATGTAGGGGGAGAACAGGTACTGACTGGACAAGGACACTGGGATGGGGAGTCTGGAGAGGTGAGACTACAATTAGCTGGCAAGGAGACAGGGACGGGGTGTCCAGAGAGGTGAAACTAGGTCTGGCCAGGCAAGGAGACAACAACTGGATTGCGAAGCCTGAAAAGGGGTGACTAGGACTGGCTAGTTGATGAGACTAGGACTGGGACAAGGAGCGAGGGATAGGGAAGAGACAGGACTGGGACAGAGACTGGTTGGAGGGGCAAAGGTGTCAAACTTGTGGGGAATGAGCAGAAGAGTCTGTTCCCACTAAAGAACACTTACCTCCGAATCCTGGAATGAAACCCACAATTCCTGAGTCTCACCATTCCTTTGTTGTCAGCAGATATCTGTGAAATCCATTTGCAAAGTGCCTGTCTCATCCCCCTCTAGTGCTGGTCTATCTAGAGGATGACACCCAACTACTGCTATAAATTACTCTTTTAGCTCAAGTGGCAGAGGTCTGTGCAGTATATCTAAAGGTTCCAACTCTGCTGAAGAGCTATGTGACTGTCAATAGATCATGATGAAATTTCTGTTTTTCCCCCCATTTTTTTAATAAACCTAGAAAACTGCACACACAAAATTACATTAAAAGAATATTAAGGTTGCAAAGTCAAGCCCTTAAAAGTTAGGAATGGATGGACCTACTCTGGGGATAAAATCATGGTTGTGTAGTGAAGGGGACTGTTGATTCTGGGACCCCTACTTCAATTATTGCAGAAGTGGAAAGGTATGTAGTGAATGAGGCAGGGGCTTGCAGGAAGAGAAAAAAGAGTCTCCTAGTTAAGACATCCCTGGAGAAAGGATCATAGATATTGGAAATGGGAAGGAGGGACAAAGGTAGGGTTACCATACGTCCGGATTTTCCCGGACATGTCCAGCTTTTGGGGGGCTCAAATCCCCGTCCGGGGGGAAATCCCCAAAAACCGGGCATGTCCGGGAAAATCGGGAGGGCTCTTTGGCCGGGGCCGCGGGGCCGGGGGCATGGTGCCGAGCCCGGCCGGGCGCGCGGTGCCGGGCCGGGGTGGGCGCGGGGCCGGGCGGGGAGCCGGGGGCGCGGTGCCGGTCCGGGGGGTCCGTGGGGGCCGCGAGCCGGGGGGCTCCGCTGGGCCGCGGGGTCCGCGGGGCCGGGAGGTCCGCTGGGCCGCGAGCCGGGGGGTCCGCGGGGCCGGGGGCCAGTCCGGGCCCGCAGGGCCGCGAGCCGGGGGGGGCCGGGGGCTCCGCTGGGCCGCGGGGCCGGGAGCCGGGGGGGGCCACGGGGGCCGCTGGGCCGGGAGGGTCCGCTGGGCCGCGGGGTCAGGGGGTCCGCGGGGCCACGAGCCGGGGGGGGCCGCGGGGGCCGGGAGGTCCGCTGGGCCGCGAGCCGGGGGGGTCCGCAGGGGCTGGGGGCCAGTCCGGGCCCGCGGGGCCGCGAGCCGGGGGGGCCGGGGGCTCCGCTGGGCTGCGGGGCCGGGAGCCGGGGGGGGGCCGCGGGGGCCGCTGGGCCGGGGAGGGTCCGCTGGGCCGCGGGGTCCGCGGGGGCCGCGAGCCGGGAGGTCCGCGGGGCCGGGAGCCGGAGGGGTCCGGGGGGGTCCACTGGGCCGGGGGGTCCGCGGGGCCGCGAGCCGGGGGGGCCGGGGGCCAGTCCGGGCCCGCGGGGCCGGGAGCCGGGGGGTCCGCTGGGCCGCGGGGGTCCGCTGGGCCGGGAGGTCCGCGGGGCCGGGAGCCGGGGGGGTCCGCTGGGCCGCGGGCCGGGGGGGTCCGTGGGGCCGGGAGCCGGGGGGGGGTCCGCTGGGCCGCGGGGTCCGCTGGGCCGGGGGGTCCGCGAGCCAGGGGGGCCGCGGGGCCGGGGGGGGGTGCGCCGGGCCGGCAGTGCTGGGCGGGCCGGGGGTGGTGGGCCGGGGCCGGCACCCCAGGGCCCGAGCCGACCCAGGCTGGCCGCCTCCATGGGGCCAGCCTGGGCCGCGCCTCCTCCCCCCACACCACCCCTTACCTGCTACAGGCTTCCCGACTCAAATTTCGCGGAAGCAGGGGAGGGGGCGGAGACTTCGGGAGGGGGCGGAGTTGGGGCGGGGGCGGGGGCGGGGCTGGGGCTCCTGGGGGCGTCCTCCATTTGGAGGCACAAAATATGGTAACCCCTAACAAAGGGCCATTGCCCCCCCCCACACACACACACACACATTGTTTAAAACCTGAAGACTTCTGAAGTTCAGTCTGAACACAACAGAGAGAGAGCACACAGTGGCCTGGCCACCACCTGGGTCCCACTCTCCATTGCAGCTGAATGCCAGCCAGATCCCACTCCATAGGCCCAGTTCTGGCAGCTGGGCCTTCACCTGTCACCAAAACCATGATGGCAGCTCATCTTGGCAACAGAGATCAGCTGGGTCTGGGAAGCAGGACGCTCTGGACCCATAAACTGAGGGCCTCAGGCTTGCCAGCACCAGCAGGGAAGGTAAGATAAGGGCAGGGGGAAGCAGGGGCAAACCTTCCAAAACAGGAAGGTTTGTTTCGTGAGGGGGTGGAGCAGGGGCTGCAAGATGGTCAGGCTGGATGGGGGAGGGGGGAAAAGAGGCTCAGGGAGGTTCTACTAGCTGTTACTTCTGGCAAAATGAAATGTTGAGACAATGAGGCAACAGCGTATCTTCACTTATTCCACATAATGGGAATGGGTAACTGACATAACTTCTTATCAAGGAACATGGCATAAACCTATGGTCAGTTTAGATGGATTTACACTGCACTGATTACCTTTTCTGCATTGGTGTCATAGAAGGTTTTGTGTCAGTTTAATATTGATTTGATATCAATTTAGTTAAATCAGTGAAATTTATAATCCCCAATTTACAAATGATAAATATCTTCTCAGTACCATACATGGTAGAGGGGCGAGGGGGGAATCAAATATGAAATAATATTATTGTTCATCTGCTGTTGAAAATAGTTTCATTTTTGCTACTTCAAACACTGCTCATTTCATACCTTTTATAAAAGTGAGAATAAATGAAACAATTTCTACCATTTTTACACTTATTTTTATTGTATGTGATGTTCTTTTTCAAAACAAGCACTTGACTGTGCTATAAAATCATGAAACTTTTATGAGCAGTATCTATCAGGTTTTAATCTTCTGTGTTGCTTTTATGATAAAACTGTGGCTATGATGGGTTTCCAAGAAGCACTGTAACCAGTTCCAATGTTCACAGGACTGTCTCACACCCTACAAGAGAATGTGTCTGTGTGTGTGTGTGTGAGAGAGAGGGGGGGGGGGGTTGAAATAAATAAATAGATAAATAAATGAAAGAGGAGAAATAGGGAGAACATAAGAACAACTGATACTGGATCCAAACAACGGTCCATCTACCCTGTATCTGTCTCCTGACAGTGGCCAGTGCCAGATGCTTCAGAGGAAATGAACAGAGCAGGGCAATTCGCAAGTGATCCATCCCTCTGTCATCCTGTCCCAGCTTCTGGCAGTCTCAGATTTAGGGACACCTGGAGCATGGGGTTATGTCCCCGACCATCTTGGCCAATAGTCATTGATGGACTTATCCTCCATGAACTCTAATCCTTTTTTGAACCCAGTTATACTGGGAGGCAATTGGGGAAATTTATGGCAGTGACCTCTTAAAGGCACTCACATTCTCCTGTTAGTATCAGAATTTAGATAGATAATAAAAGATAAAAATAAACAGACAAAGATACAAAAAATCCCAAATTTAGGACTAGATTTTAATTATACAATCTGTCCTGTGCTGTTCCAGGAGTAGACCAAGAATTAATTGTGACTCTGAAAATCATAATTCAGTCCCAGCTTCTCCCCTTGAACCAGTGGGGAAGTAATCTGTACCAACGCTTAACCAGGTTTAGATTACTTCTCCCTCCCTGTCATTTCAGCTATGCTGGCTGACACATTGGTGGGTGAAGCCAAGGGCTATACTCATCATCTGCCCTCCTGCATAGGAGGGAGAGTAGAAATCCTAGGGAGGCTGCTTTCCCTGCCTATGCTGTCACTGGCAATGTGGGTAGCTAGTAGAGGAAAACTAAAGGGGAATCTTGCTCCCCTCACTCCCCTTTGCCAGCAGGTTGGGCAAGTGCCAAACTTAACCTTTATGTAATTGGTGTGGGGAGTGGAACTGTTTCTATTGTCACATCATTTTTTTTGTACCACAGGACACAGTAAGAAAGTAGCACCTTCCAGCCGGGCCCGTTATAGAGAGTACTGAACTGATCTAGAAAAAGCCCAGAACCTCCAAATGACTCTCCTCTATATCTAGTGTTATCAGCCATCCAAATTTTGATGATTTGCATTTGATGGTGCTGTCCTGCATCCTAAAGCCCAGGTCTGCGGGATTTTAAACATTCTCCTAAATATCTGTGGGGTTAACACATCACCTTATCATGTTGATGCATCATGACATTTCTACTTGACAATGACAAGCATTGGGCTAAAATGAATTAGTCTTGGAGGACAAACTTTAAGAGGTGAGAACCTTATATACTATATATATGAATTTTTATGACGGTTTAGTTCAGAAACCAAATATACTTTATTGGACATTTCCTCCACCTATTTTAAATTTGTGGATTAGACGTTTAGATCAATCCTCCTTATTCCCTAGATTCTCTCTTCGCCTTTACTTTTGAAGGGAAACATGCTATTCCACTTTACCATTATCCTTTCTATCAGCCCAAGTATTAAGATCTAGGAGTCAAATCTTAACATTTTTAGGGTTGTTTTTTTAACTCATTCCTTAATCAAGCAAAACACTCATTCACTTCAAGTGATAGTTTTAGTAAAAACTTCACGATCTGGCTCCCGAGCAAAGTATAAGCTTCTGTATTGTATTCAGAATTTAATGTTCTCAAGTCATTTCCTCTTTATCTAAATCAGGATTCAAAATATCTCCTCTAAAGCTACAGCTGGCTGCCATCACAATGCTTCAAGCATTTCTGGCTGCCTTCAGATCTCTGAAATATAAATCTAGTGCTGAGTAAACTAGTTAAGCCCCTCTTGAGTCTGAGTGTATTTTCCTCATTCTTCCTTTTCCCATAAAAACTTTTTAGCAGCTATCACCATCTACAAGATGAGTCAGTGAGCCCCGAATCTTTACAGTTAATCCACAAGATTCTAGTCTCCAAAGATAACATTCTATGCCCTCACACTGGATTTTTTTTTGCCTAAGATTGTTTCAAAATATTGTTGATGTGGAGAAAGTATTCAGGTGTATTAGTATTCCTCTTTAAGTGTTAGGCTAAGAAGAAGACTACATAGCTTATGTGCAATGTGCCTCCAGTGACACTGAATTTGGTCCACTAGTTGGATCAATACTGGCAGGGAATGTGACATGAACACTGATCCATGCCCTCCCACCATGTAGTAATAATTAAAAAGTAAATAGCTCCAGTAAAACCACTTAAATTGATTACACTGAGACTTCCTGTCTATCCTTCACTTTCTTTTTCATCCCTGTTCCATTATGGCTATAGTTATATATGGTTTTACTACAGTAAAAAAACCAAACAAACCCTGCACATTTCAGTAGATTTTCTAGATGTTTTGGTTGCTTGGCCTTGCCCACTTTTGCAGTCCTTCTGGTGTCCATGAAATGGATTCTATCCCTGCCTTTGTCACAGTGTTCTTGGGTGGCCTGGGCAAGAGACTTAAACCAAACTTTTAACAAGTGGTCAATAACTGTCTTTTCCTCATTTTATGGGTGCCAGACTTGAGTCCTTTGGGTCTGATTTTCAGAAGTAAAGAACATTCACAGCTGCAACTGAAGTCAATGGGAGCTGGGCTTGGAACATAAAGTGCTATATAATGCTAAGTGCTATGAAAAATCAGGTCTGAAGCTCTCAGATACTAGAGTGATAAACACCACAGAACAGCCCAAGAAGAAATGAATAATTCTGTATGCAGAACAGGATTTGAATAGTTTGCATTAAATAAGACATGGGGCCACACATTGAACAATAATAAGAAAATGAAAAATTGCATAATTATGTGAGCACCGTCCTTCCTGTACACTGAATATGGTAGAGGTCCTGTGGGAAAAAGTATGTGATGATGTAATGTAGCTATATCATGCATTCATACCAGGGGACCAAATTAAGGTTGCACAATCAACCTTAATTCTGGTTTTTCCAACTTTTTCATGCTTGAATTTTTCAACTTAAAAATGTTCTTTTAACTTTGTGTGTGTGTGTTATGATGTGGTGTTTGTTTGGGGGGTTGATTGTTTTTTTGTTTGTTTTTTGAAGGCTCCTTGGGAATAGTAGAATTATTGCATTCTTTGCTAACAACAAATATTTTGGATAACTAAAGAACCTGTTTCTACTACTGTAAAACAGATACACTAGCTTTTATTAACTCATTAAATGACAAGTGTACACATATAAACAACATCCGGACAATTTCATTTCTCTCAAGTAGTGATCACATCTATAACATGAATTATAGGACAGGTGACTGAGAGAACCAAAAAAAGAAAAGAAGGTACAGTAGATATCCTAACATCTAAAACCTAATCCTGTTAACATAATTAATAGAAAAACTGCAGATCCTGGGGATCTTGTTCAGTATGGTTAGGACAAATAAATGTGAGTCAACATTAAAAAGAGTGTGGCAGTCTGATTTATAAATAGAAATTCCACAAGAGTCTTAAAACTGAACAATTATCCAAGTGAAAAAAAATCATGATTGCGGAATTAAACCAAAAAAACAAACAAAACAAATTAGAGATAAGGCTGGGTGCAAAAATACTGTATGGGAAAAATTCTTAGAAAGTAGAAGCTAAAGCATGAAAACCCATCTTGTTTATTGATCTGATAATTATTCTGTTAGCGATAGTTTGGATTTCCCTCGTCATATAGGTTTTATTTGAATTTTTTAAATTTCATATTATTTAAAGCATTCATTTGCAGTCTTTTAATAATTTTGACTTAAATACATCTGTGAAATACAGAAGTAGACCATAACTTTGTAAATTATGAAATTTTAATATAAAGTCCAAAAACTGGTTTAGAGGTGGAGTTAATGTGTAATAAATGAAGTCAATGGTACTTGAGGTTCCTCAGCACCTTACAGGATTTGCTCTTAAAGGGACAAGAATTACTTAACTCTAGGTGTTTTTCTGCTTCTTTCTTACTCAGATGGCCATGTCACAATTTGAGTTGAGAGGTTGTGTCACCGCTCAACTTTTAATCCTGGGTGCCTTAAATGCTCGACTTCTCTGGTTCACCATGCAGACACCAACAGCCAGCAGACAAGCACGCAGATCCCTGAATGAACCCTAACCCTAACCTGGTTCAACACTTGGACTTCAGCCCCCTACCTGCCTACAACACAACAGACTCATCCTGATCTCCATCAATGTTGCTTACTACTTGCTGGTGACCCCAACGCACCCCAAATTTCCCCAAAATCAGCTGCTCTGAAATGTCCAGCCCTCTCCTGGAACATTCAGAGGTGTAATAAGGTCCACTGCTCTTTTAAAGAGACAAAAGCATAGCAGCTTGTTGTGTTAACTGGAAATAATCACTTCAAGACCACACTGGGTTGATTTAGATTAAAAGTAAAACAAGTTCATTAACAAAAAGAGAGGTTTTAAGTCAGTTCAAGCACAAGGGGTAAAGATAAAATGGTTATAAACAAATAAAATTAAAATATGTTTTCTAGTGCTTAAGAGTTAACAAGCTATAGCCTTGGTGCAAGATAGGTTTCTTCTCAATTTTTTCTTCTTTCCAGCCATGGCTGACTTTCTCTCAGTCCAGACCTTCCACAGAAGTACAATATGCTGGTTTCCCTTGTCTTCCTAAGTGAAAGATCTTTGCCTAAGCAGGTATCTTGCCTATATTTCCTTTCCTAGAGATTTCAACCCCCTTGGTTGCGTTCAACTCCATCCTTTCCCCACTTGCAAGCGCTCTGGCTGCTTGTGTCCATCCAGTGATGGATGCCAAGATGGTTTTGTGTCTCTACTTATATCTTCCCAAACTCACTGTTTTGTTCCCAGACTCAGGATGACCTCATGCCATTCTTCCTTTCCTGTTGATTTCCCATCCCCCTGCTGATTCATATGTAAATGGGGCTTCTACTGTTTTAATTAATGGAGATATCCTATCTCCTAGAACTGGAAGGGACCTTGAAAGGTCATCGAGTCCAGCCCCCTGCCTTCACTAGCAGGACCAAGTACTAATTTTGCCCCAGATCCCTAAATGGCCCCCTCAAGGATTGAACTCACAACCCTGGGTTTAGCAGGCCAATGCTCAAACCACTGAGCTATCTCTGATTCCACCATGCTTAATTTACATAGGAAACAAGTTGATAGCTGCCTTCCCTCCTGTCTGGGAGAAAACCTGTTTCTATCCCTTTGTTGGGTAACAGATTTAAAAGCAGTATTAACGAGTATCTATAATTCCTCATATAGCATTAATACATACCGTAGCAGATCAAGCACTCATCGCCGCGGTGCCTCCTGCTGGTTGCCTTGGGAATTAGCTCAATTCCAGCTCTTAGCGCACCCTCCGCTGGCTGGTGTCTCACCTGCCTCAGGCCCCCATGTCCCTCCCGGACCCCAGTGTCCTTTACCTTGGGGTTCTGCCCCAGCAGTACCCCACACTCTAGGTCTCCCCTCCCAGGGGAACCCCCAACCCTCTATGCCCACCTTGCCTCAGTCGCTACTGCCAGCCATCATCTAGCCCCCTTATCATTGGCATGGGGGTTGGACGACCTGCCTCTGTAGCCCTAGTACCTCCTTAGGCCTTTATCAAGGCGTCAGCCTGGGCAGTTGCCAGGCTGGAGCTCCCCAGCTCCTCTTGCCATTCCCCAGCACTGCTCTCCTTCTGGTACCCTGTGCTTCCAGGCAGCTAGGCCCTTCTCACTCCAAGGCTGGAGTGAGTCTGTCTTTGCCTTCTGCCCCCGCAGCTCTTTTATAGGGCCCAGCCCTGATTGGCTGCCTCCCAGCCTTTTCCTATTGGCTCTCAGCCCCAACCCTCTTCCAGGGCTGGCTTTAACCCTTTTAGGGCCAGAGCGGAGTGACCGCCCATTAATCACCAGTTCACATATGGTACCTTACATGATCCTGTTTAGAAACAGATGATGACAACGGTGATTTGGTGTACACTGGGCGGGTCAAGCCAGCTGCAACTCACTCTACGCATAGGGGAATCCCTTGCCATTTGGCATTGGACTGCTCTTAGGGTCACAAAGCACTTGTTTTAGTTTATTTTTCACTTCCCTTTTTTTTTCTGGGAATTTCTCTTGATTTGAAGCCAGCTTGGAGGTGGTTTGAGTCTCAAAACAGGAAATAAGAACTACAGTAAATCTGAAAAAACGTTGTGGTTTGCTAACGTTTGCCTTTCTCCAGGGGTGAAAGTAAGGCAGTACGGGCTGGTATGGCATACCGGTAAAAAGTGGCCGACAGTACCAGCCCGTACAGCTGACTTTAAAGCGCTGCTGTGGCAGCACTTTAACGTCGCTGCCCCTTTTGCGCCCCTCGTCAGTGGCCCTGCTAAGATGTATCCAGCTAAGTTAACAAATAACACTTTTTTTTTTACTGAAAGTGGAAGAAATTTTTAAAGAATAGTTTACTTTTCACAAGTTATGCTTTTTGTTTCGTGTCTGAATTTCCCTCCGTTTGGCCAATAAAAATGAACAAATTTCACTTTTATTTATAATTAGTTTTCCTTTCAGGTACTTAGTGCTGCAATGCTTTAATTTTAAACAGAAAAAGAAAATGTTAATTGTTTAAACACAACAGTTTTATATGGGATTTTTTTAATATGGAAATATTTCTATTGGTCTTTGATTTTATAAAAGCTTGGGGTTTTTTTCAAAATACAAACTTTGGGATAAATGTAGCTATTGATCCAATAAAGCACTTAAGCACATGCTTAGCTTTAAACTCGAGTAGTCTTACTGAAGTCAAACTGACAATGCCCATTTAAGCAAAGTTCAATGAAGGTGTGAGTAAAAGCTGCTGAGAATTTTGTGGTTTTGGAACTGATGCCTTTTAAGATCTCAGGGCAAAACCCAGGATTTGATTCTGTAAGTCCTCCATGTTTAGAACACTTTTGAAAGTCAGGTGTAGTCTTCATGAGGCAGAAATGTGTATTTTACTCATAGTGTAGTTATCAAGATGCTGGAAGATGGCATAGTATTCTATCCCCTATTAAAATAAAATTGATACCTTTACAAGTTTTTATTTCAACAATTTTGAAAGCAATGCAGTAAAATATGAGCTGGAATTGTGAAGCTTTCTTTCTGAATCTTAAAACTTTATACTTATAATATATTGACATTCTGCCTCCCACAGAATGTTTTTGTTATTAAAATTCAGAGAGAGACACTAGTGATAAAATAGTAAATAAAATTCAAGTGATTCATTTAACCTTTTATTTCAAAAACCATTTTAAATGGCAGTAAAATAAAGTGCATTTTACATTGTGATTTATCTGGAAGGACAATTTAGTAAGTTCTGACTATGTCTGTCTTTTGGAGCAAAGAACAAAGAGAATTTGCATGTGTACCCCCAAAATTTGAATATTCCCAGTATACTTCATTCCCAGTAGACTTCATAACAGCTACAATATAAGCCTTAGTTATAATTGTGGAGTGAAAATAAAAGAACATATTTAAAATGTTAAATAAAGTGATTTCCCTCTTACCTGGTTAAAGTTCTGACTCCAAATCAAGATCTCAAAAGGATATCATTCCAGACTGAGGGTCAACTCAGCTGATGTCTTAGGCCTGATCTACACTACAAAGTTAAAGCAATAAAAGCTGCCTTGTGTTGACCTAGCTGCGCATCTGTCTATACTTAAATTTGTCTCCCATCGATGACACCATTTCTCCTTTACATCGGCAGAGTAACATCACCTCCCCAAGTGGCGTTGAGCCAAGATCAATATTTTGAGGTCGACACATCGTGAATGTAGACACTGCATTAAACTTTGTCAACCCTAACAGTCCTCCAGCAGCTGTCCCACAATGCCTGACACTAACCACTCTGGCCACAGTCGTGAACTTCACTGCCCAGGAGTCATGAAGACTGGAAGGTGTCCACTCCTCTCCCATTTAGAGCACCACACATTTTTAAAATGCCTTTTACTGATTGTCTAGGTTGGCAAGCACACCTAGCAGCTCTCCATTGTTGTGTGCTGACCATGCAGGCTACATGCTGACCATGCAGGCTACATGCTCCACATGTGCTCTGGCTTGGAGCAGAGAGGAAATACTGGATTTCCTGAGCCTGTGGCGAGAAGACGCTGTGCAAGCACAGCTACAGACCAGCCATAGAAATGTCGACATCTATGAGCAGATTGCATGGGGGAATGCAGGAGAAGGTATGACAGGGATCAGCAGCAGTGCCACATGAAAGCCAGGGAACCCAACCATCGATTGGGTGCTGAACTGCAGACCTGCTGCTTTTACAAAGAGCTGCATGCCATACTCAGTGGAGACCCCACCATCATCCTGCACATTACCATAGATACCTCCAAGGAGCCCAAGTCACCGGCCCCTGGTGTGAACAGCAAGGATAAGGAGGAGGTGGAAGAGGTGGAGGATGGCGGACATGCAACAGGGAGGTCCAGCTATGTCATGAGCCAGGACCTGTTTGGGACTCTGCTGTAGCCCAGTTAGTCCCAGCAGTCGAACAAGTGTGAGCCCAATGAAGGGGAAGGAACCTTCGGTAAGTGTGTAAAATTATTTCCCCTTACACTGATGGTGTCCCCAACTTAGCAGGACACAGCTATTGACTTTTCATTAATTTACTTGTAGGAGAAGAGGTAGTGGTACAACAAAGAGATATAGAGTTGTCATATGCTTTTCATTCCCTTGTAAAGTTAGGCAAGGTGAGGGAGGAAAAAGGGGGAAATGTGGAGCAGTTTGTTTACGTACACAAGGATTTTGCTTGAATTCTCCTGAGAGATCTCAATGAAACTTTCATGGAGGTACTCTGTAGTCCTCTCCCAAAGTTTCTAGGGATGCAGCCTTATTTCTTCCTTCACAGTAAGACACATTCCCACACCAGTCAGTGATAACTTTGACAGGCCCCACTGCAGTAAACAGGCTAGCAGTATACGGGACATCAGCAGCAGCTGTGCTCTCTGTGCCTTTGTTACCCTCAGGAGTGAGATATCAGCTAAAATCACCACCACCATGGAAAATTGTGCCATTATTCAGTGCCATTGCCCTATACTCAGTTTCATGCAACTAAGGGTATGTCTACACTACAAAATTAGGTCAAATTTATATAAGCCGGTTTTATAGATATCGGTTTTATACAGCCGATTGTGTGTGTCCCCACATAAAATGCTCTAAGTGTATGAAGTCGGCGGACCGCGTCCACAGTACCGAGGCTAGCGTCAACTTCCGGACCATTGCACTGTGGGTAGCTATCCACAGTTCTCGCAGTCTCCGCCGCCCATTGGAATTCTGGGTTGAGATCCCAATACCTGATGACGCAAAACAGTGTCGCGGGGGGGTTCTGGGTACATGTCATCAGGCCCCTCCCCCTCCATCAGAGCAATGGCAGACAATGGATTCGCACCTTTTTATCTGGGTTACCTGTGCAGACAACATACCACGGCAAGCAGGGAGCCCACTCAGCTCAGCTCACCATCACCATATGTCATCTGGGTGCCGGCAGACGTGGTACTGCATTGCTACACAGCAGCAGCTAATTGTCTTTTGGCAGTAGATGGTGTATTACAACTGGAATCTGTCATCGTCATATTCCAGTTCGATTAGAGGCACCTGGGAAGACATGCTTTGTCTCCTGGAGACTCGGTCCTGCCGGCAGTCCTATTGAACCGTCTTGACGATGATGGCTAGCAGTCGTAGTACAGTATCTTCTGCTAAGCACCCAGAAGATGCCGAGGTCTATCAGTCATGCTGCACCATCTGCTGCCAGCTTAAGATGTAAAAAATAGATGGACCAGATTTCTTCTGTATTCATTTGCTTTTCTCTCCCTCCGTGAAATCAACGGCCTGCTAAACCCAATGGCCTGCTAAGCGGTTTTGAGTTCAATCTTTGGGGGGGCCATTCTGTGTGACAGTAGTTTGTGTTTCTCGCTGATGCACAGCCACCTTTGTTGATTTTAATTCCCTGTACCTGTACACCATGTCGTCAGTTGCCCCTCCCTCCCTCCATCAGTTTCACACCTTTTTTCAGACCAGACGCCATAGCACTGGGATCATGGAGCCCACTCAGATCACCGCGGCAATTATGAGCACTATGATCACCACGTGCATTGTCCTGGAGTATATGCAGAGCCAGGACATGCCAAAGCAAAACCAGTACCAGCCGAGGAGGCGATTGCAGTGCGGCGACAAGAGTGATGAGGAAATTGACATGGACATAGACCTCTCACAAAGTACGGGCCCCAACAATGTGCAAATCATGGTGTTACTGGGGCAGGTTCATGGCGTGGAACGCCAATTCTGGGCCCGGGAAACAAACACAGACTGGTGGTACCGCATCGTGTTGCAGGGCTGGGACGATTCCCAGTGGCTGCGAAACTTTCGCATGTGTAAGGGCACTTTCATGGAACTTTGTGACTTGCTTTCCCCTGCCCTGAAGCACCAGAATACCAGGATGAGAGCAGCCCTCACAGTTGAGAAGCGAGTGGCGATAGCCCTGTGGAAGCTTGCAACGCCAGACAGCTACCGGTCAGTCAGGAATCAATTTGGAGTGGGCAAATCTACTGTGGGGGCTGTTGTGATCCAAGTTGCCAGGGCAATCAAAGACCTGGTGATATCAAGGGTAGTGACTCTGGGAAACGTGCAGGTCATAGTGTATGGCTTTGCTGCAATGGGATTCCCAAACTGTGGTGGGGCGATAGACAGAACCCATATCCCTATCTTGTCACCGGAGCACCAAGCCACCGAGTACATAAACCGCAAGGGGTACTTTTCAATGGTGCTGCAAGCCCTGGTGGATCACAAGGGATGTTTCACCAACATCAACGTGGGATGGCCGAGAAAGGTACATGATGCTCGCGTCTTCAGGCACTCTGGTCTGTTTCAAAAGCTGGAGGAAGGGACTTTCTTCCCGGACCAGAAAATAACCGTTGGGGATGTTGAAATGCCTATCGTTATCCTTGGGGACCCAGCCTACCCCTTAATGCCATGGCTCATGAAGCCGTACACAGGCAGCCTGGACAGTAGTCAGGACCTGTTCAACTAAAGGCTGAGCAAGTGCCGAATGGTGGTGGAATGTGCATTTGGACATTTAAAAGCGCGCTGGCGCAGCTTACTGACTCGGATAGACCTCAGTGAAACCAATATCCCCATTGTTATTGCTGCTTGCTGTGCACTCCACAATATCTGTGAGAGTAAGGGGGAGACATTTATGGGGGGATGGGAGGTTGAGGCAATTCGCCTGGCCGCTGATTACGCACAGCCAGACACCAGGGCGGTTAGAAGAGTATAGCAGGGCGTGGTGCACATCAGAGAAGCTTTGAAAACCAGTTTTGTGACTGGCCAGGCTACGGTGTGAAACATCTGTTTGTTTCTCCTTGATGAACCCTCCGCTCTCCCCGCCGCCCACCTGTTCACTCTACTTCCCTGTAAACCAACCACCCCATCCTCCCCTCCCCCCTTCGAGCACCGCTTGCAGAGGCAATAAAGTCATTGTTACTTCTCATTCATGCATTCTTTATTAATTCATCACTCAACTAGGGGGATAATTGCCAAGGTAGCCCGGGATGGGTGGGGCAGGAGGGAAGGAAAAGGACACACTGCAGTTTAAAACTTTAAAACTTTAACTCTTATTGAAGGCCAGCCTTCCCATGCTCGGGCAATCATCTGGGGTGGAGTGACTGGGTGGCCGGAGGCCCCCCCACTGTGTTCTTGGGCGTCTGGGTGAGGAGGCAATGGGACTTGGGGAGGAGGGCTGTTGGTTACACAGGGGCTGTAGCGGAAGTCTCTGCTCCTGCTGCCTTTCCTGCAGCTCAACCATACGCTGGAGCATATCAGTTTGATGCTCCAGCAGCCGGAGCATCGACTCTTGCCTTCTGTCTGCAAGCTGATGCCACCTATCATCTTCAGCCCGCCACTTGCTCTGTTCAGCCCGCGATTCATCCCGCCACCTCTCCTCTCATTCATATTGTGCTTTTTTGCACTCTGACATTGACTGCCTCCACGCATTCTGCTGTGCTCTGTCAGCGTGGGAGGACATCTGGAGCTCCGAGAACATATCATCGCGAGTCCGCCGTTTTCTCCTTCTAATCTTCGCTAGCCTCTGTGAAGGAGAAACATTTGCAGCTGGTGGAGGAGAAGGGAGAGATGGTTAAAAAAGACACATTTTAGAGAACAATGGGTACACTCTTTCATGTTAAATTTTGCTGTTCTCATTACATAGCACATGTGCTTTCGTTACAAGGTCGCATTTTTCCTCTTATATTGAGGGCCTGCCAGTTTGGTGTGAGAGATCACTCACGCAGTGCCAGGCAACAGAATTTGGCTTGCAGGCAGCCATGGTAAGCCACAGTCTTTTGGCTTTTTTAACCTTCATAACATGTGGGAATGGTTTCAAACAGCAGCGCCCTCATTTCCCATATCAAGGACCCATTGGGTTGGCCATTTAAAATGGGTTTGCAATGTAAAAGGAGGGGCTGGGGTTTCCGGGTTAACATGCAGCAAAAACCCAATTACCCCCCCCCACACACACAATTCTCTGGGATGATCACTTCACCCTTCCCCCCCACCGCGTGGCTAACAGCGGGGAACATTTCTGTTCAGCTGAGCAGGAAAGGGCACCTCTGAATGTCCCCTTAATAAAATCACCCCATTTCAACCAGGTGACCGTGAATTATATCACTATCCTGAGGATAACAAAGAGAGATAAGGAATGGATGTTGTCTGCATGCCAGCAAACACCGGGACCATACGCTGCCATGCTTTGTTATGCAATGATTCCAGACTACGTGCTACTGGCCTGGCGTGATAAAGTGTCCTACCATGGCGGATGGGATAAGGCAGCCCTCCCCAGAAACCTTTTGCAAAGGCTTTGAGAGTACATGAAGGAGAGCTTTCTGGAGATGTTCCTGGAGGATTTCCACTCCATTCCCATACAGGTTAACAGACTTTTCCAGTAGCTGTACTGGCCGCGATTGCCCCAGGGCAAATTAATCATTAATCATTAAACACACTTGCTTTTAAACCATGTGTAATATTTACAAAGCTACACTCACCGGAGGTCCCTTGTGTGCCCTCAGGGTCTGGGAGCACGCCTTGGGTGAGTTCAGGAGTTATTGGTTCCAGGTCCAGGGTGATAAACATATCCTGGCTGTTGGGGAAAACGGTTTCTCCGCTTCCTTGCTGTGAGCTATCTTCATTGTCTTCATCATCATCATCATCTTCCGCGTACCCCGAACCCGCTTCCCTGTTGCGTGTTTCTCCATTGACGGAGTCAAAGCACATGGTTGGGGTAGTGGTGGCTGCACCCCCTAGAACGGCATGCAGCGCCGCGTAGAAGCAGCATCTTTGCGGCTCTGCCCCAGACCTTCCGTTTGCCTCTCTGGCTTTGTGGTAGGCTTACCTTAGCTCCTTAATTTTCACGCGGCACTGTTGTACGTCCCTGTTATGGCCTCTGTCCTTCATGGCCTTTGAGACTTTTTCTAATATTTTGCCATTTCATTTACTGCTATGGAGTTCAGCTAGCACTGATTCGTCTCCCCATATGGCGAGCAGCTCCTGTACCTCCCGTTCTGTCCATGCTGGAGCTCTTTTGCGATCCTGGGACTCCATCATTGTTACCTGTGCTGATGAGCTCTGCATGGTCACCTGTGCTCTCCACGCTGGGCAAACAGGAAATGAAATTCAAATGTTCGCGGGGCTTTTCCTGTCTACCTGGTCAGTGCATCTGAGCTGAGAGTGCTGTACAGAGTGGTCACAATGAAGCACTGTGAAATAGCTTCCGGAGGCCAATAATGTCAAATTCCGTCCACACTACCCCAAATCCAACCCGCAAAGGCTGATTTTAGCGCTAATCCCCTCGTTGGAGGTGGAGTAAACAAACCGGTTTAAAGGGCCCTTTAAGTCGAAAGAAAGGGCTTCGTCGTGTGGACGTGTCCAGGCTTAATTCGATTTAACGCTGCTAAAGTCGACCTAAACTCATAGTGTAGACCAGGCCTAAACAATTCCCTCCTCATTTGTCTCATCCCTGGCTGGAGTGGTGAGTGGCACCGTGCACAAGCACTCCAAAGCAGAAGTGTCAATAAGCATGTCTTGTTTAAAAGTTAGGAGAGCATTAACTTTCACTTTTAGTTGGGATCATACTGACAATGGTATTTCTGTGTGTTTCATCTGTAACTGCTGCCATTGCAGCCTTGAGAGGTTCCTCCTGCACACCTGTGGAATGCCTGAGCCTGAGGAGGAGGAGAAAGAGGTGGACTCAGTATGACATGTCCAGTGAGACCCTGCACGTCAATGCTACATCAGACTGTGAGCAAAGGACCCGGGGGATGAATTCTGCAGACTGTATGGAGAAGGAAAGAGCAGACAGGAGAAAGGCCCAGAAGTCAGAAAGGGAGATTCACCAGGAAATAATGGGGCTTCTCCAGCAGCAAAAACATAGATGCTGCAGACTCTTGTGGACCTACAGGTTCAACAATCATGGGCTTGCCTCCTTTTGCAGGTCATAGAGAACTGCAGTATAGCAGCACCTTATACCCTCCCTCAACATTTCATGTCCCATCAATGGCCTCAGCACAGTTTGGAAACCCATTCTCTCAAAGCCAGCAATACCTCAGGAATATCTTTTTTGCCCACCAGTTTGGGGTAAACCACATGCCTGATTGCTTGAGAAGACTCTGCCATCACTTTACTCACAGTCAACTTTCTAATACCAAACTGGTTGGCAATGGATCTGTAGCAGTCTGAGATAGCCAGCTTTCAGATGGCAATAGCAACCTGCTTCTGGACTGGCATGGCAGCCCTCATGTACGTGTCTTTACTCTGGAGGGTCAGGGCAAGCTGCTCACAAAGCTCCAAAAATATTCCTTTCTTCATGCAAATTTCTGGATTGAATTCAATCCCCAGTTGTATTTTGGAACTAATGATTTTGTTACCTATGTGTAATAGGGTCCTCGGTGGGCCAAGGGGCCCAGGGGTTTGCATCTACTTGGTTACAGAGCAGTGGTAGGGACAGGGCCGGTGCAAGGATATTTTGTGCCCTAGGCGAAACTTCCACCTTGCGCACCCCCCTGCTTCCCCCACACACACACATCGGTTAATTGAGGGGCAAATCCCAATGAGCCTTTATAGACCCCAGGGGCCAGCCTGCCCAGGGGCCAGCCGTGCCCAGGGGCTGCTCCCCAGACCAGGTCCCCCCCTCCCCACCCCCTGAACTCCCCTGGAGGGTGCACAGCCCCCCCCCCCCCCCAAGTCCTCCCCACCCCACCCCACCCCACCCCAGTGATGCCCGCCCCGAGTCCACTCACTAGCTTTGCCGGGCTTGGGCCGCTGCAGCAGTTCGGCAGGGAGGAGCCACCTTCTGGAGGCACCGGAGAGCCAGAGCATTGGCTTGCGGGGGCGGTGAACCCCAGCCATGGAGGAGCCGGTGCGGCACAGGGGGGCAGCAGCCCTGCAAAAGCCCAAGCCCAGGCCCGTCCACTCCACCAGCCTTCAGCCCAGGGCCCTAAGAGGGTCAGCAGTGTTTGGCCTGTGGGAGGGGCCCTTTGAGCCATCCCTGCTTCCCTCCCTCAGTTTATAGTCCCAGGTAAGGAGAAAAGAAAAATAAAAGGCAACCAAACTGCCAGCCTCGGCTCCGCATACAGTCCTGTTCCTTCAGGGAGCCTTCTCCAGCCCTTTTGGCGGAAGCCTTCTGCATAGGTCTGCACTCCTCCCCAGCCTCTGCCTTTGGAGCTGGGTTGCTCCTTTTTCAAACCTGTCTCCAGCAGGGGCACGGTTGGAGGGGTGGGTCCAGTATAGTCCTTTAACCCCTTCCGTCCCAGTGTGGGGTTTGTATACCCCATCACACCATGGAATACATGGACTACTTTTAAAATATGGACTACATTTGAACTTCTCTCCCCTTATACAGTCCAGTCTTATCAGGCAGCTTGTTACATTGCTGGTTTAGTACAGTGTGGCCTACATAGAGGGAAGGTAATGTACGGTTCTTAAGCACATTGGAATATACCAGCAAAAATGTGTGTCTTCCTAGTAAAACAATCACCCATTTGTGCTTGTTTTACTGTTTGCGTTTCCCAGTCTCCAATTCCACGTGGTGGGGGAGGAAGATGCCAAGACACTGGCATTCCACCTGCCATGAATGCTACCCAGGGCTTATAAAATATCTTTTGCATTTGTTCATAGAGCAAAAGTCCCTCCCAGTCCTGTAATAATAAACCGAAAAATGGAGCCAGAAACTTACTCAGATCTGGGGTAGCTTCTCCCTCTTCCATTTCTGCTGCCAGTTCCTCCCGGTGGCATCCAAAAGCTCCTCTGAGTTCCGCCCCAGGATGTATTGTAGCTGCTCCTGCTGTAAAACCTCCTCTGATACTGGTTTCAGCAGCAGTGTCATTTCATGTGCCTGATTCAGCACCTCCCATCAGTTTCCATGCTGGTGGATAGGTATACCCAAGTTAGCTTTAATCTACCTAGCAAAGGTAACAATGGCAATGTAGACATGATGGCTTGGGTATCAGCACAGGCTAGCAACTTGAGTGCAAGCCCTGCAGGGTATGTCTACACTGCAGCTGGGAGGTGTGATTCCCAGCGAAGGGAGACAGACTTGTGCTAGTTCAGCTGTAGGAAGTGTGCTAAAAATAGCAGTGTGGACATTGCAGCAGTGGCAGTGGCTCAGGCTAGCTGCTCAAGTCCAAGCCCACTTGATCACCTCACTCTGAGTCTTGGTGGCTAACCCAAACCACCACCTATGTGCCAGGATCCTGACAAGGGCAGTTGTCAGAACAGGTTCAGACCTGAGGCTGGGAACTGCTTGTAGTCAGATTCCAGACCAGGGCTGATCCCAAGGGTCAGAGTCAGGTTTCAGGTCTGGGTCAGGAGGCAAAGTCCAAGTCAAGCCGAGGTCAAAACCAGGCATTCAGGGGCAGGAATGGTCATGGCAGCTACAGGAGATCCATGCTGTTTCCTGAACACTTTGTGGAATGCCCCTGGGGGTTATATAGGGTGGGGAGCCAATCTGGAACCATGAGACTGCTGCCTATCAGACCCCTTAAGGCACAATGTCCCAGTGTCTGTGTCCACAGAAGGTCATGAGCAGTGGAGCACAAACTGGTTACAGCTGCTACTGGGTGGCAGCATGGCAATGCCAGCTACCTGGCAGCTCTGTAGACTCAGGGGGCCTTGCACTGGCCACACTGTTATGTTTAATGCACTAGCTCAAGCTAAGCTAGCACAAGTCTGTCTACATGTGCTGGGAATCATATCTCCCAGCTAGGGTGACCAGACAGCAAGTGTGAAAAATTGGGACGGGGGTGGGGGGTAATAGGACCCTATATAAGAAAAAAAACCAAAAATCGGGACTGTCCCTATAAAATCGGGACATCTGGTCACCCTACTCCCAGCTGCAGTGCAGCTATACCCCCAGACATCCTGGGCAGGGCTGGCTCCAGGCACCAGCCTGGCAAGCAGGTGCTTGGGGTGGCCACTCCGGAGAGGGGCGGCAGGTCCAGCTATTTGGTGGTAATTCGGCGGACGGTCCCTCACTCCCGCTCGGAGTGAAGGACCTTCCTCCAAATTGCCACCGCAGATCGCGATCGCAGCTTTTTTTTTTTTTTTTTTTTTTTTGGCTGCTTGGGGCGGCCAAAACCCTGGAGCCGGCCCTGATCCTGGGTATGTATTTAGTTTCACTAAAGCCCATGCCACCGTGTCTATGCTTCTATTTTTACCCATGCTAGCATGTTTGTGTCTACCTGTGCTACAATCACACCTTTAACTTGCAGTGTTGGCATACCCATAGAGAGTCATAGAGTTTAAGACCAGAAGGGACCATCAGATCTGACCTCCTATATATTACAGGTCACTAACACCACCCAGCTACCCATGCATTAAACTCAACAATGGAGCTATGCTGAAAATCTGGCCCAGAATTTTTAGAAACATAGGAAGTACCACACAGGATCACATCAGTGGTCCATCTTGTCTCCTATGCTGTCTGACAGCAGTCAGCTACAGATACTTCAGAAGAAGGTGTAAAGTCTCTGCAGTAGGCAGTTTTGGAATAATCTGCCCATAGGCAAAGTTTTTTCCTAACCCCATTAGAGGTTTGCTTGTGCTCTGAAGAATGAGGGTTTATACCCCTTCCAAAACTCTTGGAGTTATTTTAATCCTTACTATTGTGGATACTCTTGTTATCTATAATAATAATAGGTAACTCTTACATAAATGTCCAATCCTCTTCTGGATCCTAATGAACTGTTGGTCCTATTAGGCCCTTATTCTGGAATGATTTATGCATGTGCTGAACTTTGAGCATATGACTAGTCCCATTGTTTTCAACAGAACTACTCATATGCTTTCAGTTAAGGATGTACATAAGTGCTTTCAGGATCAGGGCTTTGGTCTAATTTTCCTATACAAAATTCAGAATTTAAGGAAAATCAAATAATAGGACAAGGATATATCTTTTTGTCATATTCTCCATAATAAAAATAGAAACTTCATTTCTAAAAATCTCACATCTGATAGTACTTAAACCTTAGGTAGGGTTAGCATCAAAATATAAAATGCTGAGATGCTTTAAAAATGGAAAAGTAGACTAAAGAATATATCCTTTTACTTTTATAGGGTAAAATTAAGCTCTCAATCTTTTCATCACATGTTTAATAAAAAGTTCATCTTTTATCTCAAAACCAGTGGTACAGTAGATGTACTTTTTAATACATATTTGTATCCATATTTGTCTATCTAGCTTTACTGGTGTCTTTGGCCTCCAATTCCATAATAATAGCTAATGGTGCTGAGCAACAGTGACTGCAGAACCCGATCATGTCACCTATCGTATGTTATAAAGTGACCAGCATGTCATTTAAAAGGCAGAAAGTCATCTGAATACTGTCCTGGTGACTTTTTAGTCCCCTTCAGCCAGCAAGTATTCTAACCTTCACCCCTCATCAATATCAACAACTTTGCCAATCGCTTATTGTCAACTGACACAGATTTTACTGATGGCCTTGTGACACTGTATGGAATCTGGGGACACTTTAGGGTATCGTGAATACCAATATTGTAAAATGGCAAAGAGTTGTGCCAGATATTCCGTGTGAGGTATCTGAGAAAATGTTGTAATTTGCCACGTATGATCATCTTGTTTATACGCTTGTATCACCTTTGTATTATAATGTAGGGTATATCATATTTCAAACTTGTGCGTTGAATCTGTGCTTTGCATCCCCAGACAGATCGGCATCAGCACTGCCTAGCCTGCTTGATGGCCCATCAAGGGACATCAACTATACAATGAACTCATTGAAAGGGTCAGGGATACACCTTATACCTCATCAAGGCATGCAGGGGCACACCTATGGAGAGAATTCTAAGGCCTTTCAGTGCCTATGCTATGAGTTTGTGTTTGGAACAAAGGAAATACAAACTGCATGGCAAAAGACTATAAAGGGCAGCTGCATCATTTCAATCTGGTCTTCAGTCCTGCTTCTTACCTCTGGAGTAACCTTTCAACGCACCATGGTGGACGACTCACCACCAGCTGAAGATGGTTAGCATCCAGCTCATCATCTTTCCTGTAAACCTTCTCCTCCACCTTTTTCTTTCTCCATTGTTGTTTATTACACCATCATCCTACTTGTCTCCCGAGGCCTTAATACTCTCTTTAATTGTCTACACTGCAATTAAAAACCCATGGCTGTACCATGCCAGCTGACTCAGGCTTGCGGGGCTTGGGCTGCAGGACTGTTTAATTGCAGGGTAGACATCCAAGCTCAGGCTGGAGCCCAGGATCTAGGATCCTTTGAGGGGGGGATGGTCCCAGAGCTAAGGTTGCAACCCCAGCCTGAAAGTTTACATTGCAATTAAACAGCCACATAGCCCTGTGAGGCCCCAGTCATCTGGCACAGGCCAGTTGTGAGTTTTTAATTGCATTGTAGACATACTCTTTGGGCTGGTCTACACTGGGGAGGGGTGGGGGGAATCGATCCAAGATACGCAACTTCAGCTATGCGAATAGCATTCGAATTACCTGGGGTCCAGATGACGCGGGATCAACAGCTGCAGCTCCCCCGTCGACTGCGCTACCGCCGCTCGCTCTGGTGGAGTTCCGGAGTTGACGGTGAGCGCATTTGGGGATCGATATATCGCGTCTTAATGAGACGCGATATATCGACCCCGGATAAATCGATTGCCACCCGCCAATACGGCGGGTAGTGAAGATATACCCTTTAACTCCACTCTCTGCCTGCTCATCTAGACTGATGCAGATTCTGCTGTTTTCTTCTCAACATGTTGAAAACTACCTCTCCTTTCTGTCCCTCCAGCTAAAACATTTGTTCATGCCTGAACTACTGCAGCTTCTTCCTCTCCACAATAAGTTTGTGCCTTTTCCTATGCTACCAACATACTGTCCTTTTACCCCATTTTCATATTTAATGCATCAACCCACTTTCCATTTTTTTTGCTAGACTCAGGTTCTGCATCATACCTCTTAAATACTTTAAAGTACCTATGAAATACATATTTAAAAATAGGGATTTACTTGATATTGGCTGGAATTGAACTACCTATTTCCCATAGGCTCTGCCTACGTTGTGATTTCCACTCTTTGTACTACAGTTTAAGTCTGCTCCTGTGTTGTGCTAAGTACTTCAAATGAAGTACTGCATTAATGGCAGTGAGAGTTATGGGTGCTCAGTCCTTCCCAGAATAAGAAATCTCCATGAGAGATTGTCTCCAGACTAGTTTGTGGCAGTTTTCCAGGAAGACGACACAGTGAGACTTAAGCCAAAGAGAACAGAAAAAATCAGTGTTATGCAGAAAATGAAAAGTGCCTCTCCACCCTCCAGCGCCAGAAGGTACCAAAAATTGTACTATTGTCTATAAGTTTTAACCAGGCAGTAAACTGGTATATTTAGTTTACAGCAAAATAGATTTCCACGAACAGGAAAACTAGCTGGATTAAAACAGACTGTGGGCTAGATTCTGATCTGTTACACTGGTGTAAATCTGGAGTAACTTTGCTTACATGAGTGGAGTTACTCTGGATATACACCAGTATAACGGAGATCAGAATCTGTCTCTATGTCCATATGGTCGGTAAGGTAGGGATATTGACCCAAAGCTTATGTAGATAAATACTGTCACAAACAGTCCATGCTCAGTGAAACAAACAAAAATACCTGACTTTAAACAGACTTTAAAAAAAACACAGCTCTTATGAAATCTCTTGGGAGCAGTAGTTCTTTCAGTCTCCCAGGGCATAACTAGCAAAACAAGGTAAGTTATCTTGACACAAACTCCTCGAGCAGCAGATCTTTTGGGGAGTGAACAAAGTGCTCTGTGAAGCCAGACTGGCTCAGGATCAAGTCAGTACATACAATACATCCTTGAAAAGTACAGCTGAGGTTAGAGAAGTTATGAGGAATGCCTTTTTAGATTTATGTGCCTCCCAGAGCAAAGTAATCGGAATGATTTTAGTACACATGGTAAATAATTTTAGTGTTCATCTTCCTGAGGGGGTTTCCAGCATAACCCATTGATACCCACAACGTTCATTAGGAGTTTTTTTGCTTAAAAAAAGAGAGGGAGAGAGCGTACATAAGAGGGATTCTACATTTTTCAAAAATCTCTTCACTTGAATGTTAAACTCCATTTTCAGTAACCCTGCACTTTAAACTGGAAATCCATATAGGATTAAGATGTACTCATATTCCTACAATAGATATATTATAGATATAGGAATCTCCAAAACGTTTCTTTCATTCCTTTTGAGCATCTTAAGTCATTCTTTGACACCCCTGGAATCATATGATTGAATCAGAACAATACCCAGTTGACCAGTCTGCCAGGAGAAATGTCTGCATTGCAAAATGGGAAAGAGTCTTTTTTTTTTCCCTAGGAGTTTGTATTTCTCATTAAATAGTAAGGTACTTTTGACAGATGTGCTGTAGTTGTATTCATTTTTAATCTCAGCCATATGGAGGCACAGTGTAATGATATTTCAGACATCCTACCAATCCAGTATTATTAATGGGCGGAGATAACAAAGTCCATGATATTTTATCATATATTGTGTGGTGGTTTTTTTAATAAAATACAGGATTCTTTCACAGAGAAGCAAAAAAAATGGACATCCTAAATTATTACCTTGGATTCACAAAATCTATCCCAAGATGAACTCCAAGCTTCTGCCTGCTAGAAAAATGTTTGAAACACTATGACAGACCATTAGGATTTCTGGTGTTTTCCTATTTAAATCAAATGGGAGTCCTGTTATTTGCAACATGGACTGAAACAGGTATAAGCAACCCAGCTTGCAGGATCAGCATATTAAACAAGAAGGTTGTCAGCTCTTATGGGAGGGTCTCTGCCGATTGAAGTCACTAATAACAGGATTGGGGACTTCAGCAGCAGAGTCCAGGGAAGGGGTAGGGACGGTTTTGTGGCCTGCGGCATGCAGGGGGTCAGACCAGATGATCATAATGGTCCCTTCTGACCTTAAAGTCTATGAGTCTATAAACCTCCTGATAGTCGGTGTTTTTCTTAAAGCCCCAGATCCTGGAGGTAGGTAATTCTGTGAGAATCTCAGTTTCCATTTAAAAAAATGGGTTTCTAGCACTAAGTTGCAGAAAAAAAACCAGAAGGCAAATAAAAAGACCCACCATTTATTATTTTTTAAAATCTCATGCTTTTAAGCCAGTGTTATGATTTTGGGAGGGCCTGGCTTATGATTTTTGAACACCTGGGGATGGCAACATGGGAATGTTCTCTAAAAAGGCCATGTGGATTGACAAAAAAGATGAATTCAGGATATTTAGGATACATCCACCCATGCCCCATCCCAGTGTTCACAAGTTAGTATACTTAGAAAAGCAATAACAATTCTAAACCAAAAATGTCCTCTATTTGCTTACTACATTTAAGAGACCAGTTCTCAGTTGTTTGTAGAATGATACAGCTATCTACAAAACAGCTGTTTAAAAAAAATAGCAGATTGTACAATAAAAGACTAGGAAAGCTATTTAAATTTAAAAAGAGCTAGTGGGCTAGATTTATGTAAGGGATAAGTGGAAGGGTTCCCCTTCCTCCTTTTAAATAATAGCCTTCCAAAATCATTTCTGTATGTTAATTTTCTATTTCTGAGTGTAATGAATAGTTTTGAGTGGTTTCTACACAGACAGTGTGATCTAGCAAGCTAAGCATATGATTTGAAGTCATAACTCCTAAATTCTAATCCTGACTGTGCTACTAACTCATTGTTGGGCCTTCAGTTTGTCACTGTCTCTTCACAGTTTCTTCATGTGTAAAATAAGCGAAATATTTCCTCCCTTGCCGGGATATTGTACTATGAAGACTAATGTTTGTAAAGTGCTTTGAAGAGGCAAAGTACTATGAAATAAGATCTTTCGCAATCACTGGAAACATTGGCGGACTCCTGTTGGTACACAGCCTCCTATCTCCTATTGTGTGTAAATAACATTGCTGACTAACTAAAAGACTCATTTTATTATTCTAGAAATAAACTCATCACCTCTGTCATGGAAAATTCCCCCAAACACTCATTTCCCAAGGGGAATTCCTAGCACATCAAATGAAAATTCCTAAAAAGAACATCTGTTTAGTTTTACAAACCACACGATAACATCTTAATAGCAACACAAAACTACAGTATCTACTTTTGTGTTTTCTAACCATTAATTACAGTGATTACAGTCTCATTTTACTGTGCTTTAAACATCGTGTGCCGACAGAAGAAACGAGGAGATGGTGGAAGCATGATTATATTGTCAGGCTTAATAGTTTAGAAATATTAATCAGCTCTCATAATCATCAGTGGCATTCCATGTGTAATTGGCTCTGATGTGCATTTTTTCCCTAAAGTCACTTTTTCCATATCATACCAAGAATATTTAAAGAAAATTTAATCAGATATGTGGATTTGTACTATTCCACAGTGCTCTTTAATAGATATACATTTACAATGGTTAACAAAGGCTCATTATGATCCAAGCTGAACTGAGTGGCTTGTTGGTGCATTTGATTTAAAAGCCAATGCTGTTGGACAGCCTGATGACCTAATTAGAGTCCTCTACTCTGCATGAAAGAGAGCTAAAATTTAATTTCTTAATTCAGCCCTTGGGTTGTCATGAGCAGAATAAAAGTCAGAGGTAGAATAATCTGCTCTACGAGGAAAGAGGTGATTGTTATACTAAAAGTGGCCATGGCCAGCCAGTCAAGCAATATTAATAGGTTATGGTGGTACTGACTGCTTTGTCCAGACTGCATGGTTCAAGCTGGTTGCTGCAATAAGAATATTGTTTGCATTCAAGAGAGGAAAAGCAAGAGACAGTGAAGAGGCACAGGTTCTTTTTTTTTCAAAGAAATCAGCTTCAAGTTCCAGCATCTGCTTTTTTTATTTTTTAAAATTACCTCAAGTAGTTTCTTCATTTTGGAGAACTGCATTACCTTAAAATGCTTCCTATTACACTGTCACATTTTACTGTGCATTAAACATCTGGTATCAATAGACCAAACAACAATAAAGCATGATTATGCTGTCAGACTTAATAATTCAGAAATATTAACCAGCTCTGATAGTATAAGGCGTTTTTCATGTGTAATTGGCCCGTGATGTGTATTTTGTACTTATGAGACTCTCTGCATACCAGCGTAAGATAACAGTGTTCAATCTTTCATGTAACTAACAGAGTTAATTTGGCTAAATTAAATCAGTTCATCAGCAATAGTTTCGCCTTGTAAAAAAAAAAAATCAGAGTTTGTTCAAAGTGCTATTTAGAAGATGGGAGGAGGTGGAAAACTCTTTCTTTGCAGTAATAGATTAGGAAAGCTATTTAGCCTTAAGCAAACTTGAGAGCTATGGAGGCTGAACCATGTGTAAGAAGACCATAAAGCTCCTTGCCTGTTCAGTAACCAAATGACTGCTGCTTGGTTAGCCGTAAGCTTCAGTTTGAGACCTTTTGCTCCCATATTTAATTAAAACATCATTGTCATCTTCTGTGAGTATTGAGCTGTAATACTGCAGGCCTATTCGAGATCTGTTTCTTAATTGGTCTTAAATAGGTTAATTGCAATTCAAAGAACAAGTCATTACCAGTGGGAAGCAAGTGTATGATGCAATGGGACAGAGCAGTAGCTATTGGCCAAATTGTCTCAAACAGTTTAATTTTAGGGTTACGATTGAAAAGGAAATCGGTTACAAAAGGTGTCTAGATGGGGTTTTCCTTTGGGAGACCTATATTTTGAACACAGACTAAATAAATTTAATTCATTATTGTTTATGCAGGGCTTGAAATATATATGGGCTTCATTGTCCAAAATGTGCGTAGCCTATTCTATGGGGCAGTTCTAAGCTGCACTACCACAGGGGCCTAGGAGGCTTTGTTCCTCTTAGAACTGGCATGCAAGAGGAGCACACACTCTGCTATGTGTCTTCATGGGGATAGCATATTTTCCATGCCGCTGGCTGGCATCTGAGTGGGTGGAGTCGTGGCCCTGTCACCTCGCCTCCCCTCCAAGTAGTAGAGGAGACACCCTGCACTCTGTTCAGCATGTAGAGTGGATTCCGCCCAACCAGAACAACAAGAGTGGCCTTGGTTCCTCATTCCTTCCCATTATGCTTCTGCATAAGGACCCGATAAGAATCTGACCCTATCTTAAGTATTAAAGGTGAAATCATGGCTCAATTGAAATCAATGGGAGTTTTGCTTCAATGGTGTCAGGATTTCACCCTAAGGCCTTGGCTACACTTGTGGATTCGCAGCGCGAGTGTAGTTGCGAGAAAGCTCTTGCAGCGCTGCAAGTACTCCACCTCTCCGAGGGGAATAGCTTGCAGCGCTGTGAGCGAGTGTGCAGCGCTGCAGGCGCTGATTACACTGGTGCTTTACAGCGCTGCACTCGCTGCGCTCGGGGGGGGGTGTTTTTTCACACCCCTGAGCGCAGCAAGTGCAGCGCTGTGAATTGCCAGTGTAGCCAAGGCCTTAGTATTTTAGTAATCAAAGCATGACAAGGATATTTTTCAGGCATTTTCTAATTGGTCTACTGTACCATAACCCTGGATTAAGCATCACCGAAGAATACTAAATAAGCAATTATACAAACAGATGCTTTTAAAATGTAACACTACCATGTTGTGGCTTTAGATAGATACCTTTTTCATATATGTTCTGTTAAAATGTTACATATATGAAGATATATAGTTTAATCATAGAACTGGGAGGGACCTCGAGAGGTCATGTAGTCCAGTCTCCTGCACTCGTGGCAGGACTAATTAGCTAGAACATTCCTGACAGGTATATGTCTAACCTGCTCTTAAAAATCTCCAATGATGGAGATTCCACAACCTCCCTTGGCAATTTATTCCAGTGCTTAACCACCCTGATAGTTAGGAAGTTTTTTCCTAATGTGCAACCTAAACCTCCCTTGCTGCAATTTAAGCCCATTGCTTTTTGTCCTATATTCAGAGGTTAAGAAAAACAATTTTTTTTCCTCCTCCTTGTAACAACCTTTTATGTACTTGAAAACTATTATCATGTCCCCTCTCAGTCTTCTCTTTTCCAGACTAAACAAACCCATTTTTTTCAATCTTCTCTCATGGGCCATGTTTTCTAGACCTTTAATCATTTTTGTCACTTTTCTCAGAGCTTTTCTCCAATTTGTCCACATCCTTCCTGAAATGTGGTGCCCAGAATTGGACACAATACTCCAGTTGAAGCCTAATCAGAGCGGAGTAGAGTAGAAGAATTACTTCTCATGTCTTTCTTACAACACTCCTCTTAATACATCCCAGAATGATGTTTGCTTTTTTTGCAACAGTGTTACACTGTTGATTCATATTTAGCTTGTGGTCCACTATGACCCCCAGATCCCTTCCCGCAGTACTCCTTCCTAGGCAGTCTTTTCCCATTTTGTATGTGTGTAACTGATTGTTCCTTCCTAAATGGAGTACTTTGCATTTGTCCTCATTGAATTTAATCGTATTTACTTCAGACCACTTTTCCAGTTTGTCCAGATCATTTTGAATTTTAATCCTATCCTCCAAAGCATCCGCAACCCCTCCCAGCTTGGTATTGTCTGCAAACTTTATAAGGGTACTCTGTATGCCATTATCTAAATCACTGATGAAGATATTGAACAGAACCGGACCCAGAACCGATCTCTGCAGGACCCCACTCGTTATGCCCTTCCAACATGACTGTGAACCAGGGATAACTACTCTCTGGGAATGGTTTTCCAACCAGTTTTGAACCCACCTTATAGTAGCTCCATCTAGGTTGCATTTCTCTAGTTTGTTTATAAGAAGATCTCACGGAACAGTAAGAAAAGCATTACTAAAATCAAGATATACCACCTCTACCACTTCCCGGCATCCACAAGGCTTGTTATCCTGTCAAAGAAAGCTGTCAGGTTGGCTTGACAGGATTTGTTCTTGACAAATCCATGCTGACTGTGACTTATCACCTCATTATCTTCTAGATGTTTGCAAATTGATTGCTTAATTGTTTGCTCCATTATCTTTCTGGGTACAGAAGTTAAGCTGACTGGTCTGTAATTCCCTGGGTTCTCCTTCCAGTCTTCTGGAATCTCTCCCCTCTTCCATGACTTTTCGAAGATAATTGCTAATAGCTCAGATATCTCCTCAGTCAGCTCCTTGAATATTCTAGGTTGTATTTCATCACGCTCTGGTGACTTGAAGACTTCTAAGTTGTCTAAGTAATTTTTAACTTGTTCTTTCCTATTTTAGCCACTCCTGATCCTACCTCATTTTCACTGGCATTCACTATGGCCTTGGCTACCGCGGCAGCGCTGTGAAGCGCGAGTGTAGTCGCGCAGCAAGTGCAGCGCTGTGAATTGCCAGTGTAGCCAAGGCCTACGTTAGACGTCCAGTCACCACCTACCTTCTTGGTGAAAACCAAAACAAAGAAGTCATTAAGCACTACTGCCATTTCCACATTTTCTGTTATTATTTCCCCCACCCCATTGAGGAGTGGGCCTACCCTGTCTTTGGTCTTCCTCTTGCTTCTAATGTATTTGTAGAATGTTTTCTTGTTACCCTTTATGTCTCTAGCAAGTTTGATCTCATTTTGTGCCTTGATTTTTCTAATTTTGTCCCTACATACGTGTGTTATTCGTTTATATTCATCCTTTGTAATTTGACCTAGTTTCCACTTTTTGTAGGACTCTTTTTTTATTTTTAGATCATTGAAGATCTCCTGGTTAAGCCAGGGTGGTCTCTTGCCATACTTCCTATCTTTCCTGCGCAGGGGAATAGTTTCCTCTTGTGCCCTTAATAATGTTTCTCTGAAAAACTGCCAACTGTCTTCAATTGTTTTTCCCCTTAGACTTGCTTCCCATGGGATCTTACCTACCAACTCCAAATTTGCTAAACTCTGTCTTCTTGAAATCCATTGTCTTTATTTTGCTGTTCTCACTCCTAATATTCCTTAGAATCAGGAACTCTATCATTTCATGATCACTTTCACCCAAACTGCTCAACCAGTTCCTCCCTATTTGTCAAAATCAAATCTAGAACAGCCTCTCCCTGGTAGCTGTATCCACCTTCTGAAATTAAAAAAAATGTCTCCAATACATTCCAAGAACTTCTTAGATAATCTGTGCCCTGCTGTGTTATTTTCCCAAAAGATGCCTGGGTAGTTGAAGTCCCCCATCACCACCAAGTCCTGTCCTTTGGATGATTTTTTTAGCTGTTTAAAAGAAGCCTCCTCTGCCTCTTCTTCCTGGTTAGGTTTTCTGTAGTAGACCCCTACCATGACATCACCCTTGCTTTTTACCCCTTTTATCCTTACCCAGAGACTTTCCACAAGTCTGTCTCCTATTTCCATCTTAATCTCAGTCCAAGTGTATACATTTTTAATATATAAGGTAACACCTCCTCCCTTTTTTCCCTGCCAGTCCTTCCTGAGCAAACTGTACCCTTCTATACCAATATTCCAGTCATGTAATTAATTCCAATATTATCCCACCAGGTCTCTGTGATGCCAACTATGTCATAGCTGTGTTTATTTACTAGCATTTTGAGTTCTTCCTGCTTATTCCCCACACTTGCATTAATATACAGACATCTAAGATACTGATTTGATTTCAACCCCCAGTTCTGTCTGGTCTCTCCTTTATCCCTGCTATAACAGCCCATGCTCCCCCCTGATTCTGACCCTTCTCCCAGATCTCCATGTTTTTGACTTACCTGTGGGCTTTGGTCACCTGCCCCTCCGAACCTAGTTTAAAGCCCTCCTCACTAGGTTAGCCAGTCTGTATCCAAATATGCTCTTCCCTTTCCTCGATAGGTGGACCCCATCTCTGCTTAGATATCCTTCTGCCTGGAACAGTATTCTATGGTCAAGCAAGCCGAAGCCCTCCTGGTGACACAATCTTTGCAGCCAGGCATTCGCCTCCAGGATGCATCTGTCTCTGCCTGGGCCCCTACCCTGGATCGGAAGGATCGGAGAGACCACCACCTGCACTCCCAACTCCTTCATCCTTACTGCCAGAGCTGTGTAGTCACTTCTGATCTGGAGAGAGTCATACCTCGTAGTATAATTAATCCCCACATGGATGAGTAGCATGGGGTAGTAGTCAGAGGGCCGGATGATCCTTGACAATCCTTCCGTAATGTCTCGGATGTGGCCCCCTGGGAGGCAGCATACCTCTCGGGATGCCATGTCAGGGCAACAGATGGGTGCCTCGGTCCCTCTCAGAAGAGAGTCACCAACCACCACTATCCTATGTTTCCTCCTGGGAGTGGTGGCTGTGATCCTCTCAGCCTTGGGGGCACATGGCTTCTCCTCCTCCTCTGGGGGTGGTTCCTCATCGCTCATTGTCAGGGCAGCATATCGGTTTTCCAACACCATGGTGGGGTGGTTTGGGAGTAGGGGTGGAGCACTGCCTACTGCCAGAAATAACCAGCTGCCAGTGTCCTCCCTGTGACAGAGCCATATCCTCCTCCCCTGATGGTGTGACAGCAATCCTCTGTAGCTGGATAGTTTCCTCAGCCTTGGATGTCGCCATGTAAATACTCTTGAGGAATTCCTCCTGAGCATGGATGCTCCTCAGGCTAGCCATCTCCTCCTGTAGCTCTCCCACCTGCTTCCTGAGAGATCCCACCAGCAGGCACCTTTCGCACTGGATGGTCCCCCCAGCCTGGCTTTCAGTGAGTGGGAAATGCAGGGATCAGTCTCTACAGATCCACACCAAGATCTGGGTAGAGGCATCCATAGTTAGGTTGTCTGTCTGGATTCAGGTTCAGGTGGAGGAGACAGGAGCAGCATTGGCACTGGCGATGCAGCCCTTCCTAACCATAGCAACTATATTATAACTCCCTCCTACACCCTCTCTCTCAAACTCCCCTGTTTGCGGTCCCTTGGTTGCTTAGCCTCTGGCTTTTAAGGCCTTCGCTCCTAGGTCAGCCCTACCCCCTCGTTAATCACACAGGATTTTGGCTGATCAAGGATGATCCAGGGAACAAAGGCTCAAACAGTCCCCAGACACACAATCCCAACTGACCCAGTAACTGAAATAACTGAAAATAATCTGAAAGAGATAGAAAAAACACAAACAGCCAAACAAACTCACTCACCCCAAAGTTAGTACTTGGACCTTGTTCGTTCAGCAGAGGGATCTACTTCTCTCCCTCTCAAACTCCCTTGCTTGCGGTCCCCTATATAATCTTAAAGTCAAAGTAGTTAAAGCATTCAATGAGGTAGATACAGATTTCACATGAATGTTTTAAAAAGAATTGCATTTTTAATCCTCCAACTGACATCTAATTCTGACATGCACATAGAAGATGAAGCATTACCTCTTCAAATAGACAATTGGAGTACTGGTTTCCCCAACAGTACTGGTTTCCCCAAGCACTCTTATGTTCTAGACCATCCATGACAGGTGTTTGTCTCACCTATTCTTAAAAACCAAGAGGAACTCTTCGTATTGATGGAATAAGTGTCAAAGACACTGTTGTACAATCACACAGGTTAGGGCAATTGGGATGAATCATGAAAACTGTTTTCCTCCTTATATTACCTATCACCTTTTCCTCATCCCCACAATTTGCCTGCCGTATATTTCCACTATTCTCCTCTGACAGGGAGGACCGAAACAAATATTGGAGCACAACTGGAGATGAATGCAACTTGACATAAGATGAATCCTTAAACTTGGGGTCTGAACATGCCACTTCCACACTTCTTTTTCAGCCACGGCTAGTTAATAAAGCAAGAGCAAGTCTGGGATCTTCTGTTAGATAGTGGACTTGCTACTTCTAGGCCAATAAGCTGGGTTCTCTATTGGGATGCTTTAAAGTATATTAAATGTGTATATTTGTTGTAACCCTGAAAAAACAAACAAACACCACAATACCTTCCAGCCCTGCCACCAAAAAGAAAAAAAACAGCCCTGCTTGAGATGTAAGATTAGCTTTTCATTGCCAAACCACCATCCTAAATTGGCGGATATATAGTATCTATGTTGTCAAGTAGGCAAATCTAAGGCATAGTTATGTTTTCTTTTGCCTTTTCCCTGTATCTCATTTCCTCTAGATGTTGGCAGCATTTATGGTGATGTTGCCTACTAGAGTTCCTTGTCATTGTGTTTTAGCTGCAACTTAGTTTGCTTGCAGCTGTTGTGATTGTACGAAGTGATTCCCTTTCCCACTGTTTATACTGATCCTTGTACTTCATAATTATAGAATGAAGTTTAAAGGAGTTCCCTTCCTCCAAAACCCCACACTAAATCAAAATCAGTGAAAAGGCCCTGAAGGCCTAGACATGAATCAAATTCCTTTAGTACTGCATTCAGAGCCTTTTAAAGATTTCCCCACCACTAGTTTATACCTCTTTACTACTACTTCATAAAGAGAGCTTCTGTCTGATAAAGTTATGTATAAGGTTCTAAAGAGAACTTCCAGTGGTTGATTAGCTTATTATAGTTTACTGCATAATTAATATGTACAACAGGAGAGGGCTTACAGAGAAGACAAAAATGATGCTTAATGTGAATGTCACTGATTTTATTTTGTGAGAGGAGGGAATAGATAAGGTTCAGAAAATGGAAATTTTTGCTCCAGCAATGTACACCCAATTTGTGCAATTCAACACAGAAGTACCATTCTTTAAGCTGTGCAGTTGATCAGTCTCCAGAAAGGGCCACAACCTTCTTTCTCAATCTCCATCGTTATGAGCAACACTCTTCAAATTAGACATGCATTTTGCTCAGTTTTGTTTGTAGTGATGTCATAAATGTCATCTTGTGCTTATTTCTGTAAAACTGTTTGCAGCAGGCATGGTGAAACAAAGCATGTAGAAAACATTGTGCTTAAAAAAAATTAGACCAACATAGTCCTGAAGCCTTGTGCAGCGATAATTTTCTTGTGTCCCTTATTTGGTGTCTTTGTGCCATATTATATCCCACATCTGGGCCCTGGCAGGTGGAGAGGTACAGTTAACATCCTTCAGCTCAGTGCCATTACATTGCATTTGTTTTCATTGTTTGCACAGATGTAACTGTAAAAACTTTACTCTAATGAGAGCTGTGAGAGCTTGGGAAAACCCACCTGGAAAACCAGCTTGTTTTTTATTTATGTTGTTCTGAAAAGCTCAAACTTGCTGGCTGGGGGAAGCCATTGGAAAATTTTAAAGTTGGGGGTGGGGGGGGAAGAGTTCAGCAGCAAAAAGTCATAGTACAAATCCTAGATGAGGTGAAATTCAGTTAAAGGGGAGCCAAAAGTAGATGGTGCGAGTTATCATCCCTTTGGTGGTGGAGATGTGTAAAGAATGGAGAATATCATATAGGAAAGGCAAAGAGACTGCATGGAGGGGAACAGAGTCCCTTCTCACTCATCCATTCTTAAAAAATCCTCTCCTCTTGTGGTGAGTTGAGGGTTCTTGGCACCATGAAAAATAGTTTTACTCTGAAAAATGCCTGTAAAATGGCAGTGTGAGGTAGGATGTTCATTGTATCCCATTGATTCTATAGAAACATTTGTTCGTATTTAAAAATAAAAAGATGTTCTTTCTATGTGCTAGCCCTGCAAACTGTCGGGAGCTCTGAAAGTCAAGGCTTCTTTCCTTCTCATGTATCACTTTCAGAAATATAGGTTCAGTAGGCCAACCAATGGCTTCAGAGATACCTGTGCAATCCCACTGAAAATTAACAGGTTGCATGAGAGTCTATAAGTACATAATCTGAAGAATATTACTGGTGATGTTGTGTGAAAAAGGAAAAAGATTGGAATGAGTTTCAGAGCTCAGACTGAGTTTGCACAACTGGCAATTAGGAAAAAAAATCACACCTTTTTACTATCAAATCAGTAAGATGCCACAAAACTATCCCAATGCTGCATTTTCAGAGACCAGCAGCACTTTAAGCATCAGAGTACAATAATTGGAGATGTAGCTCATGCTTTTTCTTGGTCACAAATTCCAATATAAATTGTGATTAGAATACTGTGGTGGGTAATCAACCTGAGAACCACTCTTGTCCTTGTTTGATCTAGAACATCAAAGCTTTCAAATGCACTGCAGATCTGAACAGGTTTCTCATTTGCCTGTGTGCTCATGCTTCTTGAGTGGAACAAGAGTTGTACTGCAGCTCTGTAGAATGTTGAGCCAGGCTGCCTCATGGCAGACTAGATAGGCGGCTTTTGCAGCAATTTATTATGTGCTTGCTCTTTCAGAGACTGAAAATGTAAATACCTTGTTCTTACCTTGTTTTGGACCATGAAAAACATTCTAAATTAAGAGTAGTCAAATAATCAAATGCAAGCATGTAATTTTTTTAAAGAATTAATATTTTTGAGAATAAAAGCACTATGTTTGGTTCACTGTCATCTGTAGCATCATGGTATCTGAATTTCAGCCCACCACATGGTAACCATGAAATGTTCATGAATCCTGAAAGCTTCACAGATTTTACACTCATTGAACTGAGGGCAAAATTGGTCTCCTAAGTCACAATGCATTGTTGTTATTTACAGTAGTACCCCAAATGCAGTAGGCACTAAACAAGCATCTAGAAAGGCATGATCCCTGCCCTGAAAACTTTCAGAGGGTGAGAAGATGGTACAACATGCAAGGAAAGTAAGCATGATAATGAATGGTCAGGACTTGATCATTTAATGCTTTTTTTTTCCTTTTTAATATATAAGATACCCCTATGTGATGAGGCATCTGCCCCACACTGGCAGAAGAGGGGTTAAAGCAGCCTGGGGAGGCTGTGCAGGAGAAGCCAATTAGGAAAGAGCTTGTAGAGACAGCCATTCGGGAGAAGGTTTAGAGAGACAGCCAATCAGGGTGAGGTTGGGCCATATAAGAAGGGTTGCTGAACAGAGCAGCTGCAGTCACTCCCTGGAGTTAGAGGAGGGAAAACTGACTTCCCTGAAGGAGGGAGAAGAGACAGCACCATGGTCAGAGCAGTGCTGGGTGGGTCAGAGGAGCATGAGTGAGCTCCTGGCTGACTGCTGCCAGCCTGAGGCCCGAATACAAGGGCGGAGACGGTGCTAGGGCTGTGGGGTAGTTGCCCAGGGAAACAGATGGTAGGGGTTGGAGATGACGCAGCACATGATTGCTGGTCCCCCACCTCCCTTTGACCCCAGTTGCCACTGACTCAGGTGGTTAGACCCTGGACTGCAGCCTGCCACTGAGGCAAGTGGCTGGAGAGAGGACTGCTGGCCACCCCAGAAGAGGGTGGGGGAGAAAACCGAGTAGGGCACAGCCAGAGGGCTGTGTCCAGAAGAGGACACCGCAGTCCTTAGAACAACATGGGTCCTGATGGCAGAAGTGACGGTGATGAGATGCCACTAGATGAAGGTGCACCGATGAACCACAGCTAATTCCCAGGACAGCCAACAGGAGGCACTGCAGTGGTGAGTCGAGCCCCGTTATGCCCTAACTACTCCTTGGCTGGACCATTATTAGCTGACTAATTTCTTGTAGGCAATATGATAAAAGTAGGTTTTGAAGAGTGACTTGAGTAAATGTAGTTGCAAGAATAACTCAAGGCACAACGTGGCCCTATGTTGTGCAGAATCAAAATGAAAATGTAGTAATTATAGGTCAGATTCTTAGCTTGTGCAAATTGGCATAACTCCATTGACTACAATTATACTACACCAATTTACACCACCTGAGTATGCGGCCCTAAGTGTTAATTAAGCAGGTACCTGCCCACTTCTGTAAAGACCATGCTAACAATATTGGTTTTCAGCCTTCTATGCTCCCCATTTTGAAAGTTTGGGTAGTTCTATCTTTTTTTTTTTTCTCCCTCCATAGTTATCTGGGGGGGTTAGTATGTATTTTTCTACAGAAGTCTTTACAAATTAAACTGTGCTGGACAATTTCCTCCTGTTCATATACAAGTTGCCCCTCAGTCTCTGTCTTTCCTGGGCACCTCTGTGACAATCAAACTCTTTCATTTTTGTGGTAGCTTTGAATTATTGATATAATTGATTTAGAATGCAGTATACTTGGGATTTTGTTCTATTGGTTACCTGGGTTTATTGGTGTACTTCCAGGAAACAATTCTCTATATGGCCTGGAGACTGTCTGTTGTATCTTGAAAACAGTCACAAAGAACAGAACTGAATTTGGAGCAAGCAGGAGCAACTCCCATGGAAGTTTGCAGGTCGGGAAACGAGTGATAAATGAATGCAACTTTCACCAAATTTGGCATTCATTGTGCAATGTGAGTTTAATGTACAGTACAAGGAGGGAAGGTGTAGCAAGAAAAGCAACCTACAGGCATCTGTTTAAGGTAATATGGGCCTAATACTAATATCACTTACACCAAGAGCACTCCACTGAAGTCAATGAAGTTATACCCTTGTAAAATCTGTGTAAGTGACATCAGAATCCAAACCCTTGACTTCACTAATGTTACCCTTGATTTACACTAGTGTAAGTCAGTGGAATCAGGCACAATGTGTAACTAAGGGCTTGTCTTTACTATGGGGGTAAGTCGACCTAAATTACGCTACTCCAGCTATGTGACTAATGTAGTTAGAGTCAACATAGCTTAAGTTGACTTACCCCCGTATCTTCACTGTGCTGTGTCGATGGGAGACGCTCTCTGTTTGACTTCCCTTACTCTTCTCGGAGAGCTGGAGTCAACTGGAGAGTGCTCTACTGTCGATTTAGAGGATCTTCACTAGACCTGCTAAATCGATCCTTGCTGCATTGATTGCAGCAGCGTCAATCTCCCTGTAATGAAAACAAGTCCTTAGAATGAAGTTCAGTACACACTAAATTTAGCCCAAACACTGTTCAAAATAATTAAGCATTAAAGAATATGTATATGCTTTCCAGCCAAATATTTTATGGTATTAATGAATACGTTGTAAAATAATGTATTGCACTACAGAACTAATTGATATAATATTATGCAATATTATTAAGAATCAGTCTTCCTACAACCTACAGAATGGTTAATACATCACAAACAACTTTTCCTTTAACCTTATTTATCTGTTGCTGCCTAAGATAGGGATTTATTATGATTTTATTTCTAGATGCCCATTAAATGATTAACACCAGATAAGGGGGGAAAGACAGTTGGTATTACAATATCAATTATAATGGAAAACATCCTGGTAATACAACACAGCACCAGACATTTAAAATGTTTTGTGAGACTCCAAAGAGCTTCACAGTAATATGACTTTTTAATACACTGTTCACTAGTTAAAGGGTATTCAACCTGATCTGTCTTTGTTGATATCTGATATTATTTGACATTTTAACAAGGTTCTGTATTTGCAAAAGCAGCTTATGGCACCACTTCCAACATCAGAGTCTATCACAAATAACATTTTAACTGTTTTGCAAACAAACTTTCTTCCAGTTAATAATTAAACAGAAGAACAGCTTGTGGTATATGCTTGGAACTAATTTTACTATATATAGTTGGAAATGACAAGAGCACATGAAGATGTGACTGAAGCCTGGTAACATTTAAATACTCAGTACTTCCTCTGTTACCTTGACTAGTGTAAAGTTGGTTCCCAAGGTAAAAACTAAGTGGTCTGCTGGCATATGGTATAACCTCCATTTGAGCGCTAAAAGCTGGATACTGTTTTTGTGAAACAGATGTTGTTGAGTGCAGCAATGCACAACTGACTCTATCTAACAGCTGGGAATCCTTCGTGACCCATATAGCTAGAAATAAACATGGTCCTATGCTTGGCAAAAGTGTAAGAAAGCAAATATTCATTTGTTAAGGGCTTATCAAAATGAAGAATAAATGTTTTTAGCCATAAACTGATTTTATTCACAAGAGTAATCTTTCCAGCAGCTTATGCGATGGCCTCATAATATTGTAGGCACCCTTTGCCAGATGAAGGCTGCAGTTGCACTGACATATAGTGCAGATGGAAAATAAACATCTGCCTCAATCAAGAGAGAAGACCAAAGACAAGGTTGACAAATATTATCTGGCATGACTATCTTTGCAGGAAAGCATATAAATGCTACAGGACCAAAACCACTGGCATCGTCTGGTGTTGTCCTTATGTGGTTACTGACCATGAAGAGAGATGATTAGTATGCACTCTCCAAGGAGGAGTGGTGCAGATGCTCAGAATGATATGATTCCAACTCACTAGTATGTGTTTCGCTATCGCCACACTACACTACTAGCAGCAGAGCAGTTTGCTATTTTTTGCAACTGGATCCATGACATTTAGTACCCACAATGTACGGTTTTTTTGGTTTGGGGGGGAAGCAGGCATTATTAAACATAATTAAAAAGTGAATATAGCTGCAATTTTGAAAAAACATTCTTTTAAATAGCTTTAGGAAAATGCCTCTGTGCTGCTGTCTTAATAAAGAGTTTGTTTAGAAGGAATTACATGTAAAAATTTCATTCAATTGACACCAAACTATTAAATACATTTCAGGTTTAGCTTTGGCAGAGACTGAGGAGCATATGTTTAAAGTAACTCTGCACACGCACAGCTGATATGGAGTTCACAAAGGATTATATGATGCAAGACTGATGTAGCTATAAAAGGCTTTGTTCTTCTACTAGGATTTATTTGACAAATCAACTAAAACCTTCTGATTTTTCTCATAATTTTGCTGGTATCTTTACACTTAATTTTCCTAATGCTCAGGATACCTCCTCCTCTTGTCCACAGACCACCTCTTCCAACTCACTCCCTTCTCTAGGATATTCACTGATGCCTTTTCTTTCTGGGCTTGCAACAGAGGGTCCTGTGGCACCTTTAAGACTAACAGAAGTATTGGAGCATTACTTCTGTTAGTCTTAAAGGTGCCATAGGACCCTCTGTTGCTTTTTACAGATTCAGACTAACATGGCTACCCCCTGATACTTTCTGGGCTTCTGATTTAGAATTAAATACATGTTGTTGTTAAACCATATCTGAAGTAGGTAACTATGGTGTAAATTTTCAAAGATCTGATATTGCAACTACAGGTGGAGATTCAGTGTAGACCAAGTAGAATTACAATGGTAGGATGCAGGATCTTTGGAAATGTGTGGTCGCAGTTCTAACAGAATGCAGGAGCAATATAGACAATATGCCCAGCATATCAAGATATTCTCTTGAACTTATGGCAGATGTTTTGAGCTGCATGTGGGTGCAAAAAATTAGCTTATGTTCTTCTGCTTGGACCAAATTTTTGTGGGGGCTGCACACAAATCATGCATGTAATTTCTTCACTGGTAAATGTGTCACCTGAAATTACACTCAGGAGCAAACTTGCAACTCCTAGGTGCCCCCTGTCCTCAGGAACAAGGAGCGGCCAAAAGAGGAGGAGAGACAAAGGGAAATGTTAATAGCTGGGGTGGTGCCCAGTATCTTAAATACCCTTGGAGGAAGTGTGAGGATTTGGAACAGGAGTCACAAGCTGGTTTTTTGTTATTGAGATAATAGCATTGTCATCAATAACATTCTTCCAAAACCTGTCCAGGTTATGTAGTGTCCCAGATGCTAATACTGTAATTGCATCATACTAGGTAGTAGTAGGCATCCTTCAGTCTCGAGAGACCATGGGTATGCACCCTTGAGAAGTAAAGAATTTACTCAGTTGGTTTTATGGCAGCCACGGCTTTGGCTGAAGAGACCCGCTCGAGAGAGAGAATCTCTGCCGCATCTGTCACATTTAAAGGTGATGTTTTGACCCTTTGGGCTCTGCCTTCTGCAAGCTCTTTTCTCCTCTGCTAAGCTGGACTGCTTCCTCTTATAATTCTGGAGACCTTTCTTAAGCTCTTGTTTCCAAAGGCTGCGGTCTTGAGTGTGATCTTCCCAGTTGTCCACATCCATGTCCATTTCTTTGAGGTCATGCTTGCACGCATTCTTGAAATGCAATTTTGGGCATCCTTTTGTTTTTTTCCAGATGCCAATTCGCCATAGAGGATGTTCTTTGGGATGCACCCATAATTCATTCGGCACACATGTCCAAGCCAGTGGAGGCATCTCTGGTTGAGGAGTTTGCATGTTGAGTATGCTGGCTCATTTGAGCACCTCCGTGCTGGTGACTCTGACCCTCCAGGAGATTCCAAAGATTCAACAAAGGCAACGCATATGAAAGCTGTTGAGTCTCTTTTCCTGGCTGAGTATAAGGTCCATGTCTCGCTCCCATACAAAAGTGTGCTGATAACACATGCACGATACACATAAAGATCTGTGTGTTCTGTCAGTTTGTTATTTTGCTATGCCGTCTTGTTCAGGCTAGACATTGTTGTGGCATCTTTTCCAATGAGGATGTTAAGTTCTGTTTCAAGTGAAAGGTTGACTGCAATAGTGGACCCCAGGTATGTAAACTCGTTCACCACTTCAAGTCCATAGTTGTTGATCTTGGTGGAGGGTGCTTCCTCAACCCTTGGCACATTATGTTAGTCTGTTTTAGGCTTATAGTAAGCCCAAAGCCTTGGCAGGCTTTGGAAAAACTGTCCATTAGGCTTTGAAGATGAACTTGTGTGGGTTGTCCGTGCTGCATCATCAGTAAAGAGAAGGTGTTGGATAAGGGCCTCCCGAGTCTTGGTTTTAGATCTGAGTCTTGCATGATTGAACAGATTTCCATCAGATCTTGTGTGCAAGTAGCTTCCCTCAGTTGAGGAATCAAAAGCTTGTTTCAGTAGCAGGGAGAAGATCCCAAACAGAGTTGGGGTAAGTATACAACCTTGCTTAACTCCGCTACGAATTGGGAAAGCCTCAGATACTGAGCCGTCATATTGGACTGTGCTGTACATGTTGTTGTAGTATGTTCTTGTACTGCTGTGACTTTTCTTGGTCTACTATGGCACTGAGGTTAATATGAGGACATCCTTTTACTTTAGATCTATGTATTCTCTTTGGTTTAAGTCTGACCTAGCTGCATACCAGAGAGTGGTCTCTGTCACAATCAGCACTTCAATAACTGCAGGTAATAAGGATGATAAGGTTGGCACACCTTGTGATAAGCTCCAGTTGGTGCCAGGGCCAGATCTGGGATGTTTCCAAGACACTTTGTTAACGACTTTGTCTGGAAGTCATAATAGAGGTTATTATAGGAACAAAATTCTAGCAGTCTCTGACCATTTCCATTCATCTTACCTGTTCTGTGTTGATAAAAACAGTTGGTCCATGCTTCATGATCTGCTCCCACCCTTGCATTAAAATCTCCTAGCAGGAAAAGGTATTCGTGATACTACTTACCTAGTATCCAACAGAAGATTTTTCATGCAAATGCTGGTGATTGAGGCTCCACCACTTTGGGGGAAATAGGGCAGGATGAAGATGCTTTCTGGAATTGGGGAGCTGGGGAAAAGTTATGCCATCTGCAGAATATTTCCTTCAGGACCCTACTGCTTTCCATGCAGAAACCCTGACAAGGAGTCCATTTTAGATGAAGCAGCAATAGCTCTCCTCCCTACTAACTCTCCTTCTCAGAGAGGTGAGTAGAGTAGTTGGACATCCTAGATGGAGGTAATGGCCTGGGGCCAGGCAGTTCATAGCCAGCCCACTGTCCTAAGCATTGTCATCTCTCACAATTTTTATTGTCAGCCTCACAATATTTGATGTTTTTTTCCCCTCAAACTCTAGATCCTGGAGTTAGCTTTCATTTTCATAAAAGTAACCTTTGTAGTTGCAGAGAGAAGCTTGGAAACATGAGCCCTAAAGGCTCAAAAGCCAGAAGGCAAATAAAAAGAACCTCAAAATGTAATCTCTCGGGATTTAAGCCAATCTCAAGATTTTGGGGGGCCTGACTCCTGATTTTTGAGTGTTTGCAATGGGCAGCTCTGGCTCTCTGCCCTTTCTTTCCACTGAATAAAGCACCTCCCTTTTCAGAGGATGATTTGCCAATAACTATGACTTCTGTGGGCACAGTTTGGGGTACATGTCTATCCTTGGGCAGGCAGCATGTACCCATAGAGCATCAGAGGTTGTAACTTTTCCCCGCCCACCTCTTAAAAGGCAATGATGTGTTAAGTAGGGTATATGGAGAAGGCCACTTCAGTCAAAGCCTGATTTTGAGTCTGGAATATTAAAGAATCCTGGAGCCTTTAAAAAAAAAAAGTGATTACTACATCTTGTTGGTTCCACCCATAACCTCCCTGTTCAAATACAAGTATTTTCCTTTTAGCAGTCTCTTTCCCTTATGTTATTTCTATTTTCTGGCCTAGTCCTCAAACCTGCCTTTCCTAATTTAGCCCCAACAGGCGCACATGCAAACGCTCCACTCTTAAAAAATTAATTTGAAATAATAGACTAAAGTAAGCCTATGACAGTGGAAACTTTCTTCTCTGAACATTCTGCACGTTCATATCAACCTGCGAAGACTCACTTCTAGGACAAAGCCCAAAATGAAAGCCAAAGAAAAAACATAATAGTGCAAGGACCTTTCACCATTTTGGAATCGCATTTCTTTAGTGTTATTAACATTGTCAAAGCATCTGTTTCATGAGTCTGCATTGCTGATGCACACAATTTCCAACAAGAGAAGTGAGAATTCTAAATCTAAGTGAGATGGAGAAAAACTTGGGTCTGAAATGAAAGAAAGTTGAAATGTATGAGTCATATTCTGATCTCAGTCACATCAGTGTTTAAATCAGAATAACTCCAATGACTTCAAAGGAGTATCTCTAGCTTTATACTGGTGCAAGTGAAACTAGCTTTTGTCTGTATAACTATTCAGAATAGCCCTAAGCAAGTTCAGAAATAAGATGTTCTACACTACAGCACAAAGCCACTTGATTTCCTCCTATCCTGATTGGTGCTTTCTCACTGCTATTAAAGTACAAACTAGGGAATTTGCCTTTTGGCTTTTTACCAGACCTCTTAAACCTATTTTGGGCCCAGGTCTATTTGACATTTCAATTCCAGGCCAGGGTCTGCTGTTACTTACCCTACACTTAGTCTGAGAATGTTATCAGACTACAACAGTACATGAATGCAGCATTGTTGTAACTGTGTCGGTCCCAGGATATTAGAGACAAGGCGTGTGAGGTGATATATTTTATTGGACCAACTTCTGTTGGTGAGAGAGACAAGCTTTCAAGCTACACAGGTCTCTGTTTGGAGCTGTATATAATGGTCAGAGGGTGAGACCTCTTGGGATGAGGTTTTGTTTCTTGCATTTGCTCAGGAAGTAGATGTCACTGTTAAGTTTTGCTCCCTTTTTCTTCATGTTGTGGAGTTTCCATTTCAGATGGCAAAACTGGATATCTTCCTTTGTTATAGGCAGTGTTGTTGTAGCCATGTCAGTCCCAGGATTAGAGAGACAAGGTAAACTTACAGACTCAAAGACCCGAAGAAAGGCTCTGTGTAAGCTTGAAAACTTGTCACTCTCACTAACAGAAGTTGGGCCAATAAAAGAGATGATCTCATTCACTTTGTCTCTACCATAATACATGTATTTACAGCAAAAAGTAAAATGCAATGTAACTTATGACCTGATTCTTCAGTCCTCACTCTGGCAAAATTGCCATTGACCAGAATGCCTGAATACAGGCTACAGAATTAAGTTCTTTGTAAAACCAATTAAAAAAAAAAAAAGAAACCCAGAAGCGGTAGATGAAGAATTTTTCATTTTTTCCTCTTAAATTCTAAATTTAAAAAAAAATCAAATTTTGACCAACTGTTTAGTTGTTTTGAAGATGAAATTTCATCATTATGTCAAAAATTTATTTCAGCCTGTCCTAGTCCTCTGTATTTTATTGGTTAAGTATCAAATTAATTAAACTATATGTTGTTTAAATACTTCAGTGATCGATGCCTTAGACAGATTTCTCACCCCAAGATGTTAACATACATAATTGGTATTCTATGCAGAAATAAAACAATCTGTTGAATTACAAGGTCTCTGTTGCAGCATGTCCCATCACAGAAAATAACCACACTTCATACTCTAACCCTTATATTTATAATCCACATAACCAGTATAATAATCTACCCAGGAACTGATATTTAAAATTCCCCTTGTACATGCATTTTTGCTTCTATATAATGGCCTGGTGCTTTGTTTAACTGGGTAGAAGTTAGGTATGTATTTTGAAAACCCTAGATATGCTGCATATTTTTATTCACATTTTCAATATTTTCATATTGCCAAAGGTGAATGTCCACCTGGAAAAGTGTAACAGATATTTGTGGCAATAGCAAAAGTAGGACCTTCAATCTTTCTACAGCAAATGTTGAAGACATCCTTATGATCATTTTTTTTATCATTCTTTACCTTTAAACAAAAAAGCTTTTGTTATGTATATTCTATATGCATATGCACACATGCATACACACACACAAACTTATTTTAAAGGAGGAAGTTTTAAAAGGGACTATTGTTAATTATGCTGCCATGTTACAGGTCCACATTTTTGTCTTGGATTCTTTAAAAATTTGGTGTGGATTCATCTGGGCATTACAAATATTCAATATTTATATTATGGTAAAGCCAATCACGAGCTGTGCCTCCATGTCCTAGGTATTGTACAAACATAGGAGGTAGATACAGTCCTTCCACAAAGCTCTTCAATTGACATCATATTCTCCCTTACACCTTTGCACATAATTTACCTTATCAATGGACATTCTATGCTTGAAACAAGGGAAGAATACAAGCTTTGGTTCTGGAAAACTTTGGACAATGTGGAGGAAGCACTGTGACAATAATAATACTTAGCAATTTTATAGCCTTTGTATGTTCAAAGCACCATACAGACTTTAACTAATTAACCCTCAGACTTCCTTGTGAGGTAGATGGATCAGTATTATTCTTCCCATTTTACAGATGAGGAAACAGAGAGGTGAAATGACGTCAGGGACGGCTCTATGTATTTTGCCGCCCCAAGCACAGCAGTCAGGAGGCTTTCAGCGGCGCGCCTGCGGGAGGTCCAATGGTAACGCAGATTCGGCGGCATGCCTGAGGAAGGTTCGCCGGTCCCACGGCTTCGGCGTACCAGCCGCCGAATTGCCGCCGAAGCCGTGGGACCGGCGGGCCTCCTGCAGGCCTGCCACCAAAGGCTCCCTGACTACCGCTCCCACAGTGACCGGCAGGCCATCCCCCGTGGCTTGCCGCCACAGGCACATGCTTGATGCCTGGAGCTGCCCCTGAATGACATGCTGTAGCGGGGTGGCTACCCCGATTCTAAAATAGAAGGGGTTGAAAGCAGCCCTGGAGAGGGCTGTGGCTGGGGACAGCTGACTGGGGAAGCGGCCGCAGCTGGGCCATGTCCCAATCAGGCCACAGCTGGCCTGTATAAGAGGCTGGGACCCAGGAGCTCAGCAGTCTCTCTCTAGCTGTAGAAGGAGACGGACCTGGCTGCAGGGACCTGAGCAGAGTACCTGAGTGGAGCAGGGCTGGGGAAAGGCAGAGGAGCTGGGGAGGCTCCAGCCTGGAAAGCCCCAGGCTGCGGCCTAGCAGAAGGCCAATGGGTACTGGAGGTTGCAGAGGGCAGCCCAGGGGTAGGCAAAGGCAGCAGGTCCAAACCGAACCTTGCCAGTGATGAGTAGGCTGATACTGCAGTCTGCCCCAGGGCATGGGGGCTAGACAATGACTGGCAGTAGCCTTATACTGAGGCGAGGTGGGGATAGTGGGTGGGGGCTCCCCGGGGAGGGGAGACCCTGAGAGAAAGGGGTTACTGCCAGGGGGCAGCACCCCAGATAACTGGGCACTGGGTCCGGGAGGGACACGGGAGCCAACTGGCAGCGGGACACCGGCCTACAGAGGACGCTCCGGAGGCTGGACAAGCTAATTCCCAGAGACAACCAGCAGGAGGCACCACAGGGGTGAGTCCCGCACCTTTACACGTGCCCAAAGCTACACATTGAGTTAGTGAATGAGCCAGAATCAGAACTCAGGGTTTCCTCACCCTCAAGTCTTCCAGCTCACACTGCTTTACAAGACAGTGGTTTGTGCGGTTCAGATACAATCATGGGTAATTACTACTATGTTTTTTGTTAATTTAAACATGTCAAGCCAAATGACAAGAATCATATTATTATATCAAATACTTTACAATCTGAAAATGTGAGTAAAAAACAAAAGCTAGAACACATGATACCTTCAGTGAAATAATACCAGAGCTATAACCAATTCAGAAAGGAGAAGCAAAAAGCCCAGTAGCGCACATGGAAACAATCTTTTATTTTTAGAAGAATAGTAATATTTCTCCACAAGTAACACCTGATTAAGCAAACTTATTGAATAAGGTCCATTATGTCTGCTTGGAAAAGCTATAAGTTGAGACATTTTTAACATAATCAGAATGTAAAAGTGCACTAAATCCTCACCATTAAGCTCCTGCACCTTCACTGAATCCTAAATTCTCATTATAACTAATCACATTCCATGAAAAGTAAAAATAATTCAGGTACTTGAAACTGGGGGTATATTCTACTCTCAATATTCACACGTAACTCCTATTAGCAGTAATGGGAATTACACACGCATTTGACAAAAAAATATATCCCAAGGTATTTGTTGAGTTGTAGATACAGCAGTAGTTCAGTGCCCAGAAAGATCAGGAAGGACAACTACTATTTTTAGAACACTTGTTCAATATTCATGCATATTCTGTACATACCCATTAAGTCTAAAGAAGTGCTATCTTATCTATGTTAGGTACCGCCCAGTGAAAATCTAATAACCTATGTGTGGGTAAGACTTCATGCAAAACAACAAAGTTAGAGATGTTAGAAATTGTTTTGGTTGTCTGATTTCTAAGGATGATGTAAAAATTAAAGAGGGAGCTGCACCATGTGGAGAAGCTAAGGCATGAGCCAGGGCCCTGATCCTTTGAAGACTAACACGTGTTCTAAAGTTTACACACTGAGTAGTCTCATTGACTTCAATAGACCTACTCAGTGTGTTAAATTAAACATGTATACAAGTTTTTTCAGGATCACGGCTAAGGTCCCTAACTCTACAACCATAACTCACAGCTGGAGCTGGTAAATTATTCATTATAAAAAAGAAAATTATTAATTTAGCCCCATTTTAGTTAGCAAATGGTCACAAACCAATTTAATATCTTCAAAATCATTTGTTTTTCCAAATATTTTAGTCATAATTTTCTACCTGGCTGGTTATTTGCAAATGTATGTTATTCATTTGTGTTGTCCCTTGAACCAGTGGAATTTTTGCGAAGACTAAGCCCAAATTTGTTAAACTGTGCTAATTTCTTACAGTCTCAAGAATTACCTCATGTTCCTACTAAACCCAAAATATTTTCATTCTTTTCCCGCCAGAAACCAGCTCTGTTCCCTAATATCCTATTAAGAACTGGATGAACAAAATCCCTTTTTTTCATACTGAAGACTGGAGCTGGGTTACCTTTTTGGAATGAATAATTTGTCTGATTAATTTATCCCTTTGTTTGAGTATTCTTCACATCTTTGTTATTCTGAAATTAGATTATGCAGCTATATTGCAGTATATGGCTTTTTGTAAACTATTCATTTCAGCTAAGTCTCTGAATCTTTGCTACTCGTGTTTTGGGATGCATGATTGGTCATTTGTCTCAGTGTTGTTTCTGCTTATGATTGGATTACTTAATTTTTAGAAACAAGGTGCAAGCACTTCAAGTGACTATGGAAAATACTGGTTCTCATGCTTGAATATTCTTGTGCATATGCAAATACGAGCATCTGCACAAAGGCCAGCCACTCTGGATAAGCACATAGAAGGTGTGTGATCATGACTGGATGGCAGAGTGACTTGCTTGCAAATAATTTGCCCCAATTTTGCCCCAACAGGACCGTATACCAAGCTTTACCATATATCCTTACAACTTCCATGTTAGGGTTAACAAGTTCTTTTGTTAAAAAGGAGCCATTTTACCACTAAGCCAATTGATTAAGAAACCCTCAATGTGCAATTGCCTCCTCAGATATATGCCTGTTAGGCAGTTGAATGGATACATTTATTCTCCCACATTTATCTGCTAGTGTAAAAGTCTCAGTGCAAACATTAGCACTCAGGATCATTATATAGATTTGGTGCAATCTTGGGCAGAGTTCAATTCCATTAAAAACAAATTAGCAATTTGGGATTACAGTAACTGTAGATAGAATCCCGTTTTCAGATATTTCATGATCTGCAGTACAAAGTAAACTGTAGCTATATTCCATTCCTCAAACTACCACTCCAAAAGTTCATATGTATGGACTGAGCAAAATGTGTAGTTTTCATGCCCCCCCCCCCGCCCCCAATTTCTTATTTTTAAAATGTGTATAATAGTTATACATTTTAACTGGGAAAAGTAATTCAAATATTGACTTCAATATGCAAAAGGGATGCTGCATATACAGTAAGAGTGAAAAACATAGTTTTCATGTCACTGTATCCAAACAGCATTGGCTAATTGCCCCTCTGGTGTAAGGAGCTGCAGCTCCACTGAAGACAATGAAGCCCCAAGCCTGCAGGAGAACCACATGGCTGGACTGCTGTTAGATGACTGCAGTAATTCGTGTGCGAGTATGACATAAGCACGTTATACACTTCCTTTTAAAATATGGCATAATACTGTAGCTGGACAGTGCCATGCCACAAACAAATTGTGGCTGTGTGGAGTAGTCTTCATTGTGTAAGGATGTGCATGGGGCTGCTAAGACCTGGACTGCTGAGGCCCCTAGTGAAATCTGACTGACAGTATTAACCATATATAAAGCTATGACTACACTATGAGCTGAGGTGCAATTCCCAGCTTGTGTAGACATACTCATCCTAGCTCTCATCTGAGCTAGGACACTAAAAACAGTAGTTTTTACAACATACACCTCTACCTTGATATAACGCTGTCCTCGGGAGCCAAAAAATCTTACCACGCTATAGGTGAAACCGCGTTATATCGAACTTGGTTTGATCCACTGGAGTGCACAGCCCCGCCCCCCCGGAGCACTGCTTTACCGTGTTATATCCCAATTCGTGTTCTATCGGGTCGCGTTATTGTGTGGTAGAGGTGTAGTTGTAACGATCTTGGGGTTTGTTAAATTACAAACCAGTGAATGAGAAAGGAATAAAACAAACTGGAGAGCATCTCTGGAACTGCTGCACACAGCCATACAGTGGAACAGGTCATGATATTCCCAACAGGGTGCCTCATAGCCAGATTCAGTATGATCTTGTAGTGAGAGCACACGTTTTACCAGATTGAGTTTCTCACATCTGCCAGGCCTAAAATTGGTGTCACCTCTTTTGGCACTACAGTGAACGGGAGCCTGTACATAGATTCATAGACTCTAGGACTGGAAGGGACCTCGAGAGGTCATCGAGTCCAGTCCCCTGCCCTCATGGTGTTTTATGGTTGATGCTAGCAAAGCAATAGTAGCATAGGCAGCAGCTGCACCATGCTTGCCACCCTGATTACAAGCCCGCCTGAATCCATGATTCTGTACTTGGGGCTTCTTGCACGTGCAACCACTGTCTGTGCTACCGCAGCGACACGACTATGTTTAGCATGCTAATGTGGTCGTAGCCTTCCAGCACTACCCTATGGGCCTCGGTGCTGCCTGGAATCACCACAATACTTCATCCTGTCGCCCCACCTCAGCACATCCCTCTGGTCCCCAGCCCTGACCTTGGTGTAAGCACATGCCAGAGTTTGTGATGTAGTTTTTAGAAAGCAGCCATATGGCCTGTACTGGGGGAATCCTCCTGTGGCTGGGTAAGGGCCTATTAAGACACCTTTATTCTACTCTGACCATTTTACCAGGAGGAGTGAGGGTGAGGATCTTCTCCATGCTCTTCATGCCTTAATTATAAGAACAACCACAGTGTGGTGTAACATGGTTCTACTCACTGCTGGGGCGCCTCCTTGGGTTGCATCTGGGGAATAGCTCTGCCCAGTCTGATGCTCTCTTCTGTCTCTCGTTCACACTGTGGCCCTTCTTGTGCTCCCAAACTTGCAGTGTTGTTTCCTCTTCATGACTCAGGGTGCTCCCTTTTCATGGCTCGGCCATCCAGTTAGGTTACTATGTGGTTTCCCCTTTCTGGGGTATCAAAGTTTCCCACTCATCCTCCAAGTCAAAGTATGCCACTTTCCACACTGGCTTGTGGGGGAAACCTGGGGCCATCCACTATTCTTGGTTCCAGCCCAGGGATCCTACAATCAGCTGCCAACCTGCCATCCCAAACCTTGCTGCTATTTCCCTGGATTGCTTTCTACTCCATCTCTGTCAGGCTTCCTTATCCACCACCCTTCTGGGTAAACTCCTTCCCTCAGGCCCAGGATCCCAGGGCTTCTACTTTCCCACTGCGTTTCCTCCTTTCCCTCTCTAAGCTCAGAGAGAGGCCACAGGTTTCCACACTGCAGATCCTGATATCCTCTCTTCCTAGCCTTACAGCACCCCACCTGCTTCTTATCAGCTGGGCTCCATCTTCAGTCAGGGATTGGCTATCAAGCACCAAAGCAGCTGCACCACTGTAAAGCTCAAAGCTCTCCGGTCAGCTTAATTACTCCAGCCCCCATGAGAGGCAGTAGCTATGTCAGTGGGAGAAGCTCTCCTGCTGACATAAGCGCTAATTCGGATAAGTTATGTCGCTCAAGTGGGTGGCTAATTCACGCCCCTGAGCAACATAACTTATGTCGACTTAAGCTGTAGTGTAGCCATAGCCTAACTCTCTCTCAGGTGTAGCCAATCAAGTTACTTAGCCTCTTAGCACTTTCCAGGATAGTGTGGGGTGATCACAACACATGTGGCATTACCTAAGTAGGAAGACGTTGGCAAAAAGCTCATGTGGGACATGTCATTCATTTCACTGATATTCATATAGTAAAATTCTGCAAACTCTACTTCTTTCTTTTGAAACCCTAACCTCTGGAATAGTCCACTTTGAAACTAAGGTATTTTTTTACAGAGACAAGGTGGGTGAAGTTTTGTTGGACCAACTTCTGTTGATGAAAGGAACAATCTTTTGAATTCTTCTTCACATCTCCCACACGTGAAGAAGAGCTCTAGGTAAGCTTGAAAGGGAAGGCTTGTCCCTTTCACCAGCTGAAGTTGGTCCAATAAAAGATATTACCTCACCCACCTTGTCTAATATCCTGGGACCACACAGTTACAATATTGCTTACATATTTTTTGTGAGCCAGTTCTTCCAACACAAATATACATACACCTCACATAATTTTAGCTCTTATTAGGAAGCTATCCTGTGTTTACTGTGGTCAGAGAAGAACAAAAACACTTGTTTTGTGCTTGGGTAGCCAGAACAAGGAACCTTGAACACACAGCACATGCTTAAATCTAGCGCTTGCCACAGTCTGATCTGCACTGCATGCAGTAAAGAACCTGCTTTGAGCCAATTTATTCACACACAGAGAACCAGTCAAGAGACCCAGGTCTCCCCAATAGGAGAATGGAGACCTTAGGGATAACAAAATATTCCTCAGCCCCTCTTAGGCAATAATTATGTCCCTATGGGGATTTGACATCCTTTGTTGCAAACTGTTTGACCTAAACCACAAAAGTATTTATATTTGGACTTTGCCTTGGTTCAAGTAATTTCAAGTGTGCATAAAATGATCATGTTTGCAAACTCTCCATAGAAGCTTTGACTCAATGATATACCAATAATATTTCAATAAGGAGCACAAAATTTTTCCCTATTAGCATATGAAAAGCCCTATATCCCAGCAGTGTTGGTGGGTAACACAATCCCTGATATCAACCCCTGTGGGATGATTGGGTGGTGGGAGCAGGATGAATTCAGGCAGTAACAGCTCTCTCAACCCATTTCATTGCCCTTGAGTGCACACACACATTAGAAAAGGACAGAATGAAAGGCAGTCCTCGGAGAGCTGTTTTTTGTGGCAATCCTGGCTTCTGGCCTCTAAGCTACATTGTGCTGATGGCAAGAATCCAATATATTTTAAGTGAACATGGCACCTAGTATGGCACTTCAGAAACTTGGGCTCTACAGGATAAATTGCCTCTGTTGGAATGCAAGGTATTAGATCTGTTGTTGTATCACCTCTGAGACACAGTCCTGTTCCCACTTCCAGAGAGTCAGTACAGACTTATCAAATCTGAACCTTATCTAGGAGTCTTCACTGAGATTCGACCATGGAAAATCCAGTGCAGTTATAACATGAATATTTTCATATTTCAGGGGCTGAGAACCAGCTCTCACACAAAAATGTGCAGACTTTCAAGTGAACTTTGTTGGGGTTTGCATACCCTGTCCTATTTCAGGGTGAGGTGGGGTTGTGATAGCACCGCGACTATCGTCTATCAGATGATCCTTAGGCTGAAGGCAATATGGCTCAGTGGTCAGGATCAAGATGGCTGCCCTCTGGCGAAGGGCTGTGCAGCCTGGTGGCCAGAGTCAGTACAGCTGCCTTTGGGTTCAGGGTTGCATGACCTAGTGGCTGGAGTCAGGGAAGTGGGCCACCACCTAGCGGTGGGTGGAAGCTGTGGTAGGGGGACCCGAGCCCTCCCTCTCCACTGGGTCCTGGCTCATGGCACTGTTGGCAGTGAATATGGTCACCACCCAGTCAGCGGGGATCCTGCCGCAAGATGCTGACTTTCCTCGGGTGGGAGATACCACTCACCCCACCTCCCTGGGCCACTTTCTACCATGAGTCCTGAAGCTGGAGTCTGTTTGTCATCAGGGTCTCTGAACTCTCCGGCGTAGGTAGCTTGTTGGGATTCTGACTCCTGTCAGTTGGCTGTAGGCAACCTGTCTCCTGTCTGGGCCTCAGGGTCTCTGGTTCCTGCAGTCAGGGGCTGAAGTGACACAGACTGGGGCCTCCACCAAGTGTCCTTCCTCCCTGGTGGTCAGTCCAGAAGGAGCTGGACTGCTCCCTTTTATACTGAGGCAGCAGTTGGAGCATGCCAGCATGGTCTGTGGGCAGGACTTCCACTGCCCATAATGTGGGGTTAACTCTATCTCATCTAGTGCGGGGTACGCACACCCCGTGACAGGGTTCAAACTGAGGTTTTACAGATTTCTGGTCCAAAACCTGGTAGCTTACACACAGACAGCTGTCTGGTAGAAGGTAATATTTTCATTCTAGTTTGTCTTGTTCAAATCATAGGCTCTATTTCCCCCCTTCTATTTTCATGCCATAATCCCAGTCCTTCGTTCTACACAAAGGACACTGCTAGCCACTTGTGCAATTCTCTGTTTACTAAACCTTGTCTAAAGACTTTCAACTAAATAAAAAGCAATAAGAGAAATGTTGGTGTAGAACTGTAAATTGCATTGTCACATTTTTTATTAATAAGGCAACGATCTCTAAGGGACTAAGTTACATTGTTTTATGAGACTAAATTATTAGAGCTGGAACAGATAAGGACCTTGTATTGTTGAAGAGGCTGCTGGGGAACATGGAACTGCAGGGAGCCTTGGCTTGTTGCAGAAGTTTCTTATTTCTCCATGGAGAACTAATCTCCCAGCTGCTCCAAAGACACCTGAATGGGTACTGCAGAGATGAGGAAGAGCACTTATGGCAGATGGGACCACATCAAATGGTCAGTGAAATGAGTAGATTCTACTAATGCAATAACCATCTCTATTTCACATCAATATTTTAAGACCTAATGTCATAGTCTGTTAAAATTGTTTGAATAGTCATGTTGTTAATACAATATGTGTGTTATACTAGTGTTGTGTATTTTATATCCATCAGAAAGATGAAAAGAAGTCAATAGGAATACATCAATAATTTATACTGGTTATTTTAGTCAATTTTCTGCCTGTAAAAACATTAATGGCAGCCGATTTACTGAATGCAACTGGTGCTTGTATTACTACAACTACATTTTAAAGTAGGTCATTTTAATCTGAAGAACTGTATAGGATGCTCTTATGTTTTTTACCTACAGCGCTTTCCTCTTTACAGCTTCCAAGATGAGTAATGCAGATAATTTTCTGCAGCCTTTTAAGAATCAGCATTGAGGTTACATTACTCATTGCACATTTTTCCCATCAGATCCATAGATCCATAAATCCTAAATCTGTTCTCATTTAAACTAGTGTGAACCAAGAATAATGCCACTGAATTAGAGAGTTACAATGTCACTGGGAGAATGGAGGCAGGTACATGGATTTTTGACCTCTGTAGAATGCATTCAGTGGCACATTTAGTGATATGGTACCTCACTGAAAACCCCACTTGCATTGGAATGTGGGGAAAGTCAACATCACTGTACTTCTATAGTGACCCCAGAGGGCATCATATGGCAGCAGGTAGTCAGGATGCTACCAGAGCCTGTGACAACACAGTCAGTCAGGAATATGATGCCAGTGTTTTCTAGAAACTTCAGCTGCTGCAGAATGTCAAGGCCAGTCTACTGGGAGGGGACAGTCACTATGAAAGCACAACACTAGTACTCTGAACTTTATACGTAGCCATGGGTTTGCGCAGATGCAATTCAATGTACTAGTCATAATCTTCAAGCCCAATAGTGAGACCCAGCTGTTTAAGAGAGAGTTTCTTTACCTAAGTCTCAGCAGGACAGCTGAGAAACAGTGGCGTGTCTTGACTGTTGATTCATGGGACTTGGCTTCCAAAGGCTGACTGCATCTATTGCAAGCCTTGAGCATTTTCTCCTCATCACTGTCTTTGAGATGCCTGGTTTGGTACGCTTCAGGTCATTCTGCCAAGCTTTTCTTTCCTTCCTTCTTTCTTTTGTTGAGTCAGTTTTTGATTGAATATTATTATTTGTTGCTTTGTTTGGTGGAATGTTTCTTGGAGTGTTTTCATGAATGATGGAAAATATTTGTGTGGTGTTTGGTTCTCTGTGTTTTTAGTAATTGTTGTACAAACATCTACGTGGTTAGGTTATAAATTCAATAAAAGATAATGAATGAACAACCCTGTCATTGCTACTGCTATTGAAACAGCGGGAAGAACAGTTTGAATGTTGCCAAGAGATAGGACAGAATGTTGTAATATGAAGGTGCTAGGAGTAGTGGGAATAATAATTGGGAGTCAAGAATTGGCTCAGGCTTGCTGATAAGAAGAGCTGCTGTAAGGGTCCTCATGGACCAAATTCAGTGATGAATCCTTGTCACATGCCAGCTGAGGTACATTGTACATATGCTGAGACATGGAGGAACAGAAAGTGTACTGGTGATAGGTTACCAAGTAATAATTAGTAGCCAATCCCAGTTTGTTTGTTTTTAAAACAAAAACAGCAAGGTAGGTTTCTTTTCCTTTCTTTTAAGAAACTAAACCGACACGTGAAGAGACAAGAAAGGGGATATTTCAAAATGGAGGTGCTCTCAAAACAGGGTGATGAATACATGTATTGAAGAACTTGTGATGGCTGGATATTAGGAGACTGGTTCCAGTCTCAAGATCCCTCCATTGCATACAAGACAGCAGCATTTCAATCTCCAAGCACCTGTTCTTTCAGCAGCCCATTCTCTGGCTATTCTGCCATTATGCATTTACAAAGGGAATAAGCAACCTAACTTGATCCTTGAATAAAGAGGGGGTAGAGATTCAAGAGTAGCTATTTTAACAGATAGAGATTACCTGTGGCATAAGTATGCTTCATCTATGCTGGGGACTGGGACAAGGGCTGACATAAGAGACACTACTGGAACCCTTCAGTGCTTGGGAATTCCTCCACACTGGAAGAAGTTTAGCCCACAGTGTAGCTGTTTTGTGCTACTGGACTAGCACAAAACAGTCCTGGTGGGGCCAAGGCATCTGCTCCCTTAAGGATCCATTTTTCACAGTCATAAAGGCTTAATCAGTGTTTTTACTAACCCGACACTTGTGGTCCCTGACACACTCTTCACTTTAAATGGTCTTCAGAGTCACAACCATAAAACCTGACATACTTCTTCTGGCTAGCTCTGGAAGCTTGTACACCATAAAGCCTAGAGAAAAGAACTTCTTGTTGAACCTTGTTCCATCTATCTTTTTTGCTGTTGGGATATGCTGCTTCCCAGAAGTCGTCTTCTTTGTCTTTTTTTGTGTCAAGTGTGACCTGATTTTCACACTCACTTTAGTAACTTGCTTTACTTGCTACAATTCCCTAAACCTATAAAGATGACATAAACATGTGCTTCTATCAGTGTGAATACCACCATCATATTCATCAAGAGCAATGCACAGGTGTATTTCCATACAAAGGCAGACAGATGTAAAATAAAGCAGTGTTGATGAACACCTTTTTGAAACAGCAAGCTAGAGTCTAGTGCAGCTCCAAGTTGATTGCTGCTTTCTGCTTCCAAAAAGATGGTGATGTAAATCAGCTAGGATGGGTCTACACTGCAGCTGGGAGATGTGATTCCCAAAGCGTGGAGACAAATTCACACTAGCTCTGCTCAAGCTAGTGCACTAAAAATAACCGTGTAGATGTTGCTGCATGGGCAGCGGCTCAGGCTAGCCATCTGAGTCCAAGCCCACCTGACCCCCTGGGTCTGAGCTCTAGAAGCTAGGCTAAGCTGCCACCCACTCTGCAACATTCACACTGCTATTTTTAGCATACTAGTTCAATAATATCATATCTCCCAGCTGCAGTGCAGACATACCCATGCCTAAAGGCCTCTAGTGTATCCACAAATTAAAATGAATCATTGTTTTTTTTATTAGGTTCATGACATGTGCCACACCAACCCTGAAATACTTCTATAGAATGTTCCCAAGCCTTATATGACACACTCAATTTAAATTTGTGTGAAAGATAAAAACACATCCATGGTTATCGATTGTATTCTTTTGAATGTTTAAGGATCTGATACATGACCAAAAACATGCTATGGGGGAGGGAAGACTGCTATGGACAGCTGACGCAATCCAAAAAAATGAACCGTCTTCCATAATAAAGCTTTTTTAGGGATTAAGGGCAACAGATTATTCCAGGCACTATCATGAAGAGCCTGCTGCAGGGAACTAGTGAACCAACACAACCTAAAGACCAGGAAGGGAGACTCCTAGACTTGGGTCCAGAGCAGGGGGAGACCACCAGTTTCCTGACCTCCAAATACATAGGACCATCAAAATTAAGTGGGTTGCTCCATTGCTTAAAGTATAGGATAGTTGTACTAACAAACATACCAATTAACCTAATTCACTTCACAGAATGAATTAATTGCTGAATCAAGACTTCACACACCATGGGGGAGTTAACCATTTAGGTGAAAATCCATGCCTCATTTTGCCACTCATTTATCTAAAATAATTACAATTGTCTGGATTTAATCCTAGTTAACTGTTATTGAGTCCACTGTCATTTGAGCAGGACCATGTGTTGAGTATACACCAAAGTGGATTACGCAGGCAATCGAAATATAATTAAGTGGAAGTCAACTGTAAGTGAAGTACATTCTTGAAATAAGGTGGTTTCTAGGAACACTCTAATAATTTAATGTATAGAGGATTTAATTAAATTAGTATATTTAAGAAAATATACAAAAATGAATCCTAATTAAAGGGCACTCACTCTTTTCTTTCTGCAAAGCTTTTTCACCTTAGCATGCACTGACATGAAACACCTTATAATTGCCTTATTTTATAACAAGTCTTTACAATAAATGGTGTTCTTTGCTCTTAGAGTTTCAATGACTGATCTAATTAGAACAAGGATGAAGGGAATAGTTTGTTTCTTTTCCCCCAGGGTTGTTTTGCAATAGTTTGACTTGCAAACAGGATTTCAAAATCTCATATCTGTGATACTTAAGTATTCTGATATTTCTCAGAACCGCTTATTTTTAATTGTTCTCATTCATCACTCAAACATCAGGAAGAACACACGAAAATGGGGCTGTGCCAAGTGGTCATGTGACGGGGTGTGGTCAGTGTTTTCTCAAGGAATTGAAATTGGAGAAGGGGTTCAAATTTACAGGGGCGGGGTCAGGGCCGATGAGGGGTGAGACCGTGAGGGTGAAGGTGGGCTGTATTGCACCATAGTAAAAACTGAAAAATGTTTCATGACCATTTTATTAGATTTTAAAATCATCACACAAATTAAAGTTGGCTACTCAAGCCTTTTATGAAGCACTACATCTACATCCGTCTTTGTTTCTTGTTATAATTTTGCACAACTCTGTTAATGAACTTCTTGAATGCAATGCATTCCTCTTTGGTGGCTTCTCATGTGTCCGGTACTTCCATTCCTTCAATTGATATGCTCATTAGTGCATTCACACGATCAGGCAGAAGGCGACTTCTTTCAAAACACAAAATTCTATACAATGATGAAAAAACGCTCAACTGTAGCTGTTGTGACTGGGAGTAGCAAGAGATGAATTCCTACTTCTTTCAGTCCAGGAAACATAACATAAAGATCAGGTCGAGCCACTAGTGACAATAAAAAAAGAAGTTGAAGTCAAATCTTCATTCATTCGTCGTATGATATTCCACTCTGTGTTCAGAGGTGCTTTCACATGAGTTCATCTCCCAGGTTGGGGGCAAGAAGGCACCTTGCTCGTTCCTCCAGCTGCTCACTGTTCGCTCTGGCCACTGTTGTTCATTGTGCCACCGTTCACTCCATCACTCTGTTGCCAATGGCCCTGTGCCATCACCTTCTGCTGCCACCTGCCACTGTGACCTCTGAGAGTTGGTCTCTTGAGGTTCCACCCAGCTCTCAGTGATTTCAGCTCTCAGTGGGGGAACCTCACTGCTAGTGCAGACTGGGCCATCTCTTCCAGAGAAACACTGTCCCACAGCAGGTCTAAGCACTTAGTGGGGACCAGGCCTAAGTCCCCACTTCGGACTAAGGTACGCAAATTCAGCTACGTTAACGTAGCTGAATTCGAAGTACCTTAGTCCGAACTTACCGCGGGTCCAGACGCGGCACGGAGGCTCCCCCGTCGATGCCGCGTACTCCTCTCGCCGAGCTGGAGTACCGGCGTCGACGGCGAGCACTTCCGGGATCGATCCTAGAACATCGATTGCCTGCCGCCAGACCCTCCGGTAAGTGAAGACGTACCCTTAGACCTGATTACCAGTGATTTCAGCTGTAATGATCACTTAACAAAACAAAGACTATCTATGGAGCCTAATCAGCTCTGTCTTTAAACAGTGGAGAGCGGTGACTCAGGCAGACCATCAAGCAAAACACCTGTCCCCACCCTTTCTATTTCGATGCCTTCAATCAGTACAGGCTAAGTACAGTTCTACTGCCCTTTACTCATACAGTAAGAACAACAACATTCCATTACACCTCCCCCTCGCCCCACATTCAAGTCATTTGTAACCCAACCCCTGCCAAAATCTATCACTTGGGCAACACAGCTATGTGACCTTGTGATTTAAACCTTCCCATCTATACAATAGGGATGCTGTGAGGCTTGTTGGTTAAGGTTTATAGAGACTTTTCCAATCTTGTTAGAATGTGTGATATACTACAAATAAAAGTTCAATATGTCAACATTCAGGACTACTCATATTAGAAGCATAGGATGAGTAAAATCCAGGTAGCCATGGGAGGACTATGCCAGACATTCACTTCCCAGTATATCCTTGAGGAGCCCAAATCATTGGCAGGAGCCATTTAGGAAGACCCAAACACCTAACTTCTTCAATACCTGTAGAGCATTAATTAGGAGGATGTATAAAAGAACTGGTGAGCAGACAAATGATCCAGAACCTGCCCGGAGCTACTGAAGAGCTTTAGAAAAATCAAGAGCTGAGAGCCACCAGGGATATCTTCACTAAAGAAAGGAGGAGTAAAAGACTGGAGTGAAAATGTTTGGGAGCCATTTTAGAGAGCCAGAGACACCCTAAAATGTCTTGGGTCAGTTGGCTAAATTACACATAAAAATATATTACAGTGTTACTCAGACTGAGGCTCGGGAGCCGCAGCTCTTTGAAGCACATGATATTAAAACACTGTGTGGATTTAATTATTAACCGATCTAAGTTATTAACCAATCAGGATGCTTTTACAATGTTATTAACCAATTGTAGAATACTTGGTCAGTCATTTTGCTGTGAGAATAATATATATACATATGGTAAATGAAAAGAAGAATTCACCCTACTGTGGCTCTTTTGGGTAATTTTGATTGTTAAATTGGCCCCTGAACCACTGAGATCTGAGTATCACTTACTAGATAGCCCCACAATCAGTTATGGTAGGATGGATTTTTGGATTATCATCATCTGGACAATCAGAACAGGCCCAGATTCAGCAGCAAGACAAAGGCACACAGCAGTGCAACTTACAACTGAATGCAACACACCAGTCATCCACCTATTTGAATGGACTTTAGCTGACAGGGCTGTGTCTAATGTGAGAAAAAGAAAGGACTCGGGAATGGGAAGTAGACCAATATCATTCTGGGAGACTGAAGGTATCTGTCTCAGGTGGGAGGGTTGACCTGGAAGGAAGAATCTATTTAGAAAATAAAAGAAAGACTTGTGAGGCCACAAGCTTTGTTGCCTATGGGCTACTTAAATTACTATTGGGTGGTTGGGTGGCTTGCTAATAGGATATGGAATCTTTCACATCTAGATCACAGGTTCAAATCAAGCTGATTTTTACTGATGACTGTTCAGTGGCTGGTGAAAATTGAATTTGTGCTCTCAATCCAGGTCATAATAGAAGAGCACCTATGTCACCAAACCTATCCTGATAATTAGCATTCAATACTATCCTTGTCATACTCATCCCTTCAGTAGTCCTTCCAGGTCATTCTGGGGTACAATATCAAAGAAATATTATGAAGCAGATAATTTTTAAATCTAATCTTGTATTTCATTCTCTGGAATACTCTGAAAACGCTACACTTAATGAAACAGTGATGACATATTTAAAAGCTTGAGAGCCATCAATATTTGCAAAGTAATGACACCGTTCTACCCCATGACTGCAAAGACCTGAATCACCAGAACATTATGTCTAGCAACTATGATAAAATGTTTCTTTTTACCTTTGCATGCAATAGTCTGAAGCTCATTTCCAGGCAGAATATTTATTGTATACCAAAGAACAAACTGAGTCTGAATCTGCCGATTATAAGTAGAACCAATTATTTTCTACAAAAGAAGTTCTCATAGATTAATGCAGAGTATAATATTCAATACTGCACTTGCTCCAAAAGCACTGTTTTTGCTTGTATCTCATCAGCTATATAATTCATCAAAAGAGCATGGCACCAAATAACACTATGTTTGGTTTGAAGTCAAACCTTTCAAGAAAATAATAAGCCATACCTTATTTGTGGGGAATACATTGATTATTGAAAAGTGCAACATGCAGCAGCTGCAAACTGCCTTCAGAAGGTGCTGCTAGCTTTTTTAGGACACATATTGGTGTTTTCTCTGTTCATTTACACACTGAACTACTTGGGCTTTCCCCCCCTGTCTGCTCATGGGGAATCAGAAGGGAATTTTCTAAAATCATAACTTTTTATTCCATTTACTCACAGGTTCCTGTGAAATTCTGGTTTTACTTCCCTCACTCAAGCGTGATGAATAAATCTCGCTTTTCAAGCAACTAATATATATATTTTGTAGGTTTCAGAGTAGCAGCCGTGTTAGTCTGTATCCGCAAAAAGAACAGGAGTACTTGTGGCACCTTAGAGACTAACAAATTTATTAGAGCATAAGCTTTCGTGGACTACAGCCCACTTCTTCGGATGCATCCGAAGAAGTGGGCTGTACTCCACGAGAGCTTATGCGCTAATAAATTTGTTAGTCTCTAAGGTGCCACAAGTACTCCTGTTCTTTTTGCGTATATATTTTGTAGTACAGATAAATATATTTGTAATATAGGACTACATCTCTGTTGAAAAGCCTCAGATCTGCAGTCTGGGCAAAGGTAAACTTGTTTCTAAGGCAAATGGCTGTTTCTAAGGATCCTTGGCTGCGATCTAGCCTGCTATTGCACCAACATAATGGGATCAGAGCCTGAAGACCCCTACCATCAGTCTGACACCCGGAGTCCTTGGGTAATGCTTATGCGATTTGTGAAAATAAGAGCAGATATAAATTAGGAAAATCTAGTCACAGAAAGGGCAGTGCCAGGAGGTGCTCAAGAGAGAGAAAGTCATCATCCGCTGTCTCTGCATTGTCTCAAATGCTGTGCTTGAGCCTTGACAAGAGATATTTTCCTCGAGCAGATGGCCATTGCTAGGGTCATGGTGACAGCACTGCAAAAGCACTTTCAGTTTACAGTAGATTAACAACAACAGACACAAACATAAGAGAGTTAAATGGCTGTGTTTAACTTATTGGTTTTAGAAGTCAATAGCCCAATTGGTAGCAGATTCAGTGTCTCATATGGGAGTGAAGGAAAACATTAATGTGCTTTTTTATCTTTTCCTTATCCACCTCTGCCACGTGAAGAATCCCACAACACAAACTGCTCCAGAAATTCATTGCTTCCTCCAATTTTATCCTAAAATTCCTTAGCAGTCTATACTTCCCTTTGGTACTATGAAAACCCACTTTGTTCACACAAGCATTGTCAGTTTACACAGAAGTCATTTTAGCAGCCCCAAAGCAAATTTGTGAGGCTTTTTTCCTGTATTCCATGAAAATCACATGATCCCTGACTTGTCCCATATTCTTAATATTCACATCTGGCAGCACCTCAACAATGCCAGCTTTGTCAGGACCAAGTACTGATTTTGCCCCAGATCCCCAAGTGGCCCCCTCAAGGATTGAACTCACAACGCTGGGTTTAGCAGGCCAATGCTCAAACCACTGAGCGCTGAGAGTGACTTCTAGGATATTTAAGTTTAACACTAATTTGCAAACAAAAATGTTATTTAAATGGTTCAAGGTTGAAAGGGTGTTTCAGCAGGGTCAGCTAACATCTGAAACTAGGGGCGAGTCTATATTACTGGGTTAGGTCGGCTCAAGTATATCACTCAGGGTTGTGAAAAATTTCATGCCCAGTGCAATGTAACTAAGCCAGCCCAAGCCCTATTGTAGACACTGCTAGATCAGTGGAAGAATTCTTCCTTTGACCTAGCTACCGCCTCTCCATGAGGTGGATTTACTGCAGCAATGGAAGAACCCTTTTCGTCACTGTAGTAAGTGTCTGCACTACAGTGGCGCATTTGCAGCTGTGCCTCAGTAGTGTTTGTAGTGCAGACATATCCTAGTATTATGGTTTTTAAAAAATTCTATCACTGATTAAAAATGACTGGAAGTGAATATTTAGGGGATTAGTCACATTCCCACTGCTGTAGAAGCCTTTCCCACTCACTCTGACCCAACATGATTTACACTGTTCACCCAAACTTCACTTTGTTCCCCCCCCCCCCCAAATTTGCAAAACCATATGCAAAGGTCAAAATAACAAATTATGACGATATTATAAATTCCCATTTCCAGTAATAACCTAGTAATTGTAGAATATATGTAATACAGCCCAGGCTATAACCTGGAACACAGAAAACACAAAAGGGAAACAGATCATGGAACACTCCTCTTCCTACAAAATACCTCATCCTGTCTCTGTAAGGCCCACACTCTGCTCTTCAAAGGCTTTCTTTATCTTAGTCTCAGAACTGCCAACTTGTTACAGTGTTCATTAGGGGGTGGATTTACTCCTGGGGGAATTCTGTGCCACTATGCGTGCGCAGAATTCATATCTCTCCAACAAAAAATGACTTTCTTACAAGGAAGCAAAGGGAAACTGCAAGAGCAGTCACGCACCGCTCGCTAGCAGCGCAGGTACATTGTTTCAGGCACTTGGAGCAGCCGGTGGAGAGGTAAATCACTGCGGGGCTGAGGACACCCCAGCCAGTGGCTCCTACCCTGAGCTAGGATCAGCTGCTGGTCCTGGCTGGGCTGGAGGCAGGAGAGGACGGGACTTCCTCTTCCCCTGCAAGGAGTGGCTGGGGCTGTGTCAGACCCACTCCCAGAAACCTCCCCCAGCTGCAGGAAGCTCAGCATCCTCCCCTGCTTCCTGCCTGCATTGCTCCTCAGCTGTGGAGGGAGGGGTCACTGTACGGGGAGCTCCTCCCCCATCTGCCCAACCCCCGTGCGTCTGAACCTCCCATATCCAGACACCGTTGCCAGTGCCAAGCCTCACCCGTACATCCAGAATCCCCCTAGCACTCCATACCCAACCCCCACCCCACTGAACCTCAACCTCTGCATCTGGAGTGCCCCTGGACCTAGACCCCCTGCCTCTGGACCCCCACCCCTGAACCCCAAACCACCCCCACTGAGCTCCCTACACTCAAACCGCCACTCCCCTGCATCACCCTGAGCCCCCACATCCAGACATCCACACCACTGACCCCCAACTAGTTGCACTCAGACCCCCACTCCACCAAGCCCAACTCCCACAGCACCCAGACTCCCCCACTGAGACCTCCACACCCAGACCTCTCTGCTGAGTCCCAACCACCTTCACCTGGAAGCCCCTGCAGAGTCCCATTGTGCCACCATCTAGAAACCCGCCCCCCATGAGCCTCTGTGCATCCAGATCCCCCAAACCTAGACCCCCCACTGAGCTGCCTGCACCCCAGATCATTCCACACAGAATCCTCTCATCCCACACCTGGATCCCTCCCACTGAGCCCCTTCACACTTGGATCCTGCCTGGTTGAGCCTGCCTGCCCCACACCTGGTGCACCTGGCACAGAGGGGCAGGGGCCCCAGTGTGTTTCTGGGGCAGGCCCAGGCTTTGTGCTGTGTCAGGGTCGGGTGCAGCCTCACCACTGAGTCTGTGTCCCAGGGGTGGGGGTGGAGGGCTGCAGAATGATCTCCCACCTTCGTGCAGCCACTGGCCTGTGCTCCCCACTGCCATGCTGGAGCCGCTGCATTTATTTATTGACAAATAAAACTTGCATAATTTTGTAGAATTTAAAAATATTATGCACAGATAACACATAAAACAGGCTTAAATGCACTCTTTTCTTCACTAAATGTTTGTATTGAAAGCCTAGAGTTATTCCTCTTCCTTTTTAAAGATCATATTATTCCTAGATATATTTTTCCAGCACTTGGTACCCATAAAAATAATTTACATTTTAAAAATTATATTGGCAAAAATGCTCATGCAAAGACTAGCTTATCAAAAGTAACAACTTCATTCATTGTTCAAAATGGAGAAAAACAAACTGCCATTGTATGTTAAAATGCATGATGTAGCATAGCCTAAGGCAGTGTTTCCCAAACTTGGGACGCCGCTTGTGTAGGGAAAGCCCCTGGAGGGCCGGGGCGGTTTGATTCCCTGCCCCATCCGCAGGTCTGGCCGATCGCGGCTCCTACTGGCCGCGGTTCGCTGCTCCAGGCCAATGAGGGATGCTGGAAGCAGCGCGGGCCGAGGGACGTACTGGCCGCCACTTCCACTAGCTCCCATTGGCCTGAAGCAGCGAACTGCGGCCCGTGGGAGCCGCGATCGTCCGAACCTGTAGACACAGCAGGTAAACAAACTGGCCCGGCCCACCAGAGGCTTTCCCTACACAAGCGGCGTCCCAAGTTTGGGAAACACTGGCCTAAGGGTACAATTCATCATTGTCTTACCTGTACATCAGTGCAAAGTGAGCGTAAAATCTTCCATTCTGGTTTGGAGTCATATAAGTGACTACTTATGGTGTAAGGCAATAATGAATTGGGTCCTTAAGGTGGTCTGAATTACCAATCCGGGGTCAAAACTAGAGAAAGCTCAGAGGTTGAGCTGAGGTAGATTAGTTGATGGCAAAGGCCTTTACAAATGTATTTCATCTATTTATCCAAGCTCTAACATTTTGTTACAAACTGATGACACTCCTTCATTGGAAAATGACAGTCTGGCAGTATTTGGTGATGATTTTAAGTTCTTTATTATACTTTTTAATGGGGAAGTAACATTTAGAAGAACACTAGGATCTTCTAAGCTTATCTTTTCAGGTAGGTTTGGTAAGTGGAGACACATATTTTAGATAATAATTTTCTTCAATGAAAAGGCCTACACCAAGAAAAGGAAAAATTCCAACAACTAGAGAAAAGCTATCTGTTATGCAACATTGTATAGCAAACTTTGTGGCCAGTGCTGTATGGCATGTTTGAAAAAGTGAGTCATACATTTGGATAAGTGTTGAGATGACTCAGAATTTCAGACCTGCTTTACACCTAACCCCTCTGGTTTTTCCCTCCCTCCTTTTCCTCCTCTCCCTATTCATATATATCTTCTCTTGTTTTATTACTGTTACCCCCACCGTAATATGTTATGTCTATGTAGTATTGTCTAGGTTTGTATTGTCTGGTCTTGCTGCTAGGTCAGGTTGTAATTCCATAATTCTATTGGAGATCCTGTGAAGTGTATTTAGTATTTGGAAACATATAAAAGCTGTGAGTCACTTACCTTTTTGTACTTTTCATTGTCTGTTTCTTTATGAAAAATGATAAAAAAAATTAACCACAAAAATGTACTCTCATTTTAATAACATTTATTCACTATTGTTTTTTTGACAAAATTATGGTTTGAATTTACCAGAACTTTTTATTTATGGTCAAATACTGAGTCAGACACAAAATCTATGGGCCAGATTCTCCCCACTGGTGTAAATTGGTGTGGTCTTCTTCTTAGTGTATGTATGTGCAACGTGCCTCAGGTGGCACATGACCAGGATTCATCACCGAATTTGGTCCACTGGATTGGGCTGGGGACTGATGGAGAGTGTCACATGAACACTGATCTATGCCCCCCAATTAGTGTGGTTACTAAAATTAATGGTGCTATGCTGATTTATACCGAGTATCTGGCCAGATTTGAATTATCCTGCCCTGATCCTCGAGCTAATCTGCCAGGTTTACACCCACACTGAGCCCCTTTGACTTCCATGGGACACTGTGTAGACATCCACCTGGGCAGATCAGCTTGCTGGGTTTGTTAGCCTATAGTGCTTTCTCTAGACCTTCAAGTTCAGATTGCTATCTTGGAATCACTGTCTGGAAGATGTCTGGTTCACTATTTTCCTCAGACTTCTGTAAAATAACTCAGTTTCTGTTATTATTTACTCTGTGGCATCTTCACTGACATACCTCAGGCTACTGGCATGAAGAAGCATCACTTTAAAAGTAATTTAGCAAATAAGTATACTTCCCCTAGGGTGCAAATAAAAAGAAAAGTTGTTGTAAATAGCTAATGTAAGCAAAAGGTGCCTTGGGGGAACCCTAAGAGTCACTTCTTTCAAACCAGCAATAACTTCTGATGCTATTGGTCCTGAGGCAGCCGCAGTCAACATTGTTTAAAAAAGCTCCCTTATGGTGTACTCATTAATTAAATGCACTGTTTGTTGATCCTAGATTGATTCAGTTTGTTCTCTGGAGAGTGTTTTTGGAAACTCAGTAATGCCTTGATGCAGAATTTCATCTTCAGGCCCTAAATTCCCAGGATGCTGCTTTGCTGGGACATATAGAAGATGAAGTGAAAAGGAGAATTGTTAGATAAAAATGATAATCAAAATATTTTAAATTCAGATGTAATTTTTGAAGATTCTCCCTACAGAGTAAAAAAATTACCTGAAGCAAAGTTTGACTGACAGGCAGGTTTTAACAAACAGAACAAGACAAATGGCATGCAAAGCAGATAGGAAAGTATTTGCTCCTAATTACCCGAGAAAGCATTTTAATTAAGTCATTTGCCAATTAATTCCTCTTTTTTAATGTTCCATAAATATTTAAACAAGTTTTATAAACTTTTCTTCTTATGGAAACACTGCAAATGTGATGGAAGTTCTTGGAGAATTTCTTAATATAAAAAACTGTACTATTTATTTGCCATTCTCGTGAATAAACAAGTAAATAAATATGTCCTATTACTTCTATAGCTAAAAGCTAGGATTTAAGATATCCTAGCTGCATCAACTTCTTTTCTCTCTCTTACATTAATGAGAAATAAATGAGTTACCTTGAAAATTAACTGGAAACAGAGATCCATTAGATATAGAATTTCTTACTCATGTATCTTCTCCTCCCCTTCTTCTTATTCCCTGATTCTTTCATACAGATCACTCATCATACTTTCTTAAAAATAGTAGCTGCAACCAAAAAGAATTTCAGCACAAGACTAGTATTAATTAATTTTTTTTTAAAAAGGAAACGAGTGGAAAAAAAATCAGTTTTATTCCAAATGGTAAATCCAAAATAGCTGATCAGCAACTAGGCCTGAATCTGATTATATTTTAGACAAATTGCAGAAATATCCTTTGTTCACTGGGGTCACTTAAAACATAGGGCTAAAGCCACCTGAAATCTATTTAGAAATGAAATCTGCTGCACTGTTATAATTGTGTCTGTGACTGGGAATCAACCAATTGTGGCTGAAACTCCACACTCTTCACTCTAGAAAGCCTGTGTGTTTCTAGACATGAAAAACAAATTGCTCTCTTTTCCAAACATTTCATTTTTTTAATAGATCAGCTGATGTTTTATTAAAAACTCACATATTACTTTTGATTATTTATTTACTTACTTATTTTCTCTGACCTATAGCCACAGCTATAGGCACTTCCCAAAAATGTAATCATATAATCAAAGATCTAAAGTTAAGCAATAAAATATTTTGATTAAAATTAGAAACAATTTCTCATTTTGTAAATTAATTTAATATTCATGAAAAGGGCCAGGATGACAGCCCTGGAAACTGAAGTCTGGTAAATAAGTTTATCAATATTTTTGTTGTCTGCCACTTTTTTTGGCTTAAGTTTTGTTTGGTCAAATTGTCGACAACAACAATTTCCCAGATCTCAGAACCTCACCTTGGTGTCGTATCCAAAATATGGGAACTTAGGTCCAGTACCCAGCACTGTCTTTATTGTTCATTCATTGTTATCTGTGTATTCTTTAAATACATTAGGAGGAAAAGAAAGATGAAGGAAAGTGTAGGTCCTCTATATAGCAGCAAAGGAGAGCTTATAACTGATGGCATCAAAAAAGCTGAGGTGTTTTATGCCTATTTTGCTTCAGTCTTCACTAAAAAGGGTTAATGGTGACCAGATACTCAACACATTTGATATTAATAACAAGCAGGAAAGAATGGTAGCCAAAATAGGGAAAGAACAGGTTAAAGAATACATAGATACATTAGATGTAGTAGAGTCAGTAGGGCCTGATGAAATTCATCCTTGATGACTTAAGAGACTAGATGAAGCAACCATTAGCATTTACCTTTGAGAACTCCTGGAGGAGGAGTGTGGTCCCAGAAGACTGGAGAAAGGCAAACATAGTACCGATCTTTTAAAAGGGGAACAAAGAGGATCAGGGGAATTATAGACCAGTAAGGCTAATTTCTATACATGGAAAGATACGGGAACAAATTAGTAAACAATCAGCTTGCAGGCAACTGGAGGATAAGAGGGTTATAAGGAATAGCCAGCATGGATATGTCAAGAACAAGTCATGCCAAACCAACCTAGTTTTTTTCTTTGACAGGATTACTGGCCTAGTGGATAGGAGGAAGCAGTTTATTTATTTGGCATATGCAATCTGGTCAAGCCAAGCCACAGTGTTCTTATCAATGATGTTCAAGGCATAAAGACCTCCAGGAAGTTGAATCATTTTGCAGTCACCACCAATATGTTACATGGTTTTTGGCTGCCCACATTGATGTAGTGGACTGTCTCTAGAATGCCACCGAAATTCCGCTGCAGAATAAATTCCATGTCTGAAATGAAACCAGTTCAGAAGGCTTCATTGCCTTTGCAGTAAACCATACCCGGCTTGACATTGAGTGGAGTCAGAGACAAGAAAATTATTTATCACTTTCTCTGCGGACCATGAAGCTCACCATGTATCCTCTACCATAAATCCCTCACCCAGTAAACTTAACCATAATGGGTGGTGATGTGAGGGCTGATGACCATGTGGTGGATTAAACAAGTCTTTAATTAACAGTAGAGGTGGCATATCATGTGATTTCGTCATGAGCTTTGCTATACTTTCCTCTATGCGAACACTGGGCAGAGTAATATTGCAAAGAACCAGTAACTATGGTAGAGGAGTAGATTTAAGTGTGCCTGAAATAATATGCATGGTGGAATTAAGTTGATCGATCATCCTTGTGTGAGATGAGCAAACCCATACTGGGAAGCAGTAGATGTGATATATCTTGATTTTAGTAATGCTTTTGATACAGCCTCACATGACAATCTCATAAGCAAACTAGCAAAATTTGGTCTAGGTGATATTACTGTAAAGTGGATACACAACTGATTGAAAAATCATACTCAAAGACTAGTTATCAATGGTTCACTGTCAAACTGGGAGGGCATGTCTAGTAGGGTCCCACAGGGGTCAGTCCTGAATTTGATACTAGTCAATATTTTAATTAATGACTTGGATAATGGAGTGGAGAGTATGCTTATAACATTTGCAGATAGCATTAAGCTGGGAGGAGTTGCAAGCACTTTGGAGGACTGAATTAGAATTCAAAACAACCTTGACAAACTGGAGAACTGGTCTGCATTCAACAAGATAAAATTCAATAAGGACAAATAGAAAGTACCGCATTTTAGGAAGGAAAAATCAAATGCACACTACAAAATGGGGAATAACTGCCTAGGTGGTAGTACTGCTACATAGAATCTGGAGGTTATAGCAGATCACAAACTGAATATGAGTCAGCAATGTGATGCATCAACAAAAAAGGCTAATATCATTCTGGGGTTTATTAACAGGAATGTCATACATAAGACATGGAAGGTAATTGTCCTGCTCTACTCAGCACTGGGGAGGCCTCAGCTGAAGTACTGTGTCAAATTCTGGCCACTACACTTTAGGAAAGATGAGGACAAATTGGAGAGTCTGGAAGAGAGCAACAAAAATGAGAAAAGGTTTAGAAAACTTGACTTGACATGTTCAGTTTTGAGAAAAGAAGACTGAGGGGGGACCTGATAACAGTCTTCAAATATGTTAAGAGCTGTAATAAAGAGGATGGTAATTAATTGTTCTCTGTGTCCACTGAAGGTAGGACAAGAATTAATGGGCTTAATCTGCAGCAAGGGAAATTTAGGACAATATTAGGAAAAACTTACTCACTGTAAGGGTAGATTAATTTTGGACTAGGCTTCCAAGTAATTCCCATTACTGGCGGTTTGTTAAGAACAGGTTGGACAAACACCTCAGGGATGGTCTAGATTTTCTTGGTCCTGCCATAATGCAGGGGGCTGGACTTAATGACTTCTTGAGGTCTCTTCCAGCCTTACACTTTTATGATTCTAAGATTTATACATGATCGGAAATGTGCTTGATGCCTGATAATCAGTCAAAGAGATGATTCCTGTCCTGATGTGCATACAGTCTGGATTCAACATGACACAAGTAGTGAGGGTTATAAATAAATGAAAGAGAGTGGGCAGGGTAGAGGAGAGGAGGATGGGGAAGTCAGGAGTAAAATGATGTAGTTAGTAAAGCAGAAACAAATCTTGAGGGGTTTTTCCCCACTGTATTTTTCCTAAAAGTGCCACTTACTGAATAACCAACACCACTTCTGGCAGAAGTTTGGGTTTCCCTTGCACATCTACCATCCACAATTGGTGACCAGGCCTGACTGCTTAATTTATGAGATCCTGACAAACTGATGACTCAATGCAGTATGGCTACAGGCAAGGTGCCATTTATAAAAGGGTTCTAGTTTTGATGGTAGATTTTGTGATATGACCCTTTTTCAACTATGGGATAAATTGGGACCAGCAGGTCATGAGATATAGCTACCCAACAGGCATCAGACTCTGCCATCTTCTTCCCCTATGATATACTTCTAAGCCCTGTTCCTGAAGGCTTGTCTATCCTACCACAATAACCCAAGTTACTCCACAACTGTCTACTGACTCAGTTACAAATTTATACCATGAAAGGGACCTATGTGTGTCTTGGAATGAAGCCTTGGACTTGAATTGTCCAAATATCTTAGTCAAATTAGTAACCAGCCCTCCCCCTCCACACCAGTCAAACAGACTTATGGGGCAGATCCAGAGTTGGTGTACATGGTCACAGTTCCCTTGATTGAAGGAGCTATGACAACGTATGCCAATTGAAGAACTGCCCTATATTGCCCCAGGCTTTAGCTCAGTACAATGGCAGGGTGAGGTACTGTCCTCAATATAAATCTTAACTATGTTGTAAACCAGGCTAGATTGTAACTAGTATCCTGACTCATTTATAATTGTAACACAGTCAATAATATAACAGAACTGTCCTATAGGCCTGCAGAAACTACATTTCTCCAACTAAAACTTTTTTCTTTTTCTTTTTTTTACTGAGCAGAGGATTTCTAAACATAAAATTCTCATTAACTTTAAAAAGAGAGAAAAATTCTCAACAAAACTTTCCTTAGCAGGGATCATATCTGAAGAAATAAAATCCAGCTAAACACAGCTCTTAGCATATTAACATTTTGTTTCTTTTCCTATAATTTTAAAAATCATGGCATTTGAGAGAAATGTACAGGTAAAATAAGTCCCAGAAATGAAGAGGAAAAAAAGCAGAGAAATTTGAAAGGAGACAGAAAGCAAAGAATATGCCAACCAAGAGTTAAGTAAGATGTAGGGTGAGCATGATGACATTGCAGCACAGCAGGGCCTTGGTGCAGATTTTGGGTCTCTGGGTACAATCATACTGTAAATATTAAATAATAATAATAATAAATAAATTAGTAATAATATTTACCTTCCCTCTCACGGGTACTTGTGTATTTCTGCTCTGGGTCTCTGCTGCTGTCTCTGGAGAACACAGGACTAGGGCCCTATGATAATACAAATAAATAAATAAATACAGCATTAGCTACTCTTTTACACCACTGCCTCATGGCTAGACATATTGCAGCTGACAGTACAGAGATACAGAAAAAAGAACCACAAGCAATTTTTATTTGATGAAGTTGGGGCACTGATGCCCATAGTCTTCCATCTCCTGAATTTTCAGCTGGGAGGAAGCAAAAGTCTTTAAAAGAATAGCTAATATATAGTCAGCTTTTTCCCCTGTGTCAAGCAGATTTTTATCAGTGGTCAGACAAGCAGGTTTTTGATGTTAGGCAGTGCCTAGTTGAAGTGTGGGCTGTCCCTCAGGTTGTCCAGTTTTTTCCAACAGCTGTATGAAAGGGATAACTTAGCTTAAAGGGTTTTTTTAAGCCCTGATTTCTTTGTAAGCAATCATAGAAGCCTTCAGGTTTTGGAGGGGATGATTTTGCATGGTTGTCTGAGCAGAATGAAAAATAGACTCTCTCACAATATATGATTGCTAGTTTTTGATCAAGAATACGTTCAAAGACATAGGTAGAATTCCTCCTGCCTTGAATATTTTCCATGAACTGTTGTAATGGACATTTTTTTACTTTTCTGGGTTTGACCAAGAGTCTTGCAAATTTCAAATGATTAAAGAGGGTACAAATGTGGTGTGTCGTACTTAGTTTAGTTATTACCTGATAATAATTATAACAGGCAAAGCAATGGACGTGAGTGAACCTGGAATCTATGGCTGCTTTTGCTATGTTTGCTACCATTGTCTGCAGTGAGGACTATAGTATGAGTGCTTCAAGATGCTTCAAACATTTGCCAGTTTGGTTTTCAAATGTTCAAAACCATTTGAAGCACCTCCATGTTCTCATACTTGCAGACTTTGTGGACTTTTCACCAGTTTATTCCATTGGGGTGAAATACCCACAAATTATGGGGGTTGGCCCTGAGAACCCACTACTTTTCTGAGCTGCTCATGAAACTCAGGAAAACTTCAGGGAAAGCAAATAATTAGCCCTATTTCTGGGTGCTTTCATGACAACTTTGCAGTCTGAGTCCTGTGCTCTTTTTGAGATTGAAGAGGGCAAAAATCACACTAATCCAGAATTGCACAACATGTACAGGAGGGGGAAAAAAGCAAAATAAACCAGATTTTCCCTACTGACCATCCAGTACAGCAGTCAGCTGCTTCCAAGCACAATAAGGTCTAGGTATTAAAAGGCACTAGAAATCTGTGGGAAATTTTGCAAAATTCTGTGGATTTTTTCCTCTGATACTATGAAAATATGAAGTGTTCTTTATAGAGCAAATTAATTCAAATTCCATCTCAAAACACTACAAATTGTTTAGCAAATTATTTGTATTTTTGTTCAATAAAATTTACTTTATATTTAATCCACTTGTTTTAAAACAAACAAACAAAAAAACCTCCTCCATCTCTATGAGATCTTTTATTTCTCCTTCAAGATTTTCCACTCCCACAGATATTCTTATCCCTTCTTGCAAAGATCTCCCAGTCACTCTACTCTCTGACCTTGAAGATGAAACTAGTTAAATAGTTAATCCAACATTAAATGATTTGCATTCTTTACATTTTTCAATTTTATTCCAGTGGAATGTATTTCAATAAGAATCCCAAAACAGTAAAAAAAAAAAAAAAAAAAAAGTGTTAGCTGACTATTTCTATCAAATAATCAGCAATGAAATAGTTAATTTTAACCTTTAAATTCTCATTTTTGGCATCCGTAATTAAAAGCCCCTTGAGATCAATAAGGGTATTTCAAACTTTTGTTAGGGCTATTGTTTCAGGCCTATGTTTCTGCACTCTCAGTATGGGGGAAATCCACTCTACCTTCACAAAGTCAGAATATTTGGTAGACCTGGTCAGGAAATTTTCAACACAACAGTTTTCTGTCAGAAAATGCTGATTCACTGAAACTGGATCTTTACATGGAAAAAATAAAAAAAATTGAAAATGGTCAAAATTGAAGTGAAATATTGCCAAATGATCAAAACAAAACATTTCAGTTGACACAATCTGAATTGTGGGGGGAGTTTCAGTTCACAATAAGTTTCAAAATTCCAACTTTTAGTCCTGATTTGGAATGGAAAATATTTTCAAAATCTCAAATGTTTTCAGCGTACAGGAAAACTGTCCCACCCAGCTCTAGTATTTAGACTCCATGTGTCTGATCTAAAGCCCATTGACTCAAAGGAAGTCCATTAGTTTCAATGGGCTTTGGATCATACCCTCTGTTGGTGGATATAAAGGGGCTAGAGAGTTGAAACCCGCTGCTGAACCTTGGATCAGTGCATGTGGCCTCTGCAGTTACAGACTAGAATAGCGTCTCTAACCCATGTGCTTTCTGTAACATGTAGAAGGGTGCACATGCACCCCTGAACAGCCTCTCCATCAGGATTCTCCACACATGGCCTCTATGTGCTCTTCCACATTTCAGATGCATTTGATCCCTGCACCATTTCACAACCAGAAAGTTTTCTTAGAAACCAGAAGGCCTAGAAACGTAAAGCAACATGCCCTCTTCTGCCGGGTGGCACGGAGGGTAACAAAATGCAGCAGATTGATGGCCAGATCTACTGTCTCAAAAGGCGACAGAGCAGCAGTTCCATGGCTTGCTCCTCCTTGCTTCCCCTAGCCTGTTCCCCAGACACCATGAAAGCCCCTGTGTATGTCTGGTGTTCTGCAGCTATAGAAACATGCTGCTGGTACAGGGAGTAGGAAGAGCAGAAAAACAGCTGCTCTCTGAGGTATGCTCCCCTTGGGACTAGACATATCCCTCATCAGAAATATGTTGGAAAGTTATTGCTGACTGAACCAGAAGTAATGTCCCATCTGCAGCTGCCACTGGGGACTTCATGACAATGCAGATCCTGAGAGTTATACCATAGAGGAGGGGCAAGCCAATGGAGCTGTGTGGGATGCCCTAAGTCTCTAAATGGAGACTTTTGTCTTCAGCAGATGTGCTGAGATCCACTCAGATCTCAGGACACCCATGATTTAGGGGGTGGACACCCTGTCTATTCTATTAGCCCCCCTGCCACTGCATTATATAAGCTTTTGGGAGAAACTCCACTAGCGGAAACTTGGAATATTTATCTCCTTTACAGGTTTACCTTCTAGGGATAGCATGTCCCTCCCTTTTAAAAATGAAGACTCAATTTCCACAGAAAATACTAAAATCCACAGTAAAACTCTGAGTCCACAATAAGATCTCAGCCTGGCAAAAGTACACATAGTTGAAACAAAACCCCTTTGCAGGATCAGAGCCCACAGCTTGGAAGTTACTCGGTGTGTATTTTCAGTGGCCCTACTAACTGCCATTTGACATGCTAAATTCCAAGCTGTCATCCAAATTTTGCTTTAAAATATTCTGACAATGTGATATAAGTACCTCATTTGGCAGCCCATTCCCCTGGTTCTGGTCGTGCAAGAACTTCAGAAGCTATAGAAGATTAATTTTATAACATTTAAATCAGGAGGACTCTTCTTAATCATCTTCTCTCAAGACTAATTCCATCAGCCTGTCCTCAGATGTGACCTCCCTCCTTTCCATTAACCATCTTTCCTGTCCTGCGATGTACCCTTTCCAAGTTAACTAACTATATCTTTCTACAGTAAGATCCCAAATTGGATATTGTGCCCCAAGTGCAATCCAACCAGCGTGCTATACAGAGATAATGCAATTTTCTTTAATTTAGATAATATAGCCCTCATAATACAAGTCAGCATGTCATTAGCCTTACCCACAGCTGCTGTGCATTGAATCAGAAATTTAAATTCAATTCACCCACATCCATTCCCTCAATCTTGTTAACTAAGTCAGCACCTATGCATAGCTTGGACATTATTTCTATCCAATGGCATCACCGCACACCTTGGGGCACTTAGCAGGGCCGGCTCAGCATTTCTGCCGCCCCAAGCAAAAAAAAAAAAAAGCCGTGATCGCAATCCTGACCAGCGGCGGCAATTGGGGGAAAAAAAAAAAAAAAGCCGCGATCGGTGGCAGCAGTTCGGCAGCAGGTCCTTCGCTCTTAAAGGGAGTGAGGGACTAGCCGCCCCCGAATTGCTGCATGTGCCGCCCCTCTCCCTTGGCCACCCCAAGCACCTGCTTGTTAAGCTGGTGCCTGGAGCCGGCCCTGGCACTTAGGCCCAGTTCCTTAGAAATATTTAGATGCCCAATTCCTATTGAAATCAGTGGCAGTTAGACTCCTAAGTACCTTTGAGGTTCTGGGCTTTCGAGCTAAAATTTGCTTCTGGCATAAAATAGGACAACTACCTTCACTGTAAAAGGCTATCACTTCTAGTAATAAGAGCCACCTGAAAGAAGTCAAATCTCTTATGGACCAAATCCATAGGCGTTGACTCCATGGGTACTCCAGGGCTCAAGCATCCACCGAAAAAAATAGGGGTTGCTCAGCATCCGCAGGGGCAAATTAATCGTTTGTGGGCACCAGTGCCCAGACTGGCTCTGCCCCCCACTCCATCCATGCCCCATCCCGAGGCCCTGCCCCCACTTGGCCTCTTCCCCCCCAAGGCCCTGCCCCGTTTGGCCTCTTCCCCCTGAGACTCCGCCCTGAGGCCCCCTCCCCGCTCAGACTCTTCCCCATGAGGCCCGCCCGCCACTTGCGTGGAGGGAGGGGCAGAGAGGAGCGAGCACCCACTAGCTAAAACAAAAGTCAGCGCCTATGACCAAATCCATACTTTGGCAAATAGCTTGCCATAAGATCCAGAGCCTTAAGTTAGAAGCACCTATTATAAGACTGGTAAATCTAGCAGAAGGACCTGCCTACATCTGCAAAAGTTTGGGGGCCAAAAGAGCCCTATGAAGGCAAAAAGGATTCTTAGTTTTAGGTATTTCAATGGCAGGAAGTTTTCAGAACATGTTCCAAGCATGGCATGTATAAAAGCCAACTGTGGATCTGACTGGACTTTGTGAAGGTTTTAAGATGCGATAGGAGAAGAGATTTGCTAATGGCATCTAATCAACACTCTGAGCATGCAAGCCTTTGCCACTACCTTGGTTAGTCACCCTTTGATCTGAAGGAGCTGACTGCAGTTTATAATCTTAATTTAATAATTTAAAATTATTTTATTGTGTATTTTATTAGACAGCTTATGCTGGTCATCTCCATCATTATGGTATGATGTTAATTAAAAGCTAGATGGTGGCTTTGCCACAATCCCTGAGAAAGGCACAGTCCAGCGTCTACATTGTGGAATTACAATATGGTTTTCCCATTGTTCCAGATTAATTTGGCATAGATTAATTTCCCCTCCACACAGGTTAAACTGCCCTGACTACTTGACTGTAGGCTTCTCCAGGTACAGGTATGCAGCCTGATTCTCCACTGTCTTACATCTTGGGTAATCATCTATGCCTCTTCAAAGTGAGTGCCAATTAGTATAGTGTGTTTTGTGCCCCCTTTGTACAGCTGTAAATGATTGTAGAAGAAGCAATACATAGAGAATCAGTCCCTTATGTCCTCCTTTATTTTTAAATTGACTCAAAGAGCAGTGACTACATAAACAAAATAATAATAATAAAATAATTAGTAATGTAGCATGGGGATAGCTAAATCCTTCACCTTACTCTCGCATAGACTTGCTGACATTTGATTATGGGTAACACTTACATGACTTAGAAACCTAATTCCCATTTTCAAAATGACTTAGAGGCATGATTTTAAAAGTCATGTAGGCACCTAAATATGTGGGTAGGCACCAGGCTGCATCTTTAGGCACTTCAATGCCTTTAAAAATCTTAGGGGCTTTTGAAAGTTTTACCCTATATCTTAAGTTACATAATTATCATTCAGATCTATTATGGAGGAAAATTTGATCCACATACAAGCAGTGAAAGATATTTAAGGTCAGGTGAAAGGACAGACAGAAAAGACAAATCAGTTTTTATATCCATTGATTAAGTCCTCTACTTTTGCAAGGATAAAGATCAAAAACCTTAATATCCTCATCCTAGCCCTCTTTAAACAGAGATTTACACACAGCTTCATTTCAATTCCATTTGATAATGACTCATACGAATCTTGATTTCTATAGAAAAATCAGCCTTGGCAGTTCTCCATTGACCCTGTAGTCAAGAGCACCCTATCAGTTTGAAATGACTAATTCTTGTGCCGTCAAAAAGACAACCCAATCAATCACATATTAGATACATTTAGATTAAATGTTGTTTAAAGTGTTCCTTTTAAATGCACTTGGTATAGATTTGGTTTGTTATTCTCATAAAAGATCACCTAAAATAATACTACAATAAATATTTAGCTAATGTTACATTCCATAAGCTTTGGGGCCAATGGAACTCATCTTTTGCATTGTGGCAAACTGTGATTTGGATGTGTTTTGGCCATAGAAAGAAGCAGTATATTCATGGAACATCAAAAACTTTCATGTAGTGCAAATTATTTAGAGGGGGAAAAATCAATATTGTGTAGAAAATGACAAGAGTAAACATGGAAATTAACTCCTGGCAAATCCTTTGTTCTGGGCTGTAATACTCTGTATTAAGATTGCCCCTTTTTAATAGCTTCCAAAGGAATTTCTTGCATAATGGCATTTTAGTCATCATATTAATGTCAGCAAACAAGGCAGATTAATGCTTATAATCCTGAGCTGTCTCGCACTCGGCTTATTAGAATTGTAGGCAGATCTTCATTAGAATGAATGACATCTGATTCTATAAGCTAGTCACAACAGAGGCACCTTCTTGCTATGGTGTCACCCTGCAGATGACAATGTCGGCCATTATGAATGACACTCCACAATTCGTTACTTCCTGCCTCAAATTGTCGTTAATCTTTCATCCAAACTGTACACATGTGCAGCTTTAAGTGGGCTATCACAGCAAGTACCCAGTAATGCTGCAAGCACATGGAGACTGACAGAAGGTAAATTGCTTGTCAGGAGGTCTGTATTTCAATTCACAGCATATTCCAAACACGTTGTGGTGAAAGCTCTCCACAACAGCTGCTTTCATTGCTAACTATTTTTGATGTAAATGTCAATAAAGCTCCAGGCCCTTTCATATTTTTGGCCAAGACTGTCCATCTTTCCCTATGCAGACTGGCAGGTTGAGTTCCATTTATCTACTCTTAGGAACATGTCCTATAATAATGATTGTCTCTGGAGACCGTTTAGAGTGATTGAAAGCAGTGACTGGGACAATAGGCTGCTGAATTTCATTGCTGGATTGGGTTGACAGGTGACTGCTTTTATGTCCTCTAATCTAGAAGAGAAGGAAATAAAAAAAAGGATTATATCTAATCAACAGACAGGCATCTCCACATTGTAAATCTATACCCTTCGTTTACCCCTGTCGTCAAAACAATTTAAGCACTGGTCATTATAACTTGCTCAGATTTCCCTAGTGGATCCTGGGATTTTAAAAGGAGGGAAAACTGAACTTAATTCCAGTGGGTTGACATAAATGAGAACTAAGGAAAGAACTTGACACAGGCCATACAGATCCACAAGTAGAGATGTTGCGTGTAGTATATCCAAACGAGGTATGCAAGTGTTTCTTAATGAAAACTACTGGGGAAATGGGGACCTTCAGTCATGGACAGACTACTACACATTGAACGTGAATCCAGGTATACCACTTGTAAGACTTTCCATTTAAAAATCAAATTTTGCCAGTTTTTGCGTAGCCTAGCATGTGGTGTTGGATTTCAAATCAAAAGTTCTCTAAGCTTGCAAAAACTATTGTGCAAAATCAAGTGTGACGGTGGTGGCATGTCCATTACCTCACCACAGTGCTACCCATAGAAGATGATCAGGTAAGATTATTGAAAATGGTATGGCAAAGAGTAGAAAATAGTCACTCAGCATCTGCCTCCTTGGCAGACCCCAGAGGCAGTTGTGTTGGCACCTTTAAAATTCCCTATGAGTCTGTGTAGTTGCCTATGGTTACACTGCAGATGGGTTCTGGCTGGGCTTTCTTGTCTTTTTTTTTTTTTTTTTTTTAAACCATGTTTCCCCTCCTCCATTCACCTTTGGTTCTGTAAAATATGTACACTTTTGTCCATCAGTGATAACCCCTTTACATAAATTTCATATATCCATTTACATATGGGGTGGGGGGGAAGAGAGGAGAGTTTACCCGTGCCCCACTCTTTTTGTTTAAATGTACCTTTAGGCTATAGTTTTGTCCACATTCTACAGTTTTATTTTTATTTATTTATCTGGATGTCTACAATATTGAAAAGCTATCTATAGCCCTAGGCAACCTTGACACAACAATCAAATTAAACAGCAGCTTAACCTGTCCCCCCCTCCCCACAGCCAATAGAACTGTATCCCTCAGAAAACAATAAATCACAAAATTCCATCATAATACCTGAGCTCTGTGCTCAAAAAAAGCTTTTAAATGCATATTATTTCACCTAAATGGGGGCATTTTATCAGTAGCTTTAATTTAGATCTTTTTTAGAGAATATCTGCCTTGTGATATATGTTATCAATTTGATCTTTTTACCCAGATAAATTCAACTTTTTAAAATAAGGTCTACAATGGGGATTTAATGCAAATTTGCTTTCAAAAGGAGAAAGGAAAACAATTCTCTCCAATTCTGTAATAAGCTCTTAAATAACTACTTTAACAATGTATATTTTCTCGATTAAGTTACTGTGGCTAACATATTCCCTTCAATTTTTAGACCGCAAGTCAACCATAAATATTTATTTCAGACTTGGTTAAAATTGTAAACATGCACATGGGTTACAAGAATGGGTTTCCATAATTTTAATAAATATTGAAATCTTTCCATCTGGAATCCCAGGGGGATAGGATAGGAATTGAGTGCTGTGAAAGAGAAATAATAGTTCATACAAATTTGTCCTATACAAAAAAAAAACAACCATTCTCTTTCTCTCTTATCACTATAGTATTTAAGGGCTCAATCCAGTGAGCTACTATGCAAGGTCCCACTGAATTCCAATTGTAGAACCCCTGTATCATGAAATATGGAACCCCTAGGTGACTGACAAACAAGCTCATTAATTTTAGACCGAAATTCTTTGTTTTTCCCAGTGTTCACTGGATGCTGCAATGGAGGGCTGCAAAGGAATCAGTTGCAGCTCCTTTATGCCATGACTGGTTGTATACCTACCTTATGCACTTAAGAGCAACCCCTAGGCTGATCTAATTTACCCCCACGATGCTGTCTACCAGCCAAAGATAGCTAGCCAAGAATAGCCAGAGTGCGATAGTATTGCAATAATGCTCCTATTCACCTCTCTCACATACACCAAACAGAGGTGGTATAGGAGCCAGCTACACGGTTGGGATATGACTGGAACTGTGTCAGCTAGGGAGATATGTCAGCTTTCCAGCTTCTTTGCAGAAAGGAGCATCAGCCACATCCATGCGAAGAGGCTAGAATGCAGAAAAGACTCTGGCCTTTCATCTGTAATGAGATTTTTTTTAAAAAGAAAAATATACATAAAATTTCAGTAAAATATTAAAGGCTTGTTAAATTATCTTCATTGAATACATTAGTAAAACCAAATGACTGTCGAGGAAAAGGGGAAGAAGAGAAGTAGAAAAAAGGAGGTACAAAAGAAACAAAGAGCTGGGTAGAAGAAGAGAGGAGGTGTAAGGGTTAATAATAATAAAAAACGCTATAGATTACTTGTTAACATTTGACGATTTGCTTTCTACACTGCAATAGGTTAGGACTAAGGAGTACTGCACCGTAGCACACAGAGAGTAACCCTTCTCACATAGGTGATAACATAACTGTCACTCAAACTTTGTGTCCTACTGTGTCTAAAAATCCCCCCAGTGTATATGGTGTTCTTATCCAGGCCTCAGAGCATTAAGTTTCTTTTAACAAATAGTACAATTTCTCATTAAACAAAAATAGAATGAAATACTGATTGCTTTCTCAAGAAACACACAAAGTCCAGCAAATTCACTGTATTTAAAAAGTTTATTGTACTCAAGTTGCTCTGAACTGGAATACAAAAATATGTTTTTACTAAGTTTTTACTCCGCTTAGCTCTTCAGAGCCACTTAGCTCTGTGTGAGCCTGTGATAGGCATTGGTAATACATAGGTATATCTGAAAGCAAATCCGTTAATGGTAATGGTAAGTAACTGAGGTCAGAATTTAGCATGCAGAATCTTGATTTCTGATGATGATGCACAAAACAGCAGGAACTAAGACTGACTTTCAGATTCCAGGGTAAGTTGGAAGGGCTGGCAGCTAAAAACAAGCAGATCTGTTTACTTATAAACAAAACGTATTTGCTCTGGAGTCACTGAGACAAAAATATGGAACCTCATATGCCTTTTCTATAGTCACTTCTCAGAGCATAACCTCATTCAAATTATCTTTCTGTCTTTATCTAAAAAGTATGCTAATATATCTTTGCACAGTTAAGTGCAACAGAGAATGCAAGACATATTTCAGAGAAAGAGGTTATGCCACTGATAATCTGAAAGAAGCAAGGCTGAGGCGGATTTAAAAATATATAAGACAGCAGCTCTGGTTCTGATGCAAAAAGAAGCAAACTAGCAAGCAGTTCCTTCAATATAAAAATGTTTTAAACTAATGAAAGGCTGCCAGGGCAATTTAGTGAAGGAATTTTGGTGTCCTGCCCATGAAAACGCTAAAGAATAGTTAGTGTATTGTGTAAGTGCCTGAACAATACCTCTCCAAAAGCTATTATGATAAGACCTAATCCTGCTTGCACCGGTATCAAAACAGTCATTAATTTCAGTGCCAGCAAGATGGGTGTTTATTGGGCTGATTTTAAGCTTTGCTGAGCAACCACCTACACAGACCTCCCATTGTCTTCAACAGGAAAGTAGTTGTTCAGTCTCTCTGAAAATAAAGCACTATATGTATTAGTGAGAACTTTCAGGGTGTTCAGAGCCTCACAAAAATGAAGGAAGATGGGTACATTCTTGTAAACTGGTGGGTTATCTTACCAGCCCAGGGCAGATTCATGCTACAGCAGAGCCAGTTTGGGGCCTTTGCCTGAGGGCACAATTTATTGGTTAAACCTAAACTTGGGCAAAATATTAAAATAAAGTAGTTCCTCAGCCCAACATGAGTTATAGTTCCTAGGGGCTTTCTGCTCACTTCTGTTAGCCCCTGCAGGTCCTTGCCCTAACTCAGGAACGCCTGCATTTTTCACACACAAGGCCATCTGTCTGAGAATCATCCAATAGTTGGGTTCTTTACTCCTTGTCCCTTGCACTGTGCTTACAAAGAAGCAAAAGGTAAATAAAGGTCCCTGCCCTAAGGAGCCTACATTCTAAGACGAATCATTATAGGTGTGGGTAATGTTTAATAGATCACTTTCATATGGCTACTAGATAGAGAAATTAAGGGTATCAGAGGAATGAGACTATGAGAGATTCATAAATGTCAAAAATAGGCAATTCCTAATGGAAATTGATCAAATTAGAAAACACAGTTACTTCTCTGCAAATATAAAAATGTTTCAACATCAATCAGGACATTTACACACACAATTTTTAGGGAAGTTATATGCTAGTCAGCATGCCTATAGAGCTGACTTTTTCGAGCCACGTGAAACAGTTATGAATATGTACTATAAGAACAAACTGAAATATCCCAATCACAACAGCAGCTTTGTTCATGGTTGTTTATTAAAACCCTGATCCAGCAAGAACTTAAGCATGTGCTTACTTTAACCACGTGAACTGTCTCATTGACTTCAATGTCATTACTTACATGGTTAAAGTAAGCACATGCTTGAATGTTTTGATGGCTCAGGGACTAGATCACATGTACTGTCTGAAAGCATTCCACAGAACATAACTTTGAGAGTTGCCAGTGTGGAGAAGAATAGCTTATATGGGAATACAGCTTCTACTTAGATTCTAAGACCTTGGTGCAGGGACCATCTTTTTGTCCTGAGTTCGCACAGCCCTTAGCACAGAGGGGTCATGGTTTAATAAATAATAATAATACAATAATAATAAAATTGTATGTTGTAAGTGGATTTCATCTTGATAGGCTTTAAAGCCACTTTTCTTTATCTAGATGAAGATTCCAGAAAATAAGCAGCTTGACCTATAACCCAGTTCAAATATAAAAATACTATTGCTCATTCCTCAGGAACTGGAGGTGATGAAACTAAACATAAGTTTGAAAGGTTTCAGAGTAGCAGCCGTGTTAGTCTGTATCCACAAAAAGAAGAACAGGAGTACTTGTGGCACCTTAGAGACTAACAAATTTATTAGAGCATAAGCTTTCGTGGACTACAGCCCACTTCTTCGGATGCATATAGAATGGGAACTTATTTTTAATTTTGCTGATGGATGAATGTCAAGGGACTGTTTTTGTTGCTAGGGTTTTTTTTCCATTAACTATTTTGATAGGATTTTTATATTTAACGTATCTGTAAACTGGTGACATAATGTCATTTTAAGACCTTTCACCCAGATAAGACCATGCCAGCTTCCTCAAGTATGGTCTCATGTATCCAGATTTTTGATATTTTGGGCAGATCAGACTTACAGTCTCTGTGGTAGATAAAAGAATGAACATTTTTAAAATAGCTGATTTAAGTGGGCCTTTTCCAAACCAATGCTCAGTTAGGAGAACCTGATTGGACCAATGTAGGCCTTGCACCTGATTTGTCCGAAGACCTTGGAGGTACTGCAAGGACGAGTAGCCAAATTTCTCATTAATCTAGGCTTAGACCAAGAAACCTCACCTTTGGGGTCAATATGCCACCTGAGGGGAGACAGACCTTCCAGAATCTCAGATTGAAGAGAGGAAGTCACAATATCAACATCAGGCCACTCTAGTCTTTTTCTCCCTGCACCCAAAGGAGGCCTGTTGCCAAGAAGTGCTGAGCCAGCAGAATATTGCTGTCTTGGTCCTTGCCTGAAATTACAGCTCTTTCTCTGGGAGCCCAGAGACTGAAGGAGCTGGAGAATTTGCAACTCCGTTATCTGAAGTATGTTATTTTTCCTATTTTCTGTTTTTATTAGTTGGGAAGCATCCTGGTCCTTTTTATTCTCTTCCCCCCATGGTGTGGAAGTGGAAGTGTGCCTGCATGTGTGTGAGAGCACCTGTCAAGTCCACAATGGGAAGGCATCTGAAAGAAATGTTCCCAAGGTTTAAATAGCCCTAAATGTTGTCTTATAAATTTACTCATTAGTGTGTGCTCTGTGCTCTATGTTTAAAAGTCCTGAGAGACTTGAGATTGTCGTATGTAATTGCTTGTAAATAGGAAATGTGTAACTTCTGCTTATCAAAAGTATCCTGTTAAAGTCTGCATTGTTACAGCTCTGGGTGAAGGAAAGGGTTAACTGCGACTCAAGAATCAAAGTCTAAGGAGGAAGCTCCATAATATGCTCTGAGGCTGTGATTCTGACATTAGTTAATCATTTGATTTTAATATTAAGATATTGAAATATTCCAATTATAGATTTGATTGACTTTGGTAAAGTTCTATAACTAACTGGACAATCACCTCCTGAAACTCCTTCTTAGATTTTACATAGGGATTGATCATTTTAGGTATTAATTCAATTATTTAGCTAGTTTGATTATTTAATTTGAACCCAAAATCAAGACTAATTTTTTATTTGACCTTGATTTTATATTGATTTGGAAGTTGCATTTCTTTATTCTTAGTTGAATTTAATATTATTAATGGTAGCTTGGTTTTGTGATATGTTTTTTTTATTTTATGTAAGTGTTTTAATAAAATTTACAAAAAAATACTGTGTCACATTTCAATTCGCAAGGTGGGTGCAGAATCTTTGAGTACCTGGTGCGGATACAAGCCGGTCTGCCTAAAAGCCTGACTAGCAAACCCTACTTAGTCTTCGGTTCTCTCACCAGCCAGACTTGATCACAAAGGAATATGTAGCAAAGCACTTGAAAAAGGAGGAAAATGACTACGAATCTGAAGAAACAGACTTTATACAGACACTAGTTAAGCATAACAGGGTGGCATTTTCTAGGAAGTAGCACAGGAACACAGAGCTCCTCTGAGACACCCTAAATTAGGTGCTTAGCTTCTCATTCATGCTGGCAGTTAAATGTTGCTAGCTCCCAGCAGAATATGAGTATGGGGCTTGGAGTTTCTCTCTTCACAGAGGAGGTCCTTCAGGAAAAACCCAAAGACCAGACAAACTTAGAGACAAACATGATGTAGGGTAGCTACGGACATGGGCGGCAGGTTAGTATAATTTTTGGTGGTGCCCAAGTGGATCCGTCCCATCCATAGGACAGACCAGGGCAACCGCCACACTTTGGGGGTCCCTGTGTTTCAGGGGGATGCAGGGTCCAGGGTGGCCTGGGGTGTTAGCGGGGTGCCTGGCGCCGACAGCAGCGAGCAACCCTGCTCTGCCCTGCCTCTTCCCACCCCGCCCCCACTCCACCTCTTCCCCGAAGCCCCCGCCCCTGAACAATGCCAGGAGCTGGCAAGGTGGAGCGGAGTGGGCTGGGGCCAGGTCACTCACTGCTGCCAATGCAAGGCCCCCCGCTAACTCCCCAGGCCACCCTGGATCCCGTGACCACCTGAAGCACAAGGCAGGGGTAGGCACCACCATGTTGTGCGACGAACACCTGACAAAATTACTGGACTTAGTGACGGACATTGAGGGTGGGGGGGTATTATGTCATTCAACCCATAAAATAGCACACGTTTTGCTACACTGAAGAAAAAAACCCAGTAACCTAGCTAATAAATAATAATAAATTCAACTCATATGTAAGCAGAGTCAGGATGAGCTCTACCCTGACATCTGGTGGTGAATTATGGCGAGGGTGGAAAAGAACTCCAGGGGCTGATCTTGTTTGCATAGGCACACCCACTCGCCTGGCATGAAACCACAGCAACTCAAAGTGGTTACTTTGGCTGGTGTGGGATCCCCAGTTTCTCTGTTATTGGGGCAGGAAGAATAAAGTTTTGTTACCCTGATTCTGTGAATCAAGGCCAGTGGAACTGTTGTATGACAGAAGGACTGAGTGAGTCATTCACCATTACCCAAGTAGCATTTGCTTGCCAAGGGGCATGGGTTACAAAACCCAGTGAATTGAGAGAGGATGGGGATAGGTATTTGTACCTGATGGTGTGGCCCCCTCCCTGAGGGGGTTGAAACACCAATTGCACTACCTCCTCTCTCCACTGTTGAATGTCAGAGCTAACTTTGATTCCCTTAGGAGTCTAGTTACAGACTGCTGAGCTGAGTTCACTTTGGGTCAATAGTGCACCAGCACTGGGGCTCCCCTACTACTAGCTGAAATCACAAAAGAGCTAAAGCTATTTAAGAGCTGAGATCACTGAGGCTGTGTTAACTAGTGGGGGAGCCTGAAGCTATATTGCTAAGCTAACTTAGCTTAGCGGGGGTGAGCGGAGCGGAGCGGCTGGAGGAGCAGCTAGCAGAGCAGAGCCTTGTGGGAGTGGCCCAAGGGACGGCTGGAGCGGAGCGGAGCAGCTCACAGGTCGGTGAGCGGAGCGGAGCGGCTCACAGGTCGGTGAGCGGAGCGGAGCGGCGCGGCACGGCTCACAGGTCGGTGAGCGGAGCGGAGCGGAGCGGAGCAGCTGCCAGAGCAGTTCGTGGGACTGCGGGTGGAGTGGAGCAGTTCGTGGTGAAGGCTGCGGTGGAACCCCACGGAGAAGCAGCCGGGTGGCCTCGGATCACGTAAGGTGCCCCTTAACACCCTGCTCACCCCCCCCCTTTGAACTCTGGGGCTGCACTGATCATGGACAGAGACTTTGGGGGGTTGTCGGACTTTTGGGACTTTTGTGATTCTTGGGTTGTTGGACCCAAGAGACTTTGGGATTGGTGGACTTTTGGGACTTTGGTGATTCTTGGGTCGCTGGTTTCAAGAACCAACGGGAGAGGACACGGCCCAATTTGCTGGGGTGGGTCTTCGCTCATGGTTTGGTCTAAAAACTCTAGTTGTGGTGTTTTTCCCATTTAATGCTGATGTTGTTTACCTCATGTTATTAAACATTTTCTGTTACACTCAGACTCCGTGCTTGCGAGAGGGGAAGTATTGCCTCTTAGAGGTGCCCAGGGGGTGGTATGTAATTGTCCCAGGTCACTGGGTGGGGGCTCGAGCCGGTTTTGCATTGCGTTATTGAAACGGAACCCCTAGATACAGAACCCGGCCCTTGTTGCTGCCAACTTAGATGGGCAGAAGGGTTACACATATAATTAATGAAAAATGTGTGTATACTGCATATGAGATTATATGAGAAATAAAATGACCTTGCTTTGGGATTTTACAGGGCACTTATATCATTTAAACACATTTGGTACCCTAAGTAATGATAACACTTCTTGCAAATCACATAAATAGGGAACCCATGGTCCCCTTCCCTTGCCCCATTGCAAAGGCACAGGGATTATTGCTGGCTGTCCTAGGGCTGCAGAAAATCCTGTGGGCAAAACATATGGAAAGAAGACGATCAATTTATACAGAGGGCTGACGGGGACTCCTGTAGTGCATTAATTAACACTTAATAAATACATCAACATTAAATACATTACAGAGATAAGAACCTGTCATGACAGACTTTACTTCATGAGAAGCCCCAGAGAAAGAAGACCCAGAGGGAGTAATGGTAGGGGCAATCCTAGGGAGACCAAAGGGGCTGGTAGAGGGAGCAGACAGAGAACAAAGGTAGAGGCAGAGTCACTGCAGGGTTGACCCAGTCTTCTGCCTCTCCCCTGTGGGTGGAAACACTGATCACTATCACTATAGGAGGGAGCAATAGAATGGAATGCCCAAAAGAATGAATGACTTGAGGACAATTTCCTGAAGGGACCCTTACCCTTTCAGAGCTTTTCTAGCTCCAACATTTACATTTCTACAGAGGGTGGTTTGGCCCACAGAAATAAAAATCTGCACATCTTCCATATGTTTTTGGACCAATGGAAAAAAAACAGGTACAATTCAAGTGACTTTTAAAATTGCCTATGAAACCGAGTTAACAAAATAAATGAGCTTATGAACAACCAGAAAATATACTTCTCAAGTGAAAAAACTATAAATGGACTTCTTTGCAAAGAAACTAAGTTTTCTTACAGGAAATGCCACAAATTGTCTGGAAAGGAAGAGTAGATTGAATTACTTGCCTCAGTGAAATTAAATATCCAGAGAATTGCTGTGCCTGTGATGATGATGACGGGGGCTTGCTCACCTGTGGCTCCCCCTCCCCATGCTGTGGAGGCATGGCCGGGCAGGTCTGCATCTGCAAGCAGGCACCCTGCCATAGGTGCAGCTCCCATTGGCCGCGCTGGCCAATAAACTAGGAGCTTCTCGGCCAATGGGCTGGGGGGATGGGAGGCAAAGGGGGAAATTGTAGGGAGCTCTGGAGCAGGGGAGGCAGTGGGGGAGGGGAATTGTCTGGCACAAATGCGGGGCTCTCTGGAGAGGGGTGACAGGGGCACAGGGGCTGTTGGAGGTCTCTCAGGGGGGCAGAGGGTTGTGTGGGTTTCTGTGGGGTAGGGGGGAGTGATGGACGGAGCCAGCCGCAGCCCAGGTCTACTCTGCGGGGGGGTGTTGCTATAGCCCCCTCAGGAAGCCCTTTCTGTACTGTGTATTTTATGCCAGCCCCAGGGTGCCCATCGCTGCTCCTTTCCCCACCCCCGGCTCCATCTGTCTGTCCCCACAACCCCCCAGCTGTGTCTGTGTGTCTCTGTCTGACAGTGACAGACTCCTGCTGCTCTCAATGCCTGCAGCTCCCTCCCTCTCCCTGCTGTGGAGGCATGGCCAGGCAGCTCTGACATCACCCTGCAACTCCCCCAGCCAATGGGCTGGGAGCCGGGTCAGTGCTGGGACCTCCCCGCAGCACGCCGCAACTCCGGGGACGGGGGGAGCTGTCCCCAAGGTGAGAGCGCCCCACATTGCTGACCCATGGTGTGGGGCCCCCAAAGCACAGGGCCTGGGGCCCAAACACTGGTGAAGCTGGGCCCACCTTCATGAATATTGGTGGAGCATGGGCACCGCGGGCCCATATAACTTGCCACCTATGGCTATGGATTCTGAACAGCTGGCATTCTCTTGAGCTAGAGAGCACTATTTTTTTTACATACATTATTTGCTGCTCCAGAGGCACTCTCCTCTTGAAAGAAATTGAGAAGCAACAAGTGGTTGATTTTTGATGATTCAATTAACTAATAAATAAATGTCGAGGAGTTGTTTACATATAACGTGGAATACATGGTAGAGCAACCCCTTTACTCTAATATCTAATGCTGACTAACCTTGGACAAGTACCACCCCCACTTTTGGTTGCGCACAATGTATACTGCCCCCAGAAAGGGTTACTTCAGGAACTGACTCACAAGATGGAGCAGTTTTCTTTGGTTAGTTTGTCCATTTAAAGGAGCATTATTTTTGAAGGCAGTTTAAGTCATTAAGAAAAGATGTCAAGTATCAGAGGGGTAGCCGTGTTAGTCTGGATCTACAGGACTCTGTCGTTTTTTAAGAAAAGATGATATTCCTGAGAGGAGATGGACATTTTTTCATATGGTCTGATAAATGGGTAGTCAAAATACATTACCTGCTTGTGGTCTTTAAAAATTATACAAGAGATAATTACATTATATTGCCTGAAAATTCATTGAAATATTTAACTCCAGTTCTAGAAATGTCTTTTTTCTGTACTCAACTGTCTTTTCCATGTCTTGATGTTGGTACAGTGAGCTGATTCTATTTTCATTTTATTTCTTTACCTGCTGTTCTTCTCTCCACTGGTTGATGAAGGCTCTGTCAAGGCATTACTTCCTTTCTCTGGCTTGATCAAGCCCAAAGTCATGCTCTGTCCACTGCAAAAGCAATTCAGTAAATTAAATTTTTAACATAGATATTAACTCTGGTATTCTGTACAGTGAATAAACAGTATCCTGCCTAACATATATTAGAGGATAGCAAAATGTAACATATTTATTAGTGTATATGTGTATATACACCAAGAGAAAGAGAAAGGGAGAGAGAGAGTGAGTAACTACAAGAAAAGTAAAAACAATGAGGAGTCCTTGTAGCACCTTAGAGACTAACATGGCTACCCCTCTGAAACCTATAAGAAAAGTATGTATTTTTAGTGACCATATTTATCTTATGGTGTAAAATACATGGAATTCTAAACATATCTTAAAGGAAGCTAGGTAGCAGGGTGTCATAATAAACTAAACTGGATAATATCACAAGCAGTAATCCAAATCTCTGATCTATGATAACATGAGATATACTGTACCAGACAAAGGTGTATAATAAGGGACTTTTACTTACACATAAAATTTTTAAAAACCCATGATTTTTCATGGTCTATTATTTACCTAATTTAATTGCTCATAATGGATGAACTAATGCTCAGAAGAGATAAACTCATATTAGGTGTGCTCAAAAAGCCAGAAGGACAAGTTGTCTTCAGAAAGGTGTATCAATAACTAGCAATTCCAGCAAATGTCAAATATACGTCTCCTGAAATCTAGAATCAGCTCACTGAAAACATGCCTACTACTGTCTTACAACAAATCATGGAAGAAGCAAATTTATGTGATAGTGATTGACTGTTACACAATTAAATGTGATGGCATGAGGTATCAGAGTAACATGGAAATTTCGTCCATTGCTCTCTGTTACGTAAGGGATGATTCTTCCTTGAAACGTCTAATACAAGAGGCACAACTCAATCATCTTCATGCCATCTATACCTCTGACATGATTATTGCTCCTTTGAACACTGCTGATTTATCTTCTTGTGGCATTATTAATTTGTACTGTTAAAGAGGCAGTATGAGACTGGTGAAGAGAAGTTAGTGCGGAAGTACATAGTCAGACGAAATGTGAAATGCAAATACACTGCTCTGTATTTTATTTCAGGCATCAATTTTATCTGGTTAAAACATATCTTGAAAATAGCATGCATGAAGTTTCCAAATGATGAACAAGTGTGGATTCGTTATGTATTTATGTATTGCTATCATTGGCACCACTATAGGATTTAAAAAACCCGAGGACTTGCCTTCTCAGCTATGATTCTAACTCACTTTAAGATAGAGATTGAGGTGAGCTAACATTCCACAAATAATTGTTCCAAAATGAATTTCAATTTGATCATGTTTGTGACCCTTTCACATCCACTTTCCATGAACATTTGATGGCACTGTCTTTATTAACATGGATACTGACACAGGGTCTGCAGTTCTTATTCAGGGATGACTTTCCCCCTAACAAAAGACAGCTGTATTTGTTGAATACTTTATTCATGGCAAATTGTTTTCTCATTTCTACTTATAAGGACTTCCGTTGCTTTTCAGGAGATGCCCACAACTCCCATTGGAGTCAGTGGTAGATATGTGCATGAATATACTCTGTTAATCATAGAATATCAGGGTTGGAAGGGACTTCAGGAGGTCATCTAGTCCAACCCCCTGCTCAAAGTAGGACCAACTCCCAGCTGGATTTTTACCCCAGTTCCCTAAATGGCCCCTTCAAGGATTGAACTCATAACCTTGGGTTTAGCAGGCCAATGCTCAAGCCACTGAGCTATCCCTCCCTATCCACAAGCCATCACCTATCTTTTAAAGATACTGTAAAACAGCCACACTTCCAAGTGATTGTTGAAATCCAGCAGCTGGATTGAGTGCTGCTGAATCCTTCATGTCTCAGGTACTGCAAATAACAGTAATGAGTGATTTAATTAATTTTATGCTTACCAACCTTTCTTCCCATTGCTTTAGTCAGAAAACACAGACAGAATATTGAATGCCATCCAGATAACTGAGAATGTCTCACTCAGTGAGGGAAAGTTTGAACGTCTTCAGAGAAAGAGTTGCAAAGCTGTAGCTATTTTGTTACCATTTAAGTGGATTTGTCAGTATAGAGTATATTGTGGCTATTAAACTTCTCATTTTTCATAGCATAAGTCTGCGTCTGTGCTGTGTTTAACAGTCGTTCCTTTTTCTTTGTCCCCCAAAAGACAGTATTGTCTGGACAGCCAATAGCAGGACAGTAGGTTTGGATGGACAGTGTAGAATACAGTCATTTAAAAGCTGTCTAAAGTAGATCTTGTTCCACATCATTGACACTACTTTGCTTGAATTGAACAGCAGGTTCACTGAACAATTGAGAACATTGGTGAGAACACTCACTTCTCTCATCCCTTTGGTGTCTGGATCAGATTCTCTCTTGGACTAGCAGACTCTAACACCTCTTCTGAAATCAGCTCCAACTGATGATGAGCTACATCTGGCCTGTGAAATGAAAATAGCGAAACCTTTGATTGAGTCCAAGTTAAGTGGATCTTTATCATCTGCTCAGTCAACTTTTGCCAAGATGAATGATACTATGTCAGTACTTTAATAATTGCTGAGGTGGATTCCCTCTCTTTTGAGCATTTTTCCCTTGTACACAAACACTAAGAATAGTTACTGCAAGGATAATTTTGGCTATTCATTTCTAACTCTCTGTTGGTGCTTCATTGGACCAACCCCCCCCTCCCCCAAATCTTGTAGTATATGCTGTTGAGAAAGAAATCACTGCATTGAGTCATCATGTTAAAATAGCTAATATATGTTATTATCAGTAATCGTCAGCCAAAGCTTTGACTACTCCACAGTATCTAATTCTGTTACATCATTTACTTGTCAGGAAGTTATCTCTATATTGAGTTTATACTATACAGTACTTTGATGCTTGTTTAAAAAACTTCTGCGGCCAAAAATTATTTCTTGAGTTACTGAAGGAATGAGTGCTCCCATACTCATTAAATGATTACTTTTAGCCAAATAGCAAATAAAACAGATTTAGTCTCAAACATGTTCACATATTAAGTTAGCGAGAAATCAGAAATGGTTATTCTTTAAAATTAGTGGGGGGAGGATTATACTTTGATAATTTTTCAAATGCTGCAAACACATTGGAAAAAGCAAAAATTTTACTTGCCTTGTGGAGTATTGAATTTCACAATGCTTAAGATAATTAGAAAATGGTCAGACATGGATGTCATTTTTTTATTAGTAAACTACGATGAAAAATATTTTACAATAATATAAAGTAGGACCTTAGTAAACAGAATATTTTATCCAAATCTTTGAGTGAAATAGTGAGTGTTAGGATTTGTTTTTCTTTAGTTGATGTAAAAATGCTGATATATCAAAAAAGGCAATGGTGACATTTTTAATTTTTAAAGACTTCTGTGTCATATTTGGCTTCTTCTTCTTCTTGTACCCTGAACCCTCTAGTGTCTCATTAACTTCAGTCATTCTCCCCACTACACGATTTCTTCCAAATTGATCCATTTCCCTCCTCCCTCCCTCCCTCACCCTCTCCCTGGTTAAATCCTTGCTCCTTCTTTGGTCATTGCTTGTCCTCATTACCTCCTTGCGGCCTCTCTCTCCAGTCTTTCCAATGTGCTGTTGATAGTCATCTCCTTCTCTCAAAGCTAAGCTCACATGTCCCTCTTCCCCCAGTTCAGTTTGGATCTAATTTGGTTTCCCTTGAGTTGCTTTATTCAGTTTTGAATAAAGAATGATTATGCTCACCTGTAGTATGGCCTCGATGTTCTCCATAATAGCAGAGGCAGCTAACACAAGAGTGATTAGATCTGAAGAGCTCCTGCCTGATTGAGGAATGCAGTAATACCTTTAAATGAGGAACTTGCAATTATACACCAACTTCTTCTGGTGTCATCAGAACTGACAGTACCAGCACTTTTGAGTTATTATTCTGGGTTATTAGCTCTGGCATTATTATTTTAGTTATTTTGAGGCTGTTAGGTCCCAGTTCAGCCAAACACTTAAGCCTGTGTTTAACTTTAACCATGTGCTTCAATGTTTTGCTGAATGGGGATGGATTTGTGCTTATGAGCTTGGCTGACTTGGGGCTTTACTGTTGATGATGGATGCACTGCCACTGACTACCCACTTTTCCTGTATCTCTAGCCAGAGCCACTTATTTTTTTTAAAGTTTTTGTTGTTATAATTTGTGGAAGATTTCTCTTTATATGATTTTTCCAGCTCCAGCTTTTGACACAGAAGACAAGTTTCTATTGATGCATAGTGGCCTGTCTTGGACCCCTGCTGTGAGTATGGACTTTTGGCTAATGTGTCTGTCACAAGGCAGGGCTTCTCCCTAGCTTGCCAAGGACTCACTCTCATGGCCACAATTTCTTCTAGGCAGCTTTATTGTCCAAACTTAAGCCAAATCAACAAAAACATAGTTTTTCAACCCACCCTGGGCTACAGCTTCCAGGGTCCCGCCCCTTTAGTTCTCAGGTTCCTTCTGCCCTCCTCCCAGGGACTTTGGCAGTCCTGAGGCTCCTGCTTCATTGCCTCCCCTCCCAGAAGACTTAGGCAGTCCTAGCTCTCCAGGGCTCCCCATTCCCAGGGAGCTGGGAATGTGTTGCACGCTGTACCTCTGTACAGCACCCTGGAACCCTCATATTCACCACTGTCATATAATTATATGTTTTGTACAAAGTATGCCTTGTATTCTATTGTATTGTATTGCATTTGTATTGTATCATTGCCTGTGTATTGAAGATCTGTGACCTGTTTGTACCATCTGTCAGGGTGAGACACTGTTTGATTCAAATCCTGTTTAGTTTATAGAACTCAGATTATGAAATTACTTTTATTTCTTGGGTAACCAACTTTGATTTCTATGCTTATTACTTGTAATCACTTAAAAGCTATCTTTCTGTAGTTAATAGATCTTTTTTATATTTTACCTAATACTGTGGGTTTTGGTTAAAGTGCTTAGGAAATCTCAGCTCAGTTTACAAAGGCTAGTGTGTGTCCTCTCCACATCGAGGGAGGGGAGGACTGGGTAATGAACTTCTGACCATGCTTCTGACCAGGGCAAGATGGTACAGTTCTGGGATGCAAGGCTGGGGACCTGGGGAGAATTGGTTGGAGCCTTTCTTTTGTTAGTTCATGAGTGGCTGGGAGAAGCATTCATGTAATTCAGTTGGGTGTGTCCCTGCCTATGGATGTCTGTGTAAGTGCAATATCTGCCAGAGATTTGTAGATTGCCAACAGCATCACAGTGTAAGAAGGAGCCCAGGTTAGTGAGAAAGAGGACAAGGGAGGGAGAGGAACTATTCCAGCTTAGTACTAATGTGGACACGAGAACGAATGGATATAAACTGGCTGTGGGGAAGTTCAGGCTTGAAATTAGACGAAGGTTTCTGACCGTCAGAGGGGTGAAATATTGGAACGGCCTTCCGAGGGAAACGGTGGGGGCGACGGACCTGTCTGGTTTTAAGATTAAGTTAGATAAGTTTATGGAGGGAATGGTTTAATGGTAAAACATAGTAGCCAAGGAAAACCAAGCAATGGTACGTAAATAGTATAATGGCCAACAGGGGTCAGACTAGAGACTCTTGCCTACATGCTCGGGGTCTTACTGATCGCCATATTTGGGGTCGGGAAGGAATTTTCCTCCAGGGTAAATTGGCTGAGCCTCTGGAGGTTTTTCGCCTTCCTCCGCAGCATGGGGCAGGGATCGCTAGCAGGAGGGTCTCTGCCGATTGAAGTCACTAAAACACAGGATTGGGGACTTCAATGGCAGAGTCCAGGGAAGGGTTTTGTGGCCTGCAGCATGCAGGGGGTCAGACCAGATGATCATAATGGTCCCTTCTGACCTTAAAGTCTATGAGTCTATGAGTAGTCCCAGAGTCCGGGTTGCACATCAGGAACCCCATCACAGAGTGAAAGCCCCATGTCCACTATCTCAGCCCCTTTCCTGACCAGCCTGACTCACCCAGGCTTTCCCTTAACAGGTCTTTCTCTCTCTCTCTCTAAGCCCTGGTGCCCTCTTTTAAAACTCAACTGGGGTCAGCTGACCAGTCACATGTGCACTGGCCCTGCTCCCTCTTAAAGGGCCAGGGTTGTCCAATTACACTGCTGTTCTGGGGTTTTCTTCTGTTTCCCTTTCCCTTTTTGTTTATTTTCCTGATCTGTTTTTCCATCGTGTTATGCAGGAGTATAACCATTTAACCTTGAATGAAACTGAACTTAATTTTCTTTTCTTTTTGTGATGCTCACCTTCAAATAGTCTGGATCTTAGATAGATAGATAGAGTTGCTTTTTAAAAAAAATATTGTCATAGAGGGGGGAAAATAGCTGACTCCTTCATTGCTGAGTTTCAGTTCCACTCTATTCCAAGCCAGGTTTTAGAGAAAAAGATTAGTCTGAGTATAATTGCTAATGGGAGATATTTCACATTCCCAGAACATTTGATGTTTCAGTACAAATGACAAACTGTGTTCAGGAGAGGTCCAAGACTGAGCCAGCATGGCTGGAGACTAAATCACCTTTCCACTTTAAAGTAGATTGGGTTGTCCTTCCAAATCAAGGTTGAGGTCATTGGCAGGGCAGCTTGAGAAAGAGAGCATCTGTCTGAAATATACCTGGCCTGTGGATGTATTCAGGAATTCAATTTCTAATGCTGCCAATCCCTTGACCTTCACAAGCAGAAATGTTTACCAAAAACATATGAGGGGAAAAAAGCCCAGATATTTTCTCAGTTCAGATTCAGTTTCTCCAAATGGGTCACTGATCAAGAAAAGCCAGTGGATCACATACAGTACAGATAAGGACAAATAAGGACACCAAATAAGGAGAGAAAAAATAAAGAAAGAGTGAAATCATATTTTCACCTTAACTTTAGTATAGATTCTCTGATTTCCTTCAAAAGATCAGGTGTTACTTTGCTAGAAATTAGCATTCATATCCCTTCTCCTGTAAATAATTTTATTTCTCCCTCACTCTCCAGTGGTGACTGTTGGATATTTGAACAAACATGGCTCAGACTACACCAATTTAAATCCCCATATTAAAAATACAAACACAGAAGTACCAAATATCATGTTTGATCATTTCCTCTGTAATTTGTTGTTCAGACGGATGCTTTGCATATGTTGATTAAATATGCAGTTTCAACTGCCTGGGGGAGCCGGGGTCCCCCACAGCAGACTAGTGTTATCCTATCCCAGGAGGCTACAGCACTCCAGAGGGGTACTTTCACATGGGCTACCTGCTTCAGCTTGTCTAAGCAACAATGATAGCCATATGTGAAGCTGCAGGAAAACAGATGCTGTTTTTCCATTTGTGAAATCAAGTTGTTGGAAAGTAGTCAGGTTTCCAATGTACAAAAGCTCATCTAATCAACCTACAGAGACAGTGTGAGTGTTTTCAGAAATACTTGACAACATTGCCTATTATTGGTGACTGGAATTCTATATGAAATAATAGTATGGAAATGATCAGCTGATAAATTGTTTCAATAATAATCTCTGTTTTGATTACTGAAAATGGAATCATTGATTTTCAACAGAGGGAGCATGCAACCCAGTTTTTGATTGCCAAAACTGCTTCAAAGCACAAATCTCTAGACTTCCTGTAGGGTTACTGTAACATCTTGATCGTTATATCATCAACACAACTACCCAGTTACATTTCTTCTCATCCTTATTGACAGTTAATAATACTATTCCCCATAGAAAAAAAGAAGAGGTAGTCCTCTTGTCAAATAGGTAGAAAAGATGCATGTGGCTACACACATACACACACACAGAAAAAAATCCATTACCCACTTTAAAAAAACATCAGTAAAACACCTGTCATGTATAGCACAATACCTAATTCTACTATTTTTAAAAAAATGTATTTCTATTTACAATGAAAAGTGACATGTGAATCATGTTGTTTTTTTTAAGTCACCTGATAGTGGAGCATAACTTCATGCAATGTAATGCAGCCAAAATGTACACATTGCATTTTATCAGAAATACATAGCCTGCAGCATTTTAAATAAACTGCTATGGGTAACCATAATACAGACTGGTGGAAAATACCCCTTCTTTGAGAGTATTCAGATTAACTTCAGATAACTTAAAATATCTCTAACTAGTTTTGAGGAGTTTTAAAAGCTTCTCACATGGCAACACATGAAACAGATTGTTTTTAAAAGTAGCTTGACCCAATGTTCTAATTTTACGTAGACTGTGTCTAAAGGTTTGCGCCAAGATGGCTAGGGTCTTTCATGCGTACATAAAAGTGCTACATGGTTACTTCAGACCATCCTTTTATTTCTAATCTATAACTATTTAGCTAATCTTCATTCACCAACACACCCTGTTCCATGAACATTAGAATGGAAACTATCCCGTGACCTGCTTCAGAAGTTTCTAAAGCCTGATGCGTGCTGGCTTTATCCATGCTCCTCTACACCCCAGCCTCTTGAAGCATCTGCGTGGTCCAGTACAAAATGTCCCACTTCTGCATGTTGGACAATACTAAGTGCAAATGGCCTTCCATAAAGCCATTCCAGGGCCAGCCATAAAGCTTCCTGTTCTCTTGAATCACTTTGCAGATACCAGGATAGCATGTTTCTTTGCTGCCAGAGTTGTGCAAGTGAAATCAAACAGATTAATAACGTGGAGCAACCCTCCTTCACTGCCATGCACCTTCTTAAATGCAGCGGATCTGAGCCGAGGCTTGGATGGACCACTTCATTCAACTACTTCAGACACTCCACTTCCACCTAAGTATGCAGCAAACCTCCCCCTATGTTCCACACCTTAATACTACTCAAGGACTGAAGAGCTTTTGGCACAGACTCTGCACACCTTACAAAGTAGGCAGATGCCCACCCTAGTTTCTACTCAGTTTGTATCAGCCCTTAACCAATTCTCTTACTTTTTCCACTGCATAGCTAAGTTTGATACACTCCAGGATGAAGACCGTGGTTGACAACGTCACTCCTGGCACAATGGAATGGTCTACAGTAAGGGTGAAGCTTGTCTGTGAGGCAGACAGAGCTTTCCTGGGAGCTGGCACAAGACTGTGGAATGACGCAGGGAATATAGACCATCAATACCTTGCCACCTGCTGCTCCAAATGCAAGACATGTTTCTTTGACCTTGCCTTCTCTAACATAAGTATATAGCTTGGGGGGGGGGGGGGGAGAGGAGGGGGAAGAGACGTTTTAAAACAAAACTCCCTACTGCACACACTTCTCCCCTTGGGGAGAGGATGAGAACAAACTCATGACAGGTTAGTCACATTGCTTAATGCATGACTGGAAGACACAAATACTACATTGATAAGCATGGTATAAGAATATATAGAAATAGCAGTAGTAACCACGTATGGCACAGCCTTCCTCAGCTGCACATTATAAGAGCTCTGAAAGAAAATCCCTAGCACTCATGTACACAGTGTGATTTTCAGTGGCCCATAACTTGATTAGATCAATATCAAATTTCACCAGAACACTCGGAATTACTTCTGTTTTCATTCCAAAATTCCATGTTCTTTCTCCAGCCATTTCAGTTCCTGACCTGGTTAAATTTTTTTTTACAAGATTATTTATTCAGTTTTAATAAAGGGGGAGGGTGTGCATATTATTCATTCTCAAGAATCATTATTACCCATATTTAAAAAAAAATACCTGCAGGCATATCCCAGGGGCTTGATCCTGCAAACAGATCTGCCAGGGAGAAGAAGTTCCAAGACTGGAAGAGTGAAGCCTGATGTCTAGGGCTCTACCAAATTCACAGCCATAAAAAATACATCACGGACCGTGAAATTTGGTCTTCCACTGTGAAATCTGGTCTTTTGTGTGCTTTTACCCTATACTATACAGATTTCATAGGGGGAGACCAGCATTTATCCAATTGGGGGTCCTGACCCCAAAGGGAGTTGCAGGGAGGGTCACAAGGTTATTTTAGGGGCGTCCTAATATTGCCATCCTTACTTCTGTGCTGACTTCAGAGCTGGGTGGCATACCATACCAGGCTAGCCTTACTTCTGCGCTGCTGCTGGCAGTGGCTCTGCCTTCAGACCTGGGCTCCCGGCCAGCAGCCGCCACTCTCCAGCTGCTCAGCTCTGAAGGCAGCACTGCCATGAGAAGCAGAGCAGAAGTAAGAGTAGCAGTACCGCAACCCTCTGCCCCCCCCCCAAACTTTGCAACCCCCCAACAACTCCTTTTTAGGTCAGGACCCCTACAATTCCAACACCATGAAATTTCAAATTGAAATAGCTGAAATCATGAAATTTACCATTTTTAAAATCCCATGACCGTGAAATTGACCAAAATGGACCTTGAATTTGGTAGGGCCCTACTGATGGTGGAAACTTTCTGAACTGCTGAGCAGCTGAAAATAAGTTTATTCATGCTTAACTGATGTGGTTGTTGCTACTACTACTATAATAAGAATATCATACCAGACTCAATCCAGACCTTTTAAGGTTCAAAAAGTTATACATATTTTTAAAGTATTGTTTATGTATCTACAGTTTTACTGAATCTGCTGGGAATGAAGTCAGGAAGTACTAAAAGTCTCTCAAGAAAACATATTCTCTCAGAAATTCACACTCATATTTGCATACCTCTGATCTTTGCTCAGAAAAACATCTAGCATTTGGTTATGTATCCAAACCAAAATGAACCTCTGAACCACTCACTCATCAGGAATACCAATATGTATGGTTAGAGGGACCTCCTTGTGCAATGAAGTTCAAAAATCCCAGCTAACAAGACTGCAAATCTGATCATCTTGTTTTATTATATACTGCTCAGGTGGAATATAAGAGAGTCATTCACAACATAAGATGCATTTCTCCCATGATAGTGCCTTCTGCCTTAGCTTAAAAACACAACCCATCTGCCACAGTGAGACAGCGGTTCTATTCTCTTCAATATCTTGCCCTTATCTGAGACCCTGAATTATGTTGATGCTGTAGCAGTTTTCCCCAAACCCCATATTCAGCTCAATCTGAGACCACCTAGTTTATATTACCAAGGAACTCATCTTGCATTTGAAATCCAATCCACCCAATACACTAACACAGCCATCCACTCCCCTAGTCTTTTCCAGATCACTTTTTAAAAATGGCTCCATTCCTTCTAAACTCCATTAGTGTCCATGGGACCTAGGGGGTGGGGGCGAGCAAGAAATATAGGATCAGGTCCAAAGAACTTCATTAACAAACTGAACAGACCTGAGAAACCTTCTGCTATGTGAGGATTAGTTATCTTCCCAAAATGTACCTTAGCATAATTTCAGGCGATAAAATCTTTTGCCTCTTTCAATAACTGCAGCTTTCATAAGTGTTTGTAAATGCAATTGTGTGTGTTTTGGAAGTATGTTAAAAGAATTTAAAACACAATAATTCCCGAATTAATGCCCCTTCATTGGACTGGGCTAAGCATGACACAATGGATTAACTTTCAGTTAGAACTACAGTCCTGAAAGCATGCAGTGCCAAGTTACTCTTTTGTGATTAGCTCTGGTTTATACAAATATTTTGACCCTTAATTCAATACATATATTTTGTCTTTTTTCTTTTCTTTTTTTTTATTATATGTTATGCCACCATTTTTTAAAATCTGATAAGGAAAAAAAACTAAACAGTTTGAGCCATGTATCCTGTTGTGGGGACCGAGTTAATTAAAAACCTGATGTATATATACAGCTGATACTCCTCACCCTAATGAAGAACATTAATTCTAGAACATGTGTGGCTGTAGTCACATTGCTACAAATTACTGGACTCTTTCCTTTATCTGTTTCCAAGAAAGTCTCCCCCGGTTAGTTAGGAAAAAAGAAAAATATAACGCCTTAGTTCTAAGCAGCATAAATTATATGCATCAATCAGAGGAAGCTTAAATTAAAATACACATTTGGCAAACAAATATGAATATGTTGATCTCATCTGTGAATCAAAATGATTTAATGCCAGTACTGACCCCCTGCTGATCAACATGAAGGTCACTGCAAACTGCTTGATTCTCATTGAGAAATGTTGTCATGTCTGTTAAAGATGCAGTTTTATACATTTTCTAATGCTCTGTCTAACCTGTAATTCCAATATAGGGGGATTGATTTATTTTACTAAAAAAATACAGAGTTCATTTTTTTATTTATGTAATTCAGAACAGATAGCTAAATTAAAATGTAAAAAAATACATGTAGTTTATGGGTCTGGGCTGAGGGTTTTCCAATGTGTTTATGATATTTTTCCAATCTAGAGGGATACTATTTGTTAAATAGAATGCTACACCTTTCAGATACAGAGTGATCGTAAATCAGTCTTCCCTTATCATCTTCTACATGCTTTCTGGCTGTGGGGATAACTACTCGTGTAACACACATTATGAGGCAAGGCTTTACTGTATATGGATAAGCTGAAGTGAGTTAGGTAGTCATTGCATTTAAGGGTCTCTAGCAGCAAATGGGTAAGAACTTGGTCTTATTGAAACTTGAATTGGTCTTTGGTTTTTATGATGATTTTGTTGGTAGTCAAAGCCTTTAATATAATTTGTGTTTGCTTGTAGTGGAAGGGCTTTCTCTGTCACATAGGGATGAAATGTTTTAGAGTAACACTTATTTCCCTAAAGTTGTGGCCTGGTTAAAACCCATACTACATGTCCTTGCCTCCTTCTTCTGTGTGGTGAGCACACCAATAGGAATTTTGTGTACAGACAGGGGACAGAGCTATGTCTCCACACACTGTACAGGATACTTCCCATAAAGGTCAGTCCTTACTGAGTAACTGCATTCTTAAGTGTTAAGTAATTAAACAGTCATTTCAAGCTACAGTAAGCTGTAAGGCCACTTCCCTCCTTCCCCCACATTCAAACCCCTCCTGATGACCCATTTCTCCTATGAAGCCTACAAGAAAACCAACTAGTGACTATGCCAAGGTGTTGTTACTTGGAGATTATCTATTTATATTACAACAAAGCAAAAGAGACCAAGGCCTGGCCAGTTACCACCCTGGCCACCTTATTTGTATGCTGTACTTCTTTCCTCTGCCCTTTTGTCTTTGAAGCAGGGACTGTGACCTTGTGCAGTCTATATGGTTTTATAAAAATATAAGTGAATATAATGTAACTGGGATATGCTTCATGCAAAAGGTCTCTTGTAAGGTATCATTACAAAGCTCATGATCTACTGAGTGTGATCATCCTATTTGTAGAAATGTACCACTCTTGTATCTAAAACTAGAAATATAAAACATAACTCTGAGGGCCTATTGTAATTATGTAAAGTGTGGGCCATTAAGGATGGTTTGGAATCTTGATGACTCCCATTGTCTGCAGATAGCTGTATTTACCTGTGAGTCTTCCTGTATATGTGTGTGCTGGCAAGTGAGTAATGAAGTCTTGCAGTGATATGTGATCATGTCACCTGAACTGGAATCCATCTTCCCTTCCTCAGGGTATCTACTCCCCTGTGGCACAGGGAACTAGGCAGGTGCAGGGAGATATGAAGTACATCTTGCTGCATCAACTTCAGTGAACCTGGTCTGGAATGGCATGTGCAAACATATTTTGTCTTTTGTAGGTACAAATGATTGTGCATGTGAAATTGGAAGCAAGCATTAAGGGACCTCTTTGGATACTTTCACCTAGCATATAAATATTTAATCTGTCTTGAATCACTCTTTCTACTTGCAGAGCCCGGTATTGTAGTAATGAAAACTAATTTCTCAATCTTGCTAAACTACACATTGCTTTGTGGTTACAGAACTAAATTTTAACACAGCTAAACATTTTTCATTTTTAGATAATCCATGCCAGGCTCCCCTGGTAAGGATTTTTGCTATTTATATTTCTCTCTTCTACTATACACGCAGATGGCACATTCTCCATTGTGCCACATTATTCAAATATCTGTTTTACCATCTGAGGCTCCCAATATCCCACCCACTGCCTCAAATGTACACCATTTTCTGGGAGGGACCAGGAAGAGAAAGCTTAAAAATGCATCATGATAGCAATACATCAGATGTTCATTAAAGAGAAAAATCCTTTTGAATATACCGTACTGTATGCCCTGAACAAAGTGTAATTTATATATCTTTGGCTTTTGAATGGGGAGTAAGCATTCAGTCATCTCTGGGCTAATTACATATAGCAAAAGTCAAAGGGACTATGCTACTTTAATCCTCCAATGTGAGCTAGAAATGAACAATTGGCGTCCTGGAGCTTATTTTAGGCTTCACTGGCCTTATAGAAACTCTCACATAAAATATTACAGAAAAATGCCATATTGAGGGCAATTACTTTTCAATATATGTATTTATACATGCCTACTATATGTACACAGGCTAGATATGTGATGGTGAGAGTATGTGATAAATTGCAGCATCGTGAGAACTAAAATAAAGTTCCATAATTTATCGGGCATTTTTGACTACATCCTCCACCTGCCATTTTCCCTGGGAATTACTCTTAACATTCCAAATTTCTGAGCAGCTTCAAGCCCACCTTTAAATTGTTTTAAGCAACTGGAGAAATAAATGTTTTCTCCATCTCCAGTGTGGAACTCCGCCCCCCCCCCCAAAGCTACATTGTTCTGTGGTGCAGAGTGGCTAATACTCAGTGTGAACCTGTGGGATTAAGGTCTGAGATCTCACAACCCTAGAGCTAATAATAAGTGTTTTTACTACTGGAAAGGGGACAATTTTGGCTTTCTAGTAGGGTGACCATACGTCCGGTTTTGGCCAGGACAGTCCCTTTTTTCAGCCCTGTCCCGGCCGTCCCAACTTTTTTAGCAAAAGTGGTCATTTGTCCCATTTGCTCTTGCCAACTGATCATCAGGTGGCAAGAGCAAACTGGACAAATGCACAGTTTTGACAAAAAAATGGAGTGTGACCCCTGGTGGGGCATGGAGAAACATGTGGGGGAGGGGAGCAGAAATGGCAATGCCAGCCCCACACAGCAGGGAGGCCCTGGCCCTGCGTCGGGCCACTATGCAGGGAGGAGATGGGGGCCTCAGGCTGGCCCCATACAGGGGGGCAGCCTGGGGAGGCCTGGGCTGGCCCCGTGCGGTGTCCTGTTTTCCCTTTGGGAAAATATGATCACCCTACTTTCCAGGGGGAACCAGCACTTGCTCTTTTATATACAACACAAGCCAGGAGGGAAGAAGTGAGACAGAACGAGCCTATTATTCTGCGTTGTCCTCAGGTACAGAAGAGGCTTCCCTCACTGATGAAATTATTCAAGTGAATTCACCTGATAGGAAAAGGAGATGTAGGAATTCCTTTTGGTATCCAGACCTCTCCAGGCTACAGACATTCCTATCAGAACTAATTGAGTAGAGTTGGCTGGATATTTTTCATCAAACTTTTTTTTTAAATGGAAAAATGCTATTTTTGTTTGAAATCAAGATGTTTTGAAAAACCCGTTGATTTTGACAAATTATTTAAAAAACGTGAAATGAAATATTTTTTATTTTGGACATTTTTTCAGTTTGGAAATTTTCAGAATTTCATTTCAGAATCTTGACATTTCATTTCAAAGTTTATGTTATGAGTATTTTTTCATTTTAATATTTTAAAATAATTTTTATTATGCCTTGACAGATCTGTAGGAGTAGTGTATACAATGTAGTATAAGTATTATTACTATTGACAGGTATACTAGATATATTCTATTATTTTTATTTTGTTTTATTGTATTTTTAAAATCATTACAAGCAGCTGCTACTTAGTACTGACTGAAAAATCTTTTTTTTCTAGAACAAAGTGCCTTTTTTTGGTGTGTGTTGTAATAAACCAGATTGACACTTTGTTTACTTCCTATATAATGAGTGCATCAGCATCTCATAGTAAGATCCTTTTACTCAATAAACTTGATATTTTTCAAATAAGTTTCCCTTTCTAGATTTTGCAGATTTGGTTAGGTCAGTCAGTTCAAAATTCCTCCCAAGATAAGCATGTTCACCTGCAATATTAATACATTATTTAAAATTAATAAATAAATGTTAACAAAAAAAGAGTGGCTTTACTTATTTAATACATGCTGTTTAGTCCCCAAATTATAAAGAACTTCATCAACTATACAACTAGAACTGGGTGAACAGAATTATCTAAACATGTCACAGTGTGTTGAGCGTCATGTGTCGATTTAGGGTATTTGGCAAGAGCTATACTAAGACAGTGTCCTTGGCATCACACATTATATTCATAGTGTGGAAATGTTTCCTAGTCCAATACATATCTGCTGGTGAAATATGGGAACATACGAGTGTAGTCAGTCACACCCAAAATATTGTGGAACCCAGCAACAGCATATGCACTCCTGAATTTCCTTGTCTGCTGTGACACATTTGAAAATGCAGCAAATATCTGGCTAGGTTCTAAGATAATATCTAAGAAATGAGGCTGTTTCCTCTGTGGGGCATCCGCTGTTACTATCTGGAAACTCCTGAAAGCTGTTGGGGTGAATCAGCTGGCTGAGCAACAAAACAAACCCACCAACCAAAATCAGTCTTCTGGCCAGGTTTCTCTTCCAAGGTTTAATTCCTGAGGTTTAAAAGTGTGTTGACTGCAACAACATAACCCAAGCCAACCAATTTACCTATACATTAATTTAAACAAAATTAACCCCCCAAAACACATCTTGGGGTGTATTGCCACTGTCTAATACTAGAAGGGAAAATCTACTTTCTGAAAGATGTTCTCTCCTTTTAATTCTAAAGTGCCTGTTTGTGGAGTGCTTTTTGTACATCCTCAGAGTCTAATTTGGCTTTCAATCCCCAGCTCTGCCTGATTGATCCACCCTATATGCCAGTCAGAGGTATAAGAAGGAAGTCATCTTCCTGCCTGTTGGAAAATTAACCTGCCACACATCCCTTTTAACAAAAGGACACCAAAGACCTTGTTCAAGGTGACTTGGAAATGTTTTTTTTTTCCAGCTAACTGCAAAATAGGTTAAATACGTGTAAGATGGTTCTCTTAACTGAAACATTGGATACACTGTTTATCTGTAGTTTCCAATTCTAACCGCCATGGTCTGAAGATCCCACTGTCCTGCTTCACTTTAGTCTTACTACCAAAGCTAAGACATACAGAATAAACACAAAGGCAACTAACCTCTTGTCATGACAGTTACCTATATGAATCTATCTACCTATGCCATTGTAACCCCAACAAAAAGAGTTACATAATAACGTGTGGCAGTGTGAAACCAATGAGTGCGATACCTTTTTAAAATTAGGTATGATTTACTTCCTATATATGAGAAGCTTTGTATCTATTTCTTCATTTTTCCTCTCTTTGCCTATTATCAGTGTTTTCTCATCCCTCTCTGTGTATCCCTCACCGTTTTAATTATGTCTGTTTTTTAAAATCATGTCTAATTAGATGATTTTAAATTCCTCATTATAGCATATTCTCATGCAGAACTTGAAATGGTAGTGATTATAAACTGTTCTAATAAGCACCAGATTTGTGCTCTTTAAAAGACTGGAATTATTGTTTATATCTGTATGCACATTAGTTTACCTCAAGATGTGTTAGATTACATTAATTATCTTTGCATCTGCAACAGACAATGTTAACTGTTTGTGTGAACCTTATTCCTCTGAATTTTTCTGAAACCCTTTCTTGTTTGGCAACCATTGGCTTGCCTGTTCAAGTAAAGTCAAGAAAGGAATGTAAATGTTGCTACCTTTATAGACAAACATATTGTTTGCCATATTTGAACTGACCATTGGTTCAACTGAGTCTGGTTTCCTGTCTCAGGCAGTGTCTTTGCCTGATGGCTCAGACAGAGGGGGAAAAACCCATGAAATGCACCAAGCCAGTTTTGGAGGGTTGAACCTAGGGTGGAAGGGAGAAATTCATTCCTGACTCCTTTGGTGACCTATTGATACCCTGGGGTATGATGATTGATATCCTCTATCTTTAGCCAAGATAGCAGTAGACACTATTTACCAGCTGGCCTGTAAAGCACCTACTCTACTGTATAAATAAAATATGTAATAAATAATAATATAAATATTGGTCTTAAAATTATCCAGCCCCTCCGCCCACTCTTTTTTAAAAAAGGTACAGTTTATCGGTTCTCAGATTATAGAAAACATTTGTGTGGGGTGGAGGGAAGGAGATTTGGGGATGAGGCCTCTCCTGAGGCCTATCTGGCTTTCTAGTGAAGGAGAAATGTGGCTCCTCCACTTGTGTGGAGTCTGAATAGTTGCCATCATTTATGAAAGTTTTGCAAAGGACAACTGTCCAAATAAGCTGGAGGGCTGAGGACCACTGTTGGGTTTTGTGTATGTTCTGATGAACATTAGCATTTAGAGCATTTAACAAACAATAATTAACTGTCACACCATACCTGTGATATAAAGGGGTAGGGGGGTTTAACCTCATTTTTATAGATGAGGAAACTAAGGCAGAAAGGATGAAGCCAACATTTTCAAAAATAGGTGCCTAAAGGCAGGCTCTTTGGTCTTGATTTTCTATTCCTTTCAAGGTCTGCTCACACAGAACGTGGGGGAGTGCAGGAAGCCAGCTGAGACTCCCTGATCTTGAGCCACCCAGCCCCAGCACGGGCTAGAGCTGCACAGAGCAGCTCTACCTTGCACCACTGATGTAAAGTCCCTCATGGACCTTCCATCAGTGAAGGATTGGACCTAGTGGAACTCTGGTTCACCATGCTCCCCCTTCTCTAAGGGTACAGAAAGCAACTATGCCTGTGAAGAGGGGGAATCCCCTGCTGGTCTCCACTGGTCCCTTGACTTTTTTTATGTGGCACTAACTGATCTAGGCCCTTACAACCATATATAGGCATCAAAATAAGTACCGGGACAGTCCCAAAGTATGGAGTACTCAGCACCTGTTACTGAAGTCAGTGGGAGCAGCCGAGTGCTGAGCACTTTTCAAAGTTCAGCTACTTTTTCAGGCTGCTAAGTAAGGACTTGAGGGTTTGTCCATGTGGAAACTGGAGCTGAAATAGCTGAATTGGTTGTCACGCACACCTTTAGTTATGTTGGTTCCTGTCTCTGGAGCATTTTCATGTTGGAATAAGTGTCCTCTTTTGCTTTAACTTAAGTTGGTAAAAAATGGACCTAAGTTACATCAAACCAGTACACAGATCTTCTAAAAGAAGAGTGCCCACACACAGATTTGCACCAAACTAACTAAAGGTGTGAATTACAACCAATTTAGTTATTTTGGTTCCAGTTTCCACATAGACAAGCCATGAAGAGCCAAATGCGAAGTGCCCAGTTTTGATAATCTTGGCCAAAGTGACTTAACCAAAGCTTCAGAGGGAGTCAATGTCACAGCCAGTGTTAGGAATTTGGCTGCTGGGATTCCACATCAATCCACTAGACCAGTGCTTCTCAACCTTTTCAATAGCAGGGATCAGCTTTCTGCCTTCCTAAACTGTGTCAGGGAGATCTCAGGGACTGGTGCCGGACCACAGACAGGTAATTGAGAAACACTGCACTAGACCAAGCTCTCTCTCATGCTGTTCGACCTCACCGCCACGTGTCTAGAGTTCACATTGGCTGGATCAACTGTCCTGGTGCCATGCTGCACCACAGAAGCAGCCAGCAGGTCCAGCCCCCACCCCAAGCACTATCTTCACACTCCCATTGGTTGGCAACCGCAGCCAATAGGAACGGGGGAGGGAGGCGGTGCCTGCAGGTGATAGCAGCATGCAGAGCCTCCTGGTCCTCCCACCTAAGAGCCGGACCTGCTGCTGGCTGCTTCCGAGGCCCAGCGCAGAGCCAGGACAGGCAGGGAGCCTGCCTTAGCCTCGTTGCACCACTGACCAGGAGCTGCCCAAGGCAAGCCCATGCCCCAACCCCAAGCCCCAACCCCCTGCCCCAGGCCAGAGCCCCCTCCCACACACCAAACCCCTCATCCCCAGTCCAGACCCCTCACCCCCCCCTGCACCCCAACCCCCTCCCCCAGCCCTGATCCCCCTCCCTTCCTTCAAACCCCTTGATCCCAGCCTGGAGCACCTTCCTGCACCCCAAACCCCTCATACCAAGATCCACCCCAGAGCCTGCACCCCCTGCCAGAGCCCGCACCATCTACTGCATCCCAACCCACTGCCTCAGCCCAGAGCCTCCTCCCGCACCATGAACTCCTTATTTCTGGCCCCATCCCAGAGCCCGCACCCCCAGCCAGAGCCCTCACCCCCGAGCCAGCCAGTGAAAAATCAACGAGTGAGTGAGGGTGGGGAGAGCGAGTAACAGAGGGCAGGGGGATGGAGTGAGTGGGGGTGGGGCCTCGGAGAAGGAGTGGGGTATGGGCAGGGCCTTGGATGAGGGCAGGACAGGGGCAGGGCAAGGGTGTTCGGTTTTGTGCAAGTAGAAAGTTGGCAACCCTAAGTGTCAGCCTGCTGACTCTGACTCTCAAAGACATGAGCAGGTCTGGTGTCCTGCCAAAGAAATGGGACATGATTTTCCGGGAGCTCAAAAACAAGCCACAGACATCAGTAGGGGAAACCATGGATAACCTGCCATTTTTAACTGACAACCCTTCCACACTTAAGGTTGGTTTAATACAAAAAGGGCTAGTAACTAACCTTTTGTTTAATGAAAGCCAAGATAAGCCATTTCCAGCTTCCTCAAGTTGGGGGCGCGCGGAGCTATTGCCACAGCCCAAAATGCTGGTTCTGGCTACAGCATTCTATTTGTAACTATTATCAGTGAAGTGCTTCCATGCAATACGTAAGTAAAACTGTGTTTAAGGGCCAAAGTGCAGTATCTTTACTCACATTAACTAGTACCTTATACACCTCTACCCCGGTATAACACGACCTAATATAACACGAATTCAGATATAACGCAGTAAAGCAGTGCTCCGGGGGGGCGGGGGGGGGGCTGCGCACTCTGGTGGATCAAAGCAAGTTCAATATAATGCGGTTTTACATATAATGCAGTAAAAAATTTTGGCTCCCGAGAACAGCGTTATATCGAGGTAGAGGTGTACCACAAATTGTCCCACTGAAGTCAATGGGATGTGTGAAGTAAAGTACTACTTGGTGTAAGGGTATCACAGTCTGAACCAGAATTAGTAACAAATCATTTCTTTCATTAAATTCACCTTTTTTTCCCTTCTTCTTCGTGAACTGTCTGCAGGCAGATTGTGATTTTGCTGAATTTATTACTCAAAATGATGTGTAGGATAATTCCCATAATAATTTGTTGAAGCTTATTGTAAATATTCAAGATTTGAAACATGAGCTGTGTGATCACTTCCCTAAATGAAATGGCTTCTTATCACCCCTTTAGTGAATGAAATTCTTAGAATCAAGTTTCCTGCATGAATGGTTGCAAAAAATGAATGAAAAATTGTTTTACTTGAATATTCTTCAATATTTGTATAAAGTTAACTGCTATTATGGACATTCTTACCACAATAACTAATAAGCAAACTCATTCCGTGGAATATTCATGAGAGGTAAACATAAAGGGGCTACAAACACAGCTGAAGAAAATTGTTTAAACATTTGAACATATATTTTGTTTTGCTGTATCTGGAAGGCTAACTCTTACTACTTTATGTTCCACTAGCCTACAATCTGATAGTAAACAAAAGGAAAAAAAGATGATATGATGAGGTGGTCTAGGTCTGAAGGCCCCCTGTTGGAGGCTTTGCAGCCTTGCCTCACACCATCCCAGAAAAGAGCAGAGGAGAAGTCCTCCAGGTGGCCCAGAGCAGCTGCAGGGGAACCAGCCAATCAGGGGGCAGGAGGGCCATATAAAAAGCAGCAGAGACAGGGCAGTCTGGAGCTGAAAGAGGGAAGATTGGGTTCCTGGCTGGTTGGAAGAGCAGCAGGATCATAGACAGCTCAGCATGGGCATGACTGAGCCCTGGGAGAGCTGCTGAAGACTTGGAGAGCTAAGAAGGTGCTCCTGGCTGGCTGCAGAGATTGAGCAAGGACTGAGCCCAGAACCTAGTCAGACCAAGCGTGGGGCTGTGTTGGGCCCTGCTGGTGGTTAAAGACTGAGCCCAAGGAGGGCAGCCAAAAAAGACACACCAACTGAGAGTGCCACGATGGGCCCCTGTTGGACTGTTATAAAAGGCAGTGACTCCAGGGAGGAAGGTTTGGTGGTATGGTCCCATACCACATCCATGAGAAGGTAGAGACTGCATACCCTGGAAAGGTGTTTGTTTGTTCTTTCCACCTACAGACAGTGTGTGTGACTTGACCAGAGGGCTGAGTCCCTGAAGAAGACCTGCTGAAGAAACAATTGGCCAGAGGGGGTGTTTCCGAAAGGTGGGTGCCACCCCACTGCAAACTAAAAACAGCAGGCTCACATCTGATCCAAAGGGGTACCCATGAGAGGTGGTTGCCACCCGATTCCAAACTGAGAGATTGCAGACATGGAATTGGCAAAAAGGGGGGTGCTCGTGAGCAGCAGGTGATGACCCTGTTACAGATGAATAGCAGATGTGAATATTTATTATAAAGTAAAGAGATTTCCTTTATTGTTAAGTATCAGTTCACATTTTCTCTCAAGCTCTGGAAAACAAACAGCTGTAACTGTAACCTATAACACTGCAGTAGGGAGATCAGAGCATTTTATGTGAACCAGACACATTCATGGCTTAAACTGCAGTGATCTGAAAGGTAAAGTCTTGCTTTTTGTGGCACAGGTCCTCATTTCTTAGTTGCTTTTAAGGTTTCTAGGGATTGCATATTTCTTCACAGTGCCGTCTTTCTCACAACTTCTTTCACATTCACCACTGTCTTCTACATGATTAGAAAATGCAGTCTGGGTTGGCTCCTAGATCCTGACGTGTGAAAGGTGGCAGTCTGGAATCTGTTCTAGTGGACTCAGACATCACTGCAGCTCCAATGACAAAGTCATTTCTGCAGGAATAGTGTTCTTATGCAATGTAATGAGCCTCTGCTCTAGTGCCACTCCTAGAAGAGAATATGGCCAGCAGCAAATATACAATATTTCATAGCAAGTATCTATTCACCCTTGAATGTTTTACTCTGAAAAGAGCTTTCATGCTGTTGCTTTAGAGTAGATGCATGACCCATCAATAAGTGGTGAGGACACAAAAATGCAGGAGGTTCTGCTATAAATATCTACAGAAGTAAAAGGAATTGGAAGATTTTAAAAAGAACTGTCCTCTGGGTACTTTGCTTTTACTACATTTTTACTGTTCAGTGGATTATATCACCTCTGATAGTTCAGCACACTCAGATTTCCAAATAAGCTTTCATCACTATGCTTTATAACTGGACTTACCTGGGCATCTGGCAGCTGTAAATAGAAACAGCTAACTTTCTGCTGCCAATATTTTTACTGCTATTGACAGAGACTGGCCTGCACAAATACCTGCAAGCTGAACAACTCTAGAGAAGTTCAGATTCATACGCTCATTCTCTCTCCTCAGTTCTTATGTGGGCCCCATTACCATGGGATCTGAGTGCCTCACGGTCTTTAATGCATTTACCCTTGCAACACTGTGAGATAGGGAAGTACTGTTATCTCCAGGCTCCTGGTGGGGATTGGAGGCATAGAGAGGCTAAATGACTTGCCAAAGGTGTGATTCCCCTACTGAAAACCCCCAAAATTCTGGGGTGTTCAGACTTGGAGTTTCAGACAATGTCTACATTATGAGCAAGGATTGTGATTCCCCACCTCATGTACATATATTCGTGCTCTCTCTCATTGAGCTAGCACAAATATAAATAGAAGTGTAGCCGGAGTAGCACTGGTATCAGCAGTGGAGGCATGGCTCAGCCATGCTGAGTACATACCCACTGGTTTTGGTAGGGGTGGTACTCTGCATAGCTCAGCTGTGCCTCCGTTGCTGCTACCAGTGCTGTGAGGCTACACGGCTATTTATACTCTTGCTAGATCAGTTTATGACATATAGCACACATAGCAATGCTTAGTTCAAGAAATCCTAGATATCACATGGATAATCAACAGCACTTGGTACAAATCAGTAATCACCCTGTATTTTCTGTCCTCTGTATGTTTCTAGAGGAAACACAAAGCAGAGTAAACCACATGAAGGTGATTCTTTTACTAAAGCCAAGATTTTTTTTTTTTTTAAAGTAGGAGCCTAAAGATAGGCTCAGAACATATTCAGGCACCAAATGAGTGACATTTGTATAAGGCTGCTGAGCATCCACCCAGACCTCATGGAGGATGATGGGACATGTTGGGTGTTTGTCAGTCTAGAAAATCATGTATAAATATTGCTGGATCTGGCCCAGTATTGTTAGTACGATGCTCTAATCTATATACAGCATGTATTGAATTGTTTATTTCCATCATGAAAATGGAAACTCTTATAGAGTTGGTGACACTTTTGTGGAGAATGGTAAATTTGCCAACAAATGCATTTTTCAGGGCACCAAAACTATTCATGAATTTGATTTGAGTTTGGCCAAGAATTTCAACTAGAATTTTTTTTATAGAAAAAGTCAAAATGACTCATTTTGACCATCTCAGAACAAGTTCTGACTTTTCATTTGAAAACACTGTTTCATTTGGACAGTTAGTCAATTTTTTAAAAAGTGAAAAACATCCCAAACCAACCTGAAACAAAATGGAAAATAGGAAAAAACCCCACCTCATTTTAGATGAAACATAATGTTTAGTTCAACCTGAAATTAATTTTTTTTTCAATTTGACAAGAAAAAGCAACAAAATTCAGTTTGTTTGAACTGAACCTTTTTTCTTTTCAGTTCAGCCCCCAAACTGAAAAATGAATTATTCATTCAACGTTACTCTCTTACAGTCAAACACTGGATAGGGCTAGATTGCAGGTTTAAATCACTGCCCATGGAGGGGGACATGTAGCAGGGCTGTCAGCAGGCAATGTCTCCCTAAGGCAAGCACAATGACTGGAATGCTGCTGAAGCACAGTGGGGGTATCTGTTATACCCTTTAACCACTTGTGGCATGCATATCTTGCTGGTGCTGATGGCTCCACCTGTGACCCATGCCTATGGTTTCTAGCATTGCTAGAGTTCCACACCTCTTGTCTGGGAGTATGAAGATTGAGAATGGTCCAGGCCTGCGTGCAGGAGCAGAAACAAGGGATGTCTTCTTGAACCTTCTCCTAATCCTAATGCACTCACGCAGGGTTGTCCACAATCAAGTCCTTACTTGGTGGCTTGAGCTGAATGGAATTAAAATTTTAGAACACAGAATGTTATAGAATTACTTTTTTATGGCTTGAGTTATGTTGTTATATTTTGGACAACTTGTTTAATATTGTTAGCATTTAAATGGACAGAACTAGGTTTCAAAGTTAACACCTTATTAAACTGAATGGTGGAAATTCACACCTTCCTTGGTGCAGTCTGTCTGGAGAGCAGTGCACTTATTTGTATGGTAAAAACAAGCTCTTCCCTGGGAATGGCTAAAAATACTTCTCTTGCTTTTCTCTAATCCAGCATCTTCTCTTAAAAGACTCTACATCAGGGGTCAGCAACCTCTGGCACACGGCTTACCCTGGCGGGCCAGGCCAGTTTGTTTACCTGCCATGTCCGCAGGTTCGGCCAATTGCGGCTTCCACTGGCTGCGGTTCGCCACTCTAGGCCAATGGGGGCTGCGGGAAGTGGCACGGGCTGAGGGATGTGCTGGCCGCGGCTTCCTGCAGCCCCCATTGGCCTGGAGCGGCGAACCGTGGGCAGTGGGAGCCACAATCAGCCAAACCTGCGGATGCGGCAGGTAAACAAACTGGCCCGGCCCGCCAGGGTGCTTATCCTGGCGAGCCACGTGCCAGAGGTTGCCGACCCCTGATCTACATTTAAGGCTATATCTGTACTACAGCCTATGTCAGCAAAACTTATGTCACTCAGGGGTGTGAATATTCCACCCCGGAGCAACATAAGATACACCGACATAAGTGCTCATGCACTGCAGTGCTGTACGTATAGACATGGCCTAAGGCTTTTCCCTGTCTGTGAATGTCTTTTGGTGCTAATTATCAGCATTTAGCCCAACTGTGTAATTCCTTCAGAACTCTTTAGAAAAAAAAAAAAAAAAAAAAAACACACACAACTTCTGGTCTTTTGATGATTGTTTATTGCCCAGTTAATTTCTAAAATTTTATATGAGGCTTTTTTGGGGGGAGGGGGATTTAAGCACAGTAGGATCAAAGAGCAGATAATATAACTGAACAAAACTATACTGAATTTGTAGATTACAAGTGGGAATATATTGCACCTCGAACTAAAAAGTATAAAGACTGGGTGAAATCCACCCCTGCACAGAGAGCCAGTACAAAGCCTATGCTCCATTTTAAACCTGATATACTTAGGCCCTGATCCTGCAAAGACTTACGTGCCTCCTTAAATCTAAAATTGGGATGTTCAACTTGAGATACCGTAAAGGAGTTTGACTTTCTAAGGGTGGGTGCTTAGCACTTCTTACTGGGCCCAAGGTTCAGGTGTTTTAGGCTAGGCACCCAAAATTCTCACCCACATATGAAAGTTATAGGGTAGTCTTTGTGAATGAATTTCAAGGTTTTTTTGCATCAAACACAGGCACTCTGCTGGGACAGTCTGCATTAGGAGGGTGCATCAGAGACCCGCACACAAAATACTCACTTTGTGCGGTTAATTTTGTCCAAACTGTGTTTTTATTTTGGGTTAGGTTGGGGCAGGTGTGAGGATGGGGACTCTTTTCCTCAACAATAATATTCTACTTCCATAAAAGATATGAAGCAGAAGATTCAACAGAAAATCTAGCTATTTTATTGCCCCAAGGCATTATTCATTTTCCTGACACATTATGTTTTTAATTAAAATTGCAACATGAGTTAATTAAAATGTTCATTCAGCCACCTTTTTTTTTCCATGGGCGGCTTGTTACTCTCCTAGCATTTTGGTAAAACCGTTACATTTCAACAAACTGCTGGCTTTATCAGCTCAGACTTCAGCTGACAGACTGTCATGTTCTCTACACCTTTTTATCTCAGATGTTCTAATTTTTTTAAATACCTCCTTCTAGTGAGGGTTTTGTTTTGTTTTTAATTCTTCTGCTACCAGCACCCTCCACTGGTTATTCAAGTTCAGGTTTATTGAGGAGACATTGTCAGGAATGGGCAGGAAGATTTCATAAATGGGTTGAAGGAATACTATATTGCAATGATTCCATGAAGACTCATTCTTACAAAAACTACCCTCTTTTTTTGATCATACATATAAAATAACTTGGAAAGCAATACTGTAAAATCAAATAATTTAAGGAAAGTTAACATCAAAGTCCTGAAGATGGTGGCGGGTAGCATAGTCAGGGGAAGGGACACTCCAAGGCTGGGGTTGGGGGAGCTCTGGCCGTGCCACTGCCCAGCGGTCTGGGGTTGGGGGCATGCAGGGGGGCTGGCGGCCGTGGGGGTGTGGTGCTCCAGGCTCCAGCGGGGAAGGAGGGATGGGAGGGGCGGGGCCTCAGGCAGAGTGGGAGGAGATGGGGGCTAGCCTCCCCAACTGTGCGTTCACCTGCCACCCATGATCTAAACTGAAATATGAGGATACCTTGGGTGGCTAGATTCCCAATTACTATGTGTTTTACCATTGGCTTGAAAAAAAGAAACTCATGTAACATATTAATGGACTTCTATCCCTCTTGGGCAGTCTAAACTCAGATTATGTTCTCAGTTACCTCTGGGTAACTAAAGAATTAAGACAATACATGGGCTAGAATATAAATTAGCCCCAATGATCTATAAGTGCCTCATATGTTATAAAAATACATGACACATTTATGTTTATTAACTATGATGAAATGAAAGCTATTCAAAACAGTCATTTCAATCTAAATAGACTGCTTCCTTTAAAGTCTATGGAAATGTTGCCATTGACTTCACTGGAAGCAGGAGCAGGCTCATAATTGTGGAATGTAGTATGTCCTCAATAAATAAGGCATCTCTGGAAATTACTTATAAATAGCGCAAGGAAACAGTAAATGAGAATGGCTCAGAGTGAATCATCTACTACATAGCAGATGCATAATTAGCCAATAAACTACAACAGGACTGAAAACTACAAAACATGTGTCGCAGTTCAGGGCACCTGAGCCTGTATTTCCCCTCAGTGGTTCAGCAAGGGCATGCACTCTCAGCATTCCTTCCATGCCTCTCTCCCTCCAGACCAGGGTATTCCCAGGCTTCTCAATTCCCTGGCCTTCACTATGTCATTCACAGCACAGACAGTTTCCCTAAGGCAGTTGCTTGCTTTCCCTTCAGTGATAGGTAACAAAGTAATTGCTGCAGATCTAAGGCCATGTCTACACTACCACTTACGTCTACAAAAGTTACGTCACTCAAGGGTGTGAAAAAACATACCCCTGAGCGGTTACGTCACTCAAGGGTGTGAAAAAACATACCCCTGAGCAACATACGTTTTGCTGGCATAAGTGGTTGTATGCATAGCGCTGTGTTGATGGGACATAGAGCAGCTACACAAGAGATCTTACAGCAGTGCAGCTGTATTGGTACAGCTGTGCTGTGGCTGTAAGGTCTCTAGAGTAGACATAGCCTAAGTTACCACACAGCTATTTCCAGGGCAGGCTCCAGGTTTTTTGCCGCTCTAAGTAAAAAAAAAAAAAAGGGCCGGAGTACTGCCCCTTGAAAAGTGCCGTTCCAAGCACATGCTTGGGGCGCTGGTGCATAGAGCCAGCCCTGGCTATTTCTAAATCAGTGTACTGTATTCTTAAGGTGAGAGCATTACAGAGAAAACATATTAAAAATAATCAACGAACCTATACACATGTTAATAAGCTCACCAGTGTTGATGCCAACTCACACATGGGCTTTGGCAAGTGCAGTCTTTTAATACCCCCTTCTACAAGTTCATCTGAGCTTCAGCTCAGAACAAGCGCACGCAGAACATATTCAGTTCCCTTTTACAATTCAGGGCTTGTGTGTGTGCAAACAGATGATTTGCTTGGGCAACAAGCTGACACACATTTTGTGGCCACAACATAAAAGCCAGGTTTGAAAATCTGACCCCCAAACCACACGTTACAATGAAGTCATGACTCAAATCAGAAAAAAGCTAAGAAATTCAAAGTCAAAACTGAACTGGACCTCCATAGTGTCATTTGCTTTTATCACACAGTGTGAATTAAGGACAGACTGTCAGCCAGAGCTTCTAGTTTCCTGGCTTCTGTCGGTTCATTACACAACCTTCCTATTATTTAAATGGAGCGATCTACATTGTGTTCTCTAACTCCTTGTTGTTTTTTAATATCTGATATGAATCTGAAAAAGGTGCTAAAAGGTTTGAATGTGGTAACTAAACATTTACTAAAGATCCTTAGCCTGAAATATGTAAATGTATTGCTGTCCGTGGTTCAGATAACAGAGTTTAATTTTGCAGAAAGTTTGTAAAGGTTTCCTTTTATTTTTATTCTGAATTTAGGCTCACTAGGAAGCACTTCACTTCAGGAGTTGGAAAAATTTATTTATTTTTAAAATTATTTAAAAATGTTTGGATGTCCTGAAATGGGAGCGAGAGATAAGGAGCAGTATTTCACAACGTCATTATGTCGATAACACTCTATACCATTCTATTTTCCTGATGTTATTTGATAATAATACCACCCTTGGTACATTAATATTTCCATGTGATACTTATATAGGCTTCAATCCTGATTACACTGAAGCTTATGTCAAAACCCCTGTTAATTTCAAAGGGACCAGGTGTTGGCACTTACCATTTAACACATGCCTGTTTCATTCATAATACAATTCAACTCAACATCTTCTTAAAAATCCAGCCCAATATTCTCATGCATTCCAACCCCTGAGTAGAAAAGAGAAAACATTTCTTGACCTTTTTTTGTTGAAATTTCATTTCAATAGAAATTTTCCTGCAGAACTGTAGAAGGAAGAGCTACATATCACAGGCCCATATAGTACACATGCATTTATAAAATGAGTGACAGCTGATTTGCTATGATATCTATCTCCATTCATGATGGCAGTCAGGACAATTTAATCCCAGCCACCTACCTAGCTCAGGCTTCTGGCCTGCTGCCCCAATCTTTGAGGTGTGACTCATCTTCATTTTTAAATATATTTCAACTTGTAAATGTAACCCTTCTGCCAGGTGGAACCAGCAGCAACCAGGGCCGGGTTCAATATCTAGGGGTTCCTGTCCGTTGATAGAACACAGAACCGGCTCGAGCCCCCACCCACTAACCTAGGAAATTTACACACCACCCCGGGTGCCTCTGAGAGGCAATACTTCCACACTTGCAAGCACAGAGTCTGAGTGCAGAAAAGAGACTTTTAATTAAAAGAGGGAAGTAACTTGGTGTTAATTGGGGAAAACAGCGCAAGCAGGGTTTATAAACATAAACCATGAGTAAATGACCCACCTCGAAGTAGGTTGGGCAGTGTCCTTCCCCGCCACCCCCCAGGTTCTTAAGTCCAGCAACCCAAAAGTCCCTTTCACATGCCCGACCTTTCTCTGCACCCCACTTACAGTTGCTGTCCTTGGTCAGTGCAGACCCAGAGTTCAGAGGTGCATGTGCAGAGTTCACTCCTCCCACCCCTGCAGTGGGGTAGAAAGGTACCTTACTTGCTCTGCTGCTCGGGCACTCACTTGCCGCCCCTTTCTGCCGGCCACCCTGCTGGCTGCTCACCGGCTGCTCCTGCCAGCCGCCTGCTCACCGCACCACTCCACCAGCCACCTTGCTAGCTGCTCATTTCGCCTCTCTGCTGCTCCAGCCACTTGTTTACCAGCTGACTATCAGTCACCTTCTCCTACAACCTCTGAACATCAGTTTCTTAGTAATTTTCAGCTCTTTGCAAGCTGGGCAGAAACACAGTCTCACCACAACTGATTTCAGCTCTAATTTAGCATTTAACATAACAAAGAGCCTCCTAATAAACAGTAGGGAGGACCCTTGATGGTGTGTAGTCTCCAAGCCGAGGATACCTGTCCCTACCTCTCCTACTTTCACAGGGCGCTGATGTTCGAGCCCCTGCTTAATGAGGTTCTTTCAACTGAGGGCGGCCCCCCCTCATTTGGGACAGGTTAAGCACAGTCCTGCTTTACGGTATTCCTACAATAATAACAACATTGGTAACCCTATTTCACTACCCCTGCATTCAGTACTAAGGTCATTTGTATGGTAACACCAGCCAAAGTTGATCCTTCGACACAGCTGTATCTGATGAATATGTAAACAGAGCAGGAGCAAACTGTATTTACATAAACACACCCATAGTCTCTTCCCCTCCCAGCTAACTATCAGGGAAGCATTCATTCAGACCCTGCTTACATAAAGATGACCGACACTGGCTGTGGAACTAAAACAAAAATGCTGGAGTCCTGATTCTAATGAAACCAACAGCAAAACTTCCACTGATTTCAGTGCAGCCAGGATTTTATCCTAACTGAATAAATTAATATATTCTATTGTGGAACACATATGGACAGGTGGCTTGTACAGAGTTTTCTAGGAGCCATTCCCCATCCTCCCCACTTTCGTTAAGTGGCTTTTCTTCCTCCAAAAGCTCCTAGAGCATCCTGACTACCTCCCTGATTCCTCTGTGATTTCTCTCCCTTCTCCAACAGCACATAATATCTTGCCCCCTTGTCTTTCCTTTGCTTCCCTCCCTTTCCTAATACTTTTCTTCTAGCTCCTTGTGAGTCCCCTCTCCTTTTGCCAGTGAGGTTCATTGACCACCTTCATGTTCTTCTGAATATTACCCACTGTCTCAATAGATCCTCTTCTTGCTCCTCCTTCCTTTGATTCTCCTTTGGCTTCCCTTCTTTTCCCAGCAGCTCCCCAAGCGATCCCAATGTCCCACTGCTCCCTGCTCACTTGCTGGCTTCCCTAACTTTTTCCAATGACTTCCTGACCTTCTTCCAATCTCTTTCTGTGGCTAATCTCCTTTTATTGCACATACCCTGGCTCCTTCTTCCTAAAGCTTTGTTCCCTTTCTCATCAGATCCAACCAGTTCCAGTTCTCACCAGGTTCCTTTTCAAGATAACTTCTCTTCCCTGACAATTGCCATCCTTGCTCCAACTAGTATCCCTGTAACCTTCCCTCCTTGCACTTCTCATGCAGCTTCAACCCTTCCCTCTTGCCCTTTTCACTTAAGAAAACTCAGTATTCTCCTTCTAACAGGGAACCATAGGTAAGTGAAATAAATATTTCTAAAATACAATTTAATTAGTTAGCAATTTGAGACACTATGAATCATGTAGAGTAGAAATTAGCAACATATCCAATTTCATGATCTATATCACCTTCTTTTTCAAAGGTGTGAAATTATTTCCATAAAAGAAGTGCAAACAAACTAGATTTACCGACAATTTGGGGTTCTCAAGGAATGTTAAACATTTTACAGCTGAGTTTTATTATAAGCATTAGTTTTAACACTTTCTGAATATTCCTTTTAAAAAAGTAACAGTAAATTTATCAGCTCAGGAAAGAGAACCATCAATTCTATCCAGGTGTGATATATTTTCAGTAGATATGCAGTAAAACTGTTAACCACAGTTGTGAACTCTGTTGAAGAAACTGCTCAGAGCTAAACTGGCAAGCTATCTGACCAGTGACAGTTCAGTGGTCCATCTTTTTTCAATTCCTCGAGAGGTCATCTAGTCCAGTCCCCTGTACTCTTAGCAGGACTAAGTATTATCTAGACCATCCCTGACAGGTGTTTGTCTAACCTGCTCTTAAAAATCTCCAATAATGGAAATTCTACAACCTCTCTGGGCAATTTATTCCAGTGCTTAACCACTCTGACAGGAAGTTTTTCCTAATGTTCAACCTAAACCACCCTTGCTGCCCATTTCTTCTTGTCCTATCCTCAGAGGTTAAGGAGAATAATTTTCTCCCTCCTTTGTAACAACTTTTATGTACTGAAAACTGTTACTATGTCCCTGCTCAGTCTTCTCTTGTCCAGCCTAAACAAACTCAATTTTTTCAATATTCCTCATAGGTCATGTTTTCTAGACGTTTCATAATTTTTTGCTCTATTGTTGGCAAAAAATTGAACTTTTCCAAGCATGACAACCAACAGAGCTACAGACCCACAAGGCGGGTGAGGTGATATCTTTTATTGGACCAACTTCTTGTTGGTGAGAGAGACAAGCTTTTGAGCCACAAAGAGCTCTTCTTGAGGTCTGGGATAGATACGCCCAGTATCACAGCAAAATGCAAGGTGGAACAGATTGTTTAGCATAAGTAGTTAGCACATATTGTAAGGGACCATTCCAGATAAATGTCAGAGTAGCAGCCGTGTTAGTCTGTATCCACAAAAAGAACAGGAGTACTTGTGGCAGCTTAGAGACTAACAAATTTATTTGAGCATAAGCTTTTGTGGGCTACAGCCCACTTCATCGAATGCATAGACTGAAGTGGGCTGTAGCCCACGAAAGCTTATGCTCAAATAAATTTGTTAGTCTCTAAGGTGCCACAAGTACTCCTGTTCTTATTCCAGATAAAGTGTCCCATTAACACTTCTGCAGTGATAGGACAAAAAGAACGGGGGAGGGGATTAGTGAGTTACAGATTGTGGTAATAAACCAGGGGTGGCCACATGCAGCTCTTCAGAGATTAATATGCGGTTCCTTGCATAGGCGCTGACTCCGGGGCTGGAGCTACAGATGCCAACTTTCCAATGTTCTGGGGGGTGCTCACTGCTCAACCCCCTGCTCTACCCCAGGCCCTGCCCCCACTCAACCCCTTCCCCCAAAGCCCCTGCCCCTACCCCCGAGCCTGCCAGGTCCTCATCCTGCCCCCTCCCCCACAGTGCCTCCTGCACATGCAAAACAGCTGGTTGCGGCAGGTGGGAGGCGCTGACTGGCAGGGCTGCCAGCGGGCAGGAGGCACTAGGGGCTGGAGAGCGGGAGCTGATGGGGGGCTGCTGGCGTATTACTGAGGCTCTTTGGCAATGTATATTGGTAAATTCTGGCTCCTTCTCATGCTCAGGTTGGCCACCCCTGTAATAAACCATAAATCCATATATTAGTTCACCCAACTTGTGTCTCTAGTATCCTGGAACCGACCTGGCTCCCACTGCAGAAACACAAGTTAACATTCTGAGCAATCAGCAGCTCTGACCACTTCTGCTTTGTTGGTCCCTCCCGACTCCAGAATTACCTTTATCTTATTCCTTTCTTCCCATTTCTACTTCCCAGTTTATTCAGTTAAACAGCTACCTTATTTTAGCTCATAAGAAATCCTTTGGTTTCTGTGCTGCTCAGCTCTCTGCCTCCTTTATTCCCTTTATATACTTTCCCCTATTTTATCCTGCTTTAAGAATTCTAGAGCTTCCCACAAGGTTTATTTCAAATAGCCACCCAATTTCCTGCCTGGTGCAATGCAAGACACCCCAAGACTGTCATCATGTCGTATGACCACCTTAACAGCACTCATGTACTGTGCATGTTAGAGCCTTCTGCCCTTGAAGGCACAAAGATGAACTGGGATTAGGCTGATTTTCCTCCTCTCAAAGTGAAACCAGACATACAGGCTAGGGCTGGCCCGAAAACAAGAATTCTGTTTCACAAAAAAGACTTGGGTTTCAAAATTTGTTTTCGTTCTAATGTGGAACAAAAAACGATACCTTTTGATTCTTTTTTTGTGAAAAACCACAATCAAAGAACAAGAAAACCCTGCAGTGGCCACTTTCAGACAGGATACTGGGTTAGATGGACTATTGGTCTGACCCAGAGTGGCCGTTCTTATATTCTTAACCCCATCCCAGAATAGCCAGTGGCCCAATGGTCAGGGCACTTACTGGGGATGTGAAAAACACTGGTTTAAGCCCCTACACTGTCTAGTTTGGAATAGGAACTTAAAGCGGGCTCTCAGCTGAGTGTCCTAACAACCAGGCTACAGAGTCAGTTCTCTCTCAACCTAGCCCTTTGTATAAATAATTAAGTATTGATTTAGGCCAGAGCGACAGTTTCTCCCTTTCCTGGATCTGGAGGAAATTGTTTTTCATTAAAACTGATACCGTACTGCAAAACATTTTGGTTTCGACAAAATGACATTTTTGAGGGGGAAAAGTTGAGCTGAACATTTTGTGACCAGCCCTAGTACCGGCTCCAGCTGATTTCTGGAAAGCAGAAAGCTTCTTCCTTCTCCAACTTAATGGGACCTGAAAGCCCAAAGAGGCTCACAGAGGAACTCTGTAAGAAGAGACAGGGCAGGGAGACACCCCAGAATGGATTTTTGCTGTTGGTGACCTAATTGTGTAAAACCATGTTTTTATTTTCCATGCCTTAACCCACTCACCCAACTCTAAATTCTTGAGGAGGAAGACTTGAGACTGAAATACTTTTTTCTGTGGCTGAACTAGCTGATCTACTGCACCAGCTTACAACCTCTCCATGCGTTTGACGAAGTGGGCATTCACCCACGAAAGCTTATGCTCCAATGTGTCTGTTAGTCTATAAGGAGCCACAGAACTCTTTGTCGCTTTTTACAGATCCAGACTAACACGCTACCCCTCTGATACTTAACCCTCTCCAGCCACTTGAAGACACAAGAGGGCCAAAGGACTGCTATTATGCCTCAGAGTTAGGATATAGATATTCAGGCCTGTCTGCAAAGGCCTATACTTTAAGAATGTAGGTGTATTCTTATCACTAAACTAGTCATAGAGGTATAAAAGAAAGAATCAAAATCACTGTCTGTCTGTGTAAGGGCCTTCGCTTACTGTGACAGTCTGAGGCCCTGTTCTTAGGCTAAGGCCTTCGGCTAAGTAGCAGAGGCAGTCATAAGCTGGGAAGTGTATGATCAGATCCTAACATTCCAAACTAGTCACATTGAAATAAGGTGCTATTGGGCTGTTAGGAATACAATCCTGTCCTGATATTCCCATCACCTCCAGAGAAAGGGAAGAGCCTAGAAGATGTAAAAGGAAACTTAGTTTGACAGCATCCTGTCTTGCAAGAACTCACTTATCAATAGCTGGGATGTGAAATCCTCATTTCTGAATTGTTCTATCACTGTAGTCTCCACTTCCCTATTGTTTGTCTGTATAATCTCTGTCTGGTTCTGTGATTGTTTCTGTCTGCTGTATAATTAATTTTGTTGGGTGTAAACCAATTAAGGTGGTGGGATATAATTGGTTAAATAATCATGTTACAACATGTTAGGATTGGTTAGTTAAATTTCAGTAAAATGATTGGTTAAGGTATGGCTAAGCAGAACTCAAGTTTTACTATAGTCTGCAGTCAATCAGGAAGTAAGGGGGGAATGGGAAAAGGGAATGGGGGTGGGGGAATTGGAATCATGTTTTGCTAAGGGGGGGAATGGGAACAGGGAATGGGAACAGGGACACAGGCAAGGCTCTGTGGTGTCAGAGCTGGGAAGGGGGACACTGAGGAAGGAAACTGGAATCATGCTTGCTGCAAGTTCACCCCAATAAACATCAAATTGTTTGCACCTTCAGACTTCCGGTATTGTTGCTCTCTGTTCATGCGAGAAGGACCAGGAAAGTGAGAGGGTGAAGGAATAAGCTCCCTAAAAAGTCTCAAACAAGGAATAATATCTTTATCACAGAATAGGCTTGTTTCTGGTATCTGGACATCCCTTCAAGCTTTAAAGAAGTTAAGGTCAGCCATGGAGAATGCTGGTCCTATTCGCCTTCCTTTTGCCAAGGACAGGAGTCAGCTTTAATTGTTCAGATCCATGCAAGTCAATCTGGATATAATAGCCCCTTCTGCCCAGCCCACTAACCTTTTTCAATAACTTGTGGCACAATATCACCTCAGATAGGCGGATTGCCTGGGGTCGCCAGAGAGCCAGGATGGTTGCAGGATACTTCACTGAATTATTTCATGGCACCTATATACAATGGTGATTAAAACCATCAACATGTCCTAGTCCTTGCACATCCACCTCCTACCATCCCAGATCAACCACTCCGGGCTTGAAATAATCTAATATTTCAGTCATTATTTATTATTAATTATTATTATTTGTTTTTATTTCTTTTAAATTCTCCAGCGACTTTATTAATGCTCAGAAAATTTAACTGATGGGGAGGGAGGGACTAGTGGGGAAATAGTTTTGCTGGTTTGGATTTACCCAGCTCCAATTTTAAGAGACTTGCTGTATTTTATAGTCCCATGCATTCTCTATGGGTCTCATAGCTAGGTATGGATTGCAGGTTTACATACCGACTTGCCAATTGTATCTCCACAACAGTTCAATGACATCATTTATTAGAGAGATAAATGAGAGCAATTAAGCATCATGGCCATAACTGGTGAAAGTTTGTGGAATGAAAGTGTTATTAAAATGACAGAGTGCTTAGCTGTGTCTAGCTAAGTTGTTATTTAATCTCTCTGTTCTGGCTGGTGGAGTGACCTCTGGTGGCACACCTCAAACGTGCATTGTTTCTATAGGGCAATATATAACCTTTAGTGTAAAATGGCAGTGGGGGCTGATTGATGGCCATCTTATTTTTAAGAGCCACCCTTTGCTATATTATTTAGAGTTAAGCTGGACAGCTGATAAACATTACACTTTAGTTCATGTTTGTTAATCTATTCACTTGAATAACCTGCTCAGATACTGATAAATGGCATATCCAAGAAGAACAGCAATAACCTTTTTCACATAATATACTGGTGTTTGGGGCTTTTTAAATTCTATCAAGTGTGGACCTTCACTTTGTCATTCAAAACAGGACTGACAGTTTATTAACATTAGATTTCTTTTTTTAAGTCCTGTCTAACTCCCATTTCTCATTGTTTTTTAAAAGCTAGGCAGACACTCGATTGGGGGGAGGGGCACCGGGGGTTGACAGTGGAGAGAAAAGGATCCATTTTGCTTATATTTAAATCCAAGCGAAAATCATGGGGGAACATTCAATGCAGATGTTCTCAGGTTCCTGCTCCCCTTAGGAAAGGCGGTGAAATAAAGGAGTGGAGAGGATGCAGAAAGGAAAAATCCCTGGGAAAAAAAGGTCAGTGATGGAGATAGGAAGAAGATTGTGGGAGGAAAAGGGGAAATAAAGTTGTGTGGGAAAAGAGATTGTCGTGGAGGGTAGAAAGGGGCAGAAAGAGAAAGAGAGGAACACTCTAATCAAAGAATACAGATCTCTCTCTCTCTCTCTCTCTCTCTCTATACACACACACACACACACACACACAAGTAAACCAGCTGTGACAGCTCAGCTTTTTAGAAGTGTTCATCTATACTCAATACATTGCACAGGCTTGAATCATGTTTATGGGGACGAGAGAGAAAAGAGAGGAGATCACGTCCCTCTGATCTTGGCACAGATCTCCCACTATTTTGTGCAGGAGGAGGATTTCCCTGTTTGCATCACCACACCCTCCTTCCCCCAGCTCCTGTGGAGCACTCCCCAGTAGTCTAGGGACCAGACCAAGGGAGGGAATAGTGCTAGAGATGGACTGGAGATGGCATGGATGGGAGGAAGGAAAATGTGCATTTTACACACACACACACTCACTCACTCACTGAAATTTAGAAGGAAAAAAATAATCCAGCCTGAAGCACTATTATCTTTCCTCAAGAGCTCTCTCCATGGGACAGATCCCCATTTGAGGGGGTATCCCCAGGGTAGCTATGACCAGGGACTGGCAGTGTGGTTCCAACAGAGTTGCATTGTCAGGGATGTGTGGGAAGGTGAAATGAGGCCAGAACTGCAGCTGAGGAATAAGGGATCTTTGGGGACCAGTCTCACAACCAAGCAAACCCTATTCCCCAAACGGAATGATGTGGGGGCATAGCTGGGAGAGAAAATTTATGGAAAGTTTTCCCTCCGGAGGCCCCTCCCATTAATATTTTTGTCGGCGAGGCAACCCACTTTCTTGGGTTTAAATTACCAGAGAGGAATTATTGGCAAACTCAGGCTAATTTTGCAAACCCAATAAATAGTTTTGGAGAATTTGTGTAGATAAAACTCGCAGGATTTTGTGACAGTGCCTACATGGGGGGCAGAAGGAGAGAGAGGAATCAAACATTCTACCAAAGGTGAGAGCCTGTGGAACAGAGGGGATGGTTGTGTAATAGAGAAACTAACTGAGTTAGGGTTTTGGAGGAGAGTGAAGGAGTTCAGCTTTTTAACATACTGAGCTTGGGTTAGTGGCTGGACCCCAGGTGGAGATTTAGGGAGGCACTCAGAGATTTGAACTTGTATGGGGAAAGAGAGGTGAGGGGTAAAGAAAGAAGTCTGAGAATCCCTGGTATAAATTAATGTTCATGATTAAGATTTCCCAGGAACTGAGTGTAGGGAGAGAGAAAGAAATGGCTGAAGACAGGCCAGTGAGGGACACCAAGAGAGAGCGGGAGGGGGAACGCACCTAGAAAAAGACACTGAATTTAGAGAGGAAACAGGAAAGCACAGACTCTCTGAAGCCAAGGGAGGAGAAAGTTTCCAGAAAGGAATACTCAGCTGTATCAAAGGTGGCAGATTGACTGAGAATGGAAGAGACTTTATTTGGTTAAGAAGAGGTTGTTAGCACCCTTGTTAAGGTCTGTGTGCTGTGGAGCAGAGAGGTTAGATGTCAGACTCTAGGGGATCAAGAACAGAATCAATGGAATGATATTCCACGCAGCAGGGGCAGACAGCACCTTCAAACTACCAGAGGTGAAGAAGAGGAAGATGGGATGATATTTGCAGAAGTATGTGAAGTAAAGGGAGTATGTTTTGAGAGAGGAAAGTCAAGTCATTGACATGTTTAAATGCTAAAGAATGATGAAGATATAATGAACACAAAGGTAATCAGAAATCAGGAAGGATTTAAGAGTAGCTATCCCAGATCAGATCAACAATCTGTCTAGTCTAGTGTCTGTTGTTTCAGAGGAAGGTTCAAGAAACTGTATACAAAAGTTTCTTCCTACCCAGGATTACCAATCAGTTAATGATTGGCTTATGCCTTGAAGCATGAGGTTGATATCCCTTACAAAATATTTTATCTAATATGGCCTGTTCTCAATATCCATGTAAATGTCTCATACTTTTTTGAATCCTATTGAGCTCTTGGTCTCAATAATATTGTGTGAAATGAGCTACACAAGTTAATTATAATCTCTGTAAAAAGGAATTTCCCTTTGCTCCATATTCACTTTGTTGCCATTCAATTTCATTTATGTCCCCACTTTATTGTTTTAGGGGAAAAGGTAAACAAAAGCAAAATGTAAATTTTTTAAAAGGCATCAAAAACATGTATATGGGGAAAAAACAGATCTCATTATCTTATTATAACCCAAATCTTTTTTTCACCCCTCATTTACCCTCCATTTTTGTTTCTCTTCTACTGCTGTTTTTGTCTAACTAAGGGGTACTCCTTATAGGGTTTTTTTTGTTTTGTTTTTTATTGACTTCAATGAGAATAAGTAAGAGAAGGCACAACATATAAAATCCCTTAAGGCAGGGAACTTATTATAATCATTTTTTTTATTATTATCTATTGGTTTATTTTCAAAGTGCTATCCACATCTGCCATATAATACTATACAATTATTAATTAATAACATTAAAATGTTTATTCTTTACTACATTTAAGGTTTATTTAAAAAAAATTCAAGACCCAAAATAATATCTTAAGTCAATAAGATTCCTTCCTGTGTGCTCTTATACTGAACTATTCATCAAGGCCAACATTTTTAAAATTTCAGATATCTTCAAAGTTAAAGTTGTGAATGTTCAGAACCTCTGAAAATTATTTATGTGACTAACATAGGATTTAGGTGCTTAATTTTAGGCAACAATATTTGAAAAAAAAGTTTTTTAAATAGTTTGTTTTAAAAATTGTTTTAAGTGAATGCTAGAGGAAACTGTTATTTTAAGTTTTATTATACTGAACGTAGCGAGAACTTTGGAATGAAAATACTGATATTGTCCTAGCATCTATGTTGCCCACAGTATCAGCATCTTCTCAGGCAGTGGATGACTATGCAATCTGGATGTTGGTGTCACAGAAGGACATCTTATTCAGGAAAAGTCTTCCAGCTAAGGAATAATAGGAAATATGCTCATTTATGATCGGGAAGCAAGCTCCTACAAATAAGCTCTCACCTCCTGCACTTTCATACTTCTTTTCCTTGGTTGGTCCATTTCTCTTCCACCTCTGGCTGTATTGCAAATGAGTTACCAGCATCCTAATGCTGGGTAATTCTCTGCACAGCCCAATCTGATCAGAAGATTAGGTGAGCATAAGGAAGAAATGGCAGAGATTAGATCAAAGCCTCCAATTTCAGGACTATGCCTACTGTCTGGTATTCAGGTTCACAACCTGGAGGTGTTGTTGGATCCCTCAGGAATGTGCTGATAGCAGTGGTTTCCATAGGCACTTGGCAAGAAGGTTGTGGCCTATGCTTTCAGATACAGATCTCACTACAGTTATCCATGTCTTTGGCACCTCCTTACTGGATTATTGTACGACTCTCTCAGTGTTAGTCAGCCAGACATGGTCAAGAGAATTTAACCCCCACAAAAGCCAGGTAAGGCCTCATGTAGTGCTTGAGCGAGTATCCCCTCACAATCATACAGCTTTTGTACCTGTAGAACCCTGGGAGTTTTCTAGAGCCAGGAGTTCTAGAGGTTGCTTGTTGTTTAGATAGGGCCCTCAATTGTAGTAGTGCCAATACTACTAGGAGAAAAAATTCTTTATATGATTTTTTCAGAAGAGGTTATTAATGTTGGCCCAGGATAGCATGGATTTCCCCGCAGAGAAGCATATAGTAGGTGTTAGCTGACTACATTCTTTAGTCAACTGATCAATAAAGAAACTGTGATATTATAATAGTAACCCCATCGTCTCATGACATGCATACATCTCTCTATTGCTCTCCCATTATGCATTAATATATTAGAATTTATTTTTTTAGACAATATTTTTTCAAAAATCATTGTTTATCAATTGAAATGATGAGGTGAGCATATAACATTTGGTATTTCACCTCCATGTCACCTTTGTGCATTTTGATGTAATGCAGCAGAATGACTGCTGCTATTTAATTAAACAGAAATCTGGATTAACTCCAGCTGCGGGCCATGTAATCAGTGCTTGTGTGTGTTCAAAAAGGGGTGTTTTCCCTAGCCCATATATCATTCCTGCATGGAAATCTGCTCTCACTCAAACCCATCCACATGCTGCAGTAAATGATTTTTCTCTCTTCTGAACCACAAACATAAGTGCCCCCTCCCCTTCCTTCAGTGCCTATGAAAATAAACAAAAAATGCACAAACAGCTTGACTTGTCTATTTATGGTTAATACTCTTTAATGATGGGGGGCCTCTGCTTTTTGATGTACAAATCTACCACTTAATCAAGTTTATACTGTAAGTACTGTAAAATCTATTATGCTGTTTAATGCAGGTTTTTTTTTTCTGTGTTGATCTCTCCAGATGGGCATAATTTGTTCCTCTAGTGTACATTGCACAACAGAATTTTCAAAGCAGTTTGGTGCTCAGGAGAGGTTGAATCTTTCTTCAGACAGGGTGTGCCATGATCTTTAGTATTTCTTTGAACACTGGGGATTGCTAAGGTGTTATGTACAAATATTATTGTTAAAATATCAAGTCACTTACATACTCCTTCTGTTTATCATATTAGTATATATCTGATCTGTGATTCAGACCCTTCACCTGACAAATGAGCACAATTATAGACCAACATACATGTGTTCCTCAGAAAGACTCTTCCATTGATATTTCGAACTAGGTATTCAGGGATGGGTGTGTGTAAGTTCTTAAAGTGGAGCACATCTCTAAACTAAGGTTGGTGCATGTACAAAACTTTCTGCAGGATCTTTTTGAGTAAGCACTGTACCCCTAGATGTCACCATTGTTCCATGCCAGTGCTGCTGAGTGTTTATCTCTCTGCCAGTAGAAAAGATGATTGCTCAAGAAGACATTTTGAATTTGTTCATTTCCAGAGGCTGGATATCTTTTCACAATAATTTGACATGGCACGTTTTCTCAAACTATTAGTACTCACTGTTCAGACTTCACACAATTGTGCAAGCTAAATCATAATTCCTGCCATGCATGAAAGATTCTGCAGCTCTGAATTTCTGAAATTCCATATCCTGCATGGAAGTTACAGATGGGTTAACTCAAAAAACATTTGGATTTACCATTATTTCAGATTTGTCTTCCAAATCTCACCTGCCAAAACAAACTAGAAATAAAAAGCACTCTGTTTTCAGTGGGACATAGCCAGTTTCTCTCCCTTTCTGTTGCTGTTTCCACTTTCTTCTTTCCTATAGGCCTGCAGAGAGATGAGACTCTCTCTTAAAAGTATTATTTTGTGAAAAGATATCAAAAATACTTTGAGGGGTCCCCTCAGCTGCTTCCATGTTACGATAATTTCCATCAATCTCAGTTTAAATATAGCCTATTCCCCCATGGATGCACAATGGAGTTCTACAGCCTTACATGATAGGACATTCATTTGTACCATCTTTTCCCATAATTTGTCCCTATGGGAAATGAAATTTTAGATGTAATTTTATTTTTGATCCCAGTTTTAAAAAATTAGTAACAAATCTTAGGTCTTTTCCCTTTCTAAATTTTTAGAGTCAAGAAGCTGATCCTGTTCACTGCCTGGCAATGTAAGCTTGTTCTGTATAGCAATCACATCTACACAGATCACTTGGCCCACTTGGAACCGAATCTATCAAGGTGTTAATAAAGTACCTAGTCATTGTGATACTATATGAAGGGATTTCAGGAACATCTCCATAATGGTTGTAATCAGGGAAGTGGGGTTATTAAGAAGTCTTAATTTACCTAACCCTGAACCTGTTGTGATACAAGGCTAAATATGTAAACAACCAAAAGGATAGAACATCCCAGAAGTTTGAAGTTTAGACTTCAGGGAAACATACAAGGAGGTTTTCTAATAACATACATTCTGAACACTCTACGTGCACTTACAGGCTCTCCTATAAGTGGTATATGTCCATGCTGTTCTACCAGGGATTTGAACAACCTTAGGTTCCACTGATTTCATTAGGACCACTCCTAGTAATAAAGTTATGTGCATGTGTACATGGTTACAGGATCAAGACCTTACTCTCATCCTTCAAGAGAGAGCATGGGAATGGGCAGCTTAGTTAAAACATTACAATGATAAATATTCATAGTGCCCATTAGCTCTCTCCAGTTGTAACCCCTGTTGGATTCTGAATCCTTCAGTATAACTGTTAACTGCTCCAGTCTAGCCATACCTAGTCAGACATTTTTCTGAGTTCTACTGTAGAATTACGAACACCAGAGTGACAAACTGACCAGTCAACCACACACCGCATTTGGAACCGGAAGTACACAATCAGGCAGCTGCAGAGACAAAACACAAACAAAAAGCAAATACATTACAGTACTGTGTTAAAAGTAAACCACTAAAAAATAAAGGGAAAGTTTAAAAAAGATTTGACAAGGTAAGAAAACTGTTTCTGCACTTGTTTCATTTAAATTAAGATGGTTAAAAGCAGGATTTTTTTCTGAATAGTAAAGTTTCAAAGCTGTATTAAGTCAATGTTCAGTTGTAAACTTTTGAAAGAACCACCATATGAACATTTCAGGGTTACGAACAACCTCCATTCCTGAGGTGTTCATAACTCTGAGGTTCTACTGTAGGACATCTGATCATTTGAAACAAGCTCATTTTTATTGAGTAAGCTTCTGTCCAGTTTCTCTCTCCTCATGGAGATCTGTTTGTCTCAGTTTTTATACCAGGCACATCATACTGATATGAGTGCCTATACATTAATCAGAACTATGTGATTAGCTGCACAGATACCACTCACCGGAAATCAGGAAACTCAAAGTTTATTTGAGATGATCACAAAAACTCATTTTAACTTATTCTGTTCCTTCCCAGTGAATGAACAATGAAACAACCTTCTGTCTGGTTGGTGCAGACTTAATTAGCTATCATTTTATCACTGATATGGCCATCTCACATAACTCATAGACTAGATTTTTGTTTCTTCCTGAAATGACCATGTCTTTATTGCTAATACAGCTATGATTTTCAACTCAAAGACAACATAAAGTATCCAGACAACCTTCCCAAAAGTGATAAACTCCACTAAGGTCTATATAGTTGAGAACAAAGAATAGTTTCCCATGTCTTCTGCCACCTTTTCTTTCTGACAAGTGTAAAAGTGACTTCAAAAACAAGGTGCTGTCATATTAGTAAGATTCGGACTGCGAAAGGATCTTGCACAGAAAGATTGCAGTTAAAATTGTATCAATATTCCTGTTATAAACTGATAAACACAGCGCTCAGTGAGGTCAAGTTGTACATGCTTGAGCTGACATGCCAATCTGCCAGCAGTCATATGGTTCTCATATGGCGACACTCCACAGATGCCAGGAAAATGTGAGAAGTTTCTGGCTCATTTCATTTCACCCTCCTGAATGCCATGTTTGCCTGTGCAAGAACACACACACTATCTATATTAAATAGTGCAGTTATAGCCTGTATACACCCATTTTCTTTAGGGGGTTGATAATAACTCACCCCATACAAATTGACTATTGATCAAGATTTCATGTGCAAACCCTTGCATTGGAAATGAGAGAAGCTTTTTTCTTATAAGTCGTCAAAACACATCCATAGCCATTTTTAAATTACATCAGGAATGACAAGGTGGGTGAGGTAATATCTTTTATTGGACCAACTTCTGCTGGGGAGAGAGAAGATTTTGAGTCCCACACAGCAGTTTTTCAGGTCTGGAAAAGGTACTCCGAGCTAAATGCAAGATGGAACAGATGTATCTCAGGTATATTTATTGGTTTCGTGGTTGCATTTGTCCTTCATATCAAGAAAGATTATTAATATCTCTTGTCTGACTGTCTATCAGAGGTGAATGCATTTTGGACTCATATAATATACACTTAAGGGAAAGTGAAATTTAAAAGTTTCAGCTGATTCATAGTGAGCACTGTCAAAAACATCCAATAACATTAAAACAGTTGATTTACTAACATTAGAAAACTGGCAAAATATTCCCACATGTGGTACTGTTTTTCATGTTCATTTTTGTATCAACAATATAATGTCCCTGTCTCACAGACTGACATGATACAATGTTAAAAATTGTCTACATTCATATTTGCTAAATAGACCATAATCATTCGTTGAGTTTATAATGCACAATTTACAAATTGTTGAAATATGTATTTCCACATTAGATCATCTTCGGAGCTATTTAAAGTCTTTTGTGTCAAGTCCAATCCTTTTCAAGAAGAATTTTTCTCTGTTTCTTTCTTTGTAAATGTTAGTAAGGGGGAAACTAAGACAAATACCACTACAAACATGCATTAAAGTAATTATAAAGATGTGGCTTAATTCTACAAAGTAAACACAATAAACTTCAGCTTAACTTACCACATTGTGCCAAAGTTTCTACAATCTCAACCGTATTTTCTTTTTAGATGGACTTAATTCAAACCATTAATACTAGTCCATACTTTTTTATGTTTAACGTATATTTATAAATCCAATACAAGGACACAGACACATATATGTAAACCATATACGTGGAGGTGATATCCTATTACAGAGCCCTGTAATAAATTAATGTATCATGCACCTGTGAATGCATCACCTACCCTCTCTGCTCAATAATCCATCCTCCACAGGACTGCTTCTAACATTCCAAATTTTGAACAGATTCAAACCAGTTAAATCAGACAGTCAGGGAAATGTTTCCTTCTTCTCCAAGTAGTACAATTACTGTCCTCTTCTCAAAAATTACACTTGCCCAAGGTCCAGGATAGAAAAGATTGAATCCTGCACCAATAGCAAAATTTCCATACAAAAATATATTAATATTTTGGAGTCTTATCACCTAACCTAGTGAGAACTAGGAATGGGGGACCCTCTTCTCAGGGGGACCCAGCACCTTGAAGGTATTAAGATATTAAACTTTAAAATCATGGCAGGTTGGAGGTAGTAACCCCTATTTTATGTTGTTTGTTTCCATTAATACAGCATGTACAAATTAGAGAAGAAGGTGGATCAGGGGACTTGCCCCAGATTCAGTTCAGTTCCCTGCTCTGTGTGATCTTGAGCAAGTCACTTAAGCTTTGTGTGCCTCACTTCCTGCTCTAACTCACATGTGTATTGTGAGAATAAATATACTAAAGAGAGTGAGGCACTTAGATACCATGGTGATAGGGACCCTATAAACACCTAAGAGAGATAAAAGTCACCTATGCAGGTTCTCGGTGCTTTTGCCTTATATTAAAAACACATGTACTAGTAATAACAAAAGAAAACTCAGCATCTTCCTTACAAACCAGGAATGAAAACCAAAACACAACTCACTCCAATCATAAGTCCACACTTTTTCCTCTCCCAAAGCCTGAGATTTTAGGTCATTTTCAGAGATTCTTATTGCTCCCTTTGTGTCCTGGGTAGTTGTTATCATGATAACCACGGCACCTGGCTTTGCAGGTGTAGGGTTACAAAAAAATCCCAGTAAAATGCTAAAAACATCCCTAAAATATATTCTCCTGTGACACGTGCCATATACAGAGCACATGATGAAAGTTTTATCAGCATGAATTTGTGATCACCTGCAAAATTCATTCATGACTTCACCACTGGTGAATAATGCAATTATCCCCATACCCATACTGATAAACCTTCGTATCATACCATCACTTTTTCCCTATAACAATCTACGCAGCCTGGTTAGGTTACTCATATGAAAGATCCCATTGATTTCAATAAGAATACTAAAGGGGATGATGAGCAGCATTTGGAATATTATATCTAAAGTTTTTTAGAGTGTAAACTCTTTAGGACAAGGACCAGGCCTTCTTCTGTGTTTGTACAGTAATGAGCATATCGTGAGTCCTACCACAAGTTATTTATTTTAGCTATACTTTTTACAAACACACCCCTCTATCTGTATCTGGATAGATGGGAAAAATGACAATTGGATAGTACTTTTCTTTTACCCTTGTTGCTCAACAAAGAAAGAGAAGGGTCATAATAAATTGTGTAAATCCAAATCCTAATGAGATTATATTAGAACAGTCAGAAACTACAGTACTCAAACATTCATTTCAGTGTTGTATACATTGGTTTTTGCATACATTATACTAATTCTTCTGCCTAAATAATTTTTAAATGAATACCTCCTCCCAGTAAACAGAACTATATCACTGCCCCCAAATAAATTACTCCATTAGATAGCACATTTTATAAAAGTAAATCTTCCTTAATGCTCCACTGTAGTTTCTTTCAGATCATCATTTAAAAAAAAAATTGTTAAGTACATAACTACTGCTTGAAACTTCTGACAAGGAACCTGACAATACATCAAATCAAATTCCATTTTACAACAGTTTCTTACGTAACACAGGTACAAAAATGGACCACACACAAAGAAGGAGGCCCACAAACAAAAATGAACCCTAAGGTATTTCCACTTTTCTCAATAGTTTTGCATTGATAAAACCCTTATTAAGATAGAAATACTGAATATTATACTATCAAGTATTACTCCAGATGCATGGTAACACTGTGCTGCTTTGGGGCTTTCAAAGCAGCTCAGTGAAGGTAATAGAAGGAGTCATGTTCTTAAAGTTGGGCATGTGCTGAAGTACCTCACTGTACGGGAGCCTTTATCTTCAGTAGTCATTAGAGAGTAGGAATATACATACACAGCAAACTCCACATATGTAAACCATACTCGTGAATGGAAAGAATACATATGGCACCCAAGGCTTCACATACCATAACCCGGGGCAGGCAAACTTTTTGGCCTGAGGGCCGCATCGGGTTTTGGAAATTGTATGGAGGGCTGGTTAGGGGAGGAGAGCATAGCCTGGTCCCTCCCCTCCCCTCCCCTCCCCCCGCTTCTGGCCCTCTGATGCCCCCCCCATCCAACCCCCCTGTTCCCTGACGACCCCTGTTCCATCCACCCCCCCTGCTCCCTGTCCCCTGACTGCCCCCAGAATCCCCACTCCTGACTGCCCCCTGCCACCCCATCCAACCCCCCCTCCTTCCTGACTGCCCCTATCAACCCCCGTTCCCCACCCTCTGACTGTCCCGACCCCTATCCACACTCCCACCCCCGACCACCACCCCAAACTCCCCTGCCCTCTATCCAAACCCTCCTACCCCCCACTCCCTGCCCCCCCTACTTGGAGCACTGGTGGCTGGCAGCGCTACAGCCGTGCTGCCCGGCTGGAGCCAGCTACGTGCCGCGCAGCACAGAGCACCAGGCCAGGCTGGGCTCTGCAGCTGCACTGCCCCAGGAGGTTGCCGCCCCGCTGCCCAGGGTATTGTGCTGGCGGCGGGGCGAGCTGAGGCTGCGGGGGAGGGGGAACAGCGAGGAAGGGGCCAGGGGTGAGCCTCCCAGGCCAGGTGCTCAGCAGCCAGGCAGGAGGATCCCACAAGCCAGCTGTGGGAGGGATAGCTCAGTGGTTTGAGCGTTGGCCTGTTAAACCCAGGGTTGTGAGTTTAATCCTTGAGGGGGCCACTTTAGAGATCTGGGACAAAAATCAGTACTTGGTCCTGCTAGTGAAGGCAGGGGGCTGGACTCAATAACCTTTCAGGGTCCCTTCCAGCTCTATGAGATAGGTATATCTCCATATATCTGGATGATTTAGTTGGGATTAGGTCCTGCTTTGAGCAGGGGGTTGGACTAGATGACCTCCTGAGGTCCCTTCCAACCCTGATATTCTATGATGTGGCCCATGGGCTGTAGTTTACCCACCTCTGCCATCACCTATATGGCCTCTGGTTATTTAAAACCTAGCAAAGATCACTGGAGGCAGGTAGAAAGTCACTATTTTGTATAGTCTGTCTGTTATCACCATCCTGGGAAAAATGGGTAAGCAGATTTTGTGCTTTGGCTGGAAATCTAGGATGACACATTTCATTGCATGGCTGGACTATCATAACGCAGCTCTTATTCTTGTCACTGTCTTTATTTTCCCTTCAAGGGATGCCTTGTGATCATAGCTCATCCCTGAAGCTCGACAAGTACAACTCAGTGTACTAGATAATAATCCAGGTGAGCTTTAAACTATTCACAGGTGAAAAAATGAATTTAGCAAATCTGGAGACAAGGTTGTTGATGAAGCTCTTGTTTTATATACACACACAAGTGCACATGCACACATGTGCACACACACAGCTACATAATTACTTAGCCATGATTCTTAGGACTTTGTCTAAATTCCCCCAGACCTTAGCACATATGTGCAGGGAACAAACTTTGGCATGCAAGTGCCAAGCACAATTGCCATCCCTGTACTCTGGGCATACAGGGAATGCTGTCTCTGTGTACCCCAAAGATGGTAGGGGAGAAGTTGGGATGATGGGCCTACTTGCTTCTTCACCCTGGTCCATGGAGCAACTCTAACACACCTGGCAGAGCAGGCTGCACCATCCTCACTTCCCATCTCACTGGCACAATTGGATGCTCAGAGCAGCAATTTCCCTCCCTGAAGCACAAACCACTTATTTACTCGGTGCTTAATGGTAATTGTATTCCCTAATACAGAGAGAGCAAGGTGCTTTGGTTTGGTAAATATGGCTAAATTTTAATCTGAAACCTAACACTGAACATTGAAGCACAATGCAAAGTTATTATAACAAAAATAAATAATACTGTCACTAAGGAGAATCTAAATCTAAAGCAACTCTTGTTTAATCTTCCAGTGCACACAACACCCAGGAACTATTTAAAACAGTGGCCAAGATTTTCAAAGGTGACTAAAGATTTTGGGTGCCTGACAGAAGATACCTTCAAGGGCGTGATTTTCAGAAAACATAGAGGACACATTCTCTGAAAATAAGGTCCCTCAAAATGGCAACCAAAAATTGGGCACCCAAAATCACTAGTCACTGTTAAAAATCTTGGCCTACATCAATACATTTAGGCTGGAAATTAGAAAAATGTTTCTAATCAGAGGACTGAGGTTCTGGAACAATCTTCCAACAGGAGTAGTGGGGGCTAACAATCAAACTAGTTTTAAGATGGAACTTGATAAATTTATTAGCAGGATAATTTGATGGGGTTGCCTGTGATATACTCATAGACTTTAAGACTAGAAGAGACCATCATGATCATTTAGTCTGACCTCCTGCATATTGCAGGCCACAGCACCTCAACCACCCACTCCTGTAATAGACCCATACCCTCGGGCTGAGCTACTGAAGTCCTCAAATCATGATTTAAAGCCTTCAAGTTACCGAAAATCCACCATTTACTCTAGTTTAAATCAGCAAATGAACTGTGCCCTCTGCTGCAGAGGAAGGAGAAAAACCCACAAAGTCTCTGCCAATTTAACCTGGGGGGAAATTCCTTCCTGACTACAAATATGGTGATCGGTTAGACCCTGAGCATGTTTGCAAGACCCATCAGCCAGATACCTGGGAAAGAATTCACTGTAACAACTCAGGGCCCTCCCCATCTAGTGTCCCATTTCTGACCATTAGGAATGGTAGCCGTGGCAAATGAGTCACATGTCATTATAGGCAAATGCATCATACCATTCCCTCCATAAATTTATCAAGATCATCTTGAAACCTTTTAGGGTTTTTGCTCCTACTGCTCCCCTTGGAAGGCTGTTCCAAAACATAGCAGGCAACAGGACTCAATAACCCAGAGGTGCCTTCCAGTCCTGTGACCTAGTAACTTTTCAGATAGTAAATGATAATGCAACATATATATTCAGATAAAAAAAAATCTGACTAGTCCTGAAGTTAGTTTAAAAAAAAAAGTTTCATGTAAATGCCACAGAATATCATTCAGAGAGCACAGCATATTGGGAGAATTCTTAGCTGTCTGCCAAGGCCTAAGACAACTGACAGCAGGATATCACATTAATTCAGACTTAGGTCTTATCTTCACTGGGGGGCTGGGGGGGGAAAGTGTGTTGCTAACTTGAGTTAATTAACCTGAGGTAAAATCCTAGAGAAGACAAGGCAGTTTGTAGTTTTCACACAAGTTAGCAGATCAAATTAAAGTTTATGGGGGAGTTTAGGTTTTTACTTGATCTGCTAACTCGTGCAAAAATTATGCACTGCCTTGTCTTCCCTCAGATTTTATCTTAAATTAGCTCACTCGAGTTAAGAAACCACCCTCCCCTTTTATTGTATTTTTTATTTCTGTGGTGAAGATGTGGCTTTAGTAATTTTGGTTACTAAAATACATTTGATTGAAAAGAAAAAAATAACTTTATAATATGAAAAAACTAGATGTTATTGAAAAATTTAACAGACTGAGTTAATGCTGTGGTTGTATTAGGAAAACTAAATACAGTACCATATATTAATACAATCATAAATTGATATACATTGTATAAGATATACATTATGAAATGAAAATTGCTGAAGAAGTGGCAGGTAAGCCTTCTAAAGCAAAAGAATCTTCAGTATTAAATGTAGAGATGCATTTTAGCAAGTAAAGTGAATCAAGCTTAAATATAGTGACTTTTAATATAACATTTGGATAAATTTAAGCAAATGCATTTTGGTAATAGTTTTTCTCCGGAGGTGTTTCAAAGAATAAGTTCACAGATTTTTCAGGGATCACAATGTGTTGAAGTTATAGGGGCTGTTTGAATTTGATCTAGCGACCATAAAGAATACAATTAAAGATTTAGGCAAAATTTTGTAGAGTGAATGACAGAGACATCTAGCACTAAACTTAAAACAGTGAAAATTGGCCTTAAAGAAATGATCAGATTGGACATAAATTGAGCAAAGGTGGTTTAGTTTCTGATCCATATAAAATTAAAGAAATAGTTGAAGACCATGTTGCACAATCAAAAGCAGATCTCCAGGCCCATTCAGGACACTGCAGAGAATATAGGCTAGTCTGCTATTGGCAAAACACATTCGCATATGTTTGTGAGCATTTATACACTGATCCCCAGTCTACTAATTTTAAAGTATGATAATTTTACTGAGCTTGTTGTGAAGTTAGTACATCTGTCAAAAGATTAGGTGCATGACTTATGTAGAAAGAATGGCTATTTGCATTTGTTTTAAGTATTCTACACAGTGGCAGAGAGAAACTACTGAAGACTGAAATGGAAATGCTGGCAAGTGTTTGGTTGTCTTAAGTGTGCGTGCATGTGTGTGTGTGTGTAATTAGTATAAATCTATAGAGAGAGAGAGAGAGATTTTTCTATTAAACCACTTTAGTTTAGGTGCCTAAATATGGATTTAAGTGCCTCATTTTCAGCATTCAGGTTTTGAAATTTTGGCCCATCAGACAGAGTGTGTAAGTGTATTCTACAGGTAGAAATTAATCACAAACTACTTGAAAGTTTGTTTTTAAATACCCTTTGTCTTAACCTGTGAACGGGTAATGAAATATTTGAAAAATACTATTCTTGCAATGTTTGCTTCTCAGTTTGAAACAGGAAGGATGTGATTTTTAGTCCAGTTTTTCTGCATTAAGAGGTTTGGATAAGCCTCTGAAATGCTTGAGAGGCAGGGTGGATTTGCAGTTAAGGAATGGGTGGGGCTCAGCAGATGAGAGTTCAATTCCCATCTGTGCTAGAGATTTCCTGTGCAAACTTCAACTAGTCTCAGTCTCCCCGAGCTTCAGTTTCCCAGCTATAAAATAGGGATTATAATACTTTCCCCCCCCTTCATTGTCTGCCCCATTTCAGCTGTGAACTCTTTGGGGGCAGAGACTGTCTCTCACTATGTGTTAGCAAAGCATCTAGCACAATGGGGCCCCAATCTCAGCTGAAGCCTCAAGGCACTACCATAATATAAATTTTAATTAACCAATTGAAATCCACAAACTGTCTAAAAGTTGCCCATCACAACACTTAATTCCACTGCAGTGGCAATCAGAGACAGGAAATCCTGACTACCACATGATAAATGAGAGAAGGTGGAAACCATACACAACCCCCGCCCCCATCCCACCTCTTCCTGCCCCTTTCCGCTCCCCCACTCTGAGTGCGTCCAGCCCTTGCTCCGCCCCTCTTCTCCCCCAGTCCCCCATCGCCTCCTGCATGCTGTGGAACAGCTGATGGCAGTAGGCGGGAGGCACTGGGCGGGGAGGGGCAGGGCCGTGGGCGGGAGGCGCTGGGTGGGGGGCTGACTGCTGGTGGGTGCTCAGCACCCACCATTCTTTTCCCATGGATGCTCCAACCTTGGAGCATCTACAGAATTGGTGCCTTTGCTTGGTATAGCTCCCTACTTTACCCTGTGCATAATAGTGATTATCCACTAATAATTTATACTTTCCCAAATGTTCTTATTGTTAACTTCTTCACTACTTTTGGCAAAGTTTGTCCTTGTAAATGGATATACTGCAAGTTTGACTTTTCTAATATTTCTATTCAAGTCAGGTGTGACACAGAGCAGTCCATGAAACAGGATTACTCAATAGTTTTTGTTGGCATAGAATCTAAATGGCCAAATTAAAAAAAAAAAAAAAAAGAGGTAAAAAAGTGTTCGTCCTCATTTTGCTCCCCACTGAAGTGATGCTGAATCAGCAAGTAGTTTTACTAATTCAAAGTTTAGGGTAGGATTTTCAAACATAATGAGCACTGAATAGTCAATGGGAATGTAAGCCAGCATGGCATGCTTTTGGAAAAAAACCCACCTTTTGTGATTGCACGGGGTCCTTTTTCTACTTTCAACCTTTGTGCAAACATCTCCACAATGTAGGTGGAGATTAGATTATGGCCCTAACTTTATAGGCCAAGATCAGCCATTGCACCATAATGATAAATGCAATAAAGCCCTTTCTACAGAATGAGTTTACCCCTAGGTTAGAACCTCTGGGGTTTTTTTTTTCTTGTTTTTTTTTTACTGGGGTCACACTTAAAAAGTCAACTTTTACTCAGTTAATTCACTACAGTATCTCTGAAATTACAATAGTTATCGGACTTGATATTGAGAAGTGGCCTCCCATTTTGAGGCTAAAATTACTTTGCCTGCAATTATTTGAGTGTCTTTGGATCAGTTCCTTAAGTTAATAGACAGTATTAAAATCTAGTGGCCACAGTCTCTAATACTGCCTAGGATAAAGATGGCAAACTAGTCAATTGCACCATGTCTGGAAGTTCAAACAGGTTATAAGTATAAGTACACACTAGGGCTGCACAAACCCAAAGTGGATTGTTTCACTTTGTTCCGTCAACAGAACTTTTCGGGGTTCGGTCTGCAGAGATTTGAGACTGGATGATCTCATGCAAATTCACTTGGAAGTTTGGATTCATGCACAGTTGGAACTTCTAAGAACCCTCCTTTCTTCACTTCATTTGTTCCCTGTCAAGCTGCATCCCTCCTCCCCAGCTGTATCCCCTCAAATTTACTTGAGACATCATTAGGTGTCTGACACACTGTCACACTGTGTTGGGTGACTGCCTCACACCACTCCTTGAACCGTCTGAGAATTGCCACCTTGCTGCCCTCCCTCTCTGCAGGGGTTTGCCAAGCAATGCCACTGCCTCCCATAATGCACAGTAGAGTTTTCCATGAAGGAGGGGGCAACCTGGTCCCCTACAGGGCAGCTTCCACTGCCAGTAGATTTATTATTAACTAGGGACAGGCAGTACCCCAGTATTCTCTGTGTGACTTGCCAGCATACCCCAACAACTGTACACTACGCTCTTGGGGAACCTCAGACAGCACATGGATGTCTGTATAACAAATGCAGCACTGCCCTGACCTGTTCTCTTCAAACAACCCCATCCCATAATTCATCCCACTTGTTTTATTATTTAATCTCTCTTTGGGTTGTTTTTTTTTTTTTTTGATTTATCTGTCGCAGCCTCTTAGGCATTTAGCTAACTGCACCCTAAAGAGAGTGAGAGCCCAATATGCAATAAATCAGCCCACCCAGACTCAAAAACTCTGCCCCAAATCCCTAAAGAAATGGATGATTATAATGAAATCACCCTAAAGAGTGTTGATTTCTAATGTTATTTATGGGGGGAGGGGAAGGTTGCTGCTTTTCCTTTAATTCTGCCATATTGTCTGGTTCACAGCCGGAGACAAACTGAAATGGCCATCTGGTTGATGTGCATACAAAAGGAGTGGTTTGCCAGACAAAGAAGCTACCTTTATTATACAAAGCTATGCATCGCCTCTGCTCAGATTACCAATCTTTTGTTTCTGGTACTGATATAAATAGATAGATATGAGTACACACTCCCCACTATCCAGATAAATAAAATCCTGGCAGGGTAGGAATACAATTACCACACGGTTTGTAGTATCTAAACTGTTTGGCATATTCCTGATACCAAATATACTATAGTATTACTGAACATTTTTAACTCACAACCTCTAATGTGGCATGGACAATTCTGAATTCACTGATTTGCTCCCACAAACAATACACACAGAACTATATGCAAAATTAGAAATTGGGCTGCGGCCCCTATGAAAATTGACCCTTCTAATTAGCGGTCTGGTTGCAGAGTAAGGGGGATCAAATGTTCAATGGCAAGCCCCTAATCTGTGCCCACAAAAAATGCATGTGTGCCTTCTGCAGCCACAAAACTGTATCTACACTCACAAATGGAGAATTGTATGTATAACTTAGCCATTCCGCACATGTTACATTTTGTAACCGCAGCCTATGCACCCACATGTGAAAACATAGCCCAAAATGGCCAATTCATAATAGTTTGTATTCTAGTATTTGTTGCTGACTAGAATTGATCCAAACATTGTATGTTTCACACACACACAAAATCAAAATGCTTTAACCTTTTTCTCAAAAAGGAAAAAAAATCAGTTTTCAAAAATTAAATTAAAATGTTCCCCCTTTTTTCCTACATTTTCTCCTTCCCTTTTTGCCTTCTTCTATTTTACCACTGAAAAGCAGTGGAAAGAGGAGGAAAAACAAAAACTGAAAATCTAAAGAGCAAAAACTTTTGAAAAACCTAATTTTTTCATTAAATTTTGATTTTTGAAAAGAGCGGTCTTTTGGGTTAGAAAAAAAGTTTGGAATGAATCATTTCAACCATCTCTGATTTTTTTGGCTGTTACATGGTCACTGTTTAAGATACCTTGTCCTGTAACATAACTCAACACCACACCATGTGATATTATGCAAAATGCATTTTGAAATTTAAAGTGAAAATACACACTTTCCCAATAGGCAATCCTCTTTTCTGATTATATTTGATCAGAATAAAATTGGAACTTCACACAAGTTCATACACCCAAGGCAGTTGGTCAGTCTGTGAATAATAGTTTCCCTTATTTGAGATACTTACTGTAGGTAAAACATGGTATTTATGTGAGAGGTGTTATTATGATTGTTAATTAAGAATCTATGTCTTAAAATTTTGCTGTGATCTTTTATCTTTCTTTATTCTCCAGATGGAGTCTCATCCCCATCATTTTGGGACCTACTGATCCTCTTTTATAGCTAATTAATTGCCTTCTCTCCCTCATGATAGCCATCCTCTAGCCAAAACAGCAGAAAATGCCATATATTGATAATACTCTCTAGGGAACTGGAATGTACAGTAATGTGGCCAGACCCAGCACTCCTCTATCCCTGAAAGACAAGAGAGTCAATTCCTTAATGTGATGGTTCAGGTTAAGTGTTTTCCTTCATTTGATTTATTTCATTTTTAAATGATTTATACGTTATATGTTACTGTATTAGTATTACTGTTGCACAAGAGGCCTGAGATCAGTGCCCCATTGCAGCAGGTACAGTACAAATGCATAGAAAGAAACAGCCCTTGCTCCAAAGAGCTTAACATTTAAATAGGCAAGCAGACAAAGGCCAGGGAAGGAAACAGAGAACTGAAATGACTTGCTCCAGATCACAGGCAGAAGTAGAACTAGAACGCTGGTCTCCTGAGTTCCAGTCCTGTGCCTTATCAACTGTACCATGCTAACTTTCAGTGTATTGCTTTTTTACTCTTCATTAGCATATTTCAGTGTGAAAAGGCAACTTGGAACATTTTGATCAACGTGTCCACGTCTTTTCCACAAGTGTTGGATACATAACTCTCTCGGTTTCACAGAGAGAATGAATGAGAGGGCTACAAATGTTAACTGATGTCATTTCTCATTCTTTTGATCCGATCTGTATTTGCCACTTATTCAGTTGCTAGCTGAGAGAGAAGAAAAGAAGGTGGGGGACGGGGAGAGAAGCAGCATCAGGTTTCTAGCCATATCCTTAACTTCCCTGATGGACATCATGTTAATACTATAAACTGCTCCCCAAAGAAAAATCACTAACAATCGGATCCATGCAATGGCATTTGCACCGAATTTGACTATTTATCAATCTCTTAATTTATAAAATGCATCCAGTTCTGAAAAATCTGTGAGTGCATGTCATCATTTAACACAACAAACCTAACTTTAAAAGTAAAAAGTTAATTAAAAACAAAAATATTCCTCCAATGTGATTTCACATCCACCCAGCCCCATCATCAAGCAAGAAGAAATGGCACTTGGACTGTGACCTAAAGGCCATTGGGAGATTTCTAAAGCTACAGAGCAGCTGACCTCTGAGGTATTACCTCAAGTACCCAAGCTGATCTTAGCTTTCGTTACCCAGGGAGAAAAGCAGTCTCCCATATAACTAGTATGGCTTTATAGACCAAAGTCAGCACTGGGAAGCAAATAGAAAACCGATATGAACTCTGATGAACTAGTGTAGAAGAGGAAGGCTGTTTGGTAGTTATAGTGTTAACCTATGACTTGAGAAACCCAGGTTCAAGTCCATGCTCTATTGCAGACTTCCTGAGTGACCTTAGGCAAATCATTTACTTTCTTTGTGCCTCAGTTTTCCATCTGTAAAATGGGGATAACAGTTCTACCTTACATCACAGCGGTGTTTGTGGGGAAAGATGTTGATTGTGACAATGGTACTATGACAATGGGGCCACATACATATGTACGGTAGATAGTAGCATGCAATATATTACCCTAGCACCATCAGGGACACTGCCAGATGCAAATGGAAAAAGATACTTTTGGCCATGGAAATCACCTTAGATTCCAGAAGCAGTCAAAATTCCACAAGCACCCAACATTGCAAATCCAATGGCCAAAGGTCCATAAATAGAGCAGAAATCACCAGCCTATATCTTTAAAATCCTTCTCTCATCCTGCTACCCATGTTACCCAGAGTAACCTCTAGTCAGTTCATTCTTATCCAGATCCCAATGTCAAAAACATATTGGGAATGCAAAGACACTGCTCCATTTGGGTCAGGAGAAAACGATGCACCAAACTGCGTGCCCTCTACATGCAGGTAACATTTCTACCTACAATGTCTTGCCATCTCTCACTGTGGCCTCACATACAAGTTGAACAGAAGGGGCAATAAAGCCACACCTGAGTGCACTCTGTTCTCTTGCACATGTAAGTTCCACATTTGAGTATGCAAATCAGATAGATGGGCAGCCAATTGCTTCAATTTACAAATGCAAATGGTTTGTTGTAGGCATAAAAACACGAATCCACCCATTTTTGTGGACACAATCAGTTGTATATACAATATTGGACACAAAACAGGAGGCTGGGGCTTAAAATATGACCCCTCTCCCAAAATTATTAGCAGTTGAGGACTGTCTACATACATGAACATATAAGATGTTAGAATTGCCAACAGTTTGATCCAAAGTCCATTGAAGTCAACAGAAAAACTCCCATTGATGTCAAAGGGCTTTGGATCTGGTCCCAAATCTGCAGACATCCAAGGTTCTGCTAATAGGGATAGAATATAGGGTTACCTGATAGCAACTGTGAAAAACCGGGATGAGGGTGGGGGGTAATAGGAGCCTATATAAGAAAAAGTCCCAAAAAACGGTACTGTCCCTTTAAAAACAGGACATCTGGTCACCCTAGATCAGTGGTTCCCAAACTGGGTTTCGTTACAGGGGGTTCTCGGGAAAAAATTCCCTAATGGCGGACAGAGCTGTCCCTAGGGATCCTGGGCAGCACGGGGCCAGCAGCACGGAGCCCGTGGACTTCCAAGAGCTAAGCAGATCAAAGCAAGCATATCTATCACACTGAGATTTAAACTTCAAGACTCCTGATAAGAACTGGAAAGGGAGGTGGATATTTTTTGCTGTTTTTAAAATTAAATAGGCTGCTAATGTTTTTAAATTATTATGAAGAACAAGATCTCACTTAAGCTTTGTTGTAATGTGTATTGTTGCTCAAGACCTGAATGCTTGTGTAGGAGGAACTCTTTGAGTTGGCTTCTTAAATACCTTCATGCTGTTTCACATCTGATAGTCCTTGATGAAACATAGGAGTCAGAGGCACCAGTATGGGGGGGGGGGTGACGAGGGTCATGTGCTGCCCCCGCATTGGCACACCCCTCCGTGGGTCCCTCCCCTTTTTTTTACGTGGCCCCTGCAGGACCCTCCACTTTCTGGCGGTGGGTGCGCGGGGACTTTGCCCCTGCACCTTTTTTTTCTTCTGGCGCCTCTGATAGGAGCCGTGTCTTATAACAGGCTTAATCAAAAGTGATATAAGCTACAAAAGTGAGATCTTGGAAGAGTTGCCATTTTAATAATTTAATAAAAATACTGTAATGATAACTAATAATTAATAAATAGTGTGTAAGAAGCATGTCATAAAAACAAATTTTATATTTCCAAGATCACTGCTTTAATAATTTATGTTGAGGTAAGGGAGAAGTATTCATTTTTAGGAGGGGGTTCATGAGACTTGACATTTTAGTGAAAGGGGTTCGCGGGTTGTTAAAGTTTGGGAACCACTGTCCTAGATAGAAATTGATAGCTTGGAGGGAGAAGGGACGTCTTAAGGTGTGGTTTTAAAAGTAACACAGGGAAAGAGGGTGACCGCCTGTAGCTGAGAAAGGGAAGAAAAAGTAGATGCAGTTTTTAATGCAGACAAGTCCAAACAGGGAACAGAGTGGATTCTGAAGACAGAAGGAAAAATAATCTTTTTCTAGACCTGTCAATTTCAAATGCGTTGCCCACTGCTTCATCCTGGCACTTGATCTTCAAGCCTCTTAAAGCAGCATGAAAGCACAAGTGGATGGATTTTAAAGCAGCAGCAAGTAGCTTTAATTAAGCTGTCCTTAAGAATACAAGCTGGTCAAGGCTTTAAAGACACCAATATAAAGGAAGCAACAGTACACGATCCCTTAACAGTTCATTCAGTTGCAGAGAACAAAAAGGGCTTGGTACATATCTTTCCTGCTGACTTAGGATATCAGACCCTGCTAAGTTCTGAGCACCATTTACCCCCATTAATTTGAATGAGAGTGTAGGGTGTTCAGTCTCTTCTGGCGGTGATCAGTGCTTTGAAGGATTGTGCCCTTATGGCCTGATCCTATGAGGTACTGAGCACCCTCAACCTCTGCTGAAATCAATGACAGTTGAGAACACTCAGAACCTTGCAGAATTAGTTTCTCGCTGATTAGACTTGATGGGCCAGGAAGGTAAATATGGTATACAAAGATACTCAGCTAAAGGGGAAATAAAGATTACTCTAATTATGAATAGATATAGCATTTGTGGCATAAAGGGGGGGGAAGGGTGGAATCCAGGATTGAATATATAACATGAGGTTCATTTTCAGTCATATAATCGCTGTCAGCTAATGCCCACTAAACCCTGCATAAATTGGAATTTTATGATATACATTTTACAATATATCTATATTTAATCTGACAAAAGTTGGACAAACATGTCCTAAAGACCAGGGGTCCATTTTATGTGCTTGGGTGTCCAAACACCTGCCAGTGGTTTGTCCCTTGAATTGAGGACATCATGTTTTCAATTTCCTTCAATAAAGCTATGAATCTGGCAATTTGCTGGCCTGCTTCAGCTAAACAGAAAGGACAATTTGAGAAAGATCATAGTTCAGGCTCAGTCAGATGGAAACGATTGAAAACAGCGAGCTGGCCGCTATGTTTCCCCATTGCAGCTTGCTGTCGCAGTTTGACTGACAAACTGACTTTTTTGAGGTGCTCATGCCCATTTCAGTCAGAGTTTATTGAAGGTGATTTTGATCTTCTCCATGAGGCCACAGCAGTGGCCATGCCATCTGTCACCTTGATTGCATCGTGGATTCTCTGGAGAGAGTGCTATGGCTCCTGATCATTTACAGATTGTGCAGCTTTCGCCTCCATAAGGACCACATGCACAGAGCCAGATGGTGAACATACACGCTTATTATAAGTCTTTATCTCTGTGCAGGAAGGAGAGGCACCATTAGATCTCCCTCAGGAACTCCGCTCCTCTCTACCATCATGCTGCTCTTCAGCAAATACAGTCTTCTTCAGCTGTCATCAGCCTACCTCTGAAAATTAAAAAAATAAACAATAATTCCATCAGCTGAAGCACGAGACATACAGACAGTATCACAAAGCAACTCCCCGCTGCCCTCCCCTGACTGTCAGCACTATGTAGAGACAAGTTTGTTTGCAAATTGATCGTTAATGTGAGATTAGGATGAGCTTCTTTTTTGAATATAAAGCAATGGTATCTTGACTGTTTTGGGCACATTTTAATTCATTAAAGCATTTCTAAAAAATAAGGCTACTTCTTGCATGGCAGGTGTGTGTGCGCGCGTGCCAAAGAGGGCTGTAATGCCAGTTGCCACAGGCTGCATTTGTGAAATGCAACTGTCACAAATTAGCAAAAAGTTGCTTGTGGAACTAACCAATGTCTTTTGGATTTTGGTGGTTGGTTTTTTCTTTTTTTCTTTTTTGGGGGTTAGAGCGTGGGGAGTGGTTAAAATGGGGCGTGTTAGAAATGGGTTTGTATAATCGAGCCTGTAAACACAAAAGCACATCAGAGAACCACTGTAAATAAGCTTGTTGCATCCTGTCAGGACTGAGAGATACTGCCTGTATTAGGAGTTGAAAAGAGGGGTAGAAAAGAAAATATTTTACAGCTCATATTTAACATGTGTTCACGTATATGTATGTACATACACACACACACACACCGAGGGCAAATCGACAGGCTATATAGTTACAGTACTTGTATTTTCTTTTAAAGTCCAACTTCACTTTATAAAAGATCCAGATAATACTTGATGTATATTTAGTATTCATTTGCTTATATGTTGTTTTAGGTCATCAGCAACTATGCTGCTTCTGACTTATATTTGCTGTTTTTAAAGAACTGTAGTTATCAAATCTTAAAAGAATGATCATTGTAGATACACATTTCAGTGTTTTGCCAAGCACAGGGCATACTTCAGAGTGGAAATCTGGCATAGTTCCAACCAAAGTGTCTTTCCTTAAGCACATGGCTATTTATTTCTTTTTTCTTAAAAAGTGCATCTGTTTTGAAGGCTACATGTCAGGGAGCTATGATTTAGACAGAGTTCTACCCCTTTAGTAATGCTAAGAAAATGAGTATATGTCATTATCCCATAAATGGTATTTGAAAATTAAAATGATAAGGTAAACCGGATAAAACAATAATTATCGGGTGGGGAAAGATGGCTTTTGGATTAAGATGAGCATCTTGAACATGTTTATTTTTCTTTGCTCTGATACCTTAAATCTTAAAGCAGGATTCATATTAGGATTGTGTTCAATTTTTCTCTTTTTATTCTTGTTATTTAGGAATGCTGTAATTTAAACAAAATCCAGTACAAGGATCCTGATCTCATCATATTGGGGTTTGCTACCAGCCCGACCTCTTACTTGAACAGCGCAAAAGAGATAATATTACAGTTTTCATATAAGAATCCTAGATTTCCCATAGATAAATACAGATTTAAATTCTCATTTTGGTGCCTCTAGGAGATCTTAGTTAATCAATCAATTTTTTCTACTACAATATAATTCACTATATCAAATATGATGTTAATTTCCTCACAATACATTCTTATTAATTTTTCTATTACTTTTCCCCCAGCCCATATTTCAGATCCTGATTGCTGTGGCATAAAAAAAAGAGAAAATAGAAATAATAAAAGAAAATAGAGAGAAATAATTTAACACTTAAATAAAGATCCACAGACTAGAGAGAAGTTTTCAGATATGAAATTAAAGATCAGACAAATCAGAAAAGAATATACAAATGTGCCATTCAGATATCAACACTAAAAGCATAGAGCAGCACATTATATTAGTCTTTTTATACTCTTTGTTCAGACTATTGGACAATATTGGTGTTATAATTATTTTGTGAATTAGCATTCCCACTTAAAAAAATTCTTCAGGTTCTACTTACAAGTACAGTACCTGCAAAAATCCTTCTGGTAACTAACATTTTCTGCCCTCTTTTGTATCAGTCTGTCTGTCCATACATTACTACCCCTTTCCCAATTATGCTAGCATGTGGCTATCATGTATCCCCTCTTGTGAGTAGAATTATATATTGTGTTCAAAATCTCTGATTAATCTGATTAAACTAGTGAGTGACTAATCCTTTAATCTCCTCAAGAGCACTGTTATGTCTGCTGAGTGTCAGATTCATAGCTAGTAATCAGTTAAGTAAATGTTAAAAGTTAAGCAAAAAAACTATTTCAAATCTATTCCAGATTCTGTCTGTGAGTGACCTTTACAGTTAATACTGGAATGAGAGCATTAGTAAAAATAATAAATTGTGTGTGGTGGTAATTCAGATGCTCAGGCATATTAGCCCCAAGGACCAATCTGCTGCTGGTTTCTTTTTTTTTTAAATGGTTTAATTATAAATTAATGGGTAGCTTTCCAACTGCTTTCTTTGTTTCTTTCATTGTGGAAAGTAAATGCAAAATACGTGTGTTATATACTTTACATTTGGAAAGCAAAAGTCGAGCTGGCTTGTAATTGCCACATACCTGCCTTTGCCTTACATGTAAGCAGAATCCGAAACCACTGTATGCCATTTACCTGTGCAAACCTATGTGGATTTATAAAAGTGCACCAATAGTATATTCCTTGCCTTAAAGCATAGCTAATATGAGGAAGGAGAGAAATGTGTAATATTTTCAAACAATGTATAAGCTAATTGCTAGCAGATATAAAAGCCTCAAGTTAATAGGATAACATAGATCGATATGCTATCAGGCATATGAATATGACAATGCTGAATCCATTTTTAAAATTAACATTCCAACTAGCTACATGGAACAAAAATAAACAACACCACCACCACAAAGGAGTAAATCCTTAATCCAGTATCTAGTCCAAGTAGCTAGGCTACATGCTGTGTTCATGCTCAGAAAAGAAAGGGAAAGACATCCCCATTTGTGGTCTACCACAAAGAGAACCAAAGGTGGAGTCACACTTCCCCTGACCAATCATGACTCACCCTTGCATGTCTTATACTAACTGCTGTGGATTCCATGGGACATTCCATGGAATCCATGTCCCCTTCTTTGTGCACACACCAGGGTCCTACACAGCCATAGTGTTAAGGACTGGGTTTCACCATAGTGCTTTACATTTTCAAATTATTGCACATGAACAGTGTTTGATTCACTCCTGCACAAATGAGGACAACTGCACTAAAGGGGACATTCACCCCTGGTGGAGCACATTGTGTTTTCAGCATAGATTCCCCCAGTGATTCAATTAGCGGATGGCAGTTTTAATTAGCAATTGAGGATTTGCATACAGGATGTGTGATCACAGATCAGTAACTTTTGTGGGCACCATGGCCACACAACACTTCCATTTAGGCCATGCCCACTTTCTGGGGCATATTGGCAGGTTCTATCCCAGTTGCATCCCTATGTAATCCCTCCTCATGCTGACTTGCCAGGGGAAGCTGGGGGAAAAGAAAACCCATTAAATATCACCACACACAAACTAACCAATGCAGTACAAGAGGCTTTTTCGTCATGATTTTAATGAGATTTTTTAAATGTATGTTTTTACCTTGGCTAAAAAAATAGTGTAAATCAAACAGCCACAAGAAATATCTAGGTGGCAAAGTATGTGAGTACATTAGTTATTAGGCCAAATTCCCCTTTGGATGGACATGCTTGTCTCCCACAGATTTCAATGACAGCCACATGGACAGCAAAGAGCATCAAGTATACTCATCCAAGGCCATAATTTGCCCCATAATTTATGATGTTTGTCCAGATCACGAAAGCAACATACAGTTAATATAATCACTATCTCTATACGGTTTATGGGGGGTTTAAGATCCTAATTGACATTTCCTAAGCATCTAAAACACATTTGATTAAAATAACAGGGCCTGCTTAAATCAATACCTGTTGAAAGTGCAGACTTGCTAAAGGAATTAAAATATGGTGCAACAAGGTTATCCATTTAACAGGTTTCTACTTGAATAATCAAACAATTCTCCTTTTAGAATATCTCCAAGCCACAGTACATCCAGTTCAGAAAGTCTGTTATTTTCAGCACTTAATTCTTAATCTTGTCTTTGCAAATGTTTTCTATCCCTGCCTGATGTTTTTCAGCTTGCAGCTATTTCTTTTAATCCAAACAATGGTAATGGCTTATGTAATTATGACTTTGTACATGATCTGAACTCCCCCTGGATATTTAGACTCTTATTATCTTTAACCTCCTTCACCTTTGTCAGTGAACTTTCACCTCAGAACCTCAGCTGGGGATCAGCTGCTGTCTGACTGTGAAGAGCAGGATGGTTACTCAGGCCTGGCAGTCAATGGGCAGTTCATTAAACCCTCTGGAGTAAGACTGTCTCAAAGAGGGAGAAACTATAAAGACACTTTCTTCTTTGGTTCTGCACAATTGACTGGAGTCACTAGAAACTCTCTGTGAATGGGTTCTTCCAACATGTGGCCCTAGAGGCCAAACTCCCCATGCAGTTATCTCACTCTGCTTTGCTAAGAATTCTATATATTACTGGCGGGGGGTGGGGGGGAGGGTAATATGTGCAGATTTTTTGTAAATGGTTTAAAATATTATTTAAAATGTTAGGATCATTCAGCAGCTCCAGGCAGATTCCTTCTTAATCCTTGCTTTACCTACATACCCTGGCCTGGGATGTGTACAATACAAAGATCTTAGGAGCTATCTGGCTAGCCAGGATTCCACAGATTCTCCCAACATTCATTAAAGGTCCCCCTCAGAGGTGACTGTGTAGATAGTGTCTGGCCCCCCAACCTGTCATCCTCCTCTACATGTCTCTACTTCTCTCTCTCATAACTCTGAAAGATGATATAATGGGAGACAATGATTCTCCAAAATCCTTGCAGGGAGGCAGGTTCCTTCCTGCACCTTAGGAAACTGGATGGTCCAACACAGATGGTTGAGAAACCCCCCAGCTAATAGCTAAGAAATGGAGCTGTCAGCCAGGAGAGAATGGAGCCATTGGGCTGAAGATCCCCCACTAAGCGAGCTGGATGGGAAGGGAGAGACTCCCAGAGACACTCCCATGCGGATAGAACCCAGACCTTGTTGTTACTGGAGTTGGCTAAAGTAGGCCACCCCTTATATTTGGAACCAGGGCTACTGAAAACCTAATATTTGTGCTCAACCGTCAAAGGGGTAGGAGCTCTGCTTGCTTTCTGTACAATAAAATCTCTCTCTCCCAGGAATGTGAACTCTATCCATGTGTGAGGCTCTTTGGTTGATTAATCTTGCTCAGACTGGCTCAGGTAGGTAAAGGGCACAGACTCATCTTGAATGCTGTGCAGTTCTGGCAATCCCATTGCAAAAAGACTATACAAAAAGTCCCGAGAAAGGCAGTGAAAATTAGAGAGGAAAGTTTTCATGTGAGGTGAAATTGAAAAGACTAGGATTATTTACCTTGGAAGATGGACAGTAAGAGGAGATATGATAGAGGTATGTAAAATAATACATTTTTAGTACTAATGTGGGAATCCTAATCTGATTTCATTTGTCTGGTTCAAACTCTGAGCTAAATGGAAAATTATCTTCTGTGGGAATGTATGCAAAGTAGTAAAAATGGGAGTTTAGACTATGGGAACCTGGGCCATTAAAAATGAATCTCTTTAATTAGACTGCTTCCTATCTCTCCTTAATGCTTCTAATACTCCTTGGCCACAATTTGTTTGATGGTGGTTGTACCAGGACTTTCTGAAGCCTTTGCTCTTCAGCTCTTTGCTCATACCTCTGTTCCAACAAACTTCTTTCTTCTGGAACACTGCACACACTGAACACTGTTTTCATCATACAACAATATTCATCACAACTTGCACAGGCTACGAAGTCAAAGGGTGAAATCTGACCCTACCGAAGTCAATAACAAAACTCCCCTTGACTTCAGTAGGGCCAGGATTTCACCAAAATATTTCCCCTTTAATATATTCCCAAAGATTCAAAGTTAATAGACAACTTGCTTATATTACATCTAGCGTTACTGAGCCATGTATTTAATATATGATATCAGAAAATGGTGCCAACCAAAACTGTAAACGTTGGTAGCTACATACATATACAAAATGTTTCATACCTTTCATGCTATTAAACATACTTACCAGTAACTTCCCTGTATGAGAACTACAACCCAAAGAAATTTTAGGGATGGAGTGTAAGTTCTGTGAACACTTTGCTTATTTGTTCATAACCAAAGCAATTTCACCATAGCTGTAGCAAGAATAAAGCATGCAGAATGCCACTCAGGCAGGAAAATTGACCCATTTGAGTAGCATATACCATATGATAGAGAGACTTCTAGAATAACCAAGGACCACACTGCAATGCCAGCTACAACAAAACAAGAAGGCAGATTAAGTATTGACCCCTATACTGGAATCTAGTTTTACTTAAAATTGAAATGATTGTCCACTTGCATCCTTCCACCTGCTTTATGAAATTCCAGCCCAATACACAGTACTGAATCACTATTATCCTGTCTAAGATACCATAATAAAAACTGGCTAGTAGTTTGAATGGGTCCTTAGAGATGGGCTGGCCAGCTGGTTAGGAAACATTGGAGATAATTAATATAGAATGGTTCTTTCTTGCTTCCAGTGGAGTTAATGGGCATATCTTTATGTCTTCCATCCTCTTACAGGATAGAAGGCCCTGGAAAATAATATCAGCAACAGGTTGCTATCTGTTAGTTCTTACTCCACTACTATGCTGCAAAGCCTGTACATTTGGTGGCACAGAACAGACATGAGCCTTTTATTTTCCTGTGTCAGAACTTGTGTTTTAATTGTCAATAAAGTACTTCAGGTGGAATTTTCAAAAGCAGCCAAGTCAATAGGACTTATGCTTCTAACTCCATTTCCAGGCATTTCTGCAAATCCCACCCTTTGATGCCGGCTAGAAATGTTGCTTTCCTTTTGGAAATTAGCAACGTGCTTTTCATCATAACAGTAAACTTTATCCATTGGCTCTCTAGTCTGGTACAGGAATGCTGTTCAAGAAAGAATGACTCCAGCAGCACAGGTGGATATGTGAAGAATGCATGGACAGCTTAGCTTAGCATTAAGGTCTTTCTTTACTGAATTTGATCCCAGTCCCACAAGTCAAACTCTAGCTGTCAGGGGACTTGTTGTAAGTAATGGTCATTTGTGTTTCATAATTATCTTGAATAAACACAATTAGTTCCACATTCTGCTGTTTTCTTCCTAAGGCATTTGTAAACATTCTGCACTATTCTAGCAAATAGCTTTTGGCAATCATTAAAAAAAAACCCAAAGCAAAATGGTTCTCAGTGGATCCTTTTAATTTATTCTAAGGAGCATGCCCAGAGGAGTAATGAGACCTACCAGACAATAATGACAATGGGATATTATCTTTCACTTAGATAACCATTGTAACCTAGTTTAAAATATCTTTGCTCACAGTCCTAATGTAGTTAAACCAGGATATAGTTGGAAAGACATAAAATGAAGAGTTTTCAATTTGGGATTTCATTGTATGCCCATGTGTCAAGCCAATGTATTTTATTTAGTATGGATGTAAACTGGGCATCATACTTGCAGCCTCATGCTTACAAATTTTGTACAAAGCTGTTCAAAAGTATTCCAAGAGCAAAAGAGGAGTGAACAAGGTCTCAACAGGATTAAACATGCAAAACATCTTTTCACCATAATACAAAAATATCCTAGAAATGTATTGATATTGAATGTTTCTATTAACGTATAGACACCATGGTTGGGAGATTAGGGAACTGGAAGCCCAGACATCTGATCTATCATGATCACCTATATGACATGGGGAAAGTCACTTATTCTCTCTGTGCCTCGTTTTCCCTATCTGTAACATAAGGATAATAATGTTTATTAACTTTTGTAAAACACTGTATAATTCACAGTAATATTATTTCCTACATAATAGCTTGCAGCCTTTTAGTGGCACTGTATTGCCCATATTATTTTTATATTGTTAAATAAATAGACTAACATTCCACCAGGAAAATAGATGCACAGTAAAACCAGCCGAGAGCAACCACTCACGGGAGTTAGCAGAAGTGGTCACTTGTGGTCTCTCTTCAAAGGTTTGCTGTCTTCAGATCTGGGCAGCCAGAGAGCAGCAGCTGCTGGCCAGCACCCAGTTCTGAAGGCAGTGCCACCAGCAGCAGCAATGCAGAAGTAAGGGTGGCAATACCATATCATGCCACCCTTACTTCTCCACTCTCCAGCTGCCCAGCCCTGAAGGCAGTGCTGCTGCCAGCAGCAACGCAGAAGTAAGGAAGATCGGTTTCTCCTACAGGTTTATTTTCATGGATGGAAGTAAGAAAATGTGGTCGCTGGTCACAGATGACAGGTGGTCATTCTTCACAGTTTCTTCGCAGTTAAATTATAGGGGGGGGAACTTTCCATGGCTCTCTATAAGTAGTCGCTCGTGACAGGTGGTCTCTCTTCAGAGGTGGTCGCTAAGTCAGGTTTTACTGTTCATTGGGGAACAGGTTTCACTATTCCCAGCCCATTAAATACAAAAAGGCTCTTCAAAGCTCTTCCTAGGATACAGCAGCAGCAGCTTTGCAGACACTGCTAAAGTAAGTAGGCAGTTAAAACTGGGAAGAATATGTCAATTGGTAAAATTAGCTAAAAAGTTACTCGGAATGTTGCCCTACATTTGGACTATCACATCTGAGACAAACTTTTCGAAGCAAACTGCTGAGGACTGCCAAGTTAACAAGCTGTTCTATGCTGCAAGGGACATATTTATGGACATACTTTCAACAAGACGTACCTAGTGCTACCAAGCTGTGCTGTACTAAAGAGCAGTAAGTATCAGATAAATTGATTTTTTAATAAAGGATTTCACACATGGAAATTATTAAATTCAAATCAAATATTCAGAAGTGCACAGACAAACCCAAAATAAACAGATTTACCATAACAATAAAGTTGCTACACAAACTAAGAAAAGCCACAAAATTCAAAGTTAAGAATGTGAAACTCTAAAAAAAATTCTTAATCCATGAAGTTTTGAAAAAGACACTTTAAAGTCTATTAAGAATTGATATTAAGCCTTTGCTGTGTTTTTTTTTTCTTTTAAATGAGGGCTGGGTTGTGTCGCTCCGACTTTAATGCTACTTAAAAGCATTTGTTTTCAGTCTGTCAATTCCCTTCTTTTTAAGATAAATTTTTAAAAAATATTTTATGAAAGGGCAATCAAGATGCAGCATTTACTCAAGAACAGCACCATGGGAAGGCATTCCAGCACCTGAGACAAACATAACAGCTAAACTACGGTAATGAGCATGATATAAATGCCAGACGAAGGGCCCAATTCTACGGTCCCTCCTCATAGGTCACACCTATTGATTTTAATGACAATTCCTAGCTTAGAATCTTCAAGATCAGACCCTAATCAGCTAAATATGAAGGATCAAATATTCAAAATATTAGCTTCTACCAGTGCAGATTCTGTTAAAAGGCTGCTGGTGAGGGAAAGTCTGCCAAGGAGAGTGTGGCCCAGAGACCATAACAGCTCTTAAGCAGAAGTTTGTGAAACATTTGTACTGTGATTCAAATTTGACCTGGAGTTCTGAACCACAGTGATTCAAATGGTTATTCAGCTCCATGAACTTTTGTCAAAGCTAGATAGTCATCGTTGATTATAGCTGTGTATCCATGCCCACATTGACATTACTGTTCTCTTGTATATTTCAAGTCAGAACCATGTTGCCCAGGAAAATGTACGTGGTTATGTGATGATATTTTTCAGTATTACCACTAGACCTGTCACCCCTCTGAGGACCCTGAACAAACCTATGCCAATGTGCATGAACTCACACTGTTCCTAGACCTTCCCAATGAGATTCAAGTACTGGAAAGTGAAGCTCACTCTAAACTGAACCTTTATCAGATTCCTGTACCTGCAAACTGGTTTGAATTTTAAAAAATATTGTGAATCTTCTCATTCTTTCACATAACACCTTGCAGCAAGGATTCCAATTCTTACACATCATAAGCATTGTTTCTGAGTTGTCATAGTCTCATGTGTCAATAGGTTAGAAGTGTTTGTAAAAAACATGTATGCTTACCTTCAGGAAACCTTTTCATTATATAAACATAGTAACTATTATTTAAAATGCTTTAAATAGTTACCCACAGATACTTATCAGCCTTACAAACTAGCGCCTTGTAAAATTTCAGTTTATTAAAAAATCAGAGGGTCAGATTACTTCAGAAGTCAGTGGCAAAACTCCCAATGGTTTCAATGGGGGCAAAAACAGATTTTGAGTTCCAAAAATGCAAACAAAAAAAGTTTAATCTAAATAAATATTTGGCACTTAACTCAAAACCAGAAAATGGCCACATGTTTCTTCAGTTCATTCCTGGGCTCCCACCAGGCACAAAAATTTATTTTATATTTCCATTTACAAATGCCTAAAAATATGTATTTATACAAAGCATCTTAGCCTTGGCAGCTTGCAAGGTGCTATTAGGAGGTATTGTGATCTATCAGCATCAGACATAACAATATCTGTTACTGAAACATCTGATTGCTTTCAAGCCAGACTTTATCCTGTTTAATAAAATTCTTACTGAAGTTTTTTGTTTTTTTTCCCCAGTTTTGGTAAGAGATATTTAAGCAGAAAGAGCAGCTTGTTTCCTTGACAGCAGAGTACCAACTGTTTTGGTTTTCTTTGTTCTATGTCTGTTCAACATACTGTATCCATAGAAATAGCTGCTGTCCCAGAAGTACAAGTATTTTGTATTATATATACTCAAATACTAGGTTAATGCAACATTAGCTTTGCATAGTTCATATCAGAAAAAAAGTCACAAAATAAAAAAGCAAAGGTTCCTAAAGAAAAACTGCACATCCTGTGTGCTTTCTGGTTTATATTTAACATCTTAAACATTATATATCAGTATTAAGTTGCTACATAGTAGGAAAAAAAGAATATTAAATGTTCCATAGGCACCATGTGCCTGAGTTAATGGAAACTGTATATGTTGCAGTTCCTATCTTTTGTGAGCTCTCACATATTATTAAATGTTGCTTGTGCCTAACATGCACCTTTCAAACATTCTCAGTTTGTACCCAAATGCCACCACCTCCACTCTCAGTCCTGAGGACAGAAATAAAACAATGCAAATAAATAAATAAATAAATAAATAAATAAATGAGCTCTAATGGAGTTGCAGAGTTGATAGCATTTCCCACCTCCAATCTGCAGGGCTAGCAGGGATGCAGGGCCTAAAAAGGCACTAGAAAACCAGAATCCATGAGCATCTACGCACCAGGCCTCCTAGCCAGGTGGAGGCTAGAAGCACCTGCTCACGTCTCCCTCCTCAATCTTGAAAGTATGGCAGAGCTTTAACTGTGCTCCCATTGATCATCAGACCTTCAATGCACACTGATCCTGCAGGAAGAGTCCCAGAGTTTAGCTTTCCACTGACATTTCCTGTAAAACAGATTCACGTTTTGGGGGTGCAGAGCATACAGCATATTATAGAGCTCTTTCCCATAGTCAGACCCACTTTCTCACATGTTGGGAAGATGGAGTGAGGCCTCGTGACTACTGAGGTGGTGGAGGGTGTAACATTCTGCACAGTCACTCTCCTCTAAAATGATATTAGCAGATATGTTTCCCTACACACCACGCAGCGGAAGGTGTATACAGGCCTTTTACCATTTCCAAAAAAGATTTTTCCAAGGAGTACATACACAGTTTACCTCAGTCAGGACTATTTACCTGGCAAGTTTCACCCCTCTGTGAGTTCACTATGTGGTAACAAAAAGGCTCTGGCAATAATAGTTACAGTATGTGAAATGTGTATTTTGTTCACCCCCACTGGCCTTAAAAAATTCCCAAATGGATTTTGTTCAAATTTTACAAAAATATTTGCTTTGGTAGCTGCCAAAGCATGAAAATTTTCAGTGTGAAAGGAGGATTTTCTAGAAAACTATGAGAAATATGGAAGAAAAATTATGAGAAAGGGTGTGAAAACAGGGGTTCTAACTAAAATGGTTTTGTAAGCCTAACTATAGCATTTATTACCAACAGTAATATATAAACCACTGAATGCATGAATAGAAACTAGGACATGGATACACAATTAAAAGAAAACTATAAAATTTATGGAATACTCTGCTACCAGAATCCAGAGTGCTTGGCAGAGCTGTGTTTACATTGAAAAGAAGGGGAGAAAGGAAGGAGGTTGGGGGGGAGGAAGAGTCTAGAATGCTGAACAGCAAAGCATAATTAAATCACAAATCATTTGATTTCAGGATAAGGCCTAATTTGTAAATGACTTGGGACAGGTTTATCTTCATAGTTCTCATGAAAACAGGACTTCCCACAGTACTCAGCTATCTAGCGCAAAGTAGCATTCTTATGACCCTGGAATTTTTAACTAGTGAAGAAAATGAGCTGACTGTATTCTGGAGAATGTGAACCCCAGTGCACTCTTGGCATGCCTGTCCCATGGAATATCAATGAGCCATAAAAAAAAGCTAGGATTGTTCCTGAGATTTACTTTGCATACTGTCTTTCGCTATGTAGAGAGAGAAACTATGCTGAAGTAGCAGCTTTTATGTTCAGACTACGTATTGTGCATGGGGGGAGAAAACCTGTGTTGCCAAAGGAATTGTTTTTATTTGATTTGATTTTCAAATGGCAGCTCAGCAATTTTGCCAAACCAGATTTCAAATATGGCCTTCATGCAATTGTTTTTATCACTTTCTCTCGTTGTGCCCTTATGTACAAGGGTAAAGACTATTCTTTTGCATCCAAGTACAGTGTGCTAAAGGGAGGATGAGCAGTGGGGAGCCCTGCCTGTGCCACTGTCCTTTGCCTGTTCCTGATTCCATGGCCCGAGGCAATGGTTTGCATTTTTAGGACAACAGCCGGCTATCTGCAAGCAGGAGACCACTCGTCAGGCTTCATTACTGCACACAAAATGACACAAGTGTGCCTGTGGTCACAACTGTGCTTATGGTGCGCTGAAAAGCCATTACATCTCATTGCAACAAAAAACTGCACTAACATACAGGCTGACCAGCTCCATAAATTGCCAAAAACCTGACAGATCAGCTTATTTATGCAATGTAGTACCTGCAATGCAATTTCTGGACAGAACCTATACTAAATAACTAGGGTCCAATAAAGCTCTCTTCCTTTCTTTATTGGGTATACATAAAATAAACAATTTGTCTCTACTAGATTCCTGTAGCAGCAGGCATTGTCAGCTGAAGGGTTTTACTCTTTTCAATATTAATAACCTTAAAAGTATAGTTAAAAATCTAATGACCAATATCAGTGGATTCTTGCGTTTGATAATGTCATTTTCCATTGTTTAAGTTTTTGATATTTTAAAGACCACATTGACATATTTGATATGATTCCTATTTGACAATATGTGAACAGGCTGAAATTGCTTTGCTTCAGTAATAATTATGAGTATGTATTATTTGTTTAGTGCATATAACGAGATTGGAGCTTCTACAATAAAGTTAGACGTAAAAGGTAAAACTACAGGAGACACAGGAAATACAGACACCAGGAATAGTCCATTCCAAAGTAAAATAGAGACAATGTGTGTGAAATTTATCATTTTTATGTTTAAGTAGCACTCCCCAGTAAGTACAGAAAACTAAAGAACTTGGGGCCAAATTCTGATCTTGCTTGCATGCATGTAAATCTAGAGTAACTTCATGAAGTCAGGTGAATCGCACCAGTGTATAAAAGTATGTGAGGTCGTAACCAAAGCCTTTGTTTCTCAAAAAACCCTATAGGCATCAATGGAAAATTAATACAGGCTTGCATCTCTTCCTATGGCCACCCCGACCCTTTGCTCCCATATATCCTTCTCTTACAGGCATGCCTCGATCAGTAAACTGCTTTGATGAGAGGGAACCACCAGTGGTAGTGATAGTCCTCATACATATTCAAACATTTTCTTCTGAGAAGAGTGATTGACTACAGTTCTTGCATCAACTTAGTAATAACAATAGACCTCTATAAAGTCCATATTTTTTACAGTAACATACCAGGCCTTCCGGCTTAGCTATTCATTTTCTTGAAATGTGAAGTGGAACAAAGCACTGGGCATGTCTATATGGGGGGAGGGTAGTTTTCTGTGGAAAATACTTCAGGGGACTCAGCCATGTGGATTGAACTTTACCTGGAAGCTGCATTAAACTTTTCCAAGGCCTCTGGGGTTCAAAATATGTAGCATACTGTCACATTGATTAAATGTCTGGGTCTTGACAGAAGGTCCATCAGCTGTAGCATTGAAGGCCACAGATATGATGATGGAAGCATAAAAGCAGCCCATGGACCACTGATTGGCAATGCATTACTTTAAAAAAGATTGATATATTGTCACGGTAACACCTGCTTGGTAAGAGGGGAACTAATCAGCTGCAGGTTTGTCAGGATTCAATCATTAAGCTGCTTTCAATAGTGACTCTAGACAGTGATTCTGAAATACAGGGATGTAGGCATGCTGCAAGACACTTCCCCCACTGTAATACAAAGGTACATACAGTATATAACATAAAACTAATTGTTCAGATCCAGGTCACCAGATTCTGAGCTCAGTTACATTAGTGTATACATGGGGTAAATCCATTGAAGTCTACGGAATTACTCTGGATTTACCCCAAAATAAGAATTTAGTCTGGTGCGTTTTGGTGTTAAGGGAAGTTGTATCTTTAAAACAAACTCCATGGTCATACCTGTCTTTTGATTATATAACCATGGCTTTTTATGCCATGTTTACCATTCTATTATTTATACCAGGTCATCTACAAATAGCAATGGGAGGCAGTATAGTCTAATGGCTCCAGCACTGGGCTGATAGTCAGAATGCCCTTGTTCAATTCCCAACATGGTCTCTATCCCAGGGTGTGATCCCTTAGGCAAGGAGAATATTTTGAGTTTTCTCACATTTACAAAAAGAAGCTCATGCTGAAGGTGACTTCACCCAAGAAAATCACTCCCACGCGGCATGTTCAATAGGTTTCTAAAAGTATCGTTACAGGATTTTCTGTTTAGTACAGTGCAGCTAGACTTTTATTTTTAAAGGAAGACCAGCCTTTACTCATGGTTTTTAAAATAGCTTAATGACCTACGTCTATACATATTTGGCAAAACAAAACAAAAAAAACACACATGCATTGTATTTCAGTCTAAATATTAAAGTCAGCACCTGTACAGTTCCTAATTCACATGTCTGGTAACATCACAGATAGCTGGGTAGGTAATAGAATAACACCAATTAAAAGGAATGAATGTTATTAGCGGTTCTTTTGTTATTCCCCAAATGGAAGCATCCCCATATATAAAATGCCACAGATGAAATAAAATTTAAATTTAGTCATGGCAACAACAATAAATACTTAGCATGTATACAGCACAGTGTTTTATATCTTTAATGTGCTGTAAATATCTTAAATGGTCAGTCTCCACAACATCCCATTTAGGCAGGTTGCTTTTGAGCCATTATTTTGCGGATTGGGGGTAACAGAGAGACAGTAATGTGTAATGGTATGTAAGAAAAACAACACTTTTCCAGGGCTTATTGAAGTGCTTCCTGTAGTAGAGAGAGAGCCTGGAACACTGGGCCTGGTGCAAGACCTGAGGCCCCTGAACCAGAGGCTGTGAACCAAAGTCAGGCCATGTATTAAAGCAGATGCTTACAAGTTCTCTGTCCAGTACATGAATTTGGCAATGTTACTGCCAGCGTTGCTAAAACATAGGCACTCCTAAGAAGTACTAGACACTAGATATTCACGTAAATACATTCCAGGAGGCTAGTACAGATAAACCATCTTATCTTGTGGTAGGTTGGAGTGTGACAGAATAATGAATAGGGATGTTTTGTCCAAGACATCAGGCGCAAGGTACAAGGGAAGGTAACAAACAGATGTGATGAAATCTGTAAGGTGGTATGTAAGTGATTTATCCCAGTTGTTTGTCTCTGCCTATAAATGTTGGGGTACGTCGCCTTAACCCTTTGTGTGGCTGAGAGGACAGCAGAGATTCCTGCTGTTGACTGAGCCGCTCCTTAACACAGAGCACTCATGTGTTAATGTTCTTGTGCAAGTTGTTAGGACTGTCCCTGAAGGGCAATAAGCCTGGCTGACCCATGCCTGTGGCCTGTTTTTATGACTGACATTGAGGTCTGCAGGATCCCTGAAAGCAGCACAGAATGAAACAAGTGATGTGATTCACTTTCTACTCTAGTAACACACCCGACTACATATAATTTCACCCTTCTATACTTTCCAGAATCTCTTTGAGGTGCACAACCAAGAGAAGAACCTGCTTTCCCAAAGAACTAGCTAAACTCCCGATCTGCATAGCCACATCAGTGACTACACTCTGCATAGGCTTGCCCCTTTGGTGTTCCTCCACATCATCTGCTTTCTCTTCCTCGCTCGTCTTTTCTCTGCAGCATCCTAATCCACTTGTGTGTCATCATTACCCCCTTTTCTTCCTATTCTGGCATTCCATCTTTCTCGCTGCCAATATCATATTCTCATACTTTCTCTTTCTATTCAGTTTATTCTGCTTCTCTTCAGATATATTTTATATGAGTCTCTTTCTTTCCCGACTCTTCACTTCTATTCTTTTATCTGGTCTGTTACATGATTTTCACACTGACTCTAATTTCATATCTCATTGGTTTACTTTATTCCTTATTATATTATATTGTCATAATTTGTTTCGCTATGTCCAGTCTGTTGTTTTTAACTGCATGTCTTTTGATCCTTGACCTACAGTTTGAAAAATCTTGAAAAATACAAGAACCATTGCTAAACTATGACTGCATATTCACATGACTATGTGACATCCTTTTTGTTTTAAAAATTGTCAAAGAAACAGAGCTTTTATTATTATGTATGTGTATAACACTAGTCCCTAGAGGCCCCATTCAAGATCAGAGGCCACCTGTACATACTAGGCACTGCACAAGCACATACTATCGTATAGTCACTACCCCAAAGCTCTTAAAATCTAAAGAGACCTGGGATAGAAAGGAAACAGGTACAGGGAGGTGAAGTGACTGGCTCAATGCCACACAGCAGGTCAGTGGCAGAGCTGGGAATAGAATCCAGGTCTCCTGAGTTCCAATCCACTGTAATATGCTGCCTGAGATTGGTCCATAATCCAATGAACCAAAACAACTGCATTACCTTAGTGTGGGGCAACCAGAGAGTGCAGCTGATTTTACATGAAAGTGAAACTGACCAGTATCATTTCATTTTCCAAGTGAAGTGAAATCTGATAAGTGAACAAAGAGCATCAGTTGTGAAAAGTTAATAGGATTGTTAATTTTTTTCATCCTTAATATTGTCTGGTTTTATCAGAACATAAGGAAAGGAAAGGTGGGTTTTTTTAATTGCTAAATCGCTTAGCCCAATGCGCCAAACCTACAATATTCAAACTTTTTAATGTCTTCCATTTCTGTAACATTATCCTATTGCAAGAGCAACAACTGCAACAAATGACCTTTTTGGTGTTGCTTGTGAATTCCTAGATGCCTAAAATGTCTTACTATCAGAAGTGTTGGGTCACTAGGGATGCCTTTTTCCCCAAACCACATTCAATCTATTTAGAATCACCTCCTCCCGCACCTTGGGCACAACCAGTCTGCATGTAACAATTTACCAGTAGACCCTCCTGGTGCCAAAAGTATCACTCCTTTGAAGCTGCCTTTTCTCATTCATGGTAGCATTTGGTAAGTCCAAAAGAGATTTCTCTTTTGAATAAGTTTGAATTTCAGATCGTGCATGATTTATCCATGATTCAGTCACCAGACCCATCTTCCATCCTCTGTTCTCAATCTGGAGTCCTACATTCCTGCTCCAAGCATTCCTCAACTCCTCTGTTGAGCTTTTGGAGGATGTTAAAAAAAAAAGTATTTACCAAGGATGTGTTGGCTACTGTTCTTAGCAAGAATATATACAAAGATCAGAGAGGGGAGGGTTTTTGTGAGCATGAAATATATTAATTGATGCATCAGATATCTTAGTTGTAAACTCCACTAGTGTTTTGCTTTTACCAGATTTATGGATTAGCTGATCCATTGAGAACTGCCACAGATTGCCTTCTTGAAATAGCAAGCCTGGTCAAGCAGTCAGACTATTTAAAATGATCTGGACTTGGTGATTTTAAAAATACTTCCCCATAGAACACCACCCACATATTAGTCCCCTTTATGGATTAACACATGACAGTTTCAAATTTAAAATAGGCAACCATGTTTAATTTATGGCTGGAGGAGGGGATAAAATATCATGTCTTTCTCTGAGTCTAGTTCATTCCTTTTCACTTATTTCCTCTGGTGTCTCTATTACCCTGCAGTATCTGAATGCTAATAATTAATTAATATTTAAAGTGTTGTTATCACCATATTGGTCTCAGGATATGAGAGAGACAAGGTGAATGAGGTTATATCTTTTATTGGACTAATGTATGTTGGTGAAAGAGACAAGCTTTTGAACTACACAGAGCTCATCTTCAGGTCTGGAAAAGATAATCAGAGTGTCACAGCTAAATACAAGGTGTGATAGATTGTTTAGCATATGGGGTAAACATTCTTGCAAGAGACCATTTAAGATAAGTGGGCAATTAACATCTCTGCAGTCATAGTACAAAGGAGGGTTAATGGGTTACAGACAGTTTTGAATCATAAAAGCAGTATCTCTGTTAAGTCTATGACTTTTAGAGTCAAGATGAGTTATGAATTTTTCTATATTGAAGGAGAGTCTCAAAGAGTATTTGAGTGGCCCATTCTATGATGCAATCTACTTCTCAGGTGGAGTGTTCTTGTTTGGTAAAGGCAGTTTTGAGTGTGTTAAGGTGTATACCCCGGACCATAGGCACCAACTCTGTGGGTGCTCTGGGGCTGGAGCTCCCATGGGGAAAAATTAGCAGGTGCTCTGCACCCACCGGCAGCCAAGCTCACTGCCCCGCCCCACCTCACCTCCTCCTCCTCCCTTGAGTGTGCCGCGTCACCGCTCCTCTGTCTCACTCCCAGCGCTTGCCGCCACCAAACAGCTGTAGCAAGCTCCAGGAGAGAGAGGGGAGGCGCGGGAACGTGGCATGCTCAGGGGAGGGGGCGGAGTTGAGGCGGGGACTTTGGGGAAGGGGTTGGAATGGGGGTCAGGGGCAGATGGGGGTCGAGCACCCGCCGGCGCCAGTAGAAGTTGGTGCCTATGCCCCGGACTTTCCCCTTTGGAGCATATTCTGTGGTGTCTGAGCACCTGGCTGTAGATAACAGATTTATTGGTGTGTCTGGAGTGGTTACTGGTTCTGTGGAGGTAAGTGTGACAATATCAAACATTTATAACCTATGCATGATGGAACCACATCCTGAAAGAAATCTTTCCTGAACCCCCTGTTCTGGTCTTCAAACACCCCTCCTTCCCCAAACTATCCAAGTTCATCATCTGAAGCAAGCTCCCCACAGACCAGGACACACCAACTCAGAGAGGCACCAGACCCTGCCAGGAAAACAGAACAAAACCTGCCTATATATCTCCACCGCTACAACGATCAATACCTCCACACAACATACCTTTCAAGATCACTGGGTCCTACACATGCCTATCACAACATGTGCTGTACCTCATTCAAGTGTATCAAATGCCCCAACAACAACTAGGTGGGTGAAACCAGAAAGTCACTTTGCTCTCAAATGAACTCAGAGAAAAATGATAAAAAAGACAAAAATATCCTTTCACCCATGGGTGAGCACTTTTCAGAGCGATCACTCTATATCTGACCTCTCAGTCCTTATCCTCAAAGGAAATCTGCACAACACCATCAAAAGATGAGCCATGGAACTTAAATTCATAATTCCGCTAGATTCTAAAAATAATGGATTTAACAGAGATAGTGGTTTTATGACACACTACAACAATCTGTAATCCACTAACCTTCCTTTGTCCTCCGACTGCAGAAGTGTTAATTGCCCACTACATCTTAAATGCTTTTTTTTTTTTTTGCAAGATCTGTTTACTCCTTATGCTAAACAATTCGTCCCACCTTGTATGTAGCTGTGGCACTCTGAGTACCTTTTATAGATCTGAAGAAGAGCTCTGTGTAGTTCAACAGCCTGTCTCTTTCACCATCAGAAGTTGGTCCAATAAAAGATATTATCTCACCCACCTTCCCTCAGTCATTAATTAAGTTATCCCCATTTTACAGATCATGGACTGAAGAACAAAGGATTAAATGACTCCAAAATGACTGGTGATTTTTGAGTGCCTCCGTTTTTGTGTGTCCAGCTTGACACCCCAAAAGCACCTGTGCAGATAAACACTTTTCAAGGTATTTCAAATTGGGCATCCACAATCACTAGTCACTTTTGAAAATGAAGGCCAAAGAAGTTAAGTGGCTTGTTCCAGGTCACACAGGAAGTCAGTTGATGAAATGGAGAATTAAAGCAAAATTCCTGAGTCCTAAAGTCAGTGCCTTAGTTATAAGACCATCCTACCTCCTGGAAGGAGCAGCCTATACCCAGATCTCTCATCCTGGACTGTTTTTGATATTTTCATATTTGACCCAGTTTTCTGGGTGAGGTGATCTGTTTACATAAGCGTAATCTTTTATTCCTAAAACTGCTGCTAGTAATGGCACAAACAACCACCCTAAAATTAGTCTACGGTGACACCCCTCAGCTATCTGTGCATTGATAGTAAAACATGGATGCCTCATAATTACATACAGCTCAATGCTGCAAAAATATACATATTTTTTAGGGAATCACAGAAATGTAGGGCTGGAAGGGACCTTGAGAAATCATCTAGTCAATTTTCTTGCATTGAGGCAGGACCAAGTAAACCTAGGCCATCCCTGGCCATCCCTGGTGTTTGTCTAAGCTGTTCTTAAAAACCTTCATTCATGGGGATTCCACACTGCCCTTGTTAACCTATTCCAGTACTTAACGGTTCTTATAGTTAGAAATATTTTCCTAATATCTAACCTAAATTGTCCGTGTTGCAGATTAAGCTGATTACTTCTTGCCCTACCTTCAGAGGATATGATGAACAACCCTTAACATCTTTGAAGACTGTTATTAGGTTTCCCCTCTTTCTTCTATTCTCAAGACTAAACATACCCATTTGCTTTAATATTTCCGCACAGGTCTGGTTTTCTAAAGCTTTTCTCATTTTTGTTGCTCTCCTCTGGATTCTCTCCAATTTGTCCACATCGCTCCTAAAGTGTGGCTCCCAAAACTAGACACAATACTCCAGCTGAGGCCTCACTGGTGCTAAGGAGAGCGAAACACCTCCCAGGTCTTACATATGACATTCCTGTTAATACATCCCAGAATGGTATTAGCCCTTTTCACAACTGTATCACATTTTGATGATCCTATGCATCACTTTATTCTCTCATCATGACCACAGCACTACTCCACTGTTTTGTGTGAACAGTGTTGCTGGAAGCTTTGATGTTCAGTTGTAGTCTTGTCTGCACTGCGAGTCTCATCCATGTGTTCAAACCTTTTTACCATTTTAGTAATAAACAAGAGATAGTTACATTACCTACAAAATATGAAGGCATTTTGAAGGAATATTCATTTACTTTTTGTGATGATGACTATTTAAATATTTGTCATTTAAGAAAGACATCTTCTTTCTCAATATGCAGCTACTAGAGTGACTGGTGTTGTACAAAAGCCTAAAATATGCATTTTAAAAAATCATCCCACCTTGATTATCACAATGTGCTATTTACTAGTATTCCTATATGCACACAACCGATAGCCTACATTTAAAGCTGGTCAGATAATAACCAATGGAAGACAGATTGAAAACATTACTTACTATACCAACCATGAATAAGCTACATTAGTAAGATCTTAACAGTAGTTAAAGCCCATTTCTACCCTAAGATTTTCATTTAATTTATAAGGCCTTACACAATCTGGGGCCAAGCAATCATGATGATTTTTATTCAGTATAACCCAAATCATCATCTGACATTTACAGGATCCCTCGTTTTGCGCAATACCCTGATGTCATCTTGGAAAGATTTAATGAAAAACACCCATTCCATACAATGTGAGGTCCAGGCATGTATTTTAATTAAACCAATAATTTTCACACACACACCCTTTTTATGGTGCTCCTTGTCCAGTGACAATGGAGTGATAATCACCATCATTCTCATTAAGTCTAAGTTGAGTTGTTGATCCTCAGTCTCTGCTCAGTTACATTGTTGTCACACTGGTGCAACTCCTGAAGTTATTCCTGATTTACAATGGTATCCCTAACGTCAGAATAAGGCCCATTGTTTCTGGTTTTAAATATGTAGTTTTGTTTTCACTCCTCTTTCTCGCCAAACTCTGCTTTCAAGTTACACTGGTATAAATCTGGCATAACATTACAGCACATTATTTTCAGACATGCTGTGTGCTGGCATAGCCTATTGACTTCAGTTGGAGATGTGGATGCTCAGTACTTCTGAGAACCAGACCCTATTGGCTTTAATGGAATTACTGCTGATTTTACATGGATGTAACAGAGCAGATTTTCAGCCCCTTTACTCTCACACCCCTTTTTTCTCACCTCTCAACCCCCTCCTGTGTTAGGATGCTTTAATGTGATAAGGCGCTCTATATACTAAAACTGAGCTGCTGTTGTGGAATTGCTAGTGGGAGCTAGCTAACACATGTATGCTGTGTGTACATATTTTATTATTAGTTTTCTAGCACATCCAAGACTGTCAAAGGAAGCCATGGTTTTATTTTACAGTTTTCTGTTATAGTTAATGTTTTACACTTCAGAAATATTTTATAAGCAGGGCATAAGTTGCAGGAACACTAATGCAAATCAGATATACAGTATAACTCCAAGTCCCCTATTAACTTTTTCATCTCCCTGCAGAAGTTGTTTCTGTCCATATTTTTATTTCAGCTGGGCTGAGTGGGAGAAAGAACTCCAAGGGAGGTCTTAGCAGATGGTTGTCACAAACTGCATACGGCAATTGAGAATTAGTGTGCAAGCATATGCAACCTGGTACAGTATGAAACATTCCAGCATATGAATGCTGAAGTAAATCAAGCCTGGACAGGATTTTTTATTATGAAAATTAAAGAATTTAGTTTTCCTTTTCTTTGTACATATGGATTTCAAGACTTCGGAACATGGCCAGTACTAACTATAACTGTGCTGAAATCCAGACAGTTACACCAGGGATGAATGTGGTCCATGGATTTTCATTTAAAAGTAAGACATATGCACATGCACACAGAGAGAGCACAGTATATATAAATTTAACTTCACCTTTTCCCTCCTCCTCCAGACATTTTCTAAATAATATCTGAAACGAAATTTCTAAGGCGAAATAAGAGAATACTAAGATGGATATGAAAATAATAGCGAAGGTACTCCAACAAAGTATATTTTACAACTTTTAAACATTATTTCCACCAACAAATGAACGGTTACGTTCCTTTTCTGGCAAAACTGGAAGAGATAAAATTTATATAATTTGGGGGGAACAAAGACTCAACCCACAGTTTTGTGGGTCATGATTTCACCAAGCAGAAGGAAGCTTTTGGATATCTTCGCCTTGGGATATGCCAGTATTGAAGCCAGTCTAGTCCTGTGCAGGGGTTCAAGAGGCATCTGCTCCCTTGTGGCAGTAGTGTTTCCTTGGTTTCCATGTTACATAAGTGAGACTGTTTTAGGCACAACAACCAAAGTTTCCCATTCTCCCCTCAGTCCCCCAATCCGTCCCTTTGGGGATTGAGAGAGACCAATTTTGTTATAAAAGAGGCTACTTGCAACTGAGCCTTGATGCCTTCTTAACCTTCCACTTGCCCTTCTCTCTAGGTCATGGCAGAAAACTAAGATTGAAAGGTGGGGGTAAAATGTAAATATTGGCACAGAAGGAAATACTGAATTACATATTGGTCGACCAAAACACAAATCAACTCAAAGCTACAGGAGTCCACCAACATGCACATAAATCATTTATAACGATAATCCAAGGCTAGGTCCAAATCTCATTAAACTATATGAATCCTTAATCTATTTTGGCAAAAAAGAGCCAATACACATTTTTTCTTTTTATCATAAATTACAGTTCTGTGGCACTGTGCAAATATTACCAAGCTGTAAGACAGCTGTGCTCCATTAAAATGTGTAATGGTCGCTGATTTCTTACAGCACATGGTCATCAGGCTGAATCTACAGCCAGTAATTAGGAAGATGAAATGTTTAATTGTGCCTTAATTTTGATAAAATTTATCTGTCACACATCCCGTAGTCAAGCATTATGCTCACAAATCAATGTCATCAGGCCCAAGCAGGAACTGAAGCACCATGCTCTGGGTCCTGAAAGATCCTTTTGAATATCAAACTGCTCAGGGTGAGCCTCTAGACTAAAGAAACAAGTGAAAACTTTCCTGATGCGCACAGCTCCTGTGACATATGTCTCACCACCTATTTAAAAGATATAGAGGGCAAAGCAAGAGGCTGCTAACACTTCTTCTCTCACCTCTCACACAGCGAGTTCTCTTGGAGAGGTAAGCATGGGGTTTTTTTTTTTGTTTTTTTTTTAATTCTCACTGCCTACTTAGTCTAACCTCAAGGGTGGTTGTTGTGAGTTCATTTTTTCATCCCTCATATTTGTTCTCTTCCTGCAAAACCACCCAGGGGAAAACCAGGCCCCATTGTTTGCCATGAACAATCATTTACTTTCCTACTGGCTTTACAGCAGTGCACATTACAGTCACTCACATGCAAATTGTCACATATACATAATGTTATTTTATTATTGATTTATTTTACATGGGGAGAGGGTCCATATGGAGTCTCTATTGAAAATGGCAGAGGGCAGTTTGATGCATTTCTGCACCATTTTAAAAATGCTTGGGTTTTTTTGAATATATCTGAATATTGGTACCTTTGCTTCTGCTCATCATACTACCTGAAAGCATTATTTAAAATGAAAAGCTTGCAATTCTCTAAGTAAAACACAGGAATACTCTATCAAATGTCCAGTCTACTATCTAGGTAGGCTTCCAATTTTCTTTGTCCTTGGATTCAGATACAGTTATTTCGGGGGAGGAGGGGGTTGTTTGTTTATTTTTGTTTTGTTTTTTCCAGCATCTTGCCTATTAAGAAGTTTTGACCAAAATGTGCTAAAAACACTGCCAGGTGGAGTCGGCAGCAACGAGGGCGAGGTTCAACATCTAGGGGTTCCTCTTAACAATACAAAACAGAACTGGCTTGAGACCCCATCCAGTAATCTGGGAAAATCAAACACCACCCCTGGGCATCTCTAAGAGGCAATACTTCTCCTCTCGCAAGCACTGAGTCTGTGTATAGCAGAGAAAACTTTTAATAAAAAGGAAAAAGGAACCCAGCATTATTTCCACCACAATCAAGATTTGAAAGCATATGACCATGAGCAAACACCCACCTCAGAGTATGTTGGGCAGTGTCCTTTGACTAAGTTTCTCATCTTGTGCTGTGAAAGTCCAACAAACAAATATTTCTTTAACACACCACTCCCCTCTCCCTCTACTGCACCCCACTCACAGTTGCTGTCCTTGGTCAGTGAAGACCCACAGTTCAGAGGTGAGTTCACTTTCCCATCCTGGTATGTGGGGGCAGGGGAGAAGCATCAAGCAATGTCTCAGCTGCTGTGTTGCCACTGCAAGTGGCTTACAGTTGCAGTTGTTCACTCTGCCGCTATCCCACTGCTGCTGTCTCTCTGCTGCAAGGTCATGTTCTGAGGTTCCACTACTTAACCCAGCTCTCAGTGCTTTCAGAGGGTAGTGGGGACCATCACTGCTGATGCAAGCTGCACAGTCTCTCTCATTGAACCTAATGCCCACAGGACAAAACAAGGACTCTCAATAGAGTCTCATCAGCTCTGTTTTTAAACAGTAGAGAAAGAAAGTCAAATGGTGTCTAGGACCCATCAGGCAGAATCCAAACCACCTGTCCCCACTCTTTTTCACTGGGATTTGGCATCCCTACCACCTGCTTAACAAGTGACATTCAGGTTAAGGTGACCCCCTCAATCAGGGCATGCTAAGTACCATTCTGCTGCCCTTTACTCGTACAATAAGGATAACATTTCATTACCCCTACATTCGAATACTAGAGTGATTTGTAACCCAAACCAGCCAAAACTGATAGTTTTGGCAAAACAGCTCCATCATGCTGTGCACCTAGACAGAGTAGCCATGTCTAGCCAAACATGGTCTGTTCCTGAAGTCTTTTCCCCCAGTTCATCACTAAATGTCAGGGGAGAGCTCATTCAAACCTGCTTACATAAAAATTGAGAAAGTTGAATTTCTCCATTCTTCTCTGGGTCTACTTTAATTCCCCATCATTTTGATGCAACACACTGTGACAGAGCCTTCTAAACAAACAGATCTGAGGTAGAAATCTGGATCTTCAATTTTAAGTACTAGAAGGAGAAAGAAGAAACTCAGGATTACATTCTATCTGACACATTTCAGCTTCTTCTTCCTCTTCTAGGCTCTACCTGTCCTCTTTGCATTTGAGATTAGTCATGCTGGCTCAATAATGAAAAGGTTCCATAGCTTTTCTGAATCATTTTTCAATTTTGTTCTTCAATTCCAGTTCTTTGTTGTTTATACAGATACTGTGGCAGTATCATCAGTCTATAATCTGTCAAATCCTCCAAAACCTGCTTTAGATGTTTGTTTTGGGGAAGGGATTTTTTACTTTGGGAGGTTGTTTTTTTGTTAAGTGACTCTTTGTAGAGCTTCTTCTTGATGATCAGTACAAATTTCAAGATACTTAGGTCTGGTCTATACTAGAAAATTAGGTTGGCAATACAACTATGTTGCTCAAAGGTGTTAAAAATTCACACCCTTGAGCGGTGAGGTTAAGGTGACACAAGTTCCAGTGTAGACAGTGCTAGGTTAATGGAAGAATTCTACCATCAGCCTAGTTACTGCCTCTCTGGGAGGTGGATTACATATGCCAACAGCTGAATCCTTCCCAGCAGCATAGTATCATTTTAAGAGTAGACAAGTCCTTAGCATAGTTGGATGCAAAGATAGAAAGTCTGGGATTTCCACTTAGTGTCATCTGGAAAGGGAATCCTCCTTTTTTCAGACAACCATCAGAATCATGGTGGTTGGTGAAGAATGTCTAAACTCAGTGCACACTAAAACTTTGGTAGATGTTACTACTTTCTCCCCAAGCTTTAAATAGCATGCTAAAGTGCTGTATAGGATATAGGATGATTGATTGCACTTGGGAAGTTTGCTCTTCATTTTCATTTTATTTTTGTTGTTTGAGCAAATACCAAAGAACTCATTATTATTTATTTGTATGACAGTAGCTCCCAGTTTTTATACATAAAGGAGATATTATTACACTGTGTGCTAATTATCATCCAAGTAAGCTGACATCACGAGCTATGAAAGTGTGAGAGAAGATTACTGAAAAGCACGTGTGTGGAATTTGGGAGGGCCAGTATGGATTCATGCAAAGAAGGATCACAGCTGATGCCATAGTGCACTATGAATCCTCTTGAGAAAAATTCAGAGAAAAGAGACAGCAACTGGGCCTGGAGAAGGTGTACAAATGTGTACCAAGAGAATTAGTTTGGCAGTGTTTGTGATGGAGAGGTGTGCCAGAATAATATGTTCCTCTTAATCAGAATGTGTGTGATACAGTGACTATCAGAGTCAAAACTAAATGGGACTACAGTAGAGAATTTTTAGTAAACAATGGCATGCATCAGAGGTCAGTGTAGAACCCCTTTTAGTTTGTGGCCTTTTGAGATCTAATAAGTGAGAATATACAAAGGGAGTGCCTTGGAACCTGCAATTCACTGATGACTTTGTGATATGTGCGGCAGATCGTAAGTCCCTACAAGCCAGCTTTGAACAGTGGCAATATAGGTTTGAGCAGACTAGACTTAGAGTGAATGGTGGTAAGACAGAGGCTATGATAAGTGTGGCTCCATATGGGTGCAGCAGTCTACCAGCTACGCTGGCAGTTGAGGCAATCAACTCATCAGGACAGGGATTTTTTATTTCAGGGATAGTAACAGGATCTAACCCTGATTGGGGTCTCCACATGCTATCAGAATGCAAAGAAATAATAATAATAATCATACCAATAAATAAATAATAAATACACACTTAACCCAAGGTTCATTTATCATTAATTAAATGAATGATAAGGGACCTAAATTCTAGCCATTAAAGCAGGTTGAAAAGAAAGCAAAATATATCAGGGAACGCATTTATAACAATCTGAGAAATTATAACCAGCTCTATTAATTGTGCTGTTTGTTTCTTCAGACAAGCAAACTGCCTATTAACACCAATTGAAGTAAGAAGTTGTGTCGACTGTGTATTATGTATGCTGTAAATCCTAATGAATAGCCATTTTTGTTTTTTTCCAGTTGGTTTTCTGTGTGATCCCATGGCAAATTTTCAGTATTTATTGGATCACTAAAATGACAATAGAAATACTCAGTGCTGGGTGCAGACTGAAAACACGTAATGTCTAGCATTAATTTCAATTTTAAAAAAACATTCATTTCTACCATACTCACACATTCCCCATTGATAGTCATTTCCCATTAACATTTGTTTTGGTGATTGTTTTAGTCACAGGAATGCTCATATTAAGTGAACATTAAGTGTGTATGCAGCCATCTTGGAATCTTTTTAATTACCCTTCTCTTGTTTATTAATATTTTAGAGATCCAATGTATTTAGGGGAGCAATCACACATCACAAATAGTGAAAAGTCACAGCAAATATTGAGCAAACAACCTTCAAATTATAATATTTATATATAATGTGTTCAAACACTTTCAAATATTGAACAAATCTAGAAAACATCAAAGTCTGTTTGAGGATAATTCGCAGACAGAAAGAAGGAAGAAATTTGTTGAATACATTTTCAGCATAAATAGTTCATCCAGCTCTATTTAGGATTTATTTCTTCCCACCCTGGATTAGAAGGCTACATGCCAATACTTGGTTCCAGTCCAACAGCATCCCACATCTCCCAGGGCAGGCAACTTTAAAATAAAATAAACGTATAAAATTTAAAACAATAGCAGCAGCAAAACCCCTAACAATTGTGAGTTTTAGGATCCTGGGACAGAAATGATGGAGAAACACTATGTTTAAATCCTGTTTTTAAATTCAGGATTTTCTGGATTATCTGAGGTTGGCTCAAACGCAAATATTTGAAAGCCAAAACCTCAGCAAAATGAACTCAACAGATACAGCGATAGGGAACAAAGTCCCAGCTCAAACCCATAAAAGTCAGCATCCACCTGGATCATGGCCAATACAAGTGAAGATGGGATGGGGGTGGGATGGAGAAATGGACCCAGCCCCCAGCTCCCTACTCATGGGGGTAGATCCTCAGTTGAAGATCTACTCCATGGTATTTTGGGCCAGTAGCTTTATCTTGTATTACAACCCCTCTGATCACTTACCAACACACCATACACTCCCATACAATCCTTCTTTTAATGATCCTCCACTATAGCATCTTGGAGTGACTGTGCTTTGTAGTTTTACCTGGGCCAACAGGGCTGTGAGAAGAAGGGTTTGCCTCTAAGCAATTATTATACAAAATTTATAACATCAGACATGATGACTGAAGAATAAAAGATAAATTTAGACCTAGTATAAACAGTTCATCCACTGACACCAGATCTTAAATAAGGTTTAGTGTTTGCTTTCTATAGCTGCTAAATGAACGTAACAGTTTACATCTAATAAAGCATTTGGTGTTAGTGCATATTTTATATTCTACTTGTGTTGGTAGCTTTAAGGAAAAAACAAGATGTAGTTTGAAACATGTACTGTAGCTGGCTTTGTTTTAGATACTTAGACCCAAGAAAAAACTTCTCCTGCTCTAACAACAAGGAGTCTGGTGGCACCTTAAATACTAACAGATTTATTTGGGCATAAGCTTTCGTGGGTAAAAACCTCACTTCTTCAGATGCATAGAGTGAAATTTACAGATGCAGGCATTATATACTGACACATGGAGAGAAGGGAGTTACTTCACAAGTGGAGAACCAGTGTTGACAGGGCCAGTTCAATCAAGGTGGATGTAGTCCACTCCCAATAATAGATGAGGAGGTGTCAATTCCAGGAGAGGAAAAGCTGCTTCTGTAATGAGCCAGCCACTCCCAGTCCCTAGTCAAGCCCAGATTAATGGTGTTAAATTTGCAAATGAATTTTAGTTCTGCTGTTTCTCTTTGAAGTCTGTTTCTGAAGTTTTTTTGTTCAATGATAGTGACTTTTAAATCTGTAATAAAATGACCAGGGAGATTGAAGTGTTCACTTACTGGTGCCAGCTACACTGAAGCATGAAGGGTTGTTGGCCTGCAGTGCCAACATACTCCACCTTCACGGGGAGGCCATGCCCCTCATGCTCCAGCAATGCCAGACGGCGCTCAGATGAGGCGGGCTGGCTCTGGCAGGTGGCAGCACAGGAGGCAGTAAGTGAAAGCAGCACAGCATAACTAGCTCGTGTGCAGCACTAGAATAATATCCTAGCATCTGCAAAACTGTAGGATTCCTTTTGACTTTCATTGTTTCCAATATTTAGAAAATATTAGATCATGACTTTCGGTATAAAAGGCAAACTACTAATGGCCATTCCAGTGATATTGCAGAGGACAGGAGAGGTAGCACTCAGGCCAGCCTCTGAACTCATAAAAATACGTCTTCTTCTTAACGCTCCCAGTATCACTCCATACCCATTCTATCAGCACCCAGATTCCTCAGCAGATCCCACACAAGGTTTCTTGCTGTGACATATTGCACGATCCTGTGTAACTGAAAACAACTGTGGGATATGCTGGGTTACAGGATTTTTTTATTTATTTTTTTACTATCTTTCAGATTGCAGGGCAGCAAATGTTGAGAACCATCATTCTGCCAAAAGGTCTGGTGATGAGCACCAGACATATGTTTGGAAATCTCAACTGAGCAGTCTTTCATTGAGGGAATGATACTAGAAAAGGCCCTTGATATGGCAGCTAGCCATTCCCCCTAATATTTTAGATTTACATAGAACCACTTTTGGGGAATGGGGAGCCTATAAACAAGCAAATTTAAAACTATAACATCTAAGTATAAGACAAGGGACAACAGATGGATACAAACCAAGGGCCAGGGGTCCAAGGAAATAATGAGACAATATCAGCCAGCATGATAGACAGTGGAGTCAGTTCACCAGCAACCCAACCATTGTCGAGTTTTTTTATTGGCACCTTGTCAAAGGAGTGTTTTGAAGGTGGATAAAAAGGCGAGCGTAGTCTACTTCAAATTTGACACCGCTATGCAGGCTTCAGTCAGAGCAACTTTGAAAGAAAGTATTGACAAAGGAGCCCACGCTGCAGAAGATGTCCTCATTCCATTCCGAGATACAGCAGCTCTCTCACAGCTGCCCAGTTGGGCATGCCAGAAGGCAAGATTAAGCCAATTGAGTCTGAACCTTAGTGAGACAGATTGCTACACTGGCTGCTTGCCTAGGTTGTTGTAGCTACTTTGTACATACTTAGAATTTTTTTAATTAAAAAATGTATGTGGCCATAGTATTTGCTTGAACTTGTATCTTTCTTGGTAGATTAATCATAACTGGTAGTCATTTGAATTCAATGCAGTTACATGGAGAGCGCAGTCATGAACTGTTTCTGAGTCCTCTGGCCATACTGGGCACCTCTTGGTTAAGCAATGTGGCCAACACACATGTAAGTAATGCAGGGGTTATTAGGCCATAGGCAATCCAGTCCAAAATGTTTTGGTACAGTAATAGCACTTACAGTAACACATCCCGTTTGCATCAGGAAAGAGCATCGGCAGATATGGAGATCTGGGCACTCTGTGTTCTGGCTGAAACAAAAGAGCATTCAACCGGCCTTTCACTCAATAATTTGGCTTCTACAGTAGAGAGATAAAACTATGTAGATTGAAAAAGCAGGTCCAGCTAATTATTGGGTTGCTTTCGGTGCAAAAGGTGTCTCCTAGCTCCACATTCTAGGCCAAGCACAACAGCCACAAACGTGGTAATGGATGACCCAGAATTTGCCAGCAAATCAAATATATAGGTCCAGATGAACTTGAGCCAAAGACATTTTCTTTTGCCTTAAAAAACAAGGGCTGAAAAAGGGCTGCCTAGTGATTTGACTGTAACACTATCATTGATTGGTTCTTTGCAGGTATATTTCATCTAGGATCTGCCATTGGTTGTGGCTTTGTTTGTCTTTAAGTTCTGGTTAGTAGCAGCATATCCTTCTGCTTCCAGAATTATTGCCTGAAATGTTCAATAAGCAGGGAACTTTGGGGGACTGTTTTCAGATACAGAACAGCGACGAGAACAGAGATGGGAACATTCAGTGAGAAATCAACAAGATCCAGCAATTCCTGGAAATGATCCAAGCAATCATTTGGAAGTTTCAGAAATTCTTGAATAAAACGGGAAAAAGCTTAAGGTCTGCACAAGATAAAGTGATATTTTGCAGCTCTAATCATGGATTGCAATTTTTCTTGTATTTTACTCTTCTTTACACTTTTCAACCATTCTGCATTTAACTTATTCTCATTGTTATTGTCCCGAGTGTTACCATGGGGAAAACAGACACAGGGAATGAACTAATGCAAAAAGACAATGAGGGATCTTTAGGCAAGAAGGACACACATATCTTTGAAGCTACAGCTGAAGCACTCAGCAGAGGTCAATTTGTGGGGGATCTTGAGAGACTTGGTCCTATCACATTTTTGAAGGCAATACTCCGACAGTGCCATGTCGCAATGATTTGCTGTATCTATATATTTCATTTAATTGTGAGTTTGGTTTAAAGTACAGTTCTGCTCTGGAAAGTGATTCTACAATGGTATCATGGGGTGCCAAGTTTATTGTGCCTCAATGATTTCCAGTTCAAATTTGCTCAGTTTACAAGTAAGAAGACCTTTTTTTTCTAATTGATTCTGCAGGCCAAATTCTGTCCTCAGTTACATCTGTGCAAACCCACAAAACTCCATTGATAATCCAAAACACAGGTGACAGAATATAATCCAGTTCACATTCTCATTTGTGTCAGATGTGCAGTGTTAATTGGAGGGGGAAAAGTGAAAAAGATAAGTAGATATAACTCTGAATCCAAAGTGCGAGGAGATCTGTTGAGCAAGATGGTTTCCTTCTTTGGCAGTCACCCTTTAGAATAGAATTGCACTTTAAGGTGAGGTGATGTTACTCATTCAGCAGTTTGTAGCTTTGTGTTCCATGGGAATCAAGCCTTCTCCTGTCAGCACATTTGCAGGTATTGGCAACTACTCGTACTTGCCACAAATTGTGCACCAATAGATTTTGCATTCTGTATAATACCTATTTTATTGTGCAATAAGGGCTGTGCAGTTGACTAGAGCATTTTACGAAGGTTGTGCTTGATGAGTGTACATTGATTATCATGCTGCACACTGGAGCTGATAGGTCTGGTTTGGTATTCGTAGAAGCACTACATTCATCGGGCGATGAAGCCTTGCAATAAAGAGAAACTAATGGAAGCAATTAGGAAAGAACACCTGTCGGTGGAAGACTGCAACCTCTACATTGACCATAGCCAGAAATTGCTCCCAATTGTTATTCACAACAATGGAAGGCCTCTGGACTGTGAATGCAAGCAATGATGGTGTGCAATAAAATTTGCAAATGAGTTTTCACATTGTTCAATAAAATTCTATGACATTGTCAATCTGTGTTGACACAGACCAACACAGGCCTAAACAATAAAATGATGCAATTCAGGGTACACCTACATTGCAATAAAAGACCCGCAGCATGGCTGCAGTTGGCCCAGGTCAGCTGACTCAGGCTTGCATGGCTAAAAATTGCAGTGTAGACATACAAACGTGGGTTGAACACTGGGTTCTGAGATTCTGTGACGAGGGAGAGTCTCAGAACCTGAGCTCCAGCCTGAGCCCAAATGTCTCCTCTGCTGTTTTTAGCCCCTCAGCTGAAGCCCAGGTCAATTGACTTGAGCTCTGAGACTCAGTGCTGTATGTTTTTCACTGAAGTGTAGATGTACTCTGAGGGGTTAATAGTCACAGTGGGATAAATACACTTGCCTTGCACTTCTAGAAACCTGAGTTCAGATCCTGCACTGGTCACAAACAAACATGAGATTGTTGGCCTCATCCTAGTCTCTAGTGTATTTAATCCTATCGTGTAATTGAGCACAATCAATGTTCTGTACTCAAGACAGATCCAGGACCATAATAGCAAAGATGTTTATAGGTCAGCCACAGAGCTATATGCAGAAGAGAGCAGAATACATTCCTTCACTATACATCGCTTTAGCCAACAGATCATTTTGAGAACCACTACATTTATTAACAATTTATTTCAATTGTTACCACAGTTTCAGATGTAAACTACCCACAAAAGAGACTAAGCTCAGAAATAGCGTCTGTGGTCATTATGGAAGTGAGGCTGTTATAAAGAGAGGTAAAAGTAAACACAGCTACTGCCACCAACAGTACAATCACTATTTGGCAAATAATTTAATATACAGTTAGATATTACAGCCTTTGCCAGGAAAGATGGATACACAGAGAGGGAGAGTCAGCGGTAGGAGGTAGGAGAGATGGATAGAGGAGAAGGAGCAGTGGGAAGGAGAGACCATTTAGGGTCTGGTTCAAGAGCTCAGATCATTGCATTATATAAACTATGAGATAAATTTTGAACTACTTCACTTTAATTCCATCGAATGGTTCTGGTGACTACAGATCTTATGTTGAAGGGAGTGGTAAAAGATCTTCAACAGATTAATCAAGATTTGCTTGCCACATTTATGTAACCAGAATCCCTCAAATGGAATTTTAGCCCATAATTTGCATTCACTCAATTTTTTTTATTGAAATGTGTATAACAAAAATCCTAGAGTGAGCAGACAAAAAATAAACTTCATTGCAGTGCTATAATGTGCGCAATGAACTTCATCTCACCAGCACAAAAGTAAAAAAAAAAAAAAATTACAGCATTTTAATAAATAGGCTTAGGTCAATTCCATAAATGATGAGCAGTGTTATCTCAGGCCCAATTTTATGGCCGCGCCCACCCCACAAATAATATATCCACAAAACATGTCTATCTGTACTTAAACATGCATTTATATATATATCAATTGTAGTTAGGTACTCAACTAACAAACAACAAAAACGTAATGATCATAATGACAATGACAATACTTTTCACTTATATAGCACCTGTCAGCCATAGACTCCAAAGAGCTTTATAAAAGATGAGTAATCAAAATTATTCCTAATTATCCCAAAACTCCCTCTTCTTCCCCTCCTGTCTCCACCTCCACCCCACCCCCCATTCAGGAAACAGGTTCAGAAGGGTTAAGGGACAGATTCTGACATCCTTACTTAAGTCAAAATGTACCTTATTCCACTAAGAGTCCCAATGAATTTAGTGGGACCACATCTGAAGTAAGCTGCTACCCAGCATGTGTAAGGGTATCAGAACCTGCCTCTAGGTGATTTGTTCAAGGCCACACAGTGAGTTAGTGACAGAGCTAGAAACAGAATCCAGATCTGTTGACTCCCAGTCCCACCCACTTAAAGCTTCGTGCACAAATGCTTGGGTTTTGTTTGCAAATTTGGGGCTCTGTGCACACAAATAAAGATGCTTCCATATATTACTGAGTCCAGCTGAAAATTAGGCCTAGGTTAATCCCCACAAGCCAAGAGGTGATAGATCAAGTGTACCATCCTGCTGGCAGGGAATGTTTTCAACACCACACTGCTGAAGGAGGAAGTTTAATGGAATCTTCTATGCCATAGATAGAGAATTTTGTGACAGTCAACATGAATACATTGCTTGTTTAACAGGAAGGGAAATGGGGGGGAGAGGAATATTTTTTTCTACATGTGGAAAATGGGTAATTTTTTTCTAGTTGTAACTTCAAAACCAGCTCATGAAACTAGTTGATAGGGGAGAAATTTCTAGTCCACCCTAACACAGACAATCCACACTGTTGATCAGTAACATTATCACTTTCTTGTGTTACAGTGGGAGGGATGAAAGGGGGGGGGGCTTATGATAGAACAATCTGGCTAAAACATATGACCATTTCCACTTAATAAACACACATAGGTGGGCAGCCATAGCCCCAGTCTGTCACTGCTAGTGACTGAAAATAATAAAGGGTTTAGAAAGAGATAAAAAAAAGCAAAAAGGTAAGAAAAGCTGTTTCCTTTGGGGAAGGGATGAGAGAGAAGGAAATCCATCACATTTTGGAGGCATAAGCCCTACCCCTACTGTGAGACTCGGATATGAGAAAACATGCATCATGATGAACAGCTCTGGGATTCATTTTTTGACGGGAACAGTGCTTGATCACAGACAATGGCATTCATGTTTAATGATAATTTCACCAAATGGGCCGTTTTCACTATTTTGTTCTTTTCTATTTCACTTCAGGGAAATCCTGTAGATAAGAAAACAAGAGTGCAAAATAGACTGATACAGGATTGCACTGATGTTATCTTTCTGCTTAGTGAATAAATGTTTAACAAACTGTAATATTCATTTTAAAATATTAAACCAATTTGACTTTGCTGGGGGCTATTTTATCTAAGTCTTATGTCTAAGTTTCCTTTGTCACTGTTTCTATTATAAGCTTTAATGTGAAATGTGCTTGCCATGTTTGGGGATTGGGTCATTTGTTTTGAAAATGGGCTGACTGCCACAATTAATATGGGCTGTTTTTTTCTAAAGCTGTTAAATTCCCTGTTAGAATTCTGGTCTACTTTCTTTGGCCAATGTCCTCCTCAGCTTAATCTAAGTACTGGCTGAAAAAATTAACATTTATTCAGGGCCATATTCTGCCCCCTTTATTCACAGTGAGTAGTGCCTTATTCCCTAATTAACCCCACTAAACGAATGCAGCTAGTTGCAGTTTAAAGCCTTGATCCTGCAATTTGTTCTTCAGCGACATTCACCTGCATAGAAAAAATTGCAGTGTCTGGGTCTAATAATCTCTCTAAAGGAAACAAATGTTGGATGCCTGTCATCTTTTTGGTCACTTAAAACTGGGCAAAATATTTAAGAATATCTTGTAGGAAACCATTCCACTTTAGCAGAGAATGGACTAGATAACCTGAAATGTCTTTTTTCATCTCTAACTTCTCATGCAGGCAGCTGGGGGGGGAACTTCCTCTGAAATATCAACAGTGTTGCCAATCTCAAATGTTCAAAATTGTTCATGACTTGCTCTAGTCCCCATCCCTACCCCCACATCAAGAGATTGGCTTTAAAAAAATAAGATATTAAAACCAGCAAGTTTTTGGATGCTTTTTATTTGCTTTCTGAGAGGTTTTGAGCCTTACAGGTTCATACTTTCAGGCTGGTTCCTTGAATCCTTAGGTGTTTCCAGCAGTCATCCTGGGTGAGGAATTCAGTGAAGAGTGAACCTAGATCAACTTACTCCCCAGCCTTAAATAAGATTTACATAAGGCGGGAATCTTTTGTTTCCCAACCTTGTTCCCCCTCCTTTTAGTGGAAAATTACTAAAAGTCCAAAATGGTGTTTAGTACCAAGTGACAAGACCACATGACCTAGCAGTGTCACAGTAACGTCCCAGGATGCCTCACGGGAAGGAGAGAAATTAGTATCTTCAAAGTCTTATTGTTTCTTCCTAATGTCCCATCGAGGCTGATGGCTTGTTGTCTGGGGGGTGTTTCCCAAGTACACACACAGTTGTAACTGTTATACAGTCAATATTCCTAACTTTAGATACAGAAATAATACATGCATACAAATTGGATAGCAATCAGTAAATTATAACCTTTCCAATGATACCTTATAAGACCCATCTTGCATAAAATATATCTCAGTTATGCCATATCCATATCATAAGCATATTTCCATAAAGAATATGGGGTGTAACATCACACAAATGTTTTAGGAATTGCAGTTTTTCTTGCTCTAGAAGTATATGCCCCATCTTTATAAAATTGTGGTGATCCAGTCATAGAAGAGAAGCAATATCATCTAACTTAAGTAATCAATCACACACAGGCAGGACTGATAACAGAGGAGTTTCATGGCATGTTTTTTTTCTAGCTTTGTTTCATTTTCTTGGTCCAGCTTGGAAGGGCACAAACACTCTAGGACAGTGGTTCTCAAACTGAATCGTGCCCCCTTTCTTTGTGTCTGTAGTTGTTTACGCCTCTCCCCCCCAAGTACATATACCACCATCCATCTCTGAAGGCAGAGGGGAGAACAGTGGCTGCTGGATGGGTGCCTCACTCTGAAGGCAGTGCCACTCCAGTAGCAGCACAGAAGTAAGGGTGGCAATGTGAAAAGTGATATTTGTCAATATCAATTTTCACAGCAGTCTTAGTGCCCCATTGCCACCCTTACTTCTGTGCTGCTGCCGTCACCCTGGGGCTGACAGCTGGAGTCCCGCTGCCTCTAATTGGAGGATTGGGGGTGGGGGAGAGCCCAAGCCTGGGCTGCCTCCTGGTGAGGGATGGGCGGGGGGACAGAGCCCGAGCTGCAGGGCTCCATTTTCCCCTTTATCCCCACCTTCTGGGTGTGCACGGCCCTTTTGCACAAGCTCCAGCCACCCAGGGCTGACAGCCAGAGCTCTTAAAAAAAAAAGAAAGAAAACAGCTCGCACTTCCCTTGACACATTCACATGGCTCCCTGGGGAGGCCCGCCCCATAATTTGAGAACCACTGCTCTAGCAGGAGATGTGAACTTCCATTCCTTCAAGCAGTAACAGTACCTGGGCCATGTCTGTCTTGTTCTGCATTAGTTGTTTTAGTCTCAAACAGAACTTCCTATTAACTTTTGTCATCTTGTAATTGGTACCAATCACAGAATGTTGGCTGAAGTGCTAGTACTGCTTATCAGTATCGTAGTATCCTGGACGATTAGAGGACCAATAAGACCATAGTTGTAGAATGCATCCCAATAGACATGTATCAAAAGCTATCAGAGAGGGAGGATAGAATCCCAGCCATCAGCATCTTTAAGGTCTTGAATTGCCTTTTCTAGCTTGATTTCATTTCCCTTACTGAGCCCTTGAGAAGAAGAAACTGAATTTGTTATGGACATCATATGGACTGAGCAACTCCAGGGTGATATGCACATGAATGGATAAAAACTGCAAGATGGAGCTCATCAAACAACATGAGAAAGTGGCTAACGCCTGGAGTTAAGATTTTCAACACACTGTTTTCCATTATGTTCTGTGACACAGCAGCTTTCTTTAAACTTCTTCAAGCATTCAGAGTTGTCTTTATCAAAATGCTCTCTCTTCAATTTTTCCACCTGAGACCACGTAAAAGGGGTGGGTAGACTGCATAGCAGAACACATGGTGGGGGGAATACACAACCACAGAAGACTGCAAAAAATAAATAAAAAATCCAACAAAGCCAGGCTGAGATTCCGGCACAAAACAGCCAAGAAATGCAAGGGAAGATCACTGGTAGGAATCAAATTTGAAACAAAGATTGTTTGAATGTTCAGTGGTTAATAAAGTAACATGATCAAGGTAAACAAAACTATGTTGTGTGCCAACTGTCATCGGAAGTCAAATATATAAATTAGTACATTAGAATACTTTTTCTTCCTTACTAAATGCCAGTAGTTCTTAAATTTGATTTCTGAATTTATCGTTATATAACAGTGGTTCTCAACCCGGCAGGGTCCGGGTTCCGGGCTGCCCAGCCCGGTGCAGGAGCGGGGACCGGGCCATCTGGTGTGGCAGGGTCCAGGGCCCCAGATGCCCAGCCGCCTGGCTGCCTGTGGCTCCCCTCCTGGTCTCACTCTGTGGAGGGGGCTCTGGGTGGGGGGCGCTGGGTATAGAGGTCTGTGGAAGACTTGGGGAGGCCCTGTGGTTCTCAACCTGCAGCCCAGGTAACACATTGTGGGCTGCATATGCAGCCTACAATGATAAATAGGTTGAGAAACACTGCTATATAAGCTACCAATAACTACCCAACAAGAGCTGACAGGGATGGTACAAGCTCCTCTTTCAGGAATTCACCGCCATATGTTCCCCTGAATTTCTAGTAGAGCCGGTTGGAAAATTTAAACAAAACAACATTTCAATGAAAATAAAAAAAAATAAAAATCCATGAACATTTTCAGTTTTGATTTCATCAGACAAGGAATTATATGACAGATCTGAACATTTCTACCACCTAAACTAAGCACCTAGGTTTTCTAGTAAAAAGGGAACAGTGGGTGCTTACTTTTAAAAGTTCAGAAGTGCCCTACGTTCATAATGTTATCCAACTACATAAGTGACAGAATTTTGTTATTTAGTTAGTTAGAGGACTCCAAAACATTTGAGACAATGAGGGCATGTTTTTGGTAAAAGAATGTTATTAAATGTTAAACTTTGTAAAACTTAGTAAATACTCTCCTTGAACAATTCTATACAAAATTCAATTGTCACCTGACCATTTAGTGTGCCACATTTGGAGACTAAATTCAATCATTAAAATGTGAAACATAATGACTTTAGTTCTGCTTTGGGAGGAAATCTCAGTGTATCCTAACTACAGAGTCACTGCTAATACCTCCATAATACACATATTAAAAATAAGTAAAATAAAATAAAGAACATAATACCTCAATATCCAGCAGTAACTGTATCCACAGCCTTGTATCATTCTTTCATGTCTTTAGTACAGGGAGCCAAAGAATTTACTGGCCCCTCCTCTGTCCCCAACAGCCCTTCTGCCCTTCAGAATGTCAAGATTAAAATGCAAGTGATCATCATGTTCAAAATCTGTGGCCAGTGAATCTCTAGGAATTTTTGTAATAGGCCTGTGTGCTAATGACCCAAGCAGTGAGACTCCCAAGGTCATTTCCAGACGAAGGTCTCTTGTGCTGCAGTACAGAAGGCTACTGGCAAGGCATCAGGACAGAAAAGCGCTTTTTCCCCCTAGTAACATGTAGAGTAAAGACAACATAGTCATATGGGTAATTAAAATGTTGGATGTCCCAATAGTCCTGCCTAGCTCTTTTAGTAGCAAGAATTCCAGTGCTCATAAGTCAGGGATGGAGTCTGTGCATGTACAATACATGTGGCTTTCTGCATATGTCTGCACATCATTTCACAGGAAACTATTTCACACTACACCAGCTTGATGAGTCGCTGTTGTTCACACCCTCTGAGAAATAAGTACATGTGAGAATAATACCTTTACAACTTTGAAATGTCCTTAGACAGACTTTTAATCTCCAGGCCATCAACCTGCTGTGAACTCTCCTCCTGACTTTTCACACTTAGAGAGAATAGACTCAAGCAACACACCATAAAGCAATATGAAAGGACAGAAACATTCTGGGAAATGCAAAATTAGGTACAAATACAAATAAGTACAATTTTTAAAGCATACACGTAGTTAGTCATATACGTAAACACACACTGGTAGAAATTACACAGGCAAATTAGACTACATTGTTGAAAATGCAAGCGGATGCTAATGAATTCTAACAGTCGTTTTCAGCTCCATTTTCTTGGTGTCTATGCCATGGCTGACACATAGAAACACCTGGTTTCTACTGAAGTAAAACTAGTGGAATGAAGTTTAACGTCTGAAGGCTATCGAATTTAATCTATTAATATTATTTATATAGTGCCATAGGTATGCATAATACTTTACATGTAAATATCAGAGCCCTGAGGAGCTTTCAGCTTAAGGCCTAGAAATGGCAAATAGATGTGGTAGTACAGACCTTTACACCATCATGGAGTCAGATTCACATCAGTGAGACTCTCTCTGGGTGTAAGGATCCTCACTAGTACACCTATCCCCAGCAGCAGGGTCTAAGTTAGATTGACAATGAAAAGAACAACAGGGCATGGCACTTAGAAGGAAATAGGACACAAGAGGAAACAAAGAGAGGACAAGTGTTGTTTCTAAGAGGGACTGATCACGTAAGTTATGTATTGCACGTCTTGATTGTTACATTTTGTTTGTCTCTGAGGGGTTGTGCTCACCACAACTGTACACAGTGGGTCCTTGTTTCGCTGGCCAGAAGGAAAGGGGTTGTTGCCCCTTTAAGAGCTCTCTGTGCAACTGGTAGCAGAGGGGGAGGAAGGAGAAAGTTTACTAGATAGAGCAGGGAAGAGCAGGAAGCAGCTGGAAGAGTTATGGGGGGCCTGGCCCTTCCAGTTGAATAGAAGAGTGGGCTGCAGCTCTGAAGAAGCCCTCTCTGACCTGGATTGGGCTGGCAGCACCCACCTTCCCATCCAGGAAATCTCAGAGAGAAGCGAGTCCCTTCATAATCATCTGTGGGCTTCACACTAATCACCCCTATTTCTTTGGTGGCTGAGAAGGAATTTTTTCTTCACTGCCAGATTAGCCAAGGCAGGGCCTGTTTTTTCACCTTCCCCACAGCAGGTGTGGGACCATGTGGGGTGGGGCAGAAGATTAGGTTATAATGTCACAACTTAATATATAAAACTTCTGTTAGATGGTGTGGAAGGAGTCTGGTTATCGGATAAAAGGATTGGCAGAGGATTTAAGGGAAAGCATCCCTTAAGGGAGCTGAGGAATGGGGATTGGGGCTCCTACATATGTTAAAGCAGGGAGGCAAGCCCCCTCCTTTTATAGCCACTTTAGCCCTCAGAAGTGGGGTTGGTACTGGGGTCCCAGCAGCAGGATGGCTGGGACCTGGTCAGGGATTACTTGGAAATGATTAAGAAAAGGACGGTGACTTGCACTGTACAATTTATTGCAGGTGCTCACACGTATTCTAAGTGAATAAAGTTGTGGTCTAATTAAACCACATCCATTGCCTGTTATATTTCTTCCAGCATGGCCAGACAACAGTTTATAATACGTATTTCTTACTTTAGGAGAAGTTATCACTTGCATGGGTTCACAGAGGATGTGTTCTAAGGGAGAATTTGAATGACAAGAAGATGGCTGGCTGGTACCCAGGAAGCGGAAGGCTGCTCCAAGCATAAGGGGCAGTTTAGAAGAAGGCACAAAGAGAAGAATTGGAGAAGATTACCAGTAGAGGACTTAAGTAACAGCAAGTGAGGAAAATTATGTTAGCAACCAGATTTTGGATGGACTCCAGGGAAGTGAGAAGAAGCAGCAAGGAGGATGGAGAGGAGGACATTACAGAAATTAAATCAAAATGACCCAGGCACAGACAGGAATTTAGGAGTCATGATGAAAAGGAAGGACAGATATTGGAGGTGTTTTAATGGAAGAACAAATAGATCAGGTTTGGCAACAGCTTTAATGTAGGAGGAAAAGAGAGAGGGATTGAATATGATTCTCAGATTAGTTTAACACCAAAATTTAGGTTTTGTAGAAACAGAGAGTTTTACAAAATCTAGGATCAACAAAAACATTGTGATTTTTTAAAATTTCAGTTAAAAACAGTTTGTGTGGATTCAGTCCTAATGAAAAGCATCATAAAATATATATATAAATGCATCTAAAACATTCCTCTGCAGTGTCTGCAACATAAAAAATGCAACATTGCCCTAGTGCCAGCAAGTAAAATTGATTAGAAACTGATTATAAACAAAAGTGAAACTGGCTAATATGTTTTCATTGACCAAGTAGTGTGACGTGTATGTACACACACACACACACACACACACACACACAAAATCAAGTATTCGATAGCCCAGCCAGTGCTAAAGAAACCATCACTCAGTGCAGGTGACCTTCCTTCCCCGAAGCAGCTAAGCAAAAGAAACTGACCAGGGGGGGGGGTGGGGTGGAATTCTGAGCCAAAAAATTAAATATTCTGCACACAATATTTTAAAATTCTACATATTTTATTTGTCAAAGTAACACAATATAATCATGCCAGTTTCAATTATTTTGGTAATTTATTTCAAAATACCATCAGCAAGTACGTCTGTAACAATACAGACAACAAAAAAGATTCAGGAAATGTTTTTTTGATAAATAGATTTCTTACTAGGCATGTTAATATAGAACTTTGAGTAATAATTCATTTAAACTACAATACAAAAACAAGTTTCCCGCATCCTTCAGAAGCAGTGCAAAGGCTTGGGGCACTCAGAGGAAATGGAGCTGAGGGAGAGGGAAGTAATTGCTGGGAAGGAGCCTGGGAGTGAATCAGGTTGTTTGGTGTGGGTAGAAGTATGGAACAGGTTTTTTTTGGGGGGGGGGGAGGGCGAGGAGATTGTTAGGGAGTTGGAGAGCCTCCCCCAAGCAGACCCTGGTTGACCCCCTAGCCTCTCCAATTCATACAGGCATAGCTGCCCTGTCCCCATGTGTCCTGCACCCCTACTCTCATTCAGCCCAAACTCAATGTTATCACCCCGCTAGCTCCTGTCCCCCGACTAGCCCTCAGCAGCCCTGTATTCCATCTCCCCATATCTCATGTCTCCTCACCTAACCGTGCAGGCAGAGTGCTGTGAGGAAGGGAGCCTCTGCCCTCTCCCTCTCCACAGCTGGATGTTCCAGCCTGTTAGTCAGCTGTTCTCTCCTCTGGCACCACATCAGCCCCTGGTGGCCGAAGGGTGTAATTGCAGCATGGCCCCTCTCGCGGCTTTCCTTTGTCTCCCTGTCAGAATCAATTATTCTGTTGGGGAGGGGGAATCTGCGTGGGACTTTAGTTCTGCGCTTGTGCAGTGGCTCAGAACTCCCCCAGGCGTAAGGGTACAGAGACAGAACTTGTTGCTCTAGTGTATGACCTTGTCCTGTGCACAGAGTGGCACAATACATCTATATTCATTCTATTTGACCTGTCTTTAGTATTAGATAACCACAGTCTACAGTTCTTCCTTCAATAAACAACAGAGGTACATGGAAATATACTCAATGGCCCAATACATTTCTCTTAAAACAAACTCAGAGGGCAAGACTCAAATATGAGACTCTTTGACAAATTCACTGAGTTCAATGCATTTACACCAAGAATTAATTTGGCCCATAGAGGCAAATTTCTGCTGTTGGAATCAGACATTTATTTCAGAAAAATATATTTTAACAGTAGAAAATTAACAATGATTCAGATCTGAGCTCCTTCTACAGACAAAACTATTGAAGTCAATGGGTGTTTAGCCTGAAGAAGGACTGAGTAAAAATTGAGGGCCCAGGTTTTCCTAACGGGAAAAAAATCCACGGTGGGGAGAGGACATTCTCTGAGTTTCAACTCATGAACTTTATCATTCTTCTGTTAGGGATGTTCTTTAGTATTGAGCTGTCTGCAAAAAAACTCATGGATTCCCTAATAACCTTGGGGATTCATACAAGACAAGGGGCACTTCTGATTATTTTAAAAAGCCACTTCTAGTTATGCAACTGGATGTTTCATTTTAAAGTGAGTTTGTTTACATATTAATTTAATATTTCAGCGGAAAGTTGTAAATTTGATTGTTGGTGTAAGCCAGGTGGACACCACTTATTTTTTTTTCCCATCTAGATGTAAAATCACCACAATCTGAGCAAGCTTCTCTCCCAAAATATGTTGGCTCTAAGGGCTTTTTCTTGAATGACCTGTCTACCCAGCATTTTGTCCAGAGGGACTATCCTTCCTTGTTAAGCTCCTCATAATCCCTTGCTAGTCTAGCTGACAGGGTGAGTGAGCAGAGTAACTCTGCACAGGACACAGAATCCTAGAGTCTGGCTTCCTGTCACACTTTGTTTATAAAAGGAAAATAGTATTTTAACTGGATTTTTCATTTTTGAGAAGGACACTGCTGGGTAATACGGCTTTGGTTGAGTCTAAACCATTTAAAAAAAATTCAGTTCACAATTGCACACAACAAAATGTCACCTCCCTCTAACAACTGATTAAGACAGGCAACGCTGAACTTCACATACAGTCTGTCTGACAATCTTGCCCCATCAATACATGCTACAGAATCATCATCCAAACAACCAGACAAGCTGTCTCTATTAACATCTGCTCCTGTTTCAGTACATGAATTATCCTCTTGGGTTATCCCATCTTCAGCTGCTTCTGCACGATGGCATCTCATAATTTACCTACTCCAACATTTCATCTTTCTTTAACAACTGCTGTTTCTAGAAATAAGTTAATCAATAAAATAATATAAAAATAATAGCCAGAGCACCCCGAGTTGCTCTTTCCAGGATGGACTGTGTGTAAAATGGGAGAACAGAGGGTTGTGGGTTGACAGTTGACAATTTCTCTAAAATATAATGCTTAAAGCATTCGGTACTATTTAACTGTGGACAGAGGAAGCTTATGTAAAGCCATAAGCTTGTCTTATTATTACTGTTACCCTAGCCTGTCCTCCCTCCCCTCATCCTTTGTATTGTTTCTCACTTGTTTCATCTTGACTTTAGTTAAATAGCAAGCTTTTGGGGGCAGAAACCGTGTCCATCTATGTCTGTTCTGGGCAATTCCAATGAGGGTCTTTGGGTTCTACTGCAATATGGTTAATAATTACACCCCATCAACATCTGCTGCATTACCAGCACTGTAACTCTCTGTTGGGCCTTCTCCATTAAAACCTGTCTCAGGACCGTCTTCAAGGGTTCTTGAATGCCAAGATGTTTTGCTGCACATATGGGTACCAGACTGCACATTTGTTGTGCCTGACTCCATCAGCTGTGCTAGAGACACTACAGAAAACCACTATCTTCATCATGCTCATGATCAGTTGAATAGCTGGACATTTTTTCTGTTGTGTCATGATTCATAGAAGTTGGGATATTAGTGGGAAAAAAAACCTTAAAAACCCATATACTTTCAGATCACAATAAAACAGCATATGATGAACAAGAACACAGAGTTGGCAAAGAACTCCATGATGGACACTAATGGAGCATCTGATATTTGCAGTCACCTTAGCCAAATCAAACATAATGCGATTGAGAGAAACAGAAAGATCCCATATAAAATACTGACAACCCTTGTTCCTGGACATTGCAGACCAACATTTTGTGGAAGCCAGAATGACAGTCCTACCTTAGAGAATTGCTTCGCTTAGAATGATGGAATACTGCATAAGAGTGTTCATGCATTTGTTGATGTTGATAAGAAGGGGTTGTAAAATCCTCTAAAATATGGTTCAAAAATGCACAAAATAAAAAACCTATTCAAAATCAGATGACTAAGTGTTTGTCAAGAAATAACAACAACTTACTAAACTAATCATTTCAAAGTTTACAAGTGGATTGGAGACAAAACAACAAGTAGAGGGGATAAAGAAATAAATTGCCCTTTGCTTAAGGCACTTGCACAATGCCAGAAAGAACTTCTTTCAAACTATAAAGATATGTGTTTTTGTTAGAGGCATAACAGAGAAGAGAGTAACTGATCTGCATACTTTAGCAGTGGTTCTCAGTGGACTGGTAAACTTAGGCTTTGTTGTCACTAGAGTTATTGTAATGGATGGATGCTTTTCTTGAGCTCAGGAATTCATTCACATGATCATGCAGCTACTCTCAATGTTCATTGCATGAGTCAACGTCTAACCTTGGTGATCAACAAATCTAATGATGTTCCCGCAATTTGTGATTATTGGAAGACAATTGCAAACACCATCACGCAGCAATAACTCAGCAAAAAGAGTGAGCTAGCTGGAATGTCATGTCAGAATGCTTCTAATCACATAGCAAATAAATTTCTCTTCACATTTACTGAGACTCAGTGGGTTGATTGATATGATGCTGTCATTTTCCCACATATTATAGATCAATAGAGTCTGGATACTCTGGAGGACCTAAAAGGTTGGAATACATCTGGAGATGCAAATATTCGCCTTCATGCTTTACAGGATACAGAGTTTGTTTTCTCACTCAACATCCTTGAAGCAGCTTTGCAGGAGACAAAGAGTGTCAAAACCACAACTGGCTGCTTTGTAGCCAACCACCATTCAGAGGCTAAAATAGGGAAAGAACAAGTTAAAAATTACTTAGACAAGTTAAATGTCTTCAAGTCCTCGGGGCCTGATGAAATACATCTTAGAATACTCAAGAAGCTGACTGAGGAGATATCTGAAACATTAGTGATTATCTTTGAAAAGTCATGGAAGATAGGAGAGATTCCAGAGGACTGGAAGAGGCAAATATAGTGCCAATCTATAAGAAGGGGAATAAGAACAACAGACCAGTCAGCTTAACTTCAATACCTGGAAAGATAATGGAGCAAATAATTAAGCAATCAATTTGCAAACAGCTAGAAAATAATAAGATGATAAGTAATAGTCAGCATGGATTTGCCAAGAACAAAACGTGTCAAACCAACCTAACAGCTTTCTTTGAAAGGGTAACAAGCCATGTGAATGGGGGGGGGAGCAGTAGATGTGGTATATCTTGACATTAGTAAGGCTTTTGATACTATCTTGCAGACCTTCTTATAAACAAACTAGGGAAATATAACCTAGATGGAACTACTATAAGGTAGGTGCATAACTGGTTGGAAAATCATTCCCAGAGAGTAATCATCAGTGCTTCACAGTCAAGCTGGAACAGCATATCAAGTGGGGTCCTGCAGGGATCAGTACTGGGTCTGGTTCTGTTCAATATCTTCGTCAATGATTTAGATAATGGCATAGAGAGCACACCAAGCTGCGGGGATTGCAAGTGCTTTGGAGGATAGGATTAAAATTCAAAATGATCTGGACAAACTGGAGAAATGGTCTGAAGTAAATAGGATGAAATTCAATAAGAACAAATGCAAAGTACTCCACTTAGGAAGGAACAATCAGTTGCACACATACAAAATGGGACATGACTGCCTAGGAAGGAGAACTGCAGAAAGGGATATGGGGGTCATAGAGGATCACAAGCTAAAGATGAGTCAACAGTGTAATACTGTTGCAAAAAATGCAAACATCATTGTGGGATGTATTAGCAGGAGTGTTGTAAGCAAGACATAAGATGTAATTCTTCCACTCTACTCCATGCTAATTAGGCCTCAACTGGGGTATTGTGTCCAGTTCTGGGTGCCACACTTCAGGAAAGATGTGGACAAATTGGAGAAAGTTCAGAGAAGAGCAATAAAAATTATTCAAGATCTAGAAAACATGACCTAAAAGGTAAGACTGAAAAAAAATGGGTTTGTTTAAAGACTGAGAGTGGACATGATAATAGTTTTCAATAAATGTTGTTACAGGGAGGGGTTAGAAAAATTGTTCTCCTTAACCTCTGAGGATAGGACAAGAAGCAATGGGCTTAAATTGCAGGAAGGGAGGTTTAGGTTGAATATTAAGAAAAACGTCTTACCTGTCAGGGAAGTTAAGCACTGAAATAAATTGCCTAGGGAGGTTGTGAAATTTCCATCATTAGAGATTTTTAAGAGCAGATTAAACAATCACCTGTCAGGGATGGTCTAGATAATACTTAGTCCTACCATGACTGCAGGGGACTAGACTAGATGACCTCTCAAGATCCTTTCCAGTCCTATGGTTCTATTATTCTGAAATAGTGAAATGAAACTGTGACGATGCGGTTCTGGCGGAACCCAACTGAGAGTGCCAACTCAGGACAAATTGCTCAAACAGGGCAGTTACAGCCCAAGGCTGGGGTTTTTTCACCTCTAAGGCAAATCAAACCAGCCAGACTGAGAGGACTTCGGTCTCACCCCACTAGCTAACCGCAAGTCTCACAAGCAATTTCCTTAGACACTCCAGTTTCCCAGTATCACTACCAGTACCACTCGTTATGGGGACAAATGATTATGAAAACCAATACCCAAATAAAAGAAAAAAGGTTCTCTTGATCCCAAAGGACCAAGCCCCAGACCCAAGATCTGAGGATGAATTTAATAAACTGATTACAAAAGCAAAAGGAATGGAATGATGTTGGCTTAGAGTTTTCAGTGGTCAATATTGTCACATGACAGCAGTACCACTGACATCTGTACAGCAACATTATAGCCATTCACCATTTCTTTCCTTTGTGGATACTTTACTCATACAGCTAAATTACTGATTTGGAGCTTTCAGAAAAGTTGCCTCCAATGTTATTGTTGTGCTGCTTGTGTATTCCAGCAAATATAATTGCAACAAACTTGAACAATATGTTATACACATCAGGTCCCTACTGAGTACCAGTAATAGAGGAGATGCTGGCAAGTAAAGGAGACCATACCCAATATATAGTTACTGAAACTCTAGCTACATAGTGCTAAGGATACTATTCTTCTGAGTACAGTTACTTATTCACTGAGAGTGGACACAAGACATGAACAAACTAATAGAAGATATAATTGACCTGCTTTGCAAGGAGCCAGGATCACAAACACTATTGTTTGCACAGAGTACTAGGTATAACAGTGTGAAATTGTCTGTCTTTCACAAAGAGATGGTTAATCTGTATACTATTTATTTATTCGCATGATGGCCCCACCCAATCACCTCACCCTCCCATTTCTAAATCCAAGATCTGCTACTGTTCAGAACTCAACCTCTTGCCACCCATAAGGGTTTTCCAAAATATGGAGAGTACAGCAAAGCAATACAATACTGTCTTTGGCAATTTGGGAAGTGGGTGAAGATTACTATGAAGCCCAGCTGGCTCCCACACCCAGTAACCTTCCTTGTCCATGAATGAGACTATGGGTTTCGATAGGAGGATGGAGATATCACATAGGCACAACTCCTTTCAGTTTTCTCTCTGCACATGAAGTTGGAGGAGAGCATAGAGCCCCAAGTAAGGGCTTCAGGATTTGGCACGCAATTTCCAGAGTAAAAAGATGGGATAATCAGTTTTCTGAAATATTCCCATAGCATAGACTCTCAAGGCAGTGGCGTATTATCGCCTAGGCTGACAAGGCCTAGGCCTAGGGTGGCAAATTTGCAGGGGTGGCAAATTTGAGCACCCACAGAGAAGCTCCCCTGCTCCAGTTCGCCTCTTCCACGAGCGCGCTGCTGCATCCTGTTTCTCTCCCCTCCCTTCCAGCGCTTGCGCCGCGAAACAGAGCGCTGGGGGAAGAGGCGGGGCCGGGGTGGGGATTTGGAGAAGGGATCCAATAGGGGCAGGGAGGGGGTGGAGTTGGGGGTGGGACTTTGGGGAAGGGGTTGGAATGGAGGTGGGAAAAGGGTGGAGTCGGGGCGGGGCCAAGGGCGGGCAGGGCCGCAATTATTTCAGGGCCTAGAGGCGGCAAAACCATTAATCCGCCACTGTCTCAAGGAGACAAGAAATCAAATTAGTAGCGATGGGCCAAAGTCACAAAGTAGATCTGGACTAACCGCAAGTTCAGGGATGTTTGTTTTGTGGATTTTGGTTTGAGCCCATTTGCACTATTAGTTATTACTTGTACTGCAGTAGCACTTACAGACCCCAGTAAAGAACCGGGCACTACTTTGACATGCATTGGACAAACAATGAAGTCCCCCCCAGTATTAGAATGTTCTTCTTGTGACAATTTTGCAATGTCTCTACAAGAAGCATTGTATATCTTTTTATTACGCTGATGGAATCTAGATTCAGGCACATCTGCACTAGGACTGGAGCCTGTTCCTGAGTTAAGTATCAGGAGGTAGCCATGTTAGTCTGTATCCACAAAAACAACAAGGATTCCGGTGGCACCTTAAAGACTAACAGATTTATTTGGACATAAGCTTTTGTGGGTAAAAAAACTTCACTTCTTCAGATGCATAGAGTGAGTTAGTGAGCTGCATCTCAAGATGAGCAGGGTTTAACTACCTCTGAAGTGCTGTGGATTAAGTACTCCACTCATATGCTTTGCTAATAGGGTTGGTTATTTAATTTGTCTGGTAAAATGGGTTCTAGATCAAACCCTCTGTGATAATTCTCATGAAGATACATCTCATCCCACTGAAATTACACTCTTTCAACTGAAATAAAATACGAAAATGTTTAAGCAGCATGAAAACTTGTCATATTTTGCGACAATATTTAAACTGCAAGATCATTGTGGCAGGGTCATTTCTTGTCTATCTAAGGGACTTAGGGCTGGTCTACACTGGGGGGGGAATTGATCTAAGATATGCAACTTCAGCTATGTGAATAGCGTAGCTGAAGTCAACGTATCTTAGATCGATTTACCTCGGGTCCTGATGGCGCAGGATCGACAGCCACGGTTCCCCCGTCGACTCCATTACCGCCTCTCGCTCTGGTGGAGTTCCAGAGTCGACGGGGAGCGCATTCAGGGATCGATTTATCGCGTCTAGATGAGACATGATAAATCGATCCCCGATAGATAGATCGCTACCCGCCGATCCAGCAGGTAGTGAAGACGTTCCCTTATATCTCACCAAAAGCCAGGGAGCCCCCTGTCAACCATCAACAAATACACAGAGATAGATACATAATATAGCTATTGAGTCAAAGTGGTCCTAAATATGATCTCACACTTAGATTGCTTTTATATCAGTAAAATGCCATTGTCTTTGCTAGAGTTATTCTTGATCTAACACTAGTGTAAATTAGAATTATGCTCATAATCTATATTGAATTTACAATATATGGAAATCATGTATCTATTTTATTTCCACCTGTCATTTACTTTACAAACTATATTGCATGTGAATATAGGCTTGTCATTCCCTCTCCCCCAACTATTAATCTTTGTTTAGAAAACTTTCTGCACAATATCTACATAAAATAGAAACATATGTAGCTGGTTTTCAGTTTTTATTTTGTTTAAAATTTCCTGGGAATTTATCATGTTTATTACTAAAATTTAAAAAATGTGTGAAAATCAGTGCAAAAAATTAATTTCACATTTTTCTGGGCACATATCAGTGTTAATATTGGGGGCCAGGAAGACAGAAAAAAGCAACAAATAGAAAAAGTGAGACTACTGAAAGCGCAAGCAGTTAATGCTGTGGGTTATTTGATGTACTGCAAATTAACAGTACATACGCATGTGCGTATGTATGTATCTTCTGCTACGTTGCTTTACATCAGCAGTCACACATTTGCACTTAGACTCATTTATTACAAACATAACCATATCTACCTAATGTAATGTATTGGGTTTTCTTGACATAAGCAGTATTTTCACGCACTTGAGTGGTCCAAAATTCAGATGAAAATAAGTAAAAATTTATGTTTTTGTAAAACCCAGGAACTTTTCAGTTAAAAAAAAATCAGTTAAAACTGAAAATGAAGGGCTTTATATTAGGGGTGTCAAGTGATTTTAAAAAGTTAATCACAATTAATCACACAATTACAAAAATTAATTGCGATGAATCGCGCTGTTAAACAATAACAGAATACCATTTATTTAAATATTTTTGGATGTTTTCCACATTTTCAAATATATTGATTTCAGTTACAACACAGAATACAATGCTCACTTTATATTTATTTTTGATTACAAATATTTGCTCTGTAAAAAACAAAAGAAATAGTATTTTTCAATTCACCTAATACAAGTACTGTAGTGCAATCTCTTTATCATGAAAGTTGAACTTACAAATGTAAAATTATGTACAAAAAAACCTGCATTCAATAAAACAACGTAAAACTTTAGAGCCTATAAGTCCAATCAGTCCTACTTCTTGTTCAGCCAATTGCTCAGACAAACAAGTTTGTTTACATTTGCAGAAGATAATGCTGCCTGCTTCTTATTTACAATGTCACCTGAAAGTGAGAACAGGTGTTCGGCTGACACTGTTGTAGCCGGCATCACAAGATGTTTATATGCCAAATGTGCTAAAGGCTGATTTTCTTTTTTGGTGATTTGGGTTCTGTAGTTTCTGCATCAGAGTGTTGCTCTTTTAAGACTTCTGAAAGCATGCTCAACACCTCATCCTCATGCTCAACACCTCTCAGATTTTGGAAGGCATTTCAGATTCTTAAATCTTGGGTCAAGTGCTGTTGCTATCTTTAGAAATTTCACATTGGTATCTTCTTCGCATTTTGTCAAATCTGCAGTGAAAGTGTTCTTAAAACGAACAATATGTGCTGGGTCATCAGCCGAGACTGCTATAACATGAAATATATGGCAGAATGCGGATAAAACAGAGCAGGACACATACAATTCTCCCCCAAGGAGTTCAGTCACAAATTTAATTAACGCACATTTTTTTAATGAGCGTCTTAAGCATGGAAGCATGTCCTCTGGAATGATGTCCAAAGCATGTGAGGCATATGAATCTTTAGCTCATCTGGCATATAAGTATCTTGTGACACCAGCTACAACAGTGCCATGCGAACGCCTGTTCTCACTTTCAGGTGACATTGTAATTAAGAAGTGGGCAACATTATCTCCCATAAATGTAAATAAATGTGTGATTGGTTGAATGAGAAGTAGGACTGAGTGGAGTTGTAGGCTCTACAGTTTTATATTGTTTTGTTTTTGAGTGCAGTTATGTAACAAAAAAAACCCTACATTTGTAAGTTGCACTTTCATGATAAAGAGATTGCACTACAGTACTTGTATGAGGTGAATTGAAAAATACTATTTCTTTTATAATTTTTATAGTGCAAATATTTGCAATAAAAATAATATAAAGTGAGCACTACAACACAGAATATAAAGTGTACATTTGAAATCGATATATTTGAAAATGTAGAAAAACATCCAAAAATATTTAATAAATTTCAATTGGTATTCTATTAACAGTGCGATTAATCGCAATTAATTTTTTTAATCGTGATTAATTTTTTTGAGTTAATCACATGAGTTAACTGCGATTAATCGACAGCCCTATTTTATATATTCTGTATGCTACTGATTTTAAACACTTTTTGATACATTTTGATAAGTTGATTTATTTATCATTTTCATTTTGATATTAATGAAGAGCATTATTTTTCCATTACTGATATGATCTTAGGAATATGTTATTATAATAGAAAAGGAGAAAAAAATCTACAAAAGTTGTAATTTCTTAGACTAAAACTCTGCCTTCGGAAGGTTAATTATAATATTGTACTGTGTGTGACATGTAGTGGTATAATGAAAGTGCTTCAGTACTAGAGGATTACAGTACTGTACACAGTCCTAGCAAATAATGAATAATTGAAATCCAGTGCTTTTATGCTTCACTGGAAAAAAACAATATTTCATGGCACATAAAAATTTATTCAGCTTATTTGCATTAAGATTGAATGATCAGTACTGACCAAAGCAAAAATAGTGATTGTACCTTGATTTAAGTGGTGAAGAACATTCATAAATATTCTTAGGAATTAAGATGTACCTGCATTTAATCAGTACTTATTAAAATTTTATTCCCTATAGCTATTCAACAGGATCTGTGGTATAAAAACATAATTACAAAAATCAGATTTGAGCTCATTTGACAACAGAAGGGTTTTATGGTGACCTATCTCCAAATGTTCCTATTTGTAATTAAATGCAGCGATCAGCAGTAAGGATTTTGAAGCTGTTTTAGTAGTTCCGCTATTCTGCTTAACATGTGGCACCCGTAATAATTAAAATGATACTAACACATGCACAATTTTATGGCCCTTATGGTGCAACCCATTATGCCAAATAAGGGCCTCTGTTTTCACAGCATACTGCACATGGTCTCATTACACCCACTTTTCTTTTCCTGTCTTCACACTAACAACTGTTAAAGTGAATCAACACACGAAACGTACTATAACAGCTTAGTGTTTATGATATGTGTGCTGTTAGTCAGTGAACAGGAAAATCTAAACATTTACTGTTTATGTAAAGAATAGCGTTAGTGTTAGCGAATTGCTTGGGTCTGCTTGCTTTATTATCTAGATCACAACCGTAATGATGGGTTTCATGGCATCTATGTTTTCCCTTTGTTTTGTTTTCCTATGCAGGTGTCTATAAAAGTCAGAGGAACTTTGCGTTTGCAGAACTTGGAATATTTCTTAGGAACCATTCAATTTTTCTTCATTAAAAAGAGTATGAAAAATATTTCTAGTATAACCTCCTTTAAAAAAAATTCAAATAATTTTTGCTTCCTCCTCAATGTATTATACTTGGACCAGTTTGGTTTATCCAAGGTATTAAAAAGTTCAACCATTTTTATGAGGTGCCTCAGTAAAATTTATAAGAAACTGGGAATTCTAGATTAGTGCTTTTTCATCATGAATAATTTTGTAATTACACAGCTACTCAAAGACCTCCTACACTCATTTTACAGTCATCAGTTCCGAATGGCTTTCAGTCTCTTTGGTCTGGGATGCATTCCAAAGTAGGTCCCATAGGTGGAACACCAATGGATTGGACTAAATCTATCCTCCACATTTTATATTATAGCTTTGTGTGAACATTAGTTGAAAGTTCAGCTAAAGAGTAACAACCTGTCCTTTCGTTTTCTCCCCTTTCCCCGCTGTGGACTACCACTTAATCCTAACAGTTTCAGGATTTTGCTTTGTTATTAGTGGTAGGCACTGAATGAGAATGACATAACAACTCAGTTGATCTCAGAGACATAAAACTAAAATCATCACAAAATTACAGTGGTTGGGCTCCAGATATCATGAACATGTCAACCGGAAAAAAATAATGTGCATAATGCGTAAGAGCCATGCACTCATTAAAGCATGCTTTTAAAAAGAAAAAAAAAGTGGAATTGTGAGATTTTGAACATACTAAAGGGGATATAACACATGAAAAGAGTGTGATAGGCAAGGAACATCCTAAAAAGTCAGAAGGTTTAAAGCAATCTGAACTATCTCATGAATGGAACATCAGACAGTGCTGTACTGTATTATTTCCATCATCACCCCTCATTCCAAAGTTTGGTGGCATGATATTGTCCAGGATACTTGAGATTTTGCTCATGGGGGGAAACTGAAAAGAAAGAGGAATGATTGTCTTTGCCCCTGTTTGGCCTAAATCCAGCTTGCTAAAAAGAGATGAACAACAATTAAGGAGTAAGAAAAAGAGATAATTACTTCTGCCTGAACTTGAGGAAAGTTGAGTTCCATGAGCCCTTTTCTTTGATTAAAATGAACGTTTGTGATCAGCATTACTATTTACTACCCCATGATCAAAAACAAAATAACCCACTTTGTTTGTTTCTTACTGCAAATGAATTAAATTAGACACCATTAGGAGCACTAGCTGTTTATATCCTTGTTTCAGCAGTGGTAGTATTTGAAGTTTCCTGCGGTAAGTTCATTACTCGTATTTTGTCCAGAATTAGTGAAGCGTGCTGAAAATTGCTAATGACAGATGTTTCTCCACTCTGTCACACTTCTTGTATCATTTGATTTGGAAAGCAACATACGGTGTTCTGCTCTATCAGTATGTCACAGACTGTCTGTAAACAGCTGGTCATAACTCAGTTCAGTGAAAACCATTACTTTCCAATGAAGTGCTGGACACCCTCCAAATTGCATTTTGGCATGGCCTGGGCTGCATAATGCACAAAGTTCTTCTGTTCTGAGGTTACCTAAGGAAGGATTTTCCCCCTTCTACTTGTTTATTGTGTTTCAGGAAAACAAAGCACCTTTTAAAACAGTAGGCAGGAGATCAACAGCATGAGGAATAAACAAATCTTTTTCTTCTCTCAAGAGCCCTTAGAAGCTGTGACTGGTGCTGTGTTAAAAAAATAACATAAAATAAAATAAATCTAACGCTACCTCACCATTTCTGTTTGTATCTCAGGTTGAATGGGGTGTATTATCGGGATCAGGGCACACAAGATGATGACAGATTGAAATGTCTCCTATCGAACAGTTGTGGCATTCTAACATTGCTATGACTATAGGGCTATGCCTAATCACAATGAATCCTATTAAAACTTCTCCTTGCAGTTTATACACTGGTCAGATCCAAAGAAATGCATTTAATTTATGCATGTGAGAAGCACAAAAAATCAGACCTCAGCATTCATGTCAAATATATTGACACATAAGGTGTAAGATTTATTTTTGCAAGTTGTAGGTTATTTTGGTTTTGGTTTTTTGTTTTTAACCACAGCTTGAATTATTTTAGGAGACCCTAATATTAGATTATTAATTTACAATTTAATTGAATAATCATCACATGTTCCATAAATACCAATACATTATTAGCTATCAATTTCTGTGGCATAACAAGTACGTAATTATGAAGAATTTATACAGCATGTCTTAATAATTCTATTTAATTTACAGTGATTACCACATATTTTACATTTAAATCAAATCTCTATTTCAGCTGCTCGGTTTAAAGCATGATGGTAGACATAGGCACCAGTGACACCTGCAGCCTCTGGAGACCTCCACAGTAACTGGAGACCACCAAGCCAAGGGAATCCTTCCAGCTACTACAAATAGACAGATTGTTTCCATGTAGAAAATTAAAGTGATAAAACGAACATTTGTAGGCAAGAGCCTTGAAACATAAACAAAGATCCCATTGGAAAGGGAAGAACAGAGAAGAGACAAAACTCATGTTGAGGTTTCTGACTGTACCCACAACCCCAAAAATGTAACCCATGAAAAGGCTGAAATAGCCACAGATTAGAACAACCCAATGTCAGCTGATAACGATGGATTCTCCAGTGTATTCCTAGATAAAGCCCTGATCTGTCACGGGATGCCGCCAAATGTGGATCTGAGAAACAAACACACAGAATACAAGAACTTATAGAATACTCCTAGAAAACAATATGCCGGTGTCTCAGATTAGTAAGAAAAAAAGCCACATGAAATCTCTTATATTTCTTTGAAATGCATCAATATGAAGAAAGAGCTCTTTACTTTTGGTATAGTACAAATTCCTTATTTTCTCATTGTCTTGTTCAGCACTGCTGAACAGATTCACTTCATTGAGAAATAGCCTGGCAGAAGTACTCCCAGAGTTTGGTTGATTATATCACAATTTCTTTATTGGGGTGAGATTTTTTTACTACCCTTGGAGAATACAACCAGTTGGGATTATCACATTTGAGAGGATTCAAGGGAATCAATGAGGAGAAAAAAAGTAAAATTACAAGAGAAGGATCTTAGCTCCATTTTTGTCATGGTACGATTATATTATTATTTGTATAGCAACAGGCAAAGCTCTCTACAGGCAGGCAGGAACACAAGGTCCCTGTCCCAAAAGCTTACATCTAACTAAACAATGTACAAATACAGAAAAAGGAATGGGATACAACAAAAAGCAATGTGAATGAACAGTACAGTTTATCATTCACTGTGTCAATTCAATCACTTTTTTTGGATTACTAAAATTCACTAATTTTAAAAAAATAGCCTCTCTATTTGATTCAACTAAATAGCAAATATAAATGAACATGTTTACATTAAAAATGCAAAAGGCTACCAGTGAGTATCCTGTTACTGGTAAGTATACATCATGCCTCCTTCAGATGGGGGAAGAGTAACATTATTCATTCCTTCAGGGAAGCTCATTAGAAAAGTTTAGATGTTTTCCGTTTGGGGAGATATCCAAATCAAACACAAGTCAGAGATTTGTTGTCCTATATAAAAATCTTGTACAAATCAGGAATTCTGTAAAATCTTGCAGAAAAAAAAACATTTTATGAAAACACCACTGATGAAGTCTCACAGGAGTTTGCCATCAATCAGGTGATGGTGCCTGGTCTACTTTCTGATAAGTAGTAGGAGAGGAGGGAAGAGAGATGGGCTTCAGTGACTTTCAATGGCAGCTCTGAAAAATATGGCTCACCTCTAATTATATCTGCTCAATAAAAAGGAAATGTAACTTCCTCCTCAGAGAAAGAGGTATTATTGGATAAAAAGAAAAAAGAAAATTAGATCAGACCAACTAACCTCTTTCAGAAGATACTAGAGAAAGAAAGAAACCACTGCTTGTACTACTTAATAGGGTATAAACATGTGTGAAAGCCTTTTGCGGGTTATTTTAATGGATATTGTCATGTTAAAAATTCATATTAGAACATTTCTTATTTAGGTTACAAATACTGTAAACTTAAATTACAACAGTGAAAAAAAAATAAAAGTCTAATTTATTCTTCCCTATTTGTGCTGTTCATTTTTTGCATTTCTCTCAACTTGGACCCTGAAATTTAATTAGACATCCAATTTTTTACAGCTATTTTTCTTTCAGTTTCATACTATGTCCTTTCTGCCCTAGCAAAGTGCTACAGTGTTTGTAATCAAACAGTACAAGGGAATGTTTGTTGAAAAAAATCTATTTTTTTGTGTTTGATTTCTTTTTTGCTTGTTTGTTTGTTTTACAGAAAAATTATTAGTCATGATGTTTTGTGAAGAATTATTCACAAAAGATAAATTATTGGCAAAATTTGACCTGAACGTATTTCATTGAACTATGCCGGTTGGTCATGCTGGCCTGCTCTGTTATTAGTACAAATGGAATCCTAAAAATCCTACAAAATCCAACTGAAGATCTCTCATTGGCTTAACACACTTGCAATCAACTCAATCATTTAACTATATGAATGCCTGGAGTCTTCCCACTCAGGTCTCTAGGGAGCTGTGGTGTTCTCATGAGGTTGGAAGAAGCAGAATTCAAGTGTAGTGAATCTAAAGGTAATAGATTATTTAGCTGATAGTGCATACACTGAGATCTCGGTGGTTCACCTTAGCAATCTACCTCCTAGCCTGACTAAAACAGCTGCTCTAGCATTACTGAGCAAAGTCTCCATAAGTTCTGACCTAACTAGGTTGAATACTAGGTAGCCAGTATTGTACATTATTAGGTTGAGTTTTAGGTCCTATGTTCACCATATGGGCCCATAATTCAATTATACCAACTGAAACATGATACACCTAAATAAATGAATGCAATGGGGAGAGAGAGAAAAAAGTCAATATGAACAGGAGGCTTGTTTTTGAAAACCAACTAACGCAGTTAGATTTTGTTATAGAATTAATACTTGTAGTGAGGTTAAAGCAGTAATACTCCAACCTGAATAGCATCATAGCCATTTTGCCACCAAACAACATCTCAGATAGCTACAAAGCATGGGATTTTGCATCCTGAGCAGTAATGAGCACCTGTTGTATTAATTTAGATGGAATAAATGGGCCAAAGGTGTTAACATAAGCTAGTCACTGTCCAACGTTAAACAAGGTCCAGGGTTTGGTATACAGAGACCTCAGCCTGCTTAGTACCATGGTGAACACACCATTAAAAATGCTTTTAACCTTTCATTAAGGATACAGAAAAGATGGGGAAATGGTTAAGGCATTTAAATTGTAAGGTATTAAGTAAGATTTCCATTCTAACAACATTCCTTGTTCCCTTTCCCTTAAACTGGAGAGAGTTTTGGAAAGAAAAAACACACCTTGTTTGACAGCCTCTTATATGGCATCAAAAATGGTAATAATTGTCCTTTTGGGTAAAAGAGAAGTCAGTTGAGATGAGCTGAACCTGGTGTTGTAAAAGTCTGATCCCATTTCATCGCAGGTGGTGGTTGGGATTCAGCTGGCGCTAATAAATGTAGTGATGTTATCTGGGTCCCTCTCTCTGGCCCAGTCTCATTAGGATCTCAGAATTAGGATGACAAAGACCTCAGGTCCCAGGACATGGTGAAGGTCGCAGCCATGATGGTGAAGCTTGCTTCAATATCCTCCATCTGCTCTTATTTCCCCCCCCCCAAAAAGTCTCTTTCTTTAAAAAAAGAGAGTGATGGGTGGAACAGCCCATCACCTCATTATTTGTCCCACAATTTGGCCTAATATCTGACATACCCATTTTGGTCCATTCATTTCAGGTTCCGCATCTTCTGTTTTTACCAAGCATGATTCCAATGCAGTCCTCGAGTTATATCAGTAGGCCTTTCTGTTTAGACTAATTCAACCTGTCTTCTTCTCACACCTTTTCCCATCAACATTTGTTATTATAGGTCATTGTGACACCTTATGAACTTTCACATACTTTTTACAGTTGAGCTCACAATTAGAATGAATTTGTAGGTCCAATTATTATAACATGCCAGCAATCTGAATAAAGCCAGTATCTAGCAGGAAGAGGCTCCAGCTTTGGTATGATCTCCTAACATTGCAATATAGTATGTGCGGGTATTACAATAAGGATTGCTTTTATTCAGATTCTCACACTGTGAGTACACTGTTAGATAAATATTATTATATATTGATGGAACTTCACCATGAAGCCATCACTAAGAATTGTTGATACATTGTGCCGTGATTACTTTGTAGCTCTTTGACTCAGTTTGTCACATTGACCTGATTTTTATGTCACCCTTGTGCAATGACAGAGTAGTTCCACTGAAGAAAATGGAGTTTAATGGTATACGTGAGATAAGAATAAGGCCAAAGGCACATTTTCTCTATGAGAAACCACCTACAAGGTAAGGCCATTGACCATGATGTTACAGACCAGAGCAATTAACCTAAATAATGTGAATTTGAACATTTAACAGGTGGAGTGATTACAGACTGAATTATGTGTGGCATAACCCGACATCCTCAAGTTCATTTCTCATAATAACCTTGTTTTGACCTCGTTGTTGGGTTATACTATACATTATATATGCTTTATATTCACTGTTCTCACATACTCTAAGAACAGTGAATATTTATTGAACTAGTAAAAACTATGTTTCCAGAATGAAAGCATTATCAAGGCATGAAAGAAAAAGTACATCTACATATGAATGTATAGAGACAAAATGCCAGAGTAAACAAATGATAGGGGCCAGATTTGTTTGCAAAAAAATATGGAGGCAATCACAACGTGACACAAAGGTGCTCAGTACAAGGAGTGCTGTTTCATGTATCTCATAAAATATATCATTTTGCCAAAGTGTGTCAATCTCAGCACAAGTTGCAAAGAAATATAAAAAGGAAACATATTTATAATTGTACAGCTACGAGACAAAGCTCTGATGATGTTACCAAAACAGAGGTCATTTTGGGGTCTCGTGAATAAAGCAGGATTCGGCAACAGATTGGTGTGTGAAACTGGAAATAAACAAAGTGAATTTCAAATTAAATACGGGAACTAAATGAATTGCAATCATACCAAGTACATACAAAATTATTAATATCAAATGCTACATTTGTTTCATATAGTACGCACAAAATGAGCGCAAGAGGCAAAATCATATTGGCATGTCTGCGTAGACATATGCTAGTCAACGGTGTTTTAAAGAGTGCTTAGTTGAAAAAGAATCAAGTGCAGATTATCAAAAAGGTGAATAATTTTGTTCACAAACAGTATGCAAAAGATATTCTTAAATAATTTCATGAGGTATTTAGCAGACTGAGATGCTTTAAGGGTATAATGCATCACAGTTCCAGTATGCCATCAAAATACATGCACCATGTAAAGTCCTGTTAGCACTGACAGATGACGGTAGATGTTACTGAGCTAATTTAGACCACAACTGGTTGGGTTAATAGTATCGTCACCATAAAAAACCCTATTTGGTAAGTCTTTGTAGAGATCTAAAAGATTTGAATTAGGTTGTCAAATGTGACAACTACTCAATGATGAGAGCTGTTGAGGTGAAGTCTAGACCTCAACATTCAAAAGTATTTTCACTTTTGGATACAAACCAAGATTCTGGTTGGTCCAACTTCATAGAAAAAAACCACACCAAATTCAGCACCTTCTATTGCCTATTTGGTAAGTGTGCATATAAAAGACTTTCGTTCAGGACTGGTTGAGCACCTGAAATTCCAAGATCTTCAAGAATCTGGATAGGGTGGAAGTAGTTTTTATTTATTATGGTTTATCATTTATATTTCAATAGCATGCAGAGGACATCAGTCAAGGCATCAGGGCCCCAAACACTGTTCACACATATAGCAATAAGATGGTCTTTGCCTTGAAGAGTGTACAATTTAAGTGATATTAACCTCACAATGACATGCTGCATTTGGCTCTATACCATGCCAAAGAAAATAATTAACTTTGTCATTTCAATGGGAATTTTTGGTGAACAAGACATACGGGAATAAGCTCCAAGATGTTACATATTTGTTCCAAGACTGATTCAACAGAACGTTTTGGACGCCAGACATTTGGAGGTAAACTAATCACTGTAATCTGGATACCAAATCTGATAAACTATTGAAGAAGAGACTACTGCAAGAAAAAATAACTAATATTTATAGAGTTTATCTGATTCAAGTATGAAAGATGAAGAACATTTTGACCTAACGGGGACTACAACTACAAGAATAAACCACATGTGACAGATTCTAGTCATGTCATTTAATGCTGTAGGGAAGAATTCAGATACCATGGCATTGGGTGTGGTAAAATACCTGAATAGAACAGAATAGAACACTTTGTGAAATAATCATTTGCATGATTTCTAACATGGTACATGAAGAGAAGATTTTTGCATATTAGAGCTTTTTTAATATGCAGACTACAATAAGTAAACAATTGTGAATTTGGACCATTAAAAAAAAAGATAGACACACACAAAAGTACATCCTAGTTTTAATACATTTGGAAGTATTGTATTCTCTGTTCTACAATATACGTGGTTCTCTGTGGAGACCTCTGATGTGTGAGATTATTATATGGGGCATTTTTCACTTTCCTTTTTCTTGTCATGTTGACAATCTCTTAATATAGCAATCTAGGGTTTCATAGTATAAATCAATTTTTTCATTTCCCCCATAAAAATGGTTAAATTAAACACTTTATCCATCATTAAGATACATTCTGCCCATAGAGGGAACAACATAATGACAGCAACTTTTTAAAAGTGACATCATTATACCTGACTCCTTTACTCCCCAAATCCACCCATAACAAGAGAATTTGGGTGATTCACTTTTAGTGGGATGTTTAATAAATAATTAACTATTTTTGTTTGCATATACAATGGTATCCCTATTCCCTTTATGTTATAGTAGGCTGCTTCAAGGGCAGTCACGTTAGACTGCTTCCTTCTTTCTTTAATTACTGTTCTATATAGTTATAAATAGCAGACAGAAGGTGAGGGAAAGTGACAAAACAAGTTTATTCTTAAGTCTAACATAAAACACTACTGGCTAAATATGTACAAGAAATTATAGAAGCAAGTGTTGAACTATATACACATGTTATAACAGAAGGAAACACATTTTATATATACACTCAGCAAAAAATTCAGAAATAACTTCTTAACCAAAAATGATAACTTGTCCTTATCTAATTACTTTATGAATCATTATCAGTGTCCTCCCACAGAGATTACTACCCTGAAGACATTCTCTTGGTATCTTTCCAGTCTCATCAGGGAATTTCCAACAATCTCCCCTTTTAATTTGTCAGGTCATCTCAAAGGAGGTTTTTAGTAGATCTCTGTCTCTGTTAGGCTATTTAGAAGATGGCAATTTCTCCCAATTCATTCCCACTCAATGAGTTAGAGCAACTAAACAACCTCTCAAGTCAAATTCCAGAGACAAACTAAATACTGCAGCACTTGGACTATCAAATACAATGAAGCATGGAAACTGCAATCATCAGTTGCCATAGAAATGCCATATGGACATCTCCTCAGGTTCTTCAGTACCCAGCTAGAACAACATTTACATCACAATATCTCAAAAATTCCCTGCATTAAATCAATTCTTTGGCCACAGGTACAAAACAGAATTTGTACACTCATTTAATTCTTGCCTTGTTTTGTTTAGGAGTAGGAGAACTGCAAAGGGTTTTGACTGTGGCTCAAAACACTTTTCAAACATTTCTGACTACAATACCACCTACAGAACCATCCATTAGTATTCTTCTGTGCACCATTCCAAAACCACAGCCATATCACCAATAGATTAGCTTTGCTTTAGTCTTGACACTGGCAAATGCCAACTCTAAACAATAAGATCACTAGAAATTATTAGAGAAACAGTTCACATAGAAATCAATGGATTTTAATGATATCCTAATTTTATGCTGCCCTTGCTTTTATATATATCTCATTTGAGGGCAAGATAGAGCTAGGAAGTGGAATGCTAGAGAATATGAGTCCCTTTTTCTAAGCTATGTGACAGGAACAAAGGAATTGTTAAACTGGATCACACCGTGGTCCACCAAGCCCCATATCCTGCCTGAGAGTGTCCTGGTACAGGTGCTTTAGAAGAAGGAACACAAAATTCCATAGTGAACAATTTAGGAATAACTCTTGCCTTAGAGGAAGTTTCTTCCTAACCTCCATCAATTGATGCTAATATTCTGAAGTATGAGAGTTTCTCTCTCTCATAAAAATTAGACACCATTAGGAGCACTAGCTGTTTATATCCTTGTTTCAGCAGTGGTAGTATTTGAAGTTTCCTGCGGTAAGTTCATTACTCGTATTTTGTCCAGAATATGATGATGGCATATATCACATTGGTAGATGTGCAGGTGAACGAGCCCCTGATGGTATGGCTGATGTGATTAGGTCCTATGATGATGTCACTTGAATAGATATGTGGACAGAGTTGCTTTAAGCAAATACTCACCAGCAACCACACATCACTGAACAAAACCACTGACCCAGGAACCTATCCTTGTAACAAAGCCCGATGCCAACTCTGTCCACATATCTATTCAAGTGACACCATCATGTGCCAGCAATGCCCCTCTGCCATGTACATTGGCCAAACCGGACAGTCTCTACGCAAAAGAATTAATGGACACAAATCTGACATCAGGAATCATAATACTCAAAAACCGGTGGCCATTCAATGTCAGACCTGCGGGTGGCTATCTTACAACAGAAAAACTTCAAAAACAGACTCCAATGAGAGACTGCTGAGCTGGAATTGATATGCAAACTAGACACAATCAACTCAGGATTGAATAAGGACTGGGAATGGCTGAGCCATTACAAACTTTGAATCTATCTCCCCTTGTAAGTATTCTCACACTTCTTATCAAACTGTCTGTACTGGGCTAGCTTGATTATCACTTCAAAAGTTTTTTTTTCTCTTACTCAATTGGCCTCTCAGAGTTGGTAAGACAACTCCCACCTGTTCATGCTCTCTGTATGTGTGTATATATATCTCCTCAATATTTATTCCACTCTATATGCATCCGAAGAAGTGGGCTGTAGTCCACGAAAGCTTATGCTCTAATAAATTTGTTAGTCTCTAAGGTGCCACAAGTACTCCTGTTCTTTTTGCGGATACAGACTAACACGGCTGCTACTCTGAAACCAAGGATTAAGATGGATTCCAGTATCATGTGGAATGGTATCCAGTATCACTGTAAGATCCCTAGTCTCCATTCTTCCTGGGTTGGCCCACACATACACAGGAAGGCATGCAGGTAAATAAACCATTTACAACCAATTGTCCTAGTCAATGGGAGCCATCAAGATTCTAAACCACCATCAATGGCCCACGCTTTGCATAATTACAATAGGACCTCAGAGTTATAGTTCATATTTCTAGCTTCAGATACAAGAATGATACATGCATACAAATAGAAGGAATATATTCAGTATGTTATAATCTTTGTTATGATACCTTACAAGAGACCTTTTGCATAAAGCATATTCCAGTTACATCATAAGCATATTTCCATAAAACATATGGAGTGCAACATCAGACCTCCAACCCTCGAGTCCTCTGAGTGTCCTCCTAAAGTGTCCAACAACAGACCTATTGCACATGAGCAGTATTCACTGATTCACTGCTTACACCCCAGTTTACAAGTTCCATCCCAGATCACTGCTCAGCTTAACACACAGGATTTTGCTAGGTTCGTAGTGAAATCAAGTATGAGTTTACTTAACTAAGCATAGAGATTCAAGTAGTAGTAAGCAGAAGTATTGGAAACACATGGTTACATATAAACTAAAATCATAATATGCATCCTAGAATCTTGACTTATCTAACAAGATACTCTCCTGTCTTGTAGTAATGCTCACTCAAAATTCTTGCAGTGCTTTACAGCCAGGCAGGCTGTGACATGCTCCCCCTCCCCAACTAGGGTTGCCAACTTTCTATTTGCAGAAAATCAAACACCCTTGCCCTGTCCCCTGCCCCACCCCTGCCTCAAGGCCCCGCCCCCACTCACTCCATCCCCCTTCCCTCCATCACTTGCTCTTCCCCACCCTCGCTCACTCACTCATTTTCACTGGGCTGGGGCAGGGGTTTGGGATGCAGGAGGGGCTGCAGACTCGAGTGGGGCCAGAAATCAGGGGTTCAGGTTATGGGAAGGGGCTCAGGGCTGAGGCAGGGGGTTGGGGTGCGAGATGGGGTTCAGGATGCAGACACGGAGGATGTTTGGGTGTGGGAGGGGGCTCAGGACTGGGGCAGGGGGTTGGGGTATGGGAGGGGTTGGAGTATTGTCACAGGGGCGGCCAGGTGGTGCCGCACGCTGCCTCTGCCTGCAGGTGCTGCCCCCGCAGCTCCCATTGGTCGTGGTTCCTGGCCAATGGGAATTGCAGAGCCAGTGCTCAGGGCGGGGGCAGCCCACTGAGCCCCCATGGACGCCCCTGTGCCAAGGAGCCATCGGAGGAACATGCCGACTGCTTCCAGGAGCTGCATGGAGCCAGGCAGGCAGCTGCCTGCCCCACTGCGGGCAGACAACCAGACTTTTAACAGCCCAGTTAGCAGTGCTGACTGGAGCCACCAGGGTCCCTTTCCAACTTGGTGTTCCAGTCGAAAACCAGACACCTGGCAACCCTACCCCCAACAAACAATCACACTATCCATTTTGCCTTCTCTGTGAAGGACCCAATGTGTTTCTTTTACAGCAGGATATGCCACAACAAACCTTCATAATCTCTTATTTTGCCTGTGGGTCAGTATGAAAATAGGTCTATATTGTGGAACATAAAATACACTATACACAAATAGCCAGACAGGGAAATAGATGTCTGTTACCTCTTGCCTGAAAAGAACCTTTCTGAGATGTCACCTCCTGTTGACCTCTCTTAACTCCAAGACCTTAAGAATATAATTTTTAGTCTAGATTCATAGATAGGTACATACATAGATACTCCTTAAATATTATCCATACATACATTTTGCAATGATTATGGTGGCCAGTGTGCTACTGGCTCTCAGTAGAGACCTCACATGCCACCCTTCAGTGAACTATTATGCATATAGCTGACCCAGGGGATCACTGAACAACCTTATGCACCCCCAATGGTCAAGATGATGCTGGAACAGTGGAGAGCGCACAGGTAGCTAGACAGATCAATCCAGGTGTGAAGCAGTGTGGAATAGCAGCAGGAGAACTGCATGAAGCAGGATAGTTCATTTGAAGTGAAGATGAACCTTATAGCAACATAAGAGATTCTGAAATAGTTATCAAAGTGATAATTATGATAACAGGATAGGTAAGAAAGTGAGATAACATCATTTGTGTGTGGATGCAAGACAGTTTATTCTGAAAAACGAATACTGAAAAAAAACATTTCCCCATATCGACTGGGCCTAGCAGACTTTTTACCTCCAGGCAGTCCTTTTAAATTAGGACTATCTTTTGACAATTTAATCTTTATTTACTGATCACAGACAACTATATATGTAATCACGACTTCTGCAATATCTGACCAAAGTTTCAGTTCATATTGTCGGAGTTAGCAGGAGACAGAACCTTAAAGAAAGCCAAATAAGTATCAGGGTTACTTAAGATAATAAATTCTTTAGGTTATAATAACTAAATCTGCTAATCTCTTCAGCTTTTACAGTTATATCGGCATATCATTTCCAGAGAGTACTTAGCTACATCAGTCAGGGGTGTGGACCCACATAGCTATGCGGACAAAAACCCTAGTAGATGCAGCTATGTTGACAGAAAAGTGTAAAAGATTAGTTACTTGTCTAGAAAATCTCTTTCCCTTTGAGACCAAAGAGAATTACTAGAAACCAAGTTCAGGCCTCTCCCCTTAACCAGCTATTTCGCTGGCCTTAAAGAACTGAAAAAAATATTACTTGAGAAATAGTTATTAATAATGTCCCCACAACTAACTTTTAGCATCTTAGCCCAAATTAGATGAATCAGATTCAGGGAAAAATTATTAGCCAAGGACATGGGTACAATGTGGACAGCTCAGTTAGAATGTCTATTCCATGTGCAACTGCAAAAAGCAAATATTGGGACTGAAAAAGAATGGAACAGAAAACTCTAAAAAAAGTTACATATAAATCAATGGTAGACCCTCACCTGGAATACTGTGGTCAGTTCCAATCAAACTATATCCAAAAAGATACAGCAGCAGCAAAAGGGGTTCTGAGAGGGGCAACTACGATGATTAGAGGCATGAAGTGACTTCCATTGAGACCGAAAAGAATGAAGCTGCTTACTTTAGAAAGGAGATTAACATGAGAATATGTGATAGAAATATGCAAAATAATTAATGATATGCATATGGAACATGGGTGCTTGCTATTTATCTGAAAGACCCTAAAATGATCAAAGGAAATTCTTTACATGGTGAGCAATTAATCTGCGAAACTCATTGCCACAAGATGTATTGAGGTCAAGAGTTTAGTAGGACTCAAAAATGGATCATATCTCTATATAGCTAATGAGAGCATACATCCAAAATTCACACTGCATAGGATAAACATTTTTGGAAGAGATATAAACTCTCAAGCTTAAGGACATAAGCCAACCAGTATTTGATGGAATTCAGGATGAAGCTTTTTCTACACAAGTTATTCCATAATTGTCCACTATGACATTTCTTCTACCCTACTCCACTATATCTGCTGTTAGCCACACACTGTCATAGGATACTGGACTGGATGGACCACTGGTCTGCTCTGGTATGACAGTTCCTCTGCTGAAGTGATAACTGGACAGTGTAGAAGAGGTAGTATATAAAACTACAGCAGAACTACTATGGCCAAAAGAGAGCTGTAAAATCAAGACGGTGAATTTTGTTTAATATAATAATAATGGCAAGTTGCACCTGTATACTGCCTTTCTGTTCAAGGTTCTCAAAGCACTTTGTAGAGATATGTTTGTGGAAGGTAATAATTTAGAGATGCTCCCTCACAAGGTATAGTATTATGAATATAGGAATTTAGGGATGTGCCCCGGAAGCTGGTGAGGAGAACACAATGTAGCAGTGTACAGCAGTTCATCACAGAAGCTCTCTAGCTGGTTTTATTAAAAGTTTTATTCCCTTTTCATTCACTTGTTTGTTGTTTAATGAATCCCAAGATCATTACACACTTTACAATCACGACACAAGCCTCACAATATCTGTTTGAAATAGGAGTTTTAGACACCAATGAAATGCAGCAGCTGCCTGAGACAGTATAGAAAACACCACACAATAATTCAGGACAGGAAGGGAAGAACACTACATCCAAGTGAAACCACATGGAGAATTTAGATAGACTGAATCAAATGATCTGAACTAGCATTTGGCCACAGCACTGAGGGTAACACAGGCTAACTCCTATGAAAATGCCATAGCATCTTTAATGATTATATGCAATCAGGACCTTGGTTTTCTATTTCTTCCGAAATATGGCACCTCTAGCAGCACAACACTCCTTAATAACATGCAGTAGCATTGATTCAGTGCCCAGAATCACAGTAATCCAAGTGTTAGTGATTGCTCAGTCCAGATATTGTTTGCTGGAAAAAAGAGATAGGGCAAAGAGGCAAATCAGTACATTTGGTTTCACTACAGAGAAGGTCCTTACTTTTAGACAGAAATTTACCACCACCCCCCCAAATAAATGACATTTTAAAATATCACTACTTTTTGTTGCAAATTATTTACCCAAACTACAATATTATGAATTTGAAATACTAGGAAATGCTATTATTGTATCAGTGGTTCTCAGCCTTTTCTATTCTGTGACCCCCTCTTCCTTACAGGATCTCTCTGCCTTCTAGCTGGGATCTAGTGGAGACCCCCTTCCAATTGCGCTATATCAGAAGGGCTGGGTGGCCATGACTCTCTGACCCCTGTTTGTGCCCCTCAGGTTGAGAACCCCTGAGCTTTTACTAACTGATTCTGTGCTAGCTGTCCAGGGGGGGAAAAAAACATTAATCCCACCTGAAGAAACAAGACAAGTTTCTCTGTCACAGACTGGTGCAGTGACTAGAGTACAGGCCAGGGAGTCAGGAATTCAATACAGCTCCCATTTTTGCCACTGACTTTGTAACCTTCGCCAAGTCACTTAATTTCTCTGTACTATAGCTTCACTATCTATAAAATGAGGATTATACCCACTTCACAGAAGTGCTGTGATGTGATGTGCAATGCTTGTGAAGTCCTTAGAGGCACTATATAAGTGCAAAATATTTGTATGCAGAAGAGGAGCCTAAGAGTTAACTTTTAGTGCTCTGGGAAGCACCAGCATAAAATCCTCAGATCTTACCTCATTTCTAGCTTCCTGTGGTTTTGTCTCTCATATTTCACCACATGATCCAAGGGTGTGCTGAGCACCCACAACTCAGTGGACACTGTGGATGTTCAGCTACACTTGGAATGTGGCCTGCTTTGCCCCATGTTTGGCCACTGGCAAGTTGAGAAGTGTGTTGTGAAAAGAAAATGACCCTAGAATAAAGAAGAAGGCAGTATTCCATTACCAGGAGATTGAGGGTAATTCAGTACCACAAAAGCCTTTCAATGTATTTGTTTTAATTACTCGGATGAGTATCTGGGTTGTAAAAATTTGTAATGGCTCCACATTTCTCTGTATTTCCTGTATGCCACCTATCTTCTCACAGGACTTTCCCCACATTCCCTACAAGGGCTAAATCCATTTAAAAATTTGCAGATGGACTGCACCAATTCTCTGCTATTTTATGTTCAAGGAGCCAGGGTTATACTGTAGATGGGGATACTATAGGTTACAGGTGAATGTAGGTTTATGTGGCAGTGAGGAGTACTTCTGTTTTTCTAGAGAAGCTCTCAAATAACAGGAATCAACACAGACCCTCATTCAATAAAATAGAAATTGTCACCATTTTGCTGCGCTTCCGCCAGAGCAACATATGGCGGCACAGCTGACAAATATAATCTTTTCCTTTTTTTTTTTTTTTTCATTTCACATGCACATTTCATTTTGTGGAATACTAAGACTTTACATAAATTGTCTGTTAACCCCTTGGCGTCATGGCATTCGTTGCTTGGGATGCCTTGTGCTCTCAGACGCCTGAATCCTGGCATATGAGGGTTAACCCAGTTGAAGAGTAAATGAGTGGTCTGAGGCCTTTAGCACATGGCCAGTTGAATCTTTCAAGTTTCCATTAGGAAAAGGTTGTTTTCTCCCCTTCCCCCTCCACCTCCCCCCCTCACTCTAATTTTTTAGGCAAAGCTGTCTTTATTCTAGCAAAATTAAAGCATATTGACTAAAACTGAACCATCTCGGTGTTCTGTCTGCAAGTGCCTTTCAGTTTCCCAAATAAGTCCTACGTGGCTAGCTTCTGGCCACCCACAAAACACATTTGCCTCCACCTTGCCAGCACAAAAGTAAAACCTGCTTCTCACAAACATGTAATTTGCTTTCTGACAGTTTGCAAACGTGGACTGCAACAAACAGTTGCTTTTAAAAGCTGAGAACACCTGCACAAGCTGACAGGAAAAGGTTGGGTTTTAACTGCAAACTTCTGACACACTGCACTATATCACACCACAATTTTGAAAAAAAAAAATACTACACAGAATAAAGTGCCTGGTTCCATTTAATAAAACAAAGCACATCAGAGAACTATAAGGGAAAAATCTGTATAGGCATATACCAAGTGTTTGATCCCACTTAAATTCTCTTTTTAAAACCTCTGCGCTTGCCTTTGCTATTAAGGCAGATCTGTCGCAATAATGAAGATACAATACTTTATGGCGTCTAAAAACCTGAGGAGCAAATTCATTGTTCAAATAGCTTACTCAAGGTAAATCATGTTGTTGTTTTTTCCAGTGCAAAACACATCCACACAAACTGTAGTCAGTGCCAAAATGTAAGATATTGGCTGAAGGGATCCATTTTCAGCAAAAAAATTTCTTGCGTAAGCCCTTAATTCTCACTTGAGCCCATGATTTGGAATTTGACTTTGTGTTAGCTGACATATCCTGAACATTTCTTTTCTTTTTATGCTATTCATTTCACAGACTGATACTTTCATATTATATCTAAGCAAATTATCGGATCCATCTCCATGAGAAACTGTATCATATTTTATTACATACTGTAAACAAAACCTTTTGGGGAAAGAGGCACATTATGTCTTTTACAAATCACTGCATTTTTCCAGATGTATGGTATGTTAGAAAACTGACACAAAAGATGTGAATCGACTTAACGAGCCCGCCCGTATTTTCACCAAAATGTTCTGTTGATTCATTTGAATAAATTTGACCTTTCCTGTTTATTGCCTTCTTGCGGGGGGAAAAAAAAATCAGTCCATAGCCAATCATTGTGATGACCACAAGTCCACTCAGGCACCTTGACAGCTGAATCACCATCTCACATCAAGAGATTTAGCCTCAGGCTTCCGGCTGAGCTGACACATATTAGTTGGTCCTTTTTACACATTAAATATCTTTACAGTTTTCATATTTTTGCTGTTTTTACACTCTTCTGCTCTGCTTTGTGTAGCAGTTGCAGAACAGGAAGCTAAGATACATACAGCACAATGCACACCATTAGCACTTCACAATTCTTTGCTGTCCATATGCCAAAGTGGCTCAGGGGCTGGGGTGGGTTTTTAATGTTTTAAAAGAACCAAATTTAGTTAAAAATAGAGATAAACTTGTGACAAACTGACAAAAGCCTGGAAATTCAAAGTTCAGCTGGAACTCTGTCATTCAATCATGCCCCGGTGAGGAGAAATGGAGTGAAAAGCCAGGATAGCGTGTTCCTCTTAACTTAAACTCCCTGGCTTTTCTTGCTTTGTGGATGGAGTTTGTACTTTGCACATTTTCAAGAAGATTACTACAGGGAAGGCTATAAAATTCATACTTGAGCATGATTCTGCAACACTTACTCACATGAGTAGTACTTACACATATAGTATTCTCAACTGATTTCAGTTGCAGCAATGATTTCAATGGTAGCCACTTCATTGGAGCTACTTGTTGAAGGAAATACTACTCCATCTGAGTAAGAATAGAATAGAACTGGAATCATTCTTTTGTTTGAAAGACCAGAATGACTCCTCCTGAGCCATTGCCACACATAAGACAAGATGGTGGGCACAACAAGGTAGGTAATGGTAGTGATACATTTATCAGCATAAGACTCAAGGAGGTTTTACATTTAACCAAGGATACTTTTAGCAGCCTCTTCTATTTTAATATCACAGCCAGCTAAAAAAAATTAACTGAACTTCAGTAAGACTTTTTGAGAACTTTTATTTATTTAAAGTGGTTTTAAGGTGTTTAGGCACAAAACTGTATCTTAGATCTGAAAACTATTTTTCCTTACACTCCCCGAGCTTTAAAAGAGCAAGTCAAGGAGCAGCCACATAACTCCATGGGGTTAGTGCATCACAATGCTACTATGGTCAAACCAAGCCGGATTGAGGAGAAGAAGAAAAAAAGGATTACAATGCCATTGTAAAATTCATCTACAATACCATGCACAGAACTGCTCACACCTTCTCGGAAAGGATATTGCAGAATTAGAGAGGTTTCAGAGAAAAGCAATGAGAATTATGTGGGACTGGAAAAATTCCCATATGAAGAGTGGTTTGAAAAGTTTGGGATTGTTTACCTTAGAAAGGAAACTAGTGAGAGGGGACATGATAAAAGTATGAATGGTCTAGAGAAGGTAGACCGGGAGCTTCTGTTTTATTTGTCTCATAATACAGATGAAGGGGACATTCAATGAAATTTAAAAGGTGGCAAATTCAAAACCAATAAAAATAAATACTTTCACACAACACATACTTAAGCTGTGGAACTCATTGCAACAGGATGTTCACTGAGTCCAAAAACTTAGCAAGATTCAAAACATGGGTTGGACATGGATATGGATAACAAGAATATCTACAGTCATAATAGTTAATGATAATGTATTTTGGAAGAGCTATTAAACCTCAAGCTTCAGGGTTTAAATCTCTCTCTCTAACTATGAGGAATTAGGATGTATCTTGCACCTTCTTCTGAAGCATCTGGTGTTAGCCACCGTTATAGGCAGGGTTCTGGAGGTGGTGGACCATAGGTCTGATGTAATAGGGCAATTCCTATGTTGTAAGTTTGACTCACACATCAGTGCCACAGTGACAGGAACCATCAATACAATGTCAAAACTCTCTGCCCCAGCAGAGGGGTAGTTAACAAGTCAGCCTCCAGCATCTTTCCGCAGCTGGGTTAGAGTCAAAGTACACAAAGAAGGAAAACGTCAGCCCTCTTGGATATAGGCTGGATTGCTGAGATTTGTGTATTAGGAGTAGGAAAGTAGTAGCCAGAATACAGTGATGTGTGAAAGCCCTATGACATCAACTTGGTCTGGCAAAACTCCCTGATCATTATCTTAAGGTTCTTCTGAAATTCAATTTTGAATAAGTCCTTTACTGAAACTTGGCCAAAATTTGGATATTTGTATTCAGCCGGATATTTTTCCTGTTCACATTTATATCTTTTGCAGAATGAGAGTCTGGGACTACCCATCCCAAAATGTATTGTATTTATGACTAATGGATTTTGGACAAAGAAAAATTCTGAAAAAAAATAATAATTTGAGGTTGGCCAAAATGTTTCAATTTTGACTTTATTTATTTTGAATATATTTTATAATATAAAATTTTCTAAATGATAAACAAAGCAATTTTCAAAATGAAAAATCAAATTGTTTAATTCAAACATGTTGAAATGGGATATTTCATGATTGTCCTGACTTTTCCCCCCCACTTTTTTTTTTAAACGAAATTCCAGTGAAATTGACCCTTTTTAATTTCGATAGAACCATATATTCCAATGGTGTATAGTTCTAACTTTCTTCAATCAGTTTTAGTTATTATCACCCAATTAGTGCAGGATGGAGTCTCCATTGGCCCCATCATTGCACATGCCACATTGCCTAGGCCTCAAAGAAACTAGATGTTTCTTAGCTCTTTCTGTTCCTTAATATTTTTAAGTATCACATTTACAATGTGTTGCTTTGCCTCCTGCCTAGAGGATTCAGCGTATGTGGTTTCTCTGCTTGCTGGTACAGTTGCATCACAAATAAACTAGAGGAATTTGGGTTATGGAGTGTGATATGACTCACACTCAAGCTTCTGCAGGACAGAAGGGTAGTTAAAGTAGAAATATTTTAGACTCTTGTGATGTCATTAACTAGAAACTAACTTCGAAAGCCAATTCAGAAAGGAATTTGCTCCATGGTGTACTGACAGACTGTGGGCTTTAGACTGGGGAAAAGGTTCATGCTTCTAGGGAGTGCTGAGGAGGGGTTGTGAGTAGATCCTATAGAAGTTCTTCAACAGCAGGAAGCAGGCACTGTTGAATCTTTGTCCTCTATGTATCTATGTTTCAATGTCCAGCTTCTTACGGGCTTGGAGAATGGAAGCCCAAGCTCTGTGCAATGTTGCAGCTTTCAAATTATTAAGCATATGTTAAGTTTATAACATGTAAAGCTGCTAGCGTTGCATTATGAAATCTAATACAGAGCTACAATGTTATACATATATTCTCACTGAAAGCACATCTCCGAAATAGGTCAAAGCGATACTACCAATGCTGACAGATCCAAGATTTAACTCAACTTAAAAAAATAATGTTTTAGAAGAAAATGTTTTCTTAATCTTGAATAAAGTATCTCAGCCACCGAGAACAAAGGCTGTAACAGATAACATGTTATCACCTCAGCTTTGCTAGGTGACTGTCAGCAGCAAACCCGGGGTATCAGTTTTGTTCATGACTGATCACAAACTCATATAGTTAGACAAGGTGTTAAATTCACCCCTGTGCAGTAGGCCAGTTTAAATTGTACTAACTTACACAAAACAGGGCATAAGTGGAATTTAAATTGTTCATAGGCCATGTGTTGACCATATGTTTCACTCAAGATGGGAGAGGAGATTTATACATTGTACCGTCCATTTACATTGGTGTTGGAAAGCAGTATTACAGGCTTGGAAATGAAATGGAGGAGACAGGCAGAGTAAAGGTAGCATCACCTACATGGATGAGTGTGTACACCTGAAAACCAAAGTTGGGAGGATTTAATCTTAATCGGAGACTGTGTCCATTTAAAAAGTGGTTCATTATTTAAATTTGTGATGCAAAGGGCCAGTAAAACTACAAACTCTGGATGAAAATCTAAGCAAAATGTGTCAACATTCCCTGCTGATTCCCTGGCCTGCAGGTGCAGGAAGTTAGGAACAAAAAAGATGTGTAATACTTAGATAGAAGATCAATTATCATTATGGAAGAGACTGCAGCTCTTCAGCCCTTGGCCACCCTGGACAAACACAAAGGGCCTGAGTGAAGGCTACTCTGCCCACTAGTGCAGGACAAGGCACACTCTGGCCCTCCGTGAGCCTGGCAACATGACGCTGGTTTGGTCCTGCCCAGGGCCGGTGCAAGGGCAGCCCGCGTCCTTCCCTCCCAGCAGGGGGCACGGCGGGAGGAGCCATGTGGCAGTGCCCCGCTGAAGCCCTGGCCGCCCCTCTTCTCTCTCTCGCCCCGCTCCCTCCCCCCCCCCCCCCCCCCCCGCTAGCCAGGGCACATCTGCAGTCCCCCTGCACCCTGGCTCCGGCCACACTGCAGCTTTTTTTTTTTTTTTGCTTTGCTGTTCCGGCCACTGCGGGTTTTTTTGTTGTTTTTTTTCCTTGGGGCGGCCAGAAAGCCAGAGCCAGCCCTGGCTGCACAGACTCTTTTTTCTGTAAATTGTGACTCTCCTGCAAACCTCAGTGTGTGGTGGCTCTAATTACAATTCTGAGCAATTGTGATTCTGCAGAGTTGTGCTGGACCCACACAACTCAAATTATGGTTTATTGCTTCTCTCTCACTATTGGCATCTGATGATCATTGTCAGTAAGTACATTAATGTCTACCTCCAACCAATTCTACAGATCTTAAAATAATAAGCTGAACAAATCTTAACAAGAGATGATCAACATTTCCTGAATTTCAATTTTTCAATGCATTCTTTCATTGAAATTTCCATTTTCAATTAAAAAAACTTGAGGAACCTGCTCAGATTGTATCTGTTCCCCCAGTTAAATGAAATATACTTCCTCTGCCAACCATCTTGTCAAAAACAACACTACATTTGGCTTTCACAAAATTATATGAAAATTAAACCAGCTCAGAGCAGGAAAAAGGCTTCCTTTTTTGTTGCAAATAACATTGATATATTGCTTTTCATAGGCCTGATAAAAAAGAACTTGGGTAAAACTTAAAAAATATCTAGTGCAAGATATGGTATCTGTACAGAGATACTTTAAAAATCCTATCGCTCTTTAAAACTGCTTAAAGTGAGAAAGCCTGAATTATCTATAAAAACCTTCAATAAGAAAGTGCATAGGACTTCATCAACAGCTGTGCTATAGATGTTGTGACACCCATTTTAATTTTCACCTATTGCAATCAGTTCTTCCACCCCATCTATTGCAGAGGGGAGACAAAGTGAGTTAGCCCCCACAGGTGAAGGAAGCACCAGCAACTCAAGTCTCGTTTATATTCACAGACTGAGTGAAGCCTGAGCAATGCAGTGAAAGTTTCCCCACACTGCCCTCCAGGGACCACCACCAAGGGTAATTTAATTTCCATGCCTATTCAATCCTCTGTCTGTCTGCTGGCATTGCCAATAAGGACACTGTACTTATTTATCTATCTTAGGCATTTGTAAAATACCCATCACTGCAGTATTAGGAGTTGGGGCAGCAATTAATACCAGTTGGGAGCACAGTAGTTGGGATCCAGATGCTTGTTGATTAGCAGCTAGGCTGAGACCAACAACACTTTTCAGATAAGTCTCTAAGCAGACATCAAATGGTTGATCTTTTGGCCACTACCAACCTCTGCCAGATTTGAACAAGAGGCTTAGATGTAGTGGACGCAGTGTATTCTTATCAGTCCCCTGAGCCATTCACTTACCTTATCTGCTATTTTTTTAAATTACAAATCTGCCCAAGGATAGCCAAAAACTACAAAAGAGCAATGTAATCATTAGACTACAGCACTTCATGCTTTTTTCTGATGTTAAAGGTTATCTTAGCAAACACATATTGTAACTAACTGCTAAGAAAAAAATATTCATTGCATATGAAAAGAGGTGATTCCCCCCTCTCTCCGTACCTAAATATCCCTATTTTATTTTTTGTAAAACAGTTGAGCTGTTAAGTTCTATGCTAAGGCACGTATGCACTTTGGAAAGGTAATTTGAAAGCGAGTTGAGCCATGACAAATAGGGACAGCTGGCCTAATTGAATCATTTGATCTAAGACAGCTCAACTTGGTTATCTTCACTGCAGCCCACATTGATATTAGTGAGTGAATCATTAGCCATGAAATCATGTCGACTTTCCCGACTGCAGCGTTCTTGACATGACAGGGAACGCAGCCTGCCTTTCATTACAGCACCAATGAGTTCTTTAGTCTGTCGTGAAAGGGGAAAAAAAGGGGTGTCTTGGAAAACTTTCAGGCTCAACAACAGAAAGTAATTTGCTCCAGCATACATCTTATAAAGTTAAAGAAAGACAACCTGAGCCACAACAAAAGTATCTGTGAGGCACAGTAGACAGCATGATCCCCTAGGTTTGTTCTGCCTGTACATTCAGCCTTCTATTGATACACAGTCTGCTGCTAGAATACAAGTACATAATTTAATAGGTCTTATTTTGTTTTGTTGCAAACTAGAGCCTGATATTAGCCATACTAACAAACACTTGCATGCTTTATATATTGAACTATTTTGCAAGGGTTATTTATGTGAGTAATGTCTAATGTCATAACTAATTTTTATGTTAATTAATATAAAGCTAGAGTCATGGCTTTTGTATTTGGTCTGCTATTTTTGGTTTTTCAGAAACTAACAAGATTGCTCCTAATGTAATTCCTAGTTAACCTATTCTAGCACAAAAATAAGAATCCAAATAACTTTGCAAATATCTCAGAAGTATTTAGGAAGGTATTTCATATCTTTAAAACCTTCCTTGATTTGCATATCAATGGCCTGATTCTGCCATCAGTTCAATAGGAATTTTGCTGTTGCTAAACAATGGAAACAGAGTCAGGCCCCATGTTCCCTTAACAAGCGTAGGTGGACAAAATCACCTCACGGTTTAAATCAGATCTTTGGCAAGAACTGGCAGACATAATTTGGGCAAATCTGTGAGCCTGATGAAATTTGGATTACATCCAATTAAGGAACAGTGACAGTGGCAGATTTTCCCAAGTCAGAAAGATTTATCAAGTTTTGGATGGGGACATGCCTTAGACCTCAGAAAAGAGAGCTAATATTGTGACATTTTGATGCGGACACCCAGAACTGTGAGCCACTATGTTACTGCTCTGCCTCAGCAAGGAGCTTTGCCTCCTGTGTGTCAATGGGTCAGTTCCCTGACACACCAGCTTGTCTGCCTTACCAGCAAACTCCGCAGGACTCTGCCAGTCCAAACCTTGCCTTGCAGGTGACAATCAGTGAACACCAATTCCCAAGTTCCCCAGAGATGTCTCCCTGCAGTGTTCAGTCCCACTCACAGAAGTTAAGTTTGCTGCCTCCAAAGAGGCCGTGTACAAATCAGCCTGTTAGGTTTACAGTACTGAAGACTCTCCCACCATTGTTAATACACTGCACTGAGATGGTTTTGTAATAAAACAAGAATGAGTTATTAATAAAGAACAGAGATATGCATGATACTTAGCAAATATCAATGAGTTTTGTTACAAACAAAACAAATCAAAATGCCTGCTAGTGGCTAAAATGATTTCAGCAAATTGCAATCTTTGTCTAAGGATGTTTCTCACTTACATCATGTTTCCAGCAGCTCTTGCTTTTCAAGCCAAAAGGATCCAGATTTCATAGGCTCAAAGGGTGCTGTCCCTTTATGTCTCCTAAGTGATATAGAATTCAAAAGTCTTTTTTGCTCCCCTTATAATACTCAAAGTCCATTGTCTCTGCCTCAAGAGCCAGGAAGGTTTCCTGTGGTGCAGATTCTGTCCCCCAGCATGATTGTTGAAGGGTCTTCTTCCCTGTTCATTTAGCTTAAGGCTTTGTGTGCCTGATATGTAAATGTACTTTCATTGTTCTCTGCCTATAACTATGCTGGTCAGACAGGTGACTGTGCATTCCTTTGCCTAGGGTAGGCTGCATTTATGCTGTGCCTCCCAAACACATTTTAAGAACATATTTCCAGCACACATCTATATACTCATTGTGCAAAACCCATACATACATCACACAATGATTTTCAGGACTAGCGTGTCACCAGTTTACATATGATACCTTACATGATACCTTTGGGATACATATTATGAGAATAATGTGTTGGGGCAATGAGTGTGTCAGGCCGATGTTAGTCACACTATGTGGGGCCTTCTGCCAGTTGTCATTGAGGGACTCCCGGGGTCACAAACATACCTTACCTTAACAGTGGTCTAAAGAGAGAAAACCCAGTGACAGCAGCTAAAAGGAGAAGTAGGTGCAGGATGTGGAATGTTTGTAAATCAACAATAAGTATCCTAAAGAGGAGTTGAAAGTCTTATAATAGCCTCAAAAGGGCTATTTTCATCAGGTCTTGTTTTATAAATGCATATGGATATAAAAGATGGGTACAGATAACTCATTGCAAGAGCTTGTAACCATAGGGTATTTATCAATTTGGTAAGCAAAGAACTTACCACCCCAGATCTGGAGTAACATTCTATGCCATTAAGGTCTAAAGAGATAGCTATTTACCAGAAGAGGAGCACCTTGCCAGCTTTACTTTTCTAGAGATGAAAATATAACATCAGCAGCAAATAGATTGATGCTAATAAATATACAAACCAAGTGACCAGTTGGCTAAACTAACTTGTCACGGTAGACATTATATTGGGTGGTTGGCATTTGCCTGGGATGGCCGTATTTGTTCGGCATAAGCAAAAGTAATTTAATGTAGGTTACCATACATCATACCCCGCTATTCTGTCCATGCCACAGGTGTTACAGAGGCTTTTGTTTATAAATGTTTTAGCAGTTCTAGAACATTTTACTAGCCTTTTTATACCACGTAGACTGTAAAGCCAGGTTCCCTTAGTACTGTGAGTAAAACTTTTAAATTTCTGAAGGAGAGGAAAAGAGTAACTAATACATTTTAGAAACCTCTGAAAATGGCCAAAGAGACCTTCTCTAAAAATAATAATGTCATGTGACGCTTGATTTCTTGATATCTTCCAGAGTCATCTACCCAGCAGCCTTGTACTTTTGAAGAGAAGAATTCCTGACTTTCTAGTGATACAGAAAGCCCATTTCTACCCTTGACTGGTCACATGATACTGGACTTTAAACCAGTCACTGGCCCCCCACTACAGAAAGGATGTGGATAAATTGGAGATAGTCCAGCGGAGGGCAACAAAAATGATTAGGGGGTTGGGGTTCATGACTTATAAGGAGAGGCTAAGGAAACTGGGCTTATTTAGTCTGCAGAAGAGAAGAGTGAGGGGGGATTTGATAGCAGCCTTCCACTACCTTAAGGGGGGTTCCAAAGAGGATGGACCTAGGCTGTTCTCAGTGGTGGAAGATGACAGAACAAGGAGCAGTGGTCTCAAGTTGTAGTCGGAGAGGTCTAGGTTGGATATTAGGAAAAACTATTTCACTAGGAGGGTGGTGAAGCACTGGAATGGGTTACCTAGGAAGGTGGTGGAATCTCCATCCTTCGAGTTTTTAAGGCCCGGTTTGACAAAGCCCTGGCTGGGATGATTTGGTTGGAGTTGGTCTTGCTTTGAGCAGGGGGTTGAACTAGATGACCTCCTGAGATCTCTTCCAAGCCTAATCTTCTATGAGTCTTCTATGATTGTATGAATCTAGCAAAGAAAGGTATAACATGATCCACTAGCTGGAAGTTGAAACTAGGCAAATTCAGATTAGAAAAAAGGTGTACATTTTGAACAGTGAGAGTAATTAACCATTGGAACAATTTGCCAAAGGTCATGGTAGACTCTCCCACACTGACCATTTTTAAATCAAGATTGGATGTTTTTCTAATAGGTCTGCTTTAGGAGTTATTTTGGGGAACTTTTATGCTCTGTATTATACAGGAGGTCAGACTAGATGATCACAGTGGTCCCTTCTAGCCTTGGAATCTATAAATCTATGGAAGGTGCAAGGCTTATTTAGGATTAGCAGATGTGAATGCGAGCTGTCTGAGAGCAGCTTGATTCAACAGCTTGTTTCAGTCTGAAATATAGCAATGTTATGTTTTTATTCACTGATGAATTTGAACACCACAGTGTTAATCATTCTCAGTACTTTATGTCACCTGAATCATAATTATCATCCCCCAATGTACATGTTTCTAAATACTGCAGAGCACCATTTATCAATAAGGCAAACCCTGTGTATATTCAACATGTCTTAATTGTGCAGAATAAACAGGGAATTACTGTGTAAATAATGCAGCATGGGTATGTCTTAAACCAGTCAGAACATAAAAACAGCCATAATGGGTCAGACCAATGGTCCCGCCAGCCCAGTATCCTGTCTTTCTACAGTGGCCAATGCCAGATGCTTCAGAAGGAATGAACAGAACTGTGCAATTATCAAGTGATCCATCCCTTGTCATCCAGTCCCGGCATCTGGCAGTCAGAGGCTTAGGGACACCCAAAGCATGGGGCCGCATCCCTGACCATCTTGGCTAATAGCCATTGATGGACCTATCCTCCATGTAGTTCTTCTTTGAACCCCATTATAGTTTTGGCCTTCACAACATCCCCTGACAACTAGTTCCACAGGGTGACTGTGCTCCTTTTGTTTTAAACCTGCTGCCTATTAATTTCATTGAGCAACCCCTAGTTTCTGTGTTAGGTGAAGGGGTAAATAACACTTCCTTATTCACTTTTTCCATGCCTTGTATGATTTCACAGACTTTAATCATATCCCCCCTCAATCATCTCTTTTCCAAGATGAACAGTCCCAGTCTTTTTAATGTCTCCTCATATGGTTCCTAACATTCTTAACATTTTTTGACTGCCACAGCACATTGATGTTCTCAGAGAACTATCCAGAGTGACTCCAAGATCTCTTTCTTGAATGGTAACAGCTAATTTAGACCCCATCATTTTGTATGTATAGTTGGGATTATGTTTTCCAATATTCATTACTTTGCATTTATCAACACTGAATTTCATCTGCCATTTCGTTACCCAGTTTTGTGAGATCCCTTTGTAGCTCTTCACAGTCTGCCTTGGACTTAACTATATTGAGTAATTTTGTATTGTCTGCAAACTTTGCCCCCTCCCTATTCACCTCTTTTTCCAGATCCTTATGAATATGTTGAACAGCGCTGGTCCCAGATCAGATCCTTGGGAGACACTGCTATTTACCTGTTTCCATTCTGAAAACTGACAATTTATTTCTACCTTTTGTTTCCTGTCTTTTAACAAGTTACTAACCCATGAGAGAATCTTCCCTCTTATCTGCTTACTGTGCTTAAGAGCTTTTGATGAGGGACCCTGTCAAAGGCTTTCTGAAAGTCCCAGTACACTATATCCATGGGATCACCCTTGTCCATGTTTGTTGACCCTTCAAAGAATTCTAATAGATTGGTGAGGCATGATTTCCTCTTGTTTTTTGTTGGGGAAGAGCAGTATTGACTCTTCCCCAACAAATCATGTTCATCTATGTATCTGATAATTCTGTTCTTTACTGTAGTTTCAATCAATTTGCCTGGTACTGACATTAGACTTATTGGCATGTAATTGCCAGGTTGGCCTCTGGAGCCTTTTTTAAAAATTGGTGTCACATTAGCTATCCTCCAGTCATCTGGTACAGAAGCTGATTTAAGTGATAGGTTATATACCACAGTTAGTAATTCTGAAATTTCATATCTGAGTTCCATTAGAACTCTTGGATGAATACCGTCTGGGCCTAGTGACTTATGACTGTTTAATTTATCAATTTGCTCCAAAACCTCCCCAATCTGGAAAAGTTCCTCAGATCTGTTACCTAAAAATAATGGCTGAGGTGTGGGACTCTCCCTCACATCCTTTTCAGTGAAGACTGAGATAAAGAACTCATTTATCTTCTCTGCAGCAGCCTTGTCTTCCTTGAGTGCTCCTTTAGCAGCTCAGTTGTCCAGTGACCCCACTGAGTGTTTGGCTGGCTTCCTGCTTCTGATGTACTTTAAAAAATTGCTATTAATTTTTGTGTCTTTTGCTAGTTGCTCTTCAAATTCTTTTTTGGCCTGCCTAATTATACTTTTACACTTGACTTGCCAGATTTTATGCTCCTTTCTAGTTTCCTCAGTCAGATTTGACTTCCAATTTTTAAAGGATGTACAAATGAATCTAGTGGAGGCCTGTATCTCTTCAGGGCTGCACGTGTCTAAAAGGGGAGTGGAGCTTCTATGATGGTAATAAAAATGCATTTAATTAATTATAAACTTCAGAACAAGTCTAAAAAGTTTGGTTAATCATTTAGGATCTATCCTACTCCAGCCATAACTGACATGGCTCAACACTTATCTATCACATACCTGAAGATGTCAACTTAAGCAGCATTACTGAGGATATTTTTTTACAAGGCTGGCCTCATCTTGCACATTTACTGTAATGCCATCTGTACAGTCCTAAATTCCCCGAGTATATAATACAGTTTTATTCTTTGCCCATTCTTGTTTTACTTGACTTAAGTATTGGAGATAATTGTGATTTAATATGAAGAAAGTCATGGATCACTGAGAATGCAAGATCACATTCCACATGTACATCTTCTGTGGGATGCAGTTTAGGAATGAAGTTCCAATAATCTATTTTCACACTTCTCTCTCTCAAGAATTAAAGATTGCATTCCAAGAAGAAATGATCCAACGAATGGCTCTTGACCCATCTCCTAAAATGTTGTAGAAGTACCAATAGAAGATTGCCAAGTGTGGGCAAAGTATTTAATCAGTTTAAGGAGACCCAGCTGGAACAGATTTTGCTGCGGGGGAGGCGCTGAAACCAATTGTTCCCTTGTAATCTCCAAAAACAGGAGTATTTACCTATTGATGAATAAAGACCAGCATAATGACATAAGGATTGAGATTGGTAGATACTGAAACACCTGAACTTCCAAGGCACTAACTTTAAATACCCACAAGCAATGCCACCCATGCACTGCAATCCAACAAGTGTGGGTTGGGTACTCAGTCATCACTGGAGTTAATGGAAGACAGGACGTTACTGTACCTGTGACACCCCAAACGTCAATGTTAGATTTTTATTTTATCATATTATGGAATATATTTTTTTAAAACTTCAGTGTTACTGTATCAGTAACATCCCTAAAACCTAATCTATTCACTGTGCCCTTGAAATAATGCCCCTACAAGCTTTAATCTGCAGCCCAGCCTGGAACAAACTAATTCACCCACCACAGATAAGCAAATTTGTTTAGAAATTTGAGGGCTATTAAACAAAGTGAATTTCCCCAGTGAATCAGCACAAATTTATTAATCCAGGTGTTGCTGTAATTGTGATTCATTGGGGAAATGTACACTGGTTCAGCAGCCATCAAACTCACATGTCCATTTAGGGATATGTGAACACACAGGACTGTAGGCTGCTGGCTGGCTTAAAACTCTGTATTTGCATTTGTTGCATACCGTTGTTTTTATTTATCTGGGTTTGTGATTCTATTTTTATTTATTTTTCAAGACGTGAGAGATTTTACAAGGCTGGTTTTGCTCTTGGGAGCCTTCTAAGCTTCTTCTGGGTATACCTATATTTATATACTAGTTGTGTTCCTTTATTGCTGCCATCATAACACTAACATTTAAATATGAATACACTTAAGTGATGATAAAAGAACAGCCTTCTGGCCCCATTTCCCACTACACCTTTGCTCATGCACTCTTAGCTTACTGTATTTGTTATCTCCTCCATCTTAACACCACTGCCTTTTTTCAGGCTCCCCAGTATGCCCAAACAGCCTCCCTGATCTGGTGTACCAAGCACCCACACTCTACTCTCATGTCCCCCCTAAAAGCTGACTTCTCACCTAGCCTTCGTTTCTAATTATCCTTTTCCACTCTCTTGCCTACAACATTATAAATAGAATCACACATACAATATATACACACAAAGTTTTGAAATAGCAGGACACAATAGGCCTGGTACACCTCAACAGCGCATAGTCACGTGACTGTAATACCAACTACCCCCGTCCATACATTTTCTGACTTCAATTGTAAGCATGTGTAGGCAAATGCTCTGTGTTGCAGATGCCTGTCAAATACGGCATATGCCTCAACCACAGTAAAAATGTTTAAAAAATAATTATACGTCAAACAAGCACTTACCCCACAAGTCATAGGTGTCTACTGGAGACGTAGATGAAAATGGGATGGCAAAAGTTTTATACTTACCATCTATTCATCCCCAAGATTCTGTTTTGTTACAGGCTTAATCTTAGTTTTTGAGACATTGGACTGAAAAACATCTGCACCTAAGATGACCCAGATAAAAGTAGGGGAAAGCTACTGCTCACAAACAGGGAAGAATTGGTAGGGGAAGGAGAAGTGGGTGGCAACCTAGGCAGCAGTGACCATGAGATGGTTGAGTTCAGGATCCTGACAAAAGGAAGAAAGGAGAGGAGCAGAATACAGCCTAGACTTTAGAAAAGCAGACTTTGACTCCCTCAGGGAACTGTGAGGCTAATATGCGGGGTAAAGGAGTCCAGGAGATCTGGCTGTATTTTAAAGAAGCCTTATTGAGGGTGCAGGAACAAACCATCCCGATTTGCAGAACCAATAGCAAATATGGCAGGCGACCAGCTTGGCTTAACAGAGAATGCTTCAATGAGCTTAAACATAAAAAGGAAGCTTACAAGAAGTGGAAACTTGGTCAGATGACTAGGGAGAAGTATAAAAATATTGCTCGAGCATGCAGGGGTGTAATCAGGAATGCCAAAGCATAATTGGAGTTACAGCTAGCAAGGAATGTGAAGGGTAACAGGAAGGGTTTATACAGATACGTTAGCAACAAGAAGGTGGTCAGGGAAAGTGTGGGACCCTTACTGAATGGGGGAGGGAACCTAATGACAGATGATGTGGCAGAAGCTGAAGTACTCAATGCTTTTTTTGCCTTGGTCTTCACAGACAAGATCAGGTCCCAGACTGCTGCACTAGGCACGGGCAGTATAGTATGGGGAGGAAGTGATCAGCCCTCAGTGGTGAAAGAACAGGTTAAGGGCTATTTAGAAAAGCTGGACATGCACAAGTCCATGGGGCCGGATCTAATGCATCTGAGGGTGCTGAGCAGTGAGATGGCTGATGTGATTGCAGAGCCATTGGCCATTATCTTTGAAAACTCGTGGCAATTGGGGGAGGTCCCAGACAATTGGAAAAAGGCAAATATTGTGACCATCTTTAAAAAAGGGAAGAAGGAGAATCTGGGGAACTACAGACCGGTCAGCCTCACCTCAGTCCCTGGAAAAATCATGGAGCAGGTCCTCAAGGAATCCATTTTGAAGCACTTAGAGGAGAGGAAGGTGATCAGGAACCGTCAACATGGATTCACCAAGGGAAAGTCATGCCTGACCAAACTGATTGCCTTCTATGATGAGATAACTGGCTCTGTGGCTATGAGGAAAGCGATGGACGTGATATATCTTGACTTTAGCAAAGCTTTTGATACGGTCTCCCACAGTATTCTTGCCAGCAAGTTAAAAAAGTCTGGATTGGATGAATGGACTATAAAGTATGGATTAGATGAATGGACTATAAGGTGGATAGAAAGCTGACTAGATCATTGGGCTCAACGGGTAGTGATCAATGGCTCGATACCTCGTTGGCAGAAAATATCAAGCGGAGTGCCTCTGGAGTCTGTCCAGGGGCCGGTTTTGTTCAACATCTTCATTAAAGATCTGGATGATGGGATGGATTGCACCCTCAGCAAGTTTGTGGATGACACTAAGCTAGGGGGAAAGGTAAATATGCTGAAGGGTAGGGATAGGGTCCAGAGTGACCTAGACAAATTGGAGGATTGGGCCAAAATAAATCTGATGAGGTTCAAGGAGGACAAGTGCAGATTCCTGCACTTAGGCCGGAAGAATCCCATGCACTGCTGCAGGCTGAGGACCGACTGGCTAAGCAGCAGTTCTGTAGAAAAGGACCTGGGGATTACAGTGGACGAGAAGCTGGATATAAGTCAACTGTGTGCCCTTGTTACCAAGAAGGCTAATGGCATATTGGGCTACATTAGTAGGAGCATTGTCCGCAGATCAAGGGAAGTGATTATTCCCCTCTATTCAGCACTGGTGAGGCCACATCTGCAGTATTGTATCCAGTATTTTGGGGCCCCCACTACAGAAAGGATGTGGACAAATTGGAGAGAGTCCATTGGAGGGCAACAAAAATTATTAGAAGGCTGGGGCACATGATTTATGAGGAGAGGCTGAGGGAACTGGGTTTATTTAGTCTGCAGAAGAGAAGAGTGAGGGGGGATTTGATAGCAGCCTTCAACTACCTGAAGGGGGGTTCCAAAGAGGATTGAGCTAGGCTGTTCTCAGTGGTGACAGATGACAGAACAAGGAGCATTGGTCTCAAGTTGCAGTAGGGACGGTCTAGGTTGGATACTAGGAAAATCTATTTTACTCAGAGGGTGGTGAAGCACTGTAATAGGTTGCCTAAGGAGGTGGTGGAATCTCCATCCTTAGAGGTTTTTAAGGCTTGGCTTGACAAAGCCCTGGCTGGGATGTTTTAGTTGGGGTTGGTCTTGCACTGTGCAGGGGGTTGAACTAGATGATCTCCTGAGGTCTTTTCCAACCCTAATCTTCTATGATTCTATGATAGAGGTGCTATGCCAGGGTAATAAAGGTTATAGAACATCTTATATATAAATGGACTCTGAACTTTTTAATGCAGTTTCTCTCTCCCCCACAAACAAATCCTTTCATCTCAATGGGATTTTATTTGCTATTAGATATGAAAACTACTCCATGCTTCCTGACATGAGGTTTTCAGTTTTCCAAACCAATCCATCTATAACTCAGGATACAGTGGAGTGTTGGCTTATTACAGTCACTCTCAAATGATTAATCTATACTGCTCAAACCAACTGTGTAGGAAAACCCGTCAGAACAGAGATGAATCCACGAAGATTAAATTCTGATGAATAGAACAAGAAGAGCTGGGGGTCTCTGTAATTGTGTGCATTAACTATATCATGCTGGAAGCAAGAAATTCCCAGGCTGATGCTCTGAATTCAGAATGCAATAGTGCTAAAATGAGCTAGCTCCACATCTCCTATCTATGGTTTCAAGCAATCCATAATTTTCAGGTTTCTTTCTAGAGTGTGTGTGTGGAGGGGGGGGTATTTTAAACATGTTATCTCACGTCATGAGTTCAATATAAAATCTACTATATCTTTGTTTGGGGGGGGGCTCCAATTTTCCCTCTTTAGTTTCCAGAGGGGTTATTTGGTGTAGAAGGCCAGATCAGTCTTTGAAACAGATTTTTAAACTTACTAGCTGTATCACGCAAATCGATGTTTTAGTACAAAAAAGTAACTACCATAGATTTTTATTATATTTCAGCAGCACCGTGGTATCACGTAAAAACAAATTATTAGAATTGTGTAACACAGAATGCTCCTTTATTTTGTTTCAAAGAGCACAGTAGTCCATTAAATCCTTCTTTGGCAGAAGTGGGCCAGGATGACCAAAACATCAAGGCCTATCTTGCAAATCGCCTGACACTTTTGCTTCACAGGATTAAGCATTTGCTATGGAGTAGAAGAAATGGTGTGGAAAACTATCCACAACTATGGGGGGATATTTATATATACCACAGAGTAACAATTATGGAGAATTGCTTAATGGCATATAATGAAGAGTAAACAGGGACGAAAATAAGAACAGGAAAACAAGCTGAATGTCAGGAAAAGCTTTGACAGTGAGATCTGTCAACCTTTGGCATAGTCTCTCAAAGGAAGTGGTTGAAGTTCCATTATTTAAGACACTTAAAACTAGTTTGGATAAATGCTAATAAATATAATATAGGAAATACCCTTGCACTGGCAGGGAGATGGGATAGATGAACCAATACTGCTTTTCTTTTCCACCTTTGATTTCTATGATTCTGTGACTGGAGAGGATGGTGGAGGTGAGACAAGGAGAAAAGACCACTCCTGGTGGGGCAGGAGATCTGAACTTGGGAGTAGGGTGGCAACTGCTCAATCAGAGAACTTATACAGGTCTCTTATTTAAATTCCTATTCCAAGTCAGCTATGTCTTCTCATGTCATGTTAGTTTCTTTGGCTGGTAGTCAGATTGTCTTTGTTTTGTCTGTCACTGTCAGTTGATGTGGAAAACATTGCGGTTGTCTGGCCCAGAAATAAGTAGGAAGTCTCATCCTATTTCTTGCCTGAAGATCTGAAGTGTTCATTTTTAAGAGTATTTAGTAATAAAATTCCAGAGCTTGGGAACTAGAAATACTGTACAAAAGTCTAGCAAATTCTCTTAATCTCACTGACTCCTCAAACAGATGCTAGAAGAAGAGATCATTGTGCAGATTAAAAAAATATGCAGTTCATGGACCATGTTGAATTGAAACAGAAAATTCTCAAAACCCCACAAAAAGAAGGACAATTTTCAGAACCTCTTGCAATCTCAGATACAAAATTAGAAAGCCAAATAACCTTAATGTGAAAAAGAGAGTTAGAATCATAGAAATGTAGGGGTGCAAGGGACATCGAGGGGTTATCAATTCCAGCCCCCTACACTGAGATAGGAACAAGTAAACCTGTTCATAAAAACCTCCAACAATGGGGATTCCATAACCTTCCTTGGAAGCCTATTCCAGAGCTTAATTCCCCTAATAGTTGGAAAGTTTTTCCTAACATCTAACCTAAATCTCCATTGCTGTAGATAAAGCTCATTACTTTTTGTCCTACCTGCAGTAGACATGGAGAACAATTGATCATAGTCCTTCCTATAATAGCCCTTAACATAGCTGAAGACTGTTATCAGGTCTCCCCTCAGCCTTCTTTTCTCAAGACTAAACATGCCCAGTTTTTAACCTTTCCTCCTAGATCAGGATTTCTAAACCTATTATTATTTTTGTTGCTCTCCTCTGGATTCTTTCCCAATTTATCCACATCTTTCTTAAAATGTGGTGCCCAGAACTGGATGCAGTAATCCAGCTAAGGCCTCACCAGTGCCAAGCAAGAGAGTTACGTCCCGTGTCTTACATATGACATTCCTATTAATACATCTGTTGCGGGGCTGATACACCCATCACCCTTTGGGGGGCGGGGTGGGGGCGTTCCGGCCCCGTGGTTGTGCCTGTAGGGCTGCCCCCGGTCTCAGGGCTGTGTGGCCCTGTGACCTTAGTCCAATGATCCTTGTGATCAGGGCAGTACGGCCTGATGGCCGGAGTCAATGATACAGCCCCTGTTATCAGGGCAGTCTAGCCTAGTGGCCAAAGTCAGTACTACGGCCCCTGCTGTCGGGGCAGTACAGCCCAGCGGCCAGAGTCAGTAATATAGCCGTTGTTCTCAGGGCAGTGCGGCCCAATGGCCAGAGTCAATGGTATGGCCCTCGCTCTCAGGGCAATGCGGCCTAGTGGCCAGAGTCCATAATGAGTGAGTGGGGTTACCACCCCGGTGTGGGTGGTGGCCGGGAGAGGGGGACCCGGGCCCGCCTTTTCCACCAGGTCCCAATCCAGGGCCCTATCAGTGGCCGGGTTGCCTGCCATCAGCTCAGCGGGGCTCCAACTGAAACACGCAGAGCCTTGCTCCAGTTCTGTGACTGTTTCCTCACAAAACCTCCCTGGGTTACTTCCTACCCAAATCTCTGGGATTGTCCGTCTCTGGGATTCACCAGTTTCGCCACTGTCTGCGCCGTCCCAAGCCAGTGTGTTGAGGTCCGTCTCGGACTGGCTGGCCTCCCTCAGGAGTGCAGGCGGTCCTCCCTCAGGAGCTAGCGATGCACCTTCTTCCCTGCCGGTGGTCAGCCCAGACTGGCTTTTGTACCCTGCTTCCGGCTGGAGCATGCCCAGCAGAGCCAGGGGTGTGTGGCCTCCTTGGCTAAAAGAGAAGGGTTAACACCTGCTGTACCAGTGGGGCAGTGATACACCCTGTCACAACGTGCCTGAATGATATTAGCCTTTTTTGCAACCGCACCACATTGTTGATTCACATTCAATTTGTGATCCACTATAGCCCCAAGATCCTTTTCAGCAGTATTACTGCCTAGCCAGTTGTTCACAATTTCATAGTTGTATATTTGATTTTTCCTTCCTAAGTCTAGTACTTTCTACTTTATTGCAATTCGTCTTGTTAAATTCAGACCAATTTTCCAATTTTTCAAGGTTATTTTGAATTCTAGTCCTGTCCTCCAAAATATTTGCAACCACACCCAGCTGGTGTCATCTGCAAATTTTATAAGTATATTCTCTACTCCATCATCAAAGTTATTAATGAAAATATTTTGTAGCACCAGACCCAGGACAGATCCATGCAGGACCCCACTGAATGCACCCTAGTCTGACAGCAAATCATTGATAACTACTCTTTGAGTATGATCTTTCAACCAGTAATGCACCCACCTTATAGTAATTTCATCTAGGCCACCTTTCCCTAGTTTGCTTAGGAGAATGTCATGTGGGACAGTCAGAAGCCGTACTAAAAATCAAGATATATCATATTTACTGCTTCTCCTCTATCTACTAGGCCCAAAATGCTGTCAAAGAAGGAAATTAGGTTGGTTTGGCATGATTTGTTCTTGACAAATCTATTCTATCTATTATTATAACCCTATTATCCTCTACAGGATTACAAACTGATTATATAATAATTTGTTCCAGCATCTTTCCAAGTATAGAAGTTGGCAGACTGGTCTAGAATTTCCTGGGTCCTCTTTGTTCCCTCTTTTAAAGATAGGTACTGTGTTTGCCCTTCCCCAGAGCTCTGGGACCTCACCCATCATCCATGAGTTCTTGAAGATGATTGCTAAGGGTTCTTGGATTACTTCAGCTAGTTCCTTAAGTACCCTAGAATGAATGTCATCAGGCCCTGATGACTTGAATACATCTAATTTATTTACATATTTTTTTAACCTTTTTTTCCCTATTTTGACTTGTATTCTTTCCCTGGAAAGGAATATTATTAATTCTGTTGAGTATCAGGTCATAATTAGCCTTTTCAGTAAAGACTGAAGAAAAATAGGCATTAAACAACTCAGTCTTCTTGATGCAATCAGTTCAAGTTCTCTTTCCCTACTCAATAGAACATCTACACTTCCCTTTGTCTTTCTCTTACTCCTAATGTACTTAAAGAACCTCCTCTTTTTGCCTTTTATATCCCTTGTTAAATGTAACTCCTCTTGTGCCTTAACCTTTCTGATTTTGTCCCTACATACTTGTGCTCTTCTTTTGTAATTGTCCTTAACAATTTGTCCATGTTTCCATTTTTCTGCAGAATTCCTTTTTGGAATATTGGCCTCTTACCTGCACATCGGGATATTTTGCAGTTGTGCATTTAATATTGTCTCCTTGAGAAACTACTACTCTCCAGAAATCCTTTATCTCTTAGATTTTCTTCCCATGGGACCTTACCTACCAGTTCTCCGAGGTTTGTTTAAGTTTGCTTTTTTGAAGTCCATTGTCCTTATTCTGCTGCTCTCATTCCTTCCTTTCCTTAGAAACGTATTTCATGACCACTTTCACCCAACTGCCTCCCTCTTTCAGAGTCACAACCAATTCCTCCCTGACAGTCAGAATCAAGTCTAAAATAGTTGCCAACCTCAACTTGTAACAGGTGAAGTTGGGTAATTGTGGGGAGAGAGTTATCATCAGCTTTGGTGTTTTTTTATTTATATAAATTATTTTTGATTGATTTGACTTTTGTGCTTGAAAACAGGAATGCAAGATCTTCGGGGGGGGGGGGAAGAGAGGCTGAATATTTGTCATTTTCTGTCATCCATTTTTTTACTCAGTAAAAGAAAGGTATTGACCTTGTCTGAGACTTATTTTCTATTTGCTATTCCTCCTCTTGTTGAGGACAGGAGGAACTTCCTGAAAGCTGACCAGCTCACAAGTGAAGTAATTCATATGCACATAGCATACATCAAGTGACACTGGATGAGCTTCTAACGTTTGTTCATCAGTAAATTACTCAATTCAGTGCCTAAAAACTAGTTTAGGACAGTAATGATAACATGCTAACCTAAGTCAATACTTCTAATGCTTTGTCAGACAAGCGACTAGTCACAAGTCTTTCATCCAACAGTTTCTAGTTTGTATAACAAACTAAAACTATCAAGTGACAGTTAAAGATCATCTTGAAAGCAAGAAAATAGGAAGTTAAGAAAAAATCTCCAGCATTCCTTGCCACCATCACATCACCTACCATCCTCCTAATAAGACACTCCAGCATTCAATAAGGCATTAACTTCTGTCTCCAAGAGATAGTCAAAAGCAACTCTCATGTACAACCTTAAAGAGTGTATGACTATCACACCGTCCATTCATTTGTAAAGTTATTCTAACTTAACATCACTGTGGTCATGTAGAGAGGTTAGCCCGGGCTCGTCTCTCTCCAGAGCGGTGGGGAACCACACCGCCTTACCACACTCTGTTTATGTATTGGGGAATTAGCTCGGCTGCGGGAGTCCTCCCCAGGCGGCCCTGGTTGGGGCAGAAGTAAGTACAGTTAGGCTGGGGCCCTAGGTCAGGGCGGGGCAACAATGAGTCAGGTGCTCAGGCCCTCAGGCAGGGGCTGAGCAATAGCGCTATAGCAGTAGCAATATAAACAGTAGTAAGCCCCAGCCCTAGGGCAGGGCAGGGCAATAATGAGTCCGGAGCTCAGGCCCTCAGGCAGGGCTGAGCAATAACAATAGGCCCAAGCCTCCAAAAGGCCTGGGAGAGGGGGAGACTGCCACCCACGAGTTGGGTGGCAGGGGGGACGCAGACCCTCCCACTCCACTCGTCCCAGCCCGGGGCCCTAGCAGGGGCAGAAGATCTGGTGCTGTGTCAGTGGGGATCCTGGCTGCAACACACTGACATGGGCTCTGGCAGTGCTGCAGCCAGACTAGGGTCGGCTGCCCCCGGGCTACTTCCTAACTCCCCCTCGTGTGGTATCTGGGTTGGGGTGGTTTCCTCTAGGGGGTCCAGCACCATGGGCTCCTCGGGGTAGGTGGCAAGAGGCAGGCCTGGCAACTCCTCCGGGTAGCGAGCGAGGGCAGGTAGGGCCAGTCCTTGCATGGACCGCGGATCACTGATGCTTCCCAGTTGCAGCCTAGGCCAGAGGCATCTGGCCTCTCCGGCTGCTGCTTCCCCAGTGAGTTTCTGAGGTCGAGCCTTTATACTTCCAGGGCACCATCTGACCCTCTGGGGGACGGGCTCAGAGCTCACTAGCTCCGCCCACTCTGGTGTCCGGAGGGGCTCGTCTGACTCCCAGATCAAGGCTTGTATCACCACAGAGCATAAAGAGCAACAGCCTGTATTCATACTCTGAGCTAAACTAAGCTTGACTTTCCAAAAGTTGAGAGTTTCATTAAATTTTAAATTAATGTAAAGTTTTTCAGATTAATTTAAAATTAATTTGCATTCAGGCATTTGTGCAGCTTTAGCAGTATCTTCTCTTTCTGTCATTTCCATCATCTTACAGACAGTGGAAACGTGAAATGTATAGTTAAGATTTGCTGTGATAAAGTAAGTTAGGAAGATTTAATTACAGTAAGTCATTACATATCTTGCCCTTGCAAGCATGAAAAGAAGTAACATAAATTTGTCAATGATTAGAGTTGTGAAATATTAGGAAATCCTAGATAAACGTAGTGTGTACTTTTGAGTGGCATAGCAAATCAGATTACTAGTATTAATGCTACAGCACTATATGTGCTGATAAGTGGGAGACTTAGGGCATGTCTACACTGGCAAAGTTACAGCGCCGCTCAGAGAGCACAGAAGGGAAACCGCTGTTGTGTGTTCACACTGACAGCTGCCTGTGCAATAGCATGTTCATACTGACGGCACTTGCAGTGGTATTTGGAGTGGTGCACTCTGGGCAGCGGCAGCTATCCCACAGAGCATCTCTTTCTCTTTTTCGCTAAGACTTGTGGAAAGGTGGGGGGGGTCACGGGGCATGCTGGGTCCTGTCTCAATGCCCCATGATGCATTGCTTTGCATCCCAGCAATCCCTGTGCTTCCGTCCGCATTTGGTGCTATCTTTCAACAGTTTGTGTACTGCATGCCCTGCCTCTTTCGGGCAGCAGGAATGGATCCCAAGCCAGTATGCTGCTCGCTCTGATCAACATGTCACGAGTGGCAGTGGAGTTATTCCCGAAACTACAAAGGCAAGAGGAGTGCAACATTGATCTCTCCACACATAGTAGCTATGACACAAGATTGCTTGTGGCATTCACGGAGGTGCTGACCACAGTGGAATGCCACTTTTGGGCTCGGGAACAAGCACTGAGTGGTGGGATCACATAGTGATGCACATCTGAGATGACGAGCAGTGGCTGCAGAACTTTTGCATGAGGAAAGCCACATTCATGGGACTGTATGATGAGCTCACCCCAGCCCTGTGGTGCAAGGACACGAGAATGAGAGCTGCCCTGTTTCTGGAGAAGCACGTGGGACTGCACTGTGGAAGCTGGCTACTCCAGACTGCTACCACTCAGGCACTAACCAGTTCGGAGTGGGAAAGTCGACCGTTGCAGTTGTGTTGATGGAAGTGCAGGGCCATTAATGGCATCCTGCTCCAAAAGACCATGACACTGGGCAACATGCGTGACTTTGTGGATGGCTTTGCACAAATGGGCTTCCCTAACTCTGGGGGGAGATAGATGGCACGCACATTCCAATTCTGGCACTAGACCACCTAGTCACCAAGTACATTAATCGCAAGGGGTATTTCTCAATGGTTCTCCAGACACTTGTGGATCACCATGGGCGTTTCACAGACATTAACACAGGCTGTTCCGGAAAGGTGCATGACACATGCATCTTTCAGAACACTGGCCTGTTCAAGAAGTTGCAAGCAGGGACTTTCTTTCTGGACCAGAAGATCACCATAGGGGAAGTCAAAATGCCCATTGTGATCCTGGGAGACCCCGCCTACCCCTTAATGTTATGGCTTATGAAGCCATACACAAGGCAACTTGACAGCAGCAAGGAGCAGTTCAACAACAGGCTGAGCAAGTGCAGAATGACTGTTGAGTGTGCATTTGACCATTTAAAAGCCCATTGGCGATGCCTGTATGGGAAACTGGACCTTGCCGATGACAATATTCCTATGCTTATAGCCGCATGCTGTACTTTCCATAATATTTGTGAAGGTAAGGGTGAAAGCTTCACTCAAGGCTCGACCGCAGAGGCTCAGCTCCTGGAGGCTGAGTTTGAATAGCCAGAGACCAGGGCTATTAGAGGGGCACGCGGGGCCATAAGGATCAGGGATGCCTTGAGGCAGCAATTTGAAGCTGAAAGCCACTAATATTTGTTGCTATGCTCAGGATTGTAGTGTTTGTAATGCTAGGAGGTGATTGGTGCACATGATGCAAAAAGGGGGCTTAACATTATTGTATGTTGCTTTGCAGTGCTCTTTTTGCTTTCACTTCTAGAATAAAGATTGCTTTCAAAAGAACACAATTCTTTTATTAAAAGACAACAACTGGAGGAGAGAGTCAAATGAAAACATTCATCAGTAGGGAAGGGTGGGAAGGGGGGAAGGGAAAGTCTCAAGAGGAGGAGGGGTCCCAGGACGGCTACAGATTTGTGTATGTTGAGAGATCATACCCAACCTTCTCCTTTGGAGTACAATGCAGTGGGTGCTGTACTTCAGCAGGTGGGTGTTGAGTGCAGTGGATAGTGGGAATCCACAGTGCTGGACTGTGAGGAGGGAGGAGTGGAATGCTGCTGGTAGAGAGTGGACCCGGGAGGTTGATAACAGTGTGTTGGCAGTGTGTGGGGGGCACATGGGAAAGAGTTTTGCAACAGCCACTGCAGGGGAGGGTGGGCACAGACCTCAGTTTGAAGAGCTAGTATCGCCTGGAGCATATCCACCGGGTGCTCCATAACATTTAAGAGCTGCTCCATGGCTTCTTTCTGGTGTGCCACGTTCTCCTTTCAGTCCCTCTTCTTGCTGTCCCGCCACTCCTTCACTTCCTGTTTCTCAGTGGTGGAGAGCATCATAACCTCATGAAGAAAGTCCTCCTTAGTTCTTCTTCGCCGCTTTCTAAATTTTGCGCAGCTGTTCCGCTGCCAATAACAAAGAGGGAGGGTGGGCTCCCAAGGTCATCTCTGTGAAGTTTAAATGCAACATTTTACAGAAGCCGTGCTTTAAAACACAGCCAGTACTCACACACCTGTCACTAACTGGCTGACCCCAGGCAAGCACACATGAGCCACAGGACCCCCAAAATGATGAGTAGCTGCAGGGGCAGGGTAAATCACTCTTCCCGGACCCTGCTGTACACTGGGCATGTGGCTCTTGGGGAGAGCCAGCACTGTAGGGGGGGCCTGATAAGCATTCCTGTCCCCACACTTTCCACAGGATGTGATCATTATGGAAGATCTCTAGCTGCCAAGGGTGAGCAGGGAATCAATGGAGGGTCTTTTCCAAGCCTGCAGCTTCCGCCCTGGCTCCTATGTGGCTCGCCTGTGTGCAGCAATGCTCCCACCCCCCTCACCCCGTGACAGCAAAGTGGCGCAGGAAAGATGTGATTTGCCTTTTTAAGAATAGCACCCTTACTTAATAAGCCAACCAAGCTATTCTGCTTGTGACAAAAACTAACTGACTTATGTCACTGACTATAGGAAAAAGATTTCCTTGACTGGGGATTAGGGGAAAAGAGAACAAGAAAAATACATATCTAGCGCCTGGAGTACTGCTGCACCTGCTACAAAATAGTCTACTAAGAATGACAACTCATGCTAAATCATTTAGATCATCCTACCCAATGTGCTCTCTCATAACTCTCAAAATAAAACACTGTCAATCTGAGTAATAGAAAAAGCAAATATGGAAATCATACCACAATATTTACAAATGTAAAACAATCAACAAACTATTAGAATGGGCCTGTTGACTTGAGCAAATGGAATGTAGCAGAACAGCTGTTCGCTTTATCCTATCCATAAAGAAAAACCTTTGTGAGTCACTTAGGGCTTTATGAATTATGAGCTTTTTCTCATCACTGGTACAAATAGAATTCCTCAATCCCGTCCATTCTTTAACATATATTTAAATGATAGGTGCATGTACTGGCAAGTCCTGTGGTATGCTAACTACCCTCTACAGAGAAATAAGAGGAGAAATTGACTAAACTATTTTCAAAATAGTTAATAGCCATTACGTGATTTATTTTTCACCAATAGGCAGAATGAACAAGAGTTTTGGGAGCCTTTTCAGCTTCCATATAAAATGTAGAGAAGCCCAGTGGGAGCACAAATGAAGTCCCACTGACTGACACCAGGAAACATTCTTACTCAAGTTTTCTGAAACAAAGGTCTTGTGCTAGGTGTGGCTCTGTGGAATAGTTCAACTTTAGATCAGTGTAGTGACCTCCATGTAGTCACCACTTTAGCCAATGATTTTAGTTTATTATCCATTTATTGTGTGATGCTATGATTAATCATGTTATATCATATATATTCATTGCATGTCAATTAGAGTTAATTTGTAGGATTATAAAAGTATAAGATTAATCAGTATTTAGAGGCACCAAATATTAGACATATGTAACCCTTCTGCCCATCTAAGTTGGCAGCAACAAGGGCCGGGTTCTGTATCTAGGGGTTCCGTTTCAATAACGCAATGCAAAACCGGCTCGAGCCCCCACCCAGTGACCTGGGACAATTACATACCACTCCCTGGGCGCCTCTAAGAGGCAATACTTCCCCTCTCGCAAGCACAGAGTCTGAGTGTAACAGAAAATGTTTAATAACATGAGGTAAACAACATCAGCGTTAAATTGGAAAAACACCACAAACAGGCTTCATGAGCAAAAAAAACTCACCCCAGCAAATTGGGCTGTGTCCTTTCCCTTGGGTTCTTGAAACCAGCAACCCAAGGATCACCAAAGTCCCAAAAGTCCAACAACCCCCCAAAGTCTCTTGGGTCCAGCAACCCAAGGATCACCAAAGTCCCCAAAGTCCAACAACCCCCCAAAGTCTCTGTCCCTGGTCAGTGCAGCCCCAGAGTTCAAGCAGGGGGGGGGGGAGGCACACAGGGTGTTAAGGGGCACCTTATGTGATCCAAGGCTGACCGGCTGCCTCTCCGTGGGGTTCCGCCGCAGCCTTCTCCACGAGCCGCTCCACTCCACCAGCTGTCCCAGGAGCCGCTCCCGCCGTCCACGAGCTGCTCTGGTAGCTGCTCCGCTCTGCTCACCGACCTGTGAGCCACTCAGCTCTGCTCCACTTCAGCCGTTCCTTGGGCCGCTCCCACAAGGCTCCGCTCCGCCCTGCTCACCGACCTGTGAGTCGCTCAGCTCCGCTCAGCTCCGCTCCAACCGTCCCCATGAGGCTCCACTCTGCTAGCTGCTTCGCCAGCCGCTTAGCAATATAGCTTCAGGCTCCCCCACTAGTTAACACAGCCTCAGTGATCTCAGCTCTTTTGTGATTTCAGCTCATAGTAGGGGAGCCCCAGTGCTAGTGCACCATTGGCCCAAAGTGAATTCAGCTCAGCAGTCTGTAATTAGACTTCTAATGGAATCAAAGTTAGCTCTGACATTCAACAGTGGAGAGAGGAGGTAGTGCAATTGGTGTTTCAACCCCTCGGGGAGGGGGCCATACCATCAGGTACAAATACCTGTCCCCATCCTCTCTCCATTCACTGGCTTTTGTAACCCATGCCCCTTGTCAAGCAAGTGCTACTTAGGTAATGGTGATGGACTCACTCAGTCCTTCTGTCATACAACAGGTTCACTGCCCTTGATTCACAGAATCAGGGTAACAAAACTTTATTCTTCCTGCCCCAATAACAAAGAAACTGGGGATCCCACACCAGCCAAAGTAACCACTTTGAGTTGCTGTTGTTTCATGCCAGGCGAGTGGGTGTGCCTATGCAAACAAGATCAGCCCCTGGAGTTCTTTTCCACACTCGCCATAATTCACCACCAGATGTCAGGGTAGAGCTCATCCTGACTCTGCTTACACATAAAACAGACAAGCTGAAACGCAAAAACCTGTAGGCTGAGGCCTGCAAGACTTTAGCTTAGCTATTTTAGGCCTTGGAAATGAGAAATGATGACATAAATTAATGATCGAGAAATGACCTGAAAGATTATAGGAAAAGAGGAACCAATTGGTAATATTGCAAAAGTCTAGCTGGGAAATTAAATTTTAAATTATAAAATGTTGTAATGGCAAATAGTGTCTCCAACATGTGTCTTAACCACACGATAAAGGCGGTACATCAATGTCAATGTTTATTCGACATTGGTGAGGCCTCATCTGGAATATTGTGTCCAGTTTTGGGCCCCACACTACAAGAAGGATGTGGAAAAATTGGAAAGAGTCCAGCGGAGGGCAACAAAAATGATTAGGGGTCTGGAGCACATGACTTATGAGGAGAGGCTGAGGGAACTGGGATTGTTTAGTCTCCAGAAGAGAAGAATGAGGGGGGATTTGATAGCAGCCTTCAACTACCTGAAGGGGGGTTCCAAAGAGGATGGAGCTCGGCTGTTCTCAGTGGTGGCAGATGACAGAACAAGGAGCAATGGTCTCAAGTTGCAGTGGGGGAGGTCCAGGTTGGATATCAGGAAAAACTATTTCACTGGGAGGGTGGTGAAACACTGGAATGCGTTACCTAGGGAGGTGGTGGAGTCTCCTTCCTTGGAGGTTTTTAAGGCCCGGCTTGACAAAGCCCTGGCTGGGATGATTTAGCTGGGAATTGGTCCTGCTTTGAGCAGGGGGTTGGACTAGATGACCTCTTGAGGTCCCTTCCAACTCTGATATTCTATGATTCTATGATTCTATAATGAGAACCTACACAGCCTATAGAATTCGGGATCCCTTGTGTTTCTATGGGACACAGACCAATAAGAAAGAAAGGGTTGACACTTTCATGTACATGCACAGAATGTAAGTATACACCAAATCACAGTATAAAAAAGGGTGCCCAGAGCAGGGAAAATTGAGCTTCCTATGGGAAACTCCAGCAGAAACCACCCCTGTATTGATGATCAGCCCATGATCAACAGACCAACAGACTCTAACACCATCTAGGAGGATGTCAGTATATCTAGTTATAACTGGTACATAGATATATTTAGGAATTGTATATGCTGTGGTATTTATAACTTTGTTGGTAACTTTAATAAAACTGCTAAAAGGTAGTAGACCTTTGTTCTTGTGATTGTATGTGTTACTTGCCTGTGGTTTCATGTGTTCCTATGGGCTCTGGAACCAGAACAAACAGAGATAACTCTATTGAACTTGAGACTGTAGCTGCCAGAGCCTAACACACTGTAGTATATTAACATTTAATATTATATATTAACAATTAACATATTAACATATAACAATTAATATACTAACAATTAACATTAAATAAAAGGCTACACCACTGGGCCTATGTCTGTATACAATGAACAGTATTATAGAAATGCATAATAAAAATAGTTACAAAATCACCTCACATTTGGTCATAATTCTTTCTGCTCAGGATTGGTTATTCCTGGAATAGTAGAGAAGTTCCTTATCAAGTCAGATGTTTGAGGAAGTTTACATAGGGCCTATATGGACAGTATGATTCATTAGTGTTCCATCACTGGGGCGGTGATTTAGGGGAGAAAAGACTCTTCAAGTAACACCAATGAAAGAAAGAGAGACATATTTTAGTTCCTCTAAGGCTTCTACTTTTCTAGAAAAAAATAAGTTTGTTCTCAGGAAACCATTGGTTTCACTACTCAGACTGTGTTGAATATACTGTGTGCATGAACAGTCGAATAATCCTGAGTGTGTTGTGTAGTAAAATAGAATATATTAAAATTGTTCCATAATTTCAATAACCACAGGCACTTAGGGCAACAATGTTAGACTAGGAAAATGTATTTAACAAAGCACTTCTGTATTCCAGTGGGTAAAAGGAAGCCAAGGTTTCTGCCAAAAAAGCTTTTGTTGCATGACCTTCATTAGCACAATGAAGACCAACCATTGGCATAGATGATGACCTGGCCCCTACATTTTGAGAGTGCTGGGATCTGGCCCAGAAACTCTCAATGGGAGTTGTGTAGCTCAGTCACTGCACAGTGCTTTAAATTTTTAGGAAGAAGTTTTCCGGACGAAGCTCGGGGAAACCAAATAGACTCCCCAAGAAGCTCTTACAATGAGTATGGAAGACAAAAAAACCTTGCAAGAAACTGCAGGGCAAAAAAGAACCCCAATCTAAAAACAATATATACGATCTTCAACAAGTTAAAAAAAGGGGGTGCCCAATTAACATGCTTTAGAGCATAAAGTGAACTGCTACAGGAATCAGGAGGGAACTTTTCAATCTTCCATAGACAGCCAGTTGAATTGTGATATGGGAGTTCTTTCTTCCTCTGAGGCATCACTTGTTGGCCATTGCCAGAGGCTATATGTCACAATGGATAGATCAAATGGCCTTGTCTGATCAGGCACAATCTATTTTCTTATCCAACTGAGATCATTCCCAAGGCCCAATATCAACATATAGGATTGTTTTTATTTTGGAGCTGGAGCCATTTTTGGGGAACAGAACAAGCACTAGTATAAATGTTATCCAAGAAGAAAATGGATGTAGGTAGCATCAATACACACATTACATAAAGGGTTAAATTTGAATAAGATGCTGATACTAGAGTTTAAAAGCATACAAAGTGAGTAGTTGGTCAGCTAATAGCAGTGAGAACACAGATTTCTTCAAGCAGGGAAGACATGCTGTGCCTAATATTACTCATGCATTGTAATGATTCTCTGTGTCCTTATTCCTGTAGCTATCATGGCCTTAAACAGACCAAGTCACTGCAGGTCTTTCTAGTTTCTTAGTCTTCATTGTGCCTGGTATTAGGTAAAGAGAATGAGTGGGTCATCTCGGAGCATGACAGCGATCTCTTTCTGGAGACTGTTCAGCTAACATATTAGAGGAACTGGGAAGGGCTCCTAAAAGCTTCAATTTAATAGAGCCATATTGCTGAATGGCACGTTCCAGACAGCATTTCCATGGGCTAGTACAAAAGTAGACTGCATGCTGTCACTAAGCAACAGCACATGCCAACTTAACTTGAATTAAATCCAATAGAATCAATAGAAACCAAAGGGCTGAAGAGCAGAAAGGCTCACACCCAGAATACCAACTTATGGCATCTTTCCTCCACTTTACGATCATTTTTTAACATTGCAGGAGTGAGTTTGATTGGAATGGACTCTGCATAAGTAACAGCAATTTTGCCAATTCTCCTTAATCCCACTTCATTGCATTGATTGGTAATGGTAACATATTAATTATAGGATTTGTTCATGAATTGTGAATTCAGCAAGAAGGAACACATTGCTGTACAAAATGTTCCACTCACACCAACATGTACTCACCCACCTACTTTCTTCCCATTTGAATATTATTTTCCATGTGTCTCCCAGTATTGCCTCTTTTTTAACATATTTGCAGATCATTCCTGCTGAAGGTCTCAGGATAATACCATGGTTTTAAATGGACACTGGTCAAATATTAAAACTGACTTTGAGAATAAAAGCACTGAGTTTATTTGTTTTTGTGAGGCTATGCTGTTCACAAGCATTCAGAATGATCAAGGAACTCTTGAGTTTCATGAGGATTCTCCCAAGTATGTGAATTTTAACATAAATTGTTTGTCCAAATATCCATACCATGTGTTATTCACTATTAATCTGTTATTTTCTAGCTGTAATAGTTTTAGTCATCCTATCAGGGAGAAGAAACAAAACCATGTGACTTCAGTGATTGATCCCACATGAATGGCAAATAGTTTAAGTGAACAAGTTGGTCCGCTCTGTTCATAGAATCATAGAAGATTAGGGTTAGAAAAGACCTCAGGAGGTCATCTAGTCCAACCCCCTGCTCAAAGCAGGACCAACCCCAACTAAATCATCCCAGCCAGGGCTTTGTCAAACCGGGCCTTAAAAACTCTAAGGATGGAGATTCCACCACCTCCCCAGGTAACCCATTCCAGAGCTTCACCACCCTCCTAGTGAAATAGATTTTCCTAATATCCAATCTAGACCTCCCCCACAGCACCTTGAGACCATTGCTCCTTGTTCTGTCATCTTCCACCACTGAGAACAGCCTAGATCCATTCTCTTTGGAACCCCGTGACACTCTGTACCACAGGGAAACACCCAGCACCCCCATATTTATCCTTGTAAAATGATTGTGTGGTATCCAATGCAAAGTTTGTCATGTCAGGTGTCTTTGGAAGGCTCATGATGCACTGATCATTGTTGTTATAGTAATGTTATAGTAAGGTTATAGGTTGTAATTTCATGTTTGTAGTTATGAGGCTGAAAATGTATCCTCATGGCTTAAAATAAGCCCAGGAAAAACTCTAAAAGAGCTGAGAGGCAGTTCACACATCATCAGGGCATATATGGGACAAACCCAGCCCAGCCTCACAGGAACAAAGGATGCTGGCCTAGGCAGCAACAAAAGAATCTGTTGGGCTCTCGAGGGAGTCAGCCCCCTTCCTCTGGTCAGTTTGGAACTGTGATGAGGTAATGCTCACCTGACTCTGAAGCGGGGGGGCAAAGGCAAGAGGGAAGAAAGGACATGATAAAAGGGAGAGACATTTGCCATGCTCTCTCTCTCTCTTCCACCTACATCTACAGACACCACCACCAAGCGACTGAAGCGCTGATCAAAGGGGACAGCCTGGCTGAAGAGCAACCAGCCAGCCTGTGGTGAGAAGCATCTAAGTTTGTAAAGGCATTGAAAGTGTTAAGATCAGCTTAGAATGCGTTTTGCTTTTATTTCATTTGACCAAATCTGACTGTTGTGCTTTGACTTATAATCACTTAAAATTTATCTTTGTAGTTAATAAATCTGTTTGTTTATTCTACCTGATGCAGTGCCTTTGGTTTGAAGTGTGTCAGAGACACCCCTTGGGATACCAAGTCTGGTACATATAAATTTCTTTGTTAAATTGATGAACTCATATAAGCTTGCATCGTCCAGCTGGCATAACTGGACACTGCAAGATGGAGGCTCCTAAGGTTGTGTCTGGACCGGAGATATTGGCTAGTGTCATTCAGTTGCACAATCCAAGGAGCAGCTTACATGCCAGAGGCTGTGCATGAACAGCACAGGAGTGGAGGTTCTCACAGCAGAGCAAGATAAGGCTGGCTCCCAGAGTCAAGGATTGGAGTGACCTAGCAGATCACCGGTCCAGACAACACCAAAGGGGAACGTCACAACTCCCCTTCATATAGTTGAAGGCTGCTACCAAATCCCCCCTCACTGTTTCTCTTCTGCAGACTAAATAATCCTGGTTCCCAGTAAATACAGTCATAGAAATCAGAATTAGTCACAAACAGAAAAAAGGGGATAAGCAGATAATGACCATTATTCACAATTATTAATTCAGCCAGCTCTAGTTCTAACCATTTCCCTTTGGTAAGGGCAACATTGAAAAGGTTTGATTAATATATTCCTCCTGGGATGTGCACATCACCCCCTGAAGGCCACAAGCTCGCAAGTGGTTGAGAGCCTTCAAGTGCTGTGGTAATTGTTGATGCTCAGCCTCATCCAACAGGACCAGGCCCTTATAAAGCAGCACAATCAACGACAGTAAATTCAGACTAGTGCAGTTAAGGAATTCCACTAAAAACCTTGCATTTCAGAATTTTCAAACTGAGTGATAAGTGTTTGCCTTGGACTGGACCATGAATTGCCAGGTCCTACAACATGGCACTAAACAGTTTTACTGTTTAAAAATCAAATCTGGGGTCATTGTACCCAAATCCCCAAATATGGCTGTGACACTTGGGATTAGAGGCAGTGAGAGTCTGTTTGAGACTCATCAAAATGAGTGGGTTTACTTCAGAAAATGCACCCCAAGCATTGAACTGATTTTTACTAGGCAACTGATCTGCTTGCTGAGTGTACTGACCAGAGATCACTAGCAATGCCTGGTCTTAGGCAGAGACATATTACCTTCCACTCGTTTGGGGAAGGGGTGCTCAGCAGTATTTTAACAGCCAGAATAATTGGGAGAATAGAAGACCCTCCACTACTACGTTGGACCGTACAAGTAAGAAGTAAAATTTAACATCTTCCCAAGGACCACATTGAGGGGGTGTTAGAGAACACCTACTTCTCCCCCCAATAATCCCGATCACTGTAAAAAGTGAGAGGAAAGGACTCAAAAGCGTAGTCAAATAGGGACTTGACTCTGAATCCCAATCTGCCCAATGTGACAGGTAGTTCATTTGAGTTCTCAGGTTCCATTCCTGTGCACATTCCTCATCCAGACAATATGACACCATCAAAGAAGAATCAAGATGATGCAGTTAAATGTAGCCTTTGTGATCTATTGTTTCAACCTGTGTTTTGAAAAAAATGCTTAAACTCGCAAATTTCTCACTAGGAACTTCCAAAATGAGTACAGCACTTACACCACAATGCAAGATTTGAAGGACAGATGGTAACAATGGCAAAGATAAAATAAGGTAGAAGCATTAAAAAAATAGTACATGTAACAAAACACAGCTACCTATTGACTACAATGGCTGTTTTGGACCATCATACTATAATAATTTTATATATGCAACATCTTTATGGATAGATGACTCAATACACTGTGTACAACTTAATGAAAATAGAATAAAAAGCCTAATAAGACCATTTCTTAATGAAAATAGAATACCACAATAAGGCTTTACACAAATCTAAATTCTTATTCACTTCACAACTTAGTTACCTTTTTAACAACATTTAAAAGACAGTAGGAAATGTAAAGACAATATGACAGACGTAATAACAGTCTGATATAAAAGTTTAATGGGCACACCTGGAAGGTGTGTACAGCACCTTGAAGGAGAAACACAGCAATTTATAGAATCCGAGTCACTAAATCTGTACATTAAATGCCCAATCCTGAAATCCCTACTCACAGAAGTAGTCCCACTGAGATACTTTTAAACAAATGTAAATGACAAACTTACAGCTAGACATTCCATTAGCCAGCTGGACTGGTCCTGTTAGTAAGGCTAGTTGCATGAGTAAGGGCTGAGGGACCAAGCCCTGAAAAATTATTATATTCAGATTTAATACTGACACAATTTCTTATTTCATCCTGGGATTGGCAACTTTCCCCAATGGGGAAAGTTACCAAATTGAATGGCAGTGAGCTAAGGGCAGAGTGGCAGCCTTATTTCTGAATTCACTGTTTTTTGTCAGTTTTTGTTACAATATTAAGATTATTTAAATTTAATGGGGTTTTGTCTGTGAAACAGACAGACCATTGACACTGTATGACATGGGTGACTGGGGGAGATTTTGCATGTCAGAATATATTTGCAGCTTGACTATTCTACCTATGGATAGATGTTTTTTAAAGCTCTAGTTTAAGCCAGGTCCTGCAGGCCATTTCTTTGAGTCTGAAGAATGAGTTTTATAGTTTTTTTTGTTTGTTTGTTTTAAACATAACTTTTACCACCAACTTGCAAACATGAAGATGTTGTCAAAGATTGATTGGTGTTGGTTTATGGATTTCCTTTTGAAGTTGTACAGAATTATCAACTAATGAGTTGATTTCTTTGATGGTTCTTTTATAGTTGGGGGCAGCTGGATGAGAATCAACCACAAAGGGATCTTTATTTTGTTCATCGTTAATTCTGACTTCAACAGATGAAGTCTGGCTACCATTGTCACCTTCACAGTTTGCCTTTGTGTTATATGAAGCTCATATCCTCAATTAACAGACTGATTAGCAAGTTCTTTAATTCTTCAAGTAGCTTTTTCCATTATTGCCAATACATCAAATCCAATGAGCGGACTATAAAATATACTGGTTTTCTGCCTGCTATAACAAGATTGACAGTGCTAGTGTCAGTGAACACAACAGTGGACTTCTATGAACCTACAGATACAATTAGCAAAGTATCTGAACCAGGAAGGCAAGAGTAGAAGGCTAAATCACATTTAAAAATAATTTCAGGGCACAGTCAATATTTAACATTGTTTGACCTAGCATCAATTTTCTATATTCAGTTGTATTATTAAAAAGGTTTCTTTGGTTTTGCTTATTTTGTCCAAAATCTGAAGTTCTTACATTAATAGATGGGAGAGAGTAATGTGACATTTCATTGGAAATATGTAGTTTAATAAGCTATGAACAAATATGTTCCCAGCAGAGATGAGCTCAAATCAGAATAGATAGCCCAACATTCCTGAATTTGGGGAAAGTTTAGACCTGGCTCTGAACTTGGCCACTCATACTAATCTCTATTTCACAATAAGTGTATGTCAGATCCTTACCCGTTTCTCTTCTGTATCAGAACAAGTGAAGGCCAGTTGGTGATGGGAACCTCACAAGGTTTGGAGGGCTGGTTCAGATAAGCTTGAGTTGCTATGATCAGAAGCTTGGATGTTGATTGGAATTCATATGATCTAGATCTGAAGATGAAAACTATACTTAAAATAGTCTCTTGTGGTTCTAGCCAAACTGGAAATACAAAAATATCCTGTCTTGCATTATGTGGGTATGACTGCTTCTGATCTCAGACAAAACCAGGAAGCATGTGTGCATATGAAGATAACTTGGTAAAAAATCTGAACTATTTCAAGCCTTTAAAAAAAACAAACCAGGGGTTAGAGTATTTTTAGTTTAGTTTTGTTTTTTTCCCAAACACAGATATGAAATGAACCATCCAGCATTGTTCGGATATGCCAGAAAGGAGGTTATATACCAGCTTGCACACTAATCACCCATAGGTAAAAGTAAGACCTTCTTTTTTTATTAGATTACCTTTATAAAAAAACAACGTTTAAGAAGAGCTATGAACCTCTTCCCCATCCTCACCTTTCTGAAAACTTTCCAGTTTGCCAGGCTGAAGGATCACTTTGTGACATCATGTCACATCTAGTTGCATTGTTAAGTCATGTTCCCATAACACAATGTGAATGACCCCTGCTACCTTAGTGTCTGAAAGTTCAAATGCACAAAACTTTATTTCCAGTTCAGTGAAACTGATCTTTGCCTTCACACTGATAGATGGAATTAGCTATGGAGGTATGTTTCTAGACTGAACTCTGCATGCATCATGCAGGGATCGGCAACCTTTGGCACACGGCTTGCTAGGGTAAGCACCCTGGTGGGCCGGGCCGGTTTGTTTACCTTACGCGTCCGCAGGTTCGGCCAATTGCGGCTCCAGGCCAATGGGGGCTGCAGGAAGGGTGGACAGAGGATGCTGAATTCTTTGGAAAAACATGAAATGACAAGTATTTCTTTTAAAAGGTGGTGAAAAACAATCATGGTTTTTCAGGAAAATGCTAACACTTTTATTAGTGCTTCTAAAGGTGATATACTTTTCACTTATATAGCACTATCTACCCAGAGGGATCCCATAATACTTTACAGATATTAATGAATTTAGTTCTGACACACCCTCATGAGGCAGGTAAATACTACTATCCTTACTATAAAGATAGAGCAGTGAGCCACAGACAGGTTAAGGGCCTAATCCAAAAGTCAATGGAAAGACAGAAACAGAACCCAAGGGTATGTCTACACTACGGGATTAATCCAAATTTCCATAATTCGAATTTTGGAAACAGATTGTATAAAGTCGAATGTATGCAACCACACTAGGCACATTAATTCAGCGGTGTGCGTCCATGTACTGCGGCTAGCGTCGATTTCCGGAGCGTTGCACTGTGGGTAGTTATCCCATAGCTATCCCATAGTTCCTGCAGTCTCCCCCGCCCATTGGAATTCTGGGTTGAGATCCCAAAGTGCCTGACGGGGCAAAAAACATTGTCGCAGGTGGTTCTGGGTACAGCCTCACCCCTCCCTCCATGAAAGCAACAGCAGACAACCATTTCGCGCCTTTTTTCCTGGGTGAACACTGCAGACTCCATACCACGGCAAGCATGGAGCCCGCTCAGCTCAAGACAGCAGTCATGAACATTGTAAACACCTCGCATGTTCTCGTGCAGTTTATGCTGAGCCAGGACCAGAAAAACGAGGAGAGGAGGAGGAGGCGATGGCAGCGCAGCGACAAGAGTGATGAGGACATGGACATGGACACAGAATTCTCTCGAACCACAGGCCCCGGTGCTTTGGAGATCACGTTGTTAATGGGGCAGGTTCTATCCGTGGAACGCCGATTCTGGGCCTGGGAAACAAGCACAGACTGGTGGGACCACATAGTGTTGCAGGTGTGGGACGATTCCCAGTGGCTGCGAAATTTTCGCATGCGTAAGGGCACTTTCATGGAACTTTGTGACTTGCTTTCCCCTGCCCTGAAGAGCCAGAATACCAAGATGAGAGCAGCCCTCACAGTTGAGAAGCAAGTGGCGATAGCCCTGTGGAAGCTTGCAACGCCAGACAGCTACCGGTCAGTCGGGAATCAATTTGGAGTGGGCAAATCTACTGTGGGGGCTGCTGTGATGCAAGTAGCCAAAGCAATCACTGAGCTGCTGCTATGAAAGGTAGTGACTCTTGGAAATGTGCAGGTCATAGTGGATGGCTTTGCTGCAATGGGATTCCCCAACTGTGGTGGGGCGATAGATGGAACCCATATCCCTATCTTGGCACCGGAGCACCAGGGTACCCAGTACATAAACCGCAAGGGGTACTTTTCAATGGTGCTGCAAGCACTTGTGGATCACAAGGGACGTTTCACCAACATCAACGTGGGCTGGCTGGGAAGGGTTCATGACGCTCGCGTCTTCAGGAACACTAATCTGTTTAAACGGCTGCAGCAAGGGACTTACTTCCCGGACCAGAAAATAACCGTTGGAGATGTTGAAATGCCAATAGTTATTCTTGGGGACCCAGCCTACCCCTTAATGCCATGGCTTATGAAGCCATACACAGGCAGCCTGGACAGTAGTCCGGAGCTGTTCAACTACAGGCTGAGCAAGTGCAGAATGGTGGTAGAATGTGCATTTGGCTGTTTAAAAGATTGCTGGCGATAGTTACTGACTCACTCAGACCTCAGCCAAACCAATATCCCCATTGTTATTGCTGCTTGCTGCGTGCTCCACAATCTCTGTGAAAGTAAGGGGGAGACCTTTATGGCGGGGTGGGAGGCTGAGGCAAATCGCCTGGCTGCTGATTACGCGCAGCCAGACACCAGGGCGATTAGAAGAGCACACCAGGAAGTGCTGCGCATCAGAGAAGCTTTGAAAACCAGTTTCATGACTGGCCAGGCTACAGTGTGAAATTTCTGTTTGTTTCTCCTTCATGAAAACCCGCCCCCTTTATTGACTCATTCTCTGTAAGGAACCCACCCTCCCACTTCCCCCAGCTTGCTTTCAAAGGAAATAAAGTCACTATCGTTTAAAAATCATTTATTCTTTATTAATTGATTATAAAAAGAGGGAGAGAACCCGGGTGGGGTTTGGGAGGAGGATCGGAGGGAAGGAAAAGGCTACTAAAAAAAGGTTAAAAAAATGACAGCCTTTTGCTTGGGCTGTCCACTGGGGTGGAATGGGAGGGTGTACGGAGCACCCTCCCCCCCCCCCGTGTTTTTACACGTCTGGGTGAGGAGGCTATGGAACATGGGGAGGGGGGAGGGGGGTTATACAGGGGCTGTAGTGGCACTCTGTTATCCTACTGCCGTTCCTGAAGCTCCACCAGACGCCGGAGCGTGTCTGTTTGTTCATGCAGCAGCCCCAGCGTTGCATTCTGCCTCCTCTGATCTTCCTGCCGCCACCTCTCATCTCGAGCGTCTCTCCTCTCCTCACGTTGGTCCCTCATGTCCTCACGTTGGTCCCTCCTGTCCTCACATTCACTGGCTTCTTTCCTATACTTTGAAACCGTGTCCTTCCACTCATTCTGATGAGCTCTTTCACTGCGGGTGAATTGCATGATTTCTGCGAACATCTCGTCTCGCGTCTTCTTTTTCCGACGCCTTATCTGAGACAGCCTTTGGGATGGAGGAGGGAGGCTTGAAAAATTTGCAGCTGCTGGAGGGAGGGAAAAAAGAAGAGAAGTTTTTAAAAAGATACATTTTGCAGAACAATGCTTATACTCTTTCACGGTGACCAACACTATTCACATTACATAGCACATGTGATTTCTGTGCAAGGTCGCATTTTGCCTCTTAATAGTGAGTGCCTGTGGCTTTGCTGCTAGAGATCACAGACGCAGGTCCAGGCAACAGAATTCGGCTTGCATGCAGCCATGGTAAGCCATTGTCTTTCGGCTTTTGCGCCCTCCTTTCCCACATACCAAGCAAAGCCTGTTGAGTGCTGCGGTTTTTCTGTTAACCTTCAGCAGCAGAAAACAAACTAACCCCCCCCCCCATCCAATTCTCTGGATGATCGCTTTATCCCTCCCCCCACCGCGTGGCTGGTATCAGGGAAGATCCCTGATAGCCAAACGTGAAAAGCTCAGGGCCAATTCCCCCCTCCCCACCCCGTGCGCTTGGCTAACTGCAGGGAAGGATTTATTTTCAGCCACAGGCAAACAGGCCAGTAGGAACGGCCACCTCTGTCCCCTTAATTAAATTCCCATATTTCAACCAGGTTACCATGAGCGATATCACTCTCCTGAGGATTACACAGCGAGATAAAGAACGGATGTTGCTTGAATGCCAGCAAACACCGGGACCATACGCTGCCAGGCTTTGTCATGCAATGATACCAGATTACTTGCTGCAAGCATGGCATGGTCAAGTGTCCTACCATGGAGGACGGAATAAGGCTGCACTGCCAAGAAACCTTGTGGCAAGGCTTTTGGAGTACCTCCAGGAGAGCTTCATGGAGATGTCCCTGGAGGATTTCCACTCCATCCCCAGACACGTTAACAGACTTTTCCAGTAGGTGTACTGGCCGCGAATGCATCCCAAGTCCTCAGGGCAAAGTAATCATTAAAAAACGCTTGCTTTTAAAACAAGTTTTATATTTTAAAAGGTAAACTCACCTGAGGTCCCTTCCATGGGGTCATGGTCTTGAATACTGGCTTGGGAGGGTGGGGAGGGTACTTCAGTCAGGCTGAGAAAAAGATCCTGGCTGTTGGGGAGAATGGAGTGCTGTGTGCTCTCCACAAGCTCATCCTCCTCCTCCTCCTCTTCCCCGTCCGCAGAATACTCAGGTGTAGCTGATGAGATTACCCCCACCTCGGAATCCACGGTCAGAGGTGGGGTAGTGGTGGCGGCCCCCCCAGAACTGCATGCAGCTCGGCGTAGAAGCGGCATGTCCGCGGCTCTGACCCGGAGCCACCGTTTGCCTTCTTTGTTTTTTGATAGGCTTGTCTGAGCTCCTTGACTTTCACGCGGCACTGATCCGAGTCCCTATTGTGGCCTCTCTCCATCATGCCCTTGGAGATTTTTTCAAAAGTTTTGGCATTTCGTCTTTTCGAATGAAGTTCTGCTAGCACTGAATCCTCTCCCCATATAGTGATCACATCCAGTACCTCCCGTATGGTCCATGCTGGTGCTCTTTTTCGATTATTGGCCTGCATGGTTACCTGTGCTGATGAGCTATCTGTGGTCACCTGTGCTCTCCACACTGGGCAAACAGGAAATAAAATTCAAATGTTCGCGGGGCTTTTCCTGTCTACCTGGCCAGTGCATCCGAGTTCAGATTGCTGTCCAGAGCGGTCACAATGGAGCACTGTGGGATAGCTCCCGGAGGCCAATACCATTGAATTGCGGCCACACTAACCCTAATTCGAAATGACAATATCGATTTTGGCGCTACTCCGCTCGTCGAAATCGATTTTAAGAGCCCTTTATTTCGAAATAAATGGCTTCGTTGTGTGGACGGGTGCAGGGTTAATTTGATTTAACGCTGCTAAATCCAAATTAAAGTCATAGTGTACACCAGGCCCAAGTCTCCTGTGCTGTGCCTTAACCACAGGCCATCCATCTGCCTTATAACACAGTAAGTATTAAAAAAAAAATGGGCCTCCTTGTCCGTCACTCATCAAATCAAACAGATACCATGCAGATTCTAGAAATCACATTATTTCTGTCATTGATTAGCTGCAGGGCCGGCTCCAGGTTTTTTGCCGCTCCAAGCAAAAAAAACAAAAAAGTCGGAGTGCTGCCGCCGAAGAAAAAAAAAAAAGTCGGAGTGCCGCCCCTTGAAAAGGGCCACCCCAAGCACATGGAACGCTGGTGCCTAGAGCCAGCCCTGATTAGCTGCATCATATACATTTCAGCACATTAGGTCACAGGTCTTCTCAACACATAGGTTTTGCAATGAACAATATCAGAAAGCTGTACTGCCAGTAAATTAGATCTATGTGCCTTGGCGCCAAATCCTCAACCCAGGATGCAGACTGAGTAGCCCAGCTGTGTGCTGCGCTTCTTTATGAGTGCAGGAAGCCTTCCCCACCCAAGTTATGGAGTAGCTGCTCCAAGGTTGCTATATAGCAACTTCATCGACACCCTCTCTCCCAATGCACACTGTGCTAGAGTGGCCAGTGGATCTGCATAGTTGGAGATCCAACCCATCCTCACTTCTTCTCAGCCTGTCCCTCCTCACTCCCCAAAAAATACCTGCATGATGCAGTCCAAGGAAGAACTCCTAGAACAGGGCTGTATGATAGGAAAGGAGGATGCAGACTCCATATGGAAGGTCCCCAAACTTTGTCCTCTTTTCTACAGCAAAAGTTCATTACTTTCTCTGGTGCACAGCCCTCCATATAAACAGCTTAAGGAGTGGGATTTGGCCCTTGGACTTAAAGCTACAGAAATAAATTTGAACCTGGGTATTTAGAACACTTTTTAACACTGGGTATTTAGAACACAAAGTGTTCATTCATGAATCAAGTTTATTTGTCCAATAGAGACAGATCATCTTCTTTCCTCCATTCTTCAACAGAAGTTTGCATTTACCAGCATATAAATTTACAAGAAGAGAGTCCATAACAGTGAACGATATCAGGTATATTACATCAAAACTGTATGACACATTTTGCACACAAAAGATAATTACCTGCTTATGAGACATAAATCCCTCAGAATAAACCTCACTCCTCTACTGATGCATCTCTTCAACCTTTGGATATAGGTATAAAGCTTATTTTATAAACATTTTAGTTAAAATAATAGTATATTAGTAACCTTTGTCTATTTAAAGCAAACTAAAAAAAATTACTACAAAAGCCAGCTTCTTGGAAGTCATACACCAACTCTAGTGTGCATTTCATTCACCAAAATCCTGTACTGAGTCCAAAAGGTACAGTTAAAGCAACACATTTCCCTGAAATGGTAATGAAGTGCAGCCAAAATAGAGATAATTATTTTAATTAATGGTAATGATTTTAACGGTTGAACATTTTAACTAATTAATTATGATTGATTGCTTGTTACTAATCAAGGAATGTGATTCAAAGTTCTAATTGAAAAACTGAGCGCAATGGGTACTAAAGTGAGTATGATATACTTCTGCTGAGAGTAAAGGCATTTCCTTTTGCTATGAAACATTAACTAAAATTATTTCACAATGTTTGAGATAGCCACAAAATATGTTTGTAGGGGCCTGCAGGGGCTGGGGGCTGGGAAGGACGCTGAGCCCTGAGTAGGGGGCGGGGCTTGGCTGATTAGGGGGCCCATAAAAGCGGCCTCCCAGCCAGGCAGCGGCACAGCTGCGAGCAGCGGCACCGGAGGCAGCGAACAGGGGAGTTTGAGAGGGAGTTCGCAGGGGGAGGTAAGGGGGGAGGCAAGAGAGCGCGGTGTGGCGTGTGTTCTGAGTCCACAGGTGCAGTGGGCAGAGATCGCAGCAGCCATGAGCCAAGCAGCAGCAGCAGCAGACAGAATGCAGATGACTGCATGTGGAAGCTGTGGTATGTATATGGTCCTAGCAGGGGAGCCGGAACACAGGTATGTGTGTATGAAGTGTCGCCTGATAGAGTTACTGGAGGAAAAGATTAAGGGGCTGCAGATGCAGGTAGATACCCTGGTGGAGTTTAGGCGGGGGTTTGAGCAGCTGATGGAAGGCAGGCAAGGGGAGGCTGAAGGAGAATGCCCTATGGTGGAGGTAGAGGCAGAAGGAGAGGATGGTGAGAGGGGAATGGAAGGGGGAGAACATGGGAGGTGGAAGCATGTGACTGTGAGAAGCAGGCCAAGGAAAAGAAGGGCCAGTGAGGGGGGAATAGAACTCAGGAATAGGTTCGAGTGTTTGGATACCGAGGTAGGGGGGCAGCAGGTGGCGACTGAAGGTGGAAGGGTGAGGAAGAAGAGAAGAGCTGCTAGTCCAAGAGAGAGGGGGGAGGATTTGATGGAGACAGCACCAATTCTGGGCCCCGTGAGGATTCATGAAGGCATAAGGGAAGATAGGAATAGGCACAGGTCAGGACTAGAGGGATCGGAGACTAGATTACTAGATCGCACTGTTGCCAGGCGACGGCAGGTGTATGTAATTGGAGACTCTTTACTGAGGAGATTGGATAGGCCTGTGACCAGGGCGGACCCGGAGAACAGAAGGGTGTGCTGTCTACCGGGCGCAAAGATACGCGATGTGGACCTGCGATTGAAAAGGATCCTACAAGGAGCAGGTAAGAACCCCCTGATAATCCTTCATGTAGGAACGAATGATACGGCTAGGTTCTCGTTAGAGAGGATCAAGGGAGATTATGCCAGGCTGGGGAAGACGCTCAAGGAGATAGAGGCACAGATTATCTTTAGTGGGATTCTGCCCGTTCCGAGGGAAGGGCAGCAAAGGGCTGATAGGATTGTGAGAATAAATAGTTGGCTAAGGGAGTGGTGCTATAAGGAGGGCTTTGGGATGTATGGCCACTGGGAGGCTTTCGGGGACAGACACCTGTTCTCGCGGGATGGGCTTCACCTGAGTAGGGAAGGAAATAGACTTTTGGGAGGGAGGCTGGCTCATCTTATCAAAAGAGCTTTAAACTAGCAAGTTTGGGGAGACGGTTGGGAGATGCACAGTTAATCTCCACGCCAGATTCCAGTATGGAGAAGGTGAGTAAAATGAGAGGAGAGATAGCTGTGGAGATGAGATTGGACATAGGAAGGACAGGAGGGACGGACACTAGGAGGCCCGCAACATATAGTGCTGCTAATGGGAGACGGGCTAAACGACATACATTAGGGTGTCTATACACCAATGCCAGAAGCCTAGGTAATAAAATGGAGGAATTGGAGCTCCTGGTCCAAGAGCTGAAACCAGATATCGTAGGAATAACGGAAACGTGGTGGAATGACAGTCACGACTGGAACACAGGTATGGAGGGGTATGTGCTGTTTAGGAAAGACCGGAACAGAGGTAAAGGTGGGGGGGTGGCATTGTATGTCAATAGTGAAATAAACTGTAAAGAAATAATAGTGGATGGATTAGACAACTCAGAGTCCGTCTGGGCAATACTTACAATGGGTAATAGGACTTCTAGAGCCTCTCCGGGGATAGTGCTTGGAGTGTGCTATAGACCGCCAGGATCGACCCAGGATATGGATAAGGAACTATTTAATGTGCTTAGAGAAGTAATAAGCAATAGAAACTGTGTAATTATGGGGGACTTTAATTTCCCAGAAATAGATTGGGGAACAAACGCTAGTAGCAATAATAGGGCTCAGATGTTCCTAGATGTGCTTGATGATCAATTCCTCCATCAAGTGGTAGCTGAACCGACGAGGGGGGAGGCCATTTTAGATTTGATTCTGGTAAGTAGTGAGGACCTCGTTGAGGAAGTGGTAGTAGGGGACAATTTGGGCTCCAGTGATCATGAGCTAATTCGGTTTAAAATACAGGGAAGGAGTAACAGAATTAAGTCAAAGACTAGGGTTTATAATTTTAAAAAGGCCAATTTTAACAAATTAAGGGGACTGGTAAGGGAAGTGGATTGGGCAAACGTATTAATGGATTTAAAGGCAGAAGAAGCCTGGGATTACTTTAAGTTAAAGATGCATGAGCTGTCGGAGGCCTGTATTCCCAAAAAGGGAAAAAGATTACCAAGCAAGAGATTTAGACCGAGCTGGATGAGCGACCGACTCAAAGGGGCGATCAGGAAAAAACAGAAAGCGTACAAAGAGTGGAAGAGGGGAGGGATCAGTAAGGAAATGTACCAAAGCGAAGTCAGAGAATGTAGAGATAGAGTGAGAAAGGCCAAAGGCCGTGTAGAATTGGACCTAGCGAGGGGAATTAAAAGCAATAGTAAGAGGTTTTACAGCCACATAAACAGGAAGAAAGCAAAGAAAGAAGAAGTGGGACCGCTGAAGACTACTGCCGGAGAGGAGATTAAAGACAATCTAGGCATGGCGCAATATCTCAATGAATATTTTGCGTCGGTGTTTAATGAGGCCAATGAAGGGATTAGGGATACTAGCACCATTACAGAGGGGCGTTCGGGATGGGGGATTACCGTATCCGAGGTAGAAACAAAACTTGAACGCCTTAATGGGGCTAAGTCGGGAGGACCGGACGATCTTCATCCGAGAATATTGAAGGAATTGGCGCGGGAAATAGCGGGCCCGTTAGCGATAATATTTAATGAATCTGTAAACTCGGGGGTGGTCCCGTTAGACTGGAGAATAGCTAATGTGGTTCCTATTTTCAAAAAAGGGAAAAAAAGTGATCCGGGTAACTACAGGCCTGTTAGTTTAACATCTGTAGTGTGCAAGGTGTTAGAGAAAATTTTGAAGGAGAAATTAGTTGAGGACCTGGAGGGTAGTGGCAATTGCGATAATTTACAACATGGTTTTACGAAGGGCAGATCGTGCCAAACGAATCTGATCTCCTTCTTTGAGAAGGTAACGGATTTATTAGATAAGGGAAATGCGGTGGACCTAATATACCTGGATTTCAGTAAAGCGTTTGATACTGTACCCCATGAGGAATTATTGGTTAAACTGAAAAACATGGGGATCGATTTGAAAATCCAGAGATGGATAAGGAATTGGTTAATGGGGAGAATGCAGCGGGTCGTATTGAAGGGTGAACTGTCAGGTTGGAGGGAGGTTACCAGTGGAGTTCCCCAAGGTTCGGTTTTGGGACCCATTTTATTTAATCTATTTATAACTGACCTCGGAACCGATTGCAGGAGTAGGCTGGTAAAGTTTGCGGATGATACGAAGGTGGGAGGCGTTGTAAATTCGGAAGAGGATAGGGATATCCTGCAGGGAGACTTGAATGAGCTTGTGAATTGGAGTGTCAGAAATAGGATGAAATTTAATAGTGAAAAGTGTAAGGTGATGCATTTGGGGATGACCAATAACAATTTTAGTTACAAGATGGGGACGCATTGGTTAGAAGTAACGGAAGAGGAGAAGGACCTAGGGGTCCTTGTAGACCGCAGGATGACTATGAGTCGACAGTGTGACGTGGCGGTGAAAAAAGCCAATGCTGTCTTGGGATGCATTAGGCGAGGTATATCTAGTAGGGATAAGGAGGTCCTGCTTCCGTTGTACAAGGCGCTGGTGAGACCTCATTTGGAGTACTGTGTGCAGTTCTGGTCTCCCATGTTTAAAAAAGATGAACTCAAACTGGAACGGGTGCAGAGAAGGGCCACTAGGATGATCAGAGGAATGGAAAAGCTGTCGTATGAAAGGAGACTAGAGGAGCTTGGGTTGTTTAGTCTGACCAAGCGAAGGCTGAGGGGTGATATGATTGCTATCTTTAAATATATTAGAGGGATTAATACAAGGGAGGGAGATGAATTATTCCAGCTTAGTACTAACGTGGATACGAGAACGAATGGATATAAACTGGCCGTGGGGAAGTTCAGGCTTGAAATTAGACGAAGGTTTCTGACCGTTAGAGGGGTGAAATATTGGAACGGCCTTCCGAGGGAAACGGTGGGGGCGAGGGACTTGTCTGGCTTTAAGATTAAGTTAGATAAGTTTATGGAGGGAATGGTTTAATGGTAAAACATAGTTGTCAAGGAAAACCAAGCAATGGTAGGTAAATAGCATAATGGCTAAAAGGGGTCAGGATGGAGACTCTTGCCTATATGCTCGGGGTCTTACTGATCGCCATATTTGGGGTCGGGAAGGAATTTTCCTCCAGGGCAGATTGGCTGAGCCTCTGGAGGTTTTTCGCCTTCCTCCGCAGCATGGGGCAGGGATCTCTAGCAGGAGGGTCTCTGCCGATTGAGGTCACTAATAACAGGATTGGGGACTTCAGCAGCAGAGTCCAGGGAAGGGGCGGGGATGGTTTTATGGCCTGCAGCGTGCAAGGGGTCAGACCAGATGATCATAATGGTCCCTTCTGACCTTAAAGTCTATGAGTAATGTATGTTAGCTTTATTTGAATTTAGATTTTTTTTCACCCATAGAAATATGAATTTTAAAATAAATAGATGACCAACTACCATGAAAACTGAAAATTATTTCTGGCCACTTCTGAAATCTGCTTAACCCTTGAATGCTATGCTTACTGCTAAGATGGCCTGGGTCATTCTTCTAATTATAAGCAATGGAGGAGCATGCTATACAAGAGCTTTTCCTTATATAAATCATTGAAGTTCCCCAAAATCAGGCTGTGGTAAAGATCCCAGTGAGTCAATCAAAGAGTTTAAAAGGTCTTGTGATCCTTTTTTTAATATTCAATAAAGTGATCTGTCAACCACATACTGACTCTACTATGCTAGTCATTTCTGAAAATCCCTCACCACTGCACTACTGCCATCATGGATGACTGCTAGCCTTTCTTCCACTGACTCATGAACCAAAAATTCCAACAATAGCACTTCCTGTGTTGCTAACAAAAGGGTACTGCAACGGTGACAGAATTCCCAGAGTACTCAATGTAGCAAATAGATACTTATCAGATCAGAGCAGAAATGATAACATGTGGTACCTATGTGGCACTTCTTGTTGAAGCATCTCAAAGAACTTCACAAATACTAATCCTTATAAACTTCTGTGCGATAGCTCAGTATTGTCCTACAGATAGGGAAAGGGGGACACAGGGGGACACAGGTCAAGTGATTTACCCAAGCTGTACAGATGGAAAAAGAAACTCTCAGATCCCTGCTCTACACCTGTGGACCTCGCACTCTCCCAGGTAAACTTTAGAGGTTTGATTTTAAAGAATCACCCAAAAGCTTGAATGCTTAAACTATCTGAAACTCTTGGTTCTGAAAAAACTGAGATAAAAAGCTCAGACTCTCTTGTGAGATATCCTGTACTCCTTGCTCCCAGCCAGAAGTACCATGGAAACAGCCTTTCTGACAGTGTTTTGGCACTTACACTTTCTGTCTTGGCTGAAAACAGAAGAGCATAGCCATGCAAAAGAGCTAAATAGTCAAATTTGGGGTCAGGCTGTCTTTTGGGTAAAGGAGCAGGGGTGGTAGGAAGAAAGGGATTTTACCTAAGTCAGTTCCCCTATACCAAATCCTAAACATTTCCTTTTATCTGCTACAAACAAGCATCACAGGCTTAACAACAATTAATTTGTACCTACAACTTGTCTCCCTCTGTTTTGTGTTCCCTTGATAGTACTTCCCTAGTTAAAATAATGGTAAAAATTGTATACACTAAATGAAAAAACAAACATATGCGCTAGTTGTCTTTTGAATACCTCACACAAATCATAGATTGGCACAACTTGATATGATTCTCCATTTCTGATCAAGAGAAGCCCAATACAGGAATGTCAAGGGAGTTGCAGGTAACAAGGGGTATATTGGTGGTGCTGTGTGGAAATTTGCACAGTGCTTTCCAGTACTATGCCTCAGTTTCATTAGTACGACCCAATTTATTCACAATTTAATATGTACATATATAGATACTTATGTAAAAGTAACTAGTTCTAGGCAGATAGCTTTAAAATAGTAGCTAACTATAATTTCTATTTGCAAATATTCAACAGTAAACTAAACTCTGCCCCTAGTTACAATGATACAATTCCCAATGGATTCTTGTGCAGTTTCACCAGTTTAAGAGAGCTGAATTTGGCCCAATATGTAGAAGGTAAAATGTAGTGATATCTGCACATAATTTTATCTCAAAGGGAAACATGATGTCAGTTTCTACTCTGTAAGGAAAAGGTGTCTGGACTCAATTTGGATTAAATATTACTGAAAAATAGTGGCTAGTAAAATCAAATGTCTCTCGCTGCTTTGTATTGCCCTGCATGCGGGAATGCATGCGGAGAATGAGAAAGTTACCTGTAGCATATTTTATAAATCTCATGCTGGATATGGAGAATGAGAGAGTTACATGTAGTTTTTTTTTTTTAAATCTTATATGCCCCTCGGGTTATCTGTTTCATACTAACCAGCCTGACTTCCAGAAATAAAATCAAAGGAGGCCATTAAGGGAGAAACCAACAGGAAATTAAACAATTGCAAGATAAGACACCTGGGATAAATGGCTTTAACTATGTCTGGGTCATTGATTGGGAAGTAGTTACCTATCTGGCTCCCTCCAGGCTGGCATGGTTTATTCTTCCCAGACCAAAATCCAGAATCAAAGGGGATCCTAAATTTTCAAGATTCTGATCTCAGGAAGGATGGGGGCTGAGTGAGTTGTCAGCAGACTAAAGCTGACACCCTAACTGACAGAGAGACACAGGGACTACAGCAAGCAGGCTGACTGTCTCATCCCAGAGATGGGGAAAAATTGGACCTACCTGAGCTATGGAGAGAGAGATTAAGCTTAAGTAAGGAGATATGCAGCAAGGGCTTTTGTTGTTTTTTACCCTTTGTTCTCCAAATGCTATGTAACTTTGGACGAATAAATAAAGAGTTCATTGTTTTGAAAAAGTTGGTTTTGAGTCACTTTAATCAGCTGATATCATGGGCTCCTGCAGAAAAAGGTACCAAACAGAGCTGGACCTGGGTGATTAACATGGTTGAGAAAGCTGGGGTTGACACCCAGAGATGAAGTCCCAGAGTGGTTGGACTGTATGTTCCACCCAGAGAGGAGGAAGGTAGAGAAACCTGGCCCCAAAGAGGTGTAACTCGAGACGGACTGAAAGGGGTCTAAAGCGTAGTTTGCACTGTAACATGACACTAACAGGCCTGGAGATTTGAAATGCCACCTATAGTTCACAGAAGAATTTAGAACTTCAAGAAGTTGTTTTTCAGGTTTGACAATGGGTTTGGTCCCACCCTTTCTTACTCAACATGAAGAATCCCCAGAGCACCATTTGGCACTTATTTTAAATCAAAATTGCAGGGGTAATGCTGTATCTATAATCAAAGAATACACTAATCCTCACAATAAACCTTGAGGGGTAGATATATTTGGAGCAGAATGAAGACAATCTGGGATCCCAGACATACCCTTATATAGTCCCATATATTAGTGGGACCTTCCAGGGCAACAAGGACAGGCACTGCTCTGATGGTGGTGATGACGTCTAGTGGCTTCCTCCCTGAAAGCCTCCTGCACTTCCCTCTGCTGCAAGCTGTCTGCAGACTCAGAAAAACACCACTGCATTGATCTACACCTGGTTCATGATTTCAAGCTCTTCTTTGCAACCATAAACTTCTCTGCAAAGCTGCAGCATTTCTAGAAGGATCAGGAAGATCTGTGGTGAGGCAATCCCCTCTCTTGCCCCATTAGTAGGTTGGCTCAGGAGAGGGGGATTTCAACAGGTTTTCATATTGATTATTTTGTGTTTGAGTGAAGAGCAATTTCCTGACAGCTTTGATTCCAAATTTCAACATTATGTCACTTGGTAAAGTATCAGACACATCATTAACCAGCTCTAGCAGGTTTTGTTACATGATGAGTCAACATTGGCCTAGAGTATTTAACCCATTTGTTCCCCTTTGTACATTTTGAATGAGATCTGCCCTGAAAATTTCTGCCTTGTTTGTAAAGCAATTTATTTGAATCACTAGAAACCCATTTCTATTAAACTCTGTGGATGTCTTAGTCCTTACTGAACACTTACTCTATTTAGTGCTTTACAATAGTCAAATTGCTTTGTACACCAACTTTAATCACAACACCCACTGAGGCAGCTAAATATTATTTTCCCTATTTAACTGATCGGGAAATGGAAGTAGAGGGATTAAAAGCCTGAGCATCTAAAATGCCCATTGACTTCAATTGGTGTTGCAAAGGGTCAGACCCTCTGAAAATCAGAGACACATTGCAATACAGTGGCAAAGCTGGGAGTGACTAGGACCTGGGTGTTCCTGACTGCTAATATTATGTTCATTCTTGTACTGTTCACTTCCTCTTTCATGATGTACACTCTCTACATTAACCAACTTTAAAAGGAAACCACAGTTGTTTTTTAAAGAAAGATTAAAAAAAAAAATCATATTCCGCCAGGGACAGATTGGATGTTTTAGATACCAAAGGTTGACATGCAACCACACTTTTAAAGGATTTACTAGATGTGCTGGACATTATAGAAAGCTAAGATCAAGCTGATTTTTTTTAAACTGCATTTTTGACTTGTGAAAATAGCAGTTTTGCAGCCCAAGAACTGCTTAAACTAGAGATAGGCTGTTGTCACATTTGGCTTTATCAAACTCACTGATTTTGGTTTGGGATACACAGGTTATAGGAAAGTGTCTGAAACCTCATATTCCAAGTTTCTCCTGCTCATTTGTGGTGTTATCAAGCTAAATAAATCCCCGGTCCCCTGTGATGTAACTTTTGCCCAGATTCTTGGGCTGAGACCATTGAACCAACACACACCTGGTTCAGCATTACTAATCCACATAGCAACACACAGTCAGTTCCCAGGATTGCTAAAACGCAAGCAGGAAAATGTGTTTTTGGTGGGGGAGGAAAAGGCAGTGTATTGTATGCTCCGTCACTAACCACTTTGTTGGCACTTTGAGACATAGAAAAACTGTTTAACTGGGTGAACTAGCAGGGGACAAAAACAGTGCAGGGGCCTTGCTGTTAGAAATAGGCTGAGGCAGTATGCTGACTTGGATTTGGGTTAGGTTAGGGACTGAATTATGGCTAGGATTTCAAGGCCCTGATGCAAAAATCTCTTGAGTACCTTCAAGAGTTTGCAGAAATCTTGTGAGATTGGGCCCAATCTTAAAATCTGATATTTTTGACTTCATCTGAATTGTGAGAATGTGCCATGTCCTGAGGAATGAGAAAAGGAAAACGTAACAAAAGGTAAGAGTGCTTACCAACAATAAAAGAGGGAGACGCAACAAGCAGCAGCCAGTTACAGAATGGCCACTTTAGGTATGTTTGCCAAATTTAAAGGGCTAGCCACAGAAAGGCATGCTGGGAAAGTCCTGATAAAATGGCAATTCTCCATTAAGGAGCATCACTAGGGACTAGGCAGTCACCAAGGAAGGTGCTTCTGTGTAAAGAATTGTTTCCGTATTGTGCATATTATGTAAACTGAAACTGGAAAATAGGCCTCTACCATATTTAAATCTGGCTTAGAATCAAAACTGAAAAACATGTTCTAACCTGGGGATATGAACCTTCCTCCATGACCCTCAAAATTAAAAGTGATCTAAATTCCATCACCAATCTCTATAGATTACAGTAATCTCTATGTTTCTTGCTGGAGTTATTCCATTTTGTATAAATTAATTGTTCATTGGGCCAGAGAGAGAGAGAGAAACTGACTCTATAGCCCAGTGTTTAGGGCAATCACTGCAGATGTAGAAGATGAAAGAAACCCAAGATCAAGATACCATGGATTAAACAGATATGAAGACTGAAGCCTTTAACCCCTAGAGCAGTGTTTCCCAAACTTGGGACGCCACTTGTGTAGGGAAAGCCCCTGACAGGCTGGGCCGGTTTGTTTACCTGCCCCGTCCGCAGGTTCCGCCGATCGCTGTTCCCACTAACCGTGTTCGCTGCTCCAGGCCAATGGGAGCTGCTGGAAGTGGCGGCCAGCACGTCCCTTGGTCCGCGCTGCTTCCGGCAGCTCCCATTGGCCTAGAGCAGCGAACTGCGGCCAGAGGGAGCTGGGATCAGCAGAACCTGCCGACGGGGCAGGTAAACAAACCGGCCCGGCCCGCCAGGGGCTTTCCCTACACAAGCGGCTCCCAAATTTGGGAAACGCCCTAGAGGTAAATCCTCCAATGGAAAAACTGAAGTACACATGTGGGACAGCATGAGGAAGTTTTGGTTGTCACTGCCCATGCTGTACCTATCCAAAGGATAGAGGACCTTCCAATCTCTGTAGTTGTCAGTCTGACTCCCTTCTCAAGCAGTTTTTTCCTCCGGAAAATAGTGGCACAGCATGAAAGATATACAAGAATAGCATTCTAGTTGGTCCACACAGTGCTAGTTTTGGATCCCAAAGGCATAGTGGAAAGATAAGATCTGATGGAAATAAATCACCATTTTGTGAAGCCTGAAGTGAAAATTCATGCAAACTGCATTGGTTTTTTGAATGATTTTGTTTTGTGGCAGATAGCAATTTTTGGAGTCTTCTTAGAGGTTAATTTCTCTCTCTTACTTTGGAAAAATAATTAATTTAGTCAATTAGGTGATACATATGGTATTAACCTTATGTTATGTATGTATATACCAGTTTAAGTAATCTCATTTAAAATATTCCAATAAGAAAAGGGGGTTGTTTTTTTCTAAGAAAAAAGCAAGGAAGGTGAACTGGAAGGAGAAAAACTTACTGTGAGGAATGTGTTAGTCTCTTTGATTGTTTAATAGATAAGAATGAATGTTGCTGTTTAACTAGATCCAGTCTCTGAAATATCTAATTAAAACTGATGTGCTTATTTAGTTTCCAATTCATCACAGGTGGGCCCACATTAATGTGAAAATGAAAGTAAATTACCAGCATTTGGCAATCTCACTGAATGTCATTCACATTATTAGCTGAAATCTCAAAATGCATTTTAAAATATGGTTCATAGGTAGTGCTGTGTCTCAAGTAAAACTTTTGGTCTCCAGCTTTTAGTATTTTACCTTCCTTCATATATCAATCTCAACTTTACTGCAGGAGCTGCTAATTAATGTACATTACATGAACTGCAAAATCAAAAGTGCTTTTAGGCAGAACATTCTGGGGAAGTTTCACTCACTTTTCTATCACTAATGTCACCTGGGAATTGTTGTTTAGATTGGGCCAACTCTTGCTTACCCCTCCAACTAGAACCTCATAAAATTTTCAAAACATTTAATTGTAAACAGATTCCAAGATTACACATGGGAATGTTTCCCTCCCACCACTTTTCATTTTCTTTCAAACCTTTATGGAATTCATACAGATTTTTTTTATATCAAATAACTTTCATGCTTTGATCAGAATGTGTTTTACTAGCTTCATAACTGTACAGTAAGATGGGACAAATAGAGAATTACCATTTTTAATCATTCCAAATATATTAGGATATTTTACTAATATCTTAGCTTGTCTTTGTCCCAATCAATGAAATCAAAAATAATTTTACTATGTTTGGTTGTAGAAAATTCACATGAATCTTCAGAAACATGTTCACATATTATCTGAACCACACAGATTTGGATATTGAACATCCCAAGGTTCAGGAGTGATTGGATTTTACCATCAGGAATCATCTCTGAAAATTAGATGCAGGTCCAGAGCCAGTTTAAAAAACTACTCCAAAGTGCAGCAATGTTCTGATCCAGCTTTTAGGTTGGTCATTTCTGATAAACACATACATTTATTTCTGTGATGAGTGAAATTTTTAGAGTGGCTTATGTTACTATAATTCTTGCAATGTTGAAATAATTGGGCACATGAAGCCTAGAGAAGGAAATGCTGAGGGGGCATGTGAACAGTCTTCAAATATGTAAAATGTTATAAAGAAGACGGTGATCAGTTGTTCTCCATGTCCACCAATGAGGTGAGGTTAGATCAGGGATAATCTAGGTATACTTATTCCTGCCTCAGCGCAGCAAGGGGATTAACTAGAGGACCTCTTGTGGTCCCTTCCAGCCGTACATTCTATGATTCTATCTTGTAAAAACAGCTGCACTAGCACACAGGTGCTCAGTAAGAGATGGTATAAGATACACACTGGTGCAAAGCCATGTATATATGAGCATTGGATCAAGCCCTTCACATACAATTATTTTCTTTCAAACTTAAGCTCCTCGATGGATCAAGTATTAGTGGAACTATAGTAAATGGTAACATTGTCAAAAAATGCAAATCACTTTTTGAAAAAAAAAATTGAAAAGTTCATAATTTCCCATTCTGTATATTTCAGAAAGGCATGAATACTTTTATCTTTCAAAAATGAAAAAAAATCTTATTCAAGTTACATTTTTAAAACATTTTCATTCCCTCCCTGCCATTTCCATTTTGCCATTGAAAAAAGGGGGAGCAAGAGGGAAAACAAAAACAAAATGAGAAAATGAAAAACAAAGTAAAAACTGAGAAGATTTTGTTTTGTTAAAAAAAACCCAGAACATTTAAGGAAAAATATTTTTGCTTATCTATGAAACTTTTCATTTTAAAAAAAGGCCATTTTCATTAAAAAAATTTAGAACAAAAAAAATTGACCAGCTCTAATAGTACATTAGCGCAATGATTTAATTCCCAAGACTCAAATATACTGGGCTTGCCTCAGACACACCACAAGATACTTAGAGTTGAGAGTCCGAGCTCCAGCCTAAGTCACAATGTCAAAGTAATGTCTACACAGCTATTTTTAGTGCACTAGCACAAGCCCACCAGCACAGATCCATGGACCCAGGCTTGGAGTGTCACTCCCAGATGTAGAATAGACATACCCAAAGGGATGGAAGTACCCCTTGACATCTCCACTGGATTATGCACAGTACCTCAGCCTACAGTGGAGTTGGATAAACCACCTCTCTTCTCAGTGACTGACAGGTCAAGTGACTAGCTCAGGGATCTCAACTCACATGCATTGACTGACACTTGTCAATTCAATCTTCCACTAGCTAACGATCTAGAACACCCACAACAGCTGCTCGTGCTCTAAATTGCTCCCTAAAACAACTAAAGGAGAGAGGGAGGAGCAAATGAGAGTAAATGGAGGGGAGTGAGGAAACATATTGAAGCTAAACATACAGAGAAGGAGAAGTCAAATTAGAAAAGAAAAAAATACCTTGAAAACATTTTAGATAAAAAATGAAAATATAGAGAAGGGTGAGATGTTACAGACAAGGACAGCAATGCAAGAGGAGGAGAACAGGAAAGGGAATAAACAAGCGAAATGTGGGATTTTGTTTATTTGCTTGGGATATTTTGGATCACCCTCATTTTGTTTGATCAGTTACGTTAGAGGCCACTGGCTGACTCTTTCACAAGACTGCAGCAAGAGCAGCCTGGCTAGAGGGCACGAAATGCAGTTTGAATGACAACAATGCAATGAATTTTTAGGTCCCTGCATTGTATATAGGCTCCGGCAAGCAAGAGGAGGAAGAAAAATTCACAGTACTACTAGCACTGACAGGACACTGATTAGGGATTAAGTTTTCTTCAATACTGTCTCCACCCAACCACAGAGTGTCATTTTGAAGAATCATTTGCAGTAAATGAAGGGAGAGGAGGTACAAGGCCAAGAAATTGGTGGAAAATAATAAGAAAGAAGTGCAGTAGTTTGATGAGGGTAATAGCCTTTCTAACCAGTGTCCTACAGCATTAAGTTTTCCATGAAATTACTTAAAACATCAGGGAATCCAACATCCCCACTTTATTAACCTCTAGCTTGTTGAAGAAAATCAGAAAGTTATTTATGGGTCTTGGGCAGCAGATGAACTTGGTGTCCCAAACTATGTCAGATGGAGCTATGGCACTTCAGGAACACTGCCTTGTGTTGATAAAGAACAGCACTCTAGTAAAGTCCCTGATTCAGTAGGACTGGAGGCCAAAGCCGCGTGTTGGCCACCAGGCTTTCCTTTTTCCTTTTTTTGTCCAGTTGTACAATGAGCAGGAAACTCTGATTCATTCTGATAACGGAACTATGTAGAGCTGGTGATAAAATTCTAGTATTAGGACAGCTATTGCGGTATAGCGATACAGATGTGAGTAAAGTATACAAGTAGAGTTTATTACATGACTACTGCATTAGATTTGCCATATTCCTAGTACTTTTAAAGTCATAATGCAATCATTATTAGAGCTAGTGAAATATTTTCATCAACATTTTTTTTTACCAAGCTAAAGAATATTTATGAAAACCCAGAAACCCCAAACTGAAATTTTTACAATAAAACTTTTCAGGTTTTGATTTTCAAATCTGACATTTTTTTTAACCTACAATGGTTAGAATCCATATCATAAGTGACAATTCACAAATAAAGTGACCAGGTCTAATCATATTTACTAAGTAAGCCTCTGAAATTATATCATGGTCAGGACCATCCATATTATCATTCAAATTATCCTTCCTTTTTGCTAGACTGCTTGTGAAGTAATTTGACACCACTTTCTTAACATCTTAATTATCATTAAGAGTAACATGCAGTTTAGCAGGGAAAAGCACTGATTTAGTAATATCTAACAAAAAGTGAATTCAGATTTCAATATCAAAAGTTTTTCTGACATTCTTGGCTAGAAAAAAATGTGGTTTTCTTCATTTTTAAAATATATCCTTTCTTCCTGCAGGGAAACGTGTATGACTTCTTTATTTTTCAAGTTTAATAGGCTACAAAATATGGAGGATTTTTTTTAAAAAAATAAATGGAAGTCATTTAAATGTTAATTTTGAAATATTTGAACATTTGGAGGGCAGGTTCAAATGTATTATGGTTTATTTTTGATGTTTGTATAGATCTACATACATCAATTAATGGTAGCTCTGAATTCCAAAGCTAGAAATACAGAAAAGGGCTTTAGTGGCATCATAATGAACAGCTGTTTGTGGAGACTATGCCTTCCTCAACACCCAAAGGAAGAGAGGGAACGCTGAAGTGTTGCCTGAATATTCAAAAATATTCCAAAGACTAAAGCTCTCTGAAAACAAAATGTGAGTAGCACATTTTTGCTTCTAATTCTTTGTGGGTGAAACTGCAACCTGGATTTGATTGTGTATTTTATATTAATTATATGCACACATATACATGCATTTTCAAGAGAGGTTATTTTGTATGGCTGGTTTGGGTTTGTTTTATATATATAAAAAACTTATTACTATTTCAGTGTCCCTAAATGGCACTGGTGTCTCTGAGAACAGCACTGCACAATTGCTTAAGTGCATTATAGACGTTTTTGCCATCTTTTGAAGAATTACTTATTAGCCCTGGGGGGAAGGACACTGGACTTGACAAAATTATGAAATGACCTGGTAAGATAAAGTCTGGTGGCTGACATTTTTAAAAGAGCACAGAGGATTTGCCCACACATTTTCCAGCAGAAATTGCAGTTCACCATTTGAATGAGAAAGGCAGGAAAATTTTAAATTGCTGTAAGATAATTTTTAAGAAATATATTACTGATTACTTACATTACATTAGTAAAGAGGCTCCAGTCAAAGAACAGGGCCCTGCTCATGCTAGGTGCTTTATAGATATCTTGTGAAAAGGACAGATCTGACCCCAGATAGCTTACAAGCCAGGTTTATGACAAGACAACAGATGGATGTAACAGACAAATATGTAGGAGGGGGACTAGAAGATAACAATAAAATGAGCATATTTTTGCATAATAAAAAAGTAAATTTAAGACTTGATTTAACAAATGATTTAACCAAAGTGCCTATGCAATAAATTATCTGACAACATTAAAGTACCTTGCCTTTCTCCTGTACTCATAAGTTTTAAGTCTCCATACAGTACACATTCTACTCCAGTATTTTACAAGAACTAATTTATTTTTATGTAATGGTCACCATTAAAAAGTCAATACTTACCAATAGTCACTACCCAAGGGTATAGATACAGCAATTATTTACATTTCCTATAACTAGAACTATAAATTACAGCACTATTTCAGACTACCATGTGATAGCCATTGGTAAATGCTAATTTTATAGGTGTCCATTGTACTGTCCTACATCAGTTCTCTATACCACTTCGTTATATTTTCACAGGGCTTTGGGGTCCATTGGTATGAAAAGTGCTAGGTTATTTCTGTGGAGGAATGGGCAAAGCTAGAGCTGTCTTTGGCAACAACAAAAAAGGATTAGTTCCACGAGAGATTGCATTTTCTCTGCATAAAGATGTTTCAGAAACATTATACATAAAGGCAAGCTCTATGTTGGTTCACTCATGATTCAAATGAGATACTGATGTGGATAAATGTACAGTCCTTTACCTGCTTCCCTCAACTCCTGGTTTTACCCTTCACATAAAGATGTCCTTCCCTATAATTCAATTTCAGAAATATTCAGTCATCCCTGGCCAGAAAACTGGGTATTAATGTATCACTAAGTACACTTAATTCCACCTCAGAAGGTGAAATTAAATAGGAGTCAGATTTTAGCTGCTGTCCCGTTAGGCCCCACAAGATACTTACTATCAGAGGAGGAGCAATCAGTACCCCATCCATACTGACACCAAGTTCACATTGAAATATATGCTGTAATTGGAAGTGCTGCCAGAACTGATTTGGGTAGAACTGAAATTCATCTTGCAGATCCAAGATTTAAAGATATTGAAGCAAATTAATGCCTGATGTAAGCTGAACAAAGTAGGTAGAGTTAAGACAGAAATTAATTTGGCCCATTATTATTTTTAAGTGAACGTAGTGTTCTTGAAAGGTCCTATATTCTATCAAGTCCTTTATTTATCCAAAGGGTACAACACGAGCAGCAATGTTGCCTCTGGGGACCAGCTCAATTGAAATCTTTGAGCCTATTAGGCTAGGCCAGTCAGCAAGAGCGCCAGTTAGCGTCCTCTGTAATGGTGTTCTTTGTGATGTGGACATAGCCACAGAAATTTGTATGAGATCGATTGATTTCACACAGGCTGCTGAAATTCTAGTGGATGGTAACAACTTTCAGTCTTGACCAGTATGGTTCAGATTTGAACCTAATGATCTTTAAACTAAATCAAGAGCAAAAGGTAGGCTCATTCTTCAGAAAGTCTTTAATCCCTCACTCTTTGTTTGCATCAAGTTCAAGGCCCTACACAAACTCCGCCCCCTCTATTCATCCACTCTTGCCATTGATAACAACTACCATGTAATTACATGTTCCTGTAGATAACATGCACTTAAGAGAATGATAACCCTTTTAGAGAATTTTTAAGCCATCATTCTATAGGAGGGATATTATTCTCTATTACATTCCACAGGTTTTTTATGTAATTTTGATATAAACCTATTAGTCTCATCCCTTTTAAGTTCTATAAAATATTTCTCCAAGGGAAGATGTAAAAGTAATTATTGGGTAACTGGTCATCAGCAAACTGGCCAGGTGTATACACATATACCTGACTTGTGAATGCATGCTTGATATTTATACCCATAAGATGTTGTGGTAAAAAAATATGCATATGTCTGACTTTGAAGCTCTGGCAGACTAGTGAAAAGATGAACACAGGGCATACGGCAGTGGTTCTCAAACTGCAGCCTGCAGATCACTTGTGGCCCAATCAGTACAGAGCTGCAGCCCATGTGACATCCTTAGGGCCATACAGGTAGTATTAGATGTGGCCCACAACACACTGTGGGCCCACAATGGTAAATAGGTTGAGAACCACTGGCAGAAGGCATGCATCTGTGCCACCTGAACTTTTGGTTGGAGAGGTTATTCTAGCCCTAATGCATAGCACTGGTTTCCCTATAGTTGTGGAAAAATAACCAGGTATGTTTAATTGACACAGCCTTGGCTCTGGGGAGTGGAGAACCCATCTATATATTTGCAGAAACTAACAATTAATTTGAGATGCTTGCACAGCCTCCAACTTCACATGATAATTTCTAGGAATGGACAATCCTTGGGGTTCAACCTGCAAGCTCTCCACACCCAAAATTCCAGCTGAAGTCAATGAAAGTTTTGAGATCACCGGGGTCGCAGGATTGGGTCCCTTGTGAATGACTAGCTACATGAGCTAAATTCGGACCTTGGATAGAAGCCTGCCACTCCCTTTTGGATGAGTGTCTGAGCATGGGTTTCAGGGTGGAATTCGGCTCTATCTTATTAATGAAGAGGAAGATGATTTACAAGATATTTTGCCCCGTTATCTATACTGCTTTTGGTGTATTACATGACACCTTTGAAAATACTGAATTCCATATAGTTTGTCCATTATTTTTCCAGAATTCAATCTAATAGGCAAAACATTTTGAACAGTGGTGGGTTATACTGCAACAGAAGAAATACCTCCATTCTTTTGTCAGTAACTTCTGCCTGGAACCTCTTAAATTTTTTCATTTATTACAGTGATATTTGCAAGCTTCAAAGAGCTAAAGGAGAATATCATTCAGATCATGCAAGGAAAGGACAAACTAAGCCAAATTCATCCTGGGTATAACTTGAATGAAATCAGCTGAGTTGCATCAGGGATGAATTTGGTCCACTATCGAGAAATACAGAGTTGACAAAAAGTAGGAATAAAAATGTGCTGCTTATGAACTCTGGAAGGAGGCTGTGGGTGGGGGGAAGGGGAGGAGAAGGTTTCATAATTCAGAGAGTGGCATATGAAGCAGTGCTCAGAAAGCTGCCAGTGCACATTTGAGTTTCTTGCAGAAGCCATAAAATTCAAGCAGCTATTGAAAAAGCCAGGATAACAAAATGAGGGAAGAAATGCTGACCAACTACCTCAGGAAAAAAAGTAGAAAAGCAGGAAATTGAAAAGAAAGTATAAGAGTTTAATAATTGGTTGAAAGAGGAAGTAGAAGACAATTAAAGCTGGGCAAGAAACGGTTTTCCCATCTCTTGAGTATTTTCAAGAGCTAAAAAAATTTTCCCTGCCTCAAATCATGACAAAAAGTCAAAATCTCAAATGTTCATAACCTGAGAAACCAGAAAAACTTTGGTTCAGGTAAAAACATATTTTGATTTTTGACTTTTTAAAAAACCTTTTTAGTCTAATTAGTATAAATTCTAAATGACTTTTCCTTGTGAATCAGAAAAGTGGAATTTGTTTCAATTTTGAAACTTATTTTCAACTTTGTTTCAAGTTGGGAGATTCACTCTGATTTGTAAACAGTTTTGGTTTAGACAAATCAGCTGTTTTCCATGAAAAAACATATCGTCAAAAAATTCCCAACCAATTCTAATGAGAAAAATTCTCCACCCCAAAAAACCATTTGTATGGTGCAATTATTTTTAATTAGGGTTTCCACACTTCTAGGAAGAGTAGGAACTACTAAGGAGGACATTCTGCAGGGAAATACAACTTAATATCTAGTGCTTTCTCTCTGGAGATGCGTGAGAACACATTTAATAATCTATTTTAGCTGTGGTCAATGATAACAAAGGCACAAACAACAAGCTTCCAAAGTCTGTTATGTATGTTGCAAATGCTATTAGAGATTTAGACTAGAAAGAAGACAATAATCTGTAATGATCACTGTGGAAAATAAAGTATCTAATATAAGATTATTGCAATTTTGATGGGGGAATGAGCCACTGACCATCCATACTCCTTCCCAAGTCAGCCAGGACAGCTAAAGCCAATGGTGCCAGAGGTGAATCCTAGCTTTCCAGCTCCTCACATGAGACGCAAGACCTACCAAGGGCACTGTGCTCACCAGTACCCGCTTCCCACCACCATATCAGGGACTTCAACAGCAGTATTACTTTCACAGCCTCCTGACATCATACTCCCTTTATATACAACTTTCTCTTATGTAAACAATTCTGCCTCTTCCAAGCGGTATCTGTAATTCCCCCTTAAAATTTTTTTAAGGCTATGCCTTTGTACTGTAAATAAAAGCAAGGAATGAACAAGAGATGTGTACCAGCCACCACCCTGATCACTGGGTAAGTTTGTTATATGCATTCCCTCCTACAACGGGGCACTAGCTTTTTAGAATACATGCTCTTCAAGAAAGAGGCTATCTTCCTCTCTGTTTGTTTTGGGTGCCACCATAACAGAAACACTTCTGTAGAAGGGTGCTGTACACTGGGGGAGTCCTTAGACCAACTTCTCCTTTCTCTTACACAAACACAGCCCCATTGAATTCAACACATGTCCTCAGTATAACTTAAATGATACTTTGGCCTCTTTTGCTCCACTACTGTTTTCACTGATGAGCCCATACACAATTTTAATAATGAGTATAGACCAAAACTTTCAGGCTTACACAGTTTATGGGGTCAAGTTGTTTAGATGAAGCATTTTAACCTCATTTTTAATCAGATGTTTGATCTCTGTGCCTACATTAACCTCCCTTTTAAACAGAAGTGTGCTATGCATGTTACTTTCATATGCTGGTAAGGTGAAGGTATCAGAATGTATGTAACATATGAAGTATTTATTCTTCTTACTTTAGTTTAAGCATATGCTTTCTCTTCCCTTGAGCATTAATCTTCCACCTTCTATAGAGATCACCCAGTGTAATATCTTTTCAATTAACACAAACAAAAATGCATCATCAATGGCATCATCAACAACAAATGGCAATTACGGCCTAGTTAAGCTACTTGTTCTGTCTTTTGGGTGGCATGCATACTCATGCTGCTGATGATGATTACAACAGCAAAGGTCAGGCTTGTAGTCTCTCAGTACCCAGTCATCCAGGCTATTACCATAATTGACAGTTTTTGCCAGAAGCACATTTATTGAAAGCAATGTGAATGCCACAAGGACTGTGTATAAAAGTAGAGGAGATGTGTCTGCAGTCTTTCCTCATCTCCCGATTGCCAATTGTAATTAGATCTTCAGGCTGCTTTGTAATCAGCTATCAGTTTCAGAGTATAAAGACCTCTGCAACAGAATATGTGTTCTATGTCTTTATCAGCCTGCATCCCAAAGCCTCCGGAAATTGCCCACAATGTAAATTTCTGCTCAGTGTAACTTATGATGTATGTGAAAAGGGAATTATCACTACATGCACCAGAGTTTCCTCTAGTAGCACTAGCAAGAAATTGTTTGATTGAATACATAGTGTTATTGCTGTGTGGTGTTTGCCTTCAGAGATCTTTAAGGATAAGGATGGATTCTTAAAAACATGAATGCCATGTAAGCTATTACGGTGGAGTTTTAGGGAGGTCTCTTGCTTTTGTCTGGATGGCTTTGCCCCTCTTTGAAAAAAATGTATACATTTTGACCAGCAATCTATGAAACACAACCCTAAGTTAATGGAGGTGATAGAGGGATATAGAGTGAATCCTACATCATATGCCATAAAATCCCCACCTCTTTTTACATTATCAACAAATGTTGGGCCCTCCTTCAGAAAGTGTAATTACCATTTTGTATTAGTTCTGTTTATGTGCTAAATCCCTGGGTAAAGAGAGTTTCGTGTTTTCTCGTGGTCTTTGTGGCTCTTATGTCGGTTTTTCTATATAAGGGTCTAATGATGAGCATGAAGATCCAGATCCAACTTTATTCCATTGTTCTAAGATGCAAGGTATCAACAAGATTTCAGACTGAGTTAAAAACAATTTGTGCATGAATGAAGAAGTGGGGCCGCTATAATTTCTTCTCCTAACTGATCAAGGTTCTCATATATCTAGCTATTTTATTGCTTGTTACTGAAAGAGCTGCATGTTCTGATTTGTACCTACATATATTGAGTTGGTTCACACCATATGGTTAGTTGTTTTGAGGGACATACACAAAAATCTTCTTATTGAATACAACAGAAAATCCAGCCTGCTTCCTTAATTTCCCCAAAAGGGGTCTCTTTGGATAAAAGAGCTCTCACTTATATCAGTTTCCTGACTTTCAGCAAAATGATATTGAATAAGGAGATCTGAAAACCTGATACTTGCCCAATCAATCACTTTCTCTTTTGAATTGTAGCCAGTAAGGCAGAAATCTATCCTAGTCAGTATCAGAAATTTACAATGGGATACTATTTGCCTTTGTCTGAAACTTCCAATCCACTCTTACCCTGGACGGAACTTTGATGAGAGAGAGCCAACAACATGACAAGGAAATTGGGAAAATATACACCTTCAATAAATAAATGCACTCAAAACTGACAAAAGCTATGGGGCCCACCTTTCTAATTTAAACTTTATTGTTTGTAACGGAGCAAATCTAACAGACGACATTCAGCAGATGACTATTGGGGGGAAAGGGGTCTCTCTTTCTGTCATGCCTGTTCTGCAGTGGTGTTGGCAGGTCACACACACACACACACACACCCCTCTCCTTGAATGGTGTCAACAGGGACTCTCCCTGTCCTCTGACAAAGACAAATCCCAGCCCCTTGGGACACAGAAGCTGCTGTGGTCAGGAAAGTCCTAGCCTACACAAACAGAAGTAGCAGCAGGTCCACAGACCAGCTGAGTAGATGGCTCTTGTGTGAGGGCTCCTACCACTACACCCTCAAACAGGAGTGGGCTCAGAAGAGGCCATGTGACAGATTGCCTTAATCTGGCCCTGCTCCTCAGGTTTTATGGGCCTTGGCTGATGATGTCATTTTGGCAGCAGTGGTTGAATCTCACCAGCAGCAGTAGTGAACAGTAAAGCATTTAAGTAGGATCTCATAAGACTTAAAAAATTTAATGGCCAGCTCTTTGAGTAGAAATGTTAGTTTCAGTACATTCTCCTCCTGTTTCACTGTGCCCATCTGACTGTCCAGATTCATTAACTGAGCAGCCACATTTTCTAACAAATTTCCTGCAGTGATTGAAGTTTGTAACACTTCTATTTCTGCATATAGCAATTCCAACACTTCTCAGAATGATCCCTCAAAAGCCAGACTTGTGGCAGATTGTCTTTCCAGAGGGACAGCACAAGATGGGCTCTGATATGTGTCTTGATATAGTGGTAAAGTACATTAAAATAAATCAGCAACTTACATAGTGTCTTTCATCACAGCACCGTATGAGCTGTGCACTGTACAAACTATGCCTTACAATACCAGTCTCTGGGGCAAGACTATGTAGAGTAACTCTGTGAGAATAACTGATTTCTCAGTTTTGTGGCAGCTCAAAATAATTGAAAAAAAAAAAAAGTTTCATGTCAACCAAAAACTGAACTTTTTTGGAATTTTCAGAAAATAAAAAATTCAAAAATATTTGTTTCATTCAACCAGAAAAGCAGTTTCATTTTAATTTACAGTTAACAACAGGCTACAATTCCTTCCTCTCTTTTCCAGCACTAGGGCTGCAAGTTATGCCTACCATTGGCACCGCAGTTCATGGGAGAACACAGTGCCAATTTTGCCAAGTTCCTTTAGGGAAAATGACATTACAGCAGCAGTTTCTAGATCTCTGGTAAGCTCCACATATTGTACAGACTGCTCTGAAGTTGCCTTTGGATCTGTCAGATGGCGCAAGCAGCTGGTGATGAGCAGGGCCGGTTCCAGGCACCAGCTTAACAAGCAAGTGCTTGGGGCAGCCAAGAGAGAGGGGCGGCACCTGCAGCAATTCGGGGGCGGCAGGTCCCTCACTCCCTCTAGGAGCGAAGGACCTGCGGCCGAATTGCCACCGCCAATCGCGGCTTTTTTTTTTTTTTCCAATTGCCGCCGCCGATCGCGCCCTTTTTTTTTTTTGCTTGGAGAGGCAGAAATGCTGGAGCCGGCCCTGGTGATGAGCCATATGAACTGTTTTGACCTCCTCAATGCCGTTTTCCTTTGGCTTCCTTTCCCTAGAACTAGGCCTCTGTTACGCAGCTCATGGGATCACTTCATCACTACACACAAGTCCTTTTCCAGTTTGAAGGGATTGATTTTTGATCTTGGTGAATAGGAGTACAAATCAATAGTTTCTCTCCTTGACACATGGGAAATGCTTATTTTCAATGAGCTCCTTATTCAACCCTACAACCAATGCAGAGAGAACAGGATGGGTTCCATTAGTATTACATTGAGGATTTTCAGTCTCTGTTCCACTGTACTGTCCTTGTCCCATTTTCACATTGTCAAAATCTGGCAAACACGTACAACAAATGGTTTTACTTTCATTTAGAGAAGCAATTTAAATAAATAAAGCATTTGACTTTAGGAAGAGTTTAATTATATCCGGCATTCACAGGTAACAAGCCACTTGCCAACATTTTTACACATACAAAAGTGTCAAACTATACGATGCTGCAGAAGGTTTTTGGAGGACTTCTCCCTCAAACAAGAAACTGGGTCATCATTGACTCATGCTGTGTTATAGCATTTCTGAGGTTTTTAGTTAGGGTCCTGTGGTCTCCTCAAATGTACAGTAGAATACTGTCCCTCAAAACCAAGTGGATTTCCAAGTGGACATTTTCAGAAGATGTGATGCTGCCCCTCTACAACCTACCCCACTAGAAAAGGAAGAAGTGGGGTGCACAGGGAAAGAAAGAATATAGAAGCATGGTTCTTGAGTAAGCCATGGCAAGAGGACACTGGTGAGCAGAGAAGAGCATCCACCCGTCCATATGGAAGGCCCAGAGATTTAGGGATGGAACTGAATTTCTATGTTAATACTCTACATCATTGCAAGATAAAGTCCACCTTCCCTATCTCTTCCTATATGATTATAAAATCTTCCCCGCACAGGGAAAAATGCTTCTGAAACTCCTTAAGTCTTAACTTGCGATGTTCAGATTACATATCCTATCCCACGTTTTCTAGGCAAGAAAAAAAAATACAGCTCTCATGGCCAAATTCTGTCCTGACTAAACAGCCTGTGCTGCCCACTGAAAACACTAAGGGCAAAATTTGATTCTTAGTCTTTAGGTTTAGAAACTTATGTTTTGTTTTAGATTTCCGATGTATGGAGTGATTGAGAGTTGATATTTCAAATCTTTTCCAAAATCTATTTTAAGGCATGGTACATTAATTCTGTATTGTTACATAAGGTTAGCAACATTTTTCAAGTTATCAATCAACTTGTTTAATCAAAGTTTGTAAAAGGTTTGTGTCACACATGCTGAAGTACCTGTTGAATTGGGGCCTCTGCGAGCAACAAACATTTAAAATGAACAGGTGCCCAGTGACCTAGATGTATTCATTAGGGCTAGCTGGAAATACACCAATTCTGTTTGGGGGGAAATTTGGAGGTTTTGACATTTGTTTTTATTCTATTGCAACATGAAAGCGAGACCATTTGAAACTTTTCACAAAAAAATGACAACAGTAGACTAGTGGTTAAGGCATTTTAGTAGGATGGGGGAGACCCACGTTCTAGTCCCTTTTCTGCCTGATTCAGAGTATGTATTTACAGAAATATGTGTATGAAGATTTAATTAATATGAGTAAAAAGCTTTGAACTCATGTATGAAAAACACTATATACAGTAAGTGCAAAGTATTGTTTTGTTTATCCTAGATCCCAAGGTGATAGCCACCTTAGAAATACCTAGCTGCAGGCTTATTGTTATTCCCTTAAGTGATAGCCACAAAGAATATATTTCTAGTGCACTCAATCACAAAATTAAGATTCTTTCATTAAACTGGTTAAAGGATAAATCCTCAGAACATCAAGCTGTGACATCAATACAGATAAGTTTTCTTAAACACTTATCTGACAAAGAACTAACCACTTGGGAGTATATTTACCACATATGTAACTATTTAAAAGTTTTCCACTGTATGTAAAAAACAAAAAAAACCACCCTAATAAATATATCTGATAAATAATGATGATAGTCTCCATATTTCTTTGTTTAATTCTCAGTTTTCTTGCAAGACCTTCTTGAAGTTTGGTTGTAATGGATCATTACGTCCATAATGTGCTCAATGTTGGAGTGAATTTTGAACAGTTTTTAGGCTGCATACTGTTTTCTTCCAGATAATTTACTGGATTAAAATTAGCAGTGTGAAAAGCTGTAGAGAAATCTAAATGCCTGCCAAATCAAAGAAATAATCACATTTTTATGAATATTTAATATCATAGTCATGGCAAATAAGGCAAGTAATTAGTACTTACCATAAATTTGCAAAGTATTATTTTATGTAAATGTTACATTCTACTAGTTTGATATGAATTATTCATTGTATTGCCAGACACTGACACAAACCAGTAAACATTTAAATCTATGTGTTATTAGTTTACTTACCTTTAATGATATTGTGTAGAGTGCATTTTTTTATATAGTTAAAAATTTTCCAAAAGGGGATGGAAACAAGAAGAAAGTCAAAGTCACTTAGTATACAGTCGAATACAGGAGAAGCTTAAGATGCAAATGTACAAAATGCAAGTTCTTTCATGTGTACAGATGAAGAGCCTCTCAGCTATGCCTCCAAAGACCGCACAGGGTCACATATTAATGAGATAGGGTAAGGGATGTTTACAAAAATAATGGAGGTAGGAGAAGAGGAACAATTTAAAAAAAAACCTTCCCATAATACCTCCCAAACACAGGTCAGACTCCTTAGGTCAGTGGCAAGGTCATTAAAAGGAGGTCTAGATTCATCTTAACCAAGCAACATCAAAGTATCGTTTTAGGAGAAGAGACCAATGCAGCCCATCTGTAAGTGCAACTACAGCATTGGACTGTTCACGCCCTCGCCCTAAGGCCCAGTCCTGTGAGCTGTTGAGCATCCTTGAGTCTCATTGAAGTCCTTTAGCTCTTCTGATTTGTGCCTTGCAACTAGTAACAATTGAAGGCATAATCCCTTTTGACATGTTCAGGCATACGCTCACTACTTAACTATATTAAATTGCATGAACCACTTTCAGCCCATGCCCCAGGTTAGATGCAAGCACATTCTTTTTGGTATTAGCAATTCCTTCCACCTTTGTGTCATTGGCAATTTTGCACATTTCACCACTATTCCTTCTTCAAAGCCATTGGTGTACAGTGTGAGTATGATCCAACACAGATTGTTAGAACACTCAAGTTTTCACCTCGCTGATAGGTAAGTAAGTAGCTACCCCCTGCATATGCCCTCTATTTACCAAGCCAGTCTTTATCTAATCTTTCATTAACAATACCATACTTTTTAGTCTTAGGCATTAATCTTATGCAGTACAGTATGGAAGACTTTTTTAAAATCCAAGTAAACTAAATCTGCTACTTTGTGCCTGTCCACTGTCACTGTAAGCTCCCCCAACAAATTTTAATTAATTTGATGATTCTGTGTCCTTCCCGTTTGTAAGTCCATGGTGAATCTCCAACCAATTTGAATCTATCCTCACATTCTCCTATAAAAAAAAGCAACCCTTTCCTAGAATAGATCAATTATATCATTATTGTATCTTTCAGACAAACTGTATCTACTGGAGAGACAACCCCATTAGTTGCTACATTATAGATACTTAAGCCTTCCTATTGCATATGCAGACTTTGGGCTCTTGTATGACATTACAATCTGCATCCACCCTTTCTAAAGGATATTGACTTTCAATGGGAGTTGTGCACCTTGCTGCTTTAGTCCCCTTTGAAAAATCCAGCCTACATGGGGATCTTTGGCTCATTTTGAAAGGATGTGTACAGCACTGGAGTCTGTAGCCTATCGGTTCAGGGTACATATGGAAAAAGTTACTCTCTGTCTTGTATGCAGATTGACCAGTTTGGGTGGGGTGATTTGGGCAGGATGAAGTTTTCAGAAGCTAATGGAATAGTGGAGAGGGTCTTTGTGGACCACACATGGATGGCAATGTGAGACAGTCTCTGGCCAATATTCTGGAGGAATGGGTCCCCATAGCATAGCTGGGAGGTGAAATTTAGATTACAGGCCATTATGTACAGTTTTCTCTGGGCCAGTTGGTATCTGTCAATCAAACACAAAAGCTCTCTGGGGGATGATTGGTAGTATTAAAGGGGAACACAGTACATAAAAACATAAGAATGGCCATACTGGGTCAGTACTGGAAGATTAAAAGACAACTTTAACTGTGTCTCAAATATTTTTAATCTAAATACATATCAAATCTCTCCATTTTGTAGCACTTGGAGTTTTGATACAGAGAGGCAAATTCAACCCTAACGTAACACCATCAGAATCAATGGCATTACAGCAGGGATGAATTTGGTCCAGTAAGATTACTGGTTTACATGACTGGCTGACAATGAGACTTTGTAATCTCTATTTTAAAAAAAAAGTAAGAAAATCAGACTGAAAAGTTATTATAGCCCATTTGTTTGAGATCAGTATAAGAAATGTGTTTCTTTTAAACTGACCATCTTCAGGGGGTGGGGGTGAGGATGGAAGGGGGGAAGGACTACAACACATAAGCAGAGTGAACTATTTGATGGTAACAAACACGTTAGTTCCACAAACATTTTTTATGAGATTATTTAAGAGGGATGAAGCTAAATGGAAAGAGAAGGGAGGAGGGGTGAGGAGGAGAGGGCAAGAGGAGAAGAGAGTAAAAGGGGCAGGTGTGGAATGAAACTGAGGTGAAGAGACTATGACAGAGGGTGAGAGAGAGGGTTGGAGCAAACAGACAATCAGCACAGGGCAGAGAAAGGCCAGTCAAAGCTGTAGAAAGTTCTGTGAATACCCAGAGGTCCCTGCTTTCTGCTCCTACCAGCTGGAGTCTCTGGCTGGCTCCTCTGCAGTTTTACCTCAAGGTCACATGACAGGGCGAGAGGAGGCACCACCTGTGTGGCAGTGCCACCAGAATGGAGGGGGTCTCTCCCCTGCACAGTTCGGGGTCCAGGGGTCCTACTGGGGGGAGGCAGCAGTTCTGGATGGGTGCCCTAAGATGAATACAGGTGACTCCCACTGACCATAAAGGGAGTCTCATGTATGCATGTAACGGCTTAATATGGTTCCCTAGAAAAGCAGAAAGAAGATCATTGTAATGCTCAAAGGAATATGCTGAAGAAACCTTCTAACCCCTAATTCCTCCAACATTCTACACACAATCTCTTTGCTTTCCCCTTCTCCCCAGTTCCCCCATGCTAATTCTGAATAACTCATCTAATGCAGCCAAGGAAGGGAAGCACATTCCTTGCACAACCAAAACGATGGGTGAGAAGACATAAGAAGTCACCACTGGGGACCATAAAAATGTGGTTCACATAAATGTTTGTTTTTGCTTTAATATTTTAAACAAAGATTTCCTTCCATTTGGACTCATCCTGATCTGCAATCTCCACCTGGTGTTTTTCAAACCAGATGGAAATGTAAATTATTTAAAATCATGTACTTCCATTAGCAGTTGCGCTTAAAAAAAAATTCCAGGATTCCAAAAAAGCAATTGTGATACCCCTGGGAGGAAAGGAGGGATGCAGTGACCACAAAGGAGGATTTGTGAATCCTCTGCACACCACGACAGGGGTCTCCAAGCCCATGCTGATTAAGCTTTGAGCAGATCATAGAAGGACAACTGTATCCATATTTACGTTGATCCAGTGGCTCAGAACACCTGGTACTGGGGCAGTGGCCACAGTTCATTATTATAATGGAAGTTGCAGAGAGGTTGTGATCCACTCTGTGTTCTGCAAGTTGGAAGACAATTCGATCCTCACCCTCCAAGCTCCTACTTGGGTCCCTAAACAAAGCCTATTTCCTTAGGTTCTGTGCAAGAACAGGGAGAGGATTTTGCCTGATGAAATACTCTCTCTCTCTCTCTCTCTCACACACACACACACACACACACACACACACACACACACAAAAAGAACCTTGTTTTTTCTAAAACCAACTAAATGCCTATAAGCCCAGCACTCAGCAGATCCAGCCTGCAATATAAAAGCCAAAGGTCAAATACCGGGGAGAGGGAGGAACACTTACATAAGAAAATATGCTGAAAACTTGAAAGGAGCAAATAGAAATAAATGACAGTGAAGAAAGTTATATTATTTCTTCCCGTGGAAAAAAATACCTGAAATATAAAAATACCCCCAGAACTTTGGCAATGTAATTTATTAATGTGATATTTGAACATTATGCTCACTTCCATCCCATTATTATCTGTTGAGCATTGTAAAATATATACATAAGCAAGCAACATACCATATGACAAATCATGTAATTATTCGAAGATATCCACAGGCTTCAGGTATCCCACAAAGACAGAAGATTGAAAGCTACTTGCATTCAGTGTGCTGAGAACTGGCACATTCCTGATTGATAGAGAATACAGCAAAGAATGGATTGAGTTAACAGGACGTACCCACTCTCATATTCTCACTCCTATCAATGAGAAGATTGCTTCTCTTCTTGTTGGAGATGCTACTCTGTTCTCTTTGCGGAACATAACATTATCTTCTTGTAACTTTGAAATCTTCCGAACAATGGTTGGTTGGTTGGTTGGTTGGTTGTACTAGTTGTTCACCCCACATCAAGACAATTAGAGTTCCCCATGTACATGGTGTCTTCTGATTAAAATTGCTCAAGAGTTGATCTGAGTATTTTTCTTTCTCACTCTCCTTCAGTAGCCATCTATACTGACATTCCATTTATAAAAATCACCACACCAGATTTCAGTTGCACCCACCAACTCCTAACCTCCCATATATTGGTCTCCTTTAAGTGGCAAAAACAGTGCCATTTTTAATCATGATTTCACCTAGCAAAGTTGTGCCACCATTGTGGATATGACATAACTTTGCAAAAATAGTTTTAAACAGGATCATTAAATGTAGAGTGTAGCCTAGTCTCAAGAAAAAAAAATTAAAACTATTAACAAAGTTAAGTGTCACACCTCTTCGGGGCATGGACTGAAGCTGATTATATGTTTGTACAGTGCCTAGCACAATGTGAGCCCACCCTGGTTTAACTCTTTAGGTGCTACTTCAACAAAAATGCTAACTAACAATAACCACATTAACAATGGAAATGGTTCATAAAAACATCTAAAATGAACATTTTGCACTCTAAATGAAGCCTATTAACTTCTCAGATCTTCTTGCTCAGATCCCATACTACTGCATTTCTGTAAGCACATTTAAGTATTTGACCTCTGAGCCAGTAAATTTGAACAGCATACATTTCCCTAGTGTGACTGAAGCTTACAAAACATAACCTCTGATTAGCTAACTGGAGACATAACATACCTTCCAATCATGCCTAAAACACTGGTTTGATGGCATGGGAGTTGTGCATGAGGATTAAAGGCACAATGCAAGCCATGGCATGTTTATCTAAAATTCTTGGTATTTCATGCCATAGCAAAGGCAACCTCTTTTTCTAGAGAAACTTTGTGCAATATTAACAAGAACTCCTTAAAAATACCAAGAAGTGGTGTACTACCAACAATAGGCAATTCTCCATATCTCAGCATTTGCAAGCTAAATTCAGTTTTCATAGCAAATGTTTCATGGAGGAGAAAAGCTGGTTGCTTCACACAGCTCTGCTTTTTCTTATTGCCTAATTGAAATGCAGGACATATTCATGTCATGGTCTTTTGACTTTGTGATTCCAAAGAAAGAAACCAGTGCCTTTGGTTATGGTGAAAAAGCTGAGAGAAAGATCATCCTTATAGTATATCTAATGGGAAAAATCACCTGGCCCTTTATGGCTGAAGTTGAAGTCAGACAAATTCAGACTGAAAATAAAGCATAATTTTTTAACAACGTGGGTAATTAACCATTGGGACAATTTATCAAGGGTTGTGGTGGATTCTCCATCAGTGCAATTTTAAAATCAAGATTGAGGGTGTATTTTTTAAAGAGATGCTCTAGTTGGAAAGGAATTACTTTGGGGGAGTTCTATAGTCTGTGTTTATAGGAGGTCAGACCAGATGATCACAATGGTCCCTTTTGGCCCTGAAAACTATGAACCTATGAAAAGAAACAGTGTTTTAGGTGCAAAAGAAGAAGCAACTTGGTGGTGGTAATATTTTAAGGTAACACACCACAGAAGTAATCTGAAATGAATCACAAATGGGTAAAATTTACTCCCACTGCAGTATAACAACCTCCTCTTTTTCCAAACGTAAGGCCTACATGCTTCCCTCGCACAGCAAGATCCAAGGAAGCAGGGGCATATAGTCTGAAATCTCCACGGTTTCATGCAGAGCATTTAAGTTTTTCCTTGTGGAGGGAGTGGTTTGCAGCAGTTTGGTGGGGCTGTCCCATTAGCCCTTTGGAGCCCCTGAATGGACAGGCAATATTGGGCCCAACCCAATGGATCTGGGATGTCCATGAGGACAAGCTCTTCAATCCTCCCAGCCACTAGGCCTCACTCAGGAGAATTGCTTACATTAGCTTCCAGAGCTGAGTCCGTGTATTTCCTTCTCTCCAAGAGGAATTAGGGTTGCCAACCTCCAGGATTGTCCTGGAGTCTCCAGGAATCAAAGATTAATCTTTAATTAAAGATGATGTCATGTGATGAAACCTCCAGGAATATATCCAACCAAAATTGGCAACCCTAAGAGGAAGATGAGGAAAGAAAGAAACTAAGGTTTCTAAAAGCACTTTACAAAGGCAGGCAAACATTAGCCCCATTTACAGAGAGATTTAAGCAAGGCCATATAGTGAGACAGCACCAGAGCTGTGGGAGGGGGGAAATTGTAGTCCCAGTCAGCTGCTCTAAATTTTGAACCATACTTCCTCCCATGCTGCCATATAATACATTATTTTATAACATTTTTCTTCAGTAGATCTCAAAGTTCTTGACTAAGGCTTTGTATACTACCGCAGTAAGTTGAGTTAAGTTATGCTACTTCAGTTATGTGAATAACTGAACTGAAGTCAACATAGCTTTGGTCGACTTACCGCGGTGTCTACATTGCTCTGTGTGGACAGGAGACGCTCTTCTGCTGACTTACCTCACTCTTCTTGGGGAGGTGGAGTACAAGAGTCGATGGGAGAGTGTTCTGCCATCGACTTACAGGGTCTTCACCAGACCTGCTCAATTGACACTGCTGCATCCATCGCAGCAGTGCCAATTTACCCATAAGTGTAGACATGCCCTAAGGAGGTAACCATCACTATCCCCATTCAACAAGATGGGGAAACTAAGGCATAGGGAGGTGCAAGTCACTTACACACGTTCACCCTGATGAGCTGGGACTAGAACCCAGGCCTCTGACATACCAATCGAGGGCTTTAGCCACTGGGTCATACTACCTCCATATAGAGATATACTCCCCTTCTACAGCCCCTATGGGGAAGAAATTGGACACCAAATGAGGAAAGAATGCCTCACAGTGAAGAACTATTGCTCATGCTCTTGGCTGGAACCTTTCTCCAAAAACAAAATGGATCCTCTCCAATGTTCAACACATCTAATTTTGGGACCAGGACAATTCAGGTCCAGATGAGACCCAGTTCAGGGCCAGTGGACTGCAGCAGTTTTCATTTATACAGAGACCATTCAGAGTTTATAAACAAGTCTCTAACTGGGGAAGAGGGGAATCAATCACTGAAGCTGCAGTAATAACTGAACAAAAAAACAAACTAATAATTCTCTGTGTCTGCCACAAGCTTCACTTTAACTAACTGAGACCTATTTGTAAAGAAATGATGTGAACCCCCTTCCTCCCCCGCTTCCCACACCGGGGACCATGTGGAGAGAAGAAGAAATCACGTTATTTCTAACATGATGCAGTAAAATATAAATACAATCAAAAGGGGTTAATCTAATCCTTTTGTGAAGCACTGAGTCAGAGAACAAGACAAAAACAAATCTGTGATCTGGAACTTCCTGAGCACCCACTCAGGGTGGATTAATGAGGAGTACACGGCTGTGAAATTACGTGCCCTCTGAGTCAGGAAAATGGTCCTAGTGGTGCATGACCTTGAAATGAGGGGAATCAAACTTCACCTGATCCACAATTATAAAGACCTAAAAGGAGGGGGAATAGGAGGAGGGAGAACACATTAAAAGCCTGGAAAATGTTCTGAATATGAAACCAACAAAATACTAAACAAATCCAAGGCTTGAAACGTGAATTAAATGTAGCATTAAAAAAAAATCAAGGGGCTTTACAAGGATAGTGGCATTTGTGCTTGAGCATTATGAGGAAAGCTTGTCTTCTTCATTTACATGAAGTAGATATTTTGTTGCTGTTGTGATGGACTTAGTGATGTTTGTCTCGGTTCAATTTTCTCTTTGCAATGAAAAATTGTTGCGAGATGATTTCTAGTCTTAGCAGCTTTACATGACAGTATTATCAAGGATTCATCAAGAGGCCATCTGTCGAATTTATGAAAAAAAATGCAAAAAACAAAACAGATGAAAAGGAAAGAGCAAGACAGAGACTGGTCCAGAGGAAGATCGATGTGGCAGCATGTGCCTCAGTGTGAAAATTACAACATTTAAATACTGTGGAATAAATTACTCTGCCGAAAAATTAGTGAGCTCTCCCACTTTAGATTCTGCCCTTACCATAGAAACATAATGAAATATATCACATACCAAATCACCCTTTCCTATGACTATTATTATATTATAATGAAAAATTAAAATGGGGTAGAGACCTCAACCCGTTAAGGAAAATCAAATAAGCTTATCTACTGAGTCAGTTGTTAGACAATCCCAAAATGTACATCTCATATGGAAACAATATATTCATATATATTTATACATGCATGATCAATTAATTGAACTTAGAAATAGACAGACATATGTGATAACATAGTAAATATATTGGAAATACTAAGAATGGGCCCATCTCATTATATCATGATTGGACAGTATAACAAAGTACAATTTAAATATAAAAATATATTACCAAGCAATATATTTTACAAAATGAAACTTGCCCAGTTTATGTATTTTCTGAATTGGCTAATAGATATTTTTACATATTGTATATGTGAAATGAAGTTAAATCAAAATGTGCTAATTCATTGAAAATAAACAATTAGTTTCTCTTTGACCAGCATTCACTACTTACTGAGGAGGAGAAATGTAAGGGCTTATGTATACCTTTCAAAAACAATTCTAGTCTGAAATGCAGAAAGAGGAGACACATACACATAATCTTGAATCTCAGTTCAGTTATGTGATATATAAACTGATGCAACATCCCAAGGATTGTTGCTTCTTGATTTATACAAGTTGTTGAATTCCAAAAACATTGCAGCCTTCTCTCCACAGCAAGCATGACTTTCTTTCTTGCTTCCTATGACTTCGGTTTGTAAGGACAAAATCACTACAGTCACGTATATAAATAAACATAAACAAGAGAACTAACCTGAGTGATTTGGTTTTGGTTTGCACCAGAAAAAGGGGTGGGGAAGGAGATGGGGAAGGAGAAGCTTCATAATTTTTTTCCACCATAACCCTGAAGACATTTACAATAAGCAGTCCTGCACATCTCCACCAAAAAACAAAAGCAAACAAAGCAAGAATCTAGCCCTATACCCAAGAAGGGAGATGAGCTGAAGGCCTGCAGAAGTTCATTATGGACCTTTCCCCATGGGAGACAGTCAGGCACTATGATAATAAATGCCAGTACAAAATCCTGCTCTGACTAGCTAGAAATACAACATGGCTACACAACTACACAAACACATGTTTCTGCAGATTGCTTGGTGATTATACTTGGTACATACAGAAGAAAATATCTTGCAAGCTTCAATTTACTTCAAAAATCAAAATAACTATTTCTTTTGCTTGGGATTACATTGCAACTACCAGAGAAATACTGATACATTTGTAGTTTAATGGTCAACAATCATCATGAAAACAAATTGTGCACATATTATGTTTGTACAATGTAAAAAGAAACTGCTTCCAATGCTTAAACTCTAATGGCCTCCCAATTCTGCAAAAGATTTTATGCATATGGACCCTTACACAATCCCACCAAAGTCCATGGGAGTCTGCATCAATTTCAGAGGTCTTGCCTTTATACAACTGAGGTCTTTGGGCCTGATCAGGCAACCAATTACTTATGTGCAGAGTAATTGCACTGATTTCAATGGTACTCTGAGTGTGAGGGTCAGCCTATATGAATCTCTTTGGAAATTTTATGGCTCCAATCCTGCACTCTGAAACAGTGTCATTTTTACAATTATACAAATATATAAGCACACTGTAGTTTTATGATCAACTCTTTATTCACCTGATAAATATGATATAATTACATGCAGAGTGGATAGTTATGATTTTTAAATGAAGTGACCCTTTTTTCTTTTGAATGCACCAAATGCAAAGGCAAAGCAGTCTGAACTCACTAATCACACATTTAAAGTGATGTGAATGTTTGCAGGATTGGAGTCTTCATTTTTAATGAATTACGAATAAGTCAAGTCCTCCTTTATCTGAGCGGAGATGCCCAATAACAAAATCATAAGTACATGACTTGTCAGTGATCAGTATACTTGCTTGTGAAAATAAATAGTGTGTGAAACCTGAGCTATCAAATGCCTATAATGTGACAAAATATTCAACACTAAATTGCTACACTGTAACTGATGAGAAATAAAAGTACTAGTTGACACTATAGCACTGTAGGCATTTTGGGGCTTCATTTCATTTCATCGCTAGGAACAGAAATAACAAATGGTGCAACTGAAATATTGCAGCAAGCAATAGGTCTGCTTCCCTTCATTGGAAGAGGAGGGGAATTGGGATGGCTTTGTAAATATTCAGCACTTACATGTCCAGCTGCTCTGTTGACACCATTACCCATTTCCTTTTCTGTACAGGTTGCTAAATGCTGCAAAAACACATACGAAAAACTGACTGTGTTGGGGCAGAACTCCCATCAATTTCAGTGGATGCCCAATTGAGCCCTTATCCTTCACACACATGCAGAGCTTTGCAGCAGACAGATATATAGTATGTTCACCTCTCTCAACATGTCATTTATGTGCTTTACCTGTGGTAAACTGTTAAAGCTAAATTGTGCAAAAAAACTGCTTCAGGAACAATTGGCAAAGGAAGGTCTTATTGTTTATGTTCCTTATATATTTATGGTCCAGCTTTGGTCCCTTTGAAAGTAATGAATTGTTCTTAACCCTAATTAAACATATTCAAGTTAAAAGGCAGTTGTTTTGTTGGCGATGAGTTTAATTTGGGTGCTAGCTGTGTGAGCGCCTGTGCTCCAGAACAATCTTGTCTTGGGAAATCATGAGCCCTTGTGTCCCTCCTCACCTGTCCTGCATTGCTCTGTACCTGACAGGAGAATTATTCAGCAAGAGGCCCGAGCAGAAGAACATGAAAATACATCCCATTAAATTAGTTACTCAAGTGTGTAACACGACCATACAATGGACTCAATTACCCTGATAGTACAGCTCTGCCCCACTCCCTATAACCATCTGACTTAAGATCCATTGTGTAGTAATAGCCTGCAATAAGGTGTCAAGGAAGGACAGTAGAGGTCCCTGAAGCAATGAGCATTAACTGGGTACAATATTTTCCCTAGGCCCAGTTTACTGGAATATTTTGAACTATTCAGATACATGAACTCCCATATGAAACAAATATCCTTCCATCTGCACAGACGCGGGTTCTGGAGAACAGGCTGAGAATATATGAGAGGTAGAGAGCTATTTTAAATAGCTGTTCCACAAAATAAATATTAAGCACACAGCTCAGCATTTCAAAAACTGTAAAATAAATCATCATCAAAAAGCTTATTTTATGAACCCATAAATCTCCTGAAAATAAACGTTTTCTCCATCTTCCTGTGTTTTAATAAAGAATTCCCCTTTTTACTCACTCAATTACAATATCACTATCAGTTCAAATTACAGGTCAGAGATATGGAGCTTAATGTATGTACAGCCAGTTCTCTTCTCCTAATAACCTGTCATTCCCAGGATTTGAATGTCAGAATACAGCCTGCTGTGGTAATGCTATTCGGCAGCACTGTGATGAAAACTTTGGACAAATCATGAAGAACATTCCAGATCCAAATCATCAGAAGGTTACTGGGGAGAGCCTTTCATTCCGCTTTGACCCCTTGATCTGACAAGTGACACCTACAAAATGAACAGCTCTCCAACTTAAATTGTTTAACTGTAGCCTGATCAGTTTTATTATCTTGCTAATCCGGATATCAGCCGTTTCATCAGAATGGAAGATATGCATATCATGAATTATTTTGACACCAAGACCTTTTAATTTTTGCCAGCAATATTTCACCACACCAATCAGGGCCTGCAGTCAGTGATGCTGCTCGCCTCCTGGGATGTCAGAGGACAGTGCACTCCTGACAGCACCAAATCATCTGGGAGCTGTAACGAGCTATTGCTGCAATTATTATTATCTCCTATACTCATGCATTTCATTACAGTGCAGGCAGACAGAGGTTTCAGTTTCAGGCCAGTCTTATTTAGGAATCTCTGCCATTTTATGGGCTGCAGGGCTCTGTAGGGTAATTTCTTTTCTCCTCAGTAGTCAAGGATAGGTGAATTTCTAATAAAAACAAAACACTAGCTAGGTACTATAGAAAGAGTGAGCACAAGACAGTACATTAACCAGTGGTGAAATAGTTTAAATGGCCCACTTGTAGTTTATGAAAGCAGTGGTTAATCTGCAATATGGTTTGCTACAGAGAGATTGAACAGTTTTTTTTATTTTATATATATATATATATATATATACACACACACACACACACTTTCTCTAAATTACTGAGCACTAAACTTTTTTTCAGTGTTATCTTGAATATTGAAGAGACAGTGATGTGGCTATTGAGGGAGATTTTGTGCTTCTTTATAAATATAAACTGAAATACTCCATTCAAAAATAATAAGTAGCCTGCTTTTGTGTATCTAAACCACACATGAGCCATTATAACTGTGCTTACAATATGTGTGTATGTGTGTGCACACAAGTGAAAAGGAGACAGTTTTCTTGTTTTTATCATTTAAGGGTGATAAATGTTCAGAGATGGAATTTGCTGTGGGCCCTTGCTCAGCAAAGTAAAGCAATCATAATTTTACCTCACACCAAAATGGTGGCTCACAAGAGAATGCCACAGCAGACATGTGCTGAGTGTCCTTTGCGAGGTTTTGCCATTGACTTTCATGGACCTAATTTTAAAAGAATGAAAAATGATAAACACATTAATGGTGAAACAGACACTCATAAATGCAAGGCTGACATTTTCCTGGATACCAAGCTCTCCTCAGTCATTTGATATCTACCATGGGCTATATCTCTGTGCTTGCTCCTATTTCTCCTACTCTCATCCTTCTTTGGCCTCGTCCTCTCATTTTCAAGGCCCTCTCCCACTCTCCTTCAGGACCTCTCTTCGTACAGGTCTCTCTTTCTCATTCTCAAATCCACCTATCTTTTCTTGCAACTCCAGGGCTAAATTGGCTTCACCTGACAAGGCAGTAGAAAGAAAAGAAGCACCAAGAGGAAGGGGAGTAGAATAAGGCTGTATCCATTCTCCCACGCTTTCAGTGATGCTACCTGCTACCCTGAATGAGAACATTCCTTCCACAAGTGTGGCAGGTTCTATTGGCAAGAAAAACACCTTTCAAGCTATTTGCATCCAATAGAGCATAGATATCAACCAGGGAAACTGACTGAGCATCTTGGGAGTTTAAAATTAAAGCACTATTTACATAGCAACCAGTTACTGCGGTAGGAAAAAAAAAGACATGCAAGGCGATTAATTTGAATGGGAGAAACAGAAGAAGCACAAATGAAAGAGAGGCTGAATTTAGCAATCTCCTATACGAAGTTTTCTCAGACCCCTTTTGCCTCCCACCCCTGAAAAAACCCAAACACACACTCACAGAGATTGGACACAGCAACTTCATTAGCTGAGGGTGTAGTAGACATCGACTACCGACAATCTGCACTCCCCTTTACAAGTATATTATTCTGGTGACAAGATTAACAGAGCTCTGCATATTAAATGGGAAGTAACATATTCTGCCACATCTTTTGTGTAAAGACAGATGATACTGTCAGAAAGTTTGGCACCAAAGGCCAAGTACCATATTTTCAACCGCCCACACACAAAGCCTTTCAATAAGATCACTAGACACCCGACTGTGAAATTTTCAGACATTCATGGCTAGCAAAGACTAATAGTAACATTCCCTGTTGTAGCCAATAACTTCATTTTATCATTCATTTATTGTGTGATGTTATGAACTAACATGTCGTATTACATACACATACATTCACAAGAACAACATCTAATATTCTTTATCAATTTTATTAAAGTTACCAGCAAAGTTATGATTCTCCAAGCATAAAAATTGTACACCATGAGGGACTCTCTTCATGAAAAAGCAATTCCTCAGCTTTTTTACCCCATCTATGTCATGAGAAGAGAGCCGAAAGGCTTTGCATCATCAAAGATAGACTGTGATGTCCAAAGGCAGAAAAACAGAAAACTGAGGTATGTAATGTTTTGTTTATTTAAGGATGTGATATGAATTCCTTGCTAGCTGAGGGTTAATGACTGAAATTAGTGGCCCTGATGCTGCAGACCCTTAGTCAGGTGAATCGTTCCACTGAAGTCAGTAGGACTTGCCAGAATAAGGATTACTTACATAAATCAGTTGTAGTAGGATTTGGCCCAATCCTGAGAGGTGCTGAACACCAGTTGCCATTGACTTCTATGGGAAGTTAAAGCCACTCAAACCCCATGCAGGATAGTGCAACAGAATATTGAGTAGTGGTTATAATTCAGCATTGTGAAAATTATTTAATTGAGAGGTCTCTCAATGCTCTTTTAATCCCAATTCTACCCATGGATGTGTGCATTTCAGTGGGAGCTCTCCACATGCATTAAAGGGCAGAACATGGACCTACATGCTCTGTTCAACTAACAGTTCTCTTAAAATTTCTCCTAAGATTAAATGTCTAGTCCTTTATAAATATACTATTAGTTCTTAGCACTTTTCCCTTTCAAAACAAGCATGAATTAACCTTTGCAACACCTCTGTGAGGCAGATAAATATGTATTATCCTCATTTTCACAGGCAGATAAAAATAAGGCAGAGAGATTTGAGCCTTATTTTGAAAGGTGTCCCAAGAAGACCTTCAACTGCATATCCACAATCAGTTGCAGCTGCAATTTGCAATCATAAAATTGGCACTTGGATGTCTAACTACCCAATTTGAGGATGCAATCAGATGCCTGAGCATCATTCCTAGCACCTACAAAACTGTGGGTGAAAAGCTGGAGGCATCTGTAAAAATCTGGCTTTAAATTTGCCCTAGGCCATAACTGGAGTCAGTATAAGAGGCAGGGTTAGAGTTCAGTTCCAGCCTCCCAGACCTGTGCTTAAGCCATGCCTTCATTTTCCATGTAACTCATTCAAAATCTGTATACAAGAGCTCTCTTTCTCTTCCCCAAAATAAAGGTTTGTATCTATTCTTGCCAGGATACAAATTCAGGGATGTCCAGTGTATCTCAACAGCAAGAATAATTTTCATTTTTGTACTAATAAAACTTCATGCCTACGTAGGGTATGCAGTATGTATAATCTTGCTTAAATTCCAAGTGCCCATACGTCTGGTGAATTTAACATGGAGACAATAAAATGTTTTGCAATTTATATTTTATACAAAAACTCCTTTTAAAGGATTTTGCAGCTCATATCACACAGACGTGAGCAAACTCATTTTAAAGTAGAATCCAAAAATCTGTAATTCTAGAATGGCCTGAAAAGGCTTGGGCCAAAATTTTCAAACTTGATGCCTAAAGTTAGGCTTTTAACCATGGGGGGTCAGGATAGTTCAGTGGTTTGAACATCAACCTCCTAAACCCAGGGTTGTGAGTTCAATCCTTGAAGGAGCCACTTAGGGATCTGGGGCAAAATCAGTACTTAGTCCTGTTAGTGAAGGTAGGGTGCTGGACTCAATGACCTTTCAAGGTCCCTTCCAGTTCTAGGAGATAGGTATATCTCCTTTAATTTAAATATTTATTTAACCATTTACATAAAATGGTCTGATTTCCAGAGATGTTGAGCACCTGCAGTTCCCATTGATTTCAGTGGGCGCTAAAGTCACTTTTATAAAGGTGCCCAAATATGGATTTTAAAAGCCTAACAGGCAGAAGGTATAAACAGTTCTGCCTATAAACTTTGAGTGTATTGTTATTTTAAGTGCTCCTAAATCCATATTTCCTCTTTAAAACCTTGCTTTCTTTTTCTTTGAATATTTGAAGTGGTCCTCTGAATAGTGCTGAATTTATCAAATAAAGATTAAGGTCATGATGATAAAACTATTTAAGTTCTTAACTTTACTCACATGAGTAGAGTAATCCCATTGACTTCATGAGCTCAAACTATAGTAACTAGAATTATTTCAATTCATTGAGTAAAGTTTAACACATGAATACGTGTTTTCAGGCTTGGGGGCTAAGCTGGGAAGAGCTAAAGTGACTTATTTTAACATTGCTGTCTGAAAGTAGAAAATCACTTATTAAATACTAGTAATAGTAGCCAACACTCACTTTTATGCTAAACCCTAAGGGGATTATCATAATTATTATTAACACTTAAAATGTAATAATTGAACAATCATTGCACCTGTAAAATTTTGCAATATTTCCTTAAAAGCTTGCTGGGATCCAAACCCAATAGAATATTTTCAATCACTCTTACTTACACTTGAGGAGAAGGGCCCATCACGATTTAATAGGCTCTCCAGAGCTGGAAGATGCACCCAAGATTTGGGGCCCAAGTTCTACGGGACAGCTAAGAAGAGAACTCAGGCGTATCCAACTTGAGCCAACTATTTAGGGAGCAGCTGTCATATTTACAGAACATTTGCTTTGTTCTGTATTTGCCAAAATTGCATTCTCCTGTTAAAACTAGTGTATAACATGTCTGTGAAACTGCTCAGGCACTGCATTGGACACAGAGGCTTATTGCCATAGTTCCTAAGAAGAGGGATCATTTGGCCCAGCTACTTTATATTCTAATGGAGGCCTCTGAATGCAGAGACCTATTTTTCTTGCTTGTAGTAATTCACTCAAGCTAGCTCTCTCTCTCTTTCCTGTCAGTCTGAATTAACTCATATACTACTGGGCAGACAAATTTGTAATTTTGTTTTACCCTGAACAATATGTTTCTCATTAATAATTAAAAACCCTCTGGGTTTTATGAACCTTGATTGGTATAAACCAGTTGGCCCGATTCACTGTCGTCAGTCTGTAGACAGTGTAGTCTTATCTAACTCCCCTAACTACCTTTTAAAAACTAAAGTTACTCCTGATGGGGGAGGAGTCTGTGTAACTGTAGGAAGTTAATTTTATAATACACATTAGAATCCTGAGAGAGGACTGTTTGCCTTTTTTGTATTCATTTGTATGTGGCAATCAACGTTTGTAACACCCATGCCGCAGGATCCAGTTTTTGCACAGAGAGGCCAATTCTCTACGGCCTTGCACCTTGTGTAGGGTTGCCAGGAGTCTGGTTTTCAACTGGAACACCCAGTCAAAAAAAGACCCTGGCAGTTCCAATCAGCACTGCTGTCTGGGTCATTAAAAGTCCAGTCGGCAGGGCTAAGGTAGCTCCCTGCCTGCCATGGCTCCGCACAGCTCCCAGAGGTGGCCGGCATATCCCTGTAGCCCCTAGGCACAGGCACAGCCAGGGAGCCTCCACGCACTGCCCCTACCCCAAGCGCCAGCTCCGCAGCTCCCATTGGCCGGGACCACAGCCAATTAGAGCTGCAGGGGCAGTGCCTGCGGGCAAGGGCAGCGTGCAGAGCTGAGCCACCTGGCCACCCTTGTGCCTAGGAGCCAGAGGTCATGTGGCCACTTCTGGGAGCCGCCTGAAGTAAGCGCCGCCCAGAGCCTGCACCACACCCTGAACCCCCTTCTGCAGCCCTGAGCTCCTCCCACAGCCCAACTCCCTCCCGGAGCCTGCACCCACTCCCGCACACCAACTGCCTGCCCCTGGCCTGAGTCCCCTCCCCTCCCCTCCCACACCCAAACTCCCTCCCAGAGCCCACAACCTGCACCCCCTCATGAACCCCAACCCCTTGCCCAAGCCCGGTGAAAATGAGCATGTGAGCAAGGGTGGGGGAGAGCAAGCAACGGAGGGCAAGAGGGACAGAGTGAGTGGCGGAGGGGCCTCGGAGAAGGGGCGGGACAGGAGGTGGGGCAAGGGTGTTTGGTTTTCTGCAATCAGAAAGTTGGCAACCTTAACCTTGTGTAGTCATTACATATGGGCCAAGTTAATGTATAACACTTCCAATCAAATCTGGCAGTGTTTTACATTCTTTTTTCACAGGTCAAAGGCCCTGATGTGCATGTACTCAACTCTATGAGTAGTAAAGTTGACTTTGATGAGACCACTCATGTTTAAAGTTAAGCACATGCCTGTCTTTGTAAGAGCAGGATATAAATGACCACCTAAGGTGCCAGGCACTGGAGAATCAGCCCCTGTGCCTTTATTTTCTGTGTGAAGCTCCATGTGCTCCTATGAAACTAGATAGAAATGTTAAATAACAATTGTAACAAAATAATTGTATATTGCTTTTATTTGTGATAATACTGCCATATCTGGTTCACAGTTCTGTATTTTCATTAGCAAGCTCACAAATTACAAAGCTAAAGCATACAACCTTTCAAGATTTGAACTCAGTACCTCTGACATACAGGCCAAGCACCTCATCCAACACAATCTTTGGTTAGCATCTGTGAAAAATTTTACTAGGCTAAACAGCATTTTATTATGAACCATGGGAATTGGTATGTGTTAACTTAGCTGCAGAAGGTCTTCCAGACCCTGAATGCAGAAACATATTGAGGATAGTAAGGAAAAAAATTATGAGGGACACAGAGTTCAAACAAAATTTGTTCTGTAGTTCATAGCAAGATTTATTTACATGCAAAAAATATGCAAATCAGACATAGTCCACTGTAGGCCTATTTCTGCAAGAGTTCAGCACACAGAACTCCCTTTGAGAATGAGAATTATGGGCCAGAGAAGGCCACAACCTCCATGGAGTAAAGCCAGTTTTCATCACCTAAGAATCTGGCCCAGACTGTGTACAAGACTGGACCTGTTCTTCAGAAATTAGGTAAAAAAAGAATAATTTCCTTTTAATTTTACTTCAGGGTTTCCCCATTAGCGAGGCACATATTAAAGTGAGATATGTGGGTAACAAAGGGACATAACAATCAGATCAAGACAAAGCAAAAATAATAAAGGGCCCAAGTCTTTGGGGCAAGCTCTTCTACTCTTGGCACAGCCTGGGTTGTGAATGTGTGTAGAGAAGGTTTTAAGCCTTGGGTCACTGGGCACTAGGCTGGTCTTAGGAGCAACTTACAGCAGCCTTCGGGCTGCTTTAAACTGCACCATCTAATAGCCCCAAAACACCAATATGATGGTGACAGATGCCTGTATACAGGGCCGGCTCTGGCTTTTTTGCCGCCCCAGGCAAAAAAGCCGCCGGCCGCCCCCCCACCCCACGCCTGCGGGGGGGGGGGTGGAGGGCAGCCGGAGCCCCGGGGGGAGGGTGGCGAGCCCCGGCCGGGGCTCCGCTCTCCCCCGGCGGCCAGAGCGCAGGGGGCAGGGCGGCGAGAGGGCGGTGAGCCCCAGCCAGGGCTCGCCGCTCTCCCCCCCGGCAGCCGGGGGGAGGGCGGCCAGAGCGCCGGGGGGAGGGCGGCGAGCCCGGCCGTGGCCCCGCTCTCCCCGGGGGCCGGAGCGCCGCGCCACCCCCCTCCAGGTGCCGCCCCAAGCACAAGCTTGGTGGACTGGTGCCTGGAGCCGGCCCTGCCTGTATAGTAGAGGACCAGGACTCTGGCAGCCAAGGTTCACAAGAGGGCAAGGGTGTTCTTACTACACTCCCTAAATGAGAGATGGGAAGGGATGGAGCTACTAAACTGACTTTGCACCACCCACAGATTGCCATAGACAGGGGAGAATCCCTGACTGGCTGGTTACTCCATTTTCAAGACTGCTTTGTGCTGCTGAAAGCAGCCTTAACAAGGCCAAGAATCCAACCCATTGTAGTCCAGTTTGTTGTTACACACAATGGGTGAGTCTACATATTGTGCATTGTATATGCTGTTTGATATCAGTTTCCAAATGCTGTTCTGCTGCCTCGTACCTGGGTATTGAACTTCAAGAACTGCAATAACACTGTATGTTGTGTTCAGCGATAGGTGTTGGTACTGTATTACTGCAGTCTATGAATGAGAGGTATTTTTTGTTAAGTGCAGATTTCTCCTGGATTCTGGCCTTTTCTGAACTACTCCGCCCCTGCGAAGTTGGACTCCTATTATCATAATGATTCTAGGTGATGTAAAAGCAGTTTGATGAAGCATAAGGAAAGCTAATTGACACGGAAAAGGAAAATACACAGTCCATGCTTTCTCCTGTGGAAATTATGTAAAATTGTTGCTGCTGCCGTTGTTTGTACAACAAGTAATTTTGATACATATACTTGTCTTTTCTTTGTGAGTATTTATTCAGACATCTTACTTAGTTTTTTTTTAAATGGACCTATTATTTCTTGCTATACATTGACAATCATTGTAGTAAGTTGGAAGTGCACCACAGAGGAGAACGTTTCCTCCTACACACACACATTGCTCCACAATCTAATATTACTGCGTGTTCACTGTTGTATATGTTCAAAACCATAATTTAAAAAAAAAGTTTTCAAATTGATTTGAGATTGGATTTTATTTTACAGACTCCAAAGATACATTTGACACATCTGCATCTATGAGAAACATATTAGCAGTGCTAAATAAGTGACACCTGGTAATCCAGACTATGTTCACATTTCTTCTTTTTTTCAGTACTTAGTCTACAATATACAGGAAGAGATTTCCATCAGTTAACGAGAGGCTAGATTATCCCTTCCCAAATCTCAGATGTTCTCCTTTTTGGCCCAACTGTAGCCATTGGGCACTTCACTGCCATGACACCCACACACCAATCTTGCGGGAATTTGTTACATTTCCTTATCTCAGCATATATCCTTAAATAGTTTACATACTAACTTAAATAGCAAAGCCCATTATACTTTTAGCACTGATCATATTAGTCATTTAGGACCAAATCTTGCACGGTGCTGATCCCCCCAATTCCCATTGAATACAGCAGAAGCTGGGGGCAGTTAACATCATGTAGAATTGAGTCCCAAACTTCTGCTAAGTGTCCCGACCTTTAAATTTATCCAGTTGTCATTTTAGCACATTAGTTTATTGTTAGAATTATTTCAACAGGTCATTTCCCCCTTCACAGCAAGTATATGAGGTATGCTGAAGTTTGCTCTGAGTAAAGCTAGAGTTCCTTTGATTCACCATGTTCTCAGAAATACCAAACATATTGAGCTATTTGCATCTTCATTTTAACCACTTTAAAATATTTAAGAGAAATGTCATGGAATATATATAGGAAATAGAACACAGTAAGTGTCTTTTTGGTAGTTCAGTAAGATGTTGGAATCTGGTCTTTGCAAAAGATGCACAGAATTAGGGGTGGGCTTAAGCAAAGAGATAATCATGATATGGTAGGTTTCAGAGTAGCAGCCGTGTTAGTCTGTATCCGCAAAAAGAAGAACAGGAGTACTTGTGGCACCTTAGAGACTAACGAATTTATTAGAGCATAAGCTTTCGTGGACAACAGCCCACTTCTTCGGATGCATCCGAAGAAGTGGGCTGTAGTCCACGAAAGCTTATGCTCTAATAAATTTGTTAGTCTCTAAGGTGCCACAAGTACTCCTGTTCTTCTTTTTGCATGATACGGTAGATTCAGAAGAAGGAGTAAATTCTGCAGCTGTGCACATACATTCTGTATTCTTGAATATTTGTGACTTTGAAAGAGGCCCCAAAGCCATGATACACCTCACTTGAGTGGTTCCTCTCAGGAGAAGTCCCACTGAGATAAACAGTGACTAAATTTCAGTAAAGAGCCTGGACCAGGTTTCTGACTCCTGTCTGGAAGCAAATTCCTGAGCTGATAATAAAGCCTACTGTACATTAATACAGTTTGCACCAGTGTCACTATATCAACATAGCTTACATTAGTGTGATTTAGGCTATGTCTACATTCTAGCTTATATCAGCAGAACTTATGTCGCTCGGGGGTGTGAATAAACCACCTCCCTGAGTGACATAAGTTACACCAACATAAGCGCCAGTGTGTCCTTAGTCTAGTTAATTACTGGAGTATGCGACACCAGAGTCAGACCCATTTTCCTTCTGTGCAGTATATTTATATTAGGGGCCAGCACTGCCAGCTTAGTGACACCAGTGCAAATTTCTCTAATGTAGACAACACCTTAACATGCTATAGCCCTAGACTTTCTGAATACATCTCAGGTAAACAGGTGAAGCTTAAAAGGATGCTGGACTCACACAGGAATTTGCTGACTAGATGCCAGGATTAAGCAGGATAAGGAGAATGTGGCTATAGATTGGTTTTTTAAAAAAGGATTTGGTTGTGGGGAGGAGAGGGGGGAAGGTAAATTAATTTGAGAACTGAGTGTTAAGAGCTGCTGTGAAGATCAGCCTGAGGAAGTCATTTGCAGTGCACACAATAAGCTTTATTGGGCCTACAAAAGCAAGGAGCTATGCTGCATATTCTTGAGTGCCATCTACTGGCACTTTAATCTATTACCTATTTAAGTATACACTGATAGAGTTCCTGTAATAGTGAGGAGGGGTTTATCCCTGCCTTGCTTGGGAGTCCTGAGGAGTTTCTTTCCTGCTGCAAGAATCCTCACCCTGTCACACAGTGCACACGGAGTCTAAAAAGAAAAAAGGGTGGGTGTTACAGAAATGAAGTATGCACCACAAACGTATTAGGTGGAAAGGGCAACCAGGCGCTCTAGTCCTGGTTTTTTGAACATATCAGGCTAAGATGACATGTTCAAAAAATAAACATAACTTCAAGGAAAACCAAATAAGGATATTCAAAAATAATGGTAATGCAAATATAGAGGCTTCCAAAAAGGGAGCACTAGCCAGGTCTGGCACAGATAGCTAATATGACAAACAAAGCAAACCACTGGCTAAAATCATATTATACCTTAAAATCTTATCTTGTTTGATATTCATATCAACTCTTAGTTTGTTTCTAGAAGCATTGAAAGCAAGAGCTCAAGTGGCCTTTCTGTTCCATTGTTATCACAAAAGGAATAGGAGTGGCTTGATGAAACACAGTGGATCAAGATGAGTGGTAGCACACTTACAACCTTATGACTATAAATATACAGTAACAACTAATCACAATGACTTCCTGGCCTCAGATGGTTTACATCCATGAAGTAGAGATGCCCTTTATATCCTATATCCTAACATTTGCCCTAAATATTGAACCTCTGTCTGCTCTCATACATCACTTTAACCATATCATGAGAATACAAACTTCTATTAAAATCAGATTACGTGCGGCAGGTGTTCTCTTTTTGTTTTTATCTACAAGATAAAGCCACATTCTGTGGCTTTTTAGCAAATCAGAGAAATAAACTGGGTTGGACTGTTATATGTACAGAAATTAAGCAGCATACAAGAGAAATAGTACCCTTTATGGGAATGTTCCATAGAATTGAATAGAGAAGGATAGCATTGTTATGCAATTTTTAAACCAATTTACAGAGTTCTGCAGCAGGGATAGCCTTCTCTATTAAATTCTTCATGTTTTAGATAAATGTCTAAATAATTCATTTGGTTATAACTCTATTAAATGTGATCTGTTTCGTGAAGAACTGGGAGGTAATAGCATAACATTTGCCTTTCACTTTTTAGTATATGGATAACTACTGTTTGTCTTTCACAATCTTTTTATGTTCTACCATCTGACCAAAGACCCAGGGGTAAACTTCTACCCTAAGGCTACATCTACACTATGAGCTAGGGTGTGATTCCCAGCTCACAGAGATACTCATGCTACCTTTCAACTGAGTTAGCATGCTAACCCAACGGGTCATGGTATGTTTAAAGATCATACAGTCACACAGGATCTCAGTTTTTAAGGTCTCATCTTTACTCTGAGCTTAAGCACACAAGTTCTGAGCCTTCTCTAGACTCCATAAAGGTGGACTTCTGTACCCAGGTTAAACCTCATTGACTTCAGTGTGGATTCTCACAAGCAAAGGAGTCCAGCTACATAGACTTACAGATTGGGGCCCTAAAGTCGCTCCTGTCCCAGCAGCTGTGACAGAGCCCTGCACTTTTGCTTTCAAGTAAAATTGCTTTCTGAATCATTTTTCTGACTGGCAAGTTGTGCATGAGTTGAGATGCGAAGGCAGACCACATAACGTGATCTGAAAAATATTTGCCTGAAAATAAAAATCTCACTGTTTTAATCTCTCATCTGTACCAGGGTTTGCTTTTAACAGCTGTCCAAGGATCCCAAAAGATCAAATAATCTTGTTCCATCTTCAAAACAAGCTGCCGCAATCAGAATGAATCCCCTGTTAAGATCCAGCTATTTATTTTCAGTGATTTCTATTTTTTTTTCAGAGCGCAAATAGTTTAATTCTATCCACCAAGCAATTAATATGTTCTACTAAACAAATCAGAACTGGAGAACCAAATTAACACCCTTCAAGAGTGATATATCAGTGCCTGATTTCACAGAATGCTTTATGACCCTTCCACCTACTCTAATGGAAAGATTTTAAACATGAGAAAGCCCTAACATGGCTTGAATATGAACATTTAGACTACTGGTAAGTATGTTGCACTGATTATATTGTATTTTTTATTAAACCAAGTGGTAACCTCTGTGTCTCAAAACATTTTGTCTACTTCCTGAAAAACCTAGTGAAAGATTTTTATTAAACAATCGATTAATTGATTATTATACAGTGCATCTATGGATCTTTTTATTTAACCCAGTCCAGCAGAGGAATTTTTACTATATCAATATTGAGTACATATCAAAATTATTTATAATCCTAAAATAAACCAAATATTCAGCCTTTATTCAATATATAGCATTACCCAATCAAAATTGGAGAGACCAATCACTATTTTTTCCACCAGCCTTTCCTCCAAATTTATTAGCAGTTTTAACAAAAGGGAACATAGAATCAAAATAAATGATTCATAGGTAGGTATGTTCATTTAAGCAATAAAACTGTTCCTATCTAGCACTTAAGAAGATAAATGATTGATTAAACAATTAAACTCAAGATTTAATCAATAGCAAAAACTGTTTTTTTTTTAATGTTTTTGAATTAATATAGTACAGTGTTGCCAACTCTCATAATTTTAGCACAAGTCTCATGATATTTGATGTTTTTGATTAGGCTCCACCTTCAAGAGTTAAGTGATTAGGAGAGATGGCTTTCATTTGTAGAAAATAGTTGGTTGCAAAGGGCAGCTTATAAACATGAGATGAATAAGAACCCCAAATTATTTTTGTTTTAAATTTCATTATTTTAAACCAATCTAATGAGCTTTTTAGGCCTGGCTCATTGTTTTTGACAATGCTGAAATTATACATACACCTCTACCCCGCTATAACGCGGTCGTGGGGAGCCAAAAATCCCTACCGTGTTATAGCTGAATCCCCGTTATATAGGGGTAGGGGCGGCAGGGCTCCGGCGGTGATTTGAAGAGCTCTGGGCTTCGCTGCAGGGAGCCCCAGGCCCTTTAAATTGCCGGTGGAGCCCCGCTGCCACAGCCCCGGGGTAGTGGCGGCAGGGCTCCAGTGGTGAGTTAAAGGGCCCAGGGCTCCCCGCAGCAGCCAGAGCCCCGGATCCTTTAAAGCGCCGCCGGAGCCCCGCTGCTACCGCGCTATATGCGAACCCGTGTTATATCGGGTCGTGTTATAGCGGGGTAGAGATGTATATCCAAAACATCATGCAAGTAGCAGTGCTCATGACAGGTGCCAAATTGCATAGTAGACAAGTTTCCTATCAACACAAGATACAAAATGGGCCGCAGCAGTACAAGCACCTTACAATTGAAAAGGTGTTGTCACTTTAACTATGCTTTCCTAGATAAATCAGCACCAGTTTCAAGTGTAGACCAGTCCCAAATAACTGTGTTTAGACAGATTTGAATCAATGACCTACAAAGTGGAAGGCTCTAAAATCTATTACCAAGACTCTGAGCCATTCAGTTCCTTGCAACAAAAAGTTTTACTAGATTTTAAGTGATCAGTAATAGGCAACAATCCATAATATCTAAATGAAAAAGCTGTTTCTCTCTTTAGAGCTAGTTTGAAAGTAGTCTGGTGCTAATAATGACCTATTTCTTGCACTAATTATGTATGTATTTGACATGCAGTTCAATTCATTTGAGAAGGAGCAGAATTAAATAAACTGAGATTTTCCAAGCTAACATGGGGATTTCACTACACATTTAATTTAAATAGGAGTTGTGTGGCTAAATATTTGAGTCAGCTTTGAAAATCTCAGTCACAATGATCAAGAGCAGAATTTTAAAGAGAATTCCTAGACAAAAATCTTCATGAAGCTAAAGAGAAGGTTTTATATACATATTGATAATGTAAGCGTTAAAATAACTTAAGACGCACTATTAAATAGTTAACATCTGAATGCCAAAAAATACAAGGTTGAGGTTAAATTTTAAAAAATTCCCATGTTTGGAAGTATGGAGATGCAGAGTTAAGGCAGCAACAACCTTCCCCATTTACATACAAAAGCCAGGTATTCAGACAACCAAATACGGTATTTGAAAATATAAAAGGCTATTTGTAGAAACTCTGAATATTCTATTTTGGAGGCAGTATTTGACAATTTGGGCCATAATTTATATGGTATATCATGTCCTCCATTATAAGAAAGGAAAGAGGTTCTCCATCAGAGAGGCCATTTCTAGCTCATAATTTATAGAAAGCTTTAAGACTCACAAAGCTACTGCTGACATCATTGCAATCTTTATCAGAATCGCACAACCGAGAAATAAACTTCACACTGAATTCAGACCACAATAGTTTGTCACTCATGTTAGTCCTGGAGATGGGATATCATAATGGGATACAAATCTTTTAGAAGTCAAGATTTTACACACGGAAAAAAATTACTTTGTTAGACAGCTATGGCTTGTTTTATTAGTATTGGTTAGTTCTAAGTAGAGTGAGAAATGAAAAAAGAATTGTTTTTCATTTTTAACATTTCCTTCTCCAGTTAGTTCCCATCGTCAATTGCTGTGATCAATAATATTTTGACACACCATTTTTAATCTCGGGAGGAGGTTGTTTTACTTTTTTCCATGTTACTTTCTAGTCCAATACCAGTTTTGACAACCACATCTCCAGGTTTTTACCAAAAGTTATGACCTGACCATTCCTAGCATTGTTTACTTAATACAAAGTTGACATATGGCCGCTATTGTGCTTTTAATCGTGTAATTTTGTTTGCGCTGTGTTGTTGCTATCTCATCTCCTGAATTTTCTTCAGGCAATTACTGTCAAAGGCATTTAATTTCTTCTGTTATGTATTAGCTAGTTGCCAACATTCCCTTTCTTACAGTATATGGAGACTTTTTAATGAGGCTGGAGTAATATTATCACAACATGTTTTAGGTATATGTAGCTATATGCAAAGTTACCTAAAAATATTCTGGTTATTCATTAAAGAGAGGTAAAGAAGCTGTGGAGATAATAAAGCTGTTCTTCCTCCCACCCTAAGATGTCATGTAGCCATAGAAAACATGCTGGGTTGCTTTTCAGCTCTAATATGTTGAATATTTGCCTGTGGTTAATTACACTGCATCGTGGAAAGTGCCACAATCAGACATAGGATTAAACCAGTTGAAAGTGATGTGAGGAAACAGGGGGAAATAACTCAGGTATTCACACAAAGCAAGTGCTAAGCCACTAACCAAATGTGGTGTAACATCACATAATTAACCACTCTGATGCTGTGCAGACAGCAAATATCCAGACAACAGACAACCATATGAGCTAGTGAATATACATTGTTCATTCTTCTATTTATTCACTCCAATGTAGTAAACAATAGATTTGCCTTTAGCAAGCAAGACTGTAGAAACTCAATAGCCATATTATAATACATATTTCAGTCCATTGTAATTTAGTCCAGCTATGACAAAACTAGAAATATAGAAAGATAATGTCACCATAACATAACTACGTTGTGCCCTCGTTTCTATTGCACGGTAAACCTCTATTTTACAGTTTCTCCATTTATAAAATGGAAATATGCCTTCCTTACCTCACAATGCTGTGAGAATTCAGGTAAATTTTCAGGTAGCTGGTCTCTCTTTTACAGGCATAATTTTTACCCACAAAATTTGCATCTGCAAAATGGATTGCAGCCCCAAATCAGCTAGCTAGAAGTATAAGTATCCAGATTTGTTCCCACTGTTCATTTTGCAAACAAAGTCCAAATTTTCAAATTGCACCCACCACAAACAGACAGGCAGGCCCCCAGCCCTACAGAAAATGTACCTTTTGATTTGTTAGGTTAGATATTTGAATAGAAAGCAGGAGAGAAATGTAATATATTGCTATATTTCAAAGCCTGCCAAGTTTTGCGCTGAAATTTAGGAGGCCATTACTAAACCATAGCAGGACTCTGGATATTTACAGAAAATAAATGTTACTACTGATTTCTTTCAGAAATGCCAATATTTTTCTTCAAAAATAACCAAAGGAATATTAACATGTGAACATAGTGAGCATGGGTGGCAGTCAGACGGACACAACAGATATTGACAATATCATAAAAGCAGCAGTTATGCTTGAGCTGGGCAGTTATATGAAATGGTATCAATGTCAGCTAATCAGACAGCTGGGTACCAATTTATAAACCAGTTTATTCATAAAACAAAATGTATCATTAAAAACAAGCAGCTGTATGACTAGTATGTGATTATATTGGTTGAAGCAAATCCTACAATAAACCTGTTCTCAACGTGTATCAGAATTCAGCTATACAATAATGGTTCAGTCACCAACTGTCACTATTTTGCTCAGATATCGGTTGGACAAAATGACAGCCTGAACTAACTGGGACCTGTGAAAATTCACAGCTTGTTAGAATGGTGATTATAGAGCTAACTCCATTTCCTCCTTCATCTCTCCCCTCCTTCCACTCCTCTTTTCCCTGTTCTGCTCTCTGATAACTTCTTTCTGCAGTGGTACGATTGACTGAGGTAAACTGGTGACAAACAACAGTCCAGGGTAGCATGTGATATACAAGTTTTATTAGCACCTATTTGTGATGGTCTGCAGAACTACACCCGGTCAAACCTTGGGAAAGGTGCAGTTCTGTAGACCAGGAGTTGTCAACCTTTTTCTCTCTGAACACCTCGCCCCCCCCCCCAACATGCTATAAAAACTCCATGGCCCACCTGTGCCACAATAATTGGTTTTCTGAATATAAAAGCCAGGGCCAGTGTTAGGGTCTAGCAATCAGGGCAATTGCGAGGGGCCCCTATGAAGCTACATTGCTCAGGCTTTGGCTTCAGCCCCGGGTGCCAGGGCTCAGGGCCCCAGGCTTCAACCCCATACTGTGGGTCTTCAGCTTTATGTCCTGGGCCCCAGCGAGTCTAACGTTGGCCCTGCTTGGCGGACCCCCTGAAACCTGCTTGCGGCCCCCCAGTGGGCCCCAGACCCCTGGTTGAGAAACGCTGCTGTAGACCATCACAAATGGGTTCCAACAAAAATTGTAAACCATGTGCTACATAGTTTTTATATACGAGATATATAAGTGAAAATCAGGCCCTGTTATTTTATTTCAAGAGAAGAAAGAGTCGCCTTAGGCCTGGTTTCTACATTTGGATTTCTCACTGGCTGGAATGTAAGGGCGTAACTGATTTAAACATCCTGTTTATACTCTGAAACCAAGTTTCAATGTAAATTAAACACACAACGTTTACCACAAACATTACTCTCTTCTACCACTGTCATATTCTTGTCTCCTAACTGAAATATTTGGTCTAATTTTTCTTGCCTCATTGAGCCATTTTAAGTGATACTTGATTATAAGGAAAGATACCACAAATTTGCTGAAAATAAAGATTTTTTTTCATTGAGGCAAACATTCTAATTTTAAAAAGGGACTAGAATGATCATTTAATCACCTAACATCATCTGGTTAGTTTGAAAATTAATTTTTCCTCAACTTCCATATCCTAGGTCATAAATACTCTGTTGCAGATTTTCCACTAAAGTTCCAACAGTACTAGTCATAACACGGCTCCTACTAAAAAACAAGTCTCTACATTACTATTGCTTTAATATAACCTCAAGGGATAAATAAAAGTTCTGAGGGAAAAAAGTCCATTTTCACCTTTTGAACAGAATCAACCAGAACTTCACCCATGGCTCTATTTTGAGCCACTAAATACAACTGTACACATTACTATGGATCTGATCTAAAGCCCACTGAAGTCAATATGAGTCTCCAATAGGCTTTACACCAGGTCTTATTATTCATAGGTTTCAGAAACTCTGAAAGTAAACTGAAACTGTGGGCCAGACTGGTCAATTCAGTCCTCCCCACCCCAGCAAAAAAAGAAAACTTTAGAGATCCAAGTTGCAAAGCTGACTGTGGGGGAAAGGCAAGGAGAGTTCGTGATAATAAACACCCAAAGTTACACACAACATGGGGGTGCATTGGACTTAATTCTTATGCATGGCCCAGAGTAGAAGGAAGGATATTACCAGACTCTACAACACACTCCATACTTATATACGGGGCTCATACGCCCCCATCATAAGGAGTTCTTCAAAGAGGTCCCACAGCTTCATTGCTGCTGTTCCCCAGCATAGGATATTCTCTTTTGGGGGGGAAAGCAGAGGAGTTTTCAGACTGCAAAGCATCATTTTTAATCGCCCTGGATAATTTTTTTTTTTTTAAGAAAAGAAAAAGGAACTTGGGTCAAAACCACTCTCTCATCTTCAGACAGTCAGGGAATGGCTAAGTGGATCCCTTAACACCATTCCAAAGAGCTAATTTATAGAAATCGGGCTGGTTGGCCCTGGAAATGGCGAGACTGCAGAATGTCTGATATGTTATTCTGGGCTATTTTGTTACCCTTCAGAACTTTTCAGCTGCAGAGTCCAAGAAGCACACAGATGAATTTGGGCTGGCACAATAAAGAGCTAGTCTACACTAGAAGGGCTATAGCAGTGCAACTGAGCCACTGTAGCACATCTGCTGAAGACGCTCTATGCCAACGGGAGAGAGCTCTTCCGTCAGCATAATAAAACCACCTCCACAAGAGGTGGCAGCTATGTCAGCCGGAGAAGCTCTCCCGCCAACATAGCACTGTCCACACTGGTGCTTAGGTTGGTGTAACTTACATCACTCGGGGTGTGTGGTTTAGTCACACCCTGGAGTGACATAAATTATACCAACATAACCTGTAATGTAAACAAGCCTGGATTACTGTCAGGAAGATTCCCTGACATGGTTGGAGCTGCTAGAGGAGATGGAAAAGGGTCAGGCCAATGGAAAGAACCATCACTGGGTTTAGCAGGAACAGCTCAGCCATCATGCTGAACAGTGGAAACAGTCAAATGGCTATTCTAGGGAAACTTAGCAAAAAGAAAGGTTAAAAAAAAGAAAGTGAGAAACTCCATTTATGGGTTTTCTATTTTTTCAGGACATAATAAATGTAAAGACTTAGTTATATCAATGAATTAGGACCTGGTTTCCATCAGCGTCTAGAATCCAATTTGAAATCATCATTCCATTTTCCAAGTAATAGATATAAAAGTTTACATAGGAGACAAAGCACCTGAACTTGAATCACATCATCAGTTTTGTGCTGATGAGACATTGGATGGATTTTCTATTACATATCTAAAGAGAGAACATCTGTCTTACCAGAGAGCTTATTCAACCTCAGCCAAAAGCCTTCATACTCAAGAATACATGTCATAATTTGAGACTACTGAACTGAAGATATTCTGGAGAGGAGACATGCCAGCAGGGTATATTTTAACACAGCTGAGATTAGTCTTACATGAAAAGGATACTTGGAGTTTCATTTTTTTTAAACTTAAATTTTTGCCCCGAGTTACTTCTATCACTTTCCATTTTTAGCAGGTACTTAGTGCCCATTGTAGCACTAATAGTGGCAACACCATCCTGCAGAACAGATTTACAAAAAATTAAAAGATCCATAAATTGGCATGTTGCCATTTGGTGATTTGATGAGTAGCATCAGGAAGAAGACCATAAACCACCATAGAGTAGTCCTGCTAAAGCTAGAGCTACCTGCCAGTTAGTAGCAGCAGCGAATGCTTGAAAAATGCCTACCTATTCATGGTCTGTATTTATGTGGAATGGCTGAGATGCAACATGTCCATAAGGCAGGGCCTTCATGGAATGACATTATATTATAAGCCAACTAGCATTTCCAGCAGGGAAATTTCAGATGAAGAGATACATCTTCCAGGGCTAATATGTCCAGGAACAAAATAAACAAACGTGATGGCATCCAAAGTTTGAAGGTAGGGTAGAACATGAAACACTCAACTACTCTCAGCACAGTGTTGGATTATCCCCTTCTCCTTGTGTTGCAAAGCCCAGTTCTCCAAAGCAATATGTCTTATTTCTGGCTATGGTACAGGCATGAAGTGGTAATGAATTCAGCTAGGCTTTTTAAAATTGTTTTCTAAACACAATGTTTTTTTAAAAAGCATTGTAACCAGCAAGTCAGTGGCACACACACACAATATTAAGTTCCAGGCCTGCAATCCCTTCCTCACGTGAGTGGTCTCATTGATTTTAATGAGGCTACTTGTATGAGTAAGCGTTTTCAGACTGGTGTCTTTATTTCATACAGTGCCTTTCAAACAAATTGTACCCTAAAACGTTTTATGGAATTAAATAACCCAGAAAGTGGACAGTATATGACATTAATTATAGAAAGCAATGTCATAAAGACTGTGTGGTGAATAAATTAAGCCATTCAGTCATAAGGCCAACAACCAAGGGAGAGAGAAATTAAGAGACGTAGGCCAGGGAGAAAAAGATATGTTTTAAGATGAGATTTGAAAAGAGAGAGTCAATGAGGCAGAGAGATACATTCCTGCAAGAAGATTGCATACCAAGAAAAAACTTTCAGATGGCCAGATAAACCAAGCATGGACAGGTTTGAGTAGATGCATGGTACATGGAGGCTATCCCTACACAAACAGCAATTCTCACGTCACAAACTAATTACAAGGAGAAGCCTACTGCTTGACTGGTCTACTACTTGTAGTGTATCTAGTTTTTCAGTTCACTGCTCTATAAAAGTTATTTATACTAGCCCCTAGCCAGGAGAGATCAGAGGAACATCCACAACTCATAAACCAGAGCTCATCCACCCGTTTCTCCAGAGAAGGAACATTTGTGTTAGATTCACTACATCCCTATACAGATATTTACACAACTAGAAAACACTACACCTTAAAAACCTGAGCTTAACAGTACTATAAGTGGACAGTATTATTGTACACACACACACACACACCTCAAAGCACTGGGGTTCAATTCCCAGCTCTGCAACAAACTTGGTGTGTGACCTTGAGCAATTCACTAAATGTCTCTGTGCCTCAGCTCCCCAGCTGTAAAATGGGGATGTTGGTACTTCCCTGTCTTACAGGGTGATGTGACATTGATAAATGCAGAATGATTGTGAGGCACTCAGATACAACAGTGATGGGGGCTGTATAAAAACCTACACCGGAATATCTTTTGTAACATGCACCTAATACATTCAAGATGGTAAAAAGTCAATGAAGAGACTAATAACCAAATGGCACAATTTGAGAAAGTGCCAAGACTAGAGTCAAACGACTGCAATGATTATGAGCTGAGTCATGCACTTTAAGGCTTGAGGAGACTGAAAATTTCTACTAGATTTAAAGGAATCAGCTTTACTACTATAAAGCACCTTTACACTGGCATAATTGCATCTACACTAGAGGATCACATTGGTTTAACTGTATCTGTTTCTAAACTTGAGAAAATAAAACTGTTACAAAACCTGTGTGCAGATAAGTCCTTAGAGGTGTACACATCTGATGCAGAACTACTTGGTTGATTCCTTTTTGCTAATGCCACAACCTTTTCAGACTGACTCATGTTCACATGGTACTTAAGTGAAGACTGATCAGTCACATGAAGGAAAAAAAGCTTTGAGTCTTGGCACCACTTCACACCTGCCTAAATTTCTGCTCTCATTCTCAGTCAACTTTCTTCCCAAGCCTCATGTTTTTTGTTCCCTTTTTGTTCCCTTCTCCCACCTGTGCTTTCACATCTTTTTCCTTGCCACACCCTTTGATTTCAGCTGGATGTGCGGGTGCTCAGATCATCTGAAAACCAGGCCCACGGTGTCTCAAGTTGATCACACAGAAATGGAAGCACGGAAAATCAGTGACTAATTTTGAAGATCTGGACCTTAACCTCTTCGCTACTTAGGCTATGTCTACACTAGCACTTTTGTCAGTCAGGGGTGTGAAAAAACCACACCCTTGACCGACATAAGTTTCATCAACAAAAGCACCAGTGTGGACAGTGCTATGTTGGTGGGAGATGCTCTCCCTCCAACATAGATACCGCCACTCGTTGGAGGGCACTTTAATTATGCCAATGGGAGAGCTCTCTCCCATCAGCATAGAGCGGCTACATGGGAGAACTTACAGCAGCACAGTTGCAGCAGTACAGCTGTGCCGCTGTAAGGTCTGTAGTGTAGATATAGCCTCAGTTTCCTCATCTTTAAAATTAAGGTAATTGCTGTCTAGCCTCAGAGAGGTGTTATGAGGCTGAACTCATTAATGTTTGCAATTATGTTAAGATCCTCAGATGAAGCTGCTACAGAGGTATTCTCAAATAACAAATTCTTCCTAGATGAAGAAACATAGGCAAGACACATGCTACTTCTTGCTGAGACTGACTGTTGAAATGAAATCCTGAAGATTGCATGGCATATGGAAATGTTATGCCTTTGCAAAACTGACACATTCTTAGAGTGTTCTTTAAATGGATGCTCACTAATTCTTCGTTAGCCTGCTGCTTCCTATGCATTAAGGGATGAAAAGGGCTAAAGATTTTCCCATGTAGCCTGGGAACCACGAGGTCAGCCCTACTGAATGGAGTTATTGATAGAGTTAGAGTTCTAATTTATGTTGTGTGTTTTAACTAATAAGACTGCTCCTGCTTTAATTAGTGTTCTAGGATTAGGAGGTTATTCTTTTAAGTGAAGGAACTGAACTCACCTGCTGAGAGACAATCTAGAGCATTTCAATAAAACATTCATGGCTTCATGCCTCCTCTGTTGCACTTAAATCTATGTTAACTGTTTCCAAAAGCTAAGCAGCCAGGCCTATGCTCTACAGTGATCAATAGTCCCATGGTTAGATATTAGAGTATTGCGCTCAGTAGGATAAATGTTCAATCTTTGGTAGATTTAGTGGTGGGTGAAAATGACAGATGGAACGTAAGTCTTTTGTTCAAAAGCTTTGTTCTCGAGACTCTTTGGTATAAAGAATTTCTCTGTGATATTTCTCTCTCTTTTTAAGAAACAGGAAGCACCAAGCATTATGCTTTGTTCCCCTTAGGAAAGCCACTCTTGTTTTCCCAGGATAATTTATTAAGAAAGAGATTAGGTCAACTTAAAATAAAACAAGGCTCCACTCACTAACATTATTCTGAACCGTCAAAGTTGCCACTGTCTGAATAAAACAACTGAAATATGTGACAAATGACCAAAATATGGATGTGACCCACAGACCTCTTGGTGCCAATAACAGAGGGCACAGGGTATTAGATCCTCTGGATTGGATATACACCTAGTAGTTCACCAGAGGGTGGCATGTGAGGTCTCTACTGAGAACTAGGAGCCTACTGGTCATCAGAATCCTTGTGAAATGCATGTATGGATAATATTAAAGAAGTTAAGAATCTATACTAAAAATTGCATTCTTAATTAACTGGAGTTAAAGCAGGTCACCAGGAGGTGACATGCCTCTGACAGGTTCCTTTCAGGCAGGAGTTAACAAATGCTTACCTCCCTGTCTGATTGTGTGTGTGTTGTCTGCCTTACAATGGAGGCCTATTTGCTGGCTGAGCCAGGTACCAGTCAAAAGGTTGCAAAATCTACATAGAAGAAAATCTACACAAAGAAACAAAACAACAGAGGCACGTCCTTTTATGAATGAAGACAAAGGATGGGACTTGTATATCTTGGGAGGCAAAGGAACACACTGGATCCTTCCCCGAGGAGGCAAGCTAACAGCATGTTTGTCTTAGCAAAGGAGGGTCATAGCCAGCCTGGCTGTAAAATGCTGTAAGGATGAGCAACATTCTACAAGACCTGAGAGTATCTTAATTAAGTCTGGGCTCTAGAAAGCATGTTATGATTTTGTTTTACATTTAAACTATTTGTTTCCAATGCTTCTACTTGCTATTACTCGAATCTCTATGCTTTGTTAAATAAACATATACTGATTTCGCTATAAATATATCTAAGTGTCGTGTGTGTTAAGCAAAGCAGCAATCTAAGATGAAACTGGTAAGCAGAGGTGTACTGTTTCTTTTGGATGCAGCAAATCTGTGAATATTGTGAGTGTCCAGTGGACTGGGTTTGGACACTTGAGGGAGATGCTTGGAGGGCCCAGAGATTGGAGTCTGCCTATTGTTAATCTGTAGAAAAACAGCAGGGCCTCTATAGGCCTAGAGGGCAGTGCTTGTGTTGCCCATGGCTGGCAGAGTTGGGGAGCTGACCCCCCGTCAAGCACAGATGGGGCTTCCTCATGATAAGGGCAGGTGGCAGTGATGTGCCTCGTAACCCTGGGGACCCCTGGAAAGCCTCACAATGGAGCACCTGTGTTTTGTTGCACATCACACCATAACTCACATAATGGCTTTTAACTATTAAAACTGTTTTAAGGGATGTTTTCTCACTCTGTAGATTAAATAAACCAGTTGTTTAAAAGGAAAACCGGAAAAAGCGAAAATTCCATCATGTGCAACCACCTGAAGCCATGGTCACTAGTAAGGGGTGTGAAACACACAGACATATGAAAAACAGTCAATGTGGAAGAGGTGAGCTAGGGACCCATCGCCTACCGGTTCCCATTACACTGCACCCTCCCCTTTAGATTGCCTGGCCTAGCAGTATTGTGGGAAAGGAAGGCTAAACAACACAAAAGGTGCAACTTAAAGCAAAATCTGGAACACTCAGGAAGTATGCACACTAATCCAAGTTCTGGCCTTAAGTATTCCTAACTTTATACCTATGCAATCCTCACTGAGGTTTCATGGCTGTATCTCATGGTAGAATTTTACCCCAAAGGCTCTGAAGAATATACAGGACTTCAGATTCACAGAAAGGGTTCCTACTTACTGCAGTGGGTGTGACACTAGTGCTTGAATTAGGTAGGTGGAATATATAGATGGTTATGTAACTTCCATACTTCTCACTGCTACCATTTGAACATTGGTGGGGAAATATTGGCACATGATATTTTTTAGGAAGTGGCATATATTATCACTTACTTTTCATTTTATTGGAACAATACATTTATGATGCATTTTCAGGCCAATCTCCAGATATTTTATTTTCAAAGACCACCATTTTTATAAGGTGAACTGTATTATTTTTATTGGGAGGGAGTTTTTAATTTTGTTTTATGAAACAGTATTAATACACATGGATGTGGAGAGAGGGGATTGAAATTTTATAGGTGAGTGGTTTTGCAAGCAGTTTGTATTTAGTAAGATACTCACAGAAGTGGTAGAATGACCCCATCGCAGCTATCTACAGACCGAATAGGTGTCAAAGGCCTTTACAAACATTAATAAATTAACCCTCCATCCTCTGTGAGGTAGACACATGTTGTGATTCCCATTTTATTGATGAGGACTCTGAAGCACAGTGTGGTTAAGCAACTTGCAGACGGTCACAAGGAAATTGCTAGCAAAGCTAGGTATAGGATCCAGGACTCTTCATTTCCAGTCCTGTACCACACATCTGTACATCCATCCATCCATCCAACTGACCCTGCCTAGATTATAATTGGCAATTGAAGGTTTTAAGAAACAGAATATACAGATATAAGTGCTGTTAAGATTCAGACAGAGCTTTACAGGATGAAGCCATCATACAGTGGAAGCTTGCGTTGCTGTTGAGTAGCCCCTATTGGCCAGTTACACTATAGTATTAAACTCCAGAGCATAATGAACCCTTTAAGCAGCTGTTGACATAGGTAAGGAAGATTGGGGACCATAGCAGGCAAAACTGGTAACCTAGAGTGAATTTTCCAGCAGACATCCTACCAACCTACAGAGAATGTGGTATAAACTCTATAAATGCCACTTTGGAAATGTGAGAGCCTCCTATGCTGGATCAATGGACATGGGAGGTGGGGAGGCAGCACATGAAAACAATAAAAGAAGGGGCAATAGGTTCTTAACTCCACAAGCAAATGAGCAATCTAGCCACAGCAGACGGTGAGTGTTTTCCCTCAGGAAAAGTGGAAGACAGGCTGCATTCCGCAAATAAACATGTTATTAGTATAGATCTTGCACTTACTATGATTTATTGGTGTCCTGTTTACCACGTGCATATTGTTACATTTTTCAAATTACTTCTTGGGAAAAAAAAGTGAGAAGAGTGGTTAATAGATTCTATATACATACCTCATGGATAGGTTTGTAAATTCTCAATCCCATCAATACCTTTTACATGTGCAGATATAAATTCAGATCTCTCACATTTGAGCAAAGAGAAATACCAACTAACCACCACTAATCCAAAATTGACCTAATAGAATTTTGCAGTTTGCCTGTTGTCAAGAAATAAACATATAAATTATGTTTTTTGCAAGCAGGGCCTCACGAAAGTCCATAGTGCCAGCAGTTTCCTGTTCAAGATCTGACATATCTTATCACTAGCACCTTCACAGTGATTGAAATTAAAGAAATCTTTTATTAAATCACTAAAGAGTATGTGACTCTAGTTTCAGTATGTCTGTCTGAAATAATGCCAGCGTTATATCCTGCCCATGTGATCTCCGCTTTATTACGGGGAGCAAAGTGTCCAATTTTCAAGTTCTGCGCTCTTAACAGTACCACAGGATTGTAACTCAGACTGTTTTTACACACTGGCCTCTCATGACAGAGTCTTAAAGAGAAAGGAATTGTGTTCCTGCCACCTCAGTACTCTGGGTTGCATGCTCTAAAGTGAGCCATTAAATAGAACTTTGAATATTTATAGACATGTGGTATACAAGTCATCAATAACAATAGTGGGCTTTACTTTATTGGGCCATTCATTCACACCGTGTTTTTAAAGCTTTTTCAGGTAATTCCGTGTTTGCAAATAGCAGAGACGTAGAAAAATTTACTAATACTGTACCAAGGAAAACATGAGGAATTGTGAAGACAGTTTAATCAGAGAAGGGTAATGGTGTAAAATACAGTTTATGAGTTTTAATTTCAGTAAACGCAAACCTGTGTCTATGGAACAAAAATCAATCAAGAGGCAGAATATGACTGAGTGGTAATTTACTAAAGGAAATTCAGAAGGAAAAGATCCTAGAGGTAACAGAAAACAGGTGCCCAGTTTTCAATGGCAAGAGAAAAAAAGAAGACAAATATAGTCCCAAGAAATTACTTGAAAATCTAAGAAAATTACAGTAAGTCCCTTTAAGAAGGCCACTCGTGAAGTAATTTGTTCAGTGCACTGACCCTGAAGACAGACATTCAGGTTTAAAAGCAAGTATATCAAAGGGCAATGAGGCTCATTTAGGGAGCAAGGATTTCAGCAGTGGAATAGGTTTGGTTCTGAGATAAGGTATCTAAGTGTGTGCAGTGCATCATTATAGTATTTCAAAATCAAAAGGAGGTCAAATAAGCATCTAAGAGACGCTGCATTTGACTCATCAGGAAGAGGTTGTCACGAGCAACATTTTTTAAATTGCTTTCTAATTTTGGGTGCCTCAGTAGGAAATGTGATCACTCAGCATCTTTGAAAATCATTCCCAAGCTGTCTAAAAACAGGCAGCCAAAATTAGAAAGCACTTGAAAATTTTGGCATACACGTGGCCATAATTGGAAATTGATGAGAGACAGGTTTAGGGTAAACATCAGGAGGGTTTTTTAGCTCAAGCTGACACAAAAACAATGTGCAATAAGTGAATGATAAAGACTCACTAATCACCCTATTATATAGAGCATATGGGCATATCTCCCGTAAGTCAAAAGTGAAAAGACACAAAGGGAGATGGCAAACCTAAGGAAGACAAATATTCTGCGAATGTATCTCTTTTACATGCAAGGCAAAGCGAAGAACAATATTGTTAAATATTTACTTATCACCCACTAGCTTACTAATCATTGTTGCATCAAATACAGCTGACAATATAGAGTGTGGGCAGGGATATTCTTTACCAGTAAAATGTCAGGAGTGAGCCTCATAGGTGAAAAATGCTGTAAGAAAAAGTGACTCAGCTGTATTAGGAGCAGTCAAATACCCAAACATGGGCTGGCATTCCAGAAAATACTTACATTCTCTTGCCTTTTTGTTAATTTCCTTCATCCGATTCCCAATGTTGCCTTGTAGTGAAACATCCCAGAATTTGTATTTATATAGCACCAACACTGTGCTAGCTCTTGCCATGCACTAAGTTCTTGCTCCAACATGAACTAAGTGACAGCAGACCGTCAGCTGATCAGAGCTCAAGCAGGCACTTTAAAACTGACAGTAGAAAAAAGTGCATTAACTTTTATTCAACACTGAGTGTGGATTTCTATAGACCATCTAAGGGGCAGTTCCACCATGGTAGCACCCAGATCTTCCATTTTTGAAGAGCAGGTGCTGATGTCAAGTCCAGGCTGCTGCTCACAGCCGGATCATCAAGCAGCATTAGGATGGATTCTGACCTCTGAAGTCACTGAGACAAGTTTGAATGTCCAAACTTCATTGAAAAAAAAAGAGTTCTGGATAATATATGGCAAAACAAATGATACGTATATAGGGAGAAAAATGAGTTTTGTATTTATAGCACAAGACAGCAAGTCAGAAGAACAGAATCTATTACTCATTGGCTGCAACACAACCTCCTGCATGACTCTGGGCAAGTCACTTGGGTGGGAAAATTTAGACCCAATTTTGGGTGCCTCAGTTTTTGGATACCCAAACTTGAGGCGTCTAGGGCATGTTTGTCAGAAGGGGTGAGTATTCGCCACTCCCAGTGAGGTCAACTGGACTTGTGAAAAATCTTACTTCACATTTTCATAACACTTTTATATGTTCAAAGCACTGTTCAGATAATAACTAAGTGATGCTCACACACCTTTGTGAGAGGGGCTGAAAATATTTTTATTCCCATTTTATAGAAGGGAAATGAGACAAAAGGTGAAGGGATGTGCTCAAGACCACAGAGTGAATCAGGAAAGAGCCAGGGTTAGAACCCAGGACCTCCTAGGAGTCTCGGTAACAAACAGGAGGAAAATTTAATCTAGTTGGTATTACTGAAACCAATGGTTATACTGAAATCAATTATTATAACCTATTTAGGAAAAAAGTTGACAAACAGGGAGGGGGAGTATGTCAAAAATGGCATTACCTTTTCCAAGTCACTGAAAACTCAAAAAAAAGTGATCTTGAATGCTTATAAATCAATGTTTTAACAGATAAAGCGCAAGATGGGGTATTAATTACTGTCTGCAACAGACCGCCAAATCACACTAGGGAACAGAATGACAGGCTCCTTACACACCTATATATAATGGGTAGGAAAAAAGCTCTATGATCATGGGGAACTTCAGTACAAGCGACATATGCTAGAGGTCTCATGCTGCCAGTACTGAAACATCTTGGAAATTCTAAATGTTATAGATGACAATTTCTTAACTCAAGAAGTGTTGCATCCAACATGGGAGAATTCTATTTTAGGCCTTGTCTTGACAGATAAAGAGGAATTGATCGCAGAAGTAAAAATTAATGGTAGCTTAGGTACATGTGATCATGACTTGATCACACTTATAACGAGCAATCAGAAGGAAGTTCAGACCAGTAATATATCCACTTGGTGCTTTTAAAAGGCCAGTTTCACAAAGCTGAAAACAATTATAAGCCAAATCATCTAGGAAGAATTTAATCAGAAAAATGTGAATGATAATTAGGAATTGTTTAAGAACACTTTATTAGAGACCATAATCCCACAATCGAGGAAGAAGGCTAAAAACACCCGACCTGGCTAGAGGAAAAGTGAAGGCAACTATAAAAAATATTAACAAATGGAAGAAAGAGGTGGTGGATAGTAATGAATATAAATCAGAAGCTAGGAATTGCAGAACACTAATAAGGGAAGCAAAGGGACACAAGGAGAAATCTATAGCTAGCAAAGTTAAGGACTATAAGGAGGATTTTTTAAGTATATTAGGAACAAAAAGAATCCTAACAATGGTATCGGCCCATCACTACATGGATATCATAGAATTATCAGTAATAATGCAGAAAAGGCAGAAGTGTTTAATAAGTATTTCTGTTCAGTATTTGGGAAAACAGATGTAGTCTTTTCATATGATAACACACTTCACGTTTCATTAGTATATCAGGAGGATGTTAAACAGCAGTTACTAAAGTTAGGCATTTCTAAAATCAGCAGGTCTGGATAACTTACATCCAAGAGTTTTAAAAGAACTGGCTGAGGAACATGCTGGACTGTTAATGGGATGTTCCAGAAGACTGCAAGAAAGCTAATGTTGTGTCAACATTTAAAAAGAGTAAATGGGATCACCTGAGTAATTATAGACCTGTCAGTCTGTCTTTGATCCGGAGCAAGTTGATGGAGTGGCTGATATAGGACTTGATTAATAGAGAATTAAAGAAGGGTGATATAATTAATGCCAATCAACATGGGTTTATGCAAAATAGAGCCTGAAAAACTAATTTGATATCTCATTTCTTAAATGAGATTAAAAATGTAGGTGATAAAAGGTAATAGTGCTGATATAATGTGCTTAGACTTGTGTAAGGCTTTTGACTTGGTACCACACCTTTTGATTAAAAAAAACCCAAGAAAGATATAACATTATCATGGCACACATTACATGGAGTAAAAGCTGGCTAACTGATATGTCTCATAATTAGAAAGATAAGGCGGGTGAAGTAATATATTTTATTGGACCAACTTTTGTTGGTGAAAGAGACAAGCTCTTTTGTTGAAGCTTGTCTCTTTCACCAACAGAAGTTGATCCAACAAAAGATATTACCTCACTCACCTTGTCTCTCTAATATCCTGGGACCAACATGGCTACAATTACACTGCAAACAATGGAAGTTCTCAAAATGTAATTGTAAATGGGGACTCATCAAATACATGTGTTTCTAATAGATTCCCACAAGCAGCTGTTCTTGGTCCTGAGCTATTTAATATTTTTATCAATGATCTGGAAGAAAACATAAAATCATCACTGATAAAGTTTTCAGAGGACACAAAAATCAGGAGAGTGGCAAATAATGAAGCTGACAGGTCACTGACAGAGAGATTTGGATTGCTTGGTAAGCTGAGTACAAGCAAATAATGTGTTTTATTTATGGCTAAATGTAAGTGTGTATATCTAGGAACAGAGAATGTAGGCCATACTTACAGGATGGGGGACTCTATCCTGGGAAGCAGTGACTCTGAAAAAGATTTGGGAGTCATGGTAGGTAATCAGCTGAACATGAGCTCCCAGCGGGGCATGGTGGCCAAAAGGCCTAATGCGATCCTTGGATGCATTAACAGGGGAATCGCGACTAGGAGTAGAGAGGTTATTTTACCTCTGTATTTGGCACTGGTGCAACAGCTGCTGGCATTCTGTGTCCGATTCTGGTGCCCACAATTCAAGAAGGATATTGATTAATTGGAGAGGGTTCAGAGAAGAGCTATGAAAATGATTAAAGGATTAGAAGACATCCCTTATAGACTCAAAGAATTCAATCTATTTAGCTTACAGAAAAGGTTAAGAGGTGACTCAATTATAGTCTATAAGTACCTACCTGGGGAACAAATATTTGATAATTGGCCCTTCAATCTATCAGAGAAAGGTATAACACAATCTAATAGCTGGAAGTTGCTGCTAGACAAATTCAGATGGCAAATATAGCATACATTTTTTAACAGTGAGTGTAATTAACCATTGGAACAATTTACCAAAGGTCGTGATGGTTATCACTGACAATGTTTAAATCAAGCTTGAATATTTTTTCAAAAGACATGTTCTAGGAATTACTTTGGGGATGTTCTATGGCTTGTGTTATACAGGGGAGTCAGACTAGATGTTCACAACAGTCCTCTCTAGCCTTGGAATCTATGAATGACTCTTCTGACTCCCTATACTATGCTCATTCCTCCAGTAAGCTGGGAAACTGAAGTACAAGTCCACCCAATTTAGGCTAAATCAATTTTCAACTTTATTTATAAATGTTTAGACAGAATCATTGTCATTTATAGTTTCTGATCATATACATATGACAGGCAATAAGACAGATAAGTTGGAACAAGTAGGGCCCAAGTTACCGAGTTCTGGGGTACCAGAAAGCACTCTACTTCGTGATGGTCATCTCAGTTTCTGGACCACTGTTCTCCAACTTTGACCCTTGTTCACTTGGGTTGTTTTTGTACATTAATATGTCCTGCTACACCATTCAGCCATTTTTTAAATATTATAGTTCAGTACATGTGTATCATCCTAAATTATTTAATATAACCTTTATTTTCCTTTTGAATAAAAAGGTTATTAAAAACACCATTACCTAATGTCAGCATATTCTTATCTTTTCCAGACATGGGTTTTCAGGGAACTTTTTGCTCAAAGCTTACCTATATTACTAAATCATTCTTCAGTTACCCCACGAAAGCCTGGCCAGCAATTTTGCCTGCATTTCTAAAGGTGCTTATTCAGTTATGAGTTATTCAGGGCCCAGTTGTTTAATTGTTCCCCAATGCTCCAAACCACACTGCCTTTCAAAATGGGTCCCTAGGTATCTACAATTGGGTGTTTAGGAATCTAGGCACCCTAAATGACTGGACACTTCTGAAAATTTGAATCTCCATTTGTGTTTTCTCCTTATACTGGGATGTTGAAAGGAGAATATGAGAGAGAATGTTTGACTGTTGCCAGAGTAAAACCCTTTTTCACGTCAGGAATGGCTGTAACTCAGTATAGCTGAGGAAAGCAAAGCGACAAATGAATTATGCATGGTCATCCCTATGGAATGAAAATAAGAAGTATATTATTACATTGCCTACCATTACATATTATATTTAATGATACCATGGCCAAGAGGGGATTTCTCTACAGCAAATGTAGATGTAAAGTTTTTACTAATATGGTTGTAAGGATATTATAATTTATTGCATTTTTCCCATTGGTTAGGTTTAAATATATAAAAGAGAAATTAATGTACATGTTTCTGAAGGAGACAGACCCCGGGAAAATGCTTAGAAATAATCTGAAATGCGGCCACAGTATCTTTATTTTGTATCTAAGGCATCTTCCCAGTCAATGAACCTCTGTGAAAGATTAATGTAGTTTGAACTTTTATTGAGGAATATCATTCGTGTACTGTCACATTTAGCACAAATGGTGCTTCAGTCACAGTTCAGTAATATTCCAGCATATTATTTCCAAGGCATTTGAGAGTTTAGAGAATTATTGAAGGGCACACTGTACTCATTTGGTACTAAGGCAGAGTGCAGTTGCAGTCTCCATATGATTTCAGCAAATGGAATCATTGTTAATTTCATTGTACATAGCAAAATAATGGTGATAATAACCCAGGTGAAATATCCCACTGGAGAAAATAGATGGGCTATATAGTGCTCTATGAAATCTCCACTCAGAGTCCTAGGGGCAATATGGGAATGAGAAGAATTAGACTTCATTCCTAGGCATTCTATGAAAAGCTAAACTATTTTGTTGTACAAACACACATGTCTCAGAATATCTTCATTTCCATTTTTTGAATGTGCTGCAGATGAAAAAATTCAAGTGCTACAAAAATCACTTGTCAGAAGGTAGGTTCAGATATTGCAACTTGGGGATCATTATTTGTATTAAATACATCTCAGGCTGATTCTGAAAATAAAGACCAAAGCCAAGATTTGAAAGAGATGTTGTCTTTACACCAGTTGTGTGTTTACTCTGTCCTTATACATTGTAATAGAACTAGTCTAATTTTTAATTAAAATAAAACAAATGTAGTCCCTTTTCTAAATTGTTAAATCATTCCCAAATTGAGTCTGATTTCTGTGAATGTGTTTGTTTTTTCCAAGTATTCACTGCATAGTTTAAGCAAACATATTTTAGCCTATTTACTATCTGTGGTGTGTGACTGGTCATCTAAATCACATGGGATTGCTTCTGCTTTCTGATTGGATGACAATCCTTTTAAACAGGAGAATAATGACAAACAATGAGCAGTGACTAACAAATACTCTTATTTGTGCACAGTACTTGTACTTGTATCATCTTGGTACTTGTATTGCTTTCATCACCATAGCATCTGAAAGCCTTTTTCACATGCAAATACAGGTATTCATATGACAACAATAGCCATTCTCCAAATTTTCATGCAAACTAAAGTGAGTTGGTCTCAATTAACAGGCCACAAATTCTGTTGAACCAAAAAGCCATTGAGAATTCAGATGAACCAAAAAGCCATTGACAATTCAGACTAATGTTTTCACCTACTGTTTTCACAATTGTGGACCAGACATTATCTACATGAATCAACCCCGCTGATGTCACTGATAATTAGGGTAACATTTGGGCACAGCAATTTTAAAAAAAATTCACTGGAGGGCTATGGTAAGAGTCAAAAGTACTAAAAACACACACACTTTTAAAGAGTCCAAAGCTGCAGATATAGGTTTAAGATATAAGATACAACCGCATTTGCTCCAATCCCTTAGACAGAGACAAACACCTACAAGATCTCTATCAAGCAAGCATTCTTAAAATTACAACACCCACCTGGGGAAGTGAGGAAACAGATTGACAGAGCGAGACGGGTTCCCAGAAGTCACCTACTACAGGACAGGCCGAACAAGGAAAATAACAGAACATCACTGGCCATCACATACAGCCCCCAGCTAAAACCTCTCCAGCACATCATCAACAATCTACAACCTATCCTGGAAAATGATCCCTCACTCTCACAGGCCTTGGGAGGCAGGCCAGTCCTTGCTTACAGACAGCTCCCCAACCTGAAGCAAATATTCACCAGCAACTACACACCACACCATAGAAACACTAACCCAGGAACCAATCCCTGTAACAAACCCGTTGCCTTCTCTGCCCCATATCTACTCTAGTGACACCATCATCGGACCCAAACACACCAGCCACACCATCAGAGGCTCATTCACCTGCACATCTACTCTGAGCTACAATACATTTGCAAATTTAACACCGTCAATTTGGGCTTGACTAGGGACTGAGGGTAGTTGGCTCACTACAAAAGCAATTTTCCCTCTCTTGGTATTCACACCTCCTCATCAGTTATTGGGAGTGGGCCACATCCACCTTGACTAAATTGGACCTCGACATTGGTTCTCCATTTGTAAGGTAACTCCCTTCTCTTCATGTGTCAGTATATATTTATGCCTGTTTCTGTAATTTTCACTCCATGTATCTGAAGAAGTGGGTTTTTTACCCACGAAAGCTTATGCCCAAATAAATCAGTTAGTCTTTAAGGTGCCACCGGACTCCTCATTGTTTTTGTGGATACAGACTAACACGGTACCCCTCTGATATTAGATATGGGTTTGTACTCTATGCTCTTTGATTGTGTAATATTTAGAAGCTTGTGAAATATGCAGGTCTATTGACCACCAAAGTTGGGGAAAAGCCCCGGACAGAGTCCAGCTACAGAGATGACATTGTCCAACCACAAAAGAAGGGGAGAGATATGAAAGGTGCAGGATTGGCAGTTTTGGAGACTAGAGTCTTCTATGTATCCACAGAACAGAGAGTATTGCAGCCATGCAAGAACACCAAAAATCACTGTGTTTGATTCAGCCCTGCTATAGCTTCCAGCAGCATATCCCAGGGTTACAGGACTAAATTTAAGGGCAGTTTTCTGGGAGGGGTGGAAGGAGGCTGCAATGGAGCAAGATATCTCCCCTTATTCTCCCCTCGCCCCCTCCCCCCCCAAATACTGGGATGAGTGTATCACAGGACTTTAGTTTTGAATGTAAAAATCAGAATCTATGAATCCAATGGCCACTGTGAGGTGGTAATCAAATCCACTTACACAAACATGTAGTCCCCTCCTGTGCCTGCATTACGCCTAGGACTTCCTTGTGAGTCAAGTACAACGTTAAACAATAAAATAATTGCACATTGCTAGCACTCTTCCAATATCAGTTCTCTACCTTGCATAGAAGAGGGCATGCTGCTCACAACTATCTATGGGAATAGATGAGTGTTCTGGAGAGAATAATCTTCTTACTGAAGATTGCAAACTATAAAAATATGTGAACAGAAACTAAAGATGGGGAAAAAATAATCTTTTTTTTTTAAAGTATAAAACAAATGTTTCCATTTGCCAGACCGAGTCATTTTTGTTGTGATTTTATTTTTTGGATGGTTTCAGAGTAGCAGCCATGTTAGTCTGTATCCGCAAAAAGAACAGGAGTACTTGTGGCACCTTAGAGACTAACAAATTTATTAGAGCATAAGCTTTCGTGGACTACAGCTCATTCCCAAAGATGATCAGGACAAAGTCAGTGACTAAAAGCTTCTATAAGGTCCAAAGCAGCTTGAAATAAATGTCTGACCAAGCATATTATCAATAGGTCAAATCCTAAAGACCATAGTATTTAGTCAGACAACTGCCATTGAGGTCAATAGGATTTTTGCCAGAATAAAAATTGAATAAAGACACCAGGATTTAGCCCTATGAATGGTCAGGAGACTAGTGTAATATTCCAATCAAGAAGTGCAATACTAGACCTCTGAACTAAACAGTTTCCATAATAAGGATCCATTTTGTTATATGGATGTTCACAAAAAAAAATCCTCTCAGTTATAATTAGGGCTGATATGTAGATTTAGTAGATATGTAGAAAACTTCCATTTTAGTCTTTAAATATGTAGTACTGGCAATGGGAAACAGTTTTTGCCTTCATGCAGGTTTCAGATGGAAACTGTGAAAGTTTAATTTTGAGAATATTCATATTGCCGACTCTCCAAGCAGCAGGCTGGATTCAAATCATGTGATAATGATGTGTATATGGGACCCTCCAACCAAGGATCCCAAAGTGCTCCACAGACTACACTATATATATCACTTTGAAGAATATGACAACAATTTAACTATACTCAGTGATTCAGGGCAGGAGAGGAACACTATATTCATTTGAAACTACAGGTGAAGTTTTAAGATATACACACTGTAATTACACAAGCTGCATTGTCAACCAGGACATTAACTCCACTATTTCTGCTCTTGCAAAAGATACCATAGAAACTTCCATGGTTGCAAGTAGTCAGAACTTCAGTTTTATACCATACCTAAACGTCTTCATCTATACTATACAGTACCCCATACCTAATGTCATGCTGGGGTATCACCTACTAAATGTCCCACACAGTTTCCTTCACCATTTCAGGTTTTCCTTGAAGTTTTCCCACCCAAATACTGTCCAAATCCAGCAGTTCTTACTTCAGGAGATCTGAGGAGATTACACCCAATGTGATCAGTAGCATTATTTGGACTCACAAAGGAGAAAAAATTGAAAGGAAGAGATTTCAAGCCCAATCTTGAAAGAGATACTTTGAGAAAGTAACACAAATTGATAAGGGTCAAAGTGAGGCACATTTCTTTGGTTCCCAACTAGTTTCTAAAGGTTTTCTGTGTGTTTTGTTGGGTGAAAGAGGTGATAAGGTAGTTGTGCATAGAGTGACCAGCACAGATTTTGTTTACATAGCCCTATTGTACTACACATCATGTTTAAACTTCTTGTCCTTGGCTTTGGTAACATTTTGACACACTGTCAGGTTGGTTTGCTTGAAGAATCTATAGGCAGTAGCTTTTTACATAAGAAGTCATTTCAGGCAGAGAGAGAGATTGAGGCAAAGAATCAGTGCTACTGGTGATATTATCAGCTTCTAAATAGAACTGCATCAACAGAACAAATTTCTTGAAGATCTAAATGTCTCTTTATTTGTTACCCTGTATCTGAGGGGTGTGTGTGCCCCAAGCTAATTGCAACCATATTATGTGCTTCAGCCACCATGAATTAATAAAAATAGAATACCACATGGTATATGGGTAATTTGAAAGCAGGCTTTTCAAGGCTAGGTCAAAACTAGTTGGGAATTTCTGCTAATGAGACGGGGGGGGGGGGGAGAAAAGTCAACAATTGAGATTTCATCCACCAAGTTATTCAAACCTTGGATTTAAGCACATGTGATATAGAAGTTTATTATGATTAAGATTGTTAGGAATGTTTGTTGATAAGTAGTTTATTGAACATTAGAAAAAGTGATGATTTAGTAGGGGGTCACTATGACCTGTGCGTTTTGTAGAAGTTATAAAAGACTAGTTAACATAGCGTACTATGAAGCAGTCCTCTGATGCCATCTTGAGAGATGTTTTTCCTGACATCTTTTCTCCCCAGTGGGTGAGCAACTGGTCCCTGCAAACCTGTTGTTAATTACTCAATACCATTCCAGATTTTAGGTAAATATTTGGGATGTTCTAAACCTATTGCTTATGTCTGTGTGTGCTTAAATCTAATAGTGCACGCTTACTTGCATTAATCTTTTATCAGACAGAATTGCTGTGTTCCATTGATTTATTCCTGACACTGCCTGGAGTGAAACAGGTAAGTTACCACTTCTGTGAGTTCTGAAAACCCTGGGTAACACAAAAAAAAGTTTAAGCAAAAACTTGTTAGGACAATCTGGCAAATCCCAATATTATTATATTCAAGGCCTTCAGACAGCCCTTGTCAACATCTCTGAGCTGGTCTTCTTTGGCATTCCCTGGCCTTTTCTGTTCCACTAATTAGGTCAGTCTTAATACTATTGATCGTCTGTCAACCATCTCTATACCTTCTCCCAGGCTCCCCTTATATTTGGACTGCCCTCCATCCCGTTCAACTGAACCACTTATCCTGAACTCATCAAAATCCCTCCTATAAACTCACTTCTGTCATTGCATTGTGAAGCACAGGGATGAAAAAATAAGAAATGCAACGATGTGCACATGCCTCACTGAACTGAGTGATTATATGATCTTACTGGTGTCATCCTGATCCCCCCTCTTTTTGCCTGTTTATTACTCTCCTCCGTTGTGTCCTGTCAATTGAGTCTGCTGCAGGAATTGCATTTTTATTTGCTCTTCTGAGGTACACCTCTACCTCAATATAACGCTGTCCTCGGGAGCCAAAAAATCTTACCATGTTATAGGTGAAACCACGTTATATTGAACTTGCTTTGATCCACCAGAGTGCGCAGCCCCTTCTATCCCCCCTCTCCCGGAGCACTGCTTTACTGCATTATATCCGAATTCGTGTTATATCAGGTCGCGTTATATCGGGGTAGAGGTGTATTAAACATATTTTTGGGTGCTCAAAAAATAAATGAAATAGTGTCTGATATGGATACATCCTCAAATTTTAAAAAATGGAAAAGTAGATTAAGCTTGGGCCTGGTCCAGTTATAAGGACTTTAGGAGAAAGGAAAAGCTACCTAACTCTAAACTAGCTAGCTAAGGTACTTATATGCCACTATTACTGTAGTATCTGAACTTCTTTAAATGTATTTACCCCCCCCACCACCAACACCCCTGAGACAGAGCAATGTACTGTTATCCCCCTTTTATGAATGGGCAACTGAGGCACAGAGGGACTTCAGCCCAGATCCTCAAATGTATTTAGGCACCTAACTCCCATTGACTTGCCTGAAGTCACTCTGTATGAGCTGCTTCTATCATCTCTTCCTTTGCTTCTGGATGTAGTGAATGCCTGTGTTTCTGGAGACAAAGTGGATTGTGCTTGTACTCAGTTCTCATGGCTTCTTCTTGATCTTGCTATATTAACACAGAAAGGGTACGTTTTACATAGACACCCAGGATTTGCCAACCTTCTATATTGTGCTTTGATTGCTGTCTAGTGTTGGGAAAGGGACCGTTATAGTTGGTGTGCCTACCAATTCTTTCATAGAATAACAGGGTTGGAAGGGACCTCGCGGGGTCATCTAGTCCAACCCCCTGCTCAAAGCAGGACCAATCCCCAGACAGATTTTCTTTTTAACCCCAGTTCCCTAAATGGTCCCCTCAAGGATTGAATTCATAACCCTGGGTTTAGCAGGCCAATGCTCAAACCACTGAGCTATCCCTCCCCCCAGTTCTACATATGTGAAGTCATACATACACAATCCAGTGGAACATATGGGGGGAGATTTTCCAAGTCACACACGGCATTGACTTTAAGTGGGATTTAGTAGCCTAATTGCCACTTGTGCCTTGGAAAATCTCCACCAGAGTTTATTTGACCCATATATATCTGAAAGGACTGTTGGGAACAAGACAATAAGATTTTCACTTTACTAATATATTACTGTTCTAGGTAAATAAAGAAAACTGAACAAAAGCATAAACATCGGGCTGTATAACTTCATTTAAGTCTCTGGATCACAAACTTCTTGACCTTTTGGTAACCACTGCCATTTTTTATTTAATGGCACTTCTTGCCATTTGGGGCATTTTTTGAAGTTATGGTTTAATTCTCTTTTCACTCTGCCTCTTGGGAGAAGATGGTCTCTTTTCTGTGATCCCTCAACCCAAAACGTGAGACCTGAACTTCCAACATCTACATAATATATAATGCTGTGCCCAGCCTTCCGGAATCATGTTCTGCTATGCATGCTGCTTTTCTGTTCTACATCTGTTGTGGCACAAGCTCTTATCCTGACTTTCATTCTCTGACTCAGTATTTGTACTTCTGTCTCATATGGTGCTGAAAACATCTTTAGCTGCACTACACTGTAATTGGTATCAAAATATTTGGTAGCACAGTCAATAACACCCACAACTTTCATTTATTGCATCTGTCAGTATAGAATGATGGTGTCTTCATACACTTTTTTGTGGTTTTGGCTTATTTTCTTCTAAGAAACAGATACATCTCTCTCATTTTAATGGTAGAAATGCTATTTCTGAGTAAGGGAATCTTCTCTCTCAAGTTTCTTTTCCAAAGAAGTGCTTTGGAGGACCATGATGAGCATTGGATCCCGGTGAAAGCAACAGCAGCAGCAGCAAGTGTACCTGCATGTTCATTTGTAGTCTCTAACAGTCAGTAGGTATGACATCAGTACAGAGTGGAAAAAGATAGATCATAATACAAAGACACACTGGGTTCTAATATGGAATATTGAAGCCTTTGCAAGTGTGGCAATCTGACGACGTACAAGAACCCTAAAATATCAGATAAGACTGGAGTAGAATGTTGGATTTAATATTTTGGAGACAAAACAGGTACACCGTACTTTACCAACCAGGGAAAGTCCAGACGACATCATGATGAGCTCTCTGAAATCTCTCTCACAGATGTGTGCATATGCACCCTGAGTAAAAGTTGCAGAACTGATCTCTCTGAAGCCCATTGTAAATGGTCCCTGTACAAGCCCCAATAGGTAAATTCATATAAATAAGGTGGGCTAATTTCTCTGTGTTGGAGAATTCATTGTTTGGCATAGAATTTGTATATTATATTTGTCACGCTGTGTGGAATGGCTGAAGACTGAGTGCCTACCTCAGAGCAGACTGTCAAAAACAGGACAATTTGGTGGTGTGTGTTCTACTATTAGATTTCACCAAACCAGTAACAAACGTGAACTTCTGGATCACTATAATAGTCTTACCATTCACAGACAGTCCCCTTAGACTCTCCAGTCTATCTTGCCACCCGGACAAACCAAAAATTACACCACATTCAGGTTGCTTCCAGTCCCAAGAGACTCATCACTTACCCCAGCTCAACTGGTGCCCTAGTTCTTACAACATGCCTGTAGCCAATCCTGTAATAAACTATCTAAAGGTGTATTAACTAGGAAAAGGGAATAAGAGTTATTTATAGGTTAAAGCAAACATATGCACACCAATGAATTACCATCTACAAAGCTGTAGTGATCTGTACATTCAAATTGTCTTTCAGGGCAGATCCAGGAGGCAGTCCCTGGGGCTCTCTGGCTTCAGTTTAGAGTCCCTGGCCCTTCAGACTTCAAACGGCCAAAAAGATGCAGTTTCTTCTTGTCAGGGATTTTTATTCCCTTCCCCCACAATTCAAGATGATGGGACAAGTTCACATGCACATCTCCTCTTCACAAGTGGTGGGGAGCAATCAATGAAGTCTTTTGCCCTCTGATGTTCCACAGTGGTTTGTCTGGTGTCTATGGGCCTTCTTTTGTTGGGCAGGAGATAACACCTCTTGGGGCAAACTAGTGTTTCACACTTGGTAATGTTTCTCTCCTGACTGTGGGGTTTACAGTTTCAGAGCAAGCACTTAAATATTAACTTATGACATGGAATATAGATATTACAAGTGAGATTAATACACACAGCAACACACAAACATTTCAAAGAGTCTAAACACTGAATATAATTCTTACAAGAATTATACCAATTTTGAGCAAAACTAACCTACAAGTGACCTGGTCTAGTCTCCAGCTATGAGGTTGTCAGTTCTTAGCTAATGCCTGCAGCCTCGGTAAGAGCTGGCATCTGGCCTGCCAGCGTCACAATATTGACAAGCAGAGATCAGCTCATCTACTCTGGGTCTAGCTGATACACTGCCAAAGCTAATTAAAATCCCTTACTGACTGCTGCAACATGCACTGCCAAAGAAAATGAAGAATTTGGTTTGCTCTGATTTCATAATTGAGGAACCCACTTTTCTTGAGTGCTGTCAGAGAGAAGTAATCTTTGAACATCACATACACAGCAGTGCAATTTCAATCTCAGGGCTTGTCTACACAAAAAAGTTGTATCACTTTAACTATACTGGTGTAGCTAAAGCAGTAAGATTCTTCCTAGTGTGGATGCAGTTACACTGGTATAAAAGAGGCTTGTATTGCTATAGTTGTCGCCACATAGGGAAGGGAGTAAGGTATACCAGTTGAAGCACGATTATACTGGTATAACTGCATCCACAGTAGGATACTAATATGTAACCAGGATACAAACCAGTATATAGGCAAAACCTTGGTGAAATGATTTCATCTGAGAAATACTATAAGATGCTGTGTGTGTGTGAACACACCCTCCTGCTCCCCTGGGTACCAAAGGCACAATCCCTCCTAGAGCTCTCCCCCAGGGTGGGGAGCAGCCCTACACTGCCCCCAATGCAGGCGAGTGACTTTATCAAAATAGGTACACACACAAAACCTGGACCTCAGTTGAGGTTTGGAAAAGTTTAATCCCCCATCCCATTGTTGTTGTTGTTTTTAATGGCTTCATTTCCAGGTTCCCATCTGTACCACTTGAAGAGAGAGGAAGAGAGAGAGATTCTTTTCATGGTATAATGTTTCCAGTTCAACCAGAAGAAGGAAATTCCAGAAATAACATGAGAAGGGCCATTGCACAAGACTTACAGCTCAATTTTCCACACCCAAGACATATGGATTAGACAGCCAGACTTGTGGGTACTTATTTATATGAACTGAAACACCGTTGCAATCTTACTGGGCTTCACCAATCAAAGCTGTGACCTCAACACAAAGCATCAGTCTAGGGCTCAAAGGGTATGGTACCATTATCTTCATAATATCAAGATAATCCAGAACTTCAGTGTTTATTTACAAAGAGCCTGGGCTAAATTCTGCTCTCAGTTACACCTGTGTGAATCCAGAGATACTCCATAATATCAGCTGAGTTACTTTACATTTAGATTGGTGTAAATAAGATCAGATCAGGCCTTCTGCCACTAAAAGTAGATGGAATTTACAGCATGAACCCCCCCACACACACCACCACACACACACATATATACAAGCTTTTTACATTTACAAGATGATTCAAAACTTAGGTTAAAGAAAGTTAGTTTGCTTATAACTAAAAATACTACCTCTGTAATGAAAAAGAGAAACTCAAGTTAGATGAAGTTTGCCTCTGGCCCATGCAAGTTATCCATGTAAAAAATAAAAAATAAGACTGAGATCTAACAGTGAAGAACAAAGGAACTGAATATTCAATCACAATTGCACCAAAATTTAGTAGCTAAGCAAAGGCAACTATCAAAGGGAGTTAAAGATGGAAAGTAATCCACTACCTTATGTTAAAGATGAGAAAAATGGTCTAACAGTTCATAAAAATAACCCCTCTGCCACCTACACCCACACTTTTTTGGCATATCAAAATGCAAGGGAAAATTATACCATTCTAGAGTCAAGTTCCATATCCTCTAGTATTGTGACAGGGCTTGAAATAATATTTCTATGCTGCCATCTAGTGCACTGCTCAAAGAATACAGGCTTGTTGTGTCTGGCTAAAACTAATAAGGAGAAAAGCTCTCTCTGCCCCCTTTTCCACATATAAATGACTTATTTTCAGTGCCCACCAAACAACACAACTTTACAAGTTCCCTGCTATAGCAATTATTATGTATACGTTTCATTTGGCCAATAGTTATATTGAAGCCCATATTTTGATACAAAATTCATTAGTATTTCTTCATGCCCAGTTTTCAAAACAATATTTAAAAGGATGCTGAAATTCTTTTCTGTAAGTGTGCATGATTATTAACTGATTATAGTCAGTTCCTTGTATTAGGTAAAGATATTGTAAAGGTCCAGTCCTGCAGCCACTACTGAGTTCAATAGAACTATGCAAACAAGGAACCGCTATAGGATTGAGCCATGTGTAGAGAAATAAAAATGTGGAGAAGTGGAAAAACCTGAAACTTGGTAGGCCCAAGCTGTTCTTTAAAATTAGAGTGTGTTTATACCCCATAGGAGATCAGCATAATCAGTCAGTCAATAAAAAGAAGGCAAGAGGGAGGAGTACAAAGAGCTAAAGAAAGAGTGTGCCTTGGAGGAAGCAAGTATTTGCTTTACAAGTAACTGATTTTTCTGAATGTTTTGTCTATGTGGATCCCATTTGTGGGGTGTGTGCACCTCACACAAGACTGGAATCTCTGACCAGCACAGTCTGTTGGGGCTGCATCTGCACTGCGTGTCTCTTCATGTCTCCCCACTCCAGAATACATAGGGCAGAATGGGCCTGATGGAGGCTCCTGATGGACTGTGAAGTAGCAGGAATGGTTGACTGGGCATAAGATCCATATAGGCTAAACATCTCAAAGCACCACAGTTACCTGAAGGAAAGAAACTGTTCTCTTCCTCTTCAAGTCTTTGTAGATCCCACATGTGGTGGCTAGCTGTCAGTACCCCCTAGGAACAGAAGTGGAGGAGACCTCTCTCTGTAGCTAACTAAATAAGGATTGCAGAACTGCAATGCTAAATTTGGCCAGATCCAGGATATAATGCTTTGAAAAGTATGAGCTGAGCTCCGCGGAACTGCTCTGAGAGAGCCAATAGGCAGTGCTTAATTTGTAATGAAAGAGGTGCTGAGGCTCAAGCAATTTTTTTACTTTCATACTTTTTACTGACATGCCAAGCCCAGAGGGGCTGGGGCTACGAACTGCCAAGCCTTGAGTTCCCATGGCTCAGCCCTGGCAAGCCTTGGCACAAGCCTTGGCTTCAGCCAGTGCTGAAGGATGCAAAGGGCCTGGCTCACTAACCAACGTGGACTGATCAGGTTTTTGGGGCTGAGATTTAAAACAGTCAGAATATTCATGACGCTATTCCTCCTCTTTGGTTTCTCATGCTCTGAGAAAGAGGGTCAATGCTGACAGTCACCCATGATACAACCTTCTGATCAGCTCAGTCTTAGTGAAGTGGAGGTGATACCAAGCTTCAGAGCTGAGATCCCAACTAGCGCAGAGCTTGATTTGGGAAACCAAAGGCAGCTTGTTGAAGGGGTGGAGGGTCCCTTCTCAGCACTGACCAAAGGACTCTTAGGGATAGAGTCCCTAATTACTGGGGTGCTGAAAGAATGGGATTTTTGAGAGGATAGTCCCTTTGGGGGAATCAGAGGGACATCTTTCTAAATCTCCCTTCACTGACTGCTCCAACAGAAAAACAGTTTAGCCAGGTATCTCTGGAGTGAGGGGTTCTGTTGGAGGAAGACTGGCACAGCAAACAATGGTCTGGAACATGTCCCTCACCCAAACACAAAAGGCAACAGTTATGACCATCCAGAGAAGGAACAGACCATTGCAGGATGGGCAGGGCTTGATGCCCAAAGATTTGAGCTCAACCACTTGGTGGGAAGGTAGACACTGCTGAGTTCTATCTCACTGCCACAGGCAGGAAGACAGCACTGAGCCAGGGCTTCTCTGTCCTAGATGTTCTCAGATGGGGAGATGAAGGCATGAAAGGTATAGGTGCAGCCCTAGAAACACTGATGGTCAAGAGATTCTGATCTCACAAGCATACATACCACAAGCAGAATCCCCATGGAGAAAGATTCCAAGAACTTTAGTGAAAGAAAGAGGCAAAATTAGAGGGGGCAGAAAGGAGGAGAAGGTGATAGCAGGAAAAACAGGGGGAGGGGGAGAAAAGAGGCAAAAAGGAGAGGACAGAGCAAGAGGAAAATGCAGGGGATGGGAACAAAGAGTAAACAGAAAGCAGGAGATGGAAATGGAATAAGAAAAGAGACTCTGAAAAATTCATTTTAACTCTACATTATATAGTACTATAATGATCCTACAGTAGTTAGAACCTTTAATGTAGGATTCTGTAGTATTATTAGATAAGTGCAAGTAGGCGATAAGGGTAAAGACTAGAGGAAAGGAGAAAGTTAGAGAGACAAGAGAGGTTAACCAGGAGAAAAACTTGTCTGCTAAACTAAAAGTACAGAGCCCAGTCTTCAGTATGTTTGTAGCTACATATTTACATGGGTCTGAAAGCCAATAGCCGTTAAACCTGTTACTAAGGGGATAACAGGACCCACTATGGTTATTTCAACACCAGTCATTCTGGTACACATATCCTCTATACTAGGCTTTGGGGGATGTGCCATGATAAAAGAGAAAACTAGAGAAAAACATAAGAGGAGTTAAAACTTACTGTGATGGAAGAATATGTTCTAGGAATTATTTTGGGGAAATTCTAATGGTTGTATTATACAGGAGATCTGTATAATTAGATTATCACAATGGTTCCTTCTGGTCTTGCAATCTATGACTCCATGAAAAGGCAATGCACCAAGCAGCCACTAATTACAAAATGGCTACTAAAGGGCTACAGCTGCTTTCCTCTGCAGGATTTAAAGGGCTAGTCCCAGAAAGGTATGCTGGAAAGAAGTTCCTACCAAAAGGCACTTCCGTGCTAGAGAGGGTTGATTACAAAAGGAGTGGTTGCTTTTATATACTACTACTGCATTGCAAAGTGTTATTTTATTAACAATCAATATAAGAATGGATCACAGGCGTGGACTCTAAAAAAATTAAAAGGAACATTTATCAAGATGATCACGTTTATATTTCCTTATCTGTGTTACTGTTCAATTTTATATCATTAACATGAAAAGCATTTTTAAAACATAACTTGATATTCATCATTGTATTTGTTGCATATATTGCATTTGTTTAAGGATTTTACTCATATCAGATGGTGGAACTAGACCAGTCCGTTTTGCTTTCTGATTTTTATCAATTTGTAAGATGTTTCAGGTTTCCAGCACTGCAAGCTAATTTTGTCTGTTTTCCAATCACTGTTTTTATTTCTTTTATAAGTATTCATATTATATCATATGCCTAGTTACAGTCCCACATATTTAAATAGGAGTCACATTGGGCCCATTCTGAATAAAGCAATGGTCATTAAAAACAAATATGAAAAAATATAAAAATGACTTAAATATCTCAGTTGAGACTTTGACACTTGAATATATGTAAGCTACCAAAGGATCACAGCAACTAATGTGCTGTATTTGAAACCTGCTTCATAAATTAGTGTACAGGTCTAAATGCCACAACATAATTTGCATTATCTTTTAACCAAATATATACATCATTTTTAGTAGTGGAACATCATTTATTTCTACAGCAGAGAGTATTTCAATGGCAATGGGTCTTTTGTTTATATTACAGTGGAGGATATTGATAAATTAGCATACTTCTACTCCAAAAGTTATGCTAAGGGACAACACTGCTATATGCAACAGCATTATATGTGGACATTTTCATCAGCACTGACAATTTTTACACTGTGCAAATGTTAGTGTTTAATAAGGACATGCATTCTATACAGATGGAAGACTTATTTTGCATTAATGATGTAAAGGAAAATTGGACTGGGTCAGTAGTTGATATCCAAACTCATGCTAGCTACCACTTCTATCTAGAAGTAGGTAGGTACTAGAGATGGACTCAAGTCACAATGCCTGGATTCAGATACAAACTTAACAAAGTTCACTGATGTTTAAACCCAGGGTTTTAGTTTGACCCATTGTAGAAATGGGCTCAAACCATAAAGTTCAAAACCAGATCTTCATTTTCCCAAAGCTTTGGCTGTTCATCTGTAGGATTTTGGTTGAGACACACCTCTCATACATCACCTGGTAGCATATATATTTTTACATCAGCCATTGACAGGAGACTTTGGCTCAGCCTAACTGGCCATGGTATGTTATTGTTCTTTCACTAGAAATATAGCTAATAGTGCTTTGATATTGATTGCCCATATGGTGACTCATAAATGCTCATTTTCTGAACTATGGACTTTATAAGCTGCCATGTTGACAACTAGAATATTATTCCTAGTGGAAGTAACGTCTGCAATGATCCAGCTAGCTCCCACCAATGCATTCTTCTTCATTCAATGGGAGTTGCACATGAGCAAAGTCTACAGGATTAGGCCCGTCCTCTCCTGTTTATGTTTCCTCCTCTCCAGTCACCCTGTGACAATTCTCTATCCCTTTGTATATATGACTCTGCAGCTTCTGGTAACGCACCTGTATCGGCCAGGAAATTAAGAGTAGAGCTAAAGTACCGCTTTCCAAATAAGAAATGCAGTTAGGGCCTCATTCTATGCCATGCCCAACTGATATCAGGATTAGATGGGACTTTGGTCAGAAAATTGAGGCAGCCATTCGAGCTTGCTTCAGGAGGTTGTGTGTGAGAGATGGGGTCCCTAGAAGAGCAGGATCTGATGTAGTTATATCAGTCATACAGACTTAAGGCAGTTCCTGGTTGAATTTTTCTCTTTGCTAATTTGATTTACTCAAATAATGCAGTTAACATTGTTTTGTACATAAGATATCTTTTCCTCTCCAATAATACTACCTAGTTCTTATATAACACTTTTCATCAGTAAACCTCAAAGTGCTTCACAAAGGTCCATATCATCAGAATATATGATTTCCCCAGTGTAGGTTTGTTGAAATAGCTCAATAAAATATATTTTAACATATTTATAGTCGCACTTACTATTTTAAAAAATCTTAAGCCACTCAGTGTTCTCTCTGAGAACCACAGCTCACTTTTCATAGTTTACGAATGTCATATTATATATATGATAATGGATGTACGATTTTCATCATTCAATTACACATAGGAACCGTTGCTCAATTCCTTATTGCCTATGAAATTACAGTGCTGCAGCACTGATATCAGATTCAAAACTCATTTTACTCCATAGGTTGAGAGTGGCATTGTTAACTACTCATTGTATCAACTGTATGTGTTGATGAAATGCAAAACTGCAATAAAAGAAGCACTCAGATCCTCATCCCACCCCTGCCACACACACACACTATAAGCTGAAAAAAATTAGAATAGCACAATATACTAGAATCTTGGTTGACTGACATTGGACACACCAATCTAAGGCTTGGTCCACACTGGGGCGGGGGATCGATCTAGGAAACGCAACTTCAGCTACGAGAATAGCGTAGCTGAAGTTGACATTTCCTAAATCGAACTAAGTTTACTTACTGCGGGTCCACGCGGCGCAGGCAAGATCCCCTGTTGCTAGCGCTTCCTCCTCTCGATGAGCAGGAGTTCTGCAGTTGACGGGGGAGCGCTTCTGGGATCGATTTATCGCGTTCAGATGAGACGCGATAAATCAATTCCAGAAGATCGATCTCTACCCGCCGATTCAGGCAGGTAGTGTGGACCTAGCCCAAGTCACAAACAAGCCACTAAGGTCAGTATGTTTCCAGGAATTCCAGATTGGTGAATAGCCCTTATCAGGTTTAAGCTACAATGCATGCACACTAAAATGGATAAAATGTACCATTCTGTATTTTGTAATAAATAATGCAAGGTCTCATCTTAAGAAAGAAGTTATTTGAAAATAACTTACTTGTTATCTCACTGAAGGTTTCTATGTACAAGCACCATTTAATCAATTCTGTTTTTTCTTAGAACAAAATTTTGCAGGACGGGATGAATCTTCATTATTGAAATTGTTACTAATAAAAGCGGTTTCAACTATATAGTCTTTATTAACTTTATCTTTGTTTACTAAATTGAAGGGTTTGGATAAACCTTCATTTCAATCAGGCAAAATAGCCCTGCAGCTCATGTAATTTACTGTTACAAACAGCAATGCATATTATGTACCAATACATCTATATATATGCAGAAACAAAACTGGTTACATTCACTTTAATGAGATTGCTTCTCTAGCATAAATGATAGTAAATGCTCATCTATGTTAAATGACTGCTATTTTTCCCTCTTATAGTCAGTGATATGTCTTCATTGTTTCAGTAATGTAGCCAACAATTGAGAGTTAAGTAGTAGCCACTATTCACTATCAGTAAGCTTTACAGGTACTTTATACACCAAGAAATAGACTTTTTAAAATGTCATTTTACTATGTCTCACTGAATTACAGTATATAAACAATAATGGTTATTTGCTAAAACATAATAGCATATATTTATTGTAACAAAAGAGATAACACCATGAAAATGTATAAATTCTTTATTTTATAAGCATGTAGAGAATTTGTAAAGGGATTACTATATCACTGTTAATCATGGCATTTTTGCATTTGCAGTATAATTTTGTAATCACTACTGTTCATGTAGGCTTTTATAAGCCAGTGTTTTGAGGTAGTTCATGTTTTATTAGCAAAAGTAAATCTTGTAATAATACCAATTAAACATCATCTTTATACCATTCTTATGTAAGATTAAACTAACTTGGCTCCTGTGGCACAAAGTCTGCTAAAAGGGTAAAGCTCATGTGTACAGGCAATGGTGCTTTCTCTTAAATGCTGGTCCAAGAGTATACAACTTGCTCCTGCAGAATCCAAGGACCACCACAAACCTTGGCGCTTTTCATTCCAAGTCTTCAAGCTGACCTTAATAAATAAAAATCCATATACAATTTTCCCCCTAGGAAGAACGAAGAAAGAACCACATTACATATGCTAGTCACATTGCCTAATGCATCACTGGAAAGTGCTTAGATACCATGGTGATGGGGCACAGAATAAAAACCTTAATAGAAGAGATCAAAAGCCCTTTGAAATTTCTACCTACATTTACTGCTGGTAAGGTAAATGCTGGTGTCCAAAGTGTCTGAAATACCCTAATTAGAGAATATGGAAAGGTACTGAGGGATCAGAACCACCATTTAGGGGAAATCATGGAGAGTGGAGTGGCTGTTGCCACAGATTCTTCCCTTCATAGAGCTTGAACAGCACAAGGGTCTAATTTGAGAAGAAAACTAGCTTTCGAGAATGTCTGTTTTGAAATGCAGCATACAATGATCATTCAGTAGGAAACATGTAGTCAGGCATACCAGTAAATGAATTTTTTCACCCTGGGCTCGAGTCTTCTGGGGAAAGTGAAGAAACCTAGGCCCTTTACATGGGAGACTGCCCACGGTGTGATCGTGGGTGAATTTCTTTAGGTACCTCAGTATCTCCATCAGTAAAATGAGGATAATACAAAAAGACAATTGTAAAGGACTTGGAGATCCTCAAATGGGAGGTGCTACATATATAAAAAATATTATTGCATATTGGACCACTTCCCTATTCCAGGCATTTATGGTATGCTTATGACTATGCTATCTGAGCACCTGGTTACAAGATCAGTCAAGATGAAGGTGACAGCTGAAGAAGGCAGTGACCCCATAGAAGTATTATGGAAGGTTTTTGCGGTATTGACTTCTGCTTTGTTTCAGATCATGCATTTAAAAGAGCCATTTGGGTAGCATGTGCACATTTTAACCATTCATTGCTCATATTAAAAATGCTTTCTATATATTAAAATTGATGCTAGACCCATTTTCACTATCACTCCCTGGAAATCCATAAGTATTGTATGTCATACTAGCATAAGCACTAAGTATTGGCTAGAGCCATGTGCATTAGCTCAATATTAAAATTAGGATAATGTTGTAAATTATTTAGATGTGGAGGCATTTTAACTCTCTAACAAATTGAAAACTATTCTGGGCAGGGACCACGTCCCTCCTTCTGTTTGTACACTGCTCGCTCCAGATTGTAGTCTTTGGGAACTACCCCAATAAAACAACCTGTACCATTGCATTTACAAAAAGAAATGTGGTACAAGTTGGATATCCATTCACAGCTGTTTTCAAAGTATATCTTCAACCATCCCCACTGACTAATTCAGCTGATCTCAGATTTATTTGGCGGAGAGGCTCAGCCTCACTTCTGCTCACTAAGGGGCTTGTCTACACACAGAGAATTGCACCGATTAACTTAAATCTGTTTAAAAATGGATTTAGTTTATGAAACACAAACCCTTGTGTGGACACCCATAACAGTTTAAACGTGGCTTATATAGATATAACTTGCACCTTAAATGGATATAAGGCAGATATAAACTGATACAAGTGTCAGCACACAAGGTTTAAAATCATGCTTTTAATTAGATTGCTACAAGTTTATGTGTAAATTAGACATAATATCAGTGGTGTTTGCTCTATGTAAACTGTAAGAAATAAGGACAGATATATTTCATTCTTGTTTTAACTTAATGAAAGGCTATTGCACTAAGTTTTAGAACAGAGATTTGAACAAGTCTCACCCTCATCCTAGTCAGATGCTGAACTTCACTGAGGCAGTGACCCTCCAACTAAATAATGTGCACTTAACTATTCCTGGAGAGTCACAGCCATCATCTATGTGAAAGGGGTGGGGTGTATTTTCTTCTCCATCATTTGTTTTCAATGCTTAGTTTTAATAATTTGTTGTGTTTGCATTTCTGGGCACTAAAAGGTAGTTAGAAATAGGGGAGGATGCATGATTCAGGCCTCCACAAGGGAAATATAGCAAAGGCTGCTGGTGCTGCTAATTTTTATTAGATGTATTTGTAAACTCCACTAGTTGACAGCTGGAGAGTTGTTCAGGGGCAAAAAGGAGAACCCACATTTTATTTTCCTGTGTACACAGTTATAGGAATATTTCACACCTGCCAGTTTATATCTGCCCAGGTATTCAATGTTCACTTTCGAATTAGCCCCACACTCTACTCTCCTCCTCAGCTTACATACCCTATGGCAAAACTAAGCAACATCAGCTATTTTTGTATAAAACAAGCCATAGGTGTTTGGGGAGTGGGGAAGCAACAGCCTATATTGTACTTCATTGTGCTGTAAACATTCTACAGTATTTGACAGCTATCTACATGGAGGCACATTTATGGGTCTTGATTTTGCCTCTACCTACCCTATCAGCATTTATTCTCATTATGAAAGAATATGGTAGTGATTACTACACTACGCTAGCATAGGGCTACACCTTGAGACAACCCAGGCTCTTTAACTAGGACAGAAGGTAGCAGCCTGCTTGGTAAGCAGTGCTTTCCAAGGGGAGCACATGACACCTATACTCCTTAATACTTTTTTCCCAAGTTGAATTCTTTTCTGAGGCCCCTGATTTTGCAAGCTTTTTATTTTTATTTTAACTCCTTAACCCAGCTTTGAAGGACTTTCTTATCCCTGATTTAGGACCTAGGCAGTACAGGGAGCAACTCATGACTTCTAAAGTTGACAACCTTTACTCATTTCTTGCATTTTGCCAAAACTAGGGATTGGAAAGACTATCCAAACCTTTTATGAATTAAATGTGTTCTTTTCTGAATTCCTGTATCTGCTCCTGAGCTTCCCCTCATTATCAAAATCCTGGTTTAAAACCAAAAATGAGTTCCTTGAGCCCATGTCCTTACACTAACATGTGCCTGATTACTCTTTACAAAAAGGAAGGTTACTTACTTGTAACCGGAGTTCTTCAAGAGGACTCTACATATTCACACTTAGGCATTTTGCGCCACCTGGTGCAGCTCACAGGTTGAACCTACTTCCAGCAGTGCCTGTTAGAGCACATGTGAACCCACTCCTGTCCCTGTCCCCTCACATCTCCAAATGTTCTGAGGCACGGCTATATTATGGGCACTGCATACTCCACTACCTCAGCTCCTTCCACTGCCAACCCAGAAAAACCACAATAGGACTTTGAGAAAGAGGGGAAAGTTGGTGGGAAGTGTGAATATGCAGTCATCTCAGAGAACTCTTGGTACTAGTAATGTCATTTCTTCTTTGACTGGCTCTGCCTATTCACACTTATGGGTAGTTCGGCAAGCAGTGCTGAAAACTCAGGAGGAGGGAAAGAGTCCTAATTAAATGACTGAAGCCCCAGTTGACCAAATCTAGCAACTGCACTTGAAGGTAAATCCAAAGCATAATGTTTAGTAAAGATATGTATTGACTTCCAAGTTAGCAGCCTTACAGATTTCTCCAGTAGGAACATGCTGTTATTTGCCGAGACCTTACAAGAGTAGGCACAGGGACAGCTACTAAGTTGTTATATTCAATGACCTTGTTTAACTCATCTGGAAATAATCTGACCAGATACAGTATAGAGACAAAGTGAGGGAGGCAATATCTTTTATTGGACCAATTTCTAGTGGTGAAAGAGAAGCTTTCGAGCTCTCTTCTTCAGGTCAGGGAAAAGTACTCCGTGTCACAGCTAATACCAGGTGGAACAAATTGGTTAGCATAACTAGTTAATACATATTCTAAGAGACCATTGAAAGTGAAGTTGCCCTCTGCAGTTAACTCCTCTCCAGTCATAGGACCAAAAAAAGGAGGGCTAGTGGATTACAGATTGTTGTAATAAGCCATAAATCCAGTCTCTTTGTTAAGATCACAATATTTAGTGTCTAGCAAAGTTATACATTTAAGCTCCCAGGGTTGTCTTTTGACAGTGTTGTGCAGGTTTCCTTTGAGGAAGACAACTGAGAGGTTGGATATGGAGTCATCAATTTGTGAAAAGTGTTCACCCACGGGTAATAGGATCTTTTATCATTTTTCTGTGTGAGTTCATTCAAGAGCATAGTGATTGTCTAGTTTCATCCACACAGTTGTTGCAGGGGAATTTAGTGCACTGGATGAGGTACATTGCATGTTGTGACAGGCATGTGTAGGACCCTCTTCAAAAGACAAGCCTGGGAGTTTAAATTCATAACTTTGCTAGACATTAAAAATCATGGTCTTAATAAAGACACTGGATTTATGGCTTATTATAACTATCTAACTCACTAACGCTCCAGAGGTGTTAACTGCAGAGGGTCACTTAACATATATTTTAAGAGATCATTCAAGGTGAACGACTTATTGTAAACAATCTGTTCTACCTTGTACTTGGCTGTGACAGTGAGTACTCTTCTCAGACCTGAAGAAGAGTTCTGTGTAGCTCAAAAGCATGTCTCTTTCACCAACTGAAGTTGGTCCCATAAAAGATATTACCTCACCCACCTTGTCTCTCTAATATCTTGGGACCAACACAGCTACAACATCACCGCAACCGGATATACTATGACACACATGATTCTTAGCATAAGAAACTTAGATGATTTCTTAGAATTCTAGTTCTATTTAGACAACATGCTAGAATCTTTCTAGCATCTAAAATAAAGATTCCTATTTATTAGTATGCAACTTTGGGGAAAAATACCAGTAAATTAATAGTCTGATACGAAACTCACACTGTTTGTGGTAAAAAACCTTGGATCAGGTCTAAGAACCCCCTTGTTTGTATGGAAAATAGTAAATGGCAGATTAACCATCAAAGAAGGCAATTTGCTCACCCTTCTGGCTGATGTTACAGCAATAATAAACACAGTTTTAATAGATAAGTATAATAAAGAACACTCTGCCTAGGGTTCAAAAAGTGGCTTCATAAGTATAGATAAAACCAAATTAAGGTTCCATTTGGAACCAGATCCCTCAAAGGGGGATACATGTTAGACAAGCCCTCCATTAACCTTTGAACTATATCACAAAGATTAAAACATGATAAACTAAAAGAGCTGCCCAATGAACTCTTAAGAAGAATTAGATAATCTTTCAGACTTTAAAATCATTAAATACTATAAAAACACAGGAACAGAAACTTTAACTGGTTAATCAGATTTTCCCCACATCCAAGAAACAAATTTAGTCCATTTCAAATAATACATTCTTGCATATTATTTTCTAGAACTGAGCAATACATTTTGAACCAACAAGGAACAGGATTATTCAAGATCAGGCAAAGTCCGATAGATCAAGCTGTCAGATGGAAAGACTATGGATCTGGATGAAGGACCCTGTTCACTGCTGAAATATCAGGTGTGGAGACAAAGTGAGACACTTGCAGACTCTGTCTGACATCTGAAGCAGGTCCATGTACTCCTACTGTGTTGGCCAATCTGGGGCAATCAGGATAATCCTTTCTCTGTCATGATTCATCTTCTTCCCTGCTTTCTGAACTAATGGAAAAGGAGGGAAAAGCATGCAGAAGGCCCTTTCCCCAATGCAGCAAGAAAACATCTGAGATGGACTGATTGTCCCTTTCTGCTCTTGAACAGCACAGACGACACTTTGTATTGAACCTGGTTTCAGCCAAGTTTTCATTGGGCTGACCCCAGCTGGAAAAAAATTAATCCTTCAGGAACCATTCATGCATCTGAGAACTGTCCCTGCTGAAATGACAGCTAACATATTGTTCTCCTCTGCTAAATGCAGTGCTACCAGATGAGACATTGTGAAGAATGCACCAGTGCCATAAGTTGACTGCCTCTGCACATAAACAGGGAAGAATAAATATCTCCTTCCTTGTTTATGTAATACATAGCAGTGAACAATACAACTGCTATCTGAACAACCTTCCCATTTAGGTGAGGAAGAAAAGATCTGAGAGCCAAATAAATGGCTCCTAATTAAAAAATATATAAATTATATGTAAAGTACTTTTCTTGAGACCTCCAGTAGCCTTGAACTGTAAAATGATGTGGATGAGTTCCCTCATCCCTTGCCAGATACATGGGAAATTATTGTGACAGACAGCAAAGAGAGATTGAAAAGACACTTCTGAGAACATCTGATCTATCTGTCCACCATATCAACAAATTTAGAACATCCTAAGACATGGGTGACAAACATCTGAAGCCTGTTCATATGGGGTCTGTAAAACTGTGACATCCAAATGCTCTCATTCTGAGAGTAATGTAAGTGGTCACTGACATAAGACCTATTAGACCCAAAGAGAAAATAATTTTTTGGGTGAAACACATTGAATCTTTGAAAAAGGCGGTTTTATCTTCAAAAAATCTTTCTTCCCAAAGGAAAACTCTTCCAGCTACTGAGTCCAGTATACAGCCTTTTCAATGAATTCTCTCAGTCAAGTAGAGATTTGACTTTTGACATTCAGAAACAGTCCCAAAGCCGTAAGAAGGGACATTGTAAATTTGATGTGAAATAGGAGATCCTCCTGTGAAGATGACTTTAGCAGCCAATCATCCAAATATGGGTAAACAAAGATACTCTGTTTTCTTAAATGTGTTGCTTCTACTACAGAAAGGCACTTTGTAAAGACTCAATGTTGTAGAAACATAAAATAGTAGGACTTTATACTGAAAACATCTTTGTGACATTACAAAAGGTACTTCTGATGATTTGGCTGGACAGAAATATGGAAATATGCATCCTTTAAATCGAGAGTTGTAAACCAATCCATAACTGGACAGTGAGGGAATTATGGAGGCTAGAGTTAGCATTCAAAACCAAAACTTCTGAACAAACCTGTTCAATTTTTTAAAATCTAAAATTGGATGGAACCCACCCCATCTTCCTTCTGCACCAGGTAGTACCTTGACTAAAACCCTTGACTCAACAGAGGTTTGAATACCTCTCAACAGCACCTATCAGGAGCAATTTCTGAAATTCTGATAGAAGAATGATTTCATGAGAAGGTTCCCTGAAAAGGGAAGGATAAGGGAAATTGAAGGGGGTAACTTCTACTTGTATTGCATTGACCTTTTCTATAACTTTTAGGATCCTCATGTCTGATGCAGTAAGCATGCATGAATAAAATCAGCTGGCATGTCTCCAAACGAAGAAAGGGATGCATTCTCACCAATTGGTCAACAACTGTTGATCCTCACATCAAATTTGAGGCCTTGTATTCAGCAAAGATGAAGAGGAAGGAACAGATTGTTTTGTTTTAGGTCCGGATTGGAGTTATTTCTTTTTATGCTGAGACTGTGATGAAGATGTAGTATGTAGATGCTGTCCCTCCATCAATAATGCATTTGCCAAACTCCTCTTATCATCTGAGAGATTCTGTACAAATAGTGCCCTCTTCTCCCACAGATGGAATTGGTAATGGTCTATCACCCTTCTGGTAATTAGCCACACTAATTCGAAGAGATGAGGAAGAACAAAAATCTCTCCCCTTCCCAGGGCATCAATATTCTTTTCTTCCCTTCTCTGTCCACAGTTGAATGGGCCTCACCAGACTGGAGCCTATTATTGGCAACAGCAACCCCTATGAGAGTTTGGCACAGGGTGAGAATGAAAATACAATAACCCTTATAAGGGATCCGATACAACTTTTCAGCTTTCTAGATGCAGGCTGACAAGAAGCATGGGTAGCCCAAATAGTCTCAGCAGGCTGAAAAAGACCATCCAGGACAGATGGTAACACTCATCACCTGAAAATAGCACCAAAAACATTGAATATCAAATGTGACGTCTTTGCAACAAATGAAGGTAAGTTTAAAGTGGCTGCCATAGAATCCACAAGGTCACAGAATTGCAAAATGTTCTCAAAAGGAGATGCCACAGAAGCAATACCCATATGTTCATCAGGTGCCAAACCAGGATCAAACTCTGTATCCATCTGATAGCTCCTCTTGTTGAACAGTATCTCCTCCTCCTCTTTACGCTGAGAATCAGGCACTATTGCTGAGCTGTACATACACTCTAATGGGCACTGCTGGGAGAAGGTTCTACCATTTGGCTGCACCAGGTAGCAGAAAACCTATGTTAATATGCACGGTCACTCAAAGAACACTGTTTAAATAAAACCACATTCTAAAAGTATTTGCCACATGCAGGACATAATACACTAAAGAAATGGTTGCGCATGGGTCATTTGATATCATGATGACGCATTTGTGTTTCTCTCTCTTGAAATCCAAAAATAAAGAGCATGAGCTTTTGGAAGTAGAAAACACAAGAACATAACAGAAGGCAACTGTCATTACTACATCCCAAAAACTACAGGACGCAGGAGTATGTTTAGTTGAGTTATATTACCCTTTATTATTTTACAATATATTTCAAAAACTCGTACAGATGCCTTAACTGTTCTACAAGACCTGCAATACTGTCAAAAAATAGCATACTTAAAGATTGAACACACAAACTGTAATACCTACTTGTACTGAACCATTAATATCCAAAGGGGTATAGTAATTTAGTAAGTAGATGTGCAGTAATGCAAAATGCAAACAAATGTTAACAGAGAAAAGTAAACTTTGCATTCATGGCTATAGAACAGAGAGCTTTTGAAACACATTTGGTATTGTAACATTCTAGACAGCAATATGAGTAACATTACATATTTAAAGCAATACATGCCCTGGAAAGCTTGTATTTTCAATCTGTGCGTGTAAACCTGAATCAAAATGAGCTAGATACATTAAAAAACAGAGACATCTAGTCTGCAAGTAAGCTTTTTCATCCCCAAATGACACTGAATTTGAGTGGGTCAACTCTGACTTTTGTTACTGTTGCTATTTTACACTATTCTTTCCTGTACACTGTTGCATTAATATGACAGCCTGTGAATGATTTTTATTCCCTGACCATGACACTGGGGAGTAACTTTTATGGACCAAACGTTTGTCTCACTCTCCAAATTGAAAATGTAGCCAATGTTATAGCATGGATGTCATCACAAAACCCACATTTTTTCATCAGTTTTATAATAGCATTACATTTTTTTAGCTGTATTCCTGTGAGGCAACAAAACAGTACTGTAGTTTTCAGAACATTGGAAAATGCTTACTAATATTCCAAATATCTAATTTCATAGATTCTACCTAATTTTGTTATCTTTTCTGGTCACGAAACAGAGAGAAGATGTTAATGACCAAGACACCTTTAAACTTACACTGTCTGCAAGCAACAAGGCAAAGCCAATTGTTCAGGTATGGTTTTTGTCTTATCCAAGTTGATGCGTTTTCGTGGGAAAATCATGAAAGGCAATACGAGGAAACAACAACTACCGATCAGATTTCTGCCAAGCAATAAAAGTTTAAAGACAAAATTTATGAGAGTGGCACTGTGGCAGAACAGGCATTCAATTTGTTTTATTTTTCAAGTTTATAAAGTTTCAGTTACCACTATATTCACTTATAGTGGACACTATGTGATAACTGAGTAAGGCCAACAAACCACCTTCTATCTCAGAAGAAACTGCAATAAACCATCACCTGAGCAGATCACAGCTGTTGGACTATGATCTTCTTAACCAGCCTAAATGGCAGTCTGTAGCATCTGGTACTATATACACAAAGTCACTCACACCCATCATTGAAATGATTTTCCTACAGCAGTTTACTGTATAACATATGCATACATATTTCTTTCTGCTCATTTAATCCCTTATATCTCATAGCTCACCAGTGGTTTAAGGGCTGAAAAATATTTCAGAAAACATAAGGGGTTATACAGTTCAAGTGTGTAACAACTTTATTTTAATACAGAAAATTAATATGAAATGCTGGTTCTGAACATGGTTGGCAAAAATAAAAGGCAAAACAAAGGCAGGGTATATTTTCATCTGGAGTCAATGTCTAGAAAACCAAAAGAAATAAATCTGAAATAAGGCAAAGCAAAAAAGGCATTCTGATTCATGCACAACTAGTAGTAATAAGAATTTCCTTTCAGAGGTCCTGAGACTTGAGTTGAATGGGTTCTCCCTATCGCTTGCTTCGTGTGAAGTCAAATTTAAAGCTCCATAAGCATAAATGTTTGGTTTTTAATAATGGACCCATTTAAAAAAGGAGACAATAAAATGTACATGAAAGCAAACAAAAGCGACTTGATCTGAGGCCTCTGTCCTTTGACCCGCCTAACAGGCTAAATGGCCAATAAAATGTAAAATGCAGCATACATTTGTGTAATCTAAAATCTTTTCGTGATAATTTATTGCAAATTGCACTTGGCAGTTCCCCACACCAATGGAAAACTGGCCACCCTGTCGGTTGTTCATGCAGTCCTTTAACCCCAAACGCAAGTCACCAGTAGAAAGACCTGGACAGAAAGTTGGCCGCTGTGCTGAGCCAGCTGGCTGCACCTTCTGGGTGTGACCCAACCCGGGATACTGCTTTGTCTTGTTCCTTTGTAGGGCTTTCATCCTCTGGCAAATAGTCAGGTAGATCTGTATTTTGCTCTACTTCTACAGGAGTATCTTGGAATGGAACCAGCACCTGATGGAATAGAAGAGTTCAAGAAAATGTCAATGTTGTGAATCAAAATGAATTAAAAAAAAAAAATAAGGGCCTCGTCCTGAGAGGCAATGAACACCTCTTAGAGTCACTCCCTAAATAACTGCCAGGGTAGATATTAGGTATTGTCAATCATTTTATTTAGACCATATGCAAGAAAAGTACAGGTTTAAGGTAAAAACATACAACCAAAAAGACCATCTCTCTCTACAGCTGTGAAATAAAACCACATCATTGGTTTCTGTCAAGAAGGCAAATCTCAGTTTCCAGACTCATCTCTCCAGGTCAGGAGATTCTAGTGTCAGAAAGAGATGGCCGTCCTGTACGGTTACATCTCTTGCTAACAGTTCAACAGTAATTTCTAGCAATACTATTATATGGATGCACATCTTTGGGCAGGATACATTTTAACCTCTTTATGTTGTGTATGAATCTCTGAGAAGTACAACAATGTACTGTTTCTTAGGGACAGAAATGATGGGCATGGTAGTACAGGTATCAAAGATCCAAGCCAGATCCACCTCTATTTAGAATAAACTGTATCTCACCTCCTCTCCACTTTCACTTTTCACAACTTGCTGTGCTTTCATAACTTTGGTTGATGCTATTGCTGATGCCAAAGCCTACAAGAGGGAGAAAATACAAGGAAAATAAAGGCAGACACTTAGTGTTATAGAACTGCAACAGATGCATAGGTCTTAAAGCAAGCACAGTTGTAAGTACTTACTTCTGCTTTTAAGTCTGAGCGAATTCGGACCACACATCTTTGAACCGCCATTTGAAATGTAAAGCTAATAACTCCTTTAATTTTCAGCAAGGCTTCTTCACAAAGATTCCTTCGAGACTAAAAAAAAAAAAAAAAAAAAAAAAAGTATTAACATGCAAAGGCCATATAAAAATATTAACCATGGATGTTATGACAAACTCCTGCATCTTTTAAGACAGCTGGTAAATAAGGTAATTTTGCAAAAGAAAAAAAATAGTGCAGGTTACAATTATTTTTAATACACATATACTGACATTTAATATTGCTACAAATCTTGTCATAACAAAATTTACAACATTTTTGCTTACATTTTAAAAGTCAAACAAGGATAGAATCAACTGTAAATAATCAGGAAAAAGTGCTGAAAAGCAAAGAATGTTTTTCTCCGTATGATAAGCTAAACAGTCCCCTGAGGTTAAGTCCGGATTGAGTGGAGTGCTCATTGATGTGTAGTTAGTGTTTAAGTTGCTATTTATCAGACACCTTGTATCCATACTGACTGAATGCATCAAAGCAGCTGTTGTATCCTTCAGCTACCTCATCTGTGGCAGCTCATGGACATCAAAGCACAGCATAATCTTAACTCTGATTTCAAGGGAAAAAATGTTTGCTTAAAAACAACAACGGAATGTTATGTTTAAAGCAAGTGACAATGCCTACTGTGCAATAACATTACATTGACCTATACCGGTTGCATCTATTCTACATTACCTTAACATGTTTTATTTCTCAATATTTAGAAAACAAGATGGTTATTACAAAGAGAGTAAAATATCTATTGGGAGACTGCTACCACAAACAAGCTACATTGTAGTGGATTACCATATATATATATGTGTGTGTGTGTGTGTGTATATATATATACACACACACACACACACACATATACATACACACACCTTGACAGTCTTATAGACTCAAGTGTTAGGTTCAAAATCAGATTTCTATATACCTTAGTATTTAATTTTAATTGAAAAGTGCTGTGAGATCTTTGAAAGAAAGGCACTATATAAGCGTATTAATATTATTATACAGTAATTACTGCTCAATACTTAGACAACAGTGGTTTCAATATAGGAAGAAGCATATTCATTTCATCGATCTGCTAACAAACTGCTTCGGCTAGACCGGGGTGGCCAACCTGTGGCTCCGGAGCCACATGTGGCTCTTCAGAAGTTAATATGCAGCTCCTTGTATAGGCACCGACTCCAGGGCTGGAACTACAGGCGCCAACTTTCCAATGTGCCAGGGGTGCTCACTGCTCAACCCCTGGCTCTGCCACAGACCCTACCCCCACTCCACTCCTTCCCACCCCCTCCCGAGCCTGTTGTACCCTTGCTCCTCTCCCCCCCCTTCTCCCGATTCTCCTGCATGCCATGAAACAGCTGATTGGGAGGTGCGGGGAGGGAGGGGGAGGCGCTGATCAGCAGGACTGCTGGTGGGTGGGAGGTGCTGGGAGAGCTAATGGGGGGCTGCTGACATATTACTGTGACTCTTTGGCAATGTACATTGGTAAATTCTGGCTCCTTCTCACACTCAGGTTGGCCACCCTGGGCTAGACTATACAGAGGCAAAACTCAGCTTACTGCCATGCACATATGAATGTCAGAACATTTTTGACTATATTAAAGAACATTAATAATTAGAATTATAGTAATACAGTAGGCCTGAGCTAAATATCTTAACACAAAACAGTGTGTATGAGAGAGAGATAGGGAAAACGGCATTGTACAAGTGAAAGACAAATAAAACCACCTCTGGCCACAAGGAAGGAAGGCACAAGAGGGTGAGAGGCAACATGGTTTAGTAGACTAAAAAAGGGATGACTGCATGGATACATATATCAACTGATACTGTCTCCCCTTCTGAGAGCTTGGTCGAATCATATAATCTGTGCCTGTTTCCCTAAATGGGGTAATACCTATTCCACAGATACTTTACTACTTTAAGTTGTAAAACACTACATGAATGCTCAGCCTCACCAGAGTGTGTACAAATCCCTTCACTAGCTGGAGACTTGGCAACCTCCAGCTATTTGGACACCTGTCCTTTGCACTGACAACTATGAACAAATCCCAGCTGGGCAATCCTTCTACCACAGCATGGAACCTAGGGTTGGGGAAAACAAAACCTAAAGGTAAGTCAGGTATCCATGTTTTACATAATGAATCAGTTAAGTCTGAGATGCATATCAAAGACTCATCTTGCCAACTGTTCCCAAAACCATCAGGCCAACTCTGTGTACTGTGAAGTAATTATTGTAGACAAGTCATTTACAGTTGGTGGGGGAGTGGGAGGGATAACAAAAACTGGCCCCAAAAGTGCTAAGGTTGCCTCTAGTGTTGTGTTCTTAAAAAATAATAAAATAGTCTGATTATTTGGAGCTGACAAAAAATCCTGCCAACTCTGGCTAAAATTATACGGACTACCCATTTGTTACCACTATGAAATCTTATTGGGAAGATTAGACTGCAGTAGATCAATCAACAGACTTCTGTTGTATTGCTCTTTTTGTTTTTTGACTGAGATCATTATCAAACTCTATAGACTGTAGCTTTATTTTGAATGAACTGATCAAGAACTACCTGAGGTCTCCAACAAGTCAAGAAAGATTTACAGGATTTCCAATTACTCCTACAGAACATGAACTGCTAAAGAGCCTTAAGTAGGTCAACTCTGACATATGAATTCGCAGGCCCCCAAAAAATCAGAAAAGTCTATTCAAAACTTTGAATTCCTGCAGATGTGTTTGATAGATTAGATAGTGCTTAAGTTTAAAAAGAAAAACAGACTTTGCTATTTATTCATGTGACTAAACAGAGGTAGGTGATGGATCAAGAATCAATTATGGGGGCAGGGAAGAAGTATTGGAGACAGAAGTTGTTTTGTTTGCTTTAATTTTGGCAGGGATGAAGTTAGTTATTTGACAGCAAGAATGTTTCACAGGCCTGGAAAAAAATGCTAAGGCCAGCCATGCATATGCATACACATACATGAAGTTACACACTTAAAGAAGATTAGGTCTGAGGTAAGTGCTATATAAAGTTAAGTTATTGTTCACATCCTCTGCCATTTTATAGTTCCCAACTTATTCTAACACTTAAAACTGCTTTGTAGGGATGTTTTACTGCTGCTGTGTTATACCAGGCACCTAGAATATCACTAGGGTTTCTTTGATAGTCTCATAAAACTCAGAACTGTGTACATTAGCTAATCCAGCCAGCACACAGCTAGATTCTTCTTTTCCTTTAATAATGAGCTGAGAAAACACGCTGGTGTACTCCAGGCAACTGGAGAAGCCTGAATTTCTGCTCTCTGGATTCAAACATCTAAATACTTTGTTATACACTTTTTACTAGGATAGCAATGAATATCTTTGCAATTTCACTTTTTTAAGCATTGCAGCAACGCGCTGCATTAGCTCCATTTGTCAGGGTACACAAATAAATGGTCTTCAGACCTGCTGGCCTCAGTCCATTTACAGGATTGCATGTACTTGAATTGGCAGACAAAGGAGAAGTGGATAGAGTTTATCTGGGTTTTAGAGAAGCTTTAGAGACTCTGATGCACAAATGATCTACAATGTTAGTAAACTTCATAGGAGCACACTATTGGAATGGATTAAAAACTGGTTTGAAGATATTAAAGCAAGTGTTGCTGATAAAGTTTTGCCTGTCTATATCACGAACAAGTGAAGGGTTCCAAGGTAAGTATTAATTTCTTTACTACCCATGTAAATGACTTGGCATACAATCTAATTTCAAAAGGAGCTAAATGTACTCACAAGAAAATATGAGGAGGGAATGCTATTGATAAACTAGGTTCCAAGACATGCTTACTTGGCAAAATATAAAGTAACAAAACAAAGGATCAGGTTTGATCATTTAAAATGGGTACAAAGCTGAAGATACAGAGACCTGAGGGCACTTGTGAAGAACATGCTTAAACGATCTACATGCTGTTTGGCAGCCGTAAAAAGGCAAACATAGCCCTGGGGTGTTGTACACAGGGGTATGGTGAATAAATCTGTAGAAGTTATTTTGACATTACATAAAGACGCAGTGAGATCTCACTATCTGAAGTGCCAGTCTGGTCACTATAGTAGAAAACATCTCACGGACTACAAAAAGATGTAGCAAGAGGGAGCTAACAAAATTCAACGTTCCTTACATTAGTTATAATAGAAGATTAGTCAGTGTCTAGACACTCTCGTGCTGTACAGGCAATTGTGAAAAATAAGGAATGGTTTTGATTCCAATGCTCTGACCACAGAGAGATATCATGAATCAAGACTGATAAAAGGCAGTACCTGATTTATTCTAAAGGTGATTGAAACAGGAAACAAAATTGGCAAAGATGGAAATGGAATTATTTAAAAATACAAAGTTACAAAGCAACTAGCCATAAATATTTCTTGTATTAAGCCTCTTGGGTGAATTTAAATTATATATCAGTATTTCAAAATATGATTCACAGGAGTTGCTGGCATACATGAAAGTAACACAAGCATTCCTTGAATGCCCTTCTTTTTTGGTGCGAAGTATGTTTGAATATAACATGCATGCACATTATCACAGTATTTCCCTATCATTTCCAGTCTGATTCCTAATGATCATAAGTACTTAAGATTTACTTACTGAATCATCAAGGCCATCTATATGTAAAACCACTGTTTTAGCACGTTTATTTGTACTGCCCAGGAAAAACTGAGCTTTCCGCCGGCAAGAATTCATTTCATTCACACGGTCCATGTCTGACATGTTGGAAGCTTGAAGGATGTCATAGATTTCAGAGGCTAAAAGTTTAGTCTCTCCTGGTGTAGTAGTCCTTAAAGAAAAAATAATAAATTGAGATTTATAACTATCTATTTTCACAGTGTTATTTCAAATAGCTGCCACATTTATGTCTCAGTATCTTGAATGATCAGCACACTACGGAAGCATTTTATATAGCTAATATGCAGTTAGAAGAAAAGATTTCTTAATTAAAAAAAAAAATAAAAATAAAAGAGAGGGTCTACCAAAACCACTTCCATCATCCATATGCCAGTGCCATTACCAGCCTGAAACTGAAGCCAGAACCCTTGTGTCTATGTTAATTTTATACCTGCGAGCTTATTTTTAAACGATGTATCAAGAACTTTTTTAGTTTTTATTTCTCTCTCTGCTATGTGTCATATCTATTTAGAAACCTGCAAACACAATAATTAAACTGATTGACAAACTTTGATACCCCTCCCCCCACAACATGTTGATTAGGATACACAATGCAACCATGTTGTGTTCTAATTCCCTATTTACTTAATAGCATAATTGATTAATCTCAGTTCCCAGAGCTATGTTGACATAGCTGGTGCTACAACAAGAAAGCAAATGCAGCTGTATATATGACATAAACAGTTGCCCCTTTAATCTTCTGTAGATCCTTGCACGAGAGGATATCAAAATGCCTTAGAGATAAGTATCCCATCTCTTACCTACCTTGTGGGGTACCATTCCCATTTTACCTGGAGTTTTACATTTTAAATAGAGTCGCAGAGATTAAGTAACAGGTCAAAAGTTATGCAGAAAGTCAACAGCAGAGCAGGGACTAAAACTAAAGTTCAGACTCCCAGGTCCCTGCTCTAACCACCATTCCACACCCCTTCTTGACTGTGGATCTTTAAAGATAGCATTGTGGGGATATTCCCTATTAAATAAGTTAAAAGTAGGTCAAAATTGGTGGTATAAGCTATAGGGTTGTATTCCTTTAAAGGAAACGGATTTAGATATTAGACTGGACATCTTTCATTATTTTCTTATACTTAATCACAACTGAATTTAATGGGCCACATTCATCATTGAAGTACTTTCACTAAGCTCAATGGAGGGCAGGATTTGACTCATCATTAATAAACTATAATATTTGGAATGAATAAAAACAACACTACAGCAACATCATACAATTCATCTTACAGTGGCCAATCATAGTTTTGCTTGTAGGCATAAATATACTGGAGTAAATAGCTACATTTTGCCTTTGAAACTTTCTTCCTTATTATTTCATCCCAATAACTAGCCTGGGTCAAACATCACCTCCATCCCAATTTCATATCATAGAAGAATAATGTTGGAGCAAAAATCTTAGTCAATTCCCTCCCTCTGGGTCTCCTACTGAGTCTTGTCTTCTCTTCCCTGTGACTGTCTTTTAGATTGTAAACTTTTCAGAGAAGAACTGTCGTATTTGAGTGTCTGTACAATGCTCAGCACGCCTGCGCTTAAATTAAAGTGATACTGTGAGGTTTATCCTAAAGATGATAAAAAACAAGACACTGGGGCCTGCATCAGTACAGCATTTAAGCAATAACTTTAAATTAGGCACGTGCTTAAGTCCATCCCTCTACAGGGAACCACATACTTAAGTCAATCGGGGTCATATAAAAATGCATACTTTTTTTCCCATGATACTTAAATTCACTGGATAAAATGTGTACATGTGGTTTACAGCTTGAAGTTGAAGGATGGCATCTATATTTAGGTGCTAAAATTTGACAGCAGTGCCATGTGACCTGATGCCTCAAGGAACGATAAGTTAACTTTCAAGAAGATGACAGCTTAACAGGGCACCATAACACTAAACAGCCGTTTATTATGTTAAATTGTGTTCACCAAAATTAAAAGACACAAAAGTAAAGTTTTCTATAATACCTATTTCCTTTAAAATGTAGTTTGTTTTTCCGTTAAACTTAACTGGTCAGTTCACAATCAGTATAACTTTTTCCCAAAAGCTTTTTCCTAAATACGGTAACTCCTCACTTAACATCATCCTAGTTAATGTTGTTTTCTTGTTACGTCGCTGATCAATTAGAGAACATACTCATTTAATGTTGCACAGTGTTTGCTTATAACGTTGTTTGGCTGTGTGGACTTGGACCCAGAGTGGGCCAGCAGTTCCCCTCCACCCCCCCACTGCCTCCCACCAGCCAGCAGCCCTGCGGATCAGCAACTCCCCCATCGCCTCCCGCCTGCAGCAATCAGCCGTTTCACAGAGTTCAGGAGGCTCTGGGGGGAGAAGCAAGGACGTGGCACGCAGCCTTCCCCTTCCCCCCTAGACCCTCCTGAACGCCCAGAAACAGCTGATTGCTGCGGGCGGGAGGCGTGGGGAGGAGCGAGAACGTGGCGCGCTTGGGAGGAGGAGGTAGAGCAGGGGCGGGAAAAGCCAGGGCGGGGTTGGAGCAGGGGCTGGAAGAGCTGGGGGTTGAGCACCCCCCGGCACTTTGGAAAGAACAGCAAGAGGAGCAGCTGGACGATCCACCCTCTTTCACCCTCTGACTCCACCACCTCAACCAAGCTTCACAATCATCGTTGCTGAGTACAGCATTAAATTGTTTGTTTAAAATGTATACTGTATATGTATATAATGTCTTTAGTCTGGCTAAAATTTTTCCCTGGAACCTAATCCCCCCTCCCCCCCAATTTACATTAATTCTTATGGGGAAATTGGATTATCTTAACATCATTTGGCTTAAAGTTGCATTTTTCAAGAACGTAACTACAACGTTAAGCGAGGAGTTACTGTACAAGTTTCTTAACTTAGCCTTAGAGTACATCATGGAACACAAAATAATCAGTTCAGAAAAGACAGAGACCACAATAATAAAAGTTAATTAAAAAAAATCCAACTAAAAACATTAGCCATAAGAAGGCACAGAAACTTAAAATTCAAAGTTGAATGGTATGCTATCTAATAATGAAATGGGACTTAATGTATAATGTAACAGTAAGCTGCATATATGTTTAGTGCTCCCAATATCACAGCTGGCAGGAATTCTGGTATAATTCCAGCTATCTTCATATAACTTCATTATTAAAATAACCTGCTAATTTGACAGCGTAAAAAGCAAAATCTGCTATTTTTTAAAGACACATTAAAAAAGTATTCTCTAGGTTGTCCCCAAAACAATCCTTTTTTAAAAAGTAATAAAACTGCTATAGAAAAACATTGAACAAATGTCTGGTTTGCAATTTCAGACAATTTATTATCATTAACAACTTCTACTCATCGCTCTGCAGGGGAACACAAACTATCTTCCCATTCAAGGTAATAGCAGTTGGGACTGGGTATCAGAGTCTCTGTTCACACAAAGATGATAAAACATAAGAGGAATTACTATTTTTCAGAAAAAGTTTAGACACTATTTTAATACTGAACTGTAAATCAATGCATTAAGAAAGCTTATTAGTATAAATTGCAGATAACTAATTTTCTAAAAATGTAAAGGGTTTGTAGCAGGTTGCCCGCAAACATAAGTATTACTCGATGGAGCCAGTTGCTCAACAAGATTCAGCTCACATCACGTATGTCCTATAACAGTAGCAGTAAAATGAAACTAAGTAAACAAACAGTCAAAGAGAGACAAGCTGAAGTGATACCACCATAGTATAAAATCAGAGACACAAACCAGAAATAGGAATATCAGTCAAAGTAAAGTTATATGAAGTATCCATCTATATAATGCCAATACTTACAATAACTAAGTTACAAACAAAAAACAGTATTATGCCAAATACGTTACAGTTTCTAATTTGCTGGTAAAATAAAGTAAAATCTAAGACTTGCACCAACCTGTTGCTGATTCAGTTAAAGGGACTAATAATATAACATCACCACATAATTAATTAAGGATGAAAGTATGAAAAACTAATACAATCATTACAAAATTAAACACTTTTTGGCAGAAAAATAGATTGATCCTGATCAGGGAAATACACTCTATATATTGTAAAACCAGTACCATATTTAAAACGTCTATGTTCTTTTGTGTTTGTATGGAGCCTAGCACACTGTGGGTGCTACTGGAAAAATAAAAATAAAAAACATAAAAACGTAAACTACTAATACACAGTATAAATACAGTAAAATGTAAACAGGCAAGACAGTCTAGCAAAGACTAAAATACAATGAAGTTAAATCAAAGTTCTAGCAGTGGATCAAAGTAGTATGTGATATGTCAGGAGAGGATGTGTGAGATAATTGCAAATACAGTACACCGGATCGAAGTTTTTTTTTAAACCCCAGAGCGATAGTGTATGCCAGAGGTGGGCAAACTACAGCCTGTGGACCGTCCTGTCCGGTCCCTGAGCTCCTGGCCTGGGAGGCTCGCCCCCAGGCCCTCCCCTGCTGTTCCCTCTCCCCCCTCAGCCTCAGCTCACTGCGCTGCCGGCGCAATGCTCTGGGCAGAGGAGCAGCGAGCTCCTGGGGCAGCGCAACTGCAAAGCCAGGGCCTGACCCAGTGCGCTGTGCTGTGCGGTGCGGCTGCCTGTCCTGGTGCAGCTGCGCCGACAGCCATCGGTGCTCCAGGCACTGTGGTAAGGGGGCAGGGGGGGTTGGATAGAGGGCAGGGGAGTCCAGGGTGGTGGTCAGGGGGCAGAGGTGGGGATAGGGGTCGGGGCGGTCAGAGGGCAGGGAACAGGGGGGTTGAATGGGAGCAGAGGTCCTGAGGGGGCAGTCAGGAAGGAGAGGAGGGGTTGGATAGGGTGGAAGGGAGCAGTTAGGGATGGGGGGCAGTTAGGCGCAGGGGGTCTGGGGGCCGGGAAGAAGGGGTGGTTGGATGGGGCAGTGGTCCTGGTCGGGCAGTCAGGAAGGAGGGGGGGGGTTGGATGGGGCGGGGGGGGTGGGGGCGGGCAAGGGACAGAGAGCATGGGGGTGGATGGGGCGGGGGTCCCCGGGGGGGCCGTCAGGAGGTGAGAAGCGGGTGGGGGTGGGAGGTCGGATAGGGGGCGGGGGCCGGGCCACACCTGGCTGTTTGGGGAGGTACAGCCTCCCCTAACCAGCCCTCCATACAATTTCAGAAACCCGATGCGGCCATCAGGCCAAAAAGGTTGCTCGTCCCTGGTGTATGTGCTCAACTGAATTTGTACAGTTCATCACAGGGTTCTTATCTTTCACATTGTGACAGGGTGTATCTATTTCACCCAGATTTTTCAAAGCCATTCATTCTACAGACGGACGCCTCAGAAGTGGGGCTTCGGGCCTTATTGTCACAGGAGCTGGATGGGGAGGAACGCCCCATGCTCTACCTGAGCCGGAAGCTGTTCCCCAGGGAGACTAAGTATGCGACCATTAAGAAAGAGGGCTTAGCACTGAAGTGGGCGATTGAGGCCCTAAGATATTACCTAGTAGGGGGCCCCTTCCACCTCATCACAGACCATGCACCTTTCTGTTGGATCAACACCATGAAGGACTCAAATATCCAGATTATGTGGTGATCAACCTCTCCCTCCTGCACTACAAGTTCAGTGTACTACACCACATAGGTACAGCTCATGCAAATGCAGACTGCTTTTCCTGAATGGGAGGGGAGGATGAAGGAGAAGGACCCTTGCTGGGTCCTTGCTTGAGGGATAGGGTGTGTGGCAGGGTATACCTACCCCGCACTGACCCTGCTCGGGTTAACCGCACACTGTGGGCCGAAGAGGCCACGTCCACTTACCTCTGCTGGGCATGCTCAATCAGGAGACAGGATATAAAAGGGAGCGGTCTAGCTCAGTCTAGGCTGGCTGAGGAGAGTGGACGCACACTGCAGGCTCCTGCCAGGGAGTTGCAGTGGCTACAGATCATGGAGGCCAAGCTGCTGGGATCAACAGCGGAACCACTAGACCCTAGAGGATGAGAGTGAATCGGAAGGCTGACACCCCCAGAGTAGGAAGCAACTATGGGAACACAACTGTTAAAATAGGAAACTGAGCTGAACTGCAGACTCCTGGTTTCACAGGGCCCTGGGTCAGGACCTGGTGGAGAAGGGTGGGCCAGGGTCCCCCTACCCTGCCCCATACCTACCTCAGGGTGCAGGCACTACTCAAGGGCTCCAGCTGCGAAGCCACACAGCCCTGCGGGCCAGGGCAGCCCCAAGGGCTCTGCCCACGAGTCCACGCTGCCCTGCTTTATAGGCTAGGACAGCAGTATCTACTCTAGCCACTTGAGCTGTAACCCATTATTTGTCGTACGCAACCTGACACCTAGTATTGGGGTGTATCTACCCCATGACACACACAAATATTTAAGAGGTCAAAAACAGTGAGTAAATTTGATATACAGAGCAAGTAACTGATCCTACAAACACTGTTGTCAATGGGATAACTTATGGTAATCAAAGCTATTCCAAATGGAAAGTGTCTGGAGAACTGTATCCTAACATTTTAAAGATAAGTTTCATTTAATGTAACCCCTCCTTTGCTATTCCATGCGTTATATATTCATGGAAAACAGCACCTGTTATCAGTCCCAGGGAAGCTGTTTACGTTCATAGTACTGAACCGACTGAATTACTGTCTTAACCCTAAAATGAGAGCTAACAAGTGTGGTTTTTGCACAGGTCGATTTACAATCCATGTTACATATGGTCTGAGGAATCTTACTGAAAAGTCTGAAGTGTTGATATAAAAACTTCACATTTAACCTGCCCTTTTATCATTGAATACTTCAACTGAAATCAGTAAAGAAATATATAATATGAAAGGACTCAGTAAAGAGTTCTCTCAATACATTTGGAGAAACCCATTCTTACAATGAACCTCACGAGTCTTTCCAAACAACGTTTGGGAAAGTGTATGTTTTGGTAGAAGTCAGCATTTCCAGAGGACCACAATGCGTATTTTTATATTGAAATACAGTAATTAGAGACTTCAGGAATGGAGGTTGTTCATAAATATGAAATGTTCATAATTCTGAAAAAAAGTTAGGGTTCTTTCAAAAGTTTACAACTGAATATTGACATAATACAGCTTTGAAACTTTACTATGCAGAAGAAGAATGCTGCTTTCCCTTTATTTTTTTAATAGTTTACATTTAACACAGTACTGTATTTGCTTTTGGGGGGGGCGGGAGGGGGGTGTCTCTGCAGCTGCCTGATTGTGTACTTCTGGTTCCAATTGAGGTGTCGTAACTCTAGTGCTCATAACTCTGAGGTTCTACTGTATAAATATGCTTGACAGAGGCACTCTCCAGTTAAATATATGTATATAAATGTATAAAACAACACTTCAAATAAGGGTTATAATTGTTTTATTAAAATAATAGGATAACAAATCTTTCTATATACACTTTAAATATATGCTTATATCAAGTATACCCAACAGTCCCTCAATCTATTCATTTTCAGATGGCCAATTTCTCGTAAACTTCACTATTCTTATGTTCAAGATAGTTTCAGTCAATAGGATCGTTTTGATCAGCACTAAGGTGCACAAGATTGAATACTCCAGGGCATGTTGATGGCAATCAGCTAAATAGGGAAAAGTTGCCAACCCTTGTTTCCAGAAATGGATCTGTCACTAACATTAGCTTGGTGAAAACTTACAGCACAGATGACAATCCAAAAGGCAAGAGCACAATACTGAAGACGATTTGCAAGACAAAACCATAGGTATTACTTCTGCTTGGGGATTATGTAAAAAGGAAGCAAGCATTTTGGAGGCTAAAATATTATTTGGTATAATTGCTAAGGACACTGAATTGGTGGACTCCATCTGGGGTCCAAATGGAACTCTAAGATAGGACAATCATTTTGAGATCTCTTTTCAATCAACAAAATTGATCAGGATTCTAAGAGTTGCTCATCATTGCCTCTATTGCTGAACAGGTACTGAATAATCTCTTTATATTGGATTTCTTCTCCAGGAGACAAGGAAGCAGGACAGCAGGGAAAGATGCAGGAAGTAACTGCTTTTGACAACTGATCCAACTCTTCTGTCTTAAGAAATGACCCTCCACTAGTGTTGAAAGCAAAGAAGCATGTCTTCAATTTGAAGTGTCCTCAGGATACTAAAATAGTTAAAAGGATGTTGTGAAGGCCAAGACTAAAATAGGGTTCAAAAAAGAAATAAATACATTCATGGAAGATATGTCCATCAATGGCTATTAGACAGGATGGGCAGGAATGGTGTCCCTAGCCTCTGTTTGCCAGAAGCTGAAAATAAGCGACAGGGGATGGATCACTTGATGATTACCTGTTCTGCTCATTCCCTCTGGGGCACCTGCCATTGGCCATTGTCGGAAGACAGGATACTGGGCTAGATGGACCTTTGGCTGACCCAGTATGGCTGTTTTTATGTTCTTATGACTTTTTATAGGACTGGAGATGGACAGTGCCACCACAAGCAGTATTTCAGACCTGATAGGAATAGGAGCTTCTTATTCTTTCTGGTATATCAAAAGAGGAGGTATACCTGAAGTCTGGCTGGGCATGAAAATAAGAACTGGAAATGAAAGCTTCCAACTTTTCCTATGTGATAGGCATATTATTCACCTTTTTATTTTCTTCAGATCCTAGTCTAAAGGTTCCCTGAACAACTGGCTGCCACTATATGGGAGGGCCATGATGTCAAATTTAGCACAACTCATCAATGATCCAGTTATGACTTCAGTCATGATGGTGGGCTATCATGTGCCCAGCAATAAATCAGGTGGATACATGGATGCCATCCTGCAAGCCATCAGGATACTCTACAAAGGGAAAGAGCCTCTCGGGAATGTAAAGAGCAGCTTTTCAAGAGGGTTGATCTCAGCAACATGGTCAATTAAATCTAAGAAGTGTAGAGGGAGTAAATTAAAAGGCGTAAGTTACGATGGGAAAATTAAAATAAAAAAATCTTACTCAATTCTTGTCCTAAGACTAAGATTTCAGTGGGTAAATAATTGTTCATTGCCATGAGGAAGCCTGTATAGAGAATTAGCAAGTGGAATAGGTATGCTAGGCTGCAAAGAAGTTATTTATTTCTGGACCACTTGTTGGAGAGCAATTACATAACTCAAAAGTTACTAGTGTTTGAGATTCCCTATAGGAGACACTCCATATTATTCCTGCACAGAATCAGTAGGCTCGCCAAGAAAATAAAATTGTGATTTGTCTGGAACCACTGCATGGAGACAGTTATTTGAGAAACTGGTCATTCAAATCCAGCCAGGGCCTGGAGACAAGTCTGGAGTAGCTGACAGTTGAATCTAATGCTCTGGTACCCTTTTGAACCCAGTTCCTCAAAAGGTAAGTAACTTCTTAGAAGATATGGATCACTAGGAAATTTAGAGAATTAACTAACTTGAAATTAACTAGCATGTCAGAGGGGGATTTTTCAATAGCTTATTTGCCATCTGGCTCTTTGGATTTTCACCACAGTGGATAAAGGATCCCCCCACATAATACTGGGAAGAAGAGAGGTCTGAATTAAAGGATGGAAAGGGAAGACAATATCCCATATGGTAACCAGACCCCCTTTGTATCTCACATTACCTGCTAGATTGACCATTGGCCTTTTGAACATGCTGTTGCTGATGTAAAAGCTCCAGCCTCTCCCAAAGACATGACTACCAGAAGATGATCTAGAGAGGTTTGACACATTAGGCAGAGAGATCTGGAGGGCCCAGATTGCATTGCTTCAGCAAGAGAGGAGCATTTGTTTTCCTCTTCACCTTCATCAGTCTGTCAGTAACTGCACAGCTGCCTAGGTTTGTTCAGCTCCATATGCTCATTAGATACCTTGAACAAAATGAGATATTTGCATACAACCAAAACCTCCAGCTTTAACAGTATGAGTACCCATACAGCCCTACTGAAAAAAGCCCTCTGCTTATCTATTGGGCAGAAGCAGAGCAACACACTGCCCAGCCAGCATACCTCAATCTTTAACTGGAGGAATTGTCTTTAGAAGTAACAGGTGGACTTATTCCATGGCCCATGAAGTTCTTGGCCTCTCTGCTGAGTCTGCCAATCAATGCAAAGTGTGGTAGTTACTTTATGACCATATGGGAGCTGGAACTTGAGACACAAACTCATCTCATAAAGAGGGCTACCAAGCATCCATTAGAAAAGAACTTTTAATCCCTAACTGCATTGGGCTGGTGTACGGAAGGAAGGAAGGAAAATATATATTTTGTAGTTTAACTAAAACAAAGGAGTTTTTAGCAACCATGGAAATGCTTTGAAAACGGAAGGGTGGGGTGGGGGGAGAAGGGGGAAAGACTGTAACAAGGCCTTGAAAATAATGGGTTTAAAAGGCTAGAAGGCATATGGCATCTAGCAAGACAAGTTTTGGGAAGAATGCGGAAATTAAAAGGTAACTGATAAGATAGGAGGAAAAGTCCTTGAAAAAAACACTCTAAATTACAGAAGATGGTCATGAACTCATTAAAGGTGTTCAGTAATGCACTGATAGTGTCCTTTAACATACCGATGTTATCTTGAAGAAAGCAACCCAGTTATAATTCTTATCTAGTCCAGGCCTAAGAAAAGAGTCCAACCCCAGAGTGCCCAAATCTGTTTCATAGCTAAGGTCAGCAATTGGCAATGACATCACTTGTTTGTTAAAGAGTGAACTCTTGAAGGGTTTAAGCACCCAGGTCTAGCCCTTTCGTGAGCATCTTGATCAAATGCTTATGAATGATTGTTACTGTATGGAGGTAGGCATTGCTTATTATGTAGGATTTTTAGACATGTTTAGAGCAATTGTATAGATATCATTTGACCTTTGGATTTAATAAAGTAATTTATGGTTCAACTAGTTTTTGATGATATCCTGTATTGATAATATTAATTCCAGTGTCTGGATTCATATTGGTGACCTACAGGCAAAAGTCTATGAAGCTCATTAGCAATGCCCAGAGGCATCCAGTGCCCTAATAAGTGCTACTATTACACCTTCAGGAGTGAAGTTTTCTGGAAAGAATATTTATTAAATCAAGATCTGACCTTTCCAGAGCTTACCCAGGCAGGGTCTGCACACACCACCACCATCTCCCATACACTGCTTTCAGTCTTCTTCAAACATACCCTTATACATGCTCCCCGACCCTGTTCTTAAAAGCACTGCACTCATTAACCAAAATACACTAAAAACAAATATTAACTCAACATTCAAATATGTTTTGCAATGCAAAATCATTTCAAAAACTACACCACTACCTCGATATAACACGACCCGATATAACACGAATTCGGATATAACACGGTAAAGCAGTGCTCCGGGGGGAGGGGAGGGGCTGCGCACTCTGGTGGATCAAAGAAAGTTCAATATAACACGGTTTCACCTATAACGCGGTAAGATTTTTTTGGCTCCCGAGGACAGCGTTATATTGAGGTAGAGGTGTATATATTTTTCCTCACGAGTCATCATCCAAATTTGAACCTACAACCTTCAGATGCACAACTCAGAGCTCTTCACTTCAGTTACAGGCATAAGTAATGGAAGCATGCTGTTGGGATGTATGAGGAGCATCCTAAAGAAGATGACAACTATTTGTGAACTAGCACTAGAATGTTGGCTACCAGTATTCCAGGTTTCTACTCCTGACTCTGGGGACGGAGTATGGGCCAGTGGTTTAAACACAGACAAGTGTAATGATACCCCCGAGTCAGCTGCTGAACCTGGGATCTCTAGAACTAAAACATGTACTATCACTTCAGCAAAAGGACCATTTTCACTAGCATGGAGGCAGTAACCAGACTCAAACATCTCTAATTTTGTGGGCTATTAGAGAGGGAAGAGAGCCACACTATGTTATTTCCTAGAGGAACCTAGCCTAATTTAGCTTATTTCTCCTAACAGGAAGCATGGCAACATGGATGAGACTTGGGTCTGTCACAGTAGAGATCTGAGTTCTATCCTAGCTCTGCCTGACATAACCTTGCCAAACCTCTCAGTTACATTAGCTGTATGCGTGACTGGTAGTTATACCTCCCCTAAGGTAGAGGCATGAAGTCTTGGCTAGGAAGGGTTGCAAAGTATACAGAAATATTAAAAGCAGTCAGTAGAAAAGCTAGGATTAACGTGCCTTCCCCGAGGCTACAGGGTATTAAAAAAGAGAAAATTTTACTGGTCACGAAGGAAAGGCATGACAGAACTGCAAGATGAATTAGAAGCAGCAGACCTGTTATCTCTTTACAATACTAACTTTACAAATTACCTATGATATCCTAACTAGGGAAAGTTTCAATAAGAGCATTTTAAACTGCATTTAAACTGTCCGTTTTGTCCAAGACAAAGACAGTGTGCTCAAGAAACATTTTATGACATTTACATAATCACTCTAAATTTCTGCAGTTTCATTGATCATCTGTTCCCATTCTATTATGACATGAGTATTAAATTGTGAGATGAACCTGTACACTCAAAGAACCAAATGTAGGTTTTTTGTATGCTATATCTATATTCTTACAAATGCTCTTGAAAGCAATAAATTATTAATTCCCCTTCTTGTATAGCGTTAATAGTGCAAAACCATTAATCGCTTGTTATTGCAATGTAATTATGTTACTATTTAATAAAAATACACAACACTAACTAGGCATCAAGAGTGTTCTCTAGTTCAGCCTATTATCCTTTTATCACCCGAAAAGAACACAAACTTTAAACCATAGTGTAATAATAGATTTAAACAGATGCCATATGCTTATCCTAGCTATTTGTCCAATTTTATTTAACTCTTGCTATATACACACACTAAAAGGAAGGTCAGTATTTAAACTTCCACGGCTTGGTATCTACCATATAGACAAATTCCAACAAAATCAGGCCCTATTACTCAATGAAATTTCAGGCTTTTAGCATTTGCTAGATAAAATTGGGCCTAACAGACATAGAACTTCAGTGTTGTTGTAGCCATGTCAGTCCCAGAATATTGGAGGGACAAGGTGGGTGAGGTAATATCTTTTATTGGACCAATTTATGTTGGTGAGAGAGACAAGCTTTCAAAACATATTACCTCACCTACCTTGTCTCTTTAATAGAACTTCATGCTGAGTTTCACAGTATTTAGTTCAAACAGCTTGTCCCAGTAGTGAACAGCAATCACTTAATGTAATATATGTTTATGCAAGAATCATTTTCATGGTACTTCTGCTATAATGATTCAATGGTAACATGAGGAGCACCTCCTCTACCTAGCCCTCCCCACTTTATGACATTAATGACATATACAAAGTCATTTCTGTCCTTCCTCAGTGATTATCCTGAAAGAGCAAGATTAACAGTAGTGCTGATAGCATTGAGGGAGAACTCTACTTCTGGGTAACGTTTAATTAAAAAAATAAGTATATTTCCAGGAAAATATTTATGGGATTACTTAATCTTGGTTTTAAATGGTAAATTTCAGCTGGTTTTACTTTTCTGAAACCAACCAATACAAAGCAAAACCATGCCTTGGAAAGTTTACAAGAAGAGTTTCCCTAAAGTTTAAGGATTAACTTAACCCCAGTCATAACATGAATGAACAGAAAAAGCCTGATACCAGCATGCAGTCATAATAGCAAGAAGCTGTGGGCTTTCAGAATCCTGAAGGATCAAGTTGTGGTACTACTACCAAGCATCAGCATCATGGTCTATTTCTATTCGTTCATGATGAAAGTGTCCACTTGGCTAGCTGTCACTGAAAAGAAAGGGCTTGTTATTTGCAGAAATATCTTTAAAAAAAAACAACAACACTGAATTTTAATTACTTCATTTCACACATGTATGTTGTAACTTTTGCTTATGTTGGGAGTTATTAGGCTAAATACTGTAGCTAGGATTTATTCAAAAAGACTTTCAATGTAGAAAACTCTGGAAAGAGTTAAATGCAGAAACAGATTCCGCATTTAAGTTTTCATGCTCCTGGAACATTGAATTGGAGCTCAGTTCCCACAAAATAAAGTCTTGCTCTCATAGAATTTAAAATTACCAGAAGAAGAAACTTGTGGTAAGGCAAGAGAGACAAATAGTTTTACAATCTAGAAAACTTTCAAATGGGTAGATGATTAACATTTAAAAAAAAAATATATATATATATATATATATATATATATATACACACACACACACACACACACACACATCTCATAGAACTAGAGGGGACCCTGAAAGGTCATCAAGTCCAGCCCCCTGCCTTCACTAAGCAGGACCAAGTACTAATTTTTGCCCCAGATCCCTAAGTGGCCCCTTCAAGGATTGAGCTCACAACCCTGGGTTTAGCAGGCCAATGCTCAAACCACTGAGCTATCCCTCCCCCCGATATGCAATATACAGAATGTACTTGAAAATGAAGATTGTTTAGGTAATAATATTATTTCCTGTTTCAGTGCTCCTAGAACTACTTCCACATTGATACCACAATGTGTACTTTTATGATAAACCTCACATTACCAGCTTCACAGTTGGCCAAAAAGACTAAGGGAATGGATCTAGAGCAGCGGTTCTCAGCCTGTTTATCATTGTGGGCCGCATATGTGGTCCACAATGTGTTACGTGGGCTGCAGGTTGAGAACCACAGCGCCCTCCTCCCCCACCCAAAACCGCCCACAGTCCCCTATGCCTAGCACCCCCGCCCAGAGTGGGGCCATGAACGGAGCCCTGGGCACGGGCCAGGTGGCCAGACCCCGAACCCCGGCGCGCAGCACCAGCCAGTGGCCGGAATCCGCTGTGCGGTGCTGGGCAGCATGGCCCCCTGCCATGCAGGGGTGGGCAGCCGGGACTCAAGTGCTGCGGTGCACAGAGGGGCAGCCAGGACCCCTGGCACCGGGCCAAGAGCGGAGCACCCAGCACAGGCCAGCAGCCTGGATCCGAGAAGGGGGGCCAGGAGCAGAGCCTCACCTAAAATCTGGGGGTGCTGTTACACCCTGGAAAACCCTTAGCTGCCAGCGCCCCCAAAACCTTCCCACAGACCCACTCTCCCACTCCCTGTCCTCCCTATGGCACTCACCAGCCCTCTGATGGCAGGAGCGCTGGTGCAGGCTGCAAGATGTTGTCTCCCCCTAAGCCAGCCCCGCTCCCTGCCAGACCAAAGAGGCAAATTTTTGATTTTTTTAAGCACGCAGCTGGGCCACAGCTGTGAGGTAATTGGGCCGCATGCGGCCTGCAGGTTGAGAACCGGTGATATAAAAACTTCAAAAACCTTCTATACCCCTCAGTGGACTGGATGATTCTCAGAGGATTGAACGGTAATGGAACAATTTACTGACAGTTATGGAGGAATCGGTGTCACTGGCAATTTTAAAATTCAGATTGGCTGTTTTTCTAAAAGCCATGCTCTAGAAATTATTTTCAGGAAGTTCCACGGTCTGTGCTCTGCAGGAGGTTAGACTAGAAGATCACAATGTTCCCTTTTGGCCCTAATGCATGAAAATAGGTCACCATTGTAATTTGTCCAAAGTTGTTACTTCGGGCTTCTCTACATGGGGAAATGGATTGGAATAACTATTGCAGAATACTTCAATGTGTGTACACATTATTGAGGAATAAAAGTGTGTTCTTTCAGGAATAATTATTTCACTATAAACTCTCTATTCCAACATTAAAAATCACTTTATTCTGGAATAATTTGAGTGTCCACATGGGGAGCTATTCGAGAATACCACAATAGCTATTCTGGTCTGTTTCCCCATGTACACAAGCCCTTACACAACATTTCTATCATTTGCTGGGTTGTGTACAATAAATTAGTGATCTCAGTCCACTTCCTAGTAGACCCGCATCTGCTTCATAAAAACCAACATGACAACTGGCACTTTTGTTGGCCATCTCAACAAAAGGGGCCAAGGATTAATGGGGCATGGAGACTGGCATCACGTGTGGAGATACTCCCCACAAGCTAGGGTTGGAGGCACAATACTTGCAAGGAAGGGTGGGGAAACTTGTACTGCCAACTGCCTGCGTTGTTCCTTTTTCACAGATAAGTGACTTTGGTCTCCAACACTATCAATCTGGCACCTTTCCTGGGTACTAAATTCACTAAAAAAAATCAGCTGCCCCTTTTTAAAAAAGTATCTTGGCAATTTTTGTTCTGTAAGTCAGCATATCACAGAAGCAGTGTTGCCAACTCATGATTTTGTCATGAGTCTCATGATAATTATTTCACAGTGGTAGCCGTGTTAGTCAGTATCAGCAAAAACAACTAGGAGTCCTCGTGGCACCTTAGAGACTAACAAATTTATTTGGGCATTAGCTTTCGTGGGCTAAAACCCACTTCATCAGATGCATGGAGTGAAAAATACAGCAAGCAGAATATATACTATAGCACATGAAAAGACTGGAGTTGCCTTACCAAGTGGGGAGTTAGTGCTAACAAGCCAATTCAATTAAGGTGGAAGTGGTCTATTCTCAACAGTTGACTACAAGGGGTGAATACCAAGGGAGGGAAAATTACTTTTGTAGTGCTAACGAGGCCAATGCAATCAAGGTGGCCCATTTCCAACAGTTATCAACAAGGTGTGAGTATCAGCAGAGGGAAAATTAACTTTTTGTAGTGACCTATCCACTCCGAGTCTTTATTCAGGCCTAATTTGATGGTGGCCAGTTTGCAAATTAATTCCATTTTTGCAGTTTCTCATTGGAGTCTGTTTTTGAAATTTTGTTGTTGAAGAATTGCCACTTTTAAGTCTGTTATTGATTGTCCAGGGAGACTGAAGTGTTCTCCTACTGGTTTTTGAATGTTAAAATTCTTGATGTCCGATTTGTGTCCATTTATTCTTTTGCGTAGAGACTGTCTGGTTTGGCCAATGTATATGGCAGAAGGGGATTGCTGGCACATATATATTATATATTTTTTTCTGCTTACTGTATTTTTCACTCCATGCATCTGATGAAGTGGATTTTAGCCCACGAAAGCTTATGTCCAAATAAATTTGTTAGTCTCTAAGGTGCCACAAGGACTCCTTGTTGTTTTTTATTATAATCATTGTTTTTCTTAAAGCCCCAGCTCCTGGAGTCAAGTGGATATGTGATGTTTTCAGCCTTCATTCTTAAAGAAAAAATAAGTTTCTAGCCCTTGTGGTTGTGAAGAAAGCTTCAAAATGTGACCCTATTTCACCCTAAAGGCTCAAAAAGCTGAAGGCAAATAAAAAGAACACCAAATCTATTATCTTTACATAATCTCATGATTTTCGGTGAGCCTGACTCCTGATTTTTTGTGTTGGCAATACTGCCGAAGAACCTGCCTCAGCATTTTGTCTTGTAAATTGAACAGCTACCAAGGAAAGACACTGTACTTCTATAATGTATTTGACATTGGCTGACTGCAAGGTTTAATTAGTGTTAAAGACACTCTGTGTTCCTGTCATTAAACCTTCCTCTCTGCCAATCTACATGAGTCTCCCCTTCTCTTCCACATTCCAATGTTGAGTGCACAACCTTCCTTCTCCCCACAGAGACAGACAGAACGGATGCAGGTTTTAGAGATGCAAATAAGTCTTTTCCCTGGAATGCCTTTTAAAGTGAATCTTGACACATTAAATTCAGCATATTAGCAAGATGTTTCTTATATGATCAGCAATTAAAAGAGTTATTTAAATTGTTCGGTATCAGCTTTTACATTAAAGAGATGAATGGATTGTTCATATACATCAAAACTATTTCTTCAGTCTGTCCCTGAAGATTAGGGAAAACAGTATAGCATTGATTATATGTAGAAAGAAAACTTCACAGATAGAAGGGGTAGACACTTGTTGTGATGTAAAATGAAAGATTAAATGCTGAAGAACACACTGAAAATTCCAAATTATATGGAGATCCCCTAAATTAATGCTACTGGTTGGCCCTTGTCAGTCGAGTTTCTAAAACAGCAGATTGAAATCATCCACAAGTTTATTTCTATTATACCAGTTCAGATTTAGTACTCTCTCGCAATAAATTTAAAATCTCACTTTTCGATTTTGAGATTATATTTAACCACTTCACAAAATTCCTTGATTGTGACCAAGGATTATGTTTAAGCTGCTAGTCCATTTTGCAATTCTATAGTCCTCTTTACATTTAAATATGAAGGCACAGAGCTCAAACTAAACAATATGAACCTTTCTCTGCCAATAAGTGAATACAAGAATAATGTCCACTTTCTTCAGCAACCATCACAGAAAAAGTCTTTATTCATTTAGCATCATACAGCTTGATAAAATGGTTGAGCAACAGCTGTTTTGACCATAGGCATGGGATCGTCACAAACTGTTCCATTTTCAGATTTTGCCCAGTGATCACCTCTCAGTTTCAAATCTTGCAAATTTTTCATTTATTTTGAGATGCATAATTCAAGATATGGACAATAATGAAGGCAACTCAGATCTGTTATAATAATCCTTGCAAATACAAATAAACCTATTTTAATCTTTATGAAGATATTAAATGAAGATCTAAAATTTCAACCGTCTACCATTTTAATGTGATTGCTCTTGCAGTCTACCTTTTATGCATCCATCCTTCTCTTTTTCAAATCCCTCCCCAAAAACCACACTCCTCCCATGAAACCTACTAGAGTTGGCTATCAAACCCTGAACTGTTAGGATTAACATAACACCTGTTGCACTAACAGGAATCTTCACTGCTTGGCTATTCAGTGCTTTACATATATAATTTTAGTCCTGTCATGTGTCTGCTTGAATTGTAAATGTGCTAAGGCAGAGAGTGTGATTTTTTGTATGTTCTGCAGGAGCACTGAATGCAGAGACATAGCACACTGACAAGAAATATTACACAAACACTCCCTATGTCTCCAATGAGAGATACTGAACAAACTGATGTCACATATATTGCATGATATTTCACTGGGCTTTGATCACAGAGAACATGTGATTTTGCAACTGAACTTTAGCTTTGCAAAACTGTTATTATTTACCAGCCCAGCTATAAAATGTACTCTACAATGCTGACAAAAACAAAAGTATTTGATTCACTCTTCAAAACAGTTGTTCAATTCAGGTCTTATGAGGTTACTCTGCTTATGGTCAGAGACTAGTAATAGCAGCATCCTGGGACTACTTGACTAGACATTAAGTAAATGCGTTTTAGGCATACCCCTGGATGACAAGAGCCTTCCCCTCATTGATTTTGCCAATGATGTAGTGCTAGTTGTTGAATCAATGGACAAGCTGGTTGTGGCACTTTACCAGGTGAAAAGTCCATGAGCAAAAGTCAGCCTGAAAATGAATTAGGGAAAAACCACAATTCTTTTGGTCAGCAATTTTGAACATGTGACCACACGGTTGAGAGTGCCGGTAATTTCACCTACCTCAGCTCTGTTACGGAGAACACCGAGAAAGAATTGAAAGCTGCACTGCAAAAGCCTTATTAACAGACATTTCATCAACAGCGCCTTTGCAAACTAAAGATTTTTATAAGCAGAGGACAAAATTGAGAATAATACAAAGGCTTCGGTGGTCAAGATTGAAAAGAAGTTGGACATTATTCAGATGAAGCATCTCTGAGTGATTTAAAACATTGCGTGGTTCAAATTTAAGCCGCATGAAGAAATCCATCTTCTAACTAAAGAGGTCCAGCTCTCAGTTGCCCAAGGCTCACTAATGTGGTAAGGTCATTTGCTCGGAAAGTCTACCAACTTCCCTGCAAGAATCATCTTTGACTTTGACCCAATGAAAGCATGGTGGGAAAAGACATGCCAGAAGACCTAAAACATGATGGTTGGAAGACATCACCACATACCTGTTCCCTGAAAGCAATCTACAAGTACAATCTCGTAATGAGCCAGTTTATGAGACAGATCATCACAGAAATGCCTAACATGTTTGCTGTCCTCTATGATGCCCAGACAGCCTGAGAGCCAACTAGCTTGGAACACTGCTACATTTTAAGTCTCGAAAAACACTCTTTTTAATCTAATACCTGCCGTAATCAGTAGGCCTAAAATTTGACTTACTAGAGTTGGTTCCAATTAAAGATCAAACAAGTATACAGAGTGTCTTTCCAGCTCCTTGCTTTGACCAACTATTATTAACAGTTATGTTGCGATAGTACCTAAAGGCTTACTAGACAGGGTCTCCCATTGTGGAAAATGATCATCTCTGTCCCAAATAGGTGGATGAGACAAACAAACAGGTTAGGGTGTGGACCAAGAAAAGCAGAGTAATACGAATAGGGCAGTGGTTCTCAAACTTTTGTGCTGGTGACCCCTTTCATATAGCAAGCCTCTGAGTGAGATGCCCCTTATAAATTAAAAACACTTTTTAATATATTTAACACCATTATAAATGCTGGAGGCAAAGCGGGGTTTAGGGTGAGGCTGGCAACTCGTGATCCCCCATGTAATAACCTCATGATTCCCTGGGGGGGTCCCAACCTCCCAGTTTGAGAATCCCTGGAATAGGGTTTGCACATCTACATTATGCTTGTACAAGGTGATATGTTGTAATTACCAAACTTCAGCGTCAAGCATTTCAGAGAGCAGGTGCTTCATCAGTTTCTATATTCACAAGAATACAGAAGATGGAGATTTACAAACATGCAAGCTCCCACACAGAAAATGCAACAGTTTGTTAGTATATGGGGGGGAGGGATAGCTCAGTGGTTTGAGCATTGGCCTGCTAAACCCAGGGTTGTGAGTTCAATCCTTGAGGGGGCCACTTAGGGATCTGGGGCAAAAATCAGTACTTGGTCCTGCTAGTGAAGGCAGGGGGCTGGACTCGATAACCTTTCAAGTTCCCTTCCAGTTCTAGGAGATAGGATATCTCCATTAATTTAATTATTTATTTATTTATATGCCCACAACCACTGCACAGTTTTGCTTTATCACCAACTAGTATTTGGACTTTACTCTGTGTTCTCCCCTTCTCACAAAATCAAGAGGAAGACATTATACAATGAACATAAATAAAACCGATGCGATTCTGCATCTCTTACTGTATCCGTTGCAGCAAATATTACGTGAATTACTTTGATTTTTTTTAAGCTAAACAGAATACATCTAAGCTTTGCCAGTTCCAGAGAGTAATTAAATTTTCAAAAACTATAGGTAATTAAGACTACCCAAAATTAAAATCAAATAAGAAGTCAGGAATTAAAAAAGTGCATGCATTTCACCATATCTGCAAGGGACTCTGTGTAATTAAACACATATTAATTGCCCTAATCGTCTTAGGCAAGTAATAAATTGGAAGAGCTGATTAATACCCTGGATTTAGTTCAGCTTGTTAAACCTGACACCCTGGCAAAGGAAGACTATTTTGAAAAGCTCTTTTAGCTAAGTAATTGGAATTTTACTCTCAGCAATTTGCCATTCTGTAATAAGAGCTATTTGGTATATTGATTCCCCATCAGTATTTTTTTTAATAGGTCAGTTATATTGAAAGAGTACCATTATGATGCTCATAAAGATTATGAAATAATTGTGACCTTTAATCTTTACTGTCCATCAAGAGTCACTTTCATTCTGAACACAAAATGAGTATATTTTCTTGTAGGCTATAAATCCTAATTAATTCTAGAAGTTACTAATAACATTTTATAAAGTCTAAGTAGACACCTTAAGTTTCCCACACCATGAAGCCAATGACTGCATCAGTATGTAACATTAAAGAGCTGCTGATGCCTCCTGGAAAACTCTGAAACACTTTGTTTTGAGACAATTCTCCATTCCCCCCCCTTTTTAATTATTATTATTATTTTAAACACATACTCTCTCTCTCTCTCTCTCTACTTGGTAGAGATTGGTAAAGCTTTCCAGGACAGGAATCATGTCTTCCTATGTATATGCATAATGTGCTACACAAGGGGGCCCTGGTCCTGCTGAGGACACTACCACAACAAAGAATAAACAAACTGAATGGAAACAAGATTTTCATTTAAAAGTGTTTGCTCCAGCTGCTTATTCATCACCTGAAAAGACCTCGATTTCCAATTATAACACAACTGGTTGCTGAGGAAAGAACATCACCACAAAGAATTAGGGCTACAAGGGCTGGATTCTCATCTCACTATGCTAATTTAAGTCCATTAAAATGAAGATATTCTTGATTTACACAAGCATAAGGGAGTGGAAAATCAAGCCACAGTACAGAACAATCAGCAGGAATAGAAGAACTACTGAGGAGCTAAAATATTGTTTTCATACAAATCTTACTAATACAGAAGAATGTAGAAAATATGGGACAGGTAGACAGAAGTGTTTCTAAATAAAATGGTTCTTCAAAGTTTTCTATGAAAACATGCAGGTTTAACCTGGATTTCCCATATGCTATTGCAACAAGCAGTATTTTATAACAAACTTCTTATGAAATATCCCAGAAAGCTTTATAAAACAAATCAAGGTAAGTCTGAAAGAACCTAATAAACCCCAAAAATGTCTTTAAACTCAACTTTACTATTCCACTGAGTTGACATTATGGGTTTCTGCTGACATAGGACTCTAGAACTGAATGACTCTAGTTCCCAACATTTACTATTATTTCTATGCTAGCAAGAGACTAGCAATTATGTACGGTGCAAAACAAAATAATAGCGAACCTAAAACACCTTTTCAGTTCCTTAATTGTGATGTAATATTAATAGTGAATCAGTACACTAGCCAGTTTAAGCAGAGGAATAACCTTAACAATTGAGATATAATGCCTATTATTAAAAAAAAAAAACACCTTCAAAATCTGAGCAGAGAATTCTACGGGCCCCGTAATTTGTGAAGTGAAGCATAAAACAGACTTCTAAGAATGACAGTAAGCACACTTGGATGTCTCACAAGCACACATGGGTGCACACATGCAAAAATATTTTCTACCCATTTTCTGTGATCCACATGTAGACTGTACAATCCTAATCAAGATTTCTCTTGCCCTCTCAGAGTTCCTAGGAGTTAGATTTCCTGTTTCTCTTCAGATGAGCACTTCCCTAGCTTGAAATGAACTCTTATTTAGATTGTCAATTCTTTGGGACAAGTGACCATCTTTTTGTTCCATGTTTGCACCTACACAAGTGGGCTCCTAGGCGTTACTACAATACAAATAAATAACCAACCACCAGAGGGATAGCTCAGTGGTTTGAGCATTGGCCTGCTAAACCCAGAGTTGTGAGTTCAGGGGCGATTTGGGGATTTAGTTGGTCCTGCTTTGAACAGGGGGTTGGACTAGATGACCTCCTGAGGTCCCTTCCAACTCTGATAATCTATGATCTATGAACTCAGAAATGTTTAATCATTGATATTAATAATTTGGAAGTTTGCAGAACACACTAATTTGCTGAGTTGTGGAGGGATCGTGGAACAGAAGATGATGAGGAAATGTGTTTCTGTGGTCTGGATGTCTCTGATGCAAATTTCAGAGTAGTAGTCACTCAGACAACTAAAAAACTCACATGCACATGAGTGTCAATTCATCTGAAAGCAGAAGAGAGCTGGAAGTCTGACTACACCTTTGTATTGATCAGAGTAATAGATTGGTCACAGGTCACTGAACAAACATCACATCCAACAAGACCCGTTGGATTTATAACTGCAGAATGAGTGTGCAGCCTTGTGGCTGCTTTTAAATAAACAACAAAACAAAAAACAAACCTGGCCCCCTTGCTCTGCCAATGATGCAATCTGGTAGACTGGGAAACTGAAAGGGGAGGGTTGGGAGTTATTTAGGGGAAAGGAGAAAGTAAAAAGGCAGTAGGTGAGAAATTACAAATCTTTTTTTAGATGAAAAAGTGAATTAGGTTCAGGCTCCCAACATTGAGGGCCTAACCTTATGTCAGTGATGAGAAGCCAAAGGGGCACTGCCTACAAATACCTGAACCTGAAGGATACTGATATCAAAACTTCCATTCAGTCCTACCTGCAGAATTTCCAGACTATTTGGGATGGCACCATTATTGTTCTCAGTTGCTGTGACATGACATGAATTCTGTCAAGATTGTATTGCATGCTACAAAAGTCTTATTTTTGAAAAGGAGTATGGAAAGACCCTTATCTGGGGTACCCAATTCTGGTTTAGCATATTCCTATTCACAAGTCAATCTGACAGCTTTAGTGAGGGGGCAGGAAAGAAGAGGCAGATTTGGATGCAGGAGAGTGCACAGAAACAAGTGGTCTGAGATTAGGGGAAGGAATATGTAGAGTTCTAGCAGCGTTCTGACCCAATTCATGAAGGAGCACCTATGCCACTGGGATCAAGGTAATCTCTTTCACTTTTTAAAATTTTCAGCTGCTAGCAGGATGGGAGAACTTCCTTAAATTAGAAAGAATTTCCAAGAAACTGAAAACATACCCAGAGTTACAGTCTCAATATCACCAAGTAAAAGCTGCAGAAGATAGAAACCCATCTATTTCCTCTTTAGGCCTTTCTTCCTACATCTAAGCCTACCATAGTTTGGTGACAAAATAATGTTTCATCTACTATCTTTCTCCACATTTCTCCAGGCAATAGAAAAAAAAACCTTTGGCTTCAGCATTTTGTGTCAACACTATAGTTTCAATTCCTGACAAGAGAGAGACAATGACAGGCAACCTTGTTTGAAGATGCTCTGTATTTCAATTTTCATGATAATACAATTTCCAAATGCTATAATGATCCAAATCATTTTCCTTGCCTTGCCACAGGGCTACCCAGAAAAAAAAAACATCTGCAAGTTTTCCAGTGACTCACTTCCCCTTTTCTGCAACTGTCTGCAAGATCCTGAACCTGACCCTTTCTGTCCTTGAATTTTAATGACAAATTAATAGTGGATAATTTTTCCTGGCTTTAAGATTTCATTTCTTTAGACAACTTTTATACACCGTTTTGATTATACAATCACATTTCACAATAACGTCATGTTTTGTTTTTATCCTTAGTTATATTTCAAATTGTAAATCTTGAAACACTGATTACTTATCTCCTCACACTAAATTCCTGTGAACAACATTCCCCACCCACTCAGTGGTATTTTATGGATGACCATCACCTGCTTTAACTAAATGTGGCAGATATACTAGTAGCTAATTCCTTTTTGAAAGAAAATTTTCTGACATTAGCTAATGGATAGATATAGCTTTTATTTTATTACTCGCATTACAGTAGCAACCAAAGGCCCCAACTAAATTTTAAGCTGGGTGCTGTACAAACATATTTAAGACTATTCCACTATACAAACACTGAATACTAAAGTTAGGGAAATCTACCATTTAGGAAACAATTACAACAACTTTGCACAATTTCATTCTGTTCTACAGTTATTTCAATGTATCTATTTCTCAGTGGTATCATCAATTTCTTATTTTTTTAAATAATCAGACGTATGTCATTATTTGATCTCCTCTCCCAAACTATTATACCTGCAAATTTACTAATTTTGTATTTTGCTTTGGGCAGCTAAAACCTTATATCTTTTATTTCCAAACGGCTTTTAAATAACACTTCTCAAGAACATCACATGTCTGAGTCATAAGCTTCTTTACATGCTTTTTACAAACTATTTACATTTAAATTAAACAAGAGGTATTTGAGATCCTAACACAAGTACAAAAAGTTATCTACATACATTTAATCCTTTGTTTTGGAAACTGTAGTTTTGTGCAAACTTCATGGGATCCAATTTTACAAGCCTTGTGAGACATTAAAGGGAACTATCATTCCTTTAAAAAAAAAAATCATATTTAATGTGTGTTAAATACTCTACACCTGTACACCATCTCCAATAAAAATGTGTAGAGGAAGACAGTGGTTATTAAAAACAAAAAGAACAAAAACAAAAACAATCACTTCTCACTGTCATTAGAATGTGTCAGAGTTATATTTTGAATTCTATCCAATTAGTTCTCATCTCGATGCCTCTCCAATTGGCATACTTTTCCAAAATCTTTGAGTTTTGACTGACTCATGCCCCAATTCAGGAAGATACTTAAGCATGTGCACTGCAAATACTCTCTTGTAGAACAGAACTACAGGTGACCATGGTTGTGAAATCAGAACCTTTCATAAGCACTATTTTGGTTTTTAAAAAGCTTTGATGAAGAACTGTCTTGATGTGGTAATACACCTCTACCCCGATATAACGCGGTCCTCGGGAGCCAAAAATCCCTACCGTGTTATAGGTGAAACCCCGTTATATCGGGGTAGTGGCGGCAGGGCTCCAGTGGTGATTTAAAGAGCCTGGGGCTCCTCACAGCAGCCGGAGCCCCAGGCCCTTTAAAGCGCCGCCCGAGCCCCGCTGCCGGAGCCCCAGGGTTACCACGCTATATGCGAACCCGTGTTATATCGGGTCGCGTTATATCGGGATAGAGGTGTATTGCCTTTCTTTTCTTTGCTGTGTGAAAACTGCCTCACACTTGGAAACCCTATTTTCCGTTACACACAATTTATAACACTATTACTGTTTTTCCCTCCTCTCCCGCAACTCGACTGTCAATCAATTTCTGCTATTCATAAGTAAGGCTATGATTTAATCACTGAGGTCACAGCAGTCATCGATTCCGTGACTTTACCGGATCTCTGTGACTTCTAGGGCTTCAGGAGGAGGCAGTGGGACTGTGCGCTCCTGCCCTGCAACTGGGGCTGACTGGAACCAGGACTCTGCAGCCCCAGCTCCACTGCTTCCTCCGGGGAGCTGCAGCCGGGGCAGTGCGCCCCAGCCCCGTGTCCTCTGGGGCTTGGTGGGGGCTGAAGCAGGGGCTGTGTGCCCCAGACCCACGGCTTTTGCCAGGGGCTGCAGCCAGGGCCATGCACTCCAGCTCCACCTTGTCCTGGGCTTGGCGGGGGCCGGGCATCCCAGCCCCGCGGGGTCCCGAGTGAGGCGGGGCCGCAGCCGGGGCCGTGCGTCCCAGCCCCACAGCTCTTGCCATGTGCCCCCCTGCAGTCAGGACTTGGCAGGGGCTGCACACCCCTGTCCAATAACTGGGCCAGCTCTGGAGCAGGGGCTGTGTGCACCCCGTGGCTGCGCCCCCCCACCTGCAGCCACTGGAGTCAGGGCTGTGCCCCCCACCATGGTAGGGGGCTCAGCCTGTCAGTCCCCCCCATGGAACTCCATTCCTCCCCCTACCTAGCCCTGCCGCTGGTTATTTGTAGTAAAGTAACGGACAAATCACGGGATCCAAGATTTATTGTGATTGCCTATGACCTGTTTGTGATTTTTACTAAAAATAATCATGAAAAAAATCTTAGCCTTATTCATCAGTGATTGCCCCTCAAAGTAGATTTTCCCCCCAAATTAATTTTTTTAGTCATGACCTTTTTTGTTCTGTTTGTTGACATTTCTCAATTGGTAGATCCACAGATACACAGTCTACTCCACATACATCTGCATATTTTCCACTATTTAGATACCAAATTTTATTTTTAAGATTACAAGAAGATCAAACACAACAGTAGGCATTCTCTTACTTTTATTGTTTTAGCATCCCGCATACATTTTCCAGACAAACTGAAAATTCTCTTTCCCTGCTTGGTTCCTTTTTGTATGCTTCTCCCCCACACTCCTCAACTCCTGTCCCTATGGATATGAACTGCAGTTACTCCTTTGTGGTGAATTCTTCTAATTATTAAATAGCAACAAGGAATTGGATCTTAATAATTTCACTAATGCCACAAGAGGTCACATTAGACAAAGTTCCTAAACCTTATAAATAAATGTCAACAACTTTGGTGTACTATGCAATGCACAGACCCAGGACGAGACACGTTGAAAATCTCTATATTACAGTTTGTTCTATACTTTGATAAAAAGTTAGTTTGCTGTAATCTGGCAGCACAAGGTCCAATTCGTAAAAAGCAATACACCCTTTATTCACTTTTGGGATAGGTAACATACCTCACTATAACTGGAATAATCTGATCTTCATGAGGACAGGACTTTGAAAGCTTAACTAATTAGATGATTTTTCCATCCTTTACAGAAAAGTCCTTCTCCATGAGCTTCATACAGTTATTTCATATAATTCTAGAGCTGAAGATCAACCAATTTTGGAAATGGTATGAGTCTTGTACAGCATCTGCCCCATGCAGTGATACTACCAAAAAAACAAGAACATTACCACTACGAAAACATGGAAATTGTCATAATGGATCAAACCTGTAATTCATCTAGTCTGGTATCCTGTGTCCAATGGTGGTCAGCGCCAGATGCTTCAGAGGAAGGTGCAAATACCCTACAGTAGGCAGATATGACATAACCTGCCCTGCAAAAAGGTCTCTCTCATCCTATCCCTAACAGCTCAAGACTGGTTTAAAGCCTAAATAATTCCTTTGACTATTTTACCAGTTGAGTATTAATAACAGACTTCCAATGGTTTATATGAAAAAAACTGGGTGGTTTCAGCTAACCATTATCCAACCTTGTGAGTCGCTCATTTTAGTGAAATTTAAATTTAGAATATTCTCAAACAAATGCAACCAGTTGGCTCAAATATTTTTCTCCAAAAGTTTCTGGAAATGTTTCACTAGCTCTTTCTGAATTATCACTGTTGACAACTTCAACATTTATATTAATATTTATAACTTTGATATGACACAAAAGTATCACATGAAAGGTGTCCTGCTCAACTATGTCATTCTGAACAATTAAGACAGCATCATATCTTCCCAGGCAAATAACAATGGTATATGGGAATGAGGGAACACTCACTTACTACACTGATTACAAATGTATTCCTGAAATAGGTGGATGACTACTACTAAATATCTCAACAATGAGATTTAGTAACTAGATAGAAGTATTCTTGTTAATAATAAAAGAATCGCCCCCCCACACACACACAAAAAAGAGAGATTTGACACCTGTACAACTTAAAGGTTATTCTGATTTCTTTTCTTTTTAAATAAGGACTGTTCAAATTCTGCAGCACAAATTAACTTTCAATGGGTCCAGCATATCTAACAGATTCTCTAAAGTTCTAGGATGAATACAGTGGTCAACAACTCTGCTCCTGAGGCACAATGGAACTTTCTGCCATAAGGGTAAAGCTAATCGGTACAGGAGACACAGCCATCCCACAGGTTGGTCCAAGACCACGAACTAACTCCCACAGAAATTAAGGACTATCACAAATCTCACCACCTTCTGCTTCAAGTGCAAGGCACATTTCAACCTTGATTTCTCAAGAACATAACAGCAGGTACACAAAAACCCACTCAAACAAAACATGACACTGCACACACAAGTCTCCCTCTGGGGAGGCTACGAGGGAAAGAATGAACCACAAGTGACACATGTTAGTCAAGTCACTTAATTCACTACTGGAAGGCACTTGGATGCTACAGTGATGAAAGCGATACAAGAACCTATACTGTATAGAACAGAACTCTGAGCAGCTGAAACCTCCCTCAATAGGCAAACTCCTTTCAACTGGGCACTTGTAGTGTACTAACATTTAATTGATCTGCTATACTGAATAAAATTCAAACTAGTAATAGCTTTAAACCATAAAATCCAAAGAGGAACAAATGCATACTATACGGTCATGAAATTCATTACATAAATTCAGGTAGTAGAGTTTTATTTGATATTAACTTGTTATTACACAAAAGAATATGGCCTGTCTGTTTTCAGATCTGGCAGCCTCTACAGACTTACCTTTGTATTACAGTTTGTAAGCTCAGCATCATACCCAGTTCACTTTTCATCTTTTCTCTGTTGGCCCGGCATTCTGCCAAATACCGGAGAGCCTAAAAGAAAAGAAGGACAATAGCCATCAGAAGCTGCTTCTGTTATTTCATCATTATTTTCTATTTCTGATGTCTCAAATAATTAACTATTTAACAATTCATAGTTTCTAAAAAAGAAAAAGGTGTTGGATAGTTAGAATATGCAATTTCAGTGCTCCAGCTCCACCTCAAAGACATTTACCACATCGTGCCAGGTGCAAAAAAGCAGCAGCAATTACAGGCACAAGATGCCTCTTTAGAATATTCAGACAGTACCTGGAATAGAAGATTGCCACCGCTACCACCCTCTTTTGTGAGTATTAGGGAAAGTCTGAACATCGTTAATAAATACAAAGAAATAGTTGAAATATACCCTGAGATTCACAAATGCAATACCCATTCTGGAAGCGGGGTCCCAAGAAAAGAAAATCTTTCTGAGACACTCAAAGTTTGCATTTAAGAGTTCTTATACTGATTATTCCCATGGGTCTCCTCTTTCATGGAATACGGAAACAGTTGGCCGAACTCGTGAAAACCTTAAGCGTAACTCAATGGCATCTGTAGTTGGTCGTATGTATTTTTGAACACCGGATCCAATCAATTCCAAAATTTCAGAGAACGTTCTAGGCATCAGTGTCCAGAGCCCTGTTTGTTTGTTTTTGGGGGGGATGGGGTGGGGGGCAGGGGGAGAGAAACTGGTGAACACATGATCATCTGTTTAGCACAGCTACAGCTTTAAAGCACCTCTGAAATTGTCTATAGATCTATCAATTGGTTGACAGCAGCCATTAAAACCTTCAGGTATAACAATACCGCATCTCATTTCTGCCTACCCCCAATAGAGTTTAACATGTTGATGCCCTGAATGAGTTATCTCTCAAACAAATAATAATGGTGGGGAGAGGAAGAGGAATGTGAGTGTGTGCACAGACTCTAGCATGGGGGAGAGGGAGAATGGAGAAATGGGGGGGGGCACACAGAATCCCTGGAAGTGAGAGGGGAAGTTAGGGTACTCTGATATGTGGGGAGGGTGGCACCCAGAGTCCCTAGCATACAGGTGAATAGGGAAATGGGGGACACACAGAGATCCTACCATGGAGAGAGAACTAGGAATGGGGGGCACATTGGGGCAGAATGGGGGACCATGATATGGAAGGAGAGAGGAAGCAGGGAAAGGGATGCACATAGAAACCCTGGTTTGACAGGGAAAATGGGAGACCCATGCTGCCCTTCATGCTTTGGAAAAGCTCCCCATAGATATTTGCAAAATTAACTCATTATTCTCCTTCAAAGCCCTCCTTTAAACTCCAGTTTGCTCAGAGGCCTACATAAACTTTGACCACCAGTTATCACACTGACCAATATTGTCTCATTGCTTTGTTGTATTCCCCAATCTGGCTGTACCCAGCTGTTATCCCTTATCATACACTTAGATTGCAAGCTCTTTGGGGTAGGGATTGTCTTTTTGTTCTGTATTTGTACAGCGTTCTGTATTATAGGGTCCTAGTTCATGCCTGGGACTCCTGGCTGCTATGATAATACAAATGATAAATAACTGTAATAATGGTGGAGGGGTGAAATGAAGGATACAGACTCGCTGGTGGGAGGAAATTAGGGAAACTTGGTACAGGTGGAAGGGAGGAATGGGGGCACACTGAACCCCTATTACGAGAGAGGGAGGAGTTTCAGGGACTCCCTGAAATAAAGGGGGATAGAAGGGTGGCACACAAGGAGCTTATGGGGGCATGGAGGAGTGCAATGAGCCCCTGGTGTATGCTATAAGCTCCCCCCCAAAGAAGTGTGTGACCCCCTAGTATATCTATTGGAAAAATGTGCCTGTTGGTGCAGGAGATTAGGAATCAAGGCTCACAGGGTTCTATGGAAGAAACATTGGTAAAGTCACTTGGTTTCTCTGTCCTTATTTCCATTTTATAAATGACAACACAGCTTAAGTATTTCACAGGGGTGCTGAAGGCTTGTTGTAAGACTGCATGTGCAACACCTTAACTCAGGCATTTCCTCACTTGTGCAAACTTACCCACAGAACTGTATTTTGATTAAATTCTGTTAAGGATATGCTACAGTATTTATGGCATTCCTTATAGATTTGTTATTTTCTCTTAAAAAAAAAAAAGTATAATCTGGAATTGTTTGGCAAGGGGGATCTCCACCTTGTTTAATGTGTTCCTTGAACAGCAAGATACGGGTACCTGTGGAACCCTTCTTGGGAGCCTACATCTTGTGCCATTGCAATATAAAAAGCAAAATTTTCAGTGTCGTAGAAATATGGATGTGATGCACCGCCCACACTTTTCAGCTGTGCAAGCCAAAACACTTTGAACAAGGCAGGGCACCACAGGATCTCTGCCTCATTCAACGTGAAAGCTTCAACTAAATTTGAACTTTTAGAACACAACCAAATTAACTACAATATATGCACGAGGCAGCCTATCCTCCATACTAGAGAACTGCTGTAAGAAATATTACTAGAATATTAATCTACTGCCCAAGTGCAGTGTGCAACTTTTAAGGCTCAAAACTCAATGAAAACATAAACAACTTTCACCAGAAAACTCAAAGGGGCTTCTTCCCTAATAAGCTTCTGCCCTCAGTCACTTCACCATTACAGCCATAAAAAAGCCATATTTAAAGAAAAAACTCTTAATGAGAGAAAGTAGTTTATGTATCTACTTTCTGAACACTCAACAGCAGCTCTACTGTTTATACTCATACTTCAAAAAAAGAACCAATATTTCAGAATAATAGTTTGACTCCAAACATAGATTTATCAAGGAAATCCTTGAGTAGCCTTAATCATTGCTGTTGCCAGGGCTCCACTTCTAATAAAGAGTGATTTTGTAAGATTTTGTGCATGCCACAAAGAGGATGTTTAGATCTTGCAGCCTCAAACTGAAGAAATAAATCAAAAGGAGCAGTAGAATGTGCCACAATGTACAGAATAGATATTGCTCTTTTATCAAAAAGCTGTTGAAGCAAAAAGAGGAGTACTGAAGTGGGATGGAAATACCAGACAAAATAACTCTGATTTTTCAGCCTCCAAGTCTCAATCTATTTGTATTACATAGTTTCTCCATTTTTTGGCCAACAGCTAGAAAGTGAAAGATGTATCTTGTTCATGGGATTCCTAGATATTATATGTAATGTTCATCTGATGTGTTTGGAATCATTGTTCACGATGCCATAACTTTAACAGCAATTTCATTTTATTAAACTACTTAGAGGGCAGATTGCTAATTACTCTCCTACGACAAGAAAAAAAGAAAAATCTGAAAAAGGGTTTTAAGAAGAAGACTGCAGCAAAGCTTCAGAAGAACCTTACAGCTAATGATTTGATAGTTTTAATTTATTTTTATCCAAGTAGAGCCTCAAGATTGCTGTTCCCCAAGCCTGTGATATGGAATTGTTTGCTGCCCACGGTTTTGTTTTCTTGTCTTTACAGATGAAGTTTTCCGCAAAATTTGATACTGATGACTAGGGGTTTCCAGGAATTGAATATTGGCACTGCTTTGTTTGCAACACCACTTTCTTGGTTAAAATCTCAAATTTCTTAGTTGATGAGATGTATTGTATTTCCAGTGTTACCCTTTTTTGGGGGGGAGGGGGAAGGGGAAAGGGAGGTGGTTCCCAAGGTCAATATAGTATTGTGCTTGAAGGGTTTCCTCTATACACTGCTTATCTACCTGCATTCCAGGACTACACATGATATACTGATACCTGAGATATACCCAGATAGCTAAGGACCTTGCACTAGTACTCAGTGTGTTACATAATTGCTTTTGTGATAATAAATTGTGAAAGTTTACTCATTCCCTAAATGGAATCATACAACAGGTCTGTTGCTCAATGAACACCTCACAACAGTGTGCCTAGTCCCGTTCTTATTTTTATGGTAGCTATATATTGTTCTTTCCAAAGATGTATTTCTAACATTTATTCTTAAATCCTACCTTTATTTTTGGCATGTTTTATAGTTAGAATGCAAGGCCATTTTATTGCCATCTGAGTAATCTAAAGTCCTGTAAAGTCTCTGGTTCTACATTTATGACAGTTTAATTACACCTTTGTTGTCAAGGTGTAGAGACTCATATACTTTTATCATACTCTACTAATCATTTCCACTTATAGTCTGAGTTTTCCTGCACCGCCATTCAAACACTTCTAGAAGTCTGTCTAAACCGTCATTGGAATTAAAGATCTGAGCACAGTATTTCCATGTTGAGAAAAAACCATCTATTCGCAAAGCAATAGATTAATTGTTTTGCTTATATTAACCTCTCTTTTGGCTCACTATCAACATCACAGATTTTTAGTTCAAAGCACACCTTCTATAATACTACATGATTTGATACAAATGGGAGCTGCTGGATGTTCAGTCAGTACTTTCAAAAATGAGATCATTTAGGGCCTGATCCAAAGCCCACATCGCTCGCCCGCGCCGCTTCTCGCTGCCCCCATTGGCCGGGACGGCGAACCGCAGCCACTGGGGGCCGCGATCGGCCGAACCTGCCGCGTCAGCAGGTAAATAAAACTGGCCCAGCCCGCCAGGGTGCTTACCCTGGCGAGCCGCGTGCCGAACGTTGCCGACCCCTGAAGAAGAGACTCAAGATATCGCTCATTTTAAGCTCTTCACTCTTGGGTTGCTGTATTTCAATAACATCCACATTTATACAGCTTCTTCCATCTGAGGATATCAAGTCACTTTACAGATATTAACACATGAATAGATACAATACTCCTATGAAGTAACTATAATCCCCCCCTTTTGGCAGTGTTTTCAACATCAGGAGCTAAGATTGTATTAAAAACTTAGTGACATAAAATCTTTGTGACTTCAACTAGAAATTGCTTCAGTGTTAACAATGAAAAGTTCTTTAGACTTTTAATACAGTTAGAGTGATTTTTTTAAATACATGCAGGCCAAATTTTTGAAGAAACAGGAACCCAAACTTATTCTCCAAAGACATTATGATGGCACCTGCAGGTGGAATTTTCAAAAGCACTTAATGGGACTTGTGGTCCTAAGTCATCTGACTTCAAATTGCAAACCTTGATGGAGAAGCATAGCAGGTGGAAGCATTTCAGGTTTCTTGACTTGTGGAAGTTCACTATATTTGAGGGTGAAGTTGTTGCAAATGCAGCACAGGCTATATTTATCTATGTTTATCAATTTGGTGTTTAAGTTTGTTTTGTTTTTACAATAAGGATGCTAATGAGGCCATGGAGTTCTCCTTTTCAGCACAGATGAGCTTTTAAAGTATGGAACTTCTTAGTAGGAAAAGAAATCTATTGTAAAATCTGAAACTCTAACAACAATTAGGAAAACTAAAGAAACAAGTAAAAAAAACCATCCATTTTAGGAATTTAAAACTATAAAATGGGAAGACAGGAAAAAGCTAGCACTATATATGTAATATAATATGAAGTAAAATTTAAAAAACTATTTAAATAAAAACATTATGATTTAAAAAAAAATCTCGATTTTTATTCACTCACTTCCAATCAAGAGAAAAGGCATTATGTCAGTGTAGTACTTAGATGTTAAGAGTCACATTGTCCACATTCATCACGTACAAGCAAAGTCTGAAGAGAAGCATGCATACAGTTACATGTGACAAGCTACATTATAGTTTTTCCCTCTGCATACCCAAAGTTAGAGGGCTATCTTCTAAAACACACAGACCCACACAGAGTAGATTAAGCTATAAAAACTTGCTCTCCAATTTCAGAGTGATTTTGTCACTCATTAATTGTTGAAATGGGGGTGGCAGAAAATTAAGCACGACAATGACAATAATTTGACATGAGGTACAAGCAGCAAACAAAGCAAATAAAAAGCCCATTGATCTTAAAAAAAAAAAAAAAAAAAAAAAGATTACTTACTAGTAACGCTGAGTGAACAACTGGAGGGCTGGGGTGATCCATAAACAAAATAAGGCCTGGCAGACATCCCTGATCCTGAACGATGGCTCGTCTATTTAAGGGGTCAGCTGCTAGGTCTCGCAGTTGGTTAACTACTGCTAGCGCATCAGGCTCCTCACTCATAGTGGAGTTCATTTTCCTATGCCAACACCTGTTAAAAAAATTCTGTATTAGTAACACTTCATTATTAATGAATCTCTGATTAAACTGTAGTCAATATAGACTGCAACACTGTCTTGTTCTTAGGGGAATACAGACAAATAGAACTCACAAGATGTGGGCTCTATACCTGTGAAACTGGAAATTTAAGAGTCCATATATAGAGAATGACAATTTTTGTTAATTGTTTACTGGTTCAATCTTCATGTATATTTTTTTGGCCTGACAACCTTTACAGAAGATACATAGACAATAACTGATAAAAATATTGTCAAATACTGCATAGACCAATTATGGTCATAGATGAAGAACCAACAGTTTATTAATGATGACACTGCCTATGGAAACCTAAAACATATAATCCCAATTCTGTATTATATCTAAAGTAAATCTGTAAAGAAACATACAATCCATGTTTCCATAATAAATGTTTTAAACGGCAAGTTTCAGCTTTCATATTAATCTCTTACACACAACAAAAGTGTACCAAAAAAGCAAACCAAAATTTGTATCCATGTCATCAGGCACTTCTAACGTTTTACTTCATTCTGGAATTACATATCAAATATGTATAACCCAGCACAAATTCAAGCCCCTTACAAAGTATCTTTGGTATTCTCTCTCTACTGAATACTTTTGGTATTCTCTGTCTTAAAATACATAAATAAGGTATGGGCTTCATCTTGCTCCTATCAAAGACAAGGGGAACCAGTTTGATTTCAAATGAAGCAGATGTTGGGTGGACAGCACTGGACTCTAAAGCTGCCTAAAGAGAGAACAGTTACATCCTGGATAGCAACAGCACAAATTTCCCTACAGGATGCCCCTCAATAGTGGAGGAACCATATCTTGGGGCGAAAAGTTAGTTAAGATCAAAGGACAGATCCTCAATTGTTCTGAGACTGGTAAGTAGAGTACAGACAGCGGACCTGATTCTGCCAGGACTAACTCAAGTACTTAACTTTAATGCTCAGGAATATGATTAAAGCAACATTGTCAACTTGACTTTTCTTTTTAAATGGATTGATTTTTTATACCAAAAAAAAATCCAAGTTTCTAATAGATCACTCTTTAAACAGTATGTCCTGTTTTTTTTTTTTTTAAATATGTTGAAGAAAAATTGTATAAAATTTTTTCTGCTCTCATCTTGAAGTTTATAAAGACCTTTTCGGAAAAAAAAATGTGGAGGAAACAGTGAAACTGATCATATCAGGGTGGATTTGATTTAAATCAAATTGATTAAAATCATGATTTAATTCACAAGTCAGGAAGACTTGATTTAATCATGGATTTCTACGTAAAAGTTCTTGTTGGTTGTTATAACCTTAATATATATTCTTCCCAACTCAGAGATAGATGTAGGTTTCATTTTTAGAAGGTATAGACTATACATTTTTAAGTGATTTATTTTGAAAACTTTTCAGATTAGTTTTATAGCTATATCAGAAAATGAATGATTGTTTGGATATTTCATTTACCAAAGGTAACTGAAGCAGATATTTATGAAGTCATTGGGAGGTGAACTATCTCCAATTCAACAGGTTAATCATTAATATTTGGAGGATTTTCTCCTAATACAGCAAGGCAAGGAGAACATCACCAGACAGACATTTAAATTGTTTTATTTAACTAAAACAGCAATATTATGCATTCTGGATTTTTTTCGTCAACAGCAAACATATAATATTTTAACAAAACAAGCATATGAATTTTTGAATTTAATTAAACATTCAAGTTTTTAAAAATCAGGTTTGTTTTTGTTAAATTGTTTTTAACTACAGTCCGTTAAATGAAATATTTCAGTACATCCCTCGGCCCGCGCTGCTTCCAGCAGCTCCCATTGGCCTGGAGCAGCAAGCCAGTGGGAGCCGTGATCGGCCAGACCTGCAGACGCGGCAGGTAAACAAACCGGCCCAGCCCGCCAGGGGCTTTCCCTATACAAGCAGTGTCCCAAGTTTGGGAAAACACTGATCTAGCCCAATATCCTGTCACCCATTCCCAGTTTCTGGCAAACACAGGCTAGGGACACCATCCCTGCACATCCTGGCTAATTATCATTGATGGACCTATCCTCCATGAATTTACCTAGTTCTTTTTTGAACCCTGTTATAGACTTGGCCTTCACAACATCCTCTGCCAAAGAGTTCCACGGGTTGACTGCGTGTTGTGTGAAACAATACTTCCTTTTGTTTGTTTTAACCTTCCCTTTTATCCCATAACTGCTTACTTTGCTCTAAGACAGTGTTTCCCAACCAGGGCTCCAGGGCCCCCTGAGGGGCTGCAAGCAGGTTTCAGGGTGTCCACCAAACAGGGCCAGCATTAGTCTTGCTGGAGCCCAGGGCAGAAAGCCAAAGCCCTGCCACCTGGGCAACATAGCTTTGCGGGGCCCCAGGCAACTGCCGTGCTTGCCACCCCCTAACGCTGGCCCAGGCTTTTATATGCAGAAAAACAGTTGTTGTGGCAAAGATGGGCCATGGAGTTTTTGTAGAATGTTGGGGAGGCCTCAGAAAGAAAAAGGTTGAGAATCTTTGGTGACGGACCTTGTCAAAGGCTTTCTGAAAATCTAAGTACACTATATCCACTGGATCCCCCTTGTCCACAGGCTTGTTGACCCTCACAAAGAATTTTAGTAGATTGGTGAGGCATGATTTCCCTTTACAAAAACCAGATTGACTCTTCCCCAACAAATCATGTTCACTTATGTGTCTGATAATTCTGTTCTTTCTGATAGTTTCAATCAGTTTGCCCAGTACTGAAGTTTTCAGACCAATGTGAGTTTCAGCATGATGGTGTCCATTTATGTTACTAATATTTCCTTCACACAGAGTGTTAAAGTGAAGAACTGGTGCTAGTGACCAGACTCAACGTTAATTTTTCATTAACACCATAAGACCTATACAGATCAAATAAGAAGCTACAATTTCACATAATAATTAGCATTTTACGTTTGCAAAGCCTTCTGCACACAATTTTCACAAAATCCCTGTAAACCAGGTAATTATTATCATTCCTATTTTATAGATGGAAAAACAGGCACAGATACTTTAAGTAACTTACCTAAAACCAGACATCAAGTCAATTACAGAGCTAAGACTATAAACAGAGTGCTTTATTTCCAGTCCCATGTTCAATGCATCAGATCATTCATACCCTTTTATTATATACAAATAATTATTTTATTGGACCAACTTCTGTTGGTGATAGAGACAAGCGTTTGAGCTTACACAGAGCTCTTCTTTCAGGTCTGAGAAACTAACTTAGGCCTGAAGAAGAGCTCTGAGTAAGCTCGGAAATTTGTTTCTCTCACCAACAGAAGCTAATCCAATAAAAGACAATACCTCACCCACCTTATTTTACTAACTTATTGGGACCAACAAGGCTACAACAACACTGCATACAAATAATTCTGTTATTTTTATGCAATGTTTTTAATTAAAAAAAGGCAAAGCCATGCTTCTAATTTTTTTTCCAGAAATAGCAAGAATTTGGGGATTAAGTTAGACAAATTGACTGGACATCATAACTCCTACATTATTTCCACATGGATTTTCTATGTGATCTCAGAAAATAACAATCTCGCTCTGCTTTAGTTTCTTCATCATCTGTACACTGGGGATATTTACTGACCTCACATGGGTTTTGTGGGAATACATTAGTGTTTGTAAAGCGCTTTGAAATCCTTGGTTAGGGCATCCAGAATGTAGTGTTATTACTCATACTCTTAGAAAAGCATCCGTTTCAGGAACCCATCCCCAACACCGTTTTTTTAAAAACCTCTTAATGCAGTAATGTACAAACTAGTAAGGTTGTTGCATATAAGCACCCAATTTGCAAAAGCAGCAACAGATGATTTAGTCCAGAATAACCCAGTTACTTTCTTCCCTCTTCGCTAGTGGGCGAAAGTGTTGCTCGAAGGAGCAAAAAAAACCTCTAGGATTTGTATAGATCTTGCCACTGGACCTAGTTGGCTAACTCAGCAGCCCCCACCCAACCCTTAAACTACAGATTCTGCGCCCCTGTCCATACCACGCTGCACAAAGGCCAACCCAACCCCTGCGGCGATCACTCTCCCCACACCCCTTCCAACCTGAAAAGTGTGTGCTCGGGCCACAGCCTTTAGACCCACTGCTCCCGCCTCACCGTCTCCAGCTGCCTCCTCAGCTGACCCGCTCCTTGGGCAACTCCGCTTCCCCTTGCGCCTGCCCCCTGCCCCATGTCCCCTCCAGCTGCTTCACCCTCTTCTCAGGACCCGACCCAAGCTCCTGCCTTGTTCCGCCGGGACAAGGCGCCTTCCCCAGCCACGACAGAGGGGAAGCGAGCTCGGCCCACTTACCGGGGCAGGAAGGTTTCACAGGCCCGGGCGGCTCAGCATCGTGCCGGGGCCGGGCTTTGCGTCGCTGAGGCCTGGTAACGGGGGACAATAAGGGGGGAAGGAATTCAGATCCTCTACACACACAGCACCCACCGGGACCACCTACCGCACCCCGATTGGCTGAAGCGAACAGCGCCCCTCCGCCATTCACAGCAAACGTTGTTACACCGCTGTCTGATTGGCCGCTCCCAGGGCATTGTGGGTACCTTAGAGTCAGCCCAGGGAAACTACACGTTCCAATGCCTGTGCCTGGCGCGCTCTGGCTCCCGCTGGAGAACTGCATGATGGGATAGGTACTCTCAGTGGGGCTATGGCTCTACCAGGAGCACGGCATGCTCCGCAGTGTAATTTGTTGGCCATTCTGGTCCAGCGGTGCCTTGCGTTTTGCTACCTGTCGTTTACTGACCACTTGCATGCAGCTGGAACATTGCATGCTGGGATCCGCAGTCTCTGTGAACCCTCAGGAACGTTGCATGCTAGTACCTGTAGTCTCTGCATGCTCAAACCCCTGAAGTTTGTAAAGTGGATTTCATCTAGGCAGTAGTGGGCTACTGTGGATAACCCTGATATGCACGGGAGGTTACTGCTTTTACTGAAAATGTAATGCAGGGCAATTTGTGGTACAAAAGGCTTCAATACAGTCAACCTTTCCATATATGGCAGGGGATGTGCTTCCATTGAAGTGACTTAATTGTGATCGTAGAACAGCTTCCAAGTAGGGGAAAGCATTCAGTGTCCCTTGTTCAGCTCTACAGAGGATGAAACAAAATTCCTGGTTTCATAGAACCAATCCTGACACAAAGAGTGCACTGCAAAACTAGAACAGATCCGGTAATCTAGAATCCTGTCAGAGATGTAATGTGCAAAACTACCTAATTTTAAGATCCGTCACTTTGCAGATCTAAGGAAAATTAATTTGATTGAAATGCCTCTTTAAAGACCACTGTCAACTAAACAAACAAAACTTTGCAGACAAATATCTTTACCTGTATTTCTAGATTTTAAAGTTAAATAATTTTACAAATCCTGTTTGCACTATTTATGCTTTTTGTTTGCTTCTGCACTTCTCTCAGCTTGTACAATGAAAAGTTTCAAATTTGAAACTGACAAGAAACAATCAGGCTCTTTTCTGCTATAACCATTGCAGGTGAATGTTAATTTTTTTAAACAAAAGTTTGCATTTTTGTTTGATTTTTTTTTTATTTGTGGCAACATTTGTAATTTTTTTTAGGTTTTATAAAAGCTTGTTTTATCAGCATTTAAATTTGCAGCTAAATTTAAATTGACTGTTTAATCCAATGTCCGTGTGTTCCAAATTTTGGAAAGCTGAACCTCTCTCCTCTTTTTGGAAAATGAAACCAATTATGCCCCTCTTGCAACCTTGGTTTGTGATGATAGAGGCCTACCCATCTTAATGTATACAGCATCTGCACCCTCACAGCTAGCTAGAACTTCATGGAAAAAACTTATGTAGATTTTCATAATATGATACTTCTTTCCTTTCTTATATGCTTTCTTGAGCAGTGAAATTGTTAGCAATATTGACATATAAAGTATCACTGGCATTTCAGTTAGCACCTATTGAAAAGAATGGAGCAGTCCACACCTTAAGACTCTCTGCAAGATTATATGGATATCCACTTAAAATTTTCCTTGCAAACCCTGACAGCTAGAGACCATTCTTTTTAATGACAGTTGAGACTCTGAACAAGTAAGGGATCTGTGTGTGCACCTCCTGCACCTATTAGCCCTCTCTCTCTCTCTAGTGGTAAGTCTTACACTTTGAAAAACTTTGCTTTACTCACAGCTCAGTATGTTGGGTTTAAGAAGTCCAGCAATACTATTAAACTGCATTTTTTTGTCTTATGAGTGGTGTCAGAACAGAGTAACTTACAAAATAACCTACGAAAAGGCCAATTTGAAGAGACAAATAGGGATGCATTTTTCAATTCAATTAAAATAAAGCAGACCAAGAGAGCTGTCCTAGTTTCAGGGTGAACTGCACCTTTGATTCCCACCCCCACCTTCCTCCAGGGCACCTACTTAAGATTTCCGGCTCCAGCCATCACTTCTCTCAGGCACAGACCCACATCTCTCCCTTGGACCAGGGCTTTAGGCTTGCAGTGCCTCTGCACCTCACTGTGATTTCCTCAGCAGTTCTGACCAAGTCCCAGCACCTGTAGTTAACCTTTCTCCAGGACCTACAACAGTGTATGTACACCAGTTACCAGCCAACCTTCACAAAGCACAATACATTTATTCTTAGAGTCAAATCATTACAGAGAAAACATACAAAAAAACAGTAAACTGATTTAAACACATTAAATGTACCAGGAGTTATCAATCAGTCTTATGGAGCTCAGTAGACCACAGTCTTTCCAATCCTTCCCCTATTCCCCTAGAGTTGCTCCCCTTCCTTGGAAAGAACATTCTGTCTGTGCTGGGTCAAGCTCACCTTTTTATGCCAAAAAACACAATATATGGCGGTACCTCTCTCGAGGCATTTACAACTTTAGTGACTCAACCTGAGTGACTCAAGCACTTGACTGAAGCACTTGGAGGAGAGGAAGGTGATCAGGAACAGTCAACATGGATTCACCAATGGCAAGTCATGCCTGACCAACCCGACTGCCTTCTATGATGAGATAACCGGCTCTGTGGATATGGGAAAAGCGGTGGATGTGATATATCTTGACTTTACCAAAGCTTTTGATACGGTCTCCCACAGTATTCTTGCCAGCAAGTTAAAGAAGTATGCATTGGATGAATGGACTATAAGGTGGATAGAAAGCTGGCTAGATTGTCAGGCTCAACAGGTAGTGATCAACGGCTTGATGTCTAGTTGGCAGCCGGTATCAAGCAGAGTGCCCCAGGGGTCGGTCCTGGGGCCAGTTTTGTTCAACATCTTTATTAATGATCTACACGATGGGATGAATTACGCCCTCCGCAAGTTCGCAGATGACACTAAGCTGGGGGGAGAGGTAGATATGCTGGAGGGTAGGGACAGGGTCCAGAGTGACCTAGACAAATTGGAGGATTGGGCCAAAAGAAACCTGATGAGGTTCAACAAGGACAAGTGCAGAGTCCTGCACTTCGGAAGGAAGAATCCCATGCACCGCTACAGGCCAGGGACTGATTGGCTAAGCAGCAGTTCTGCAGAAAAGGGCCTGGGGATTACAGTGGATGAGAAACTGGATATGAGTCATCAGTGTGCCCTTGTTGCCGAGAAGGCCAATGGCATATTGGGCTGTATTAGTAGGAGCATTGCCAGCAGATGGAGGGAAGTAATTATTCCTCTCTATTTGGCACTGGTGGGGCCACACCTGGAGTATTGTGTTCAGTTTTGGCCCCCCCCACTATAGAAGGGATGTGGACAAATTGGAGAATCCAGCCAAGGGCAACAAAAATGATTAGGGGGCTGGGGCACATGACTTACAAGGAGAGGCTGAGGGAACTGGAGTTATTTCGTCTGCAGAAGAGAAGAGTAAGGGGGGAGTTGATATCAGCATTCAACCACTTGAAGGGGGGTTCCAAAGAGGATGGAGCTAGGCTGTTCTCAGGGATGGCAGATGACAGAACAAGGAGCAGTGGTCTCAAGGTGCAGTGGGGGAGGTCTAGGTTGGCTATCAGGGAACACTATTTCACTAGGAGGGTAGTGAAGCACTGGAATCGGTTATCTAGGGAGGTGATGGAATCTCCATCCTTAGATGTTTTTAAGGCTCGGTTTGACAAAGCCCTGGCTGGGATGATTTAGTTGGTGTTGGTCCTGCTTTGAGCAGGGGATTGGACTAGATGACCTCCTGAGGTCTCTTCCAACCCTAATCTTCTATGAGTCTATGACTCGATTTAATCACTCCCTGCTGTTTTTATTTCTTAGAGGAGCTGTGGTCACCTTCCTGCCCTGCAGTTGCATATAATGCTCACAGTGATACATACATAAACATGGTCCCTAAAGATATCACATGCAGTTAAATATCTATCACAAGAGCTTTTAGAAGGGTCAAGAATAGATTTTTTTGCTACCCATATAGATCAGCCTCCTTTAATTTATAACAAACATGCATGCATGCCGTTTCTCACCAACTAATGGATATATAAATCATCCCAAGCAGGGATGTATTCAATAGTAGTCAGAAAAAAGGATAAGCTCAACCAGTCTTCCTGTGGTACAATCCCAGTGTCACACCATGCCAATGAGCCATACGGGTACAGAGCGGACAAAATGCTTTGCTTTTCTGTGCACGCAAACCATGAATAGCGAAAGGGAGGGATTAATTTTAGCCCCCAGATTAATCTTTTGTTAAAATAATAATAAGACGAAGAGAAATATGTTATGGGTTTAGAATAAACCATTCACTGACTTTTTAAAAAATAATTATTTTTGTGCCGTGCTGGAAACCCAAACACAACAGCACCCAGCGCTGGAGGAGACCAACCCGCAGCAGAACTAGTCCCAGAGCGAAGCTGATCCGACAGGCGGGGACAGGAGCACACAGGCAACAAGGTCCATGTGCCCGCAGGGATCTCTGTGGCGGTGCCACCCCCTATGGGTGCTTTGCCCTTGAATCCTTCACCTGGGCCAGCAGCATGTCAGCTTCGCGTACAGGATCTCAGGTCCGCGCGCACAGGCTGAACAACCAATCAAGGCTTGCCGGACCGCCCAGGCGACGACGTCACAGATTTGGCTCTTGGCAGGCGCCCTTCAATCACAGGGCGTGGGCGGGGGCAACTCGTCACACCCAGACCCGAGGCCGGCGGCTGCCGGTTAGGCCGCGGCGCTCTGTCCCACGAATGAAGTGCAGGTTAGGTCCCGCCTCTCGCAGGCGCGGCGGTGATTGGTCAGTACTGTGCCTGTACGGCTCGGGATTGGCTGTGCGGAGAGGGCGGAGCTCCGAGTGGAGCCTGAGCCGCTGGAGCCGGTGACCGGCGAGTGAGCGCAGGGGCCCTAGCTAGGGAGCCGGTGAGTCTGGGCGGGGTTATTGGGCGCTGCCAGCTGTGCGGGGACCTCTCGGGGTCGGTGTGTGACTCCCGCTCCCGTGAGTCCGCACACGCGGTCGGGGCCGGGAGCCTGATGGTCCGGGGGGCGCGGCGCGTTCGCGGGAAGCAGCCGCGGGGCATCAGGGCCCGGAGCCACGGAGGTGGTGGGGACGCGGTACAGCCGGGTACTGGTGCAAGGGCGGGCAGCTCGGTTCAGAGCTCAGTCTGAGTGCCGATCCCCTCCCCACAGACTCTCCCTCCCGCTGAGCGGCGGGGGGAGCCGGGTCCGTACCCCCTGCACTGGTCCCCTGCCACACGCTCCTTGGCCTGCCTGGGTCCGAGCAGACCTCCCGCCCCAAACCCCTCTTTCTGCCCCCGGCGGGCGGATCCTTCAGGTCAGGCGAACTGCGGGGAGGGTAAACTCCGAGTCAAAGGGGCCCTCGGAGGATGTGCGCGGGGGTCCCCCGCTTCCGTGGCCCAAGGCGGGCTCCGTGGCTGACGGCACTTACATGGGACCCCGCCCTTACCAGTGACTGTTAGCACGGGGAGCGTCTGCGGCTTCTGCCCTCCCATAGTGCGTCCCTGTGTGAGCCATAGCAGAGCCCATCGGTGCTAGTAACAGCCACGTGTAGCCTCAGCTCACTGGAGCCTGCCTGATGTTTGCCTTTCTGATCAGCTGGTCAGGACGGCAGACTAGAAACGAACTTCACCTGCAACTCTAGGGAGCCCCTGCTTCAAGCATGGCTGTTGCTATTACAGCTCCAGCCTTAGGATGAATGGGACCTAAAGGTGATCCTGGATGAACAGTGTTTAATACAGCCATACACACCAGTTGTCTTCCTAAATTCCTATTGCTTCTTTGCTTACTAGAGTTACAGATCTTCTTTGCCTTCCCACTTTGCTGATCCCATGAGTGTTGACAGAGAGCTCTGTGTCACTGTGTAGGCAGAGCGGGGTCATGTGGTCACTGCCATAGAGACCTTGCAATCTAAATCAGATACAAGTACGAGATTGTAGGTAACTGTTAATATTTTAAAAAAGTAATAACCTTGAGTTAACATCTGCAAGTTCTAAGGAGGGCTAGGAAGGAAGGAAGGGAAATAAGTGAAAGGCATTATATGTGAAAGAAAGCGTAGAATCAGATAAAGTAAAAATCATAAATGAATCAAACTGTGCCATAGAATCTTTATGGATAGAAATTCCATGCTCTAATAAGAATATAGCGGTAGGGATATATTACCTGACCAGGATGGTGATAGTGACTGTGAAATGCTCAGGGAGATTAGAAAGGCTATTAAAATAAAAAACTCCATAATAATTAATAATAATGTGGGATTTCAGTTGTCCCCTTATTGACTGGGTACATGTCACCTCAGGATGGGATGCAGAGATATAGGGTATGTCTACACTACCTGCCGGATTGGTGGGTATCGATCGATCTATTGGGGATCGATTTATCACATGTAGTGTAGACGTGATAAATCGATTCCCGTCTACTGCTGAACTCCAGCAGTGCAAGAGGCAGAAGCAAAGTTGACTGGGGAGCCGCAGCCATCGATCCCATGCCGTGAGGATGCGAAGTAAGTAATTTTAATTCGATCTAAGATATGTCGACTTCAGCTACGCTATTCTCGTAGCTTAAGTTGTGTATCTTTGATCGATTTCCCCTCTTTCGCCCCCCCCCCCCCCCAGTGTAGACCAGGCCAAAGTGTCTTGACACCTTAAATGACTGCTTCTTGGGGCAAGTGGTCCTGGAACCCACCAGAGGAGAGGCAATTCTTGATTTAGTCCTAAGTGGAGCACAAGATCTGGTCCAAGAGGTGAATATAGCTGGATCGCTTGGTAATAGTGACTATAATATAATTAAATTTAATATACCTGTGACAGGAAAAACACCACAGCGGCCCAACCCTGTAGCATTTAATTTCAGAAAGGGGATCTACACAAAAATGAGGAGGTTAGTTAAACAGAAATTACAGTGCCAAAAGTGATATCTCTGCAAGCTGCATGGAAACTTTTTAAAGACACCATAATAGAGGCTCAACTTAAATGTATACCCCAAATTAATAAAACATTGTAAGAGAACCAAAAACGAGCCACTGTGGCTAAACAACAAAGTAAAAAAAGCAGTGAGGCAAAAAGGCATCCTTTAAAAAATGGAAGTTAAATCCTTATTAGGAAAATAGAAAGGTGCATAAATACTGGCAAATGAAGTGTAAAAATACAATTAGGAAGGCCAAAAAAGAATTTGAGGAACAGTTAGCCAAAGACTCAAAAAGTAAGTACATCAGAAGCAGGAAGCTTTCTAAACAACCAGTGGGGCTACTGGACGATTGAGGTGCTAAAGGATCACTCGAGGACGATAAGGCCATTGGGGAGAAACTAAATGAATTCTTTGCATCGGTCTTCATGGCTGAGGATGTGAAGGAGATTCCCAAACCTGAGTCATTCTTTTTAGGTGACAGATCTGAGGGACTGTTCCAGATTGAGTTATCATTAGAGGAGGTTTTGGAACAAATTGATAAATTAAACACCAGTAAGTCACCAGGACCAGAGGGTATTCACCCAAGAGTTCTGAAGAAACTAAAATGTGAAATTGCAAAACTACTAACTGCTGTAGTCTGTAACATATATCATTTACATCAGCTTCTGTACCAGATGACTGGAGGATAGCTAATGTGACGCCAATTTTTAAAAAGGGTTCCAGATGTGATCCTGGCAATTACAGGCCTGTAACCCTGACTTCAGTACCAGGCAAACTGTTGAAACTATAATAAAGAACAATATTTTCAGACATATAGATGAACATAATTTGTTGAAGAAGAGTCAACATGGTTTTTGTAAAGGGAAATCATGCCTCACTGAGCTACTAGAATTCTTTGAGGGGGTCAACAAGCATGTTGACCAAGGGGATCCAGTGAATATAGTGTACTTGGATTTTCAGAAAGCCTTTGACAAGGTCCCTCACCAAAGGCTCTTACGCAAAGTAATCTGCCATGGGGTAGGAGGGAAGGTGCTCTCATGGATTGGTAACTGGTTAAAAGATAGGAAACAAAGTGGAGGTATAAATGGTCAGTTTTCAGAATGGAGAGAGGTAAATAGTGGTGTCCCGCAGGGGTCTGTTCTGGGACCAGTCTTATTCAACATATTCATAAATGATCTGGAAAAAGGTGTAAACAGTGAGGTGGCAAAATTTGCATATGATACAAAATTACTAAAGATAGTTAAGACCCAGGCAGACTGCAAAGAGCCTCAGAATGATCTCTCAAAATTGGGTGACTGGGCAACAAAATGGCAGATGAAATTTAATGTTGATAAATGCAAAGTAATGCACATTGGAAAACATAATCCCACCTATACATATAAAATGATGGGGTCTAAATTAGCTGTTACCACTCAAGAAAGAGATCTTGGAGTCATTGTGGCTAGTTCTCTGAAAACATCCACTCAGTTTGCAGCGGAAGTCAAAAAAGCAGAATAATTAAGAAAGAGATAGATAATAGGAGAGAAAATATCATGTTGCCGCTATATAAATCCATGGTACTTTCACATCTTGAATACTGAGTGCAGATGTGGTCGCCCCATCTCAAAAAAGATATATTAGAATTAGAAAAGGTTCAGAAAAGGGCAACAACAATGATTAGGGGTATGGAACGGCTTCTGTATGAGGAGAGATTAATAAGACTGGGACTTTTTAGCTTGGAAAAGAGACGGCTAAGGGGAGATATGATTGAGGTCTATAAAATCATGACTGGTGTAGAGAAAGTAAATAAGGAAGTGTTGTTTACTACTACTCATAACAAAAGAACTAGGGGTCACCAAATGAAATTAATAGGCAGCAGGTTTAAAACAAATAAAAGGAAGTATTTCTTCACACAAGGGACAATCAACCTGTGGGACTCCTTGCCAGAGGATGTTGTGAAGGCCAAGACCATAACAGGGTTCAAAAAAGAATTAGGTAAATTCATGGAGGATCGGTCCATCAATGGCTATTAGCCAGGATGGGCAGGAATGGTGTCCCTAGCCTCTGTTTGCCAGAAGCTGGGAATGAGCGACAGGGGATGGATCACTTGATGATTACCTGTTCTGTTCATTCCCTCTGGGGCACCTGGCACTGGCCACTGTCAGAGGACAGGATACTGGGCTAGATGGACCTTTGGTCTGACTCAGTAGGGCCGTTCTTATGTTACAAAAGCATTCCAAAGTAGGAGGTTGCAGGCACAGTCATTTTTCCTGTCTGAGGACATCTGGAACCTGGTATGCAGATAGCAGTGTTTTATTTCAGTTTGCCATATGTAAGCACTACATGTGACTGCATCTAGCACAATTCAGATATGGAAGCTAGGTGACTTGAGATTCGTAACAGGATATGAGGGCTTTCACTAGCTTGATTCCAGTCCAGTTCATATAGATCTCAAAGTAATGACTAAGTTATTGCAAGTGGAAAATGATTGTGGCATGTTTTGTACGATCTCGCAACATGGTGTGGTGGTAATTTATAGAGCATTAGTTAACTGCAGAAATTGAATTGTAGTTCTGTTGTCTTTGGAAAAAACAGATGCACTTGAGTGTAAAAGCAAGAGGAGGAGTCTCTTTATCAACATCAGATAGCAAAGTTTAGATCTGTGATGAGCAGATACTTCTGAAGACAAGTGGTCAAACTTCTAAATTCATATGGGTTTTTCTTTAAATTGCTCTTTGTAGCTAGCAAAATATGACCGTGTCATTCTTCTATACTTTGAGGTACACTAACATGACTGTTATGCTTCTGTTTTATAAAACTTTAACATAAATATCTTGCTGTTTAAAATATATTGTAGCACTTGTTTTTATTGGTTGGAATCTCTCTGGAAACTAGAGTATAAATAGACACTAAGACTGTTACTCTGGTGCTCAGATATAAATAGATTCTAGTAGTGACTGTGCAACCTCTGCCTACCAGTCATGTGACCCTTTATAAATATCTAGTCTGCACTAGTTTGGGAAATGGATAGTCTTCAAGCTGGTCCTACATTAAAAGCTTCTTGATGGCTCTTTAGTTTACTGCTGAAGTGAGTTTTTTGTCTGAAATATTGTTCTTTCTTTGACACTCAGGCCTGGTTTACACTTAAAATTTAGGTCAGGGGTCGGCAACCTCTGGCGCACGGCTCGCCAGGGTAAGCACCCTGGCGGGCTGGGCCAGTTTGTTTACCTGCCGCGTCAGCAGGTTCGGCATCCCAGGCCAATGGGGGCTGACGGAAGCGGCGCAGGTGAGGGATGTGCTGACCGTGGCTTCCTGCCACCCCCATTGGCCTGGGACGGCGAACCGCAGCCAGTGGGAGCAGCGATCGGCCAAACCTGCCAAATGTGCTTACCCTGGCGAGCTGCGTGCCAGAGGTTGCCGACCCCTGATTTAGGTAAATGTAGCTACGGTGCTCATGAGTGTGGAAAAATCCATACCCCCAAGCACCGTAGCTATGCAGACCTAACTCCTAGTATAGACACAGCTAAGTTCATGGAAGCATTCTTCTGTTGATCTAGCTATCATCTCTTGGGGAGGTGATGTTCCTACAGGAACAGGAAAACCCCATCTGGTGCTGTAGGCAGTGTCTGCCTTATGGGGTTATGTGGCATAGCTACGGCGCTGTAGGTAAGCTGCTATAGTTCCCGAGGTAGACATGACCTCGGTATACACCTCTACCCCGATATAACGCTGTCCTCGGGAGCCAAAAAATCTTACTGTGTTATAGGAGAAACCGCATTATATTGAGCTTGCTTTGATCTGCCGGAGTAGGCAGCCCCCTCGGAGCACTGCTTTACCGCATTATATCTGAATTCATGTTATATCGGGTCGCGTTATATTGGGGTAGAGGTGTACTTGCTTTTATAGGTGTCATTTCATCAGATGTTGTTGTTAACTGCAGACATGCATTCCTGCTAAAGTGGGTTAACCTGATTTTTAAGGTGTCTGCTTTAAAGGAGACTGCCTTCTTCAAGATCATATTTCTCTTAATCTTATATCTTCAAGTAACACCTCTGTTCTCTATAAGGGATTAGAGAGATTTTCCTCTATTTTTTTTTCATTTTGTTTAATTTGTGCATTTGACAACACTTTATACAAATACAGTAAATTGATTGTATGTAGTCAGTTTCTTCTGTTGCCTGCATAGCTTTCACATAAATGGGTGTGAGGGGGACATTTTTAGGAAGGAAAATGTGACTATTTCACTTTAAAAGGTGGAAAATGACAACTGTGGACAGAGACTCGGATAGATAAGACTTGAAGCTACTTTTTTCATAAATGTGTCTATGTCAAGTTGGTGTCTGTTTTAATTTTTTTTCTTCTCTCCATTTCTGTGTAGCACTGTAAGGCTTGGTTGAGTGTTTCATTATAACTTTTCTCCATGGTTCATTGTTTTCTGTTTGAATCTGAAAAGTGCTTTTAGATTTACTCCTCTAGCTCGTTATTAAATAATCAGTATTATTTCCCTAACTTATAAATCAGTGTCTGATATAAAGGCAAATGTGAAAAATGGGGGAAGCGGCGCATAGCAAGGCTCATGTGAAAAATACAGCACTCCCTGGGGAGTAGAAGTGTGTCTGGATTTCCTTCCAGGGTAGGGTCACTGAACATTGTGTCAGTTTCTGGCTAATCAGGTGTCTATAAAGGAGGAGTTCCTGCTGTTGTGGGGAAGAGGGGGAGAATTTCACTCTTTCCCTCCAAATTTACTTAGTTGGGGTGGGATATTAATCTGCATTAATTCTCTCCCAGTTCTGTTAGGAGTCTTCCTTCTCTGAGACAACCTGCTTATAGCGTTCACAACCTGAATTAATAACTACCAACGAAGTGCTGCATCTTACAGCAGTGGTATTGCAGTATTCTGAATTACTGTAAATATAAAGGAAAAATTGACATGATTCTTGTCAGTTTATCTGCAGTCCCCAAGGTTGTGAATGCCCTTTGTCAGACTGACCAGTCTCTTCATTTGCTTGAGAAAGCTATGAGCAGCAGCAGTCCTTGAATCATTTTGTTTGATAACTTAATACTTAGAGGGTTATTTTGCAAACATAAAAGCTAGAAACTCTTTAAATGAACACCCAAAGTCTGCAAAAACAGGTTGCTTGAGTTTCTCCTCTCATGAAGGGTAAGTTGAGTAGACTCTCAGTGTATTACTTTTATTTCTTAGGCACTTGGCAGCAGGAGTTTCTAAACTGTAACCTACATTTAGGAGGTGACTGTCACTTGGTCATGATGATAAGTATGCCAGCATTAAATATTATCCATGTCTTTAGTTTCAAGAGAAAAGTTAAGATAGAAAACTGTGCTAAGTAACTTTTGTTCTTTAGGATAATACTTTAAGTAGCAGCAAGATATTTCAAATGAAGATTTTTGCTAGGGTTGGTAAAATGAACAAATGTTGAATTTCTCCTTCTGAAATTTGGCAGCTACATAAAGTACAGGTGAGACACATTCTAGGAATTTCCATTATTGCTGTCTAGCAATTTCATTGAGGATTAAATCTTTGCATTCTTGGGATATAAGTAGATTGTGGAAGGGTTGTGATTCTACTGCATACGACCCTTCATAAGTGGTATGAAGAAGGGTCGAGTGCAGTAGAATCTAGGTAAAACAAATATCTTTAGGGTGGTTGTGATAACTTTAGAAAACAAATGGATCTCATAAAAACATCAAGGTGAAATATTTTTTGAGTATTTTGTCTTAGATGACATCTTAATTGGAGATTATGAAAACATTAAGACTGTCTGTTCTGGGTTAATGTAGTGTTCTAGAGAGGGATACTCAATGCTAGCATGCAGTACATCTGAAACAGACTTTCATGCTTTAATGGTTCTGATTCTGTTGATGTAAATGGTACAATTTGCATTAACTTCTGAGAGAGCCAGATCAAGACCTTCTTTAGCAAGGAATTAAATGATGTGAAATTGGTACCCTCAACCCTAGAATGCCTTATTAAGTATCTAAACTGGTGATACTCAGACTGAGGCTTGAGTGCTGCAAGTGGCTCTTTAATGTGTCTCCTGTGGCTCTTTGTAACATGTGATATTAAAACAGTTTGTGATTTAATTATTAATCAGCATGCTTTTACTATGTTATTTTATCAGTGGCAATTGGTTAATAAAACTTGGTCAGTCACTTTGCTGTGATAATTATGAATATGTAAAATAGTAAATAAAACAATGAATTCACACTACTGTGGTTCTTTTGAGTAACTTTGATCGCTAATTTGGCTCCTGAACCACTGAGGTCTGAGTATCACTGATCTAGACATTGCTTAAAACCGAAGTGGTTACACCCTGAATTATGAATAGTCAACTTCTCTAAATAGCTCTGCTGTAGAATAATTGTTCTATCAAACTTAATCTCTTGCCAAGCGCAAAAAAATCTTAAACATCTAAGCTACTTGTGGTGGTGGTGAGGAACTCAGTCAAACCAGCTTTTTTAACCTCGCCTTAAAAAAATCTTTAGAGCTGAGTTCTTGGTAATAACTCCATATGGAAACTTGGCATTGGAGTTGTAAGCTGTTGGGAAAAAAACATGTTTGTAATGGAAATACTGGCAGTCCTAACTGTTGTGATGCTTGCAGGCATTCTCAGGTCTCTTCTAATCCTCTGACTTGAGCATATTTCCTGCATATCATTTCTTTCCCATTACTTAAGCATTTTTTTTTTAGATGGTGACTAAGGAATTTTACTAGCTTCCAACAAATCAATATGTATAGTTCATACTACAATATTCCAGTTCAGGATGATTCAGTGACTTAGACTCTGCATATAAACTGTCAGATGAAGCCAAAAATGATCCTGAATCTACAGTGATAACTAATTATTGTTGAGTGGCAGCACAAACACTTCTGTGATAAAAGAATGAGGTTGGGTTGGACTTTTGTTCTTCTACTCTGGTCTTTGAAGCAACACAGAGTAACACAGTAAACAAGATTGTGAGGATAAATACTTGTTTCTCTAATCTATTTACTGTAATCTTAGTTGTAACACTTACTAGGGAAGGGATTTGACAGATGTTATTTTTAAGCTGACGGTGTCCAAAATGTCATTCGCTGTTTACAGATGTTCCCAAGTGACCCTTGCTCACTTACTAACTATCAGATAATTATGTTTAGGACCTTCTCCTGCTTATTGCTGAAGTAAAGCCATGGAAACGGTTACTGCATTCTGCAACAGCAGTTTTAGTACCTTAAATGTGACATGTATATAATTTTTAAAATCTAGAACTATATAGAAAAAGTGGCTATTGTGAAAGTACTGGGAACAGTTGTTGCTGAAAAAGTCTGCATTCAGAGACAATTTCTACTGATCATCGTTGGAATTGGACTTCAAGAAAGCCTTTTACAATGTTTGCCTTTTATTTCAGAGGGACTATGGAACCTCAGCAGCCTGGGAGGTTTGGAAGGTTTAAATACCAGTTTGTGAAGACTTTTTGCCACTCCAGATGATCTGCTGGATTAAACGTGTAATTAGGATGGCTTTTGCACAGGTTGGACTAAACATGGAATCAGTAAGTGTTTCAGCTTCACTGAAATTCTATCGAGTTCAAATATTTCAAATGTAATCCACTTAAATATAGAGTTCACACTGAGAGCATATGGGACTGCATTTAAAATTTTATGCCATGTTGGTATAATTCTTACATTAATTAATCTAACTTGACTGACATAAGGTTATGAAACTTAATGCTTAGGTATATGATCATAGTTGCTATATAAAAAGTTAAAACAGGCTGTTGTGTTCCTGCTGGCTTTAATGACAAAATATATAACTTATAATGTAACCCTGCCATTCAGAGTGCACAAATTAATTCCTGAAATGCTTGTAAACACAGTGGTACTTAGCAGATCTTTGAGGGTATGTCTACATGTCAAAAAAAAAAAAAATACCTGCAGCAATGAGTCTGAGCTCTGGACTACAGACTCAGGCTCTTACTAAGGGCATGTCTTCACTGGCAATGTTAAAGCGCTATTGTAGCTGCGCTTTAACGTGGCTTGTGTAGTCGCGGCATAGCGCTGGGAGAGCTCTCTGAGGTAAAAAAAACACCCCCACGAAGGGAATAGCTGGTGCACTGTCTACACTGGCACTTTACAGCACTGAAACTTGCAGCGCTCAGGGGGGTGTTTTTTCACACCCATGAACGAGAAAGTTGCAGCACTGTAAAGTGCCAATGTAGACAAGTCCTGAGATGCTAAAAATAGCCATGTGAGACGTTCAGGCTCTGAAGCCCAGGAAAGTGGGTGGGTTTCAGAATGCAAGCCTGAGCCAGAACATCTGCATGATTTTTTTTTAGTGCTGTAGCATGAGCCTGAGTCTGTAGTCCTGAGCTCAGACTCACTGCTGCCATGTAGACATATCTATAGTCTGTTCAGTAACATCCCTTTCTCCCATTCTAGTAGGTCTGAGAGCTGCAGAAGTGGTACTCTTCTGGCTTCACCTATCTCAAAACCTTTCCCCATCTCAAGGGAGGGGCAATGGTGATAGAGACCATTCTTGATCTTGTTTTGCACATGCTGTCAATCAGCCAGTCAACCACACCATATACTTTTCCCCTTTGCCCCTCCTCCACACCCCATAAAATTTCCTGTTTCATTGTAACCTTTCTCTTCTTTCCCTCCTTCCAGGAGCCCATAACATATTCTTATTCCTGACATAATTTCCAAGCCACCAGCAAAGCACCTCAAAACTACTGTGATCCTAATCTTGTTGTCCCTGTTTCTCTTTTTGGAGGCTGTGCTATGTGCAAGAGCAGCAGAGCTGCACTCTCTGATGGGAAGCAGAAAGCTTTATTGTACTTGTGACTTCTTGTTTGCTCAGAATCCTGCATGTGGTTTTGGACATAGGGACTTTTATTGCTATAAATTGAAAATATTCCACCTCCTTGGAATATTTTAAAAGGTCTGGTCATCTTCTTTTTTTAACAATATAGAATATTGTTGAATCGAACCAATGCAAAGTCCCCATGGAAGAATACAAAAGGAAGAAACCTGATTAAACTGCAGCAGAAAGCAGTTCAAATGAACAGATGTGCTGAAATACTATGCACACCTTCATGTTCACTAGGTATGATGAGAGACTTGTCATGATTGGAAGCATCCTGTTCTCTTCCTAGAAGTCTTTTCTCCTTACCTTCCCATCACCTGCTTGCCATTTTTTTTTTCATAAACTCTAAAGGAATCCCACAACTGCTTGGCCAATCTGCTTGGCCACTTGCTGCTAGTTGGTAGTGATCCTAGCAGCATCAGTGTGCCTTGTGCTGTATGATACACAAGTAAAGGCAGTCCCTGGCCCAAAGAGCTTTCATTCTAAGGTAAGAAAGAGAATGTGCTGGGAAACAGAGCTAGGGATAACTCTAGAGTTTTTTATAATTATTAAACTTTGGTTTTGTCCATGTCTTGGAACAAGGTATTTGACCTACTTCAAATTCTTTTTCCTCCCCAAGTTAACATCCTTCATCTATTTAAAAAAAAAATTAAAAATAGCTCTGTTCTGAGTATTTCAGTGTGTTGTGACTTGAGGTCTGTCACATAGAATGTGAATTCCTTAGGGCAGAAGACTGTCTTTGAATAGCACTGAACATGCTGCAAATACTTTAAATCAATTATTTGTGCTGATGCAAGCAAGTTAAAATATGACTTTCAAAATAGTGTGGGTGACCAGTATGAATTTGAGTGCATAGCATGTCTTCCATGCTGCAGGGGAATATGTAATTTTGGTATGCGTACACTTAAACATTTTACAGTACAAATATTGCTGGATGGAGCAAAATATACAATTAAGATACAATAAAATTATTGGGTAAATGATCTAACAAATACTATAACAGTTCACCTAATTTTTTTTCTTCAGGTGCTCTGGTCAGGCAAGTCTTATGGTTCATCTCGAAGTATTGTAAGGAAAATTGGTACTAACCTCTCTCTTATCCAGTGCCCAAGAGTTCAGTTTCAGGTAGGAATTCTGCACAGTTTAAAATCCTTCTTAAAATACTTTTCCATTTTTCTCTATGGCGTTTGTTTTGTGTTAGAGGATTTTAAAGTTTATTTGCAGGTGCATTTAAAACTAAATGTGTAGGTTGTCTTGGATGCTTCAAATAAGCAGGTAGAAGAGGCCCCTCGTTCATACCAAATATAGTTTTCCTCCCTCCTCCTCACTGTCCACCCCATGTCTTGCCAAAGTCTAGTCTCTTCAGTTTCTACTGATACCCCAGCAAATGTTACATTGCTGTTACACCATGAAACTTCCAACAGACTTAATCCAGCCTGTAAGAATGTTAATTTGTAAAATAGCACTGTGTGGCTCTTGTAGAGCTTTGTCTGTAAAATGGTCACTGCTTTTAAAACTAAGCAGTATTTCAAAGAGCCCTACTTCAACTGGCCTGCTCCAATCTGATGTTCTGTGGTAGTGGAGCTGTGGTAAACATTGCTACTGCAGGGTATGATAGCTCATCACAAAAGTGGGAGTCCTCTGGGTTGAATTCTAAGGATGTAAAAGGCAAGTTCATAATCTCCTGAATGCCTTTATTGTCTGGGGCATTCACCACAGAAGACTACAATTTATTGTATGTTGCTCTTTTAAAAAAACAAAACACAAAACCTCTTCAGGAAAACTTAACAGCTTGACATTCTTGACTGCTTTCTTCCAAGGCAAGAGACGTCTTTGGTTACAAAAGGAAAAAGCAAACTCCGCTGTGGACAAAAAATAAGTAACATCAGAAATAACTTCCAACGCCATTTTTAACTGATAAACCTGAGTAATGGAAGTGCAAACAATGTTACTTAAGAATGAGTGGAAAGTAAATACATGTTGCTTATGCACATGATACAAATTCTCTGAAGGTGAACACGGTAAACAAGATAGTGTGAGCTCACTATTTGTTTAGTCTTTAAATATAGACTTGAACTGTGTAGGTAAAAGAATGTCAAATTCTGTGCTGCACTCTGAATTGTGCACTTCTTATGTGAACAGATTAGAAAGTTAGGGGTGGTGGTAATGACATAAACAAGAGGTGGTTATTTCCTCCTCCTTGTGTTGTAACAACAAGTCTTTCTGAAACAGATGGAAAATACAGAAACTGCAACACATGCTTTTTAAAACTCTGTTCTGGATAGCAAAGAAAAGTTTCCAAATAGGATAATTTGGAGAGGCTGCAATTCTTGAGCTGAGAAAGAAACCGCATCAATCGTTTTTGAGAGATGTGGGAAGAGGGGAAGAAGGCTTTGTGTAAAAAGTTTGCTGATTGGGAAATGTGTCCATTTTAAGGCTTGGTAATGCAAACAAATGTAGACTTTTCACTTCTTAAAACAGTGGTTCTCAAACTTTTGGCCTGGTGACCCCTTTCACATAGCCTCTGAGTGCAATCCCCCCTTATAAATTAAAATATGTTTTTATATATTTAACACCATTATAAATGCTGGAGGCAAAGCGGGGTTTGGGGTGGAGGCTGACAGCTCACGACCCCCCATTTAATAACCTCGCGACCCCCTGAGAGGTCCTGACCCCCCAGTTTGAGAACCCCTGGCTTAAATTACACCTCTACCCTGCTATAACGCGGTCGTGGGGAGCCAAAAATCCCTACCGCATTATAGGTGAAACCCCATTATATCAGGGTAGTGGCGGCAGGGCTCCAGCAGTGATTTAAAGAGCCCGGGGCTCCGGCCGCGGGGAGCCCCAGGCCCTTTAAATCACCGGCCGAGCCCCGCTGCCGCAGCCCCGGGGTAGCAGTGGCAGGGCTCCAGTGGTGATTTAAAGGGCCCGGGGCTCCCCACAGCAGCCGGAGCCCCGGACCCTTTAAAGCGCCGCCGGAGCCCAGCTGCTACCGCGCTATATGCGAACCTGTATTATATTGGGTTGCGTTATAGTGGGGTAGAGGTGTATATTCGCTTCTCTAATTTTCTTTAATAGCATAGGAGTTAATTTCATGTGTGATGTTGATAGGAAGATCTCCCTCTGCTATTAAAGAGAAATTAAAGTTCCTTACCATTTTATTAGCCAGATAACTTCATTTCTTGTAGCGTGAGAGAAAACCCTGCGTCTTGTATTGTCTTCTTACAAGAACACTATGCCTGTAGGAGCCCTAACTTGACTTTCGTGCTTCTTATATGAATCAAATATTAATATCTCAATCTAGACTTTGCATTATTATTAATGAAGTGTTTGGCATTTCCCAGACAGTTTGAAGAATAAACTACTTCAGGAGTCAAGTTTAAAATTTGTATTTATCTTTAGTATATAAATCTGATTGTGATAATACAGTGAATGAAAGATGATGATCTGAAGAAGTAGAAGCACAGCTGTTCTAGTGAACTGACTTTGAAATCTTGTAAATACCTGAGCTTTAGTCAACAAATTAAACCTTAAATCCCATTAAAGTTGTTTGTTTAAAGCACTGTATACAAGCCTTTTGCTCTTGTCCAACATGTTAGAGATGCATAAGTATGGTTTCTATGTGTTTGACTCAAAAGATGGAATTCTGAGTGTTCTTTTCAGCATCTGTCTTGACTGTTTTCCTTTGAGACTGTTGCTATGCTGAAACTTTCCTATAGATATCTCTCTCCCTTTTTTCTTTCCTGCTAGCATTAGCTATAGTATGAAAGGACCATGCACTGAACCTGCTGTAAGTTAATTTTTTTTAATTAATTGCTTCAGCCATTAGTGCATGCCTATAATCAGTGTGTCTTAACTCCAGCTAAGAACCATAACCCATATTTTCTACAAGTCTTCATTTCACCTTAAACTTCTGATAAACAGGTTGGAGATATGTTACTACCTTGTTCATATGTGCTTTACCACATGACAAGCTTTTATTCCACCAATCTTAAAACAGTAGAGACTGACATAGCCTAATTTTTTATTTGAGGGTTTAATATCTTAGGGCAGAGGTGGGCAAACTACAGCCTGCGGGCCACATCCGGCCCGGAGGACTGTTCCGCCTGGCCCTTGAGCTCCTGGCCGGGGAGGCTAGCCCTGGCCCCTCCCCTGCTGTCCTCCCTCCCCCACAGCCTCACCTCGCTGTGCTGCCAGCGCTTTAGCACGCCGCTCCTGTCGGGCAGCATGGGTGGCATGGCTGGCTCCAGCCGGGCGGTGGGGCTGTGAGCTCCTGCTGCTCTGAGCAGCATGGTAAGGGAGTGGGTGGGGGGGGGGGGAGGGTTGGATAAGGGGCGTGAGGTCCCGGCGGGCAGTCAGGGGACAGGGGGCAGTTGAATGGGGCGGAGGTTCTGGGGGGAGCAGTCAGGGGACAGGGAACAGGGGGTTGGATAGGGGGTGGGATCCCGGGGTGGCAGTTAGGGGTGGGGGATCCTGGGAGGGGGCAGCCAGGGGATAAGGAGCAGTGGGGGTTGGATGAGTGGGGGATTCTAAGGGGGGCAGTCAGGGGGTAGGAAGTGGGAGGGGGCATAGGGGGCAGGGGCCAGGCTGTTTGTTTGGGGGGGCACAGCCTTTCCTACCTGGCCCTCCATACAGTTTCGCAACTCTGATGTGGCCCTCGGGCCAAAAAGTTTGCCCACCCCTGTCTTAGGGGTTAGCTATTGCAGTAGCTTTCCTTTCTAGTGGTCTCGGAGGATTTCATTGGAATTAAAAAACCAAGTAATGGCAGATGCAGTTGACTTTCCATATTTGTATGCGAGGCTCATAGTATTGAGTAACCTATAATGTCGCAGCTTAATAAGGCAATACAACAGAACCTATTTTATAAGCAGTTTGAATTTGTTTGGTACGGGGCTCACAGGGACAGACAATTCATTAAAACCTTAGTGTCATGTCCCCATTCCCGCCCGTCTCTTCCCTCCCTCTTGTACGAAAAGACTTGTATTTGTTGGACTGGGAAGTATCAGTAACTTGCTCACTTGTGCCAGTTGTTTTCCGTTTTCTAATTTCTGCAGTGGGCATGTAAATACTAACTTCTTTCAAGCCCTGACATTTGCAGAGAGAACATCCGTTTTGAAAGGTGGAAGGGGCGAATACCATAATTAACTTAAAATATTTCACTTTCAAAATAAATTACATTAAATAAATCTGATCAAAATAGGAAGTTCTAGTGACCCTATTAAAACGTTTGATTTAGTATAATTAATTGAGTGGTGACTGTTTGTAGACTTTGACTGCCTGTGCAAGTGAAATACTTTGTTGCTTATCTCCTATATAACAAATAACTTACATTGGCTTTATAGTGCTAAATAAGCTGGTTATATACCCTAGGAAACTTGCCGTGACCTTTTAAATAGCAAAAATAATCTCTGTAAAAACAAGGGGCCTGATCCAATGCCTATGGAAGTCATTGACTTCAGTGACAGGTTCAGAGTGGTAGCTGTGTTAGTCTGTATCAGCAAAAACAAAGAGGAGTCCTTGTGGCACCTTAGAGACTAACGCATTTATTTGGGCATAAGCTTTCGTGGGTCCACGAAAGCTTACGCCCAAATAAATTTGCTAGTCTCTAAGGTGCCACAAGGACTCCTCTTTGTTTTTATTGACTTCAGTGGGCTTTGGATACTAAGATCCCTGGTGTCTTGTGTGTGTTCTTAATAGCTACATGCAGTATCAAGCTATTGTACTCTTTTACAACTGTAAAATAGGTTGGAGAGTGCTTTCAAAAGCAACAATCCCTTATTAACTTTTAAAAAATGCAATTTTGTCTTTAAAATTCTAGGTTACCTCTCACTCTACAGAAGGAAACCATTCTAAGCAGCTCAGAGAAGACTCAGTAGCCTCTTTTGCAGATGTGAGATGGGTTGCTCAAGAAGAAGGTGAAGTCTCTACAAGGCTCAGGTATGTTTGTTAAATCTCCTTGATTTCATCATAGGTTCCCCTCAAATCGTAGCACTTGCTATCTAGCGTATTTAACACTATAGGTGTGCAAGCATTTCAGTATTGTGGAGGAAATGGAGGGAAGAAACTGAAGTCAGGTTAACAGGATTATGAATGGAAGGACCAAAATTTGAGAGCGCATATGGGACTTTGATCCAGGGAAGGAAGGTTCTGCACTAGATAATTCTAGCATTGCAGGCGCCCATATCACTGATGTGTCCCCACACAAATTCTCACTGTGATATGGGACCATTGTCAGCACTCTTGGTTTTTTTTGTTGCTGCACTTGCTTGAGCAGGGGTTATCGCTGCTGGTCCTGAACCATGTCTCTGTGGGATCACAGTGCTAAACAAGCTGCATTAGGGCAATTGATCCTTCTGGTGATGTCTCACAATATCTGACCTACCTCTACTGACCATTCTGGTTAAGGCTCTGCAGTGCAGAGCAGAGACACTTTTACTTGTAAAACAAACACACACACACACTCTTGCATTTTGTATTTAATTTTTATAAGCATGAAAATGGGTAGGCAGTGAATAGGGAGCCGCACCAATAGCTATCGGACAGGTACTACTGCAATGGGCAGGGAGTGTTTTTATGGGTATAGTGCTTTGTATACACCTGGAATGAGATGGCTAATGTGGACACTGTATTATTACAGTTTGCACTGGTTTAGTCATGCTGGTGCAGGCTTCAGTGGCATAAGCTTTCTAGAATAGACAAGGTTTCTGTTTACTTTAAGTAAGGAGCATCTGAGGGCCCTGATTGATGGCTTTGGTATTCACAGATGTAGTAGGTTCCTCCAAAGGACACCTATTTTAAAAGCATGCATTTAGTGATGACCTCAGTGCCCTCCAACACAACTTGCTATAGTGAAATATTGCATAATAGGAATATGGTTGCAAGCCACTGTTGTTTTCAGTAACTCAAAAGGGAGTAGCAGAAATCCATCAACTTGACTTTTCAGAGCTAAATCCCCTTTGATAGGTGCATTCCAGCACAAGGAGTGGCTGTTCAACTCCTGTGTAAGAGCTGAGTTATACAGTCATTCAGCTGTATAGTGTCAATGGGAAGACTAGCTCTTTGCTTCAAGGAAGCACCTATAGATTGTTGTGGGACTTGGGTATTGTTAGTTAAGATTGCTATTTGGGGAGAACTCACTAAGATCATCATATAAAGTGGTCTTATCCTTGAACTCAGAAGTTGATAGTTGGATGGCAAACCGAGAGTTTACAGGGTAGCTCTAAAAATTACTTCATTATGCAGGGTCTTAAATTTGGCTTGTTACTTGTATGTGTGAAATATTTAACATTAATTACAGTAATGTCTAGTAGGTGCTTTCAAACACTCTATAAGGGCAATCCCTGGTCCAAGAAGCCCACATAAATAAAGATATTTATTTGCAAGATCTACTTCCCATAAAATTCTTAACAAGTAGTCCACTATGCAGGCTTATATGCCTATGTAAATACATACACACGCTTACAGAGGATGAGATCAACTTTATCTACACTGTCAAAAATAGATTTATTAACATCCTTGCAGAACTAAATTGCACATCATTTTGTTCCCCTGTACACTGAATGCTACAGTCACATTTCAGACCTGTATTTTTCAAGTGGTAAATTCCAAATGTTCTACTGAAACAAATACATTTCAATAAACTTACTGTGCATCAATGTACCTATAATATAAAGCCCCTTTACAACAGTATTTAAATAAGCTTTTTAAAGAAACAAATCAATTTGAAGTATTATTGAATGTCTCATTTAATCTGTGTGAATAAACTGCTGTTAATTCAAAAATTCAGTGGCATGATTTAAGTCAGCACTGAAGGAAGTAAAAATAACTTGGCAATAATAGCCCCAGGCCAGACAATGAGATTCATCACCTACGACACTGAGATATGTTGACTCTTAAGCAGATATTTTATCAGTATGGATTAATTATGTCGAATAAATACTTCACATTCCAGTTGTACATAGCTAGTGTTCAACTGTTCTTTTGCAATACAAAATGAAGCTTTAAAAGCTGTGAGGGGAACCAAGGGGACAGGGTCCTCGGGAATAAATCCAAGTTGCTACCCAGGATTTATGGTTCCAGGAACCCTATGAAAATCCTGCATTCTGTCCTGGGAGGATACAGCATTTATTTATTTTAATTTGCATTACCTTAAAAATAAGAACAGTCCTAAAACTATTAACATAAAATGTGCAATCTGTAAAGTAGTGGTCCCCAGTTCAAAAGTCAAAGTAATAATATTAAACAGGCAGGAACTGGGTCTTGCAGATGGCTGGTAATAGGATTTGAAACCTCCCCACCTCTAGGTCACCAGTTCAAATGCTGAATGAAAGGAGGAGTGTTTTGTCTTAGTACAGCTCTGGGTGGACAGACATCCATGAATCCCAAAAAACTGCACCTGCTCCTGTCTAGGCAGTATGTCTTCTGTGGATGTTGTTTCCATTGCTGTCAATACAGCACTTCTCAATAGTAATAAACATACAAATATAGTATGAATTACAGATATTGCAATAAACAGCAATTGGGGATTCTTTTGTCTGCAGTTAATTTACTTTTCTATGAAGGATGGACTTAGCTGCAAAGCCTGCAACTTCCACCTTGTTTGCCTGTTATCCCTGGGTGGGTGAAATTCTATGGCCTGTTAGGCAGGAGGTAAGATCCTAATGGGCCCCTTTTAACTTCAAAAGACCCTAAGAATCTCATGTATGGGTTCTCTCCATTTAAATAGGAGCGAGTGCTGCAGATATATTGGTTGGGCAGCCAATACTACTATAAGAGTACAACTGAAACGGTGATTAAGCCAGGGCCATGAATTGTGTAACTCAAAGCACATTCTGCAGATGAAGTATTTCCAAAAGTCATATTTCTATTCAAAATTCTTGCCTCAGTGTTTGACCAAGCAGTGCCACAGAAACCCAATACCCTGATATGCTTGAGGAATTGTAAGAATTCAAGTGGGAGTTAGTTAAATATATGGGCATTTCTTCTGCAGCTACAGTATCTTAGTTCATTCTTGTAATCCTCTAGCTCAGTAATTAGCATTAGTTGTACTATGGCCTTGAACAACATTTCTGGTACCTTGATATCTAGCTTTCCTGCTTATTTGATAACTTCAGATCTTGAAACTTCCTATATTTTAATATCACAGTGTTAAAATATTCTGGGTTTCTTTGCAAGGTACAAGATGGAATGCAGCAAACATAGTCTGTGTTTTCATTCCTTTACTGGTTTCATGCCATGAAGGCAGAGACTCTCTCTCTCTGTGTGTGTGTGTGTGTGTGTGTGTGTGTGTGTATATATATATATATATATACACACACAATTTTTTAGTGCATGAGGCTTCTCTTCTCCCCTGTTGTTGTTATAATGATACATGATTCTCCTACTAAACAGCTTTTGTAACATTAAACTTTGCTGCAAAGCTTCATGCCCCTTGACAATTTGAGAACAAGAATCTGAAGAATCTATCAAACTAGGGTTGTCCATGCAGCGGGACAGTATAGGTGGAAAGTGGACTTTGTAGACCATGGAAAGCTATTCCATCTCAAAAGGGAACAAATTGCATACAAAAGAATTCCCAGAGGTGGAAAAAATCTAAAATTGTCAGTGATGGGCAAGTTTTTAAAGAAGCTTCATTCCAACATCAAAGCAAATAAATGTGAAAACTTAGAAGTAACTGCTGGCACACGGCATTTAAAGGAAAAACAGATTGGAGCTAGAAAAATTAGTATGCCTCTACCCCGATATAACGCTGTCCTCGGGAGCCAAAAAAACTAACCGCGTTATATCGAACTTGCTTTGATCCACCGGAGTGCGCAGCCCCGCCCCTGCGGAGCACTGCTTTACCATGGTATATCGGGTCGCGTTATGTCGGGGTAGAGGGGTATTTATACCTATAGAGTTTCAGATTGTCCTGCCAAGAGCTGAGTAATAGACTAGATAAGACTATTTTATACACTGAATGTCAAAAACCCTATTATCTCTAACTTTTTAGTCTAACCCGTGGGGTTGCTAAAATTTGTCTTGCTCGTAATTTAACACTTCAGATTTAACTGAAAGTATTCTAAGTATGCTTTTTCATCTTAAATTATTGTGCAGTACATTAGTGCTGCAATATCAGGTTGTAAACACTGCAGGGGAACATGTGTAAATTCCATTGGAAAGCTTTTTAATCACACAAAGCTTTTATAAAACAGGTCTCTCTTGGTTTATTAATAAAAGCTTACTTTTACCAAACCTTAATTTTGGGCCTAACTTAACTTGATAGTGTCCCTTTTAACAGTAGTATTTACTATTTTGTTAGGCCGATTCACATACTAATTACTTTGATGATAAGCCCTTCCTGATATCTAGCCTGAATCTTGCCTTAGCTTAAATGTTTGTTCTCTTAATCACACTATTAAACCAAAGGTGGAATGTGTTCATATCAAGCTCTTTGTCACTTATCTAACTTGTATACCATAATTACTAGTAAATAAATGTCTGTAGTGCTACTAGGCTCTCAGTGTTTCTGAGGCAGCATTCCCTTTCTCCCCCCTAAAAAAACTTAAAACCAATGCCACTTCAACTTTAGGTTTTAGGGATCTATGAGTCAGATTCTGCCAGACATTACTTGCAAGTATTCCATTGTGGGAAGAGGGAGATGATGTTTACTTAAGGGTTTTTTGGTTTCTTCTTAAAAGGCCAAAAGTAAGTAGTTTGGTTTTAAGGTCAGGTCTTAATGTTTGGCTCAGTGCTTACACTTAACTGTTTTGCTTTCTCCTCTTAGCTGCTTGGTACAAGCACTTACTACAGACCAGTCCCGTGTGACAATTGTGTTGCTTTGTTACAGATCAGAAGTTTGGTCAAAATCGACTCCACCTCTTCCACATGAACCATATTGCTCTGGAAGACCACCAAGTAGACAAGTATCCTTACCAAACCTATTACAAGAAGAGCCAGCCGCCAAGGTTGTGGTGACCAAGAATGATGAAGCTCTGCAAAAGATTAATGCTCTAGAAAATGAACTTGCCAGTTTAAGGGCACAAATAGCCAAAATTGTAATCTTGCAAGAACAGCAGAATCTGCCAGCAGGTATTAAACTCTCTCACTTTCATATCAAATTAGCTAAAAGGAATCTGCTCCTTTAAAACTGATTGCCCGACGTGTAGGTATACTAAAGTCAGTTTTGTGAGGTCAGTAATGATACGTCATGAGGTCTAGTGTCACTGAGATACTAATTATGCTTTTGGAATACAATACATATTTCAAATGGCTTATGAAACAGTGACAACATGTAGCTAGAAATGTTTGTCAGCAGAAATCTCTAACAAACTTCAATGCTATTACATGACTAAGAATAAATAAGCACAGTACTTGTGATATCTTCTCAGAGCTTATAACAGACCTGGTACTCTTCAGAGAATTGTAACTTGTTACAGTGGCTGCTTATTTCTTAGCATTGGCTTCTAATACCATTGACTCCCTTGTCTCTGCGGCAGAAGTTCACAAATTAAATCCTCTACATGAAAATGGGCTCATATCGGTCAGTGCAATAACACACAAGAGCTTTGGGGCAGGAGGAAAGGCTTGAATTGTTACAGGAGCCATTCTTGGGATCAGATGTTGGTCGGAAGGCTCTTGAGTGCCAATTTCTGTTCAGATGGAAGCTAAAAATCATACAGGGCCCCTGATAGTGAATGTCCTAACCTCAGTCCGCATCCCTCCGACCCCCAACAATACTTTGTATTATATAGCACCTTCCACTGAGATACTTGGCATGCTTTACAAACTTGAATTGTTGCAGCTCACAAGGATAGTAGGGCCTATTCTGTACCCCTTACAGATAGGAATGAAGGGTGAGAAACTGCAACGGAGGTTAAGTGGCTTGGCCACAGTCACCTAGCAAGTGCATGGGAAAGCTGGGAATAGGTATACTGATTCTCTCCTGGGCTTTAACCATTATATCATGAATGCTGGCTCTCCAGAAGAGGTTGTAGTTCAGTATCCAAATCTGTGAGTGAATAGGGAAATAATGTGACCACTATATGTGCCATTAACTCAGTGCACTGAAATAATTTGAAAGATAATTCAGTTCCATTCCTCCTTTTTGAAAGCAACAGTAGCTTGAAATTAACACACTTCTAAACATACCAAATTGCTAAAATGCTAATATGACCTAAATAGCAAATGTCCTTGATTAATATTTTTGTAGGTGTGATTTTTCCTTCTGTTCATTAGAGGGCTTCCAATCTAGATTTCAGTTTAAATAGCGTTTTCCTTTACCCCCCTCTTCTGGTAGAATATGGCAACTACTTTAAATATGTCAACGTTATACATCTGTCTGTCCCAGATAGTTGGTTTGGTTCACTTTTAAGATTAAGGGTGGGTGGGTGAAGATTTTTGTTAAATAAAAATAAGGTCCCGATTTGCATGAGCAGAGTCAGTGACTGAAAATTCCATAGTCTTTTTTTAGAAACAAAACATTTGTGAAGTTCTCTCTGCCAGGACCAGTGTAATATCTTTGGTGACTCCTGTAATACTGACTTAATATTCACCTAAAGTGTGCAAGAAGCTTTAATTTAAGCTTTTTGTTACAAACTAATTGGTTCAGACAGTCGCCAGATTCTGCTCTTGAGTCTTAGGAAGGCTTTCAAAAAACAAAGAAAAACAGGGGTGGTAACAGAAACAAGGTGAAGACTTTTTAACTGGGATTCACACAACTTTTTGAACTCTGCCATTCAAGTTTAAGACTCCTATGTGAGAAGTCCTTCATTTCTGAAAATAATTAGCACAAATAACTACTGCTTATATAGGGGTTGTGATTACAGTCAATAAGCAATTTCATTTAGAATTTTGTCTTGACAAATGACAAGTATAATTGGAATTTTTACTTGGGATGCATTCATTGCTGTTGTCTGGCCAAACTGTTTAATGTGTGTAATTTATTTCTAAACAGTGACTTCTTCCAGGCACAGTGGCTTCCTTAAGAATGTAACTTAGTTTGAAAGGCAATCTCCAAGCATCATGAAATACTGATAGACCCCAAAAGGGGGCAGAGTTGGTGGAAACAGATCCTGGTGTTGAACAAGTTTTGTAGGTTTGACATGGATGTGCATCTGCTGTTAGTATCTCAACTGGGAACTGAACATCCTTTTGGAACAGTAATTAGCTGAGGTGGTTTTAATGCTCTCATTTTTAGGTGGTTTAGGACTTAAACCGGGCCAGTAGTCTTGTGACAAGAACCTTTTGAGGAAAAATAAATTGATATGCAGTAAATCTGTTCCTTTTCAAAACACTTGATGTACCAAGCTTTCTTTAAAAGGGCATTTAGTTCTTACTGGGAATGAATGTCTTGGTATGTTTTAGCTGGATTAAGTCCTACTGCATCAGCTCCTTCACCAGCGCCGCCGCCGCCGCCGCCACCACCTCCTCCTCCTCCACCGCCTCTTCCACCTTCTGGGGTACATCGGAGTATGTCTGCTATTGATCTCATTAAGGAGCGGAAAGGCAAGAAAATAAACGCAGGACAGACTTCGATAGATAATGGTCCAAAGAAGCCTGAAATACCAAACATGCTAGAGATCCTCAAAGACATGAACAGTGTCAAACTGCGTGCAGTGAAAAGGTGAGTACACAATAACTTGTGTAATTTTATTAATGCAAAGTGTAAAGCCTTACTCAGTTGTTTTCATGGAGAAACATTTGAATTTTGGACTGTTGCTGATCTAGCATTTGAAAGGCAACACAGGAATGCAAAGATGCTCTAACTTCATTCTAAAGACTTGCTGTGTGACTGTTAGTTTCCCTTTCCCTTTGAAGACCAGTGGAAGGCACAAAATGCAAATCACCTGACCCGACTGATCCTGTAGCACTAATAGCTGAAGCTCTCAAAAAGAAATTTGCTTATCGATACAGAAGTGATAACCAAAGTGAAACTGAAAAACAGATTCCAGAGTCTGAAACAAAGGCAACGTCAGAAATGATGCAGGTGAGTATTGAAATTTTTGACACATCATAGGGTTCAGTCCTAAATACATTGAAGCCAATGTAAATATCTCTTCAGAAACCTTAGATGGCTGTCAGACCATCTCCATCTCCACAAAACCCCAATAAGCATTCCCAGGTGTGCCACAAATTGCAACATAGACATGGGCAATGTAGCCAATTCTCATTCTTTTGTATTCTAAATCTCAGAGTATTTGTGTATCCAGGAGCTAGGACTTTATATGAGAGATTTCATTTTTTTTTTTAAATGAAAGTTTTGAGCCCTCATAGTTGTAGAGAGAATCCATAAAATATCAACCATAAGGATTTACATCAAAGGCAACCTGAAATGTTTGTGTGCTTTTTCTGTTTGTGTGTGTTAAATGACTTTGGGGCCTGACTTGTGATTTTTGAATGCTTAGTGTTGGCAATACTGCATGTGCCTATTGGGAATAGGTAGACAATGTAATGAGAATCCAGAAAGCTTGATCTGTTCATCAGCAGTGCTGGGGAGTGGAGAGACGGTTGTCATTCAAACCACTGCAGGGGGCAAGTTTATCTACGGCTTCTGCTGACCAGGTAAACCATGAGCAGGCTAGAGAGGTTTTATTACATCTGTCGGAGAATAACAGAGTTCTCACTTTTTGTTTGGGTACAGCAATTCAGTTACTTTATTTTCTCTTTAGCTCTCTCCCTCTATGCAATTGCATAAACAGGTCTCTCAACAGGTAAATAATTACAGCAAACATTTATACCTTTTGTTACAGACAATGAGCAACAGCTGCATTTTGTTTATACATAGGTCATTCTGATATCTTGTTTTGCTCACTAATGTAGAGTCTTAGTCTACATTCCATATTATCTACACGTTATCTACACAAGGTCACAACAACTTCTCACACAGTTCTTTCCCACTCGCCTCACACATTCCTCACTTCTACAAATCTCGCATTATTAGGGTTACAGTTAGCCTGACTCTTGCTAACAAACTGTCATGCATTGCAATCCCCTTCCTGTCAGTTCTTTCTCTGCTTCCACATATCACTAAGACTTTAAAAGGCAACCGGGTTCCATTTTAAAAATAAATAAATTTAAACATGGTGCTGGGAAAAGTCATTAAGTTGTGTTTAAAAAAGATTGAAGTAAAAGGGTTTTTCTCCCACGATCAGTTTCAAGTAGTTCTTGCACTTCACTCAGCTGGGAAAACAAATAGCAAAAGAGGTAGAAAGTATAATAACCTTACTCATACAGCTGGATGTGTTCTGGGTCTGATTGGGGAAGAACTAGATTACCAACCATAAGCATTCAAAAATCAGGTGACTTAAAGGTTGTTTTTTTGTTTTCTGGCTTGAGTTTTTGGGGTGCATTCAGGTAACATTTGCAGGTTCTTTTCTACAACCATGAGGACTATATTTTTTTTGTAACAAGGGCTGAGATTCTTACTTGATTACTTGCCTCCAGAAGTTGGGAATTTTAAGAGAACAAATCTCACAAGACTTGAGAGAAAATCATGAGTTAATATATGACTTGTGGCATGGAATGTTCATTACTACTTCCACTTTGAGATTGTGGTCCATCTTTTGTTGGGGCAAGGGACTTGATTGGATAGTAAACGTCAGAGGCTAATGGAACCGGAGAGTTGCTGGAAACCTTTTTGATAGAGAATGTTGTGGTGGTGACAAATACTAGTTGTGGTCTAATAACATTTTTAACCGTAGGCAGCCTTTTCTCCCCTCACTCCCTCCCCAAGTCTGGTCCTCACATTTCATTATACGTGATTTACAGAGGACTTGCAACAGATGAGATTTAGCACTGATGGCAAGAGTGCCTTTGTGGATTCTGTGGTGCAGGAAAAGTCTCAGTCAGCAGACTTGTTCTGGGAGCGGAGTCATCTGGTTAATCTGAGTAACTTCACTTGGTTCCTGATACGAGTTTTCCCCTGTGAGACAATTTCTAGTTACTTTGTGGGTAAGATTCATCTAAATCAAATCCAGTTTGCATCCATGGCACCAAGGCAAAGCAGACAAATGATGGGTGGCCTCTGCTTGAGTTCCCGGGGCACTTATGAATTTGGATTATAAAATGATGCTACAATTTCCGGATCTGTACATATTGTAACATACTTGTTTTTCATTTTCAGTTTGGACCACACATGCTGAAGCCTACAGGAAAAATGAAGACTTTAATTGAAAAATCTTAACTACTTTTATATCACTACAAGAGACTATTCAGCTACTTATTAGAAATCAATGTTATGTAGTAAGTGTCTCTTGGTATTTAGTGCCCTCCTACAAAACCAACCAAAAAAAAATACTGACCTAAAATTATAAAAACATAGTGCCTTTGTTTTACATGTTGAATTCTAGAGGTATTTGTCCTTATGTGACTTTTAACAAGGGGGTTGAGTTGAGAGAAAGTACAAGTTTTTAAATCTATAAACTTTAAAATCTAGCTTTCAATACCTAAAATACTAAGACTTTTCTGTGGTAGTTTTATTTTAACACTAATTTATCTGTACAAATGTTTTTATATGTATGACTGACAGTCTTCAGACAGTTTGTGTAAATGATAATAATGGGAATGAAGTACTGTCAAGTTACTGTCAGTCATTTACCTCTCATGTAATACCTGATGTAACAAGTTTCTTGCACTGCAGCATTTAGTTTGAGACTAGCAACTTCTGTTCCAAATGAGATCTCATTAGTTTAACACAGCTTTTGCTGGTTTTAGCCTGAAAAGCATAAACAGCTCATGCAGGGGTATGTTTAGTTAATAATGAAGGAGAAACAGATAATCTCTGATAAGCTTCACTGATTTTACTTGTTACAAAGCTGAGTGGTATGGAATAGAGCATTTGAAAAATAGCAAGATTTCTCAACTGAGACTGCCCTTCTCTCAATGCAGAATGTTCCATTTTCCCCCCCCCCTCCAGTCCCCCCCCAATATGTATAGTGCCTTAAAGGTGAACTTGATCATCATGAGCAACTGGCCACAGCTAGATTCAGGTTCAGTTCTCTGTCAAAAGGTAGAGCAATGTGTGTGAAATAGGGTAGAATAGCAGTGTAGATTAAAATACTTCAGACAGAATGTCAGGGTATGTGTTTGAGCAAATGTGGAAGTCTGGGAAGTTACAAAGTAGTAGAGATGAGAAATGGAGTGCTTATAAATGAACTATAGGGTGTTTGTCAGTAAAATCTTACTGCTTTCGGAGGCCCTGATCTCAGTTGCAGCTGGGGAGTGCTTGACACACAGGAGAGATGTCTTTACCCTCTACACAGTTAATGGGGAGGTCTTGTGCTGGGTTAGCCCCCAGCATAAAGCAGAAGAGACTGAAGGCTACCCTTATTTGTGCTAACTGCCCATGGCCCCAAGGTAATATTTCAGCAGGCAGGGATATCCTGACTACAGTCCCTGCACTAGCTCCAGGGAAGCACTGGTTTAGGAGATCCTAGACAAGCTGGGTCACCTGAAGATCACCTAGGGAAATCCTCTAGGCACCTTTTTATATTGCAGCTTTGTCCTGCGTGATCAGCACCAAGGTGGATCATCAGGGGGAAACAATATGAGTCTTTTTGTACACAAATGCAATCCAGTTTTCTCACGTGTTGAAAAATTGGGTAGAAAACATTCTGGCATTCACAGGACTAACAAGCAGGAACACACCAGAACTAGCTTGGCTACATATCAAGTAAACTGACAGCAAGTTTCTTTTGAATGTGGATAAATACAAGTAGAGAAGGTGGGTCAGCAATCTCATTCTAAAGGAACAGTTGGCTACTGGAGTTGTGATGCAAGTGCTTGTTCTTGAAACTTCATTTTTTTTTTCCTTCAACTACTGGAAAAGTGCAGCATTTTCCATCCACCAAGAGCCACTTTGATATAAGTTATTGAAGATGTATAAAGCATGCTAGTCAGTATTAACAAATTGAGATTTAAATAGTATGATCAACAAGGACTTTATTTCTGATGTAATACTTGAAAGTGCTGTATTATTTACACAGCTGTTAAAGTAAAAAAAAATGGATAAATGTTTTAACTAAAAGTTGCTCTTTGTTCTTCTAAATACTTTGAACAGTATTTTTTTCCAAAGTCACATTACTTGGTCTCCAAAGAGTTATTTGTATTTAGTGCTACACTGAGATGTACAAAATAGAAAAAAACAAAATGCTGACTTGACTTTGGCAGTGTCTGCCTTGATCACATGTGCATTAGTTGGCTGGCTGAGGGGAAAATGGTCAGTTGAAAACAAATTCAGAAGTGGTAGAGATCTGAAGGGAGTCTAGTTGCATCCTCCTAGGATATTTAAAAGTATCCAGCTCCAGTATTGCACTTTACTCCTATGTCACAGCATTAGAGTGTATGCTGTGAAAAACTGCTACTCCTGCACAGCAGTATGGTGGAAATAGTCTGGGAAAAGCTGTGTGAGTATTGTAATTTAAAGTGCAGGTGCTTGTTCTGTTCAAGCAGTGGAGTTGTGGAAGCGAGTGAGCAAAGGATATTTCATTTTTACTTTTGGTGCCTAAGTATGAATTCTTCCAGACTTCCTTCCTCTTAGTTATGTAGAGGAGTTCAGAGATCCATTCCTCAATAACCTTGCTTAGCATTTCCTTCTCCTCCTCCACAAGACTTTTTTTTCTTCCAGACCCCTCATACTCGTCAGTAACCAAGCTTTCAGGTGGGTTAGCCTGTTTTTCTTGTCTTGACACATGTAGAGGTTTGCAAGTAAGCAGGTTCTAACCAATGCTATACAATCCAAGGTACCTTTCAATGGATCATTCTCTCTTTTCCATCCAGCACTTAAGTGCCCCCGGAACTCTCAAATCCCATGTGTTTTGGCACCTAAACTCAGTGCCTAAAGTTTTGTTGAAAAAGTTGTTAAGTTTTTGCCTCTGGGTATGTGCACTGGTGCCTCATTCTAGGCAGCCAGACACTTATGCCCTGGCATGATCCACAAAGCAGGGGAAGATAAGCATTCATCTGCAGGGCCCAATCCAGAAGGCATGCTCTGAGGCCACCTAGCAGTTCAGGGCCCATTCAGACTCTGGGAGGATGTACTTGTGAGCCCAGTAGTTAGATCACTCCTGCAGGACTGTATAGCTCAATTTCCCCCTCTACCTGATTGGAGGGGGCTATGGGGAAAAGGATTTGAACAGTTATCTCCAACCTCTCCAGAAAGTGGGTTATTCTGATGTAGGTCTTCCTCATGCTCTCCTGTTGAAACTATCCAGGGTGTATAAAGTCATGGGGCCAGAGAGAGAAGAGACTGAGTAATGCTGGTGGTTAGGACACTCCCAGGTGGGTGACCCAGGAGCCAGTTCCCCTAGTCCAGTGAGTATGTATTTATACACAGTGGAACAGCTTCAACCAGAGATTTGAGGAAGACCCGTTGCAGACTAGGTCATTCTCAAATGGTTAGGGCACTGAGAGGTGAAAGACCCCTGCTCAGATCTTTTCTCCCTCTGCAGGCAGGAATCAACCCAGGCCTTGCACATACAGGGGGAGTGCTCTGACAACTAGGTTAAGTTAAGGTGGGCAGCAATCCTCCTTATTCTCCCCCCCCCCAAAAAATGTGCCTGACTCCAGGAGCGGGACAGGGCTTAGGAAACATAGCTCTAGTCAGCATCTCTCATTGAGTAGTTCAGGCAGGCAGCTGCCTATTGTGGTGGCTTCCAGGTGTCTAACCTAGACTTTAGGAATCCCAGTGTTTTTCTAGGTGCCTACAAGTTAGGCACTGTAATGCCTATATCCCATTATGAAGCTAGTCCATATTGTTAACCTTGCATTTTGCTTCCTCGCACCCACCAAAATCAGGTTAATATTCACCTTCATATTGCATTGCCTAGGAAAACAGTATCTTAAGGTTTGTAACATGGTTCCTACCTTACTAATTTCATAACCCATGAGAATCAAATTGTCAAATGAGATATTTCAGTTGTAATCACTATTTATTCAACCTATAGCACATGTAACTAACATGATGAAAGTTTACAAAAGGGCATTTAAATGTTTTGCACTTGTAATGCACAGAGACAAGGCTTAGGGGTCAAAACTGAACTCTGAACCTTCCCTTCCACCAAACAAGTCCAGTTAACTTGTTTGTTTAGATTAGTTAACTGAGGGCTATAATTGAAAATCCCAGCCTAAAATTTTTAAGTACTGAAAGCTGTCCTTTCCCTACATCGAAGGCTGGACTGGTGGTTTCAAAGGAAGCTACAGGTGCCCCCCACTCCTGAACCGTAACTCATGTTTTTTTTGCAATCAAATGTAAGGTGCTATTTTTCACACACCCATCTACAACTGAGGAAGGTGCATCATAGAGGCAGTCACTTGCCAATGATCAAACAGCAAATGGGTTCTATGCATGGAGTCAAGCACAAAACTAACAAAGCCTAGACGTGTATTCCCTGCTTTTACATCCTTCCCCCTCACACACTGATACATATACAAGCAAGTGTGACAGAGTCAGAGCTAAGCATTAAGTATGAGAGTTCAAATTAAGGAAAATTCACTGTGGACCTCACCATACAGAGATACGCCTTATATCTAAAGCTTGGATTTAGCTCTACATGCAAATTTTCCACAGCTTAGGGGCAACTGGATCTGGTGTTTGGCGTTAGCCCAGCAGTTCTCAAAGTGTGGGTTGGGACCCCAAAGTGGATTGTCACCCCATTTTAATGGGGTTGCTGGGACCATCGTTAGACTTGCTGGGGTCCAGGCTTCAGCAGCAGGGCTCAGATTACAGTGCCTCCTCCAGCCCAGGGCTGAACCTCTTGCACTTTGCCTCACTCCCTCCCCCCTCAGGGTGCCAGGGCTTGGGGGCCTGCCACACCCAGGGTCATGTAGTAATTTTTGTTGTCAGAAGGGGGTTGCAGCTCAATGAAGTATGAGAATCATTAGCTTAGCCCGTTTGGAATCAAGGTTTTGTTTGGGCCTGTTTCCAGTTTCAAATGGGTAAAGGACTACACTCCTTCTAGAGTTGGAAAAAAGCTTCCCTTAGTACTACTGGAACTTAATAACTTAATTGGGGGTAGATTGGAAAGTAACTGTCTTAGGATAAAAACTGAACAGGGGATTCAGAAAGGGGAACTGAGGTACTAAGTGTTGTAGCACTTCCTTACCTTTTTGGCACCTATTACCATTCACATCCTTGAGTTAAGCACCCAGCTTCTTTATACAGTGCATGGGGAGATCTAGGCTGCTAAGAAAGGGGTTCACAAAAGCTAGCCTGCTGAGCAAGGAGCTGCCTAAGCCAAATACTAGGACATGCCAAGGAGAGGGGGGTAGCCTAAGACCCACCACTCAAAGGGATTTAGAAGCATAAGTCTTGGCAACAGGGAGCACCTCCCTCCACTTGGTATTCAGAGTCATGAACCCTCTATGGGAGTTAAGTATGTAAACTGTCCCCCTCACTCACTCACCATGTGGGAGATCCAGGTTGAAGTTCCCCCTACTGTGCACCATAGAGAACGGATTAGATCTTGGGTCTCCCACTTCATTGTCCAGTGGCTAGGATACTTGGCAGAGAAGTATTCTGGGCTCACATTGGTCAGTGAAACCGTTCCACTATGTATAAATAACTATTCATTGAATCAGGGGGGTCTCAGCTGAGCACCCTAACCACCAGTTACTCTGAATATTCATTGGGCCAGAGACCAAAGTATATGCAGTGGGACACCTCCAACAGGAGACACAGAAACCAGCTCCAGAATACCCCAGAGCCCAGGAGTTAGGGCACTCTCCTGGAAGGTGGGAGACCCTATTCCACATCAGACATGGTGGGAATTTGAACCTCAGTCTTCAGCCTCTTAGCATGCTAATCACTGTGATAAAAGTAAAGGCAGAGTGCACCACCTCCTCCAGCATCTTTTGTGCTGGTTTGTGTGCGCTCTAAGCACATCTTCCAGATCAGGCCATGAATGCAAGAGAGGAAGGGACAGAGACGGAAGGTTGCCTGTAACTGAAGGTTCTTTGAGATGTATGGTCTCTCTCTCTCTATTCCACCAAGGGCTATGCACCAGCACCATGTGCCAGAGTCAGAGCTTTTCAGAGTAGTAGCATTCGTTGATCCATGCATGCGCCCTTGCATTGCCTCGTATTTTCACCTGAGACAACAAAGGGCAGGGTGGACTGACCGCATCTTCAGTTCCTTCTCCTGAACTGAGGAAGGAGGTTGGAAGTGGAATACAGATAGGGACCACATGTCTTGAAGAACCTCCAGTTACAGGTAAGTAACCGCCCCTGCTTCTTTGAGTGATGGTCCTTATTGTATTTCATTGAGGGTGATTAATAAGCAGTACCGAGGTAGGAGGAGAGTGCAAGGAAGATGATGGAACTGTGGAAGGGAGAACTGCTGTGCCAAACAGAATCATGCAGTAGAGCATAATGAGCAGAAAAGGTGTGTACTAAACTCTATATGGCCACCTTACATATGTCTGCTAGGGACTCGTCATGAAACACCATGGTACTTAATGCCTGCGCTCTCATGGAATGGGCTCAGATCCCATCTGGTAGGAACCGTCCTAATAGTTGATAGCAGAGCATAATGGACCCTGAGGCCCACTTTGAGCTTCTCTGGGTGGAGATGGCCTGTTCTTTAATTCTTTCTGCTATAGTCTGGCAACTAATAGTCTGGAAGACTTTTGCGAGAGCTTCCTCCTTTGTAGGTAAAAGGTCAAGACCCTATGGACAACGAGGGAATGAAACTGCCTTTCCTCATTCGATGCATGTTGTTTAGGAAAGGGGGTTGGCAAATGTATGGGTTAGTTGAGGTGGAAGCAAGAAACCACTTTCAATAGAAATGGGATGGAAGCGCAGCAAAACTTTATCCTTATGAAATGTGGTGAAAGGGAGGTTTGCCTTCCTGGCTCCCAGTTCGTCAACCCTCCTTGCAGAGGTGATAGCCACCAGGAAGGCAACTTTTATGGAAAGAAGAGAAAGGGGGCAGGAGGCCAGGGGTTCACAAAGGGAGAGTTCATTCATGACATAAGGACTAGATTGAGGTCTCACTGAGGAGCGACAGGTTGAATGGGCCTTCCAGAATTGGGCAGTTAAAGGGTGGATAAAAACTGAGAGGGTGAAGAGCGCCAATAGCCGCAGTGTTGAGTTGAGAGCAAGTCAAAAGGCCTTCAGATCTCCCAGGCTTCCTGAGCAGGAACTTCCATCAGGACCACAGATGGGAGTTCAACAATTCTGTCTTCCATCGCATCTGCCAAACCTGAGGTCTCCCAGAGGCATACCTCTTTGCTTCTCCATCCAATGCAAAATGTTGCCTTTTCTGCTCCAAGGGAGGAAACAGTCACAATTCATTGGGAGATGCCCTGATAACACCATAGCCCCATATCCTGCCATATGCTTACCCACCTCTACCTCTGATTCTCAAAACCTTACTCAAACTGTGACAAGTAAGAACAATGATTATCCTTGTAGCACTCTCCTGGCCAAGGTAAGTGTGTACTCAAACCTCCTTCTGGCAGTGCTTCTCTGAGTTCGTCTCATGAAGGATCTCCTGTCACAGAACTCTGAGACCCTGATCCATCCGAACCCCTTTTTCCTGAACCTGAGCGCATGGTTCCTAGATGATTCTCGAGGATGGCGCTAACCTGTTTGGATAAGATCCAGTCAGTTCTCCTATCAGGAAACCTAGTACTTGCGAAACTTACCTTCAAAAGTGGAAACGCTTCAATTTCTGGTGTTCTCTTCACTATTCTCAAGCATCAGACATTCTGCTCTCCAGAATCCTGTACTTACCTGTTTAATTTGAAGACGAAGTCCATCAATGAGCTCAGTCAGAGTACATTTGGCTGCTATCACAGCCTTCCAGTTGCCTATCGATAGCATCTTAGTTTTTGCACTTCCCACTAGCTCCAAATTCCTCGAGGTCTTACACAACTTGTTTCCCCTGTATGGCCCCTGGCCACCCAGTGGGACCTTAATTTGATTTTCAGTGGCCTGAAGAAACCTTCATTTGAAACAATGACTGCCTGTTTTCTCCTCCACTTCTCCCTTAGACTTGGTTCCATACAGCTATCACTTCAGCTTGAAAAGTGACAGACCCTGCTCTTACGGGAGACCTGCCATTAACCACCTTCTATAAAGACAAGATTATGCTGTGTCCCCATCCTCGCTTCCTCGCTAAGGTCTCTTTGTAATTCCATATTAATCAAGAGATCCATCTATAAGTACTTTACTCAAAGCCTCACGCCTCCAAAGAGGAGGCAGCCTACATACACTAGATGTCAGAAGGACTCTCACCATGTACCTTGACAGAACTAAGGCCTTCCAGGCCTCTCCTAGATTATTTGTATCATTTGCAGAGAGGATGAAGGGACAACCCAATTCCACTCAAAGACAGTCAAAGTGGGGTTTGGGTTGCATTTTACCCTGTTACAAATCTGCTGGGATATAGCCCTCCTCAGAGTAACAGTGCACTCCATTAGAGCCCAGTCCGTATCTATAGCTCTACTAAAAGACAATCCCATAACAGAAATCTGTAGGACTGCAACTAGGTCTTTCATCCTTACCTTTGCCAAGCATTACGCCATCTTACCTGCTTCCAGGGATGATACTACTTTTGGCAGTCCTTTGAACAGTCGAACCTCCTCACTGAGTTACTGCCTGGGAGTCTCATACAGTGGAGCACCCATAGAAACATATACTCAGAAAGGTTACTTGCCTTACAGTAATTTGAGTTCTTTGAGGTGTTTTGTCCCTATGGGTGTTCCACCTCCATGCCCTCTTTCCCCTTTGCTGTGGAGGCTCTACTTCGCGGTCAAAAAGGAACTGAGTGGTGGTGGGTCCAACATGCCTCCTTACATGCCCTCATTGGAGGCACAAGGTGCTGCTGTGTCTGCAGGCCCGCAGAAACTGCTCTGCATTCTCCGGTAGAGAGTACATGGGTGTGCATGCAAGCTATGGTAGAGCATCCATAGGGACAAAACATCTTGAAGAAATCAAGTTACTGTAAGGTAAGTAAGCTTTCCTTCCTTTGAATTGCTCAGTGTTGTGTCTCACTTTCAAATAGCTTTTTTGCAAGCACTTTTTAACTCTAATGACTAATCAACAGTGGGCAGAAACAATGTGGAGGCGAGATTTCAGTGCACATTGTCAGAGATCTCCAGGAAAAAACAGACCTTCCTTAGGTTAAAAAAATACTCTCTCCATTCCCCTTTTAATCGTGAAGTAAACAGCAATGCCATTAAAAAATTCTCTTCAGGTCACTCAATGTTGAAAATCAGTGGTTCCTAAACTTTACTGGTTCATATACCACCTTCCTAAAAATTGGTATTTGAAGTACCACATGCAAATTTCACTTAGTGAACATTTACTTCAAGCCTAATAGGCTTAACTGAAGTATTTCTGGACTCTATAGTAAAATAAATGCCTAAGAAAACCTAAAATATTCTATTATAACTAAGGGTGGCCAGAAAACAAAAATCCATTTTGCAAAAAACTTTGTTTTGACATTTGTTTTCAGTCTGATGCAGAATAAAACTGAGACCCTTTGAGGTTTTTCATTGAAAAACATAGATCCCACCCAGTAATAACCATAGCCCAGTGGTTAGAGCACTCAGCAGAGATGTGGGAGACCCATGTTCAAGTCCCTAATCTAAATCAGGCAGAGCAGGAACTTAAACCTGAGTCTCCCGCATATCCCTGGTAAGTGCCCTAACCACTGCGTTATTGGATATTCTGGGGTAGGAATATACTCATTCTGGAATTGATCAGAAATTCCATTGTGAAAGAAACCTTCCCAATGGAAGTTTCATTTAAAAATACATATCCTCAAAATTTTCATTTAGACAAGTCATCATTTTCCAACTAAAAGCATTTCAAAAAGTTCTTGACCAGCTCTAATTATAACATCCTTTTTAAACATCTCTGGTTTTTAGACAGCACATCACAAAGCAACATGATGAATCAGCCATTATTATGTCTTTCACATTACTCAAATTACAAGAAACAATTAAATATGTCATAAATGATGTGGTGATATATTTTGGTATGTGCCACTGAACTATATTCCATGGCCCAACTTTAACTTGTCTAAAGTACATTCGAAGTTCCTGGTAATTCTTATCTGGATTGTTGTTGAACACAAGCCACAGTTCATTTTGCTTCCCATTTACAAAATGTAAATCAGTGGTCTCCAATCTTTTTATGCCCAAGATCACTTTTTAAATTTAAGGGCAACCCAGGATCTACCCCACCCCTTCCCCAAAGCCCCGCCCCACTCACTCCATCCCCGCCTCTCTCTGTCACTCGCTTTCCCCCACCCTCACTTTCACCGGGCTGGGGTAGGGGTTTGGGAGGAGGTGTGGGCTCTGGGCTGGGGCCGAGGGGTTCGCAGTGTGGGAGGGGGCAGAGGGATGGGGTGCGGGGTGCAAGCTCAGGGAGGGAATTTGGGTGCAGGAGGGGGCTCCGGGCTGAGGCAGAGTGTTGGGGTGCAGGAAGGGGTGCAAGACGTGGGCTCTGGGAGGGAGTTTGGGTGCAGGAGGAGGCTCCAGGCTGGGGCAGAGTGTTGGGGTGCAGGAGGGGGTACAGGGTGCTGGCTCTGGGAAGAGGGGTCAGGGCTGGGGGTTGGGGTGCAGGAGGAGGCTTGGGGTGCCGGCTCCAGGAGGGGGCTCAGGGCTGGGAGTTGGGATGCTGTCTCCCGCTGGGCAGCACTACCTCCGGCGGCTCCCGGTCAGCGGCGCAGCAAGGCTAAGGCAGGCTCCCTGCCTACCCCGGCCCCACACCGCTCCCGGAAGGAGCCAACGTGCCACTGCCCCCCTCTACAAGCACTGCCCCCACAGCTCCCATTGGACACAGCTCCACGCTTCCGGGAGCGGCGTGGGGCAAGGGCAGGCAGGGAGCCTGTCTTAGCGGCTGCCCCACTGCACCATCGGAGATCGCGATCGACCGGAAGATCCTCTAGGATCGAGCAGTCGATTGCGATCGACCAGTTGATGACCACTGCTTTAAATCAACAACATTTTGAGTAGCAACTTGAGAAAATGAGAAAAGTGTGACTAACAAGAAGTTTGTGTGTGTGTGTGTGTGTGAGAGAGAAAAAGGGATGGGGGTGGGGTCTATAGTGGGTTTGTTATTTAGACAAAAGGAAATCAATCTTTAACAATTTAGTTAAATGCCATCAGTAGCATGTCCAACATACCTTAGTGGATGATACTGTAACAACCCCTGTAAGAGTGGTGGTGTGGGATCTGGCAGGAGGATCTGTTAAGGCTTTACATTAGAAATGGTGGTTCTAGAATTCAAGACCTGTGCATGTTCTTCCCCAGACCAAGGGAGCGTACAAATGGACAGGTTTCAGAGTAGCAGCCGTGTTAGTCTGTATCCGCAAAAAGAACAGGAGTACTTGTGGCACCTTAGAGACTAACAAATTTATAAATTTGTTAGTCTCTAAGGTGCCACAAGTACTCCTGTTCTTTTTACAAATGGACAGTGATTTTAGGGAAATTTAACAAAATGTGGAGAATTTGAAGGGATAACAAGCCACTTTTAACCTAGAGGGAGACAAACACACAAGTCAGGATCATTTTTAAGTGAGCTCTAGTTCTAACTGCAGGCAAAAGTTGCAGAAGTGAGTAAGTTTGACAATTTGCGGGACAAACATTTAAAAATACATATAATGGGGTTAAAATAAGGTTTTATAATGGAAGTTAATTGCAAGCTTAACTACTTCTCCATAATAACAGACTCAAATGTACAAGAGCATAATGTGAAAAGTTATTTTTTATTCATCAAAAGTTAAGAGCAACAAGCACATATTAAAATGAGTATGGTAAAGCCTTTACAAGTGGCTTTACACTGAAGCTCTCTCCCAAAAATGGCTGTTGCAACAAACTGTAAACAGAATTAATAAACAGTCTTTTACAGAAATAACACGGGAAATACAAATGAACTAAAAGAAAGCACCGGTTTCTTTTAAACTCTATAACAGTTGTGCTTACTGTACTTAAAACAATGTAAAACAGATTACAAAAATGGAATGTTTGAAGTTTAAAATTAGTCCTTAAATTTTATCCTTAAAAACATTTCTCCTTTTCACATCAAAAACCCGTAAATGGGTAATGTTTCAGTAGAGGGAGGAATAAGTAAACAATGCACTTTTTTCAATCAAAAACAAATTTGGTCACTTAGCTTTGTGCATAGTTTAAGGCATCTGTAGCAATTTGTTACAGTTCCCTCCAATGTGGCTGTTCATTACACTGTCACATTCTAAAAGAATAAATAAAAAATGTTGCAGTTGAAACCCTTCCCACTCCCTCCCCACATAACCCCAAACACTCTCACACCCACACGTACATACACACTGCAGCGAAAGGGGCATTTGTACCCTTGTTCGGAAGGACACAGTTCCCATCCCACTTTATTTCAGATTGGCAAATACCCTGAGTTGAATATGGTGTTTATAGACATTCTACCTTTTTCTTGCATATGCAGTTCAAATGTACAATAGTGAAAACAACATGCAACATTTTCACTGCAGAATTGCAACACAGTTAGGGACAGTGTTCCCCCCACCCACCCCCCACTCTGCAAATTCAGAAGCATTTTCAAAAACTGCATTCCCATACAGCACTGGAGTAAAGCCTGGCTGTGCTCTATGATGAACGCTCAGTTCCCAGTGCACAAACAAAATAATGACAAATGGAGTCTTTTCTGGCATCCAAAGGAAAAAATGCTGCAGTCTCAGATTTGACCTTTTCTTTTCTTTTTCTAAAAGAAAACCCAAAGTTAGTGGTTCTTTCACAGCCATGCGTAAAGATAAGTCTGGAACCAATAGTTTCAGAGTACATTTGTAAACATCAAGTCTTGCCAGAGGCAGCAGAGGATGGGCACTTCACATTTCCATATTTTAAACAAGGACTGAATGGAAGGTATGCTTTGAACGTGTTTATGTAAGACTTGCTAAATCCCAAGAAAATGGAATAGTTCATATCAAGTCTCAGTTCTGAAGACCTTATTTCAAACTTTTAAAAAAAAACCATGTGGCACCTTGTATTGTTCCTTCAAGATTCAGTCACTGCTGTGCTTTGCATATTCAAGGTTCCAAACAAAAGCCAACTGAGGCATATGCATATTGCTCTATGTTCCAATCTTGTAAATAAAAATTGGGTTCAAGTGATCTGTAAAGGAAAACTTGGAAATAAATAATGCTGGCATCATTTACACTGAACCTTGAGCAGTCATAACAAATTTTTCCTCAAACCCCATTGTGCAGATACCTACGTAAGAGGCAATTTTGTCATGCAGATTCTGGGGTCAAGACAATCGAGTTTCCTGAGGTAATACATCTGAGTCCATTTCCTCAAATGCAGGATCAGTATCATCACCACTGCTCGACTGTTCTCTTTGCAGTCCCTTCCAACTAGCTTTATTCAGTCCCAGATGACCAAGCATCGTCTGTGATAACCTGGTATTTGAAAACCGGGCCCACTCTGAAAATAATGGCTCCACTAAGTAGGTCATAAAACCTTTAAAGAAGAAAGCTTTAGATTAAAAACAGGAAAGAATATGCATTTTTAATGTAAAGGTTTTAAAGGATTTAGGAAGTGCTATAAAAGATTAACAATGCATTAGCAACTCTTCTCCAACTTGTACCTAAAAAGCATCATCTTTCAATATTTCTAACACTATGGCACTTTATTAAAATATAGAAGTGTAATCTATAGAAATGTTACAGGTTTGACAGTCAAAAGAATAGCATAATATCGTATTAAGAAGTAGCTGATGAATCTCATTTGTTCCCTTTTGGGGCAGTGGAGAAATAAAGGGAAAAAACTGTTGGAGAGGAGAAAAAGGAGGAAATCAACCATCAGATTTGAATTAAGCCACATAAACTAGACTAAAAAGCCTCAAAGTCTAACAGACACAAGCTCATATATAATAAATTATCCTACAAACAAGTTGAGTTGTGTTACAAAGAAAATACACATTCAAATTCCCTCGGCATCACTAGACCAGTTAAGTGTATTGAAGTATGACCAGGCAAATTTGTGTCTATTTCAAGGCAACGATCACTAATGGCCTCCACAATTTAAAGGGCTCTCAGTGTTGTGCAGCAAATGAGATAGCTTGAAATAAGCAACTGCCCTATATACACACACACACAACAGTATTTTGTCTGTCTAAGATTTTTAAGGGTATTCAGGTGCCTAACTCCCATTGATTTCAATGGCTGTGAGATGCCTAAATACCTTTAAAAATCTGGCTCTATATACGCAAACAAAAATTTAAAGATAAGGTTGCTAGAACTATACTTTTGCCTTATTTAAAAAAAAAAACACTTTATTTTTAAAAAAATCAAAATTATGGTCAGCTATTCAGCAATCTGATTGGTTATAATTGATGTAATTTAGTATAATTTGTGAGAACCAAAGTCACAATTTTTTTTACATTTCCAATTTTATATGAAAAAAAATTCAAATTATGACTGAGGTTAAAATTTATTTATCTGCTTAATATAGTAGAACATAATTTTTCATTCATTCCCATTCAATCTATACGAAAAGAAAACTTTTTTTGAAAAAAGTCAATGTTTATTAATGGGAAAATCCTTTCACTTCTGTCCCTGGTATAAATCTAGCCCAGGCTGGCAGTGATCAAAAATAATCTAACAGCTGTCCATTGGCCTACATGAAATTTTTGTGCTTTAAGACTATCTTTAAACCAGTTCCCAGTGAATAGGTGTCCACATTCCAAAAGGCTAAGTCAACTGGCAGCTTCACTAGAGGCACCAAGGACTGAATGGGTAGGTGAATGAAATGTCCTCTAACTCTGGAGTTTGTCATTCCAGGTTAGGATTAAGGCACATTGGAGAAGTAGTATGGGAAAGGCTGCATTGCTGCTGCCTATGCTGTACCTGCTCTATGGATACAGGACTTCAGTCTCCAGGACTATCAATCGAGCACCTTTCACGAGTACTAAATTCAAAGGAAAAATTTTAAAGCAAAGAAAAAAATTGCTCGTGGTGCAGGAGCATTGCCAAATGAACACAAAAAAGAAGACAAATAAAGTGCAAATTTTAAGATTTATAGGCAAAGATAGCTTTCCTTCCTCTAAAAATTGTCATTAAAGGGAACCACTGAAAGATTTTAAACTGTTCATATACATATATTTGTAGTTACCAATCTGGATGTTGGCAATGGTTTCTGACTGTCGATCACACAGTGGACTCACACCCAAGTGATATTTTTTTTCAACATCTCCTAAAGAGAGAACAATTACTTAGAAAAGTAATTTTTAACTGTAAGCATTCTGGAATTGTTAATTCATAATATACACAACCAAATCTGTTTTAGGCAACCATTCAAGGAAGGCAAGTCACCTTGAGAGAATAGATTCTATGTATTACAACTGAATCTTTACTTTTAAAATGCATTCTGCAAAAATATAATCCAATATAAGAGCAGATATAAATATTAGGGCTGTCAATTAATTGCAGTTAACTCGCACAATTCAAAAAAATTAATCACGATTAATTAATTGCAGTTTTAATTGCATTGTTATACAATTGAATACTAAATTTATTAAATATTTTAGATGTTTTTCTACATTTTCAAATAGACTGATTTCAATTACAATACAGCATACAAAGTGTACAGTGCTTTATATAATTTTATTACAAATATTTGCACTGTAAAAATGATAAACAAAATAAATTGTATTTTTCCATTCACCTCATACAAGTACGGTAAGTGCAATCTCTTTATCGTGAAAGCACAAATGTAGATTTTTTTTGTGTGTGACATTACTGCACACAAAAACAAAACAATGCAAAACTTTAGAGCAGGGGTAGGCAACCTATGGCACGCGTGCCAAAGGCAGCACGTGAGCTGATTTTCAGTGGCACTCACACTGCCTGAGTCCTGGCCACCTGGTCCGGAGGGCTCTGCATTTTAATGTAATTTTAAATGAAGCTTCTTAAACATTTTAAAAACCTTATTTACTTTACATACAAAAATAGTTTAGTTATATATTATAGAGAGAGACCTTCTAAAAATGTTAAAATTTATTACTGGCAGGCGAAACTTTAAATCAGAGTGAATAAATGAAGACTTGGCACACCACTTCTGAAAGGCTGCTGACCCCTACTTTAGAGCCTACAAGTCCACTCAGTCCTACTTCTTGTTCAGCCAATCACTAAGACAAACAAATTTGTTTACATTTATGGGATATAATGCCTACTTCTTATTTACAATGTCACTTGAAAGTGAGAACAGATGTTCGCATGGCACTTTTGTAGCCGGCATTGCAAGGTATTTATGTGCCAGATATGCTAAATATTCGTATGCCCATTCATGCTTTGGCCACCATTCCAGAGGACATGCTTCCATGCTGATGATGTTTGTTAAAAAAATAATGCGTTAATTAAATTTGTGACTGAACTCCTTGGGGGAGAATTGTATGTCTACCGCTCTATGTTTTACCCACATTCTGCCATATATTTCATGTTATAGCAGTCTCGGATGATGACCCAGCACATGTTGTTCGTTTTAAGAACACTTTCACTGCAGATCTGACAAAACACAAAGAAGGTGCCAATGTGAGATTGCTAAAGATAGCTACAGCACTCGACCCAAGGTTTAAGAATCTGAAGTGCCTTCCAAAATCTGAGAGGGATGGGGCGTACAGCACGCTTTCAAAGTCTTACAAGAGCAACACTCTGATGCGGAAACTACAGAACTCGAACTACCAAAAAATAAAATCAACCTTCTGCTGATGGCATCTGACTGAGATGATGAAAATGAACATGTCAGTCCACTCTGCTTTGGCCTGTTATCGAACAGAACCAGTCATCAGCATGGACACAAGTCCTCTGGAATGGTGGCTGAAGCATGAAGGGACATATAAATCTTTAGCGCATCTGGCACATAAATATCTTGCAATGCCAGCTACAACAGTGCCATGAGAATGCCTGTTCTCACTTTCAGGTGACATTGTAAACAAGGAGCAGGCAGCATTATCTCCTGCAAATGTAAACAAACTTCTTTGTCTGAGTGATTGGCTGAACAAGAAGTAGGACTGAGTCGACTTGTAGGCTCGAAAGTTTTACATTGTTTTATTTTTGAATGCATTTATGTTTTGTACATAATTCTATATTTATAAGTTCAACTTTCCTGATAAAGAGACTGCACAATAGTACTTGTATTAAGGGAATTAAAAATAATATTTCTTTTATTTTTACAGGGCTAATATTTATATTTAAAAATAAATATAAAGTGAGCACTGTACACTTTATATTCTGTGTTGTAATTGATATTAATATATTTGAAAATGTGGAAAACATCCAAAAATATTTATATAAATGGTATTTCATTATTAACAGTGATTAATTATGTGATTAATCATGATTAATTTTTTTAATCGCTTGACAGCCCTATATATATATACACACACACACACACACACAAAACAGGCAATCCTTCATTTAAAGTATCTTTAATAGTGAGGAATACATTTCAACTAGAATCTGAAACTTTTGGGTGTACTGAGTTAAAGCAGATTCTTCATCAGCTGTTAGTAGAAGCAGCAGCCTCTTTCAAGAATGTAGCCAACAGAAGAAAAGGATTATTTGAACCCTCCTTAGGCCTAATTTTACAGCTCTTCATCTCACAAAGTCACTATGACTCTCAGATATTCATTTTATGATACATTTACACATTCATTGGTATGAGATTAGACTATTTCTATTCTTTTACTTGCCTTGATGGAAGAATTCCTCTGTTACTTTTTCACTCCATTGCTTGCTCAGTTCCCAGGTCCGGCATGGATTACAAATATCAGCACACTTCAAAGCCATCTAGTGAATTACATATACTGGGTTACACTACTTTCAATTTTTTTCTACATGCAAAAACATGAATACAAAAAAGCAGCATAATTTCTAGAGTAGCTACTACTGTATTCCATAACGTCTCATGCATTTTTCTAATCAGGGTAACAAACCCAACCACTTGCATTTCACTCTAAAATTATATACCATAGTTAAGGCTGCAATTTAGTCACATAGGTCGCCGAAGTCACAGAATACGTGAATTCCAGCGTCCTCCATGACTTCAGCCTGAGATGGTCGGGAGCTGCAGGGTCCCCCGCTGGGGCAGGAAGCTGTGGAGTACCCCTGCCGCCTGTGGTGGCCCCTGCAGCTCCCTCCCGCCGGGGATGGTGGGGAACCCCCTGAGCTCCTGGAGAGCAGCAGTGGGGGACCCCCCCGAACTCCCTGCCGCCACCGGGGAAACCCCCGAGCTCTCTGCCACTGGTGGCGGTGGTGGAGGAGGAACCACCAGCTCCCTGATGCCCAGGGCAGCACTATGGGGGAACCCCCGAGCTCCTGGCTGCTGGGGATGGCAGGGAACCCCCGAGCTCCCGGACACTGGGGGTGGCAGGGAATCCCCAAGCTCCCAGCCCCGGCGGGCAACGAGGGACGCCCGGAGCTGCAGGTAGCAGGGCACCCCGCAGCCCCCAGCTGCTACAGGCAGCTCCTAGTCCCTGCAGCTGCCCCACTTGAAGTAGTGTGGGGATCCGCAGATCCCCATTTTGTCAGGTATAATTTTAGTAAAAGTTAGGGACAGGTTACGGCTTCCATGACTTTTTTGTGTTTTGCCCGTGACCTGTCTGTGACTTTTACTAAAAATATCAGTGACAAAATCTTAGCCTTAACCATAGTACACTAACAGAATGCTATTTGGAGAATTATAAGAGGTCATGAACAGAGCTAAGTAAAACTGAAGGCAAACAGACGTCTATCCTGGACAAAGTGAATGAGAGTTAAATACAAAGTACCTCTCAAGGGCACTGTATGCAGAACATTCACTATAAAGACATTTAAATACAAAATAAAATTACAAAACAGTATTTATTTTAAATTAAATCTAACCAAAAATTAAGTTATCTGTTAGGAAAACACTATCTTAAAGCCATTTCACATCCCCGCACCCCATTTTATAACTGCAATAAGACATTTTAAAGAATTAACTGATAGCATAGTTTCAATGCCAGAGATCCTAGTAGGACCGAGTTAATATAGTTCAGTTTAGTATCAGAGGGGTAGCCGTGCTAGTCTGGATCTGTAAAAAGCGACAAAGAGTCCTGTGGCACCTTATCTGCATCTGACAAAGTGGGTATTCACCCACGAAAGCTTATGCGCCAATACTTCTGTTAGTCTATAAGATGCCACAGAACTCTTTGTCGCTTTTTATAGTTCAGTTTACTTCCTTGCATTACTTATTTTTGAAAAACAAAATACAAGTCCCCACTGAACAGAAAATTTGTTGTTTATGGCTTGGTCAGGACAGGTCAAACACTGGGTTCTTACTATTCATTGACTTTTGTAGACAGGATGACCAATTGAAATCACAGGATTTCTGCACTCTAACAGTTTAATGTTCCTCTTTCTCAAAGGAAGTGTTTTAGCCTTCTGTATGCCTCCCTATCAAGAGGTATCTTACAGCACAAACCAAGGCTTCATAACAATACAGCAGTACCCCACAATATACCTTAGAGTATTGATCAAGGGACCCAAAGCTAACTCTAAAACAGTCTTAACCAGTCTCTTAGGGATTTTCATTAGAGGGAGGAGCAAAAAACTTGCACCTCAATGGAAGATTTGTTAACCCAGTTTCTGATTGCTGGGATCAGTGACAAACTGAAAACCTTAACCTCCATTTCTAATTCCCCCTCCTCTGCTTCTGACTCATCTGCTCCTTCCTCTGCTTCATTGAGAAAGCTCCTCTCTAACATGTGCAGGCAGAAAGGGCTAGTTTTGCCCTCTACAGAGTGAGGATCTTGTGGAGCCTCAGCAGGTCTTGCTGGTACTCCATCTCATTGTGTAAGCAGGCCTTGTGCACACTAAGCACAACTAAAGAATAAAAACATCCCCTCTTCACTGGTCACCCATGGCAGATGAAGACCATTTTCCTGGGAGGAAAAAAAAAGTACGATATTTGAAGCAATTTACTTCTGAAACTTTCGAAACAGTCACCTGTAAAATGAAGTGGCGATGGTCTGCCTCCTCTAAACATAGGTCTCCTCTGTCCAAATGGGTTCTAAACAGGGATAGGTATTCATTTTGCCGACTTATGTCTGTGGCAAGAATCAGAGCACCTATCTGACTTTCCATCAGCTTCCTGAAATTAGTGATATAAAATACCCAAAGGCACGAAAATATGAGGAAAAAAATTAGGCATCATATTGACACATTTAAGTTGAATGTAGCAACTGTATACGAATGTATACATAAACTGTACGCCATGAGGGCGGAAAGTGCAGCACTTTCAAATGTTTATATAAAATGTTTTAAAACTACAATATTTATAAAAATACTCTGACATTTCACAGGTAGCTCTCAGGAAGAGAGAAACCTACTGCAAATATTTGTAAGCTAAATTATTCTAGCTATTGTTAAAGAAGATGAAAAGAGCTGCAATTTAAAAATACAGAACATGAGTTACTGTTTAGGTCACAGAATACAATTATCTCTTACTAGTCAGTCAATATTTTCTTTCAATCTAATCAAATGTTTGTATAATGAATACACTTCCATCACACAGTGTTCACAATAAATACTAGTTTCCAAGCTGTATACTGAATAATTAACTGTTCCTGCAAGGCTCATAGCACCCATTAAATCTTTAAATGATCTGAATATTCAGCTAGGATTATGAATTGCTATGTAATATTTTAACAGAACACTTGTTTACAAAGTTGTCTGATGCCATGGATAATACATTGTGTGTAACTTCATATAGTGTATACTCTCTGTATAAAAAATACATACCTGTTTTCTAATGACATATGTGCAAATAAACCAGACTCTCTCAACAACCCCACTGCTGATCTCCAGTGGTGGTTTTCTAATACTGAGATATTCTGCAAAACAGAAACAAAATTATTGCTGTTACTTTAAAAGATTTGATTAGTCTTACACTACAGTCTATATGCCTCTTAAAAAGTTCATGATTTTCAAACTTTTTAACACTTCTATTATGTTAATAGCTTGTATTTATTGTTTTCACTCAATGGGATAAACATCCTAGGTTCAAGTCTACCATTAAATGAGTACATTAGCAATTTCACTGTTAATATAATTCTTCTATACTGAAAAGATACTCAAACCTGGTTCTGATAAGTATGATATTTTCACTTACCTTATATAAAGTTGCTAAGTAATGGTTTGTTTTAATAAGGAAAGGCTGATTAACACCTGGATGATCCAAATCATGTGTGACAGCTGCAATTAAACTGAGCAGAACATCCCATGGAGTTAGAGATTTGGAAAGCTGTAATAAATGTAACAGTATTATTCATGGGAACATTCACAGGTGAAAATATTCTGATTGGCTTTCCATAGCTTTCAGTCCCTGGAAAAAGGTCCCAAAAATGACCAATCAATTTCATCTTTCATACAGTGCTTTGAAGGAAGTGCACCATCACAGAAAGGTGAATGCGGAGAACGGGGTGAGGGTACTAGTAGAACTTTTTTTTTTTTTTTTTTAAGTTTAATAGCAACCATGGTACAGGGAAATCCAGGAGTAATTACTCTACAGGAGTTAAAGGCTCAAGATCAATTTCATCTGACCTTATCAATAATATCTAGATAGATGCAATAACTATTTAAATATTTATGGTAGTTAGAACTGTCACTCAAATTGTTAGCTACTCCATTACCAACCAGAGAGTATTTCAAAATCCCTGTTTAAATTAAAAATGCTTGCATCTGACGAAGTGGGTATTCACCCACAAAAGCTTATGCTCCAATGCATCTGTTAGTCTATAAGGTGCCACAGGACTCTGTCACTTTATGCAAGAGTAGTGTAGACCACTATTACTATACAAGAATAAACCAAACTAATAAAAAAAATCAGTGTTGAACTAGATAGCTGGTTTCCAACTGGCTACAGTATACCATGGATCTTCTCTAATCTAATCAGAAAGTTGAATTTTCCCCTGAAATTTCCTGTTTTAGAGTGTAGCCTATACCAGAGTACCAGCAATTCAAGTCACCTCTGACAACTGTTAGCTTTGCTCAGCTCCTAACGTAGAACTCTCTTTGCTAGATATCTCCCTTTCATAATGTGCATTTTAGAAAGAAGAAAGGACAGACAACTCTTGTACATTGCTACAACCTGCATCTGGCAGAGGAGATTTGTTCATTAGTATCCAAGGTGAACTAAGCATAAGTGATATATCAGCTTTTGAAAAACTGAGTTATTTGGGTCTCCAGCTTCTGACTCAATGATGTGCATACTTCTTGGAGCAAAGTTTTTTTTTTCCCAGTAGCTTAAAATCTTTATGGTTTTACAGAACATTAAGAAAAATACAAACATTATAGTTGTACTTTTACACGTTACGTAAAACAAATTACCTTAGGTTCTTCTAAATAACAGTGCATGGCCTGAGTCACATCCGCAGCATGAACTGCATTATGATAAGGGTTTTGACTATGATAATCTTCTTGAACCATAACTATATAAAGAAAACAAACATCTGGGTTTAATTAAAATGGCAATTTTAAAAAAAAAGCAATATAAATATCACAAATTGACATTTTTGATAAGACATATATAAACTCCACATATCAAATTTGTTTAAGTAGAACCATCTCCAGTACTCTCACACAAAGGTTTTATGTGGTGACACAATATTTTTTAAGCTAACGCAAGATTTAGTATAAATTCATCCTGGAGATGAAGTTATTTAACTCTAACCAAAATGTTATGATCTGGAATATTATGATTTTGACTGAGCAACCACCTCCTTAGCAGGAGTCTCTCTCTCTCTGCTAAGCCAGTCTGCCTGAACATTGAGGCAACCTGGAACACACACAGGAAGTTGATTTTATTCATCAGAACAGCAGGGCTGACACCTCTGCTAACCTTTTGCATCGCTCATAGATAATTTAGGCAATCCACACATCACACTGGCGGGCCTTGATCAGAAAACGGTACCCTACAGCAACCCATCAAGGACAGAAGAGCTAGCTATTCTGCTTTTAGTTTCAGTACATGTGAAGAAGTCTTTCCTTCCTGACCACTGTCCAGCCACCAGCCCCATAAGAACCAGACTTTTGTCTTTGCTTGCCTTTCCAAGTCCTTCTTGCTTTCCTTAAGCACTGCAATTACAATATGTGGAAGGTCACTTGAGTAGAATCAGTACAAGGGAACTAGTTTGCAGCAAAAACAAAAGAAAACTGGTTAGTAATCTATTCTATAATTTCACTTCAACTGAGCACTGGGTGCCCACACACCTGTTGGAGATTTTTCCCTTAACGGTAACCCACTGGGGCGGCACAAGCCCTCTGCTACCTCGTGCCATCACATGAAGGTATAAAGAGCGGAGACACCCCTAACCACTTCCTCAGTCCTTCTCGCCAGACAGAGTCTGACAGAAACAGAAAGAAGAGTGGGTTGTGGAATGGACATGTGTAACGCATCTCAAGGAACAACCATTACAGAATAGGCTAGTAACCATTTTCTCTTCAAGTGATTGCATATGTCCATTCCATTTCATTCAGAAGCTGTTTGATCTGGCAGTGGGATCAGAATCTACCTGAATAAGGATTGCAGGACCACATGCCCAAATCTGGAATAATCTCTAGAACAATGAATGATGGCATGATGTGAAGCAAAGGTTTGTACTGAAGACCAAGTCACTGCTTTGCAAATGTCCAAAATAGTCACCTGGGCCACAAAGGCTGCACAAAATCTTGTGAATGTGTTAACACCCTACTCTGTGGAGTTACACTAGCCAAGTCAGAACACAAACAAATGCAAGTAGAGAGCCACAACAAAATCCTCAGATAACCAGGGGATGACCAAGGAGACAAGACAAACAATTTGTCACAGTGACAAACTGGACAGCCTAAAATAAGAGGTTTGTCTAGATACTCCCTTCACTTTCCAGTCTACAGGTTTCTAAGGACAGCTGATATGTTTGTTTGGATGACAGACCCTGAATTCACTTAAGGAGACATCAGTCATTTATTAGGAGAAACTGCTAGGGAACTTGTAAAACAGAGCTTGCATTTGAACAGACTGATGAACAGACTGGACTCCTGCTTGTCCTTTCTGTCTGGGGGAGGGGAGAAATCCCCATAGTCCCATTTATCCTTGCTTTTTCAAACTTAATTACCACAAAAACATGCTTTGTATCAAACAGATCAAGCCTTCTGAGAAACCCTGCCAAAGGGAACAGAGAGCTGCTTCTCCTGGCTCAATCAAGAATTATTCTTCCCTTCAGACTGAGCTGGAAGATATAGGAGAAAACAGGCAATGTGAGGGATGAGTCTTTGGTCTTCGTGCAACAAGTCATGGTAAAGGCATCCCAGGACATCACTGACAAGTGAGATCTTGCACCACATGGTGACTCTTGTGTGAAAACAAGAAGGAACTATCATTCCAGGGACTGTGCCAAGGACATTAGGATACAGAAATATAAGTCCATAAACAATTAAACAGATCTGCTCTCCCACTGTCAAATAAAAGTAACATTAATTTACACCTTTCTCCAAGGATACACAATACAGCATCACCTCATGAAGGTCCCAAACATTCCTGTATAGCTTTAAGGAGAGTAGCTTCAATTCCTAAATCAGTGGAGCAAGACTGGATCCTTTTCTATACTACTAAAAAGATCTGAGCAGAAATTGGTGTCAGCAACTGGTACTACTGAACTGGCGATGACTACAGGTTAGATAAGGACAAACTATGTTTCTTATCAGAAACCAAGATCAAAACCAACATTATATTTCAATAATATTCTCACTATCTCCTCTTCCCTCATTTGTGATGTGAAATTCAGCCTTCATAATCCGCTGCATACAACCGTGACGCATCATGAAATTCACACATTCTTGGGCAAAATCAAATTTTTCTGCCAAAATTAATTTTACTGCTTTTAGTAGAATTTTTTTTCCTTCACCTCCCTAATGCTATTATTAAAACTAAGCTATTTCCAAAATTTGTGAGTGCACACAGTATCACAATACTACCATTATAGGAACCAGCTTCAAATTAGTGCAATTCAAACTTTCTTGCTAAACTGTAAGCAGTACTTCAAATGGTATCTTTTAAAATGCAGTTAAGGAGTAATGTTCACTTTAACAAAAGGCTATAATATATTTACCTAAAAATCTACGAAGTTTCATCGTATCTAAGTGGAAGTGTTCTATCAGTCCATGAAGATTAAACAGGTGGAAGGTTAAGCTGACTAGACTGTTTCCTAAAAATAAAATACAAATATTAATTCATTTTAAAAAAGATTAAATTAGTGCTTCCATCACAAGGGAAAAATTATTTAAAAGTTTTTGTATTCAAAAGTTATGCAAACAGATTGAAATGTATAAGAATTCTATAAGCATTAATTGGTCTAGTCCAATAATAATTTCCCCCAGTGATTCTCAATATGTCCACTACCAGCAATAAACTATGCAATGAGGAGTCTCACTCAGTGGCACTGTACCTTTAAAAACAATAAACCTGCAATCCACCTAAGTAGGTTTATTGCTTAAAATGGAACACAGAGGTAATTAAGCCAAAAAACTAGTCAATGTTGGCAACTGCCCCAAGTTGAACACCTTACATTTAGTTTCCACCATGTGTTCTTTTTTGCAAAAGTACTCCTTGCTGAAACCAGAAATCAAAGAAAATACAAATGTGCAATTTGCTATGAAATTTGTAGTACTACAAAGCAACTGCTATAATCATTCATTTACTAGGAGCTGAAATATTCCATATCATACATTTGATTTCTTTTTTTTTTTTTAATTTCAGAGGCAGTAAGGAAAGGCTTGCAAATTAAACATACATAATATTGACAACTAGATCAGTTTTTGGCATATTTACTTTGACAGTGTCACTTTAACAACTAATTACACAGCCACTCAGTGTGCTAGGTGCTTTACTCAGAAGCACAACATTTCCCACCCCATATAACTTACTGTCATGCTTCACCACATGCATGCATGTCATTTTGGTACCACTTCCCCAAAAAGCTGTTATTCCCAACACTAAGGCAAGATGTTCTTCAGAAGTTTATTCCTTTAAGAGGTATTTATGCAGAAGTACCACATAGTGTGCATCTACATATCAGCATAGCTATGTTTGACAGAATCCCATAGTCTATTGGCTAGTCTATACCTGAAACACTACAGTGACACAGCTGCAGCTGGGCTGCTATAGCACTTCATTGTAGACACTACAGCGATGGGAGAGATTCTCCCATTGCTGTAATTAATCCACCTCCCCAAGAGGGAGTAGCTAGGTTGATGGAAGAATTCTTTTGTCCACCTATTACTGTTTACGCTGGGGGTTAGGTTGGCTTAACTACATCACTCAGGGATGTGGATTTTTCACAACCGAGTGATGTAGCTGGGTCGATTTAACTTTTGCATGTACACCTGGCCTATATCAAAGGAAGGGTTTTTTCCATCAGGGTAAGAATAGCACCTCCCCAAAGTTAGCTATGTTGATGGAAGTATTCTTCCATCAACACAGCTGCACCTACACTGGGGGTTAGGTTGACATAGCTATGTCAGTCAGGGATGTGTTTTTTTCACATCTCTGACCAATTTAGCTATGTTAACCTAACTCAAGTACAGCCACAGCCACAGCTTTTTGCACCACATTAACTTTACAGTAACTCCTCACTTAAAGTCATCCCGGTTAACGTCCTTTCGTTGTTATGTTGCTGATCTATTAGAGAACATGCTCGTTTAAAGTTGTGCAATGCTCCCTTCTAACGTTGTTTGGCAGCTGCCTGCTTTGTCCACTGCTTGCAGAAAGAGCAGCCCACTGGAGCTAGCTGGTGGAGGCTTGGAACCAGGGTGGACGGGCAGCACCCGCATCAGCTCCTCACTCCCTTAAGTTCCCTGTGCCACAGCCGCCCAGCAGGCTATCAATTGTTGGTCAGTTCAACTGTCCCTCCCCCCCACTGCCATGTGCTGCTCCTGCCCTCTGCCTTGGAGCTGCTCCGGGGAGCCTCCTGCCTGCTGTGCAAAGGGGGGGGGGGGGAGAGGGCTGCTAATGTCAAGGTGTCCCCCTCCCCACCCTGCTCCTGTACCCCCATCTCCACAGAGCCGGGGGGTAGGGGGGAACACTACAGGGCTCAGGACAGAGGTAGCTTGCTGGCAGCAGCTGCAGTCTCAACTTGCTGATCTACTTAAAAAGGCAATGTACTTAGAGTGGGGTCAGTGTAATTAAAGGGGCAATGTGCGTCTCTCTCTCTCTCTCTCTCTCTGTCTCACACACACACAGTGTGTGTCTCTGTCTCGTTCTGCTATGCTGCCTCCCCCTCCCTCCATTCGTGCTGCCTTGTAGAGTGTGAGGCTACATGAACAACAATGTGTTAACCCTTGAGGGCTCAGCCTCATTTAGCAGTAAAGCATTCCCTGGGAAATATCCCACCCTCTGACTTCACCACCTCAACCAAGCTTCACAATCATCACTGCTGTGTACATTATACTGTGTGTGTGTGTGTGTGTATGTATAAAAAAATATAGCTTTTGTCTGGCAAAAAAAATTCCCTGGAACCTAACCCCCCCACATTTACATTCATTCTTATGGGGAAATTAGATTCACTTAACATCGTTTTGTTTAAAGTAGTATTTTTCAGGAACATAACTACAACGTTAAGCGAGGAGTTACTGTATCTATTTAAATTTTCACTTTAAATTACACGAGTGCAACTTTCTCATGTAGAAAAGCTCTCAGGTTCCTTGTCTTAATGAGACTCACTTTTGAGACAAATGAAACCATAACAAGAATGGATAAAAAGTAAACTGATTCTCTTCCACTAGATGAAAATATAAAATATGATGCCCAGAACTTTCCTTCAACAAAAGAAAGACAGAATACTGTTCTTTGGGGGTTGCCCCTGACCTTGCTGGGTTGCTTCTTTAATGTTTCTTTTCAAAGTCTAACCCTCTGTCCTTTTCTTCTTCAATCTCTCTTTGGTGGTCCCATATACTACCAGCCCTTCTTCTTCAACCCAGTTCCACATTTCTCTAGGGTGTCCCAACACAAACAAAATATTATTAAGAAAGGGCCCATCTTTCCCCACAAACTTTCTCCTCTTCTCCTTTATTTCATCATTGTTACCATCACAACTATCCCTCCTTCTATTTCCCAGACATGAAAGCTTGGTGTCATCTTCAATTCTTCTTTCCCCCAACTACTCCTTCACCACCAATTCCTTTCCAATATTTTAAAAATTCATCCCTTTCTCTCCTTTTGTATGACAAGATGTTAAGTCATGCTATAACAATTACTTGCATTGACTACCATAATCTCCTACTTGCTGGTTTCTCACATGCCCATCTTTCTTTCCTCCAATCTACTGACAACCCTACCCTACCTCCACCTGATTCCTTACATTGGCTTTACTACTTTTGCATCAAGCTCCATGTCTACTCTCCAATTACTAAGCTACCCATAACTTCATTATACCTTTTCTCTGCCAGCAACTCTTTCTACAGTCCCCCAACAACCCTCTCTGCTCTTTGAAGTCTTTATACTCACGTATTCCAATAATTTCCTTTGCCCACTGTTGATTTATTGCTTTCTTCTATTGTGCCCCTATACCTAGAGCAGCCTCCCACCTTATGGATGCCTAAATCCTACTCTCCTTCAAAACCTTCTAAAGCTCCATCTCTTCTATAAAGTTTCCTGGCTATAATGCATAATTCTGCTTTTTGTACTGTATTCTATTATACTGTAACTATTCTGCCTTTACACTAAATTCCTCAGGGGAAGAGACATGTTTGGCATAATTCACCTATTGGACAGAATCCATATACACTAATGGCTTTCTAAAACTAAGCAGCACAGATTTTAGGGGTTGAGTTTCAAACATTTTTAAAGATCTTTGATAAAGAAAAAGAATAATTAGGCTATCAAGCAACTACTTGAGGGGGTCTATTACACCAACTCAAGGATATGGTGATGTAAGTAGTAATACTACTGCAATGTAACTAAGACTAGATTTCAGGTCATAGAGTCTAGGCTTTCAAACTAAAAGTGCCAACTGTCCAAAAACCTTTCATAAGGGCTTGGCTACACTTGCAGATGTAGAGCGCTGGAAGTTAAACCAACCTTCTGAGACAGCAGCAGGGAAAATGCTGCCGTGTATTTACACTGTCAGCTGCAAGCGCGGTGGCGTGGCCACATTAGCAGCTCTTGCAACGCCACAGAGAGCAGTGCATTGTGATAGCTATCCCAGTGTGCAAGTGTCTGCAGCGTGCTTTTCAAATGGGTGGGGGGAGCATGACAGGGAGTGTGTTGTGTGTATGTGGGGGGAGAGACTGTGTTTTGGGGGGCAGAGAGTGTGTCAGCATGCAGTCTTGTAAGTTCAGACAGCAGCAGACCTTTCTTCCCCTCCCCCCCCTCTCTCTCACACACACACGCACAAATGCCTGCCTCGGCAGCAGCAGCATTCCACAGTAATGGTTTGCTTTGTGTCCTGTAGCAGATAAGCATGCCGGCTGTCAGAAACGGAGCTTTGAAAGGGGATAGCCGCATGCCTGCAGTCGAGTTCAAAACAATGACCAGTGTGGCCACTTGACTTCAGGGGATTTTGGGACATTTCCAGAGGCCAATCACAGCGCAGTAATGCAACACGTCGTCCACACTGACACCCGGGCATTTCAGCCAAGGCGCAGCAAGTTTCTCGTGGAGGTGGATTACCAGAAGCACTCCAGCTGCAGAGTCCAGGTGTTCTAAGTGCTTTGCCAGTGTGGACACCTCAGGAGTTAGGGCGTCCAGGGCTGATTTAATACGCTCTAACTTGCAAGTGTAGCCAAGCCCTTAGTCACAATACTAGGATAATAAATTTGTACTTTTTAAAGTATAATCAAGCAGTAAGATTCCTCCACACAGAAAATGAAATGAAATGTTATGGGTAGTTTATGGTAGAATGAAATCTACCTAAGAACAGTACAGCATGCTTAGAAGAATATCCGCAATAAAAGTGAACTTACCATTTGTTAGCCTATCAAGAAGAAAGATATCAAAATTCCATTTTCCAACTTTCTCCAGCATACACTGAAAGCAAATAAAAACATTTCTACTGTAATATTTTCATTCTGTATGTGATTAGCATCAAATTATAGCCCACAAAAAAAGCTATTGCCTTCTGAGCCAGCTGTGGATTTTAACATCTATTATTGAAAACAGATTAAAGGTTTACAACTTGTAAACCACATTTCTGTCTGATTGTAACTATATTAGCTAGAAAAACAAACTTTAACACTTGTAAATGTTATAAATAAAATCAATGTAACTGAAATATTAGATATCTTTTTGACAGAACTGGGCAGTCAGCTTTGCTCTTTCCCCTTTTGGTCAAACAAGGAAGAGAAAAATATTTTAAAAGAAGAGTGGTCACAAAATTGATACTTCAGTACATATCTGAGCCAAAATTTATAACCCAGAGTTTTCATGTCCCTCCCTAAACAAAACTGGAGTGAATTCTAAAATGAATTCTAAGACAGAGAACTTATGTTTATTTCATTTACAACATGTGAATAATAAGCTTTTATTTGGTAGCCAATGAGCAGTCCAGTTTCACACTGAATCAGAATTACTGCTCTATTTTTTTAAGATGATTACATTAAATAAATACTATTGATGTTTAAAAGGGCTTGACAAAAGGAGCAATCTGACTGAATTGGTTCCAATATATCCAGATTTGGGACAACAAAGTTGCACTGCAGAAATTATTAGCCACACAAAGCTCTCCAAATGATTACTCTCAGAGGCAAAAAGCCCCCATTAAAGTAGCATAGAGAAAACAGAAATCTAAGATATTTTGTTAAAATAGTCATTTTACCACAAGTAACATTTTTGTTCTTAACTTCAGAAAAAAGTTCAATACAAATACACTGCATTAAGGATAAAAGCATACATAAAAAGGGTTTCCATTCACCTCATTAGATTAAGAGGCTGTGTATATAATAAATATGCACTGTATGCAGACGTGCATCTAGTTTGTTTCATAAATGCATTTGTCTGGAACACTGTACCTGACAAAAGACACTATTAAAGTTTAGCCACCTCCAGTGTTTTTTAAATCACATTTGGTATGATCTGCTGCTTTTATAAAATTAAATGCCTCATAAGATTTGGATATTCAAATAACTAGCATCTCCCAGCACAGAAGTTGTTCTTCCTCACTGCCTATGATTCATCTACCATACTGTTCCTTTTTTTTTTTTTTTTTTTTCCTTTTTTTCTTTCGTTTGGTTGGTTTGGTTTTGGTTTTACAGGCTAAACTGCATAATCCTGAAGCAAAATTATTTTGGGTTTTTGTTGGTTTTTTTTTTTGCACACAATACATACTCAGTATAAGCTCACATTTACTTGCATATATCTGTTTCTATACTGTTACAATATGGAAGATATTTGTATTGCTATAACGCATTCAAATTTTTCTGATAAAAAATTAGGAACAATTTTTAAAAACACACCTTTGCTTGTCCATTATAATCATCATCTAAAATGTTTGAGGAACTTGGAATAGTAATACCACGGAAGAAACGAGACGATCTCAAGTACCGCTGGAAACTAAGTAATCTTCGGATATTCCTTGCAGACACAGACACTTCAATTTCAGAGTTTGCTAGAAAATACAAGAAAATAAAGTCTTTCTTAAAATAAGAGAAAAATCTGTGCAAAAAATAAATATTACAACTTCTTTATTTTACCAGTGTTCAGTATTAGATGAGGTAACAGTTGCATCTAGAATAGCTACATCCTCATCACTAAGTAGTCCCTGAGCTATGTTTCAGAACAAATGTTTCCTATTTAAGCTTATTGCAAAGAGAAATAGATCTATAAACTGTACGCTGGTCATATGTCTTTTAACTAAAAATACAAAGTATTCTAAGGAACACTGAAGAATAACCGCATGTTGCACCAGCACTGTCAGGTTAGACAGCAGACCTATTGAAAACGGACTATCACAAAACAGTGTTGCAAATGACAGTGTTTTCCAAAAATAACAAGTGTAAATATGTAATGACTGCCACCAACCATTTATAAGATACTTGCACACTAGGAACTGAAGTATATCAACAGCAATGTAGTGGGATATGATTTCACTGACATTATATGAAGAAGCCATGATTGTCCAAAAATAACATATACAAGAACCAAAACCGTGAGACTTTCTTACCCTATAATTAGGAATTGTGTTAATTTTTCAAAAGCATCTGTGACTTAGGTGCTTTTGAGAAATGTTACCCAGAACAACTAATTTTTCCAAACAAGCACCCAAATTTCTACTTATTCTGTGATGTTCTCTGTGAAAATATGAACATAGTAGCTTATCAGAACACCATTCTTAGCCTGTTTTCAGAGAACAATCCAAAATACCGCCCAAGTATTCTACTCCACCTTTATTAGAAGATAACTTTTAGTACAACAACTGATTTTTGCTTATCCTCAACCCCAGTTACACTGTGTAATATACCAACAGGCGATATCAGGTGGTTTATTTCAGGAACTTCAAGATCAAAGTATGGCTTAAGTCAGTGGTTCTCAAACTTGTACTGGTGACCCCTTTCACATAGCAAGCCTCTGAGTGTGACCCCCCCCCTTATGAATTAAAAACACTTTTTTACATATTTAACACCATTATAAATGCTAGAGGCAAAGCGGGGTTTGGGGTGGAGGCTGACAGCTCATGCCCCCCATGTAATAACCTCACGATCCCCTGAGGGGTCCCAACCCCCAGTTTGAGAACCCCTGGCTTAAGTTCTCTAAAATGATTTATATATTTTCATCCTTAAACCGTAAAGGTCAAATTCTGCCTTGGGTTTCTTTTGTACAATACCTCTACAGGCAGCTTCATATATTAAGAAAAAATTGACTATTCTTATACTCAAACTGTCAATTTTCTCAGAGACGTGATCAATACAATCATTACAAACAAGTTTAAGAAGCTGAGGGTTACTACTCCTATTCCCAAAATACATAAGCTTGAAAGCAGCAAAAACCAAAATGTACAATTTATACCTTTGTCTTTGCCAAAGGCTGGACAGATTAATTTCAGAAACCACTGATACAATGCAGTTGAATATTTGTTCCTAAAAATCAAACATTCTAACAATATTTTGTAAATGAAGGTAGACGGCCCTTTAAAAAGTCAATTTTATTAATCTACTAAAGCCCAAGAAAGTTACAAGATCATATACACTCTTGTTTAGTTTGATTTATCAAATATGTTATAGTGGCTTTGAAATGCAATGTAAGATCCTTGTAAATATTTTTTTAAGAATCAAAACAGTATAAAGCATTTTTTTTTAAATTACAGAAAAGCTACATATTTCCCAAACAAAAATATGATCTCAGGGAAACATGTCTTTCAAACCTCTAGTCTTGGCTTCCCTTTTTTAAAAAGTAATTTGTCTCTTTAGACACATTTGTCTGAGAATCAAATCTTTTCACCTCTTAAAGTTGTCATAATGCAGAGGAGAGTGAGCAGATCAACGGATATTCAGAACCTAACATTCTTTTCACCTTACATTCTAGAACAGAGATTTTAAAAACACGCAGGGAAAAAACAACGGAGCTGTGTTGTTTCTTTTGATTATGAAGGCCTTAAAGATGATTCATGTTGGTTTTTTTAAATATAGCTTTTTCTTGTTTTACTTTTACTTTTTTAAAATTATGCTGTTTAAGAATATAAAATAAGAATATATACTGATTTAGACCAGTCATCTACCAAGTACACTACTGTACTAGATGTTCCAGAGGAAAGCACAAGAAACCCTCAGATAGATAGATTATTCCATAATTGTGCACGGGAAAGTTTCTTCCTTACCACCTAAGTTTTAAACCTCGTTAATTTTATGTTTCAGCCGTCTGGTTCCACCTTGAATAGGGGGGAGCCCATTGCTTTTGAATCAGATCTCTCTTCTCCAATAAGTTTCCCAATGTCTTTTCTCTTTACATCATCTTATCAATGCACTTAGGCCTGCGATGCACTAAAAAATATTACATCTGAACAGCTGCTAACAATCATAATAACAGTCTATACTGAAGGTTTAAGGCCATTCATCATTGCATCAAGTAACTGTGATTAAACTTCCAAAGTTGGCAAACTTCTTCAGATGTGGTAAAATTTTGTAGTCCAGACTACGACCAAGACACTTGAATTCCTCAAAGCTGCTTCTGCACATGGAACTGGAAACATTTCAGATAGCTACCTCAGAACCTTGAACCTAAACTTTTTTTCTAGTAATCTAAATTTAGATTCCAGGTCCTCCCTTCTACATCTCCCTAAGTCACTACATAGCGCAACTACACAACTTTCTGCCCAGGATTCACTAGAAGTTTGCCTAGATATCCCAACATATCCAGTAGGAAAGTCATCAGTTGGCTCTGTCACCACATTTCAACCTATTAATATTTCTAATAATCAAATTTCCTGTCACCACATTTTGTGCCTCAGACCTGTAACCCATCTCCTGAAGCAATGCCAGTGCATGAGGAATAAGCCTCCTCTACCATTATTGGAAGTTAGCTTCCAGATAAGGGAATTTTTCCCCTCCTTCTTGGTCCTCCTCCCATCATAACACCAATTCTCCAATATTTACTTGAATGTGATATACACAGAATAACCATCTTAAAAGTACTCAAATTCAAATACGAAATCCAGGAATTTCAGGATAGTCCTTGGTAAAAGAACATATACTATGCATCAAAAAGCTGAGAATTCAGATCTCTTATAACAATTCAAACATTATTCCTAATCAATATACATAGCTGTGGCTATAGAACGTAACAGTTAACAAAGACACTTGTCATCCCACAAGCCAATGTGGCTATCTGTAATGGAAATGAGGTACTACCCTTTAAATTCATGTAACTTGATTCATTTAAAGGTAGCACAGCAGAAATGGGTCTTTGGGGGTATGTCTACACTGCATTGTAAACCCAGGTCTGTGGGACCCTAGCCCATGGATTCTGTTTGCAAGCCTGGGCTTAAGAAACCACAGTGCACTGTATGCCCATGTTTACAATTGCTGGACCTAAGTCTCACACCTGTGCTAACATATCCATGCTGCCCTACACAAACACTGACACAGATCTGCGGCTTGACCTCCATCCACACTGCAAAATGACAGGATTTGGACGCAAGTCACAGCAAGACTCAGGATCTTGAGTCTTGAGTGTTTGCTGACCCAAGCTGAATTGATTTGTTTGTGGCTAGAATGGGGACCTGGACTCAAACCTGAGTCAAAGCCCAGGCTTAGTGACATAGCCCAAGAAGGACGTAAATGAGGGCAACTAGGGGCCTTCAGGATGAACTCAAAGAGTATGTACAATACACAAGGGGCTGCATTGCGGAAAGCCAGGAGATGACTGTCTGAAAAGTCTGGCAAAGTGGTAGATGAGATTGGGAACAATGCTGGAGGTGATTGGGGCAATACAATGCTTGACAAAGGTGGATAAGAATTGAGGGACAGAATATTAGTTTTGAAGGTGATGACAAGAAGCTTAAACTTAATACAATATTGGATGTGAAGCCAAAAGGAGGAATTCAAGTAAGGGAGTTACATGATCAAAAAAGTAGACAAGGAACAGGAGTTTAAAAAGCATCATTTTGTATGCACTAAATGGGGGCACTGCATATGCCAGGGAGACCACAGAGGAATCAAGGCAGGTATGAGGCAGTGAATGAGAGATTTGGATGTCTGAATGGAAGGAAAAGAATGGGTCTTGGAGATGTGGAAAGAAAAAGGCTACAGGATTTGGAAATGGCCTGGATGTGTGGAGCAAGGGAGAGGAAAGTGTCAGAAATGACTCCCAGGTTGTGGGCCTTTGTTCCATGTACTGGTGAATTTGCCAGTATGTCATGTTTCTTCCTGCCTACTTAGGTCTCCCTCTCAGTTACTTTTATTAAAAAGAACAGGAGTACTTGTGGCACCTTAGAGACTAACAAATTTATTAGAGCATAAGCTTTCGTGGGCTGTAGCTGTAGCCCACGAAAGCTTATGCTCTAATAAATTTGTTAGTCTCTAAGGTGCCACAAGTACTCCTGTTCTTTTTGCGGATACAGACTAACACGGCTGCTACTCTGAAACTTTTATTAAAGAAGTCTTATATCCAAAATTGAGTGTATTTCAAGATTGTTCCCTGTTCATTGTTTTCTTTGAGATATTCAATACTTCATGTACTTTTGTTTCATAAACATCTTAATAATGGGAGCAATATCAATAGGGAAAGAAGAAAGACTTCTTTCAAAAATAAAAAAATTACTGCTCTGCTCAATGAAATTTTAGTATGTACGTACATACACCATTTTGTTAAACAGAAGTATCTATATTAGATAGTGCAAAGAGCTAGAGGAAAGTCAGCATTTTGGAATTCTGGACATATGTCAACAAATGTGTCTTTGTAGGGACATCAAAATATTATTCTTTTCTTCTTGTTAAAATTTCAGGTATTGAACGTGAAGGGATACATTAGACAAGATGTTCAGATCAAAGCATCTGCACAATCACAATTTAATATATCCAATCCACAATGTCCATGTCTTCAGTTTCAGCATTTTTAAATATCAGTATCTTTAGGGATGCATTTCTTTAAGCTCCCTTATGATGCATTAGAAAACATGTTAAACAGTGTTTTACACTAGTAAATCATTTTTTACAAAATTGAATCTGGTTGTCTTTAAAGAAAGAAGTGGGTCCTACGGTCGGATGTATTGTTTCAGAGCCCTCAGATGTCAAACACTGACCAGACAAGGAAACCAATATTACCTTAATTTTTGTGTCCTGTTTACCTCTTGCTCAGGGAACCAAGAACACAGGAATTGAACACCTTTAAATCTTCAAGATATTTTAAAATAACTTTACATTCTAGTTTGTTACTGACATTGTGCTGCTCCATGAAACCCAGGTGCTTTTGGGACCTATTTATTTATCCAGGCTCCTATATTGCCACCAACTACCATAACAAATAAGATATGCATTTATGGACTGTAGGAGGGAAGAAGTTAATGCTGTATCTAAAGTTACTTAGTGGTAATATCAAAATAAAGTATTAACCTGGGAGCATGTGTAATTCTGTGGGCAAGTTAATGATAGGTAAGGGAGGTGTCAGTGGATTCATAAAAATCTACCAAACTATAATTTCAGTGGTGTCACCTTCTGAGGCATGCCAGCAGAGATTTGCTGCCCAAGCTCACAGCTTCAGGTCCTCCAGTTGGTAGAAATTTTGATAATACAATGTTGTCAGAAATGGTTCGAGTTGGGTATAATTCAAAAGTCTCTTCTCCCATGAACGCAATGGTACTAAACACAACAAACCTAGACCAATTATGTAGATATGTATTAGAGAAAATGTTTAAAAATCAACTTTTTAAATTATACTTTAACACAGATATGTCAACCATGTAGCCTTCACAAAGTTAAATTGTGGCCCTTGACTGACTGTACTGTGTTATCAGTTAATGCTCAGAACATGATACCCAATTAATATTTTTTTAAGGGTTACAGATTACTATCAATGGAAGGAGTGCTTCAAGTTGATTTGTCATCATTGGAAAAAGTAAGCAGTTCAGTGGGACTGATTATCAGCTCTGTTTATTATGCCAAGAGTTGTAATGAGGCACTGGTTAAGATGTCAGCAGAAATCACTGGAATTTATCTGCAAATGGTGTGCACATAGTTATATAAAACATACATAAAATACTTTTGACTTCTAATTATTACAAAATCCTTATTTTTACTTTGGTCTTGACCATTTTTAGGCATCAATGGGGAGACAAAGAGTACCAACTAGCAGTTGAATCTTTGCAGAATATCACCATGGAGGAGTTGGTTAAACACAATGCCTGATTGTGCTATAAGAAGTGCACCCATAAACTGAACTTGGCAAGGTTGGAGAGGAAATACATGAGCATCAGGAAAAAGCTGAAGATGCTGGGACAAGAGCCAGCCGGGGTAGAGACTTGCCTTACAGTAAGTCCCATGGCACACATTTAGAGAACACCTGCTTCTTCTGTGGTAAGCCGGAAGCCTGAAGGCATCCATAAAGCGCAGTTTCAACACATGAGACAAGTGAAAAACTGCATGAAGCAGTCACTCTTAGAGAGAACTGTATGGAAAGTAAAGTGGGTGCACTGACCTAAAAGACACTTATGCATACAACACCGCATATCTCTTCGAGAGATGCACCAAGAATGTATGTGATGAGTTGCAACAAAAGGAAAAAGCAACAGAAACGAATACCGATTTTACTACTGCAACTCAGCTGGAGTTCATAAATTGCCTTTCAGAGGCACTAATGGATAGGAAAGTGGCAGCGATGACTGATGAAGAGGCTAAGTACAGAGAGATATTTGCTTTGAATGGGATTGAAGAGGAACAAATGCTTAGCATAAAGGCTCTTAGAGCACTTATGGAAGTTGAATTGAAATATGAACATTGTTTTTAGCAATTTATCCACAAAAATGAATAATAGTGCATACCTTAAAAGCTGGAAAAGACAAGGTGTTATAAAAAGCGGAAGAAAGCGCTGATGTCCCAGTGAAGAAGCTACTGTCTCATACTCACACAAAGGACAAGTTAATCACATACCTTGCGGAAAAAATGCTCCAGTATGTGGAGAATTGCTTGAAGAATTCCGTCATCACGTAGCACAATCAAGTTGCTGCTTCACACTGTTCGGCTGAGTTTCTTTGCAGTTCCCAAGATAAGGCTGACACTAAGGGCTGGTCTATACTAAAGCTGTATGTCAACCTAAGCTACACTAACTGTTACACTAAGTTACGTAACTGAAGTCGCCATAACTTAGGTCGACTTACAGCAGTGTCAACACCACGCTGTGTCGACAGGAGATGCTCTTCCGCCGACTTACCTTCCGCCTCTCGGGGAGGTGGAGTACAGATGTCGAAGAGAGAACGCTCTCCCATCGACTTAGCAGGTCTTCACCAGACCCGCTAAATCTACACTGCTGCACCGATCGCAGCAGTGCCGATTTAGCGGTAAGTATAGACAAATTAAAATTATCTTGCATGCCATCAATGGCACAGAGATGCTACTAAACTCCAGATTTTTGCACAAGACACAGATGTTCTAATGCCCTCTGTGAGACACTACCAAAGACATCTGCAAAATTTTGGTTTTGTGCTTGCTACTGGGAACAGAATTGCTGTTTATCCCTCAGGGATGTGTTCCTGTCACTGGGACCATTGTCACCACACTGCTAGGTTTCCATGCTCTGTCAGGGTGTGACCCTACTGGAAAGTTGGCTGGAAAGACCAAATTATCTTGCTGGAAGGTATTTGATTCAGCCTCCAAAGGCTCTCTCACTCTGAAGGTGCTCAGAATGTCTGATGCCATCACTGATGGAGGTCATAAAGGCCCTGGAGGCATTCACTTGCCGAGTTTACCATTTGAAGACCAACATTGTGACACTTGCAGAGTTACATTGATAGAGGTTTTCCAAGAAGCAGATAAATAGAGAAAAACTGCCACTAACAAGGGGTGTATATATACATGCTATCAAGAGGGCAAATTATCAAGCAATGGATTGGCTCCGGATGATTTAGCAAATCCAAAACTACCCTCCCCTATCAGACATGAACAGATCTTGGAGGATGGACTGATCACACCAGTGATGTGTGAAATACCACGTGCTCTCGAATCAATCCTTCAGCTAATTAAATGCTCATGTGCAAAGACCAGATGCTCACCACCCTGCAAACATTTGAAAAGCAGCCTGCCTTGTATGGAGATGTGAGAGTACGGTGTGGATGAAGATCGGTGTGACAATGTGTCTTAGTAGTGGTGCCCTAGATGGAGATGATACTGATGATGACGTTGATTAATAAATGTTTTCAGTTCCACATGTCAAGGCTCAATTCCTTAGGATTACCAAAGATCGATGTCTTTTATGTAAGCAATGCATCCCTGTGTTAAAGCAGAATTAAAAAACCATTGATTTTTAAACATTTTCTTGAATATGTATCTACATAATGATTCTAGCTTTGTCATGTTTGATACCATTGTGTTCACAGGAGAAAGGGCTTTCGACTGATATCAAACTCAACCGATTTCAACTGTACTATCAAGAATTCCACCAACTGGAGAACCTGGAGCTGGAGGCAGCAAGGGGGAAGCGAGTCCTTGCTGTCATGCCACAGAGGGTAACACCATTTAAATTATGATTCTGTAGATTTTTACCAATCAAATGACACCTCCCTTACCTTTCTATCAATAGCTTGTACATGTTGCTCCCAAACTATAAAATAAAATCCTAAAATTAAATGCTTAACTTGGAATCTTACAAAGACTGTTGTCACCAACAGAAAGAGGAACAGTTGGAACATTCATACTTGTGGATCAGAGTATGTAGCCCTCAAGAGTTATCTTTAAGTTACTCCAAGACCTATAAAGAATACCTTGCAGCTTCTGCTGTGGGGATCTTCAAAGGAAATCCTATCAAGGAGACTGGGGAAAGATTTTTTTTTGGTAGAAGTATTAATCTCTTAAATGTAGGGTTTATAGTGAATAGCAAACACTGCCCTTAACTACTCTGTGCTCTCCCCACTCATTTTTTGAAAGAATGAATTCTCTCTCTCTCTCTCTCTCTCTCTCACACACACACACACTCCCCTCCACTCCTATTATAAAACTGAGGAGAATACCACAAACTTTCTGATTAATACACGGATATCATATTTGAAAAGAGCACACTGTTTCATAGGCGAATTTCAATCTTGTTTAGAAAGTGTTTTGGAATAAAGATAACTTTACAGTTCTAGTACCAGAATTTAAATATAAGAGTTTATCATTTTACTACAGTCGACTAGACAGAGTTCTGTTATCAACATATCCCAATCACCAATCCAGTCTGATCAAAGATATTAGGAAATTCATCATTACCATCTTAAAACCAAACATAGTAAAAGATTAAAATATGCTTTGTTATTTAGCAATTCCTGGAAACCCAAAATGGCCTTTTTGTTTATACTGGCGCACAAAGCACTTTTAAATATATTTTTATATATGTTCAATATGTAAATGTCACATTGTTCTTTAAGTAACGTGAAAAAATTCCAAATTATTACATTTTTAACATTAAAGCTAAAAGATTAAAAGATAAAGAATTATTAATATCTTTAATATTTTTAGCTGTACTGATGTGACTATAAAAAGACCTTCACCTGTCATCCCACTTTTGATGTTCACTTTTGTTTACAGCACAGAAATGGAAAGATAGAAATGTTCTTTTTTTAAAAAGTGAACAATGCTGAAAATTGTTCAGTCACAGATGAAGTACTAATATGACTAACATGGCTTTGTGCAGCTTGACCTGGACCAGAAAGAAAAAAATAAATATTTACCAATGTTGATTTCCTACATCTCAGTATAACTGTTTATACAGAGGTAGTGCTGAGAGGTCCCAATTCAAGGATCACTGTTAGGCTTTGTCTACACTTACCCGGTAGTTCGGCGGCGAGCGATCGAACTTCTGGGTTCGACTTATCGCGTCTTGTCTGGACGCGATAAGTCGAACCCGGAAGTGCTCGCCGTCGACTGCGGTACTCCAGCTCGGCGAGAGGAGTACCGCGGAGTCGATGGGGGAGCCTGCCTGCCGCGTGTGGACCGAGGTAAGTTCGAACTAAGGTACTTCGAACTTCAGCTACGTTATTCACGTAGCTGAAGTTGCGTAGCTTAGTTCGAATTAGGGGGTTAGTGTAGACCTGGCCTTAGATACCATCAACATAAAAGGATGGCCCTCAACCTCAAAGAGCATACAAGCTAAGTATACAATAAGAGGTAACAGGAGGATAAAACAACTAAGGGTTGCACAAGGTAACAGATTCACAACATAGGGATTGTACCTCTTCACTGTAAATTAAATGCCAACTCTCCAATGGGAATTGATTGTATACCAACCCAAAATGTGCTAGACACTTAATACAATAACAAAGTTGGTTAAAATAGTAACTGAATGAAAAGTTCTCTAGATGACCCTATGCTTACAATAGGGATATCCTCTAAACTCTGTCTCCTCCACCCGTTCAGTTATGCCAAAGAGACCAAGACAGATATAAAACTGAAGAAATTAAACTTAGAATCAACCTTCAGTGCAACAATTCACAACGTAAGATCTAACTTGTAATCCTGTAACTGTGTATCTTCCCAGACATACCTCCGTCCACTGAACAAGGCAAAAGTCTAGACCAATATAGCATTCTGAGAACTAGATACCTGGAAGCAACTGCAGCTGAAATGGTAATTTTGAATCAATATCACCAGAAAGCATAAGAAAGACCAGGATACAGCTGCTTCAGTCAAACAAAAGACAAACACACAGGTTAGGCAAGCCCTCTGGCCAGGCAAGCTTCTTCAATACTTTTCCTGATGCACTGGACAATGGTCTGGAAGGCTTTTTCTTGGCAAAAGTTCAGAGAAAAGTTCTTGAGTGTCCTGGAACTTTTTAGTCCTATAAAAGTAGAACTATAGAGCCCTGAAGATAACACAGGTCCTTTCTCTTGCCTTTCTGTTGTTTTTTGCAGATGGCAACAGAACTAAGGTCCACATCATGGTTGACAGGGAAGGAGGACATGGTCTTAATAACTGCATAAACTTCTCATTATGAAACACCAACTAAGGAGTAGGGGGTGAGAAAAACCATACTTCCAGACAAAGTGAAGGCCATCAGGAAAATGGCTTTCAGAGTAAATCAGGGGAAGAGATCTCAAGGGTTCAAAGGAAATTAAATGAAGCTAGATTGTGGGCATACTCCCTATCAGAAGAGCCAGTTTAATTAATTTCAGTGATAGACCCACAGAACTAACTCTAGATCTTATACTAAAAAGTCTAAGAAAGTATAGACTCTGCTGAACAACGTATATGTGCCCTTTTTTGGGGGGGGAGGTGTAAAGAAAGGGACCCATTCCGAAACAGGTTCCTAGGAAGATACCCAGCAAAAGGAGCAGAAAATCTGACATTAGAAGGCTCTCAAAAAAGTTCCATGTTCTAAAAAAGATCTCAGGGTAGAAGCTGCCAATTAACTATGTCAGGGATATTATATTAATTCTAACTATTTTTGCTGGCTTCTTTAGAATAGGATTGTGCAGAGAAGGTGTTCAAAACGTAGAAGATTAATTAGGTTTTGTGACATGTATGACTCCATCCTCAAGCTCCATGGAGCAAGAGTCGAGAAATCTTCCCTTAAAAGAGGGAAAGTGAACTTTACCTTATTTATTTCAAATCTTCATAATCCAATTCTGGATTACTGTATGGGACACAACTTCCGACTGGCTCTTTCAACGAAAGACAGTTACTTAAAAAGTCTCCTGAATGCAAGACTTTTACTCTTCTGCACCCTTTCAGTACTTTTATTGGGAAAATAAAACATCATCATAACCTTTGATCACTCAGAAATCTTCCTGTGTGACCCCACTGATTGTGAACTTTACCCTAACTTCTTAATGGGGCACACACATGCAAGTTTACTTATTCCTAAAAGGTTTGGCTCATTCACTCTTCCATTTTCTCCAATGAAGAGGGGTTCCGAGGTTCTCCTATCTGTGTTTGATGCACCTTATCTCATCTTTGAGGATAGGAGAGATTAATTGGGGCATGTTGTGCAAAGGCCTATCTGTTTGTACCAGTTTTTCTTCCCATTTGCTTATTTTTATATATTTAAAAAGTCTTCAAAGCTTCTAGTAACATCCCAGGTTGACATAAACTAAGAGTTTAGAAAAGGCAGGTGATGTTTATAATTGAAAGCACCAAAGATGGGTTTAGATTGCTTAATTTTTAATAGAATGACGTTGCCACCCCTTTCTGGACATTGCTTATCTGGGGGTACAGCTCAGCAGGTGGACCGAAAGGAGTTCAGCTTCACCATCATGGCTGGAGACACATCCTATATCTGCTGCATCTTCAGAATCTGCCAAACCTTTGGGCCTTCATCATCCTGATCATGAAAGTTGCCTTCATCAGACCAGGGCAAAAAGAAGGAGACAAATTACACCATCACCTCCATCAGGTTTGGCTAAATCCTCATCAAATACCAAAGATGTGAACCTTGTACAGTAACTCCTCACTTAAAGTCATCCCGGTTAACGTTGTATCGTTGGTATGTTGCTGATCAGTTAGGGAACATGCTCATTTAAAGTTGTGCAATGCTCCGTTCTAACATTGTTTGGCAGCCGCCTGCTTTGTCCACTGCTTGCAGGGAAGAGCAGCCTGTTGCAGTAGCTGGTGGGGGCTTGTAACCGGCAGCCCCCCGCTCCCCTAAGTTCCCTGTGCTGCAGCCGCTCAGCAGGCTATCAATTGCAGGGGAGGTCAGCTGTCCCTCCCCACACTGTCATGTGCTGCTCCTGCCCTCTGCCTTGGAGCTGCTCCCAGAGACTCCTGCTTGCTGTGCAGGGGAGAAAAGGGGGGTGGGGGGGCTAATGTCCCCCTCCCCCCTGCTCCTGCACCCCGCTTACCTCTTCTCCATATAGAGCAGGGAGGGGACATGGACGGAGAGAGCCGGATAGAGCCTGGGGCAGCAGCTGCTGTCTCAACTTCCTGATCCACTTAAAAAGACAATGCACTTAAGAGTGGGTCAGCTTACTTAAAGGGGCAGTGTGCCTCTCTCTCTCTCTCCCTCCCACTCTGTTTGCTATGCTGTCTCCCCTCCCTCGTGTTCGTGCTGCCTTGTGTGAGAGGCTACATTAACAACGTGTTAACTCTGAGGGCTCAGCCGAGTGCTAGTTCATCATTAGGCAGCAAGGCATTTTCTGGGAAATATCCCTCCCTCTTCCACCCTCTAACTTCACCATCTCAACCAAGCTTCACAATCATCATAGCTGTGAACAGCATTAAATTGTTGTTTAAAACATACACACAGTATATATCTATATAATATATAGGTTTTTTGTCTGGTGAAAAAAATCTCTCTGGAACTTAACCCCCCTCCCACCATTTAAATGAATTCTTATGGGGATATTGGATTCGCTTAACATCATTTCGCTTAAAGTGACATTTTTCAGGAACATAACTACAACGTTAAGCGAGGAGTTACTGTATTACTGTTGTCACCTCCTCCCTCATGTTCCATTTTCTTTTAACACTTTGTTTCTCCTCTTTCCCATCTTCTTTTTATGCCTTCTGTCTCTGAAGAAATCTGTTTTAGCTGTCCAAGACAAATCCGCCTTTTGCAACTCTGATATGAACCTATGACCAGAAAGGAAAACTAAAAACAATGCCTTAAACAGAGTTGTCAGATCTCTGAGTGCTTGATAAGGCCACATGCTATGCCTTGCAATTTCCCAGCAGCTATTTTGCAAGCAAGAAAGCAAGAGAGAATACCATTTTCTTCCTCCCTTCATGTTTTGGTGTCTTGTTTTTACTTAAAGGGAAGAGAGTAAGATTTAAATAACAACCTCTGAAGACCATCTAAACTGACTTTCTTCTTACCAAAAAGGACAGTTAGTATCTCTGAGGCATATTAAAGGAAAAGACTACTTTCCAGAAAGATAGACAGTCATTTTGCTGTTCTCCTCTCCTCCCCGCAACTTCCAACTTTGAATGGGTCGTTCTGTCTGTGCCTACACTTCCAACCACACATGATCTAGAGCCCAGCTTAATTGATGAGTTAATGCTGACAGGGTAAAATACAATACTCAGATAGTGTAAATATTGTTATTATAAAACCAGAAATTTAAGAGTGAAGTGTAAAAGAAATCCAAACATATTAAGGTATGGAAATGCACAGTTAGGGCATCCAAACAAACTTAACTTGGTCCTATAATGACAACATGAGGAAAAAGAAGGTAAAATCTAATGTATCTTTAAAAGCGAGTTTAATCTAACCTAGGATCACAAAGACTAAAGTAAATAAATAAATAAATAAATACTGTTACTGCAGGGTGTCGCTAAAGGACAGAATTAAGGTTGTTTGGGTGCCCAGAAAGCCTTTTAATGGTTATGGACAAAGGGCAATCAATGCAGAAACTATTAGATCTATCAGACACTGAAAACCCATTTTAGGGATGGATAGTCACATCAAGCTAGTTTCACCTCATTCATCTCAGATTCCAGAGGGTCATGATAGGAAGTTGGCTTCTTGCCTAGATGAAGGAGCATCAGCTAAGGTAGAGCAAGATGTTCTCTCTTCCAAGACCTGGTGTTCTAAACAAGGATCTTTTCTAGGAATTTGGGACTCTAAAAGATAACATATGAGTGATCTTCAAAAAATGTCACCAGGACACCAAAGCAAAATCGATAGTGTAGTGTGTGTCAGAATGCAGGATCTTAATAAACTGGCCTCAAGGAGAATAAAATCCTGGAACATGTTATACAAATTAACTTCCACCAAGCACTTTGACAGGTTCTTGAAGATGGCTTTTTCTGACTGGGTTTCTTATGTCAGTGGAGGTGCAGTTGTAATAGGCATGTGTATCAATTAGCATCTTCACCACTTCATTCTTTAAGTTCCTAAGAAAAATGTGCAATCAGTAGCAAGTGTTGTACTTAGGTGTTTTTTTTTTAATTTGTTTGTTTGTTTGTTTGTTTATTCATTTTTCTTAATAGGAACAAGAGGAGATCCCAAGAGTTATTGGCCAATAAGTTTTACCTTAGTACTAGGTCAAACTGGTTGAAATGATAACAATTATAAATTGTTGAATTATAAAACATGATTATGTTCTGATAGGGATAAACAACAGCAGCTTCCCTACAGGAAAATTGTGCCTCTAAAACTGTTTGAATTCTTTGAACCTGTCAAGAAAAGAACAAGTAAAAGAACAAGTTGACAATTTGTTAAAAGGTTTGTTTTGAAGTCCAAATAAAATTCTTCACAAAAGACTATCAAAGAAACATAAGTTATCACAGGAAGTACTGGCACAGAACAAATTGGTTAACAGAAAAAACAAAGCAGTAATAAAAGGTCATCATGGCAAAAGATTAACAGTGGGACAATCCAAAGTTCTGAACTAGGACCAGTGTAATTATTTAATATGATATGGAAAAATGAGTAAGTAATGATAATGGCAAAATTTGCAGATGACAAAATGTAGGTTAGTTAATGCAAGAGAAGATGAGGAATATCAGAGAGGCCTAATGAAGCTAGTTGAATTGGCAACTCAAACTGGCAATTCAAATTCAATTTTGACAAATACAACCTTGAAAGAAATAATTGGGTCATACACATTGCTGAGTTCTAACTGATTAACCATTCAGGAAAAAGACCTGAATGTCACTGTGGATAGCTCAACCTTCAGAAGTTGTGAAAAAAGGAAACTAAAAACATTTGGATGGCTACAATGATAAGGAAAATAATTGTGAAACTATTATGATGCCTATGCATAAATCTGTGTTATGCCCTCACCTGATATACCATCTTCACTTCATTCCTCTTTTAGAAAAGGTCTGGCAATTCTTATATTCCATATATGTGAGTACTTTCCAAATCAAAAGCTCTTCTCACTACTTATCCTTGCAGTTTAAGCAGATTCAGAGGATTGATGCTAAAAACATGGTAGTCTCTTTAAAGTAAAGATTGGCTGTTTTTGAGCGGGATGTGAACCCAAGTCCACCTTCAGCCATGAAAGGTCAAATCAAACATTCAGATTTGGGGGGATGGAAGGAAACTTCTTGGGAGGGTGACAAAGGCACCCAGTGGCAACAGATGGATAGCGAATACAGCCTGTTTTCAAACATCTTTATTATAGAAAAATGAACTGGAATCTCTTCAAATTTGCCCAAGGCAAAAAGATGGCAAGCTTGTCTTCTCCTCTTGAATGGTAGTTTATATTCAATTGGGGAAATTTTTCAGGGTTTTCGTCATATGTGACGCTAAATACAGATATTCTTCCTACAAAATCCTCCTGGAATCCCAGAGAAAGAAAATGAGGGGGCTGAGAAGAAGAGGTCAAAACTAGTCTCCACCAGAGACTGAATTGGTGGTAAGATACAGTGCATCTTTGCTTGAAGAGGCTTAAGGGGGAAAAAACCCTGAACAGGACTGCAGAGAGGAAAGAAAGAAGGATTTACTTTCAATTGATACATGGCAGGATTACAAGTGAAGAAAAACCAGGCTGGAATCCACCCATTTGCAGGGGAATTATAGGGGAAAAAACTGTTCCATGGGGTAGGGGCCTGAAACAAAGTACAGCTTCCCATTTTGGCCTCACACCTGCATTCCTAGGAAGGGCTGGGGAATTGTGCACACAACAGTTGGCTCAAGAAAAAGTTGTAGCCAAGACATTTCTTGGTACCAAGTTTAATGTTACTAAAAGTTGGGTTCTCAGCCTCAGGGAGCAGAAGCTCTGATCGACAAATATTAGACTGATGACACAGTGATGAGCACAGTACATAAATCTAGATAGCAATGCCAGACAGAGGTGGCTTTTTTTAAACTATACCCTCTTTGTATCAATTTGTCTATAAGAACATGAAGAATGTCAATGACTTGCATTCATAAAATGTGTTTTAAAACTTAACATTAATAAATTGCGAATTATTTCTGCAATTTCTTATTTTGCTGAACATTGGGAGGATTACCAATTTTTAAAAGGAATGCTTTTGTGACAAAATCTAAATTCCCCTTCACTGGAGAATTCAGTACCTCATACTCTTCAAACTTTGTTTTCTCACTTGTTTTGTGTAACTTTAATAACTAGTTTTAAGGGTTTTAGACCACTAATTAGACCTACTTTAAAAATAAGTTAGTGCAATGGAGGGAATAACTGGAACAGGTTTTGGGTTTTTTTTTCTGCCACTGTCATTTAAGTCATTATAACAGCCACATTTTAATTAGAGCCAACAGAAGATTTTTTCCACCTTCTCCCATATTCACAGAACTGTACTGATATCTGTGACACTAATGTACATGGATACTTTGTAACAAGACATTTAAAATGCCTTTCATATTTGTACATTTAATTTATTAGTGATTTTTAAAGAGTTACAATTTAAATTACCTGCATATTTACTGAATGTTCATGTTATAGTGTATAAAAATAAATAATAATGACTATTTCTTATATAGCTGTTTTCATCAGTAGATCTCAAAAAGTTTCATAATCTTTCAACGTATTATCCTCACAATACCGTTGTGAGCTAGAGAATCATTATCATCCCCATTTTACACATGGAGAACAGAGGCGTAGAGAGGCTAAATGGCTTGCTCAAGGTCACACAGGAAGTCCATGGCAGAGAAGCAAACTGAACCTAAGTCTCCCACATCCTATGTCACTGCCCTAACCATTGGACTATCCTGTGGATACTGCAGCTTTTGTACCATAGTATTGGGATGTTTAATCATAAGAAAAATGGAGGGGGGGGGAGTCAAATTCTGACGGAAGTTTACAGTACTTTTTTTTAAAGACTAATTATGTTTCCTAACACATTTCCAATTAAACAAATTGTTTAAAAACTCATTATTTTCTTATGCTGCTTTAAGTTTCATTTTAGGTTTGATTCCCTCCCACCCACATTTTTCAGCATTATCTGCATGTGCTAAATTAATGGAGCCTTTCAAAAGATTAAGATCTCTTCAGGGACACTGAAACCTACTGCAGATCTTTTCAATTTTCATCCTATGTGTAAGGTCTCCACTTCCAGACCCATCTAACTCTTTGTAAAAGCTGGAAAAGTACTCTTCTTGTCTCTTCCAAGCAAATAATAAGTGCATCCATTGCTGGACACAAGATGATACCTCATTTCATTCAAAAACCTGTGTCTAGTCTTGATGTATTCATAAGTTTAAACTATACTTTTCAGAATATAAAGTAATATTGAGCATTGGGATTCTTCTGTACTATTTTTGGGATAACAAGGATGAAGTGGTGGAAAGATTTTTCTGAAAAGTTCAAGAATAGTTTCTTGTTACATAAGCAGCTAATAGCATTAATTTTTAGAGGCCCAGAAGTTAGAATTAATGGAAGCCTTCATGTATTTGTCATTTATCTGCTTTCAAATACTTACAGTGAAAAATACGGAAATCAACGTATGGATGAGAACCTCTTCTTTCTGTTTCAAATCCTGCCCGACTTCTTACTCGCACATCTCCTAGAAATAGGGTCAAGAGTGAAATAAGAGTGGAAGAGCAGCAGAGATAAAATGCAATTGAACATAGCTGCAAGGGATAAAAAGTCATGTTCTTAATGGAGTAGGGTTATTCATAGGATAAACCTACTCAATGCTTTTTGTTTTAGAGGTGATGTTTCAAAACAAAGTTTGAAGATTTGTTAAACATGCAACTGCATGCTTTTTGTCAACCTCTTTCCTGCCTAAACATATGTGGCCAAAAGCATTCAGATGAAATTAAAAACATTTGGCTACACCATTATGATAAAAAAATGCATCTTAATATGATAGGAAACAAGAATGTTAAAAGTTGATTTGTCCCTCAATTAACACATGAAGCAGGAATATTTGTATAGTTCAAAAGATTCAACTTTGAGAAACTGTAGCTTTTAGCAAATAAACTAGTTACCATCTGTTCTCATATTAAATAACAGAACATTTTCCCATTAGCATTTACTTAACTTGTGCTCAGCTGTTTGAACATTACACAAGAGCCTATTAAAATACCAAAACTCAGTATTAAAATTTTAAAGCATCAGTATGTTTCTACGTATTTGCTACTGCAACTTAAACAATTAACACTATACTGTATTTCTTAACATATTAGTTGATTTCTGCATTTGTGTTTTACCAATTGAAAGCTGATCACTGTAAGTAATTAATTCATTCATTGAAGAGACAAGAGAATTCACCTGAATTTTAAAAAATCCCTTTAGCTCTTACAAATAGGAGATCAATTTAATATTATGTTTGTCTCAAGTTTAATTCAATGTTAAAACATTAGAACATTCTCAGAATTGCTATATTTCCATTAATGAAATCCTGAATGTATATTACAGTCCTCTCTCCAAAGAGAGTAGTTTTCATGTAAGTCATAATTAGGGATTTAATGGGGATGACAAAGACTATAGTTTAAAAAATTGTGAGCACTAAAGAAAAATCTGTAGCTATTTAAATTCCTGTAACTGCCACCATTCCACTGTGTTGAAATTGTTTCATCTCTCCCTGTCTGCTTCTCCAACTAATTTATTCATAGTACTAAATTAAACACATTATTAAACCAAGTAGCAAATCACTTTACTAAGATTAGCATTGTAGCTGAAGATACAAAAATGTTGTGAATAGTAATACATTTAAAAGTATCCATCCTACAATACTATGTATGATGGATAGTTTTGCAGAAATTTTATACATTTAAACACTACTGTTTGGCTATACATATAATAATATACTAGTATCTTGAGAGGTACAATGTGTAAGTACTACAAAGATGAGGAGATCCAAGCACTCACTGTATATTATAATGAAGTATTTATATATTCACACAGTCTTGAGGGGTATGAAATGTTTTCAGTTATTTTTTCCTTATACACCTCTACCCCGATATAACGATGTCCTCAGGAGCCAAAAAATCTTACTGCGTTATTTTGAACTTGCTTTGATCCACCGGAAAGCACAGCCCCCCTCCCCCCGGAGCACTGCTTTACCACGTTATATCCGAATTCATGTTATATTGGGTCGCATTATTTCGGGGTAGAGGTGTATATGTTTTTAAAGGTCTGAAAATCCTTTGTGAAACTGCTAGTAGAAGGTTTCAGCAAAAGCAAAGCTAACTTCACCACCACCCATGCAGTAATCCTCACCTCTCAGGCTAACAAAGACTATGTCAAATTATAAGACATTATAAGTTCATTCCACTCTCTATTACAGGGGTAGGCAACCTATGGCACGCGTGCCAAAGGCAGCACGCAAGCTGATTTTCAGTGGCACTCACACAGCCCGGGTCCTGGCCACTGGTCCGGGGGGCTCTGCATTTTAATTTAATTTTAAATGAAGCTTCTTAAACATTTTAAAAACCTTATTTATTTTATATACAACAATAGTTTAGTTATATATTATAGACTTATAGAAAGAGACCTTCTAAAAACGTTAAAATGTATTACTGGCACGCAAAACCTTAAATTAGAGTGAATAAATGAAAGACTCAGCACACCACTTCTGAAAGGTTGCCGACCCCTGTTCTAGAAGCTGCAGAGGCAACACTGCAGAACTCTTCTGCTAGACACTAGAACTGGTGATTCGTTGGATAAGTAATGTGACCATAGGAAATACTTCTAAAAAAAAGTTTAGTAAAAGAAAAACTTTAGAGAGAAAAAGTCAAAAGATGGAGAAGAGGGAGGGAACTCGGCTTGTACATTGATATTTTCATATGAAACTGGCAAATAGGACAGTGTTGTCCCCCATTCTCAGGCAGAGTGCAGCTTCCAAACTTGAGTCACATCATCATGTAACAAAAAACAGGTCAAGAATAAAAGGGAAAGCAAAGGAAAATAGGAGGAGGAGCTCGGAGAGAACCACCACCTGAAGACTTCCTTGGGAGTTTCCTGTTAATAACTGAAACTAATGGGTATCACGCCTCAGCAAAACCTATATAAAAAAATATTTTCTACTGATTTTGAGTTCCCACTAACCAGGATCTGGAGTTTGACAGCTGAGCCAGTCTATTCAATTGCCCATATTTCTCCCAAACATTATGAAGCCATGGCCTTTGAATGGTAGAAAATTTTGAAGATTCATACCTGAGGAGGTCACTTTTAATTTTCCTTTGAAAATTTCAGTAACCTACAGGTTCCATTGTTGTATTCTACCAAAATGGGCTAGATATAGAGGAAGGAATAGTTTAACTATTAAACTGATCATCAAGGTTAAAGGATTATAGCAAAGAAGATATGCCTGATGACCATTTCCTTTCACTGAATCTATGCAACGTATTTCACCAGCCACAAAAGCCCACAGTGGCAAAGATGTTGATGGTAAAGGGCTCTTCAAGTTATTTGTTTGAGAGCAATTTTGTTTGCAAGTTCACCAAGTGAAACACAGCAATAGGTTTACAAAGAAGGGCACTGTTTCTGACTGAAAGAATGAAACACACATGATGGGGTGGGTAGCGGAAAAGAAAGAGCAACATACTAGTGATGCATATAGCCAACAATGAAACAGAGGTAACTGTATTGAGATAGTACAGGGGTAGGAAGGTATGCTTTTATATCTACAGTACAGAGTAGAAATTTCCCAAATGAACAGAAAAGAGTCTGTGGAAAAGAGAGATTTTCACTGAGCAGCTGAGAAGGTAAAGATCTAGTACCCATCAAAAACCTTCTGGGTTTTTTTTATACATTAAAATACCTAAAGCATTTGCCCCAGAAATATTGGAAAAAGTAGAGTGCTGCAAGGTGCCTAAAGGTTCTGAACTGTAGTTCAAAATAAAAAGACCATCTCCTGGCTGAACTGGAAGGAAGGGAGGACTTTATTAAGAATGGAGGGGAGTATAGAGGAACCCTGGAAACCAGTACTGTAGACTGTATATTCTATAGAGACCATCTGTCTGTAATAGTTCAGTTCCATTCTTAGAAGAAACAGCAATGCTTGTCTTTTACAGGCAGTCCTCTTGGGATGACAAGCCTTCATTGTCACTTCTTGGACCTCATTTTAGGGGAAGACTGCTCCCAATACACAGAAAACCAGAAACGACAAATATCTGTTGGCCCTGGTGGGACCAATGGGCTGTCTCCATTACCACTGGGAGACACCCAGGTATTTACAAATGGAATGTGTTTAGCATCTTGTGCAATTCACACTTTCTTTACATCTGAAGCATCTTTATTGATTTTTTTCACAGCAGCTTTATTCAAAACAAAGGGAGCCTTCATGGATCTTTAAGACCTAGAAAAATGTCCAGTATCAAAGCCAAATAATTCTTCTGGGAACTAAAGCAAAGTTACACCTCCAATAAGAGAAACGAATGATATTACAAAGAGTACTGCAAAAGTACTGTTCCTTTCATCCCTTTATTTTGTTCAGTTCAAGATTGGCTCTAGCCTTTTAAAATGTTTCATCAGGGGATATCTGAACTATGGTAACAATCACTACAGAATCCTTTAAGTCTGTTATAAAAGCTTCATAATCCTTTTTCCAGTAATTTTCTATTTGCTTATTGGCAAGATTTTTGGAAGAAGCAGCCCAGACTACAAGAACAAGAGTCTTTATTAACTGAGAAATGCAATCATCCTCTTCAGGGGGATTAGCTTAAACATCTTCTGTCTTTCCATGTTTTTTTCTGAAATTCATGACAAACCCTGCTAAAACTACTCTTTTCAGAATAAGTCAACACACATCTCTAGTGACTACTGAATGGTAGTCCCTAATCACCACTGCACTCATTTTAAAGTGATTTTTTTAAAATCCACCAATTCAAAGAGGACCAAAAAGATAAAGAAGAAACTTCAACCTCTTTAAAGGAGAACGAAGGAAAAATCTTCTTTGTTGAAGTCTCCGATTTAGTGTGCATGTATGACATGCACATTCTTAGCTATTTTTGTTGGCTCAGTGTGCTAAACTCTGGTTTTCTCCTAGAACTGTTGGAGAGCTTGGATGATTTGCAGTCTGTGACAAAAGACATCAAGGTACCAGCAAAGGGAGAGACTAGCTTGAAAAAGATGGTGAAAGAATAGGAAGGAATGAAGAGAGTGCTCCCTTGGCTAACTAGTTGAAATTGCAGAGGGCATGATTGCCAGAGGAATGCCCCAGTTTAGGGGAAGAGAATCAAACTCAGAATTTAAATGGAAAAGGGAGAATAGCCTGCATATATTAGAAGTAAAACAAAAGGAATCAGGGGATAACTGTTGCTGAGGGGAGGTTGCTAATTTTCTAACTTTGTTGGCTTTTTTGCTTTTTCTTCCTCAATAGTGATGATGATGAGCTATTGTAACACCCACAGACCCCAGTCGACAGGATCGAACTTGGGACCTCGAGCTAAATCAGGGGTGGGCAAACTACGGCCTGGGGGCCACAATTGGCCCTTCAGATGTTTTAATCCGGCTCTCGAGCCCCTGCCTGGGAACGGGGTCCAGGGCTTGCCCCACTCTAGCACTCCAGCTGGGGGCTTGCCCCGCTCCACATGTGCTGTGCTCAGCGCGGCTCCCGGAAGCAGCAGCATGTCCCCCCTCCGGCTCCTATGCATAGGGTCAGCCAAGGGGCTCCACAGCTCCCATTGGCCAGGAACCATGGCCAATGGGAGCTGCAGGGGTGGCGCCGGCGGACGGGGCAGCATGCCGAGCTGCACCTCTGCGTAGGAGCCGGAGGGGGGACATGCCACTGCTTCCAGAGGCTGCTTGAGGTAAGCGCCACCTGGAGCCTGTACCCTGGAGCCTGTACCCCGACCCCCTCCCACAACCCAACCCCCTGCCCTGATCCCCCTCCCACCCTCCAAACCCCTTGGTCCCAGCCCAGAGCACCCACCTGCAACCCCAATGCCTCATCCCCAGCCCCACCCCAGAGCCCATACCCCCAGCCAGAGCCCTCACCCCCCCTCCGCACTTCAACCCACTGCTCCAGCCCGGAACCCCCTCCCTCACCCTGAACTCCTCATTTTTGGCCCCACCCCAGAGCCTGCACCCCCAGCCAGAGCCCTCAGCCCCTCCTACACCCCAAACCCCAATTTCATGAGCATTCATGGCCCGCCATACAATTCCATACCCAGATGTGGCCCTCGGGCCAAAAAATTTGCCCATCCCTGAGCTAAATGCATGAGCCTTTACTGCATGAGTCAAAAGCTACATGGCCCTTAGCTAAGGCTATAGCAGACTCATCAATAGCTAAGTGGTCTCGGTGCCCCTAGAGGGGACAGAGCACCACACCCAGGAGGTGTGTGGGTCAGGGCCGGCTCCAGCATTTTTGCCCCCCCAAGCAGCGGGGGGGGGGGGAGGAGGGGGAAAGCTGCGATCGGCAGCACTTCGGTGGCAGCTCTACCGCTGCCGTTTCATTCTTCAGCAGCAATTCAGCGGCAGGTCCTTCCCTCCGAGAGGAACTGAGGGATCCACCGCCAAATTGCCGCCGAAGAACCGGACGTGCCGCCCCTTTTCGTTGGCCGCCCCAAGCACCTGCTTGCTGTGCTGGTGCCTGGAGCCGGCCCTGGTGTGGGTTAAACTATGGAAGTGGGGATTGTATAGGGCAAGTAGTCCAGATCCAGCTGAGAGGTGCATTATCACCAAAGCAGACAGTTTAGAGTAGGCCACTCAATGCCCCATAACTTCCATGTCCTATAATGGCCAAAGCTCCCCAAAATGGATCTTGGAGGCAGCAGAGAAGAGCAAAAAAGCCAAAACACGATAAGAACAGAACGAAATCAAGAAAATTTACAGGAGAGTAAGGAGGAACATTGAGGAACGCTACCCTGTAGCTATAGACAGAAACAGCTGACTGGGGCCAATATAGCTGGATCACGCTTACAAGATTTCAGCGCACACAGCAGAAGAGTTCTACAGTGCTGTATTTCTATTTTTAGAAGCTGAGCCATCCCCCAAGGTCTGAATCTGGACTGCAAAATGCTTTTGGAGAATGATAGAGTGGTTGAATAAATTTTTTGGAGTGGAGAAGGAGAGAGTATCCATCCCAAGCTGACAATGTTCAGTTATACTGCCACTGATTGAGTCAGTTAAGGTTTTTCCATTATTTTCAGGGATTTTCAATCTTTTGCTTTCTGAGGTCCCACTCAACATACAATAAAAATTCCAGAGTCCACCTGTGCCACAACAACTGTTTTTCTGCATATCCAGTAGATGTAAAGCCAGGGTTGATGTTCGAGGGTAGCAAGCAGGGCAATTGCCCAGGGCCCCACAAAGCTAAGTTGCTTGGGTTTTGGCTTAAGCCCTGGGTGGCAGGGCTCTGGCTTTGGTTTTCTGCCCTGGACCCTAGCGAGAGTGAGTCTAACGCTGGCCCTGCTCTCTGGTTTATTTTGGCAGACTCTCTGAAACCTACTTGCGCTCCCTCCTCCCCCCTGAGGACCCCAGGCCCCTGTTTGAGAATCGCTGATTTAGGTATCCATAAGGTTATGTTTTAGGTAGGATTTGGAAATACTGCTGTACCACAGTAACGTCACTCCAATTGGGGTCACTTGAACCTCTATTCAAGACCTGGATTCCAACAGCCTGCACATTTTAGGGAAAGCAATTTCACAATCATTACAGCCAAACAAAGTCCAGTAGAATAAGTTCTAAGTAGTCTTTCGGTTAATTGTATAACAATTTTATAGGGCTGTCGATTAATCGCAGTTATCTCATGCGATTAACTCCAAAAAATTAATCGCAATTAAAAAAATTAATTGTGATTAATCACAGTTTTAATCGATCACAGTTTTAAACTGCACTGTTAAACAATAGCGTATCAATTGAAATTTATTAAATATTTTGGATGTTTTTCTACATTTTCATATATGTTGTATTCTGTGTTGTAATTGAAATCAATGTGTATATTATTTTTATTACAAATATTTGCACTGTAAAAATGATAAACAAAAGAAATCGTATTTTTCAATTCACTTCATACAAGTACTGCAGTGCAATCTGTCATGAAAGTGCAACTTACAAATGTAGATTTTTTTTTGCGACATAACTGCACTCAAAAACAAAACAAAGTAAAACTTCAGAGCCTACAAGTTCACTCAGTCCTACTTCTTGTTCAGCCAATCGTTAAGACAAACAAGTTTGTTTACATTTACAGGAGATAATGCTGCCCGCTTCTTATTTACGTCACCAGAAAGTGAGAACAGGCATTTGCAGGGCACTTTTGAAGCCAGCATTGCAAGGTATTTATTTCCCAGATACTTGCAGGCTCTAAAATTTTACATTGCTTTATTTTTGAATGCAGTGTTTTTGTATATAATTCTATATTTGTAAGTTCAACTTTCATGATAAAGAGACTGCACTACAGTACTTGTTTTAGGTGAATTGAAAAATACTATTTCTTTTGTTTTTTACAGTGGAAATACTTGTAGTCAAAAATAAATATAAAGTGAGCACTATGCACTTGAGATATTGAAATCAATACATTTGAAAATGTAGAAAACATCCAAAATATTTAAATAAATGGTATTCTATTATTTTTTTAATTGTGCAATTAATCGTGATTAATTTTTTTAATCGTGCGATTAATCGCGATTTTTTTACTTGCTTGACAGCCCTACTATTTTAACACCCTCCAAAATTATGTTATTCAGTCACATTTAATTGTTATATATGGTTCATTTGGAGTATCAACTGATTAATCAAATTAAAGGTAAACCATATTATTATGTTTTTTACCTCTGTTGCTATGGAATTACACTTAAGCAAAGCAGTTCTGTGATTGTATACTTATTTGTACGATGCAAAAGTGTGCAGAAGTCTGCCTAACAATATTTGTATTCCGGTAAGGAAGACACTATATTACCTTTTTCTTATTGATTAACAATTTAAAATTAAATCAAAATTTGAGTTTTATCTGAATCACAGCTAGAATCTACATTTATAACTGTTCTATAGGAAGTTTAATGCAACTTTAATGGGTTTCTCCCAAGTCTATTCATAAGACAACGCTAATGAAAAAAGTAGTTACTAATTTGTACAAATAAGGTGAGCTTAACGTTTGGGAATACAGAATGACCACCAACCAATGAGAAAGTAGCAATGTGTATTATAATAGTGATACAAGTATCCAGGCAGTAAGATTCGGAGAACACTGAATGTAAAACAGGGCAACTCTTCTTTTAAGGACTTAGTTCATTTGACAAGTTAGCAATTAAATACAATAAAATACAGGCAAGGGAGTTATGCTCATCATAGTAAGTCAGTTTCAGGTGTTCTACAACATGCAAATGAATTCTAAATATGTACAAAATTAAAATTAAGAATACAATATTGAATGTTTTTATAGATCTAATTTTATTCCAGTTCTGGCCTTTCAAAAGAAAAATAATAAACATATCATAGGAAGTTAGATATTGCCTTCAAGTTGATTGTACAGTATTCAAATGGCAGTGATGAGTCATGTTTTGTGTTCCAAAACTGCATTTTGGTACATCACCACACCACTTCTATCCTCTTGAGAAATTATGGGTTTGATAATCTGCTACTACAATTCCATATTTTTCCATAAAATTCCAGAAACTAGTAAGAAAACCAGAAACCAAATCCTTATCCCCATTAGAATAGAATCTATGGTACCTCAATCTTCTTGCAGACTTAAAATATAATCCTAATGATAATAGCTATCATCAATTTAATGTCAATTTACATTTCTAGTCCTTTTCATCCAAGCATCTCAGAGCAAAGCTGGATACATATTATCATTCCCATTTTAGGGAATAAGCTATTCATTTTTATGCTTTGGAAACAGTAAGCTTCACTTTGCTAAATGAAAAGAAGCAGCACTAAGTATCACATCACAATTAAATCACAAAAATAAAGTAAAATTCACTAAATGTTAAGGGACAAAAATCCCCAAAGTGAGAAAATTCATATTACAGAAACTCAGACCTGAATTTACTTTCTTGTACCTAAGTAGAGGAACACAAACTATATACAATAAGATAACCTGGCACTTTGGAGAACCCTGCAATGCATGCTGCAAAAAAGTATGAGTATAGAGTTTCAGTCCTAAAAACAAAATAAGGAAAAACATTCCAACATATAAGTAACAGAATTGGAAAACAAATCAGTCATTTTCAACAAGCTTTTAAAAATAAGCATCTTTTTTCCACTCAAGAGCTCTCTGAAGTATTTGCTCTGTGCTTTCCCAGTCTTAGAAACCTGAGCCTTTGGAAGCAGACACCAGTATCACAGTATATTACAAATTCATAAGTCCAAAAGACAGAGGTTACTTACCTGTAACTGGAGGTTCTTCAAGATGCGGGATCCCTATCTGTATTCCACAAGTGGGATATGCATGCTCACCATGCACCGGAGTCTGGAATTAGTTATAAGCAGTGTCCATTGGCTCACACATGCACCGTAGCTCTCCTCGAGCTGCCAACCAAGTGCATAAAGGGTGGTGCAAGCCAATGCCTCTCCAGATTCCTATTCTTACCACAGTGTAATCAATCCACAGCAGAGGGAATAGAGGGGGGTAGTGGAATACAGATAGGGACCACACATCACGAAGAACTTCCAGTTACAGGTAAGTAACTTCCATTTCTTCTTCAAGTGATGGTCCCTATGTGAATACGACATGTGGGAGATTAACAAGCAGTAGTCAAACAAGTGGTGGGTGCGAGGACACAGAAGTAATTGACTGTAGAACTGCTGTCCCGATAATCATAATTGCAGCTGATGACTGTACCAAGGTGTAATGTCTTGTGAAGGTACGCAAAGAGCTCCAAGTAGCTGCCCTACATATCTCTAGTATGGGTACGTCTCTCAGAGATGCAGCTAAAGTAGCTTGCCCCTTGGGGAAATGAGCCTTTACCCCTTCTAGGGGCAGGGAGAGAGGAATGTGCCAATATAGGTTGACCTCGATTGCTCTGCTATGGAAACAAATAATTTAGGTGTCCTTCTACCATCCTTTGTTTTTAACAGATAAAAGACCAAAAACCTCCAGACATTCAGAGAATGTGGTCTTCTCTCTTCTTCTGAGGCATGTGGTTTAGGAAAAGATACAGGTAAGTGGATGGCCTGATTTGTACAAAACTTGGAAACTACTCTGGGTATGAATCTGGAGTAGGAGAATAGCAAGAGCTTTTCTTTATATAAGGTAGAATATGGTGGGTCCACCATAAGCACTCCCAGCTCTCTGGCTCTTCTGGCTGACGTTACAGCTACCTTCATGGACATTGAGCATATGGCCAGCTGCTCAAAGGGAGACTTAGTGAGAGACTAAAGAACAAAATCGAGGTCACACAGAGGTGTGGACTTCATCACTGGTGGAAAGGATCTGAGAATCCCCTTCAAAAATCTATCTGTGACAGGGTTTGTGAGAGATACAGTTATCCACTGGAGGATGGAAAGCACCTACGGCTGCTAGATGCCCCTGCAGGGAACTGAATGCAAGACCCGAAGACCTAAAGGCAAGTAAGATACTCTAAGATATCAGGATTCCAGTGGAGTCTGGAGACAAACTGCGTTGATGAGCCTAAGTGGAGCGCAATTCCATTTAGCTGAGTAACAGCTTCTTGTAGAGTCTTTTCTACTTCGGTCAAGGATGAATTGCAACCTCTTGGAACATGAGCTTTCTGTCTTTTACGCCATCCAAATACCAGGCTCTGAGTTGCAGTGGCCCTGGATTGGGTGATGACCTTGCCCCTGTGTTGGGTTTGCAGGGTGGCATGTTCATGGGAGGTTACAATGAAAGCTTGAACAGACCCATGAACCAGAACTGTCTCAGCCAGTTGGGTGTGATGAGGAGGACTTAAGCTCTGTGTTGGTGGATCTTCTGTAAAACCTATGGTAGCAAAAGAACTGGAAGGAAAGCATACTCCAGGCACCCTTCCACAACATCAGGAGGGCATCTCTCAACAAGTCTTTGCTCAGGGTTGCTCTAGAGCAGCGGTTCTCAAACTGTGGGTCGGGACCCTAAAGTGGGTTCTGACCCCCTTTGAATGGGGTCATCAGGGCTGGCTTAGACTTGCTGTGGCCCAGGGCTGAAGCCCAAGCCCCACTACCCAGGGCTGAAGCCAAAACCCGAGGGGTTCAGCCCTGGGCAGCAGGACTCAAGTTGCAGGCCCCCTGCCTGGGGCTGAAGCCCTTGAGCTTCAGCTTTGGCCATCCTGCCTGGAGTGATGGGGCTTGGGCTTTCGCCCCCCCACCCAGGGAAGTGGGGTTTGGGCAGGCTCAGGTTTTGGTCCCCCCTCCTGGGGTCATGAAGTAATTTTTGTTGACAGAAGGGGGTCGCAGTGCAATGACGTTTGAGAAACCCTGCTCTAAAGAAGTACCAGGGAAGCTTCCTCCTCACCTGTGAGTGGGGCTCATCAGGGAGGACTTCTGAGTGCGGGGGGGGGGGGGGGGAGAGGGTGAGGCTCAGCAGGAGGGTCTGGGTTTGAGGGGGTCTGGATGCATGGGGGTTGGGCAGATGGGGGTGATCCCTCCCTGTGCAGCTCAGGAGTGATGGGTGCAGGAAGTGGGTGGAGAGGGACAGTTTGCAGAGCTTCCTGCAGCCGGGAGAAAAATCTGGGGGTGGGACTGACCCAGCCCCAGATGCCAAGCAAGGGAAGAGGAAGTCCCGTCCTCCCCAGCCCAGCCGGGACTAACAGTTGAGCATGGCGCATATTGGAGCTACCAGCCGGGTCTTCTCCAGTCCCACCTCCTCCCCACAGTGATTTACGTCTCTGCTGGCGGCCCTGGCTCCCGAAACATACTGCTGGGAAGGGCTGCATGACTGCTCTTGTGCCTTCCCTGTGCTTCCCACCAGAAAGTCATTGTTCTGCGTGGAAGCAAAGAAATCTGTGGGGGACAAATTCTGCGCATACGCAGAATTCCCCCAGAAGTATGTGGATTTGTCAAAATGTGGATTTTTCATGATTGACATAGATACCTTGGAAAAGCAAAAGATTGAGGAGAATATGGGTCACAATGTGGACCTCCTTATAGGAGTTTCCTGTGAGAAGCCAGTCACTGAGGTATGGGAAAACTGTAAATCCTCTTCTTGTCCCAGCAGCCACCACTGAAAAAACCCTTGGTGCTGTGAACAGACCGAAGAGGAGGACTCTGAATTGGTAATGGTTTTGGTCTAAGACGAACCTGTAGAACCGCCTGTGGGCTGAATGGATATCTATATGAAAATATGCATCTTTCATGTTGAGAGCCATGAACCATGTGCCATTCTCTAACAAGAGAATTACTGATGCCAAGGGTATCATGTGGAATTTTATTTTTTTGATAAGCTAGTTTAACTGACATAGATCAAGAAGTAAGGAGCATAGACTCCCTTTCCAGTGTGTTGAGGTGGAACCTTTTCTATGGCTCCCCTGAGGAGCAGGGAGTTCACACCTCCTGTCATAAAATCTCCTCATAAGAGTGGTCTCTGAAGAGCAATCGGGAAAGGGGTTTGGAGAAGGAGTAGTCAGAAACTTGTTTAGACAGCCCCCATGGGTACTCTCTAATACCCATTTGTCTGTAGCTAGGGCCCTCCAGTTTTTGACTAATTGGGTAAAGCAGCCTTCAAACATATGAATAGGGGAATGAAGCAGCAGCAATAAAGGGATGTGGATGAAAAACTCTTCGCCAGGGGTTAGAATATGACATGGTGGTGGATGTTGCAGAGGGTGGGTTCCTGCGTCTATACACCCTCAATCTCTTGCAATGTGGCTCCTGAGAACACTGATGATAAAAGGGCTGAAGAGGTGGGTCTTGCCCTATATACCTATTTATGATGCTTCCTCTTGAGGACAGGGGTATAAACACCCAGCTGGTGAAGAATTGTTCTTGTGTCTTTGAGAGAATGGAGAGACTTCATCTATTTTCTCATGGAACAGGTTAACAATGTCAAAGGGCAGATCTTGGATGGAACTCTGCCTCGCTCTAGGGAAACCTGAGGATTGTTGTCATCGTTGATCCCTCAAGGTCGAGGATGATCTCTTTCATAGGTTTTATTTTTCAGGGGTCCTTTGGTGACTGAGGAGTCTGATCCTTGAGCCACAGACCCATTGGTAGGTGTTGCAGGTGGTGTCGGAAGTCAGGGTTGGTCTATGATTGCTGCGTGACAGTTGTCTGTCCTTTATTTTATGGCGTTTTTCTGCTACCAGGGCAAGACGATTTTCCTCAAAAGTGGACGTTCCTTCTCTGACAAGTCTTCGACAGTTATCCCTATCCTGGACTACTGTCTCCCAGTGTGTAGTATTGATGCCATATCTCTTGATGTTTATCTTGAGGATGTCTTTGAAGTTTTTCTTTTGGCGTCCCCCTTTCCTTTCTCCTTTGGTGAGTTGGGCGTATAGCAATTGTTTTGGTTAGCGTACATCAGGCATGAACACACAGTGCCTGCTCTACCTCAGCTGGTGCCTGATAATCAGGGCCTCAACACAAGAGATGTTGACCTCTGTGAGGACACTGACATTAGTGTGGTGATCCTCCCACTTTATGTTGAGGATCTTCCTAATAAAATGCTGGTGTTCCAGGTCTTTCAGGTGTTTTCTATAGGTCATCCAATTCTCACAGCCGTAGAGGAGAGTTGGGATTACTATCGCTTTATAAACTAAAAGTCTAGTGTGTGTTCTGATGTCATGATTGTTGAACACCTGGTGAGACAGTCTGCCAAAGGTAAGGCTGGCACAGCGGATTCTGTGCTGAATCTCAAGGTCTATGTCTGCCCTCTGTGAGAGATGGCTGCCAAGATAGGCAAAGTATTCTATATTTTCCACTTCTTCTCTGTCAATGTAGATCTTCCTTGCTGCATCTGATAATTAACCAGGAGCTGACTGGTGGAGAACTTTTGTTTTGCTGATGTTCAGAGTTAGCCCTAGGCTTTTGTAAGCTTCAGAGAAGCAATTAAGGACTGTTTGTAGATCCTCCTTTCAGTGTGCATGTACAACACAATCATCTACGTACTGGAGTTCGGTAACTGTTGACGATATTACTTTAGTTCTGACATGGAGACGATAAAGGTTGAAGAGGTTGCCATCAGTTTGATATTGGATGCCAATACCATGTTGTAGATGGTCCTGGGTTAACGTTTTCATAGCTGCTAAGAAAATGGAGAAAAGGATGGGTGCCAGTACACAACCTTGTTTTACACCAGGTCAGATGAGAAAAGGCTCACAGGTAGAATCACTGCACAGGGTGGACACAGTCACCTGGTCAAGGAGGAGTCTTACAATGGTGATAAATTTTCTTGGGCGGCTAAGCTTTGACATGATTTTCCACATAGCCTCACAGTTGACAGAGTCAAAGGCTTTGGTCAGATCAATAAAGACCATAATTAGCTCCTGGTGTTGTTCTTGACATCTTTCCTGAATCTGCCTGGCTGAGAAAATCATGTCGATGGTGCCTCGTGATGGTCTGAAGCCACACTGGGACTCTGGAAGTACTTCCTCTACAAGAGGGAGCAGGTGATTCAGTAAAATTCTAGCAAGAATCTTCCCTGCGATGGAGAGAAGGGAAATGCCTCGATAGCTGCCACAGTCGGCCCTATCTCCCATTTTGAAAATGTTAACATTAGTGCTATGTAAATCAGCAGGAGGGATTTCTTCAGTGTGCCAGATTTTGAGGAGCAGCAAATGAAGCTTGTTAGTCAGTGTTTCCCCCCACACTTTCAGTACTTCATCTGGTATGCCATCAGGACCTGGTGCTTTATTGTTCTTTATTTGCTTAATTGCTTTGAGGACCTCCTCAGGTGTTGGTGGGTTGGTAAGAGTTTCCAAATTGGGTGCTGAGGGATGGAGTCAATGGTGTCATCAATCACAGTCGATTCTCGATTTAGAAGCTTTTGGTAGTGTTCCTTCCAGCACTCTTTGATGGATTCGTTATCTTTAAGAAGGGTACTAACATTTTTGGATCTCAAAGGTGTGAGGCCACATGAGGTTGGTTCATACAGGGTCTTTGTCTCACAAAAGAAGTTCCACATATATCTGTCAGAGAATGCTTGGGTTTCTTTTGCCTTGTCCTCCCACCATTTTGTTGTTGTTGTTGTTTTTTTGTTGATTTCTTGGATCCTCCTTTGAACTTCAGCTTTGAGCTGATGGAAAGACCTCTGTTTCTGACAGGATGATGCATGGTTTTGCCAGTCACAGAAAGCTTTTCTCTTCAGGTTAAAAAGGGCTGTGATCACAACGTTCTCATTGTCAAACCAGTTCTGATGCTGGTGGGTAGCAAGGCTGATGGATTCCTCACAAGCCTCATGGATGGTAACCACGGTTCTGTCCTCATGACAATGGCCATAGCCATCCCCCTGGATGTGGTATCTGCCACGTCCACCACAGCTTAGAGTGAAATTTTGGCCACCAATTTGCCCTCATCCACTAAGGCCTGAAAGCAGGCTCTATTCTCCTCAGAGAGCTTGTCCTTAAACTCTAGAAATCTAGCATAATTGATAAAATCATGTTTGGCCAAGGGGGCCTAATAATTAGAGATCCTGAACTGGAGAGAGATGGAACAGAATACCTGTCTTCCGAAAAGGTTGAGTCTCTTATGTCCCTTACCAGAGGAAGGAGCCTTTGGGTGCTGATGCCTGGACCACTCTGTGGCTGCATGCTTCTCCCCCACCCCCCTCCCCGCCCCCACAGGGAGTTTGGTGGACAGTGAGAAAAGAAGAACTCTCGCCCCTTGGATGGGACAAAGTAGTGTTTCTCAGCCTTCTCGGAGGTGGGAGCACAAGTAGTAAGAGTGTGCCAAACCATATTTGCTAGTTCCATGATGACCTCATTGATGGGGAGGGCCACTCTGCTGGGACCAGAGGGCTGCAGAATGTCTAGTAAGCTGTGCTGAGGCTCCTGAATTTCCTCCAGCTGGATTTATAGCTCTGCCACTACCCTGTGCATGACCTCTTGGTATTGTTTAAAGTAATCCGGGGAGATGGAGAAGATGGAGTGACCACCTCACCCAATGACAGTGACGAGATTGCTCCTGGAACCATCAGATCTGGCTCACCTTACTCCTCCGAATACTCTGACAGGGCCAGTTGCATATAGCTGGGTGATAGCAAGAAGGACTTATGCACAGATCCTAGGTATCTGGGGTAGGGCTCCTGCGGTCCCAGTATCTCCAATAGATGGATCCATCAGTGGAGGGGAACCCCATGGAAGAGGGTACCGCCTGTCTCTTGACCAATCAGGTCTTGTGGAAGATCAGAACCCTGAACTTCTAGGGGTTCTGTCTGAGGCCGCCTGTCCTCAGTGCAGCAGAGTCTCCTACAGAGCCTCTGACTCATTGGAAGAGAAGGCCAGATCCCTGATCACGAGTGGCTTCGACAGTAATGATGGTTGTGCTTCAAGACTAGCAGGGAGAATGGGAGAATAACTCCATCTCCTTGAGATAGACTCCTCCTCCATTGTAACAACATCCCTGAATATAGATGGACCCCATAGACTGGTGAACTTGGACACAGAGAGCAAAGACATCTTCTGGGAAGACATATTTCTCCATCCACCCTGAAGAATTAAGAGAGTCCAGGGATAGAGCTGGAGCCTCTCTGGTTACCGTGGTTGTTGGCTCACTCTGCGACCGCATCGCTATTGGTACTCCCTGGGTTCCCGCAGTGAATGGAGGCACCAGGAACGGTCTATTCTGCATCTTCACCACCATCAGATCCATGACCTCACATGCCCCCTTCTCTCGTTGAGAAGATTTAGTCAGGCCTAAGACTTTAGTGCCCATGCATGCTGGCTCTCCCAACTTTGATGGGGTAAGGAAGTGATCCCTGTGATTAATGTGCATAAGTCTTGTCAAGTAGTGTCAGGCTAAGCACTGTTAGGCCTCAACCTTCCGGCAACCTTCCGGAAGTTGTAAGAAGCGAGTACAGTTGAATCCTGCAAGCATAAGCATAATCTAGCTAGGAAGCTTTATAAACTAAAAATGAAACTCTGTAAAGATAGATACAGACTTGTGGTTACTATGCTCTGCAACCAAATAAATTTTTAAGCTGACTCGAGCATTTTTGAATCTAGCAAATTGACCACAATTAGCCACATAGAGAAGAGATGAGCTGAGCACAGGTGCACAGTTCATAAGTTCAAAACAACCGCAAATACCACACTGAAACATTTGGCTACCTTCATTGGTTGACCTGTTTTGAAACACGGCCAGCAAATACCATATAAAAAAGGTGCAAAGACGCAAGTATGTGTGTGTGTTAGTGTGTGTGTGTGTGTGTGTGTGTTGACCTAAAAGAGATCACTCTTTGTCAGGCTCACATACACCCCCTGAACCAAAGGGACTTGCACTTCACCGACTATCTGTGCCTGGCCAGTGCAGGAAACGGTCGACTGAAGGTAATGTATCTTTGGAAGAATGCAGGGTAAGGTTTCGGAGTGAAGAAGTCTGGTTGTGCTCGAGCTAGTTAATCTTAAGTCTGTATTACTACTATAGTTTAATTATATTAGTAAATTGTTTTAAGTTGTTTAAAAATAGTAGTCAATAGTTAATCAATATATAATAACTGTATATGTTTTGGCCTTGCTGGAAGCAGGTACAGCGCTGGTGAAGCTAGTAGTTTATAAACCATAATAGCTTTACAAGTTGCTGTGCCTGTCTTCAGTATAAGTTACCATCAAGTTTATCATAAAAGTCAATAAAAGTTTATAAATTGTTATATAAGGTTATAGGTAGGTTAAAGTTTGTAAAAATATAGTTAATCAATGTATTAGTATTGCATTTAGAATTGTATTTGTTGAGGGTGGTTACAGTACATGTGAAGCTGCTAGGCAATCAGTAATACTAGCGTTGCATGTGCTTGTGATTATTTTCAATATTATTTACCCTTTATATGTGCACTTATAGGAACAGGTAGTTAATGCATAATATTACTTGTACTTGTGCTTGTCTCCAGTATAACTTGCCATTTGTATTAATCCTCACTCAGTGCTGGTCTTTAATTCTGTTTTTCTTATTCTGCCTGTGTTGCCTTTATAGTCGTAAGTCATTAAAAACCTTTCTTGAGGAATAATTAGTTGTTTAGTTTCTCTTTTGCGGACACTACTCAACCTCATTACATCTGTGTTGGGTGGTGGGAAGTAGCGATCACCCAGAGCCCCACTAGGGCCCTGACATGAGCCCCCCTAGGGCTCTGACATGTGCCTCCTCCTTCCATTAATCTCCACAATCCCTTCTTTTCAGGATAGTTTTAGACATAGATGACTTGCCTTTCCATCTAAGAGAGTGCCCCTTACTCTAGTGTGAAGACCTACCCTCCATTCCTGAACTTGTGGTCGGATGGGTGCTACTTGCTTGTTGAGACTGATGTACAGGGTGGGTCCCCAGCCCAAATCTGACCAAGGCTTCATTGCCTTCTCCATGAGGTGTTTTCTGAGTCTCGACCCTCATGAGTCAAGGGGGGAAAGGAGTGAGATGCTGTACTTGTCAGAAATGTGAACCTCACCCAGGTAGTAGAGGAAGTGTTGATGTTTGTCGTTAACAGAAAAGGAGTTAGAGAAGGAAACAGTTTTTGAACCCTGGGCATAATCCCAGACTTCTCAGGGGGGGAAAAAATGCTATCTAGCTCTGCTGCACTAATCTATTAAAACTAAAAAACTAACTACATATGATTCTTATAGGAATGACACAATAAAAAGGAGCTGAGAACACCAAAAATTCCGATGCAAACCATGTGGTGGTAAGAAGGAACTGGAAAGGCTTTGGCCCACATCACCCTTTATGACCTTGGTTGGGAGCATAAAGAGAGCTACTGCACGTGTGCAAGCCAATGGACAATGCCTACAAGAAATTCCGGACACAGGCACATGATGCACATGCATATCTCACATATGGGATCATCACTCAAAGAAGAATCATGATACCCAAAAAAAGAAAATCCTCACGATTTTTAAGCAAGTTATATTACTTTTTTGGTCTGGTACCTGACTTTTGAATTCTTAGGGGGAATTTCCCCTTTGTGTAGGAGCATTTCAGAAAAAAGTTAGCCTGAAATGCACAATCTGGGAGACGTCCTCTTCCTTTTACTTCTGGTTGATAGGTAGGACACTTCAATATCATCCCTTCCCTAGGCACTGATCTCAGCACCCTCTTCTGTGCCCTACACCCTGCAGCCCTCTCTAATAGGCACTAACCACAATCTTACTGTACTTTCTCTAGGCACTGCCCCATCCAGCTCTCACCCGTTCATACAGTCTCCTGCCCCCGCAACTGGCTGCTGGCCCTGCCATTTCCCTGGATGCTGCACATCCCCAGTTCTAGGAGAGTGAAGTCAAGCTGGGGCTGACTCTCAGAAGGTTGAAGAAGAGGAAGACACTTCTGGGATACTTTCACCACCCCACCCCTTCACCTCCTTAGGGCTGAACAAAGGAACAGGACGGGAAAGAGCTACCCCCCCAAGCTAGCACCCTCAGCACTTTCCCAGCTCCATGGGCTGCTCTTCCCATCCTAAGCCCAGGCAGCACATGCAGGAAAGCAGAGAAGTCCTGCTTCAGTTACTCCATTTTAATTCACATCATTATTTCAAGATTGAGACTTAAGACAGTTACTATAATGAACTTTAGAAGTGTAAGACAAAACTATTCTTATATGCAAATATTTACTCTCTTATAAACCATTCAATTTTAATTATAACAAAAAAATGACAGGTGTAAAATGTTCTGCTATATGCATACTGAATGAGGGACAACAAAAAGTACTGCAATACAAATAAAGACTTTACATAATATTGTTTAAAAATGAACATACAAAGGTAATTGCCACCCATTAAATCTATTTTTTCTACAGATTTAAGTGAGGTACACAAAACATAAGCCTATGCAAACCTGTAAGATTCTTCTCCTGTTAAATATTTTTCCTTAAATCCAAAACTAATGAGGAAACACGGCCTTCAGTATCGTAATACATTTTGTGACAGTAACCATGGTTTCCTTTTTTATATATATATATATATATATATCTTTACAGCACTTTGCACAATGGAGCCTCAATCCCAAATACAATACTTGGGTGGAATAACTTTTTTTGCAGCAGTTAGTAAATGGCAAAATAAGTTGTCTAAAATAGTGACAGCAGAAAAAAGGACAAACTGAAAAGATTTTAAATACTGTATTTATAAATTACGTTACAGTTCACCACACCATTTTAAAGCAAATAGTCACAAATATAGATCAGCGCTACAATACAGAAGTTGCCATGCTTACCTAGCATACGAATGTACAATGCAGTTTGATCAGAGCTGTCATAGGAAATTGCTCCACGTCTCTGTAAAAAATAAAGACAAACATCAATCTATTTTACGGATGATAATTAGTCTGACCCTTAAGTTGCATCTCCTGTGAAGAGGCATGGTCAACTTATTCTTTTAAAATTGACTAATTAAAAAAAAAATTCAGTTCTTGACAGTGCATCCTAATTTTATCTTGGCAAGAGCAGAGAAGTGCCAAGAGAAGGAGGGAACTAATAACAGAGAAGCCAGGAGAGGAGAACTGATAGCACAGGGTCTATGACAGTAGTCCCCAAACTTTTCACATCACGCTCCCTCTTATCCCATCCGTGCCTCCGCCCCGTGAGCCACTGTTGGAATCACGTGCAGCGGCGCCCCTGGGCTGGCAGCCGGGGCCATGGCCGCATGCAGAGCCACGGTCATATGCAGGGCGGAGCAGAGTTGGGGATAGGGACGGAGCAGAGCTCGGAATGGGGCGGGGCTGGGTGATGCTCCCTTCCCACCAGCCCCCATGGAGGCTGGCCTGGGCCCCACTGCACCGCCCGAACCTTCCTCCGCATCCCTCCTTAAGGGGGTGTGTCCCACAGTTTGGGAACCACTAGTCTATGAGGAGTGCTGAAACTCCCTCCCCTCCCCTCGCACATTCCTTCTCCAGCTGCCTCGCAAAATCATGTCCTCCCTCTCCACTAGTACAATAAAAATAAGGAAAAATGGACACATGCAAAACTTTGGTTATGTTATAGGCTGCAGACACCTCAGCAGTGGCCTGTGCTCCTCATGCTCATCTAGAATGTTAAAGCTTAGTTCTCAGAACAAACATTTGCATTTTCTGCTTTTCTATTTTTCTAGTAACTAGAGGCAAATAACAGATTTTTAAGTTCATTGCAATTTTGAAAAGTTTAAAAAATAATTCATTTTGGGCCAGACAGAAAATTAAAGTGTAAAGTTTTCAGCAAATCAAAGAAAAAAATCATTATGGGTCAAACAAAATATTTTGTTCACACCCAACACTAAACGTTTCATTTCAATTTCCTGATTTTTTTAATGCAAAATTAAAAGTAATTTCAAAATGAAAAGTCACTTTATATAAAAAAAAATCAAAATGTTTCATTTAGAAAATGTCAAAAATGTGCAGCTTGCTGCAGGATTTCAAAAGGGAAAATTCTGTCTAACTGGTCAATTTTCATTTAAAGGGGATGTCTACTCTTAAAATGCTAGTGTTTAAGTTGAAGACGCTCCTCTGCCGATGGGAGACCTTCTCCTGTCAGCGTAGTTAATCCACCTCCCCAAGAAGCAGTAGCTATGTCAACAGGAGAAGCTCAACTAGGGAGTTAAGTTAGTACGGATTTTTCACACCCCTGAGCGATGTAGTTATATCGATATAGGTCTGAAGTGTAGACCTGGTCTAAAACTCACCATGTCAGACAGTTTTCACAGTGGGTCATGCCCTGACAACTGGGGGCAGACCAGTGTGACGTTGCACTCCATATGTTTATGGAAATATACTTATGAGTGTAAATATAATGTAAATGGAATATGCTTTATGCAAAAGCTCTCTTGTAAGGTATCATTACAAAGCTTATGATCTACTGAGTGTGTTGATCCTATTTGTATAAATGTATCATTCTTGTACCTGAAGCTAGAAATATGAAGTGTTACTCTGAACTCCTATTGTAATTATGCCAAGTGTGGGCCATTAATGGTAGCTTGGAATCTTGATGGCTCCGATCAACTAGGACAATTGGTGGTAAGTAAATGGCTCTGTTTACTTGCAATCCTCCACGACATACGTGCGGGCCAATCCTGGAGGAATGGAGGGGGGCTCACAGGACATGTGACTATGTCACCTACTTCTGGAATCCATCTTTACCTTGGTGCTTTTCCATTTAGAAGAAGGAGTGGGAACCCAGAGAAAGACACAAAGGATTCCTTCCTTGTGCCAAAGCTATATAAGGGGGTAGAACAGAACAAAGGAGGCTGCAGTCATGAGAAATCCCCTACCTATTACCTGAGCTAGAACAAGGACTGTACCAGGGGAAAAGATTGGGCCCAGACTAGAAAGGAGTTTAGTCTGTGAAAGAAACTTATTGGAACATCTCTGAGGGTGAGATTTACCTGTATTCAGTTTCTTAAATGTATTAGGCTTAGACTTGCGTGTTTTGATTTATTTTGTTGTGTGACTTACTTTGTTCTGTCTGTTATTACTTGAAACCACTTAAATCCTACTTTTTATATTTAATAAAATCACTTTTGTTTATTATTGAACCCAGAGTAAGTAAGTAATACCTGGGGGAGCAAACAGCTGTGCATATCTCTCTATCAGTGTTATAGAGGGTGGACAATTTATGAGTTTACCCTGTATAAGCTTTATACAGAGTAAAATGGATTCATTTGGGGTTTGGATCCCATTGAGAGCTGGATGTCTGGGTGCTAGAGACAGGAGCACTTGCTAAGCCGTTTTCAGTTAAGTCTGCAGCTTTGGGGGCGTGGGTCAGACCCTGGGTCTGTGTTGCAGCAGATTCGCATATCTGGCTCAACAAGACAGGGTTCTGGAGGCCCAAACTGGCAGAGAAAACAGCCTCAGAGATAGTCTCAGCACATAAGGTGACAGTCCTAAGGGCGTCTCTGTGACCAAACCCGTACCAACCAGATCTTTACTCTGAAATTGAGCTGGGACTATCACTCCAGAAGAACTCCCCAGAACAATATCTTACAACACAGAGAAATATTAACTATATAAAAGTTTATTCAACTCAAACCATTTGCAGCAAAGCCTTGAGATGAAGTTTAGGGATCTCCTGAGGGATCTCTGTTCCTTTTCAAGCTACTTAAACAAGTGAGCATTAGCCAGAAAAAACCCTGGACATAATGCAGTCCTCTGAGGGATGGGTCATACTGTCTGACATGAAGAATTCTAGAATGAAAACTCACAGGTAAGACAGAATTTTCCCTCCCAATCCCCTTCACATCAGGCAGGCTTCACAGAGGGATGCAAAAGAGCAGTAAATCATCCCTAAGGAGGGATGGAGGATTCAGTTTAACCACGTAAGATTTAGAAGGAATTTAAGAGTTACTGGGCACCCTGTTTCATAACACCCTTCTACGAGCAAGGCTAAGGTGGTGACTCTATAGTGCTTGAGAGCATGAACAGAAGGCCCCATAGTAATATTGCAGACCTCAGAAGCCGTATGATTTTTACACCCACAAAGTCATTGCTCTTTTCACAGAGTGTATGGTCATGAGAGGAATTACACCTGAAAGTACTATATACACCTTTATTCTCTGAAACCTCTGTTCACATCTAACTTATGCATTTTCCTCCCTTCAGATATTTGGATTAATCCAGGACAATACCACCACTTCCTATTATATGAAGATTGTGGGGATGGAAAACAATCATGTTTGACAGATCATGTAACTGAGGTTTCACTGATAGCATGGCAAACTCTGAAATTTAATCAGACAAAGAGTTGGTGAGTCGGCAAGATGCTTTCAATGAGAAGAGGAAGACACCTACCAACTGTGAAGCTGAAAGGTGGTTTTAATAGCATTTATAGCACACAGAGCAAGAACACGACAGGAATATGCGTATTGCCAGAGGATTAAAAGATTGATGGTCCCTCACGAATCTGTTAAGTGACTAACAAGAGTCTCATGGGTTTCTTACAGTGCAATATACTTGCAGTTGTTGACTTCTCTTTCCAAGAAGTGTTGGCCTTAAGCCCAATGAACATAGCATCTTGTAAAAACACTAGAATGTCATTTGCCTTTGTCCAGATGTGTATCCCCTGTAATACCAATATCTAAACCACAAGTGATACTTTTAATTTGGATAACATTTAAGAATTTCTCCTGAGATACTAGGAAGGTGTTCACTGCCTTTGATTAAATGACTGTAGTTCCTTCCTTCCAGCTTTGAAACTGTTGGGCTGGTCAGCACTGAATTTTGGCTAAAAGACAGTCCATGTTGCATTGTTTTGTGTGCATGTTGGGAGTGGGAAACAAAGTTCCAGTTACATTTAAATCTACTCTGAGAACCAAGATATGAGGGTTAATGAGAAGGTGATTATAATGACTGGCCTGTTCCTACACAATCTTTATTATCTTTACCCTTAGTGGCTGAGGGAAGGAAAGGAGCAAAGGAGGCCTTTCAGCTTACTTCAGAGATAAGGGGCCCATGGCCTCCACTTTTGAGTGTCTCTTCCTCACATGGTACCTTTTTTGATTTTCCAAGTAAACTTGGATATATATAGGTTCAAATGCATCCAACTTGGCCTGTGTGTGGCATTACACTCCATATTCTTCATAGAGATATTGTTATGATGTGATTATGACCTCCTGAGGTCCCTTCCAACTCTGATATTCTATGATTCTATGATATTCTATGGCATAACTGTGATGTATTTTTATACAAGCTAGGTCATGCGACATTGTTGAAAAGGTTATGAATTACTGAATATGATTATCCTATTTGGATGGATATATCATTTTTGTATGTTGAGTTAGGAATATTGTCTATGCATCTATTACAAATGTGTTTACACCTGGGGAATGCCCACTAGGCAGAATGCAATAAGTCTAAATGGCTGGTTGGGAAGGGCCATTAGGGAAAATAATAGGTCTCAGAAGATGCTAATCTCCCACTGGGGAGCCTTCCAGGGGATGCTGGAAACAGCCTCCGAGTCATGGCTGCAGTGGCCCTACAGGGACATGTGACCAAGTCACCTAGTACTGAACTCCATGATAATACTAGTGTTTTTCCACGGACCTGGTGTGGGAATTGAACTGGGAGACAAAGGGTTCCCACTGTATGTTAAATCTATTTAAGGCACGGGAGTGACATCATCGTTGTTCGTTCTTCACTGACTCCCCCCTCCAAGAAAAAAGAAAAAAGACTGCTGGAAACACTTAAGAAAAAAAACACCGAAATAGGGGAGAATGGCTGAACCCAGGCTAGAGGATTGTCTAGCTTGTGAAAGGAATAACGGGAGTTTTAAGCTGCAAGTAAGTGCAGCTTGCCTTCAAGAATCTCTACAATCTGTCTAAAACAACATTTAGGGTAAGAATTTGCTACGCATAACCAATTTCTTTAGTATATTAAGCTTAGATTTCATGTTTGTTTTATTTGCTAAGTTTGCTTTCCCTTAAAATCTATCTTTTGTAGTTAATAAACTTATTTTATTTTGTCGAAGACCACTGGGTGGAAAACATTATTGGGGGGAAAAGCTGTTGCATATCTTCCCCCACATTGAGGGAGGGGGCGAATTTCATGAGTTTACACTGTACAGATCCTTGTGCAGCGCAAGATGGTATAATGTTGGGTTTATTCTCGGGGGGGGGGGGGAGGGTGCACTTGAGTACTGGGCAATTCCTTAGCTGAGCCTTCCCCTGCAAAGCTGATTTCAGCATGTGTTTTGTTTCTGCAGCTGGGTGTGTCCCTAATGAAAACATGCATTGTTTATTATATGGCTGTGGTGTTTAATACTTTAATATGTACTGACAAATTGAATTTGTTCATTGTTCTCAATCCAGAGAAGCTAGTCATAAGTACAAATACCAGACCCCCATGTAGGGGTGGGGAAACATATCTGTACTTTTGTATGATTCAGGGGGACAGGACTGGGGGTGGTAATGTAGCTCAAGGACACATGGAGTATAACTTGCCTTGTGCTAGGGACCACCAAGCTCACCTCTCCATTTCCAGCCCATGATTCTTCAGAACCATGTTAACGGCTAAGAAGGCAGAAAACCTTCAGAATTACTTACAGAAGTAGCCTTGGTCATGTACTGGATGGAAGCTTTCACTTTATTCCTCAGAGTTCTATCCCAAGAAGGAAAGTAATGGTCAGCTGACTTTTCAAGACTGTATATCTCTTTTGAGATGGGGCGATCATATCTGCATGCAGTATTCAAGATGTGAGCATACCAGGGATTCTTTCTGATAGTAGTCAACATGTTAAACTTTTAATTTTTCAAGTATCTACTAGCCCGAGTCTGATGGAGCCCAAAGCAGGGTCCAGGAAAGTCCCAGGACTTGTAGGTTAGTGATGCACCTAGGTTTCTCACCAGGGCATTACTTCTGGAATTCATTAATGAAATAACTCCTCCTTGTGTTTTGTATCTTTCCATGGATAGGAAGGTGACTGGTAAGTCTGTCAAACCACCCTCCTTTGGTCCATCATGTTTTAAAAATCAATGAGATATTGTCTCACTGACTGATATATTTCTTTAATGAAGCTTCAAACACCCTTAACCACAGAAGTGTTGGGCAGTAATTTTGTTTAAGCCTTCCCTCCCAAAAATATTAAAATGTTTTCTTAAGTATTACCCTCTCCCTTCTATAGTTATTATTCCTGCCAATATTCCTGACAGGACGTTATCCTGGGTAATATTGCAAGATTTTACATCCTTTTTTACTTCTCATGTTCTAAATTCACATGAGAAACTACATTAAAAGAACATTAAGTTTGCAAAATCAGCCATTCAAAATTTAGGAAATGCCAGAATTAAGGATGCCTGTGCAACCTTAATTTGGCTCCTTTGTGCATATGCATTATGATATAGGCTTTAGCCACATGGTCACATACTAATTTTTTTCCCACTGGACCCCTCCCTCATTCAATGCACATGATATATGGTGTGCAGTTAGTGAGCTGCACACCAATTCAATACCCTATTTCATCCTCATTGTTCAACATATGGCCAGGGTCATCCCTAAGGGTGTGTGGGGCCTGGGACAAATCAGCCTCCCCACTAGTCTCCTCACCGTCTGCCCGGTGCACCCTCCTTCCCCCCACCCACCGCTCTCCTCCTCGCCATCTATCCGCCTGCCCACTACTTGCCTCCCCATTAGTCTCCTCGTTGTCCGTCCGGTGCACCACCACCCCCATCCACCTGACCGCCGCTCTCCTCGCCACCCGCCCGCCTCCTCACCCCGTCCCGACTGCCCGCCTGCTGCTCACCTCCTCACCCGCCTGCCCACTGCTTGCCTCTCTGCAAGTCTCCTCGCCGTCCGTCTGGCGCACGCCCCCATCCACCCTCCCGCCTCCTCACTCCCCTCTCTCATGCCCACCTGCTGCTCACCTCCCCTTTCGCCTCCTCACACCGCTCACCCACCTCCCTCCTCACCTCCACGCCCACCTCCTCACCTGAACATCGGGACAAATGGCATCCAGATCGTATATTGGTCAGGACGCACGACAAAGGGCTAAATATCGGGACAGTCCTGATTTTATTGAAGCGCAGGGGCCCCCAGAGTGCGGGGCCTGGTGCGTTTGCCCCGATTTGCCCTACCCAAGGGACAGCTCTGCATATGGCCTTAGTCTTTATTTACTACATACAATTCAAACCCTGCTCTGAAGAGAGATTATTAATTTCTGCCTGAGCTTTTCTATGACATTCATCACTGAATCTGAATGCTTCACAAACACTAATTTAACTTTATAGAACATCTGGGAGGTAAGGGAGTGGTATTACCCTTATTTTACAGGGGGGATTTTATATGTCCAAAGCACAGTTCCCATTGACTTCAAATGCAGCTGTGAGTGCTCAGCACTTCTGCAAACCAGATCCCAGTGTCTCAAGTTGGGCATCCAGAAAATGAGACGCACACAATCAGTACCTACCTGTGAAAAGTTCAGTTTAAGTGACTTGCTTTTATCACAGAGGAAATCTGTGGCACAGGCAGGAACAGAATTCAGTTCTCCATGGCAGCATTTCTCTACCTTAACCACCAGACAGTCCCCTATCTGGCTACAATCCCTGCCTCATTCACTACACACCTTTCAACTTCTTTAACAAAATAAAGCAAGGGTCCTATCGATATCAGCCTGCTTCATTACACAACCCCAATTCATCCCCAGAGCATGTCCTTCCTTTGCAATGAATGAGGGTCCTATGGAAAAAGTAGTATGTGCTCATTTAATTAAAACTTGTATCATAATGCATACACCCATGGGTGCCAAATTAAGGTTGCACACAGCCAACTTAATCCTGGCATTTTCCAACTTCTGAGTGCTTGACTTTACACAAAACACTAAGATAAAAACAGTGAGGTTGCAATATCCTAGATCCTTGTAAGGCCTGTCTCATGGTCCCTTTCCCCTGCTCAGACAGCCCCTCAGCCAGCACCAGCCACTGCAGAAGTCATGGAAAGTCACGGAATCAGTTACTTCAGTGACCGATGATGCATAATTCAGTCATGAATCATTCAGTCCCAAGAAGGAGCAATGAAGGGATGGAGCATGCTCAGGGGATGCGGTATACACAGTCTGATTTGCACTAGAAGCTGTGAGGCAGTTGAGCACACTCAGCAAGGGAAGAATCTTCAGAGACTTTATCTTCAGTTTTAGCCACTTGTTGACTAAGCATGATTTTTCAAAGGCTTATATCTTGGCCAAATTTGGATAGATTTTCAGGGGGATGGTACAAGGCACATTCCTGGCCCAAGGCCACCTCCCTGCCAAATTTCAGAGCCTCTAAAGCAGGGGTGGCCAACCTGTGGCTCTGGGGGAGCTGATGGGGGGGATGCTGACATATTACTATGGCTCTTTGGCAATGTACATTGGTACATTCTGGCTTCTTCTCAGGCTCAAGTTGGCCACCCATGCTCTAAAGCATGGGGGCACTAAGATAAGGACTCAAGAATTTAACATTAGTTTTGCTGAGGTGTTTTTCTCTAGCCTTGTTCTCAGAAATGGCTGAACCATTTTGGCTGAAATCTTCCCAAAAGTTCAGCCCGAGGCAGAAACCGTGCATGGAAAATTTCTGCCAACACAGTTAGATTCTGACAAAGGTATAAGCTATTGAAAAGAATGTCTTATAATGGGAAGTGTTGGGCAACCTTAATCGGCCAGGCTACCAGCCCTGCCTATAATATTGACCAAACCTTGATGTTTCCTTTAATTTCCAGATATATAAAGCAGTTACTTGTTTTTAAAACTACCTATTCAAAAAGAGTCCACACAAAAACTTACACAGAGGACAACTTTCTAATCAACCTTTATAGAACAAGTTACAATATTTTTAAACTACTCTATATGCAACCACCATAGTTTCTCTTCCACTTGGATACAATTGTTCATAAACAGGCAAACTCCAATTGAAACCAGGTCCTTATGATAACTCTTCAGAGGCACAAGATCATGACTTTCAGTTTATTTATCCCCAAGACAGAGTCTGTTACATTTTCATTACTATGAGTTACTGCTGCTTCCATTTAAGAAATATTAAGAAATTAAAAGCTTCATAATTTTTACGTTTTTGAATTATGCTAAGACACTTCACTGTACAGATAAATGATAAAAGTGTTATGGGAAGCACAAATAGTAAACAGTAACAAAAAGTATGGCTTGCCTTAGGACAGGAGCAAAAGATTCTGTCTCCAAGCATTAACCTAAACTTATCCTTATCCTGGCCAAAGCAACATCTGGGGCTGAAATTCTTTCAACGCTCGGTGGAGGTGAAGCACAGTAGCCTATGGTAAGAGAAATATCACTGCTGTTTCAGTGGCTGCAAGAGCAAGTAATGGTTACCAGTGACCACAGATGGATGCACAAGTTATCTACTGCAGTAGGGTTCAAGATTCCCCACACATTTGCATGTTTGGCATCAAGCACCTTTATTCTCTTCGGTGCAATTCCTTCTGTCACTATCCCTAAAAGTAAAAAAATAACTAGGAAAAAGGATGTTGTGACAGAAGTGCGACATCTAGAACCTGGACATGACAACCATGACATCAAGAAAACTTACAATTTTGGAAAAACTTCTGGCCCAACACATCTTCAGTCCGAATTATGCTGAATATAATATATTATTTTTGGCATACAAATTCCTCACATTTCAAAGATTGAATCATACGCCAGTGTAATTTAGAAACAAACTGAAAAGGGCCCCCACGTCAATTAACTCCTATGTTACTGAATAACCATTAAAAAAATCAAATTAGATGCTGCATTAATACAAAAATGACCTAAATGTATTATTTCAGATGAGTATTTCACTTTTAAATTTCTTTTTTGGCTACAGAAGTCTAAAGCCCTAATATAAGTATTTAATTTAATTTCAGCTCACACAGTACAAATAATATACTTGGATAATTAAAGGAAACAATGGTTGAACATTTTAAGCCTCAAATTTAATCTGCTTTGTTACCATCACATCTGGAAAGTCTCTCCTTCAGAGCAGACTGTCTATACACAATATCCTCTCCAGCCCTCATGTCTTTTTTAAAATGACTATAACCAGTGAAAGTTTGAAAAGAAACTAACTCCGAAAGTTAAAAACTTCCAGTGTGGGATATCCACCAACTGAGTAACAATGAGCCTAATCATTAATCAAGTTCCTTTGAAATGATGAAAACATACATAAAATGAACTCCAGAGGCCATTTGTTTTTGAAGGTAATGTTTTTTCAGAGTTTCAAGCTTTCATGGCTCTTCCCTGCTCCCCAGCCTAAGGGCCTGCCTACACTTCCCCCCAGTTCAAATTACAGGGGTGTAAATAGCAGTGCACCCTAAAATGCTGCTCTTTAACTTCCCTTTGTGGATGTTCTGGGTACAAACTAAAGGTTCCTACTTCACCTTAACATAGTCCTGTTTGAAGAGGATTACTTTAATACAAACTAGGAACTTTTTAGTCCACATCTGCAGCATCCACATAGAGGAGTTACAGCACAGCACTCGGTGCACAATGATATTCAGACCCCAGTAGTATGGACTGCGAGGCAGTGCAGACATGCCTTAAATTACATATACTTCTCTCTAAACAGATCCGATCTTTCTTCATTACACCTACCTCACCAAACCAATTGGACTTATTTCTTTCCTCAACTCCCTACCCCAAGCAGACCAATAAATCTTTAGAACCCTTAGCTTTTTCTAAATCTGTTTAAATAGTTTGGTCCTATCCACGTAACATGCCAAAGTTTTAACAGTTACAATTCAGCACTCCACTTGAGCCCAAGTGTGGCCAGGGCCTCAGGGCCAATAGTTTCACCACATAGGGCAGTCAGTTGAGTGTCCTAAGTAAATCAAGTGTGCAATGCATTCTCAAGAGCCTTTACTACTAAAACCCTGGAACATCTGAAATCACTAGCCAGAAAGGCCCAGCAGAAAGCCTGGGAACTTGCTAAAACCTGAAACCGTAATTATAGTGGGAATGTAGCACCACTATTGTTAAGTTTGGTATGAGTTTCCTGTTTAATAGCTAATTTTTCAAGGTCTCCAAAACCCATGTTTACTCAGATTGTCTTGAAAAACTGCTGTGCTTTGTCAGGACCTGAGGGCAAGTTTAGTGGTACAGTAACTCCTCACTTAACGTTGTAGATATGTTCCTGAAAAATGTGACTTTAAGCGGAACGATGTTAAGTGAATCCAATTTCCACATAAGAATTAATGTAAAATAGGGGGGATTAAGTTCCAGGGAAATTTTTTTCACCAGACAAAAAAAACTATATTATATATATATATACACACACACACACATATATACACACAGTATACGTTTTAAACAATTTAATACTGTTCACAGCTATGATGCTTGTGAAGCTTGGTTGAGGTGGTGAAGTTAGAGCGTGGAAGATGGTGGGATATTTCTCAGGGAATGCCTTGCTGCTAAATCAGTGGTTCTCAAACTTTTGTACTGGTGACCCCTTTCACATAGCAACCTCTGAGTGCGACCCCCCCCCAATATAAATTAAAAGTCCTTTTTTATAAATTTAACACCATTATAAATGCTGGAGGCAAAGCAGGGTTTGGGGTAGAGGCTGACAGCTCAGGCCCTCCCATATAATAACCTCATGAGCCCCGAGGGGTCCCGACCCCCAGTTTGAGAACCCCTGTGCTAAATGATGAACTAGCACTCGGCTGAGCCCTCAAGGGTTAACACATTGTTAATGTAGCCTCTCACACAAGGCAGCACGAACAAGAGGGAGGGGAGACAGCCTAGCAGAAAGAGACAGACACACACCTTGTGTGTGGGAGAGAGAGAGAAATGCACACTGCCCCTTTAAGTAAGCTGACCCACTTTTAAGTGCATTGTCTTTTTAAGTGGATCAGGAAGTTGAGAGAGCAACTGCGGCCCCAGGCTCTCTCTGTCTCTCAGTCCATGTCCCCACCCTGCTCTATATGGAGAAGGGGTAAGTGGGGTGTAGGAACAGGGGGGAGGGGGACACCCTGACATTAGCCCCTCCTCTTCCTCCTTCCCCTCCCCCCCCCCCCCCCCCCCCCGGCACAGCAAGCAGGAGGCTCGGGGAGCACCTCCAAGGCAGAGAGCAGGAGCAGCACATGACAGTGGGGGGAGGGATAGCTGCAATTGCTAGCCTGCTGGGCAGCTGCAGCACAGGGAACTTAGGGGAGCTGGGAGCTGATAGGGGGGCTGCCGGTCCACCCTGGTTCCAAGCCCCCACCAGCTAGCTGCAACAGGCTGCTTTTCCTGCAAGCAGTGGACAAAGCAAGCGGCTGCCAAAAGCCGTTAGAAAGGAGCATTGCAGAACTTTAAACGAGCATGTTCCCTAATTGATCAGCAACGTAACAGCGAAACAACATTAACGGGGACGACTTTAAGTGAGGAGTTACTGTACAGATTTGGAGTCATTTGGTCAAGGCTTTACAAGATATTGACAGATCCTTTTTCTGAGGGGAACACTAAAATTTCCTGGGTCTTATAACTTTTCTGGAGCCACCTAGGCTATCATATTGATCTGCCCTAAATTACATCAATCATGACTGCACTCTGCTCAAGTCCAGCATCCACTGTCACTTTAGAGAAGCAATGTTTAAGCTACTCAAGTTAGTTTTACAAACTAGATCATGCTTGGGCAATGCATAACAGACAGTGATTCATGCTGCAGGACTGTTATTCATATGCTCTGTGGCTGCAGTGCTCCCTATCATCTGAAAGGGAAGAGTACTATGTCATCTGTCAGGGGCAAGTTGGAATGTTGCTCAATGAGAGCAAAGTTAAGGTTGCAATGCAGGGCTGATGTGTCATAATGCATTTCCCAGCTTTCATAGGTTTACATTAGTTTTAGCTCAACTGTATTTCATCCTTCTGAGAGGTTTAAATATAGTGGCACTTGACATTAGTGGCACTTGACATTCTGGAATTAACTCTGCTAAAAAGTGTTTTTGGCAGTAAATTTCCCTTGTTTTGACCAAGCAAGCTGGTATGATTAAGTTTTCAGAGTGGTAGCTGTGTTAGTCTGTATCAGCAAAAACGACGAGGAGTCCTTGTGGCACCTTAAAGACTAAGTGGCTGGGTCATTACAAAACCTAAACTTAATTTCCCAAATACTAATTTCTCCCTACTGTTACTCACACCTTCTTGTCAACGGTGTGTAATGGGCCACTCTCTTACCACTTCAAAAGTTATTTTTCCTCTCTTGGTATCCTGCTGTTAAATTGCTTTATCTCGTTAGACTGACCTCACACTTGGTAAAGCAACCTCCATCCTTTCATATATTTATACCTCCTCCTGTATTTTTCACTTCATGCATCTGATGAAGTGGGTTCTAGCCCACGAAAGCTTATGCCCAAATAAATTTGTTAGTCTCTAAGGTGCCACAAGGACCCCTCCTTGTTTTTGCTGGTATGAATTAAGAGGCACCTGTTGGTGGGGCACAAGGGATCTTCCTGGCCCATATTTTGCTGCCATTCACCTACAAACTCTGTGGTCCTCCCTAGCCCAACAGAAAAAGTCAGATATTTGCCTGGCACTAAGGTGGTACTCCTTTATTTACTGCCTGCCTAGAAATGTTATGAGACACAGAGGCTGTAGGCCACACTATGCACAACAGGGCAGGGTTGCTTCAGAGGAGAGCAAGATCCAAGCTATTGGCTATCAGTAGTGACACGGGGTGCCTGTTATGCCTTGCTGAAACTGACTAATGAAAACAGCTATTAGTCAAGTATCTCAGCTCTCCAAGGCTCAAGAAGGTGAGGCCAGCTTTACATTAGATACTAAGATTTGGCTCTTTGAGAGGATCTAGGAACTAACCTACACGAGAGTTGTATTTAACCGAATGTGCTCTTACAGGAAGTTTTTTCATTTAACCTGCTGAAATGTGGTGTCCTCTGTAAAGTGTTTTAAAATGGTGTGTTGTTCCATTTTTGTGTTTAATTTGCAAATAAAAGAGGTTCAATTTTTTTATTTTAAGAAAAATGGCAGCCCTCACCCTGCAATATGAAAGTCGATCTAGGTTATTTCTTCCTCATACACTATTTATTCTTCCTGCACAGAGGACAGAATGACTGATGTAAAGACAGGAAGTTGAAATAACACACCAGTACCAGAAAGATTCTCCAAACTTAGCAAGACTTAAAGCAACAGGTACAAAAACTAGAAGAGTTTAAAACTGACTATGTCAGAAGTCATTTAGCTGAAACTTTGTTTATACTAATGTTCCAAATTCAGTTCCTGGCTAACTGCAGTAGAGGCTTTTAGATAAATCACTATCTGAATTGTCTCCACCCATAGGTACCTCTAACATTTTTGTTCCAATGATATGTTTTGTACTTGACAAGATGATCATGGTCAAATATTTTCTGTACATTTTGCAGCATAAACACAGGACATCTTAGGAAACCATTGGGATGTAACACTGGTATTTGGTTTTGTTTTATTTTAACCCTGTCAAATTAGCTTCTTTGAGTAACACAGAAGAGGCTTAAATATACATTTAAGAAAGAGAAGGTGTGGTTGCCTGGTTCATTTAGCTTTTGCAAATGATGGGGGGAAACCTGCAACTATTAAACTGAAACCACCTCTGGTGCATCCTGGCTGAAACTAAAAATATAACATGAGGTTTCAACAAAAGAAACATTTCTCCTTACCACCTAATTATATATTTTTTTAAAAGGGACACCAACTTGAAATTATATTTTTTCCTCTGAAGATTTTTGCATACATCTTACAAGTAGCAAATATGGTTAACTTAAAATAAAAGTTCTTTTTCCAGGTTTACAATATGCATTTGACAGCATTTTGTGTACAGTTAGTTTCACTGTTTTACTGACTGTTTCACTTCCTGCCTTATGCATGAGCAAGAAAGACATAACCCTTAAGCAGGATTGTAGGTGGTGTTCATATGCATGCTCTTTACACTCTGCAAGGTGATGTTATTTGGTAACCCAAGCAGAGCTACTCCTGCTCTTTGTAGTTTCATGCTGGAGAATCACCTCTTATCTGGACCCCTGCAATTGACTAAAGAGCACTGGGAGCCTGAAAATTCTTATTCACTCCCCAGACACCTACTCAGGAAAAAGAAACCTGAAAAGGAGACTGGGGGAGCCTCCTTCAATTGCTGGACCTTGAAATGGTGCCCCAAAAGCTTTTAGCAGAGGCTGGAAGAAACAATCCACACAGCCATCTTCAGGACTTAAGGGAGAAGTAGGGATTAGAAAAACCAGGTGAACCCAGGAAGGAATGGAGAAGCCCCACCCATCCCAAAGATCCAAGAATAATCAAGAACAGCTTGCCCTAGAGAGAGGTCATCTCCCACACACAGGTCTATGAGTCTTCACTTGGGGGCACACTATCCTCATAGGAGAGGTGGAGCTATTGAAGGGCTAGAAGAGACACCCAATTAGCTTTCTTTAGACAGAGTTGGAAAAAGAAGTGACATCAAAACAGATTCATCGGGGGTTTCCCCATTTCAGTTCACAGGGACAGGGAGATTAAATTCACGTGACATTGTAAACAAGAAGCGAGCAGCATTATCTCCTGCAAGTGTAACCAAACTTGTTTGTCTGAGCAATTGGCTGAACCAGAAGTAGGACTGAGTGGACTTGTAGGATCTAAAGTTTTACATTGTTTTATTTTTGAATGCAGTTATTTTTGTTTATAATTCTACATTTGTAAGTTCAACTTTCATGATCAAGAGATTGCACTATAGTACGTGTATTAGGTGAATTAGAAAATACTATTTCTTTTGTTTTTTTACAGTGCAAATATTTGTAATAAAAAATAAATATAAAGTGTGCACTTTGTATTGTGTTGTAATTGAAATCAATATATTTGAAAATGTAGAAAACATCCAAAAATATTTAAATAAATGGTATTCTATTATTAACAGCACGATTAATCACAATTTTTTTAATCGCTTGAAAGCCCTAATTTTTAGCACAAACTGTTTTGTTTGAACTGTGACAAAAACAAAATTGGTAAGCATATTGCACTGTAGCGGAGTGGTTACTCCACTCCTGCCCTGAAGGGCTTAAAATAGCCCTGCGGAGGGCTGTGGCTGGGAGAAAGCAGCTACTAGGCTGACTGGGGAAGTAACCGCAGTAGGGCATGACCCAATCAGGCAACAGCTAGCCTGTATAAAAAGGCTGTGAGCCAGAGGCCCAAAAGAAGTCTCTCTCCAGGCTGGGACAGAGCAGGGCCTGGCTGCCTGCAGAAAGGGTACTGAGAGTGAAGCAGGGCTGGGCAGAGCCAGAGGAGCAGGGGAGCTCCAGGCTGGCAACTCCCCAGGCTGCAGGGCCTGGTCCAAGGCCCATAGAGGTACTGGGAGGCAGAGGAAGGCAGCAGGTCTGAACCCCCTTGCCTATGATGAGCGGCTTTTTCACTGCAGTCTGCCCCAGGGAGCAGGGGCTTGGTGATGACTGACAGTAGCCCAGACTGAGGCAAGGTGGGGATTATAGGGTTTGGGGGTTCCCAGAGAGGGAGACCCACAGAGACTAGTGGGGGTATTGCCAGGGGGCAGCCCACGGGTAAAGGGGCACCAGGTCCAGGAGGGACATGGGGGGCCAGCGGCAGCAGGACTCCGGCCTGCAGAGGGCGCTCTGAGGGCTGGAGAGCTAATTCCCTGAGACAACCAGCAGGAGACGCTGCAGGGGTGAGTCCCACACCTTTACATGCACATACAAAAGAATTGTAGATTTCACTAGTTAACATTGAATTCTGTGTTCTTGTTTTTTACTTAACTGTAAACTATTGATTTTAGAGGTGTGATCTCTTTGGTATTTGAAGAATAAATATGCTTAAGTATGTCACCTAGTCTGTGATATGCTTCATTTCATAGGAATATCATGTATTTCAGTTAGTTATTCAGATTTACAACAACCCAGCCTTCAGTGCTTCAGTTTGATTTGAGAAAAACAGGGATCCAAAGCGTTAGTAGATTAACTGTGCTCTGGTCATTAAAATCTAAGTTTCTGCATTTTTAAATAAAGCACTTGAGAAGTCTGACAGTCTTAAGACCAAGAAGACTGAGATGACCTGAATTCATCCAGAGACCTTTATTTTTTCCAACATATCACTATGGGTATTATGGAGATCCAGGCCAATAAGGTGTTCAAGTATGGTGTGGAGATTAGAGTGATCTTTACTCCCATCCTTTCAGATTGTTAAATGCAATGTAGTGCCCAAGAAAGCTACCTCAAATAATAATATATCTAGGAGTGCTGTAAAGTAATATTCAGTAAGGTAAACATCTTCCCTGAAAGATTTGTCTCAGGTTTTTATGGTGGCAAGAGAGGACACTTCCCCCTCCATCCCCCCCCCCCATGATAATTTGTGAAGTATCTGTACAACTTATTAATAGTGGTTGATACAGCAATTTCATGGTAACTTCACAGTATCACGGAAAGCCTTTGTATGTGTGAGCTATGGAGGGGCATAGGACATTTGCGTTCTTGATTATCTGTATGTTTGTGCTCTAATCTGTTAAGTATAAGTATAAAAGAACAATATGTTGGAATCTGTGTTATTCTTCTATGTATTATATTCTTGACTCCTGGGGGAATACGTAAAATTTTGCAGAAATTTTATTTGCCAAAATAACTATATAACCAAGCCAGTTTCAATTATTTTGGTAATTTATTTCAAAATACTGTCAGCAAGTATGTCTGTAACAATACAGACCAAAAAAAAAAAGATTCAGGAGATATTTTTTGACAAATAGATTCCTTACTAGGCATATTAAAACAGAGCTCTGAGTAATAACACACTTAAACTACAATACAGAAATGTTTTTCCCACACCCCTTAGAAGCAGTGCAAAAGCTTGGGGGAAGTCAGGGGTAATGGAGAAGTTGAGGGAGAAGGAAGTAATTGCTTGGAAGGAGACTGAGTGAACCTGGAGGGTTGTTGGGTGTGGATAGGAGAAGTATGGAAGAGGGATAGTTGGAGGGAGGGAGAGCCTCTCCCTGCAGACCCTGCTAACCCCTAGCCTCTCCCAGTCAGGCACATCTGTCCCATGTGTCCCTGCTCCCCCTCCCCCCACTCAACCACTCCCTCCCCATGTCACTGCCTTCCCATGCAGCCCCATCTGTTTGTGGCCCTGCATCCACACCTCAGCCACCCTCCTCCCCCATGGGTCCTTGCACCCACACTCCCATTCAGCCCCTGGCTCAATACTGTCACCCCACTAGCTCCTGGGTCCATGCCCCAATCTGTCTGTCCCGTCCCCGCCCCTAGCCTTTCTGAACCTTGGTCTGTGATCTCCCAGCAGTCCCGCATACTCCACGCGGTCAATTCCCCCCCCCCCCCCATATCCCACGTGGCTGCACCTGGACTCGTGGGCAGGGTGCTGTGAGGAATGCAGCTGCTGCCCCCTCCCTATCTGTGGCTGGCTGCTCTGGCCCATTAGCTGATTGAAAGGTGTAATTGCAACACCTCTCCAGCAGAATCCATTTTCTGCTGTGGGAGGGTGAGACTCTTCGGGGCACATGAATTCTGCAGATGTGAATTCCCTCCAGAAGTAGTTCTTCACAACTGTCACATGCCTCCTAAAAGAGTTTAACTGTAACCCAGAAGATCTCGTCTGCAGTGAGATTCTAGGAGAAGGTGTGTTTAGATTAATGAGGTATCTTGGGGGAGTCAGCACTGGTCCTGGGGGCCTAAATTAGATGAGTTGAGGGACTCTGTTTCTGTGAAGGGCTAGCAGACAGAGTCAGTGCTCTAAGAAGCATGCCAGAGCGGTCAAGGAAGGAAACAGGGTTGCAACGTTGAAGACTCAGGGAAGCTTAAACACCTGGCAATCCAGATGCTTCAACTCCCCTCACAGCAGTCTGAGTGGTCACAATGGAGTGCTTGACTAGGCTTCTTCACACCCAAACTGCTGATTCATTTTTGCTAATTTTTTTTTTTAATTCACTCTGAGACCAGATCTGGAAAATTTCAGTCTGAAAGGCGAGTTTGAAATATGTCCAGTAACTGAAAGAGAACCCTTTGAAATGAAAATGCTTAGGTTCTTTACCCTAAAGTAAGTGTGGTTCTTTGAGATGGTGCCATTATAGGTAAACAGGCACCCCATGCATGTGAGGCTGGAGGCGTTGTGTTTATTTGGATAAACACATGTCCATCATGGCTATGCACGTGCTCTGTGCCTCTTCATGCTCCAATACAAGGGTATAAATGATGGGTTGTTTGCAACAATTCAAAGCCAGGCTGGCTGAGACTTCAGAAAGCAGGGATGGAGGGCAGGTTGTGGGATCCACACCAACTACAACATCCTGAAGAAACAGTTACTGTAGGGTAACTGTTCTTTCTGCAAATGTGTGTCTGTATGGGTCCCACTCTAGGGGACTGGCAAACAGTATTCTCCCTGACTGGATGGTGGGAGTGTAGAGTTTTAGCTGTATCAGTCAAAATAATTATTGCAATACTGCTTTTCCTGACACTGACATCTGACCTGGCTGCCATTATGTCAAGGACATACGTTTGACAAATGTCAGTGGATTGCTCTAAATTGCAGATCTCAGATTGGAATGTTCCTGAAGCAGGTAGAAGATGTTGCTTGCATGCTGGTAGAGCATGCCTTGATGTTTGGAGGAAGCAGTTCACCAACGATAAGTGAAAATGCACCATGTTATTCACTTGGCTTTTAGATGAGCCAGAAAATGGCCACAAAGAAGCAAGGGGACAGCTGGAAAGGTCTGGCCTTAGTAAGGTATTAGAACAAAGCTCTAGGCATGTCCAAAGTACAGTTTTTGCTCTTCTGGCATAGTGCATGACTTCGAGAAGACGACTGGCAAAATGATTAATTAAAATACAAGTCCAAGACTATCTTCAGGCTGAATTTGGGATGTAGTCTCAACACCATCTTATCCCTTAGGTAGGACATGTAAGGCAGTCTTGGCACACATTGATTCTCCGTGCTGAGGTGATGGCAACCAGGAAGAATATCTTGACGACAAAAGGGATCTAATGTTCACTCCAACAGTGATTCCCAGGGAGTGATTCCACAAGTTTTAGGAGGAGGATGTTGAGCTCCCACTTCTGAGTCAGACCCCTAACCAGAAGATAACGATGAAGGAGGTTTTTTGAGGAATTTTCCATACCATCAGATGAGAGAAAAAGTATGACTGTACCAGAAAGTACTCCTGTTCTTTGTACCAGAGAATGACATGCCAATATTGCTGCCAGGTGGACCATGAGTGTGTTAAATGCCAGTCCTACTACCTGCTTCAGGAGCAACATACAGTCAAGGATCCTTGGTATTGGGGCTACTACTGGGTCCATATTGCTTTGGGCTCCCCATATGAAAAATCTTTTCCATTTCAGGGAGTAAGTCATCCTGATGGAAGGTTTTCTGCTGTGTAGAACTTCCTGAACCTGTAAGGAGCAATCCATCAGTAATGCTCAACCAGACAACATCCAGGCCTTCAGGTGTGATGACTGCAGGGTCTAAGTGCAGTATCTGACCATGGTTCTGAGATATTACGTCCAGGCAGATTGGGAGGTATACAGGAAGCTGCTTGGACATCTGCAATAGATCCAATAGCCAAAAGTGTCTCAGCCACGAAGGGGCTACCAGGATGCCCCTTGTCCTTTCTGATTTTTGATATCCCAAGGATCAAAAGAACTGGTGGGAAGGCATACAGAAGTCCTTAAGACCACCAAAAAACAAAAAAAACAAAAATCTAGAGGTGAGCCCGGATTCATGCCCCCTGTGAAGCAGATATTTGGACATTTTGTGTTGTGCTTTGGAGTGAATATGTCTGTCACCGTGCCTTCATGGGTCACAACTGAGAATACAAAATTCAGGACAAACTGCTGAGAAATAGGGTAGACACCCCAAAACTGGTGGTTATTCTCCCATAAGATATACCAAACCAGCAACAAAATTAAACTTCTGTTTCACCACACTGGCTAACAAGAAGTCAGAAAAGCAGTTTCCTTGGGTATTCCAGTCCTTGTATCACCACCAAAAACACTAGACTTACAGATGAGTGGTTCTTTAAAACCAAATTCAAACAAAAGGGTTCTTCGGATCCCAAAGGACCAGCCACACATCCAAGTCAATATATAACTAAGATCTTACCCAATAATCATGCTGTTGCCAATCCTTTAGTATCTAAAATCTAAAGGTTTATTTATAACAAGAAAGGTAAGAGCTAAAATTGGTTAAAGAAATCAAATACATACAACAATTGCAAAGTTCTTGGTTCAGGCTTGTAGCAGTGATGGAATAAACTGCTGGCTTGTTAAGTCTCTGGTTGCTTCTAGGTCTTCAGTCCCTTTGATAGAATGTTCCCTATGGTATAAGTTCATAATCCTGAGGTTTGAGCAGGAAAGAGGCAAAATTGAGATATTTCCAGGGCCTTTTATAGCCTTTGCCATGTGGAGGGAAATCCATTGTTTCAAACAAAACCCTCCGCACAGCTAGTGGAAATTTACAGGGAACAAGATGGTGTTTGGAGTCACATGGGTAAGTAACATGTCCATGAATGATTTTGCTTAGTCATAGTAGAGGCCATTACCTATATTTCAGATGGAACGTTCATAGGAAAGTCCATTCAGTGTAGATGAGCGTCTTCCATTGTGAGCTAAGCGTTCTTTTGACAGGCCACTTAACTTGAATAGTCCAAAATGTGCAGGCTAAATACCTTGTGGGCATTACCACTAGCAGCTTACCTGAAAGGAGGTTGTGTAAAAATCCTCCTAATGGGCCAGAGATGATTCTGTGTGTAAGGCCTGGGCTACACTATGAGTTTAGTTCGAATTTAGCAGCGATAAATCAAATTAACCCTGCACCCATTCACACAACGAAGCCATTTACTTCGACATAAAGGACTCTTAAAATCGATTTCTGTACTCCTCCCCGACGAGGGGAGTAGCGCCGAAATCGACATTGCCATTTCGAATTAGGGTTAGTGTGGCCGCAATTCGATGCTATTGGCCTCCGGGAGCTATCCCACAGCGCACCATTGTGACCACTCTGGACAGCAATCTGAACTTGGATGCACTGGCCAGGTAGGCAGGAAAAGCCCCGCGAACTTTTGAATTGCATTTCCTGTTTGCCCAGCGTGCAGAGCACAGGTGACCACGCAGAGCTCATCAGCACAGGTAACCATGCAGTCCGAGAATTGAAAAAGAGCACCAGCATGGACCGTATGGGAGGTACTGGATCTGATTGCTATATAGGGAGAGGATTCTGTGCTAGCAGAACTATGTTCCAAAAGACAAAATGCCAAAACATTTGAAAAAAAAATCTCCAAGGGCATGATGGAGAGAGGCCACAATAGGGACTCACTACAGTGCTGGGTGAAAGTTAAGGAGCTCAGACAAGCCTACCAGAAAACCAAAGAAGTAAACGGAAGGTCCGGGTCAGAGCCACAGACATGCCGCTTCTACGCTGAGCTGCATGCAATTCTAAGGGGAGCCGCCACCACAACCCCACCCCTAACGGTGGATTCTGAGGAGGGAGTAATCTCAGCCATGTCTGAGGATTCTGCGGACGGGGAAGATGAGGAGGACGACAACGAGCTTGAGGAGAGCACACAGCACTCCATTCTCCCCAACAGCCAGGATCTTTTTCTCAGCCTGACTGAAGTACCCTCCCAAGGCATTATCCCAGACCATGAAGCCATGGAAGGGACCTCTGGTGAGTGTACCTTTGTAAATATAAAACATGGTTTAAAAACAAGCTTTTTTTAATGATTAATTTGGCCTGAGGCCTTGGGATGCATTTGCGGCCAGTACACCTACTGGAAAAGTCTGTTAACTTGTCCCTGGAGGATTTCCGCTCCATCCCCAGACATCTCCATGAAGCTCTCCTGGAGGTACTCCAAAAGCCTTTCCAGAAGGTTTCTGGGCAGTGCAGCCTTATTCCGTCCTCCATGGTAGGACACTTGACCACGCCATGCTAGTAGCAAGTAATCTGGTATCACTGCATGACAAAGCCTGGCAGTGTATGGTCCCGGTGTTTGCTGGCATTCAAGCAACATCCATTCTTTATCTCACTGTTATCCTCAGGACAGTGATATCGTTCATGGTAACCTGGTTGAAATATGGGAATTTAATTAATGGGACAGAGGTGGTCGTTCCTACTGGGCTGTTTGCCTGTGGCTGAAAAGAAATCCTTCCCTGCAGTTAGCCAAGCCAGGGGGAGAAGAGATCATTGGCGCTGAGCTTTTCGCATTTGGCTAGCAGGGATCTTCCCTGATACCAGCCACGCGGTGGGGGGAGGGATAAAGCGATCATCCCAGAGAACTGGATTGGGGGGGAGGTTAAGTTTGGTTTCTGCTGCTGCACGTTAACAGGAAAACCTCAGCACTCAATGGGCTTTGCTTGGTATGTGGGAAAGGAGGGCGCTGCTTTTAGGAAGGCTGCAAAAGCCGAAAGACAATGGCCTACCATGGCCGCATGCAAGCCGAATTCTGTTGCCTGGACCTGCGTCTGTGATCTCTAACACCAAAGCCGCAGGCACTCAATATTAAGATGCAAAATGCGACCTTGTACCGAAATCACATGTGCTGTGTAATGTGAATAGTGTTGTTCACCGTGAAAGAGTATAAGCATTGTTCTGTAAAATGTATCTTTTTAAAAAACTTCTCTCCCTTTTTTCCCTCCCTCCCACAGCTGCAAATTTTTCAAGCCTCCCTCCTCCGTCCCGAAGGCTATCTCAGGTAAGGCGGCGAAAAAAACGGACGCAAGACAACATGTTCTTGGAAATCATGCAATCGACCCACAATGAAAGAGCTCATCTGAATAGTGGAAGGATACAGTATCAAAGCACAGGAAAGATGTCAGTGAACTTGAGGACAGGAGGGACTAACGTGAGGACATGAGGGACCAACGTGAGGAGAGGAGAGACGCTCGAGATGAGAGGTGGCGGGATGGAACGCTGCTGCTGCATGAGCAAATGGACATGCTTCAGTGTCTGGTGGAGCTTCAGGAACGGCAGCAGGATCACAGAGTGCCGCTGCAGCCCCTGTATAACTACCCTCCCCCCTCACCATGTTCCATAGCCTCCTCACCCAGGCGTGTAAGAACACGCACCCTCCCACTCCACCTCAGTGGACAGCCCAAGCAAAAGGCTGTCATTATTTTGAATTTTAGTGGCCTTTTCCTTCCCTCCTATCCTCCTCCCAAACCCCATCCGGGCTACCTTGTCAGTTCTCTCCCTCTTTTTATAATCAATTAATAAAGAATACATGATTTTTAAACAATAGTGACTATTTCCTTTTGAAAGCAAGCTGTGATCGAAGGGGGAGGGTGGGTTGCTTACAGAGAATGAGTCAATCAAGGGGGTGGGTCTTCATCAAGGAGAAACAAACAGAACTTTCACACTGTAGCCTGGCCAGTCATGAAACTAGTTTTCAAAGCTTCTCTGATGCGCAGCGCTTCCTGGTGTGCTCTTCTAATCGCCCTGGTGTCTGGCTGTGCGTAATCAGCGGCCAGGCGATTTTGCCTCAGCCTCTCACCCCACCATAAAGGTCTCCCCCTTACTCTCCGAGATTGTGGAGCACACAGCAAGCAGCAATAACAATGGGAATATTGGTTTGGCTGAGGTCTGAGTGAGTCAGTAACGTGCGCCAGCGACCCTTTAAACATCCAAATGCACATTCTACCACCATTCTGCATTTGCTCAGCTTGTAGTTGAACAGCTCCTGACTACTGTCCAGGCTGCCTGTGTATGGCTTCATGAGCCATGGCATTAAGGGATAGGCTGGGTCCCCAAGGATAACTATAGGCATTTAAACATCCCCAGTGGTTATTTTCTGGTCTGGGAAGTAAATCCCTTGCTGCAGCCGTTTAAACAGAGTAGTGTTCCTGAAGACGTGAGCGTCATGAACCCTTCCCGGCCATCCCACGTTGATGTTGGTGAAACGTCCCTTGTGATCCACCAGTGCTTGCAGCACCACTGAGAAGTACCCCTTGCAGTTTATGTACTGGCTGCCCTGGTGCTTCGGTGCCAAGATAGGGATATAGGTTCCATCTATCGCCCCACCACAGTTTGGAAAATGTGCAGGTCATAGTGGATGGCTGTGCTGCAATGGGATTCCCTGAGTCACCACCTTCGGTAGCAGCAGCTCAGTGATTGCTTTGGCTACTTGCATCACAGCAACCCCCACAGTAGATTTGCCCACTCCAAATTGATTCCCGACTGACCAGTAGCTGTCTGGCGTTGCAAGCTTCCACAGGGCTATTGCCACTCACTTCTCAACTGTGAGGGCTGCTCTCATCTTGGTATTCTGGTGCTTCAGGGCAGGGGACACCAAGTCACAAAGTTACATGCGCAAGGGCACATTCATCGGAAAGTTTCGCAGCCACTGGGACTCGTCCCACCCTTGCAACACTATGCGGTCCCACCAGTCTGAGCTTGTTTCCCGGGCCCAGAATCGACGTTCCACAGCTAGAACCTGCCCCATTAACAACATGATCTCCAAAGTGCCGGGGCCCGCGGTTTGAGAGAATTCTGTGTCCATGTCCTCATCGCTCTCGTCACCGCGCTGCCGTAGCCACCGCATCCTCGCCTGGTTTTTCAGGTCCTGGTTCAGCGTAAACTGCACGATAATGAGTGAGGTGTTTACAATGTTCATGACTGCTGTCTTGAGCTGAGCAGGCTCCATGCTTGCTGTGGTATAGCATCTGTGCAGTTCACCCAGGAAAAAAGGCGCGAAACAGTTGTCTGCCATTGCTTTCATGGAGGGAGAGGGAGGATGTACCCAGAACCACCCGCGACAATGTTTTTTGCCCCATCAGGCATTGGGATCTCAACCCAGAATTCCAATGGGCAGGGGAGACTGCGGGAACTATGGGATAGCTACCCATAGTGCAACGCTCCAGAAGTCAACGCTAGCCTCGGTACATGGACGCACACTGCCGAATTAATGTGCTTAGTGTGGCCGCCTGCACTCGACTTTATACAATCGGTTGCCCAAAATCTAATTCTGTAAATTCGGAGTAATCCCATAGTAGAGACATACCCTAAGTGAAACTCAGGAGTTGGTGGTGGCTCAGCAGAGCAATGTTTCTGTGGAGCAAGATAAAGGTGAATTGTTGCTTAAAGAAGCTTATTAGGAGAAGAAGCCTCATGACAGTTTTTGCACGCAATTTGCTATAACTGAAGGGTGTGGAAGTGAATTAATTGAGGTAGATCAGGATGATTTTCTGTCCATAGAAGGCAACAGTTTATTTTTTGAGAGATTTGTTTCAGTTCCAAACAGCCAGAATTTTTCTGTTGAAAAAGGATCCACTGACTCAGCTTTAGAAAGACCCAGTATAGACAGGTTTAAGAGGGTTTTAGATGGAATGAAAATTGTTAGGGAATTTGAACAGCCCTATAAGCTTGACTAGCTTGTTGGGGAGACAATGTTGTTGGAACATAAATGTCTCCATACAGGTTCTTTAAGTGAACAGTCTGTGTCTCAGGTTCAGAGGGAAGACTGGGTAGCTGAATCTGCAGAGCAGGACAGTTGTGCAATTAAGCTCTCGAGAATACAGGAGATGGAGGCAAACTTTCATCTCTAGACACTTTGGATATGTCTTGTAGTCTTAGTGGACTTGACATCTGATTCCATATGGAAGCAGAAGTTGGTAATGGAAGGGCAAGAGAACCTTGAGTCTAACATGCTAGTGAAAATGAATGGTATCTCTTTAAGACTGAGTCCAGCCTTGGAATCAGTAATGGTTAAGAATTTGAAAACTGGTAAACAAGCTAGTGTCTGTGCTGATGCAAATTACCTGACAGGGGAGAGAAAGACTTGCCCATAGCTGTTAGTAGGGAAGACGCACCTAACCAGCCAATGGATTCTGTTAATCAAGACTGCTCAGAATTTGACTCCACAGGACAGGAAGGAAGGGAAAAATTTTATCCTGCAAATGGAAGCCATGGGTTAACCCTAAAATGCCAAAACCCCAATGGTATTAAGCCAAAGGCCTGACAAAAATGATTGTAAAAAGGTACACTTGTAATAGATTTGATGTTAATATTAATGCTAATGTTAACTCTTGTGACTAGTTTGTTGCTGATACCAAAAACTGTAAAAATGTACAAGATGCATGATCTTTTGGAAAAACCCTTGAACATGTTGGGAGTGATACATACAACTCATTATGTGCTAAAAGCCTTTATGGTTCTACTGTTTCATTACATGACAACACACTTCATGTTAAAAGGCCTTGTGATACTGATATTTTGCAGTTAGTGCCTGTAACTAGTCTTGAAACTGTACACAGGAGAAAAGACATTACACACCTAATGTGCTGTGTGGAATGGGAAACTGAGGAACATCACCTCATGGTTTTAGTGGCTACATGCTCAGAGACCTATACTCTAGAACAGGGGTTCTCAACCTTTTTCTTTCCAAGGCCCCCCCCACCCCCAACATAGTATAAAAACTTCACGGCCCACCTGTGCCACAACAACTGGTTTTCTGCATATAAAAGCCAGAGCCAGCATTAAGGAGTAGCAAGCAGGGCAATTGCCCGAGGCCCCAGCCACAGGGGCCCCCGCAAAGCTAAGTTCGGCTTCAGCTTCAGGTGGCGGGGCTCACGGCCCTGGACTTCAGCTCCATGTGGTGGGGCTTTGGCTTTCTGCCCTGGGCCCCAGCAAGTCTAACACTAGCACTGCTTGACAGCCCCCCTCTGCTTTGGATCGTTATCGAGCAGAACCCATCATCAGCATGGACACGTCCTCTGGAATGGTGGTTGAAGCATCAAGGGACATATGAATCTTTAGCGCATTTGGCATATAAATATCTTGCAATGCCTGTTACAACAGTGCCATGCAAACACCTGTTCTCACTTTCAGGTGAAATCGTAAACAAGAAGCAGGCAGCATTATCTTCTGCAAATGTAAACAAACTTGTTCGTCTGAGCGATTGGCTGAACAAGAAGTAGGACTGGACTTGCAGGCTCTAAAGTTTTACATTGTTTTGGTTTTGAATGCAGGAGTTTTTTTATACATAATTCTACATTTGTAAGTTCAACTTTCATGATAAAGAGATTGAACTACAGGAGAATTGAAAAATACTATTTCTTTTGTTTTTTATAGTTCAAATATTTGTAATAAAAAATATAAAGTGAGCACTGTACACTTTGTAGTCTGTGTTGTAATTGAAATCAATATATTTGAAAATGTAGAAAACATCCAAAAATATTTAAATAAATGGTATTCTATTATTGTTTAGCAGCATGATTAATCACGATAAATTTTTTTAATCACTTGATAGCCTTCTCTACATTGTTAAAACAATGTTGTACCTTAGAAGTCTTTCAGGCAACTTAGGAAAAGGCACCCAGAACTTGGTAAAAACATCTGTGGGTGTCACTATAATTTTTGGTAAAAACTAAGAAATTAGATAACCAAAAACTAAAGAGAATTTTAGGCACACTGCCTTTGCATGGGTCAGTGACCAACCCTCTGGCCATAATCTAAGGGGAGTGGAGTGACATTACACCCCACATTCTTCATAGAAATATTGTTATGATATAAATATGGTATAACTAATATGTTTTATGCAAAGAGGGTCATGTGAGGTATCATTGAAAAGGTTATGATCTACTAAATGTGTTCATCCAATTTGTATGCATGTATCATTTCTGTATCTGAAGTAAGGAATATTGACTACGTAACAATTACAACTGTGTGTGTACTTGGGGGAACGCCCACCAGACAGTAGGCAATCAGCCTGAATGAGCCATCCGAGGAGGACAATAGAACTTTGAAGATACTAATTTCCCACCTTCCTGGGATGTTGCTTTGACACTGTAGGGTCATCTGATGTCACCTGGTACGGGGTACCACCTTGGACACTGCTGGTATTTTTCCACTGGAAACAAAGGATTCCAGTCTTATGTAGATTCTACTTAAGGCTGGGAAGTAAGTCAATCAGGGCTCTTCTCCATTGCCTCCCTGCCCAAGAAGGAAGACTGCTGAAAGCACCTGAAGAGACAAAGAAACTAAGTTGGGGAAAGGCAAGGGCTGAGTCCAGGCTGAGACAGGGGTCTAGTATGTAAAGAGAAATAACTGGAACTCTAAACTGCAGAAACTCTGCAACCTGACAAAAATATCATTTAGGGTGAAAAATTACATTTTGTAACCTATTTCTTTAGTGAATTAAGCTTAGGCCTGGTCTACACTGGGAAGAGGTGGGGGTGGGAAGGACAGGGAATTGATCTAAGTTACGCAACTTGACGTACTTACCATGGTGTCTTCACTACGGTGAGCCGACTGCTGCCGCTCCCCCGTCGACTCTGCCTGCACCGCTCACTGAGCTGGAGTACAGGAGTCGATGGGAGAGCATTCAGGGATTGATTTATCGTGTCTAGACTAGACACGATAAATTGATCCCCGCTGAATCAATCGCTGCCCACCAATCCGGCTGGTAGTGAAGACATACCCTGAGGTTGCGTTTTTTGTTTTATTTGCACAGTAATCTCCTTTGTTCTGTTTGCTATCCCTTATAATCACTTAAAATTTACCTTTTGAAGTTAAAGTTTATTTCTTGTTTATTCCAAAACCCAGTTTGTGCAATTCATATCTGGGGCCGGGGAGCAAGCAGAAAGCTGTGCATACCTCCCTCCATATTGAGGGAGGGAGCGATTTTTATGAGCTTGCGCTGTACAGATCTCTATACAGCGCAAGAAAATGTTATTTTGGGGTTTACACTTCAGATGGTGTGCGCACCAGAGTGCTGGCCATTCCCCTAGCTGAATCCTCCTACACAGAGCTGATTTCAGTCTGTGTCTATAGCTAGGTGTGGCTTTGCTTGGGTGTGTGCTGAAAAGGGGCTTGAGAGCCTGGCACAGTAACCCAGTGCAAGGGAAACCCAGGCTGGTAAGACTGGCGGGCTCAGTGGGAGCCCAGCACATCAGGTAGCACCCTGATAGAGGGGTCCAATATGTCACAATGTCTATTACAGGAGTCCCCCATTGAAAGAGTACTGGCTCTAGGATGGACTTTTACAGTGACTACTTATAGCATATGTGATAAGCACTATAGTCAAAAAGCAGAGAATGGAACCCTTTTTCTGCATGTTCACTGGGTCCAGCCAGCAAGAGAGCTCTTCCAAGACTTGAGGTGCAACTATGACCCTTTTGTTCATGTGGTATATGGATAGAGTATATGGACCTCCGCCATAGCTGTAAGGGCCAAAGATTGAGTCTAGCAAGTGGCAACATGTACCTATGTGCCAACATTTGGCCTAAGTCTCAGACATGTACACGTTGTTGCATTCAATTTTAGGTCATTTGCCATTGACTGCAGAGATCTGAATCTGTCCTCAGCAGATGTACTCTATCAAGTCTTGACTGGCCAGAGACTATCATCTGAGATAGTATGAGAGAAGATTTCTCAGATCATAAAGGAGCCCAGGTTGAGAGGAAAGGACATATTCTAAGGCTGCTGTAGTCTCCTATTGGAGCATATCTCTGATCAGCCAGTTGTCCTGGTACAGGTAGACATGGATTCCCTGCCACCTTAAATATGCTACCCTTAAATTCAAAATGGATCTGGACAAACTGGAGAAATGTTTTGAAGTAAATAGGATGAAATTCAATAAGACAAATGCAAACTACTCCATTTAGGAATGAACTATCAGTTGCACACATACAAAATAGTAAATGACTGCTTAGGAAGGAGTACTGCAGAAAGGGATCTGGTGGTCATAGGGGATCACAAGCTAAAGATTAATCAACAGTGTAATCTTGTTGCAAAAAATAAAAAAGGAAACAGCATTCTGGGATGTATTAGTGGGAGTGTTGTAAGCAAGACACAAGAAGTAATTCTTTCACTCTACTCCACATTGATTAGGCTTGAACTGGAGTACTGTGTCCAGTTCCAGGCACCACATTTTAGGAAAGATGTGAACAAACTAGAGAAAGTCGAGAAAAGAGCAAAAATGATTAAAAGTCTAGAAAATATGACCTGTGAGGAAAGATTGAAAAAAAATTGGGTTTGTTCAGGCTGGAAAAGAGAAGACTGAGAGGGGACATAAGTTTTCAAGTACATAAAAGGTTGTTACAAGGAGGAGGGTGGAAAATTGTTCTCCTTAACCTCTGAGGATAGGACAAGAAGGGATTAAGAATGGATTTAAATTGCAGCAAGGGCATTTAAGTTGGACATTAGGAAAAATTTCCTGTCAGGGTAGTTAAGCACTAGAATATATTGCTTAAGGAGCTGGTGGAATCTCTGTCATTGGAGATTTTTAAGAGCAGGTTAGGCAAACACCTGTTAGGGGTGGTCTAGATAATACAAAGCCCTAGTCTATACTACAGGGTTAGGTAGAATTTAGCATGTTAGGTCAATTTTATAATTAATGCGTCTACACAAGCAACCCTGTTCCGTTGACCTAAAGGACTCTTAAAATCGACTTCTGTACTCCTCCCTGGCGAGGGGTGTAGTGCTAAAATCGACCTTGCTGGGTCGAATTTGGGGTAGTGTGGACGCAACTCGACATTATTGGCCTCCAGGAGCTATCCCATACTGCTCCAATGTGATCACTCTGGACAGCGCTTTCAACTCCAATGCACTAGCCAGGTACACAGGAAAAGCCCTGGGAACTTTTGAATTTCATTTCCTGTTTTGTCAGCGTAGCACGCTCAGCAGCACAGGTGACCATGCGGTCCCCCCAGAATCACAAACAAGCTCCAGCATGGAGCGAACAGGAGACACTGGATCTGATTGCTGTATGGAGAGAAAAATCTGTGCAGGCTGAACTCCGATCAAAGAGAAGAAATGCTTTATATATATATGCCAAAATCGCACAGGGCTTGATGGATAGCGGCTACAACAGGGACACACAGCAGTGCCGCATGAAAGTCAAGGAGCTCAGGCAAGCCTACCAAAAGACAAAGGAGGCAAACAGTTGCTCTGGGTCAGAGCCCCATACATGCCGCTTCTATGATCAGCTGCATGGCATTCTGGGAGGGGGGGGCCTACCACTACCCCACCACTGTCCGTGGACACCTGCAAGGGGGGAGTCTCACGCAACACTGAGGAGGAGGAGAATGCACAGCAAGAAAGCAGTGAATCTGTTCTCCCTGGCAGCCAGGACCTTTTCATCACCCTGGAGACAATATCCTCCCAAGGCGGGATCCCGGACCCTGAAGGCGGAGAATGCACCTCTGGGAGTGCACATTTTTAACTACAGTACAGGGTTTAAAAGCAATAGTGTTTAATGTTTGATTTGCCCTGAAAACTTGGGATGCATTTGTGGCCAGTACAGCTACTGGAAAAATCTGTTAACGTGTCTGGCGATGGAGCGGGAATCCTCCAGGGACATCTCCATGAAGCTCTCCTGGAGGTACTCAAAGCCTTTGCAGAAGGTTTTTGGGGAGGGCTGCCTTATTTCATCCTCCACGGTAGGACACTACCATGCCAAGCCAGTAGCAAGTAAACTGGAATCATTGCAGCACAAAGCATGGCAGCGAATGGTCCTGGGTTTTGGTCGCATTCAAGCAACATTTGGTCTATATCTTCTGTGTTAGCCTCAGCAGAGCGATATCATTCATGGTCACCTGGTTGAAATAGGGGAATTTTTGTAAGGGAACAGTAAAAGGACCCCATTCATGCTGGGCTGTTTGCACTTGGCTAAAAGGGATCATCCCTGAGAATAGCCATGCAGCAGGGGGAGGGGTGAAGGGATCATCCCAAATAGCCACGCGGAAGAGTGAGGGGAGGTATGTGCTGCACATCCACCCGAAAACCGCAGTCCCTCCTTTTAAATGGCAACCCCAACAGGAATTACTTGCTATAGGAAACGAGGGTGCTGCAGTTTGAAAATATTCCCACATGTTATGAAGGGGTTAGAAGCCAAACCCGCGTACCCTTTGGCTTACCATGGCTGCCTGGAAACTGAATTCTGTTGCCCAGCTGTGTGTGATGTGTCACCATACTGGCAGGCACTCAATATAAAAGATAAAAATGTGACCCTGTACCTAAAGCACACGTGCTGTCTGCTGTGAATTCCTTGATTCACTGTGAAAGAACCTCCCTTTTGGTCTCAGAAATGTATCATCTTAAATTTTACTCTCCCTTTTTATCCCCCCGCAGGTGCAAATGTTTCTGTGCTCCCCCTATCATCTCTGTCCCTGAGGTTATCGCAGATTAGAAGGCAGAAAAAAAAAAAAAAGAAAAGAAAAAACTGCACTCGCGATGACATGTTTTCCGACCTCATGCAGTTCTCCCGCACTGATAGGGCACAGCTGAATGCACGGAGATATTCAGTGGCAGAGTACAGGAAAGTATTAAGTGAGCGCGATGAGAAGAGGCAGGATACAATGCCGAGGATAATGGGGGAGCAAACGGACATGCTCAGGCATCTGGTGGAGCTGCAGGAAAGCCAACAAGATCACAGACCTCCACTGCATCCACTGTACAATTGCCTGCCCTCCTCCCCAAGTTCCATATCCTCCTCGCCCAGACGCCCAAAAACGTGGGGGAGGGGGGTCCTGAGCACCCAGCCACTCCAGAGGATGGCCCAAGCAACAGAAGGCTGTCATTCAAACAGTTTTGATTTGTAGCGTGGCTACAATAAGCAATGTGGCCTTGTCCTTCCCTCCTCCACCACCCCACCCAGGCTACCTTATCAGTTATCTCCCTTTTTTTAATTAATAAAGAAAGAATGCATGGTTTCAAAACAATAGTGACTTTATTTCCTTTGCCAGCTGTGATAGAAGGGGGGAGGGTGGTTGGTTTACAGGGAATTAAAAATCAACAAAGGGGGCGGGTTTGCATCAAGGAGAAACAGACACAACTGTCACACCGTAACCTGGACAGTCATGAAACTGGTTTTCAAAGCCTCTCTGATGTGCAGTGCGCCTGTGCTCTTCTAATTGCCCTGGTGTCTGGCTGTTCAAAATTGGCAGCCAGGTGATTTGCCTCAACCTCCCACCCCGCCATAAACGTCTCCCCCTTACTTTCACAGATATGGAGCACACAGCAAGCAGTAATACCAAGGGAAATATCGGTTGCGCTGAGGTCTAATTTAGTCAGCAAACAGCGCCAGCGAGCTTTTAAACGTCCAAAGACTCATTCTACCACCATTCTGCATTTGCTCAGCCTATATTTGAACTGCTCCTTACTACTGTCCAGGCTGCCTGCGTATGGCTTCATGAGCCATGGGAGCAAGGGGTAAGTCTCCAAACAGGTTGGATCTCCAAGGATAACTATTGGCATTTCAACATCCCCAACAGTAATTTTCTGGTCTGGGAAGTAAGTCCCTTCTTGCAGCTGTTCAAACAGCCCGGAGTTCCTAAAGATGCGAGCGTCATGCACCTTTCCCGGCCATCTCACATTGATGTCAGTGAAACGTCCCTTGTGATCCACCAGTGCTTGCAGCACCGGTGAGAACTACCCCTTGTGGTTTATGTACTGGTTAGCAAGGTGGTCCAGTGCCAAGATAGGGATATGCATTCCGTCTCTCGCCCCACCAACAGTTAGGGAAACCCACTGCAGCAAAGCCATCCACTATGATCTGCACATTTCCCAGAGTCACTACCCTTGATAGCAGAACGTCAATCATTGCATTGGCTCCTTGAATCACAGCAGTCCCCACAGTAGATTTGCCAAGTCCAAATTGATTCCCAACTGCTATCGCCACTCACTGCTCAACTGTCAGGGCAACTCTCATCTTGGTATTCCTGTGCTTCAGGCTGGGGGAAAGCAACTAGAGTTCCAGGAAAGTGGCCTTACGCATGCGAAAGTTTCACAGCCACTGGGAATCATCCCATACCTGCAACACTATGCAGTCCCAGTCTGTACTTGTTTGCCTGGCCCAGAATCGGCATTCCACTGTATCAACCAGCCCCAGTGCCGCCATGATGCCCCAAATGCCACATCCCGTGCCTTCAGGAATGTCTGTGTCCATGTCCTCCTCACAATCGTCCTCGTGCTGCCATCTCTTAGCCAGGTTCTGCACATACTGCAGTATAATGCGCGAGGTGTTTACAATGCTCGCAACAGCAGCGGTGAGCTGAGTGGGCTCCATGCTTGCGGTGCTATGGCGTCTGCACAGGTAACAAGGCGTGAAATGATTGTCTGCAGTTGCTTTCACAGAGGGAGGGAGGGGAAACTGACGACATATACCAAAAACCCACCTGTGACAATGTTTTTGCCCCATCAGGCATTGGGAGGTTAACCCAGAATTCCAATGGGCAGCGAAGACTGCGGGATGCACTCCGCCGACTTAATGCTATTAGTGGGGACATACACAATCAACTGTATAAAACTGATTGCTAAAAATCAACTTCTATAAAATAGACCTAATTTCGTAGTGTAGACATACCCTTAGTCCTGCCCTGAGTGCAGGGGACTGGCTTAGATGACCTCTTGAGGTCCCTTCCAATCCTATGATTACTGCTAGTCATTTTATAAATATTCTGTGCTGTGGAGTATCCAAGGGACAGAATCCTGTACTGGTAATGGTTGGGCCCTACTGTAAAACTTGGGTACTTCCTGGGGACCAGAATGATAGCAACGTGGAAATACACATCCTGCAAGTCAAGAGACACAAGCCACAAATCAGTCTTGGGCATGGAGAGATGGAATAATGGCGCCAAGCCGTATCATCCTGAACCTGAGACAATGTATATATTTGCCAAGTCTCCTCAGGTATAGGACAGAACAAAGACCCCTTTTCTTCTTCAGAATGAGGAAATAGAGTAAAAGCCTCTTCCCCTGAACTCTGGTAGAACCTTCACTGTGGCTCCAAAGAAAAGCAAAAAGGTCACTTCTGTTTGCAATAGGCTCTCATGAGACAGGTCCCTGAAGGATGGGGAAGGGAAGTGGGTAGGGTATAAAGAGTGGAACTGAACTTGTAGCCATAGGCGATAATCTCATAGACTCAGACTCTAGGGTCAGAAGGGACCATTATGATCATCTAGTCTGACCTCCCGCATGATGCGGGCCACAAAAGCTGACCCACCCACTCCTGGAAGAATTCTCTCCCTTGACTCAGCTGCTGAAGTCCCCAAATCACGATTTAAAGACTTCAAATCGCTGAGAATCCTCCAGCAAGCGACCCCTGCCCCATGCTGCGGAGGAAGGCGAAAAACCTCCAGGGCCTCTGCCAATCTACCCTGGAGGAAAATTCCTTCCCAACCCCAAATATGGCGATCAGCTGAACCCCGAGCATGCGGGCAAGATTCTCTAGCCAGACCCTCTGGAAAAAGTTCTCTGTAGTAACTTTTAATATCCCATCATTGACCACTGTTACTAATTACCAGCGATGGCACGTTATTGACCTATTGACTAAAATCACTTTATCCCATCAAACCATCCCCTCCATAAACTTATCAAGCTTAATCTTAAAGCCAGAGAGATCTTTCGCCCCCACTGTTTCCCTTGGAAGGCTGTTCCAAAACTTCACCTCTCTGATGGTTAGAAACCTTCGTCTAATTTCAAGCCTAAACTTCCCGACGGCCAGTTTATATCCATTTGTTCTCGTGTCCACCCGTGTTTCGTGTATCTCTTACACCCATACATCCAATGTCATGGCAGACCATGATCTGTGAAATGGGGTAAGGTGGCTTACAAAGGTAATGTTCATGTGACTAGATCTGATGCGGTTCTTAACAGTCCTGTCAAATTTGTTGCGTTGGGTGCACTGCCAAAAAGGAGGAAGGTTGGTACCCTCTGATGTATCTTAGTTTTTCTTGGTGGCACCTGGGTTGCCTGTGATGGCAGGACAGCATCTACGGCCTCAACCGGGGTTGAGGACGGTACAGCTTGTGCTTCAGGGCTGGGGTGTAAATCCCTTGGGAGCACAGAGCGGCCTTTGAGCCTTAGTGCAGAGCACTGCCTGTTTGCTTGCCCTTTGATGGCAAAGAAGAGCTATTTAGCAAGTCCTCAATCATGGCCTGTATTATCTCAGGAAACCCAATGTTTGAAGTCATGATGCACTATGCATAGAACTTGCCATCTTGTCACAGGTGTCCATAGCCACCTGTAAGGCCACCAGTTTATCTTCCTTAGTTATGTCTCTAAGTGCCTCCCTGTAATGCAACAGCATCTTGAGGGCATCACTGTCCTAGGTCAGGAAGTCATACTTTACACTCAAGTCCCAGCATTTAACCACAAGGAACGGTAGAGAGGACAGAGGAAAAGGATTTTCCTTCCAGATGGATTGATCTATTTGGGTCCTTCTCCTTGGGGGTACTCAGGAGATTTCTCTTGTACCACTGACATGACTAAGGAGCCCAAGTTGAGGTGAATACAGAGGTACTCAAGCCCTATTGGAAGTACTTGAAACCTCTTCTCCACCCAATTTGCAATGGGCATTATGGTTGGCATCTGCCATAGCCTTAGCCAGGTCAAGCAATCCCACATTTATGGGAAGGGCACTCCTAGCTGGACCAGAGGCAGACAAGATCATCAGATACCTTGAATTTCTCTGATATGCCTGGTCGCAATTTCCAGAATCTCTGCAATCCTCCTAAGAAACTCTTGAAATGATTCAAAGTCATCAGGCTCCAGTACTGGTGTTGAGGATACCACTCCATCAAGCAGTGAAGACAAGTGCCTCTGGTGGCAATATGGGGCATTGATGATGCTCTGTCCCTGGATCCAGCTCCTCCTGGTACTCGATGTACATGGATTGGCCAGTGGCATTAATGGGGAGAGTGATTTCTCTCTCGTGCGTGGTGCAAACCAGCTTCTCGACACCAGAGACGGTGAAGCCCAGTTACCTCCAATAGCGTCAGAATGGCACACCACAGGTATGTGGCTGGCTTGCTGGGTATTGGCAAGCTAGCAGCAGCTGAGCCCTGTAGAAGTCAGCAGATCCTTCCATGGTGCCAACCACTGACTTCAGAAGAGAGGGTTCTCTACTCAAAGATGGGAAGAATGTATGCCCTTGTAATGATGAGAAGCACTAGACCTCCTCAAAGGGCAAAACCAAAATGTATGGCACTTTTAGTATTGGGGATTTTACTGTACCAGTAGGTACTTCAGTACCCTGGTTCTCCCTAGGCTCATCCTCCACAGTAGGCATCAAGCCAAGGAATGCATCACCAGACCTGGGGTTGGTGCCAGGATGGGTCAGGGTCTGTTGTGCTATAGGCTGTTCCTTCTCCCCAGCCCTCAACACAATGCAGATTCTGGGGAATTTCTCTCTGGACGTTTTATGCTGTCTTCCCTTATGGGAGGACAGCGAGTTCAGCCTGGAGTCTTTGCCTCTGTGTTTGCAGCAGCCTTCTTGATGCCAGACTTCAACACTTGGATGTTAGTGCTGGCTTTAATGTCAATATTGGGGTCAGTTTCTGTGCTGGGGCATTGGTGCCAGTCTTCTCTATGTGCTGGTCTTCGGTGTTGCTTATCTCCCCAAGGTGGTACTAGATGATGTGGGCTTGTCCATTAGCAAAACTGCAGAGTTTATCTTCTCAGGGTCTGATGAGACCTTTGTGTATTGTTCCAGAAGATGTAGCTTCAGCCTTGCATCTCACAACTTATGTGCCCCTGTGGAGAATGATTGGCACACAACGTGTATGCTGGGTATATGTGAATCTCAAACAGAAGAGATGTCTGTGTCCTATCTTTTCAGAGGAATTAATCCATTGTAGAATGGGCAAGGCTTGAAACAGAGAGGTTTCAAGTCCACCATGTGAAGTAGCCTTGTACAGCGAGGGATCTGTCAATACTCAGGCCACATAATTTGATATAGCTCAGAGATTGTGTGTTAAAAAACCTTCAGAACTCTTCTGATTCTTGAAGATTTGAGAAGGTTTGGCTAAAGTTAAGAACTAATGGAGAGTTGGACACTCACCAATTCCATCTCACTGCCAAGGGCTGTAAGGAGAGACAGAAGGAGAGTCATGACCACGCTGACCTTTATTCCTTTGCATGCATGGAAACATGATGCAGCACAAGATGCATGCATAGCCCCAATGGACACTGCTATTCAAAAAGACTCCAGTCTTGTGTGCACAAGATGCATATGCACCTACAGTGGAATCCACACAGATGCATACTCTAAGAACAACCTTAATTACAGGTACTGCCACACACTTCAGCTATGCTTTCTATTAGTTCCGTACATTCATATGAAGTAATCTTCCTCTTTTCCTGCTCCCCAAATACCCCACCGTTAGGTATTAAACATTATCATACGGAACATTAGCATGTAGTATATGTGAGAACTGTAATTTGCTGATAGCAAAATTACTTTTACTATTGAGTTTTCTTTGTCACCTCACGAACGTCAGCTGCTGAGACCCTAAAGAAGAAAAGTTTCATCTAATGCATTAACATTTTGAGATAATAAATGATGAACCATTTGTGGTTTTAGTAACATCCTGCTACAATAAAAAGAAAAATTCAAATGTAATAAAGTCAACTCTTATTTTTCTAATCAGTATTCAGATACAAACATCACTCACGTGCTTTAAATGACAGTTGTTTAGCAACCCTTCATTCTCACCTTTAAATGAAAATCCCCCCTGGCAGAAGAGCTATTAAAAACTGACAAATAAAATATTTTAGTACCAACAGTGTACTCATGCACCACATAAATGTGAGCATTTACAAAACAATAAAAAACAAATCCCTGGCAGAGAAGACACCATAGACAAAGTTAATAACATTCACAGAATGGTATAAAAGACTGTTGTAGTCCAAAGTCTACCAGGCTGGAAAGAGAGCCCTTCCTCCCTTCCCTCCGGCCCCCAAAAACCAAGAAGCTGAAACCAAGGCAATACCTTTTGTAACAAAAAAGGTGCTTAGTAACCAGGAAGCTGTCTGAATATTTAAATAAGAGTTCACATTAAGGTGGTGCAGGCCTAAGCCCAAAAACGAACACCAGGAACAGGACTACTAGTTACCTCCCAACATAGGTCAGCACAACTACACATCAATGATTTCTTTTAACAGTAGGTGGTTACCTCAAAGTGTTCAAAGTACATTTCTAGATACTGTTAATAGCTAACTAGTATATGGCTGAATATGTATTCTCCTAATTCAGAATTGCAAAGCAGAAAAACCACTTATGGGAGAAAAGAATGTGTACATGGAGGTATGCATGCTGCAGAATCAGTAAGTATTCAAGATAGGCCACCTAAATTACAAATATTAAAAATGTCTGTAATTTTTGGATTGCAAAACCTCTTTATCATTGATAGACAAGTCAGCATAATATAAAGACTTCAGAATTCCAGAGCCAACCAACCTAGTAAAAGATCCTACATTCAAGTTACAAAAAAAGCTCAAGATTTTGCAACAATCTTGTAGCCAGCAACATGTCTCAGATTTAAAGCAAAGTCAATTGGAGGATATTATTAGGCTCAACCACTGAGAATTGGAGAAAGCTAAACAATTACATTCTCCACAATATAGTTTCTACATACCTTAGCAGGTTATTCACAGTACTTGCACCACAGTATTTGAATAATTTATTTAGCACATTATTGGCACTAGATAGTTTTATTTATTGTTTTAAACAGCTCTTCCCCCACAGCAAGTTTTCTTTCAAAGGGGAAAGATTAATCAAAGGAGAACAAGTTAGCGGTCTACATTGAGCTGTAAAGCTCTAGACACAACCAGAAATACTAAAACACTGTACTGATATCCTATGTATCATTGATATTGCGGACGCTAAAAGGAAGAGAATTTTGACTAATGCTGTATTTTCATCTTTTGTTTCTGCAAACATGTCTAGACTTTGCTCCCAACTGACTGACACTCTAAACGTTTTTCTGGAGACAATGATGGGGTGGATTTTACCCTCTTCCAAAATGTCGTATTCTGGCATATGTCCTGTGTAGCTATAGTCATCAGGGGTCCTTCATTACTTTTCAGAGTCAATAAGACACAGAAAAGCAGTAGGGAAGGGGGCTTTTTATTCCCTAGGAAATTGATTTTTTTTAAAATTTATAAACTATTTCTAAATACAATAGTCACGAAATTGTGCATACAAACTAAAATCTTCAGATATGATACCAAGCTTAGTAACCAAATGTATACAATAAAGTGCACACTTCATAAAAAATTATTCAAATTTACCACAACCTATCATAAGTATACTACAAACGTTTAATACCATATTTAATACCCTTTAAAAAAATACTAGCATTGTACAAAAACAAAATCACAATTGTATCCAGTGTCTAGACATAAGAAATATCACAGCCTGAGAATGTGTTACATTTTTAATCCACAACACATGGTGGATGAGATCTCCGACAAGTTTTCTGCCAAAACAAAAAACAACCAAAACACAAAACAAAAACACAAGAGTGGGTTGATGAGCTTACTGCAAAGTTATTCAACGTTAAGACAAGCAAATAAAGAATCAGAAAAAAATTAAACGATGTAATAGATATGAGAGTATGAAAAACTTAAGATATCACTCAACTAAAGCAAAAATAAAGGTGCAATTACAACGTGGTGGAGGGCTTATAGAAAAATACTGACATACAACAGACTTTGTGCACAAGAAAAGCAAAAGAAGCCTTCAAAAAACTAAAACAGCAAATGCACTGTTATCAGAAAAGCAGCAGCAATGTGTTAGTTAAATATACACTGTTTACCACAGACCCAGAACGAACACCAATCTTACCCTGTGGATTCCTTTCAATGGCATGATCCTGACCCTATTTAAATATAATTATTTATTTAATCAGTGCAAAGTAATGCACATTGGAAAACATAATCCCAACTATACATATAAAATGATGAGGTCTAAATTGGCTGTTACCACTCAAGAAAGATCTTGGAGTCATCGTGGATAGTTCTCTAAAAACATCCACTCAATGTGCAGCAGCAGTAGTCAAAAAAAGCTAAAAGAATGTTGGGAATTATTAGGAAAGAGATAGGTGGTAAGATGGAAAATATCAGATTGCTTCTATATAAATCCCATGGTACCCCCACCTCTTGAATACTGTGTGCAGATGTAGTCGCCCCATGTAAAAAAAAAAGATATACTGGAATGGAGGTGGTTTGAGCACCTGATAAAGGATACCCCTGGGGAGGCTTCCTTTGGAACTCTACCAGGCATATCCCACTGGGAGGAGGCCTCAAGGCTGACCTAGTAGAAGCTGTAGGTATATCTCCCAGGTAGCCTGGGAATGTTTGGGAATCCCCCAGGAGGAGCTGGAATCTGTTGCAGAGGAAATGGAGGTCTGGTTCTCCCAACTCTCCATGCTGCTGCTGAGACCCTCACCAGCGGCATAAAGGAAAGAAGCAAGAAGAATTGGAAAAGGTACAGAAAAGAGCAACAGAAATGATTAGGGGTATGAAACAGCTTCCGTATGAAGAGAGATTAATAAGACTAGGACTTTTCAGATTGGAAAAGATACAACTAATGGAGGGATATGACAGAAGTCTATAAAATCATGACTGGTGTGGAGAAAGTGTTATTTACTCTTTCATAACACAAGAACTATGTGTGAAAAAGTATTTTTTCACACAACGCACATTCAACCTGTGGAACTCTTTGCCAGAGGATGTTGTGAAGGCCAAGACTATAACAGGGTTCAAAAAAGAACTAGATACGTTCATGGAGGATAGGTCCATCAATGGCTATTAGCCAGGATTGGAAGGGATGCAAAACCATGCTCTGAAGTGTCCCTAGCCTCTGCTTGCCAGAAGTGGAAATGGATCACTTGATGATTACCTGTTCTGTTCATTCCCTCTGGGGCACCTGGCATTGGCCACTGTTGGAAGATAGGATACTGGGCTAGATGGACCACTGGTCTGACTCGGTATGGCCGTTCTTATGAGTGACATCTCAAGTGGGTGGTATTTGTCTGTGGACCAACCTAGGAAGAGTACCACTAATTTTTCCTTTTTATATCTAATCTATTCCATGGTCTTCCAAAGAATGCCCAACAGAAAATGTAATTTAAACACCCTTTAGCTTCCACTTCAGTTTAAACATTATAAGTCCAACAGTGTAACAACCTTATAGCAAAGAACATACATGTTTGGAGACATTCAGCAACTCTACAACAGGATAACTTCTATAGCATCACAATCAATTAGGGCTCTAATCAAAATGCCATTACTGTTTCTTGTGGGGAAAAAAAATCTTCGTGAAGTAAAGAAATTGGAGTTTTCTGTTACATATTCTTAATATCTCACTGAAACCTATACTATAAACAAGCTGTAACTGGAAACAATTGGCAAGGAACATTGCAAGAGAAAAAAATTCTGAGTTAAGGTGGCACCCTGTTTATGGCTCAAAATTAACAGATGTATCTGCCCAGTATAATTTTTTTTTAATGTATGTGACCTGCAGAGTAACAAATTCAGTTGTGCTGGTATTTTCTGTCTCAGCTACCCCAACTTTCCTACATACCATAGTCCACTCATGCCCCTCCATCCCTACACGTTCCAACTCTCCTGTGCTGATTCCCACCCCCACCCAAAGCAGTTTTCCACACCTCACTCCTACATTGCTCAGTTGTGCTCACGATTTTGACAAGTTACATTTTGCAGCTCACAGAATACAAAGAATAAAAGAAATCAGTAAAGTGGAGTTACATAACAGACAATCAAGGAAGCAGGAAGGGTGGGAAGGTGCATAAGAATAAAAAAGTTAAGAAAATTTAAAAGAGGCATAGGGTAGAAACAGAACATGAACATGTGACTGCTCTGGTCTGAAATACAAGTTGTTTTTTCAAAACAAAAGAAAAAAGTTAGTTCATACATTACTGCTCCTTCTGGGGGAAAAATAAATGATTGGAAAGATAAGCAGTGGTAACCACAGCGAGAGAATGAGAAAGAAGAGCAAGAAGAGATGATCACAGCCTGAACACCATTTATGTAGGGGAAGAAGCAGCATACCATTCCACTGGAAAACATCATTGTGAAGAAGGAACAAAACCTGGTTGTCAGGGGTTCTCAAACTGATACTGAATTGTGATTTTTACCTAAGTTTAAGGAGCTGACGGATTTTTCAGTAACATATGACCAAACACTCATTTTAGAATTCTGATATTTATTTAACCCAGGGGTCGGCAACGTTTGGCATGCGGCTCGCCAGGGTAAGCACCCTGGCGGGCCGGGCCAGTTTATTTACCTGCTGACGCGGCAGGTTCGGCCGATCGCAGCCCCTACTGGCCGCGGTTCGCCGTCCCAGGCCAATGGGGGCGGCGGGAAGCTGCAGCCAGCACGAAGCCGCGGCCAGCACATCGCTCGCCCACACTGCTTCCCGCTGCCCCCATTGGCCTGGGACGGTGAACCGCGGCCACTGGAGGCCGCGATCGGCCGAACCTGCCGCGTCAGCAGGTAAATAAACTGGCCCAGCCCGCCAGGGTGCTTACCCTGGCGAGCCGCGTGCCAAACGTTGCCGACTCCTGATTTAACCTTTGAAATCATTTAGAGAAAATTAATAAAGAGCTGGAGCTCTCCACAAACACTATCCGAGCACAGTGACATTTTGCACCAAAGATAGGACAAGAAACAGAATGTTTGTGTTGGCCTTTTACTTCTTCATACCATATTACATACAAAGACTATGTTAAAAGAATGTTATGGCTGTAAATTCAAATACTCAGAAGTTGCGAAGCGTCAGAATTAAGGTTGCCCATGCAACCTTAATTCAGCCTCCTTGTGTGCTTGCATTTTAAGCCAGAACTAAGAAATTTGGCATTATGACCGTTTTTAATTACATGTAAAAAAAAAAAAGTGTGTGATCAAGACCTCTGCTTTATTCATTGTATAGGCAAATGAACACAGACATCTTGGCTCAAACTAGTTTTGTTAAGATGAAAATAAATTTGAATCAAGGTCCCCATCATTAAAAAAACTACACAAGCTCCCTTCATGTGTAAGCTTTTAGCTTGAGCACTGGTGATCTCAAATTGTCATAATACTGCAAGAGAGTGAGAATCAAGGTTGTTAGAGCCCAAACAACTTAGCCCTCTGTAAGCTAAAACCCACACTTCAAATGCACCTGGAAAACTGAAAAGCAAGTTCAGATCACGTACAGAGCAGAATTCATTACAATAATCTATTCTGATATGACAAAGGTGTGAATAACAGTAGTGATCATAATAAATCATATAATACCGAGCTCTCATGGCCCTTTTTCCATCAGTAGATTTCAAAGCACTTCTTTTATGTATTTATGCTAACAACACCCGTGAGGTAGGCAAGTAGGCAAGTATTGTCCATTTTATAGATGGGGAACTGAGGCACAGACAGTCTTTGCCTCTCTACACTGGCACTTTTGTTGGTCAGGGGTGTGAAAAAAAAACAAACACCCTCAACCGACAAGAGCACTGGTGTAGACAGCACTATGTCAACAGAAGATGTTCTCCCAACGCTATAGCTACTGCCGCTCATTAGGGGTGGTTTAATTATGTCAGTGAGAAAGCTCTCTTCTGCTGGCATAGAGTGGTTACATGGGAGACCTTACAGCAGCAGCAGTAGAGCTGTGCCGCTGTAAGGTCTGTAGTGTATACATAGCCTAAGTGATTTGCCCAAGGTTACACAGAAATCTGGGGCAGGGAAAGGAATTGAACCTTATCATCCAAGCCCTAGGCTAGTGTCCTAACCACGGGACCATCTTTCCTCACTCTCATCTAGAAAGAAAGTTATAACCTTATTGTTAAAACACAGATGAGGAAAAAATAGCTGTTATGTGGACTTCCTGTGCATCTCAGGATCCAAGGTGGCCCAACACACAAACCTAAGTACACTTTGTACTCCTGGGGAAATTCTCTGCCAAAAAATTAAAAATTCTGCAAAATTATATATTATGTCAAAATAACACTATATAATCATGTCAATTTCAATTATTTTTGGAATTTATTTCAAAATACCTATCAACAAGTATGTCTGTAACAATACAGACAACAAAAAAGATTCAGGAAAATGTTTTTAGACAAATACATTCCTTACTAGGCATATTAATACAGAACTTTGAGTAATAATACATTTAAACTATCTACTAGAAAGTAGATAAGGAAGTGTTGTTTACTACTTCTCATAACACAAGAACTAGGGGTTATCAAATGAAATTAATAGGCAGCAGGTTTAAAACAAAAAAAGAAAGTATTTCTTCACACAACACACAGTCAATCTGTGGAACTCCTTGCCAGAGGATGTTGTGAAGGCCAAGACCATAACAGGGTTCAAAAAAGAACTAGATAAATTCATGGAGGATAGGTCCATCAATGGCTATTAGCCAAGATGGGCAGGAATGGTGTCCCTACCTTCTGTTTGCCAGAAGCTGGGAATGAGCAAAAGGGGATGGATCACTTGATGACTACCTGATCTGTTCATTCCCTCTGGGGCATCTGGCACTATTCACTGTCGGAAGATGGACCTTTGGTCTGGGCTAGATGAACCTTTGGTCTGACCCAGTAGGGCCATTCTTATGTAAACTACAATACAGAAACATATTTCCTGCACCCCTCAGAAGCAGTGCAGAAGCTTGGAGGAGTCAGGGGTAACAGAGGAGCTGACGGAAAGGGAAGTAATTGCTCGGAAGGAGCCTGGTAATGAACCTGGAGGGTTGTTGGGTGTGTGTGTGGGAGAAGTATGGAACAGGATTTTTTTGGGAGGGTGGGGGGGCGGAGGGGAGGAGAGGGAGACACATGACTGTTAGGGATTTGGAAAGCCTCCCCCATGCAGACCTTGGCTGACCCCTAGCCTCTTCTATTCAGTCAGGCACATCTACCCCTGTCCCCGCATCCCCCCTCCCTCTATCCCCATGCACCTTCCTTCCCCATCCTCATGTGTCCCTGTAACCCCAGTGATCCCCTGCCCCCATGCACCTCCGCCCCCATTGTCCCTGCACCCACACTCTGCCATCCCCTGTCCCCATGTGGCTCTGCACCCCCATTCAGCCCCCGCGCACTAGCCTTTTTGAATCCCAGTCTGTGACACTCCCCAGCAACCCAGTGCACCCCACTCTATCTGTCCCCACCATATCCAGTGCCGCCTCACCTGGCCGGACACGTGGGCAGGGCGCTGTGAGGAATGCAGCCTCTTGTCCTCCCTATCAGCTGCTGACTGCTATGACCAGTGAGCCAGCTGCCCTCTGTTCTGGCACCATAGCAGCCCCTGGTGAACAAAAGGCGTAACTGCAGTGCCTTTCTGGCAGAATGTATTCTCTGCAGAGAAAAAAAAATCTGCAGGAGATGTGAATTCTGCACATGCACAGGTAACAGAATTCCCCCAAGAGTAACTTTGCTAGTATCTCCTTCAGTTCAGGAAACATATAAAATTGACTACTTCCACTGGTGCTTCCCTTGCACTCCTAATCCAACCGATAACCTGTTTTATCTGGACCGAGCTTCAGTCAGCTTACTCGTCCAAACTGCTGTCTCTGTTCAGGAAAACTGATGCACTGTCTAGGCTAGTGGTGGACAACCTGCGGCACGTCAAGGTAATCCACTGGCAGGCCGCAAGACAGTTTGTTTACATTGACTGTCCTCAGGCACAGCTGCCCGCAGCTCCCAGTGGCCACGGTTCACCGTTCCCGGCTACTGGGAGCTGTGGGCGGCTGTGCCTGTGGACAATCAATGTAAACAAACTGTCTCGCAGGCCGCCAGCAGACTGGCCTGACGGGCCACATGCGGCCTGTGGGCTGCAGGTTGCCCACCACTGGTCTAGGCCCAGTGAAAAATGATACTGTCAATCATCACACTGAAAGTGGTGTAGCTTAAGCCACAAGGTCTTACCTCCCCAATGGCTCTGTAACACAAGTTGAACAGGAGTGCCAGTCCAGAACTCTGCAGTATTCTACAGTACTGCACTCTTGCTATAAATGAAAAATTGATCAAAACTACCCTCTAGATCTGTGCTGACAAGCAAGACCCAAGCCACCTAAGGAAAACTGTCTGTCATTACAAGGGCTCGTAGATGTCAACAATACCCCAGAGTTCGCAGTTTCAAAGACTAGGAATGCAGAACAATCAGCATAGATACTAGATTTTTGTCTACACTAGAAAGAGATAAACTAGTGTGATCACGACTCTATTCATACCATAATCAGGCATGGAACTCTACCAACGTTGTTCCAGGAAATCTAAGGTGTCTTGAGATTGTGAAAGTTGCTTTGCTGCAAACCTCTCATCCATCCCAAAAATGGAGTTAAGACAAGGTAACAGTTAACAAGGTTCCTACACAAGGGCTTAATTTTAAAAGATGCTAACATCATGCCCTCTGAAATGTTGATAATCTCATCCATCAGCACAGTGCAGTGACCTAAAAACAAAGGAAACAATAGTTTGCACATGACAAGCTTGAAATCTCTACCCTCATGACTTCAATCCTAACAATACGATCTAGAATATATCAAGCTGCATGCCTAAAGCCAGAAACAACTAGAAACAGTACCACTATCATGAAAATCACAGTCCTTTCCCAGACTGCAAACACAATAAGTATACACTAAGTAAAAAACTTTTGTAATCTAATAATTGCAAAATGAGTAAAGTTATTCTGCATATTAAATATAGGGGAATTTCTTGAGAAGTAATTTGTTTATATCTAACCATGCTTCTTATTGTGCTCTATTCTGAAGAAAGACTAAATTATTCCCAAAGCTTCTTGGGAAGGAGACTGCATACACATGAGCTTCTTCTACAGGAACAGCGTCACCACCCAACTTCCCGTCTGTAAGAGCCTACCGTAACCAATCTGGTTTCTTTCCTCTTAGTGTTGGAGCAGATTCTTTGTGTTCTTCTCCGTCCTTGATATTAAGTGGGGTATGAATTTTTTACTCTTTGCAATTAGGTTTCAGCTTTTGGTAGTGGAGTTCCCCCAGCTTGGTCTGCAGCAAAGGAATTCTGTTGGTAAAGAGGAAGCTTTCTCCATCCCCCCCCCACAAATCATTTTTGGTGGGAAAAGGAGTAGCAATATTATTCTGTGGACTACATGGCCATCTTTCTGAATATAACAGGTACTTACTTATCTGGAGCTTAGCCAGGGAGAACCTATTTCAGGCTGTGGCCCCTGTAAACTTCCTCTTTGGATAATTAATGAGTCAGGTAAAAGACTCTTCCTCTTCATTAGTACAAACAGGGACCTGGGTCTGATTAGTTATATCATCCTCTCCCTGACCTCATTCCCATAAGCTAGATTGCCATATGTACAATGGTAGTTGCGTATGTGTCTCACTCTCAGAAGAGGGGGAGGGTCAGTCTTGGAGTCATTCTAAGATTGCAGGAGAGACATCAATATGCTCTTGAAAAAGGAAGCAGCAACCACAGAAGCAATTTTTGGACCGGATATGAACCAAAATGTTTGTCTGCAAGTTTCCTGCAGTTAAAGTCTACTACATTTTATAATGCAATTAAGTATCAGATGGGAATCATGTCTCTGATATGATAACTACAATACTTTTGTAATTAACTTTTTGATATCAAACATTGTCTTTGTCCTTGATCTACACTTATAGTTAACCCATGTTCAGTACCATTACATCTGCACTCATTGTTGAGAATGGGAAACTTGTAGTCTACGCAAGGCTTGAGTGAATTGTGCAAGATCTTACAGGAAGCCTACATCAGAGCCCGGAAATGGAACCCAAACTTCTCAAATTCCAGTCCAGAATTATGCACAAAAATCCTTATAGCTGAATTTAGAAGTGTAGTTTATTTCATTAGTCTGAGAATGTGAAGTTTTCAGCATTGTTCTGCTTATGCCAGTAATACCTGCAATGTAAGCAAGCACCCAAGGTAACTCAACAAACCTCCATGCCAAACAGTATTCAACATTTCATAAGAACATAAACGTAAGAACATAAGATTGGTCTGACTCGGTACGGCCATAGGTCCATCTAGCCCAGTATCCTGTCTACCCACGGTGGCCAATGCCAGGTGCCCTAGAGGGAGCGGACCAACAGGCAATGATCAAGTGATCTCTCTCCTGCCATCCATCTCCATCCTCTGACAAACAGAGGCTAGGGACACCATTCCTTACCCATCCTGGCTAATAGCCATTAATGGACTTAACCACCATGAATTTATCCAGTTCTCTTTTAAACGCTGTTATAGTCCTATCCTTTACAACCTCCTCAGGTAAGGAGTTCCACAAGTTGACTGTGCACTGCGTGAAGAAGAACTTCCTTATATTTGTTTTAAACCTGCTGCCTATTAATTTCATTTGGTGATCCCTAGTTCTTGTATTATGGGAATAAGTAAACAACTTTTCCTTATCCACTTTCTCCACATCACTCGTGATTTTATATACCTCTATCATATCCCCCCTTAGTCTCCCCTCTTTTCCAAGCTGAAGAGTCCTAGCCTCTAATCTCTCCTCATATGAAACCCGTTCCAAACCCCTAATCATTTTAGTTGCCCTTTTCTAGTGCCAGTATATCTTTTTTTAGATGAGGAGACCACATCTGTACGCAGTATTCGATATGTGGGCATACCATCGATTTATATAAGGGCAATAATATATTCTCAGTCTTATTCTCTATCCCCTTTTTAATGATCCTTAACATCCTGTTTGCTTTTTTGACCGCCTCTGCACACTGTGCGGACATCTTCAGAGAACTATCCACAATGACTCCAAGATCTTTTTCCTGACTTCTTGTAGCTAAATTAGCCCCCATCATATTGTATGTATAATTGGGGTTATTTTTTCCCAGTGTGCATTACTTTACATTTATCCGCATTAAATTTCATTTGCCATTTTGTTGCCCAATCACTTAGTTTTGTGAGATCTTTTTGAAGTTCATCACAGTCTGCTTTGGTCTTAACTATCTTGAGCAATTTAGTATCAAAAAACAAAAGCTAAATCCTTAAAGCCCTTAATCTCTCTGTGACTCAAACCTCATCTGTAAAATAAGGATTGTGATGTTGCACTCCATATGTTTTATGGAAATATGTTTATAAGTGTGAATATGATGTAACTGGAATATGCTTTGTGCAAAAGGTCTCTTGTAAGGTATCATTACAAAGCTTATAATCTACTGAGTGTGTTCATCCTATTCATATGAATGTATCATTCTTATATCTGAAGCTAGAAATATGAAGTATTACTCTGAAGTCCTATTGTAATTATGCAAAGTGTGGGCCATTAATGGTGGTTTAGAATCTTGATGACTCCCATTGACCAGGACAATTGTTTGTAAATGGCTCTTTACTTGTAAGCTTTCCTGTGTTCACGTGAGTCAGGCCGGAAAGATTGGAGGCTTGGGATCTCACAGGACATGTGACCATGTTACCTGGTACTGGAATTCATCTTAAACCTGGTGCTTTGTCATTTAGAAGGAGGGGTGGGGACCCAGAGAGACAAAAGATTCCCACCTTATGCCAAAGCTATAAAGGGGGTGGAACAGAACAAAGGGGTCTGCAGTCATGAGAAAACCCCTGGTTACCACCTGAGCTGGAACTAACAAGAACCGTACCAGGGAAAGTATTGGGCCCAGACTAAAAAGTCTAGTCTGAAAGAAGCTTACTGGAACATCTCTGAGGGTGAGATTTACCTATAGTCAGTTTCATAAATGTATTAGGCTTAGACTTGCCTGTTTTGTTTTTGTTTTGCTTGGTAATTTACTTTGTTCTGTTATTACTTGAAACCACTTAAATCCTACTTTTTATACTTAAAATCACGTTTATTAGTAAACCCAGAGTAAGTGATTAATACGTGGGGGAGCAAACAGCTGTGCATATCTATGAGTGTTCTAGAGGGTGGACAATTTAGGAGTTTACCCTGTATAAGCTTTATACAGAGTAAAACTGATGTATTTGGGGTTTGGATCCCATTGGGAGCTGGGTGTCTGGGTGCTGGAGATAGGTGACTTGCTGAGCAGTTTCTTGTTAAAGTCTGCAGCTTTGGGAGCATGGACCAGACCTGGGTCTGCGTTGCAGCAGACTAGCGTGTCTGGCTCAACAAGGCAGGGTTCTGGAGTCCCAAGCTGGCAGTGGAAAACGGGCTCAGAGGTAATTACAGCATGTCAGGTGACAGCCTCAAGGGGGTCTCTGTGACCAAACCCGTCACAGGGATAATGCTCTCCTACCTCACAGGAGGTCGAGAAGATAAATTCATTAATGTCTGAGATGCTCAGATACTGATGATGATGGCCTCTACTAGTATTTAAGATTGTAATTTCATAGCATCAGAATTTACTAAGAGCTTGTGTAATACAGAACTGAGTTAAATAAGTGTCGCTCATTTATGAGCTCGAGACATTTCAAATTTTAGCTGCCACATTTGCATATGTAATGACTGGGGGGGGAAGAAGGGCAAAAGAAGACTATACAGATACAATAGATTTCATCTAGTTCAGAAGATGTTAGGAGCATTTGCCATAAAAGACATTATATATATTGCAGTGGTACCCAGGAAGCCCAGTCATGGGCCAGCATCTCATTGAGCTAGGCACTGTACAAACAAAGAAAGTCCCTGTCCAACAAAGCTTACAATTTAAATATAGGAGAAGAGACAGCATTCAGATACAGACAGATGGGGGAGCACAAGGAAACATTGAGAGAATGCTAGTCAGCACGATGGACAGTAGTGTCAGCATACCAACTTCCTAAACATTTGTCAATACCCTGATAAGCTCCCTGTGCTGGACACTTTCCAGACCACTATGAGGGGATCCATATGCTGGATCCCAGAGTCTGAACAGAATCACTTGCCCCTGGTTTGGGATCCCTACACACACATTCAGGGTGCAGATCCTCTATCTAGCACTCCATCTTAAGAGTTTAGGATATATGGCCAACTGCCCAGTACTCTGGAATCAGTGCTGAAATTGTGTTACAGTTTAACTATCTCAGGTGGTACAGGACAAGGTGAAGCATATAATACATACAGCCTCTCCACAGGACTCTCACACAGCACTGTTCTTTCTTTAATGGTGTGAGAAATACACAGATCTATACAAAAATAATAAACCCTATACACATTTAGTTTCCTCAGTGCTCTTTGGGCATTATTTGGGTTGTGGTCAGTGTCATCTGGGGTCATCCAAAGTCCTTCTGTTGTAGTGCATGGCTTGGGCTCTGAAACACAGAGAGCCTTCTCTCTAGTTGGCTTCCTCTAACCTTGGTCAATACATTCCCTTCCCCTGTCCTGCCCAAACTTCCTGTATCTCGCCCCCAAGTTTATATGCCCCTCTTCTATACCAGGCTTCTTTGTTCTGTCTTTAATAACTTTTCACTGTTCCAAACCTCCTCCCTGCAGACCAACTTAGTCAAATTGATTTCCTTGCTCAGGCACACTCCTTAACGCAACTATTGTGTTGTCAGAGTGTAGCCGTTAAAGTTGACAACTCTCCATTGTCCTTGGTCTGGGGAAAACATAGCCCTTAACAGCCCATGGTGGATTCCACATTTACACAGAGGTGTTCAGTGATACAGCAATTTTCATAGTATCAACCATAATTCATAAATTGTATGTAGGTTCCCCAAATCACCATACCACTGTCAAACTGGGGTAGTTTTTGTTTATGTTTATAGGGCATCACAGCCAAGGAGAGTTTTAAGAAGAAATCTGAAGGAAAACAATGAAGTGGCTTTGCAGATGTCTGTTGGGAGCTCCTCCCATGCCTGATGGGCAGCATGGGAGAACAAACTAAGGTGCCTTTTTGAGACACTTTTAAATGTCATCTAATTCCTTCAATAGACTAAGCATTTTATTTGTACTGACTTTTTGAATGTTTGTTTGTTACCCAACTTTTCATTTCTCTCAAATGTCATCTGAAAAGACTATGCTATTACTTAATAGATAAGGTTGTTTTGTTTTTCTTAAAATAAAAGGGGAGTTTTTGAAACAGTCATAAATGCTGAGTAAGAATTCAGAAAAAAATTGTGTCTAGCATAAGGAAGAGGACTGTTCAGTTTATCATCTTTTACTTACCCCAATTATAAGTACACCTCTACCCCGATATAACGTGACCCGATATAACACGAATTGGGATATAACACGGTAAAGCAGTGCTCCAGGGGGCCAGGGCTGGGCACTCCCGTGGATCAAAGCAAGTTTGATACAACGCGGTTTCACCTAGAACACGGTAAGATTTTTTGGCTCCCAAGGACAGCGTTATATCGAGGTAGAGGTGTATCACTAATTCCAGTTAATTTGAGCAATTTTGAATATTCAAGACAAATACATCAAATTGAAATGAGTTAAAAATTTTTATCATACAGACTTGTTTTAGGGTTGAAGCAGACTACTTTACAACTAAAAGTTTGTTGTTGGTTTTTTTTAAATTAAAACCAGTTTCCTTTGAAACATGGCATAAAACCTGGTATTACTATCTATACCGATGACAAAAAGGTAATGAAGACAATAGAGCAGAATTGATTTTTGGTGACTGTAGCCAAATTATACTGAAATTAATGAAGATTTTAATCTACTAGTCTAGCCACTCAGATTTTATGCAGGCAATGAGAACAATTAGGTCCATGAAACAAGTAATCATCCTCCTTACAAAGAGTAGCAAATACCACAATTTTAGGACATATGCACAAATAATTTACACTTAAAATTAGGAAATTTGAAGAATGTCATACGGCCACTTTATTATGATCATAACACACAAAGGCCCCAATCAGGATTGGTCCCCATTTTGCTTAGCACTGTAAAAAATCATATGAAGACAGTCTCTGCCTCAAAGCACTTAACTAATTTTACACTTTAAGTGGGTGCAACAAAGAGGAGGAAGAGGATATGGGGAAAGACCTGAGTAACAGTAATAAGATGAAGTCATCCCACACAAGAAACTTGGACAACTTGATGGTTCCAAATACTTCATTATTTCAATTTTTAAAATATATGGGGACAGATGAGGGGTGAGAATAATGGCATTAATAAAAGAGGAGGAGTTAATAAACATAAGGGAGGAAGAGAGAAGGATGGAGAGAGAGGAAAAAGGACAGTGGAGGTTGAAGGAGAGAAGTCAGGGCATTCAGCTAGTCAACAGATAATTACGCCCAAAATTCAAACCATAAAAGTTAGTCTGCAGACTGGCATGTGAATGTGCCTCACCCTTTGCCCTACTTCTGCAAATGGTGCTTACTGGGCAAGCTCTGGTGCTACTGGAAACTGACTTAACCCCCAGAAGTGTTATCTTTCCCAGCCCACATGGAGTTTACTGGTGTTTAGAACCCCAAGTGGGGAGTTGTGTCCCTGCAGGCAGGGGTTGGGGGGAGAAGGAAGGAGGAGGAGGCAACATTTCTAACGTCTGAATAAATAAATAAAGTGAAATAGGAGGGGGTGGGGTCCCAACGAACATGATGTACCAGGGTCCCAAATTGCTCTAGAGCAGTGTTGGGCAACCTGCGACTCATCAGGGTAATCCGCTGGTGGGCCAAGAGACAGTTGGTTTACATTGACCGTCCATAGGCACGGCCACTCGCAGCTTCCAGTGGCCGCGGTTCTCGGTTCCCAGCCAACGGGAGCTGTGGGTGGCCGTGCCTGTGTACGGTCAATGTAAACCATCTCGTGGCCCACCATCAGATTACCCTGACAGGCCGCAGGTTGTCCACCATTGCTGTAGAGGGGCCTGCCTGGAAAGGATTCCCCCTCATCAAGTCACAACAGAGGGGTGGCTGCACCAAACTGAAAAGGTGATCCTTGCCTAGGCACCCTGTGTGCATTGGTTGATCCAGGGTTGATTTCTGTTGGCGCGACTGCACTCATTGACCCTAGTTAAAGCCACCCCTGCTATTCAGGCAAGAGACTCATTCTATATTTGCACAGGGCATACATAGCATCACAGGGCATTGAAGTTGGAGACTTTGGCAGCTACCGCAATGAGAATATTTTTAGATTTATTTGTAATCTCTACTCCTTAAAGGTGCCAACTCTATTAGTGACAAAGCAGTTATTACTAAGATTATAGAAAAAGCGGTTGATGGAAGAATTACAATGAAAAAAGTAATTTTTCATACAAACAAGAAATTTGCTTTCCTTAAACTGCATGCATAATGGATACAATCAATATTATACCAAACAATGACCTACTTTGTTTCCTTACAGCTATTCTCTTTATGTTTAATTCCACATAATTCTTAATTTGTGTATTCCTTTAATCCCACTACCAACACTATTCCCACACACACAAAAACAATGCATTGCTATTAGGGCTGTCGATTACTCGCAGTTAACACATGCAATTGACTCAAAAAATTAATTGCAATTAATCGCACTGTTTCAAATATATCTATTTCAATTACAACACAGAATACAAAGAGTACAGTGCTCACTTTGTTGATTACAAATATTTGCACTGTAAAAAACAAAAGAAATAGTATTTTTCAATTCACCCAATACCAGTACTGTAGTGCAATCTCTTTATCTTGAAAGTTGAATGTACAAATGTAGAATTATGTACAAAAAAAATCTGCATTCAAAAATAAAACGTAAAAGTTTAGAGCCAGTAAGTCCTCTCAGTCCTACTTCTTGTTCAGTCAATCGCTCAGACAAACAAGTTTGTTTACATTTCCAGAAGATAATGCTGCCTGCTTCTTGTTTACAATGTCACCTGAAAGTGAGAGTGTTTGCATGGCACTGTTGTAGCCCACGTCACAAAATATTTACATGCCAGATGCACTAAAGATTCATATGTCCCTTAATGCTTCAATCATCATTCCAGAGGACATGCATCCATGCTGATGATGGGTTCTGCTCAATAACAATCCAAAGCAGTGCGGACTGCTGCATGTTCATTTTCATTATCTGAGTCAGATGCCACCAGCAAAAGATTGATCTTTTTGGTGGTTTGGGTTCTGTGATTTCCGCATTGACGTGTTGCTCTTTTAAGACTTCTGAAAGCATGCTCCACACCTCATTCCTCTCAGATTTTGGAAGGCACTTCAGATCCTTAAACCTTGGGTCGAGGTTTATCTTTAGAAATTTCACATTGGTATCTTCTCTGCATTTTGTCAAATTTGCAGTGAAAGTGTTCTTAAAACGAACAACACGTGCTGGGTCATCATCCAAGACAGCTATAACAGGAAATATATGGCAGAATGCAGGTAAAACAGAGCAGGAGACATACAATTCTCCCCCAAGGAGTTCAGTCACAAATTTAATTAATGCACTATTTTTTTAAACAAGCGTCATCAGCATGGAAGTATGTCCTCTGGAATGATGGCCGAAGTAAGGAGAGGCATATGAATCTTTCGCACATTTGGCATGTAAATATCATGCGACACCAGCTACAACAATGCCATGTGAATGCCTGTTCTCACTTTCAGGTGACATTGTAAACAAGAAGCAGGTAGCATTATCTTCTGTAAATGTAAACAAACTTGTATGTCTGAGCGATTGACTGAACAAGAAGTAGATTGAGTGGACTTACTGGCTCTAAACTTTTACGTTGTATTATTTTTGAATGCAGATTTTTTTGTACATAATTCTACATTTGTACATTCAACTTTCATGATAAAGAGATTGCACTACAGTACTTGTATTAGGTGAACTGAAAAATACTATTTCTTTTGTTTTTTACAGTGCAAATATTTGTAATAAAAATAAAAATAAAGTGAGCACTGTACACTTAGTATTCTGTGTTGTAATTGAAATCAATATATTTGAAAATGTAGAAAACATCCAAAATCATTTAAATAAATGGTATTCTATTATTGTTTAATCGTGATTATTTTTTTTAAATCGCTTGACAGCCCGAATTGCTATTAAACAAAAAGAGACCAGCAACCCTACTCTCCAAAAGCACTTGCACAAACTAGAGCTGTCTTGGTAAGGGATAGGAAAGCAGTTTTCTTTTAATATATGAAAACATGCAAACAAGTGACAGTGTTTTAAGGGGGGGGGGGGAAGGGAAGAGTTAACTAAACACAACTCAAACATATTTACCTTTTCTATTATAATTCCACCTCTGAAGTCTGAATAAAGTCCCTTTGAAAATGCAAAGGTCTGTTTATCACAATTTGCAGGAAAACTTCACCAGCATATTGATAGAAACAAAAAGATCAGTAGAAAGGAAAACCTATTTTCTCATATCACCTGTATTGAATGTTTTTATAAACAGATCCTCTTCAAAATTTTGTTTTTTAACTCTGATTGTTATTCATCTTGTGAATCCTTAATATGCACAGGGAAGATGCCATGAGAATTAAAAAGCCAAAGATGGTCTTACTGCAACTAGACCTCTAAGGCTTGAATCTTACAGAAAAAAAGGAGAAATGCTTACCATTACAGCAATGTTTTACTCTGAACATACACTGCTCAATATAATACTGCCAAAAAAAAAAAAAATGTAAACCTCGCCAAAAACTTTTGGCTTTTTGAGGAAAGGAAAACTTAAGAACTGTTCAAACCTACTTTGAAAATAACTAAAGAAAGCAAAAGGCTCACTGACTCTGGAAAGCCACTTATAGAAGAATAGTATCAGGGGGTAGCCGTGTTAGTCTGTATCTACAAAAACAACAAAGAGTCTGGTGGCACCTTAAAGACTAACAGATTTATTTGGGCATAAGCTTTCGTGAGTAAAAACCTCACTTCTTCGGATGCAACCGAAGAAGTGAGGTTTTTACTCACGAAAGCTTATGCCCAAATAAATCTGTTAGTCTTTAAGGTGCCACCAGACTCTTTGTTGTTTTTATAGAAGAATGTTTTTATAAACAGATCCTCTTCAGATCAGACTTGCATCTGAAGAAGTGAGGTTCTTACCCACGAAAGCTTATGCTCCCAGTACTTCTGTTAGTCTCAAAGGTGCCACAGGACCCTCTGTTGCTTTTTACAGATTCAAACTAACACTGCTACCCCTCTGATACTTATATAAGAATGTACTGCAAGCTCTGAAATCAATTAGGAAAAGATAACAGTGGTAACTAGCAACAGGAAATATAGAATATAGGTAGTATTTTATTTTCACCACCATAGATATTTGAAGGGATAAATGAATAGGCTACTGATGGGGTAATTTAACAGGAAGGTAGTTTGTTGCCATCAAACCTTAAATAGCTCAAGGAAGCTTCCAAGCTTGGTTGCACATTTGTAATGTCGACCAAAACTGGACATAAACGCGAATTTTATCAACTTGCAGGCATTGCTTTCTCTAAATGGTAGCAGATATCTTTGCAAGAAACAACATATGCAGCTACAAATACACAAGTCCCCATGCAAAGGAAGGGATGGAGAGAAGGAGCCTAAGTGACTGAGGTATCTTGGTGGGGGAGCACGGAGTGTAGCCCGATGACTGAGTAAACCGGTTGTGGGAGGTCTTGTGAGAGAAGAAAAGTGTGTGATACTGTGTGTAGCCCAGTGACCTCCCGAGCCAGCCCAGGGGCGAGGGGAGCGCGCAACTCAGTGACTGCCCGAGCCTGATGGGGGGAGGAGATGGCGTTAAGGGTGTAAACTGTGACTGACTGACCCGGGTGGTCACCGAGCCGGCTCTGGGAGGGCGGCGGGGGCCTTACCTGAGACAGCTGCCTGGGGTTGGGGCAACCGAAGAGCGCGGAGCTGGAGCTGAAGCTGATGGCCCCTCTGCGGCTGAGGACATGCTGCGGGACCGGCCTGTCCAGGGGCAGCACCGGTAACTGGTAACATACTTCCATTGAAGAGCCTCTGCGCTCCGAGCCGCGCCAGGGCACCGGCCGCCGCACCTGCCTGCGCCGGGAATCGCCGCAGTGCAATGGGGGGCGGGGGGCAGCAAACGTGCCAGAAGAGCCAAACCCCACAATTAAAACACAGAGGGGCCCGGCTCCACCTCACCGCCCTCTCCCCGGCGTCGGGTCTGGCCGGGCCCCCCCTCCTCTGCCCCCAAGATAGGGTGACTAGATGTCCCGATTTTACAGGGACAGTCCTGATATTTGAGGCTTTGTCTTCTATGGGTGCCTATTACCCCCCACCCCCGTCCCGATTATTCACACTTGCTCTCTGGTCACCCTACCCCAAGAGTCACGTCTGGGCGGGCCGGTTCCTCCCCGGAGCCCGCAGGGGTGCTTAAGCAGCAGCCGCCGCAGGGGGGCGGGGAAGCGGGGCCGGCAGTTGAGTGCTGTCAAGGAAGGAGGCGGCGAGCCCCGGGCCGAGCACCGCAGCGCGGCCGCTGCCTCCCGCTGTCTCTGCTGCCGGAGGGAGCCGCTGTCGCTGCTAGCCCCGCAGCCGGGCCGTCCGGGCACCGCTCATGGAGGTGGGCGCTGGTGCCCGGGGGGCCGCTTTGGGTGAGACACACTCGGCACTGCTATTGTCCAGCACGAGGAGGCGGCGCGCGCTCCTGGCGGGAGGGGCCGGGGCGCTGCGGTCCCGAGCGAGCCGAGGGTGAGGGTGGAGCCCGCGGGAAGGAGGGATCCTGCGCCCGTGCCGCCCCCACTGAGAACAGCCCCGAGCGCAGTCGCCCAGGAGGAGGCACGAGCCGGACGGACTCTGTGTGTGTATCTCCGCAACGCGCAAGCCCGGCCGGCTCCACGCAAACCGTCATCACGTAACGGCGAGGGGGGGGATGTTTTGGAGGCGAACGGTGCGATCCGGGCCAGTTCGTCTCTCTTGTGCGCCTGCGCGATATTTTCGCGCCTTGGAATCTTTTTGCCCTGTTAGGGAGGGTTGCAAGTGGAGCGCGCGCCTAGCCCCATTGGTGAAGGGGGGGTGAAGGAGAGGGAAGAGACACAAGAACGTTTCATGCACGTGGTAGCGGCCCTTCTAATCTCAGCCCAGGCGCGCGCCTGCTCTCGACGTGCGGCCCAGGCCCGAGTTCGGGGGTGTGACGTTAGCACGGGCAGCGGCTCCACGTTAGACCCCCCACCAGGCGGGCATCAGGGCTGCCAGCCAGATACGGGGCAGCTCTGTTCTGCAGCATCTCAAGCCTGTCGGATTCCAGTGGGAAACAGCAACCCGCTGAGCTGGAGCTGCAGGTACAGCCCGGGCAGGTGACCATAGGTCCTTGTTTTCTGGGGACAGTCCCTGACTGAGGTACTGTATCCCTAGGCAAACAATGTCCCCAGAAGAGTCCCCAGTTCACAAAACTTGTCCCCGAATACTGTTGTGATGTGAATACCCTTTCATATGTTGGTTATTTGGTTAATATGTCCAATGCATAAATAGTTAGAAATATCCAGAACATTTCTATTGTTATTATTACTATTAGCTATCATATAGATGGTACAGCACTATTGCAGTTGCCATAGCTACGACGATGGCTGAATGCTGTATGACATAGAACACAATTGAGATTCAGTGTAAAGTGAAAATGGAGTTGTCGAAAAAGCATAAATGCTGCTTTAACAACCCAGCTTCCAAAGGATTTTCCATATTTATGACCAACTGGAAAAGAAACATGAGTATTATATTCAATATGCTAGGCAATATTTTCCATTTTGAGTGGAGGCAGGACATCTATAAAAGAACAGGAAGGTGCCATTAGACGCAAAGCTGCTCTGACAGCACATGCTAGTTCAACTTCTGTTACCAAATTTTTTCACAAAAGTTGAGCAAACACAGTGAGTATGACTTTGCTTTTCCAAAAGGAATATATCCATATCATACTATTAGACATCATCACAGTTTCAGATTAATGGACTGTACTTCCAATTTAAATAAAAAAATTCAGCAACCCCAAATTCTCGTGTGCCCTGACAAAGTGTGAAGCAATAGTTGCAAATGTTTTTGTTCCATGGGCAAATGATGAACTACCTGAAGTATGTTGAATATGTGCCAGTGTCTGCAAACATCGAATCACAAACATAAAATTGCTTCCTGTCTTAGTTTACTATTTCAAGGTTTATGAAGGCTTTTCATGTGTGCAAACTAAATTTGTGGATTTTGTTGAACTTTTGCTGAAGGAGAGACATCAGAACTTATTGCAGCTGAGATAAAAATATTATGAATAAGTATGGAATCGAAAGTAAGGTGGTGGCATTCTAAGAAGATAATACAAACAGAAACTTTGGCAGCATATACAGATGTGTGGAGGGGTGGAATTTACACACCAAAGTAAAGACAAGCTTTAAAAGTGAAGTGGTAGGCCTTGGATGCGTTGCTCACAACTATGCCCCAACAGCAAGAGATGCAATCCCAGTAGACGTTGAGAGCATTCCAATTAAGATTTTTGGATATTTTCATGTATTCACTGTTCGTGTGGAAAGACTGAAAAGTTTCTAAGAGTATGAGGGACAAGAATATCAGAGTACTGGGATACAGTAATGTCAGATGGCTGTTGATATTACTTGCTTTAGAGAGGATCCTTCAACATTATGAGTCGTTGAAGTCATTTTACTTGTCAGATGAAAAGTGTCCAGAAGTTCTTCAAAAAATATTTGAAGACCCATGTACCAAACTCTGGCTTGCTTTTAGCCATGCAAACATGACACTTTTTCATCTCACAATCAAATCACTTGAGGGACATGATCACTGTGCAGTGGAGTCAGACGGTATCTTAAACAATCTTGAAAAGAAGCTGGTTACAAGGGATGAAGAAGACTTTGTGTCTGGTTTAGTGAGAAAACTACTTAGAGCAGTGGTCCCCAAACTTTTTACCTCATGCCCCCCTTACCACTCCCCACCCCTGAGCCAGGGCCAGGAGCAGGGCCATGGTTCCGGAATAGGGGGATGTGGACAGGGATAAGGGGACCAATGCTATGGCCACAGCTGAGGGCGGGGCCGGGAGTGGAACAGGGGCTGGGGCCAGGAGCAGAGCTGGGTGGCGTGGGGGCTGGCCCAGGCCCCATCTATGCACCCCCCAGTTTGGGGACCTCTGACTTAGAGACCTAGAAGAAGCAGACATCATGGTACCTTAATGTGTCAAGATCTTTCCTCAGTGCAGCCATAAAATACATACATGCATGGGGAAAGCATACAGATGATTTGAGAGATTTGAAGTGTCTACTTTTAAAGAAAGTTTCTTTACAATCTGAGATTGAAACAGCAGCTGAGTTACTGCTGAAGAAATGCCAGAATGTGACAATTAATGGGGATGCACTGTTAAATGAGTTTATGACAGGGAAACTGTGAATGGAATGACACAACTACAGCGATCACAGTATGTGGCAGATGGGATGAAGTAAACAAGCATTTCAGGGAATCCTCAGTACCACACACAAATATAAATTTAAAAAATGGCAGAACTGATCCTGGGCCTGCCTGCAGTAGTGCTTCAGTTGAGAGGGTGTTTTCTGTCATGAATGACCTGTAGACAGCAGAAAAATCCGGGTGCAACATTGAAATTGTGAAAGCCATTCTCATTGTCAAAACAATCTCCATTTTGCCCTGTCTTGAGTTCTTCAACAAACTGAGCAAGAACATTAAAATTCTAAAACAAATACACTCATCAGGGAAATACAGCTATTAATCCAGCAAGCTTTTCTGGTGCTGCCAGCATCGGGAATACTGGTGAGTACAATTTCTTATGTGGGTCCCAGGGTGGGAGTTTTCCATCTATAAACTATTTCTATATCCTAGCCATTTTGGGGGAACTCAGAAAAATTAAGAGGGACTCTTGTATTACTATACATATAAACTGTTTAAAACCATTGTGTTTGTAGTTTTATAATGTGCCACTAGGTGGTGAATGTCATTTCTGTTAATTCTCATTTAAATTATTGCACTCTTTATATCCACATTATTGTCGATTGTGTGGCTGTGTGATGGTTGATGGAGGTTAATCTCTACGTGGATTCTACTAGCAGAAGCAATAAAGTCATACTGGTTTTCTTGAAATATGGAGATAACACTGCACTCATTGATAAATCTATGAAACATAAATGGCTTTGGCAGTGGTGTGACAAAAGAGATTCTTTAAATAGTCTGTATGGACAGTGGGTACAGAAAACTCACGTTCCTGAACGGTATTTCTGTATCTTTTGGAACTGGAGTCTGAATGCGCTTCTTTAGTAATGTCACATCCACAGTGATTGTATACATATTTGTTTTGTATTTGTAGTTTATATGTGCAACTGTTAAAATATAAGCTGCTAAAAAAATTTGCTTCGCTAAGCTCCACAACTTACATTTTTAGTCTTGGCTACTTTGCTCTGCTCCCACCCCTGTGTGTCCCCAGATTGGTTTACAAAATATGGTCACCTCTAGAGCCCACTATAGGGTAAGCCCCAGTTAGGAGGCAGAATCAGCAACTAAGTGAGAATTGAAGGGGGCTGAATGGGGGAGGATCTTGAAATGGACAGAATGGGGCCCAGAGACTACTACAAAGGAACAGAAGGGAATGGGGAAGGCTGCCCTAAACCCCTCAGGCCCAGGTGCCCGCTACCCCCCAGATCTCAGACTGTCCCACCTTGTTTTCCCCAGAAGACATTCCCTCACCCAAAAGCCTCTGTTAGAGAGCTTATTCCTTCACTCTCCCACTTCCCTGGTCCTTCTCGCGTGAACAGAGAGCAATAATACCCGAAGTCCGAAGGTTTATTGGGGTGAACTTTCAGCAAGCTTAAATCCAAGTTCCTTTTTCCTTATTTTTGAATCCCAACTACTTCCTGTTTGCCCCTGTAGTGAGGCCGTGTGGCTCCCCTCCTGCCCGGAAGAGGGAGCCCACGTTCAGGCACCAGAGTGGGTGGAACCACCACCGCCTGTCGTGTCCGTCCGTCCGTCCGTCCCGTCCCCCCCCCCCGTCCCCCCCCCCGGAAGTCAAGGGGCGGGACAGGAAGTATAAAGGCCGGCCGCCAGAGCTCAGTCGGCGGCCAGCCACCGCAGGGAGCAGACGTGTGGCTGGGAGCTCCTGGCCAGGAGACCGCCGAAGACCGAGGCCTGGACCCTAGCTGGCCCGGGCACGCTACGAGGAGGAGCCACCGGAGCCCGTCCGCTCCCGTCACTGGGAGAATCCCTGGGAATCCCACCAACCCTGAGGGTGAGACTGTACCCGAACCCCTCCGCCCCTGCTGCTACCCAGAGGAGCCGACTGAGGACCATTGGCCTGACTTCCCGGCAGAGCTACCGGACCTGCCACCGAGCCCTGGCAGAGAGGAGCCCATGCAGATGGACTGGCCCGAGCCCGGCGCGACGAACGAGGTAGGCTTTGAGGGGGATCGTGGAAGCAGCCCGGGGGTAGCCGACCCCGGTCCGGCTGCAACCGAGTGTGAGCCTATGTCAGTGTGTTGCGGTCTGGATACCCCACTGACCAGCAGCGGCAGTAACCGCTGCTAGGGCCCTGGGCTGGAACGCAGTGGAGTGGGTGGGCCTGCGTTCCCCCTGCCACCCCCGCTCACGAGTGGCAGGTTTCCCCCTCACCCAACGCTCGGCTACAGAAAGCCTAGGCGTGCCTTACCTGGGCTTCTGAACTGCTTCCTCGCTCAGCCCCTGCCAACAAGGGCCTGAGCTTAACTGTGTTTGCCCCGCCCTGATCCAGGGCCTGGGCTCTGAACTATTTGCTCGCTCAGCCCCTGCCAACAAGGGCCTGAGCTTAACTGTGTTTGCCCCGCCCTGATCCAGGGCCTGGGCTTCTGAACTGCTTGCTCGCTCAGCCCCTGCCAACAAGGGCCTGAGCTTAACTGTGTTTGCCCCGCCCTGCACCAAAGAGCCGGAGCTTTGGGACTAACTGACTGCTTGTTCCCACAGTAGTGAGTCGGTGTGGCTCCCCTCCTGCCCGGAAGGGTCGAGCCCCGGCTAAGACCTACTACAGCCCCTAATTTATATAGTAATATTCTTAGCTATACCTTAACCAATCATTCTACTAAAATTTACCTAACCAATCCGAACATATTGTAACATGATTAGCTAACCAATTATATCCCACCAACTTAATTAGTTTACACCCAGCAAAATTAATTATACAGCAGACAGAAACAATCACAGAACCAGACAGAGACCATGCAAATAAACATACAAAACAATACAGAAGTGAGGATTTCACAACTACATCTAAACAAACATAAGGATTTCCCAGCTGTGTCTATTGATAAGTGAGTTCTTACCAGACAGAAAACAATCAAACTAAATTTCCTTTTACATCTTCTAGGCTCTTCCCTTTCTCTGGAGGTGATAGATCGGATCACCTTCCTAACAGCCCCAGATTGCCTTATTTCAGTATGACTAAACAGGGCCTCAGACTGTCACAGTAAGAGAAGGCCCTTACAGAGATTCTTTCTTTTATACCTCTATAACTAAATAATAAACATACCTAAATTCTTAAAGTATGGGCCTTTACAGACAGGCTTGAATATCTATATCCTAACAGCCTCTTCCCCAACATAGGAGGAGTGATGAATGCTGGCTGGGCAGCATAGGAGTGAAAGTTTCCCATTGGTGACCTGTAAAAAAAAAAAAATGGAGGGTTCTGTTTCCCAGAGCTGTTGAGTAGGCTAACACCTTCACCATCACTAAGTCCGCACTATTTTTAAGGTGAAATTTGTGTTTATATGAAAATTATTTTCAAATATGCAAATCAGTTCATTAAATTAGTTGCATAAAATGTCACATATGGAGTTGAATGAAACTCAGCAGCTGGAAGGGTGGCCACTTACTCCATTACTTAACTTCCCTAAAATAGTTCCTGGGTCCTACATCCTATCTTAGATCAATATAAGGCTGTCCTCTGTTGCTTCAGCAGTAGACACTGCAGCACACAGTGATATGTCAAAAGAACAGGAGTACTTGTGGCACCTTAGAGATTAACAAATTTATTAGAGCATAAGCTTTCGTGGACTACAGCCCACTTCTTCGGATGCATATAGAGTGGAATAAATATTGAGGAGATATATATACACACATACAGAAAGCATGAACAGGTGGGAGTTGTTTTACCAACTCTGAGAGGCCAATTAAGTAAGAGAAAAAAAACTTTTGAAGTGATAATCAAGATAGCCCAGTACAGACAGTTTGATAAGAAGTGTGAGAATACTTACAAGGGGAGATAGATTCAATGTTTGTAATGGCTCAGCCATTCCCAGTCCTTATTCAATCCTGAGTTGATTGTGTCTAGTTTGCATATCAATTCCAGCTCAGCAGTCTCTCGTTGGAGTCTGTTTTTGAAGTTTTTCTGTTGTAAGATAGTCACCCGCAGGTCTGACATTGACTGGCCAGACAGGTTAAAGTGTTCTCCCACTGGTTTTTGAGTATTATGACTTCCTCTCCCCAATAAAATGGTCAGAAATGGGCAGCTTTTAGTACTGCCATTTCTCTTTTCTCCCCCCCCCCCCCAAAGCATTCAACAATCTTGAATCAAACACAAGAAATCACAAGTTTGTCTTTAAAATCATGATATTTTTAAAAAGTAATATATTTGGGAAGAGGTAATAATAATCACAGGCTTCCAGTAGCTGGGACTTTAAGAAAAACATTGAAAATATGATAGCTACATAGATTAGATTACATTAGACAGGACAGATAAAGCTGTATTCATTTGTTGTTTCACTTATAGAGAACAACTTTTTTTCTCCCTCCCTCCCTGGAGCTGTTTTTTTAATATTCAGCTTTTATTTCTCTATAGTGAAAATTCTTATATATATCATTATAGAGAAGGCAACATTTCTGGGTTTTGAGTATCATATTTTACATTCATTTAATATTTATAGTATATATTTTGATATTACAAGTGTAAAAAATAAATACAATGATATGTGCTTCAAAATTCCTTTCAGCTCCATGCACATTTCCTCTCACTGGTTGAAGGTGGGCCTTTAAGAGGCCAGCAGTACTCATATTGAGCCAGAATTCCTCTGAATGGGGTATCACCACTTTTTTTTTTTTTTTTTTACTAATAACATCTTTGAGGTTTAGCTAATGTTACTTACACCCCTGTTAGCAGTGATGAGCTGCTAAAATCTTAACAACCAGTTCCCTATAAAAAGTTCTGATTTAAGGGATGTGCCACAGTATGTATTTTTTGTACCAATAGGGTTACCATACGTCCGTATTTTCCCGGGAGGAATTTTTAAATTTTAAAAATTCCGCCCGGATGGCGATTTAAGAACCAAAAAGCCTAACATCTCCAGGATGTATGTTAACCCTACCTAAAGTTCTTTTTTAAAAAGATGGGCCTGAACTAGAAATGAGCTCTGTTTCACATGTGTGGGTCCCGCTATTCCCTGGGGGTGTGCTAGGGTGAGCAGATGTCCTGATTTTATAGGGACAGTCTCAATTTTGGGATCTTTTTCTTATATAGGCTCCTATTACCCCCCCACCCCGTCCCGATTTTTCACACTTGCTGTCTGGTCACCCTAGGGTGTGCACATGTGTGGGTCCCAGCTGTTCCCTGCCCCCCTCATTGAAGCAGGTATGCAGGGTTACTGCTCTGGGAACTGCAGGGCACCAGTGGACGTGGGGCTGCCTGCAGACAGGGGCGTGGGGCAGGGCTAGCTGGAAGCAGGAAGTGCGACTCGGACTGGCTGCAGGCAGGGGCTGGCTGCGGGCAGGGGGTACAGCATTGGCTGGCTGTGGGCAGGGGCTGGCTGTGGGCAGGGGGTGCAGCAGGGGCTGGCTGTGGGCAGCATGGTGGGTACTCACACAGGGGCAGCAGCTCGGAGCAGCAGGACGCAGGCCAAGCCCAGCAGAGCAGCCAGGGACCCACCAGGCAGCAGCAGGAGCCCCAGGGACAGAGGTCCGAGGAGCAGCAGCAGCAACAGGGCCAGGAGCCAGCCCACATGGCTCCCTCAGCGCAGCGCCCCCCGGCGGGCGGGAGGAGGAATTACACGCTTCCTGGCCGGAGCCCATCAAAGCTTCCCTCGCAGGGAAGCCAGTTAACAAGTGGTTCTAAAACCGCTTCAAAATTTAACAGCCGGTTCGTGTGAACCGGCTCCCTCTCACCACTGCCTGTTAAGAAGTCTTACCTTGAAATTAACTCTTATGAAATAAACTTAGATATTCCAGATAATGAGTGTTTTCTTAAGTGTCCTGTTCTAAGAATATACAATAATGATATATTCTGTAATTAATACATTGCTACTAGTATTATCGGGGCAAATTTGATCACTACAAAATTAGTAGTACAGAATCCCAGTGAACCCATACACAATCAAGTTAAAGATAGTTAATTTGTAACTGGTGGATTAAAAACTGTTAAAATTGTGATCTGTCACTAAATTCTCAGGTTTTTTACTGATCCTGCTTGCAGGCAGGGGCTTCTGTAGTGAAGTGTGTGATCTGGGCCTAGCAGCAGTCAGTCTTCAGACAGCCAGCTTAGGCCATGTCTATGCTACACAGGTTTCTTGACAAAAGGCAGTGGAGATGTACACATTGCAATGCTCTTCCCACCAATTTAACTCTTCTGCTACACCGACATAATAAAACCACCTTGATGAGAGGCATAGAGTTTTTTATGACGGTTAGAGCGATGCTGTGTCAGTGTAGACACTGTGTTGTTTGTGTATGTAGGAAATAGTAATGTTTGTATAGCTGTTTAGTAAAAATTTATTTATAGAACTAAAATGAATCTTTAATTGTCTCCTATACACAGTGGTTGCTGCTGAAATTCACACACATTTGCAAACTACAATTAATGCTTACACAGCAATCATTACAAGGGTCACTCAATGGTACTAGAAAACAATGCCTGGCCCAATGCATTACAGAAAAACACGTTATTGGGGCTGATTGTCAAAATGCTCCTTCGAAGCCTTCCTGATTCAAATAGCCCCCATTATGCCCCTCTAACAGCTCTGGTATCTGGCTGCTCAAAAGCAGCCACCAGCCGATCCAACTCAACACTCCACTTCTGCAGAAACTTTTCCCTCTTAGCTTCACAGATGTTAAGCAGAGCACAGCAGGCTGCAATGACCATGGGAATATTTTCCTCATTGAGGTCTAACATGCCAGAAAGGCAGCATCTGTGACCCTTTAATCTGCCAAAGGCACATTCAGTGGTCATTCTGGACCTGCTGAGCCTGATGTTGAAGCACTCCTGGCTGCAATCAAGGTTTCCAGTATAAGGCGTCATGGGCCACAGGGCAAGGGGTAGGCTTGGTCTCCCAGAATCACAATTGGCATTTCTACATCCCCAATTGGAATCTTCTGATCTGGAAACAAAGTCCCTGCTTGCAGCATACTATACAGGTCAGTGTTCCTGAAGATGCATGTGTCATTCACTACCCCATGTTGATGTCAGTGAAATGACCATGGTGATCCTCCAATGCTTGCAATACCAGAGAAAAGTAGCCCTTTCTGTTGATGTACTCCATCACAAGATGGTCTGGGGCCAAATGGGGATATGGGTGCCATCTATCGCCCCTCCATAGTGAAGGAATTCTATTGCCGCAGAGCTATGCACTATTTCCCACACATTGCCCAGAGTCTCAGTCCTTCCTAGCAGGCGGCGATTAATGGCCCTGCACACTTGCATCACTGCAACACATTGGACTTCCCAACTCCAAACTGATTCACGATTGATTGGTAGCAGTCTGGAGTTGTCAGCTTCCACATAGCAATCGCCACTTGCTTCTCCATCGTGAGGGCAGCTCTCATTTTGGTATCCGAAGGATAGGGGCGAGCTCTGCACACAGTTCAAGGAAGGTGGCTTTGCGCATTTGAAGGTTCTGCAGCCACTGCTTATCATCCCATACCTCCATCACGATGTGATCCCATCACTCAGTGCTTGTTTCCTGAGCCCAGTAATGACTGTGCACTGTGTGCAGCTGCTCTGAATGCCAACAACAATCTTGAATTGTTTCTTTCCATGGCACACAGCAGGGCAGGTACCACAATGTCATCAGATTTGCAGCTCATGAAATACTGCAGGATCATCACAAGACTGGAGAGCAGTGCAGGGTCCATTATTTCAGACAGAGATGGCTTCCTGCTTCATTCTGGGCAACATATTAATCAGATTGCCTTCTGTCTCCCTTTGTTCTTGTTACCCAGGATTTTCAGAACCCAAAGCAGTGGTAACTTAACTGTTTCACTCCTGGCATCATCAGGAATAAATCAATGGGAACACAGCGCTTCTGGCTGATGACAGATTGATACAAGTAAGCGTGCTCTTATCTAAAACTACTATTTATTAGAGTTAAGCACACACAGACATCCCAAATAATTACCTAAAATCTGAGATGCTATAGAGTAATTAGCAGCAGGTCAGCGATGGCCAGTCGCTTCCCTATTGGGGAGTGTGGTGTCAGGAAAAAGTCTCTCTGGATAGCTTCAGAGAACTGCTCCAAAGTACATTCTATTATCTAGTCTTTTTATAATTAATTTTTACAAAACACATAGTTCATAGTGACCCCTACTGGATCATCACTTCTCCTAACTTCAGCAAACTACTTATCCACAAAACATTCCTAAAAATCTTAATCATCATAAGCTTCTATATCAAAGGTGCCCAAACTCAGTGTCTCCACCCACTTATTTTCTTTCAGTCTCATAATTTGTTGACTCTTTTCTCCCCGCCTCCTATTCTGATTAGCAGAAACTGCAAGCCTGCAGCTAGTATTTGACCTTGCCTCCAAAAGCCCTGCTTGTCCAAATTAACCCTTAACTATGTGGCATTCTGTTTGATTAATTCATGGTGGGAGAATGCACACAATATGGCAACAATTAGCTTGATCAAATTCTGGGGTAACACACCCTTCAATTCCATGGTAACAGTCTCGCTTCACCTCTTGTCACCAGGATCCCAAGACTTCCACATCCAAGTTAAGGTCATCATCCTCCCACTCTGCATCACCCAGCGAACGCTATTAATGGATTCTTATGGTCCCCAAGATTGGCACGTGCCTCATGGTCGGAAGAGAGGCCCTTGTCAGGTGCCTACTGGCCATCAATGCCTTAACCACATCAGTGGCCTCCTTGGAATCAGTGGGATGGCCCTTGTTCATGGCGGTCCTGCTCTTTGTCTGATTCAAAAGCAAAAGCACCCGCCAGATCTGCAGTCGTGTCCACAGATCAGCAACGGGCTGAGACTCCAGCTGTTTTCCTCCCCATGGAGCCTCCAGAGCCTTCTTGTCTGGGTGTGTTATCCCTGGAGCAAGATCCGGTCTTGGCTCAATTACATGCCTAATCCTCATCTCTGGACAAGGCTGTACTACCAGGTCCATCCTCCCCTTCAATAGTGAAGGACTTTAAGGCATATCAAGACCTTTTGCGCCATGTGGCTGCATCCTTGAGCATCCTGCGTGAGAATCCCCACAAGCTGGTGGACATTTTGCAGTCATCTGCCCCTTGGAGAGTTGCCCTCTCTTACCGTGCCTCAGTGGGTCACAACTGAGAATACCAAATTCAGGACAAACTGCTGAGAAATAGGGCAGACACACACCAAACTGGTGGTTATTCCTCCATAAGATATACCAAACCAACAACAAAAGTAAACTTCTGTTTCACCACACTGGCTAATAAGAAGTCAGGTAAGCAGTTTCCTTAGATATTCCAGTGCTTGTAGCACCCCCAAAAACACTGGATTTAAAGACAAGTGGTTCTTTAAAACCAGGTTCATCAAACATAAGGTTCTTCTGTTCCCAAAGGACAAGCCACACACCCAGGTCAATATATAACTCAGATCTTACCCGAAAAGCATGCTATTGCCAATCCTTTAGTATCTAAAATCTAAAGATTTATTTATAAAAAGAAAGAAAGGTGAGACTTAAAATTGTTTAAAGGAATCAAATACATACAATAAATGCAAAGTTCTTGGTTCAGGCTTGTAGCAGTGATGGAATAAACTGCTGGCTTAAGTTAAGTCTCTGGTTGCTTCCAAATCATTGGAAGGTCCTACCTCAGTCCATTGGTTAGAATGCTCCCATTAGTATAAATCCATAGTCCAGACGTTTGAGCAGGAAAGAGGCAAAATGGAGGTGTTTCCAGGGCCTTTTATAGCTTCTGCCATGTGGAGGGAAACCCATTGTTTCAAACAAAGCCCTCAGCACAGCTAGTGGAAAATTACAGGTAAAAGATGGGAGTTTGGAGTCACATGTGCAAGTCACATGTCCATCCATAATTTTGCTTAGTCACAGCAGGAAAGTCCATTATCTGTAGATAGGCATCTCTCATGGTCCATTGTGAGTTAAGTGTCCTTTTGGTGGGCCACTCAATTTGAATAGGTTTCAGAGTGGTAACCATGTTAGTCTGTATCAGCAAAAAGAATGAGGAGTCTCAATCCTCCAACAAAAAAACTTCAAAAACAGACTCCAATGAGAAACTGCAGAATTGGAATTAATTTGCAAACTTGACACCATTAAATTAGGCTTGAATAAAGACTGGGAGTGGATGGGTCATTACACAAAGTAAAACCTATTTCCCCTTGCTAATTTTTTTCCCCTACTGTTACTCACACCTTCTTGTCAACTGTTGGAAATGGGCCATCTTGATTATCATTACAACGGCCACCTCTGTCCCCTTAATTAAGTTCCCGTATTTCAACCAGGTTACCATGAGCGATATCACTCTCCTGAGGATTACACAGCAAGATAAAGAGCGGATGTTGCTTGAATGCCAGCAAACACTGGGACCATACGCTGCCAGGCTTTGTCAGGCAATGATACCAGATTACTTGCTGCAAGCATGGCGTGGTCAAGTGTCCTACCATGGAGGACGGAATAAGGCTGCACTGCCCAGAAACCTTGTGGCAAGGCTTTTGGGGTACCTCCAGGAGAGCTTCATGGAGATGTCCCTGGAGGATTTCCGCTCCATCCCCAGACACGTTAACAGACTTTTCCAGTAGCTGTACTGGCCGCGAATGCATCCCAAGTCCTCAGGGCAAAGTAATCATTAAAAAACGCTTGCTTTTAAAACAAGTTTTATATTTTAAAAGGTAAACTCACCTGAGGTCCCTTCCCTGGGGTCATGGTCTTGGATACTGGGTTGGGAGGGTACTTAAGTCAGGCTGAGAAAAAGATCCTGGCTGTTGGGGAGAACGGAGTGCTGGGTGCTCTCTGCAAGCTCGTCCTCCTCCTCCTCCTCCTCCTCCTCTTCCCCATCCGCAGAATCCTCAGGTGTGGCTGATGAGACTATCCCCGACCCGGAATCCACGGTCACTAGCTGCTTGTAGACAATTTTCAAATAGGAAAAAAAGCAGGATTCATCAGACAAATTATTTATTTGTTCAATTCTAATAGTGACGCTATTTTAAATGATCAAGCCTAATTTTTAAAACGGAGCCTCCACCATTATTGTCACAATTATTCACTTTGGGATTATTGTTGTTGTTGTTTTTCATTCTGCAGCCTACAGCTGTACATTTTCTATTTAGGTGCTAAACTCTTAAGGGCAAAGATCTTATCTTCTTCCCTTTGTACTTGCCTTAAAAGTATACACTGCACTATCAGACACTATTGGAGGTACATTAAGAAGAAGAAAATTGGATTCTATTCAACTCTGCCACATTTGTAACCTTTGGCAAACCATTTCACCTCTGTGCCTTAGTTACACCGTGTGCAAATTGGAAATGGTTATGCTTCCCACCTTACAGAAGTGTTATGAAGCTAAATGCTTTAATGTTTGTAAAGTGCTTTGAGAATCTCTGTTGGATGTCGTCTTGAAAGTGGCCTTAAAAGTGTTTGTTTTTTAGAAGGATGTAAGAAAGATAAGGTATCAAATAAACCTTTGTTAAGCAACTGCTTAACTGATTCCCCATACCACCTTTCTTAGTTCTTTTAATTTCAATTGTTTAGCTAAAAAAAAGACTCAGTTGAAATTAGTTTTAGAGTTCATTAAATATCCTTAACAATAGCAACTATAATAGTATAGGATATAAGAGGGCAAAAATGGTATTGGACTATGATTTGGCTTCATAAATTAGAAAATTGATTGATATAACCATTTAGTTTCTTCTTTGAGTAAACGCAGACATGTATTCCAAGTAAGTGTGTGCGCCCCGCACACTGGAGCCAGAGACTTTTGCCTAGCAGTACCTGTAGAGGGGTGGCGCTCGTGTCCTGTGCCTGTAGTTCCTCCTCTGGCTATATGAAGCGGTGGCGTCTCAATCTCCCTCAGTTCCTTCTTACTGCCCATCAGCTGCAGTTGGAACTTTGTGCAGTGGTTGCTTCACAGCTTTGCAAATTTATATCTTAGCCTAGTTTGTTGTATATAGTTAATAATTAGTTAGTTTTAGTTAAAAGTTGTGGTAGTGCTCACCAGGGATGCTGTCACTGGGGTTTGAGCATTGCCCTTTGTGTGGAGTGACCCCCACGCATGGTGCTTGCTCTGCCTTGGCAAAGCCACCTTAAGGAGTATTGCTTGATCTGCAGATGATTCAAGAAGTAACTCAGGTGGTGTGGGAATTTTGCCTTAAGCAGCACCTGCTTGAGCAGGCAATGAGGCCTGACCCAGTACTGAGGCCTTCCTCAGGCCTCAGATTGCCCTCTGGCTCAGAAAGTGCTCCAAACTCCCATTCCAGGGCAGGGACCTCTTTGAAGAAGTGCAGGAGTTGTTCTCCATCATTGGCTCCAAAGAAGAAGCCACATAAGATCGATCGAGAGCACCCCAGGTCTTGGGGCAATTCTTCTGCCTCCTGTAAGAAGAGCACAGCCCAACATGGTGCTGGTTCTGGCACAAAGGATGGTGTGGGTGCCTCTGACCCTCCCTCGGTACAGGGTAGGGAAGGCATTCACCCTGTATTATTGACTCTGGTTCTGGTCTCTGGGCATCTATTGAGTCCAGTACTGATGGGAATGATGTCAGTACCAACAGTATCAATGACTTTGGGATACCAGATTGCGGTGGACCTGCTGTACCTTTTGGTTCTATCCTCGCTGCATGTCCAGGACTTTGCAAGGCTGGCACCCATAGTGGGACCCTAGTTGGAAAGTGCTGCTGAAGTTTCAGTACTGCGCCACAAAGCACCTCTTCTGGGAATTGGTATGGGACACAGTACCAGAGACAGTACAAGGCTCTTTGGTAGTTGGCTTTTCCTCAGCACCAACAAAATTGACCCCGCAGATGGTTCCATGGAGGTTGTTGCCACAGTCAACATCAAGGCACGCAGAGGCTCCGGTACTAAAACTTACACCAGGATCAACCTTGCCTGTGGCACCAATCATTTCGGTACTGGTGGTGCCAGCTACTATGGGAGCACTGAACCTGACCTCGTTCTGGGCTATGGATGAGTCAGATAACCTATTGGCTCCCTCTGGAGTTGCCCCCCCCCCCCCCCCCCCGTGTCTCTGAGGTCCCGAGACTCCTCTGCTTGAGAGTTGAGCTCCTCATTCTCCCGCTCCACTTTGTGACAGATTTATGTTACCAATCTGCCTGTGGTGTCAGGTGATCAGGCTGAGGCCACAGGATCTTTAGGGGAGGAGATGAAAGAGCACACCAAGTGTCTGAATTTTAAAGCTTTATTAATAAAATAATAATATAACAGTGTAGAGTGCTGGGGATCCCCCATGTCACTCAGAGGAAGGAAAAAGCAAAGTGTTAGTGCCCCAAGCTCTAACCCGCTTTCATACTCACACCCACACTACCTGAGGCTGGCCAAGCCTGGGTGTAACATAAGAAGAAGGGGAGGGGGAAGAGTGGATGGGAGTTCTTGTCCTGTGCACGGGTCGTCCAGTGTCCGCTGTGATCTCCAACTTGCTTTGGCTCTCAGGAGGGTTTTTAAGTCCTGGGTTCTTTTGGGGGTATTTCGTTCAGGGACCTCTGCTCCTGGTGCTCTTTGTACCAGTCCAAACCGGCTCGCTGTGGCCTCTTCGGCTTTCCCAAAACACACCGGCTCCAGAGACTTTGTTTTCCCCGCTGTTGGCCTTCGCTGTCTCTCTCGTTTTGCAATCTCTGCAGCCCTGCTCTGCTCAGCTCTCCTTTTGGTACTCATTCTAAACAATGTCAAGTCAACTTTATCCTCCATTCAAATATAGTTCATTGGGGCCCTGTTAGATTCCATGACATCAAGGACATTCCTGCTGACCAACCACTTCCAGATTATTTGAAAGCTATTCCTCAGTTTGCAATCACAACCATCCATGGCAGTCCACATGTGCCTGAGCCTGTTGGGCCACACATCCGCTTGTACCCAGATGGTCCATCTTGCCAGGTTATGTCTTTGTCCTCTTCAGATGTGGTTCAGTACACTTTATGTCCCTTTCCTGCATTCTCTAGACAGGTTGCTTTGCGTTCCTCCATCAGGCATGGAATCTTTGTGCTGATGGGAGTCTGCACACAATGTGTGCCAAGGGGTCCCCATCGCTCAGCCCTTTCCCACTAAGTCAGAGGTTACCAATGTGTCCCTTCTGGGTTGGGGAGTGCATCCTGACTTGCTGAAAGTGCAGGATCTGTGGTCAGAACAGGAGGCCACACCAAGTTTTGGAACTTCGAACCATCCACAACATGTGTCATATCTTCTGGGATTGGATCAGGAATTCAGTGGTTCATATACTCACGGACGATACCACTGCGATATACTGTATGAACAAAAAAGGGGGAGCTCACTCCAGAGCACTCTGTCTGGAGGTAATCAACCTATGGCAGTTCTGTATCAAAGAGGACCTCACCCCAATAGCAGTCCGCTTACCAGGGGTCCAGAACCATCTTGCGGATTATCTCAACAGGTTTTTTCCTTGAGTCATGAGTGGTCTTTAAAGACGGAGGTTCTTCAGATGGTGTTCACTATGTGGCATCCCCATGATCAACATCTTTGCGACAATAGAAAACAAAGTGTTGCCTAGTCTGCTCTTGAGAGGGGCCCAGCCTGGGCTCCCTCTCTGATACTTTCCACTGAAACTGGAAGTCAACTCTGTTGTATACATTTCCTCCTGTCACAGTCCTTCCTCAGGTCATGGCCAAGGTGGATCAAGCCAGACTCATCCTCATTGCCTTGGCATGGCTAAGGCAGCACTGGTTCTTGGATCTCCTTGTGCTGTAGGTTCAGCCTCCCATGCCACTTCCTCTCCTTCCTGATGTCCTCACCCAGAATCACAGTCGCACCCAGCATACAGCGACCAGTTCTCTGCACCTTATGGCATGGCTACTGCATGGCTGAACGAGGAGGAAGGGCATTGCTTGGAGGCTGTCCAACAGGTCCTACTTAACAGGAGGAAACCTTCCACTAGAACAGCCTACTTGGCAAATTGGAAATGGTTTTCCATGTGGTCCTTGGCTCATGGGACCTGTGATGTTATCTGCTTAAATATGACCATGTAGATCATTGTTGCAACCACGGTTATATATTTGCAACAAATCTTGTACAAAGGTTGTCAAGTAAGGTATCTATGGAAAGGTTATGATTTGCTGAATATGATTATGCTAGTTGTATGCATGTATCATAGCTTTAAATACAAAAATGAGTATTGGCTCTATACCTGGATTTCAAATATTTGCTCCTGGGGTAACGCCCACAAGGTATTTAGTCTGCATATTTTGGAAGGACTATTCAAATTGAGTGGCCCATCAAAAGAAGATTTAACTCACAATGAAAGATGCCCATCTACTCTGAATGGACTTTCCTGTGAACGTGCTGTTTGAGGTATAGGTAATGGCTTATACTGTGTCTAGGTGGAATCATGCATGGACATGTGACTTGCCCATGTGACTCCAAACACTATCTTGTCACCTATGCTTTTCCACTAGCTGTGCTGAGGGCTTTGTTTGAAACAATGGGTTTCCCTCCACATGGCAGAAGCTATAAAAGGCCCTGGAAACACCTCCATTTTGCCTCTATCATGCTCCAGCCTCTATCCTGCTCCAGCTTCTGGACTATGGACTTATACTAATGGGAACATTCTAAACAATGGACTGAGGACCTTCCAATGATTTGGAAGCAACCAGAGACTTGACTTAAGCCAGCAGTTTATTCTGTTACTGCTACAAGCCTGAACCAGGAACTTTGCATTTATTGTATGTATTTGATTCCTTTAACCCAATTTTAACTCTCACCTTTCTTTATTTCTTTTTTATAAATAAACCTTGAGATTTTAGATACTAAAGGATTGGCAACAGTGTGATTATTGGGTAAGATCTGAGTTATATATTGACCTGGGTGTGTGGCTGGTCCTTTGGGATCAGAAGAACCTTTTGTTGTTTGAGACTGGTTTTAAAGAACCACTCATCTGTAAGTTTAGAGTTTTGGTGGCTATACAAGGACTGAAATATCTAAGGAAACTGCTTTTATGACTTCTTGTTAGCCAGTATGGTGAGACAGAAGTTTACTTTTGTTGCTGGTTTGATATATCTTATAGAAGAATAACCACCAGTTTGGGGTGTGTCTGCCCTGTTTCTCAGTAGTTTGTCCTGAATTTGGTATTCTCAGTTGTGACCCATGGAGGCATGGTTACAGGACCCACCTGGTGGAGGCTTCCATTCAGACATTTTGGAATACCTGTTGCATCTTCAAGAATTGGGCCTAGCACTCAGTTCTCTGAGAGAGCACTTGGCACAATATCGGATTCATCCACCTGTCCAAGGGACATCAGTTTCCTACAATGCCATGGTGATGAGCTTTCTGAAAGTCTAAGTGCCAGTGGGACCTGAATACAGTTAGTGGCTCTAATGTGGTCTACATTTGAGCCCCTTTCTTCCTGACCACCGTCCCTCCTGTTTCAAAAGACTGCATGCTTGATAGTCATTACTTGTGCCAGGAGGGCGTGAGAGTTTCAGGCCCTAGTGGCTGGGCCTCCTTATATGCAGTTCTCCAGGGTCAAGGTTACGCTTTGACTACACCTGAAGTTCGTATCCAAGGTGATCTCTGTTTCACTTGAACCAGGTGGTATATTTGCCTGTAGTTTTTTCCCCAAGCCGCATTCCTCACCACAGGAGCAATGTCTCGATATGCTAGAAGGCTATACAGCATCTAATATCTATCTGAACTGGACGGAACAGTTTTATGCTTCACCTTGCATGTTTGTCTTATATGCGGACCACATGAAGAGTCAAGCAGTCTCTGCACAAACCATCTCTAGATGGATAACACTTTGCATCAAGACTGCATGCAAGATAGTATTGGCTAAGCCTCCTCAACAGATACGGGCACATTAAATGAGAACACAATGTTGGTGGCATTCCTCAATGACATTTCCATATTGAACATCTGTAGGGCAGCCATATGTTCGTCCGTGCATACCTTTATGGACCATTACATGATCACTGCTTCTTCCACAGTGGATTTTAATGTCAGAGCAGTCCTGTGATCCTTGCTCAGGTAGACTCCATGCCCTGCCTCTGGATGGGGGTAGTGCTCGCTAGTCACCAATTGGAATACATGTCTGAATCTACTCAAAGAAGAAATGATTAGTTACTGTCACTGGTTTTTCAAGATGTGACGCAGCTGTGTATTCCATGACCCACCCTCCATCCCCTCTGCATCAGAGTCTTCCCCCTGTATGTTGGATGCGAAGGAATAGAGGGGTGTTGGGGCAGCACGCCTCATGTAGCCAGGGAGAGGCTAAAGGCATGAGTGCCGTCCCTCTATGGGTACTGCTAGGCAAAAGTCTCCGGCTCTGGTATGCGGGGCGTGCACCCACCTACTTGGAATACACGTCTGCATCACATTTAGAAGAACTGTAGTTACAGTAAGTAACTGTTTCTTTTCAAAATCCCATTACATAACCACAATAGAAAATAACGCATACTCTATTATTATCATGGGAAGGTGGCTTGTTTAGATTTTTTACTTGAGTCCCTCAGAATAGGGCCTCACATGTGACAATTGGTTATCAACTGTGGGGTTGCTCACACAGAGGAAAAGCAATCCAAAGCTAGATCACAAAACAATGTGGTCAATTGCTTACATGCCAATTCACCAAGGTCTCCTTTCCTATAGATCAATAGTAGTCCATTCTTTTTTAACCTATTTCCCAATTAATGTTAATAGCCCCAGGATCTGACTAATACTGTTAACTACCTAAAATAAACTCCTACATTTATGACAGCCTGTATAGCATGTAGTACAAGAAGCTAGCACACTTGGTTGTATTTTGTGTCCGTCTGTATACACCTAAGACTTGAAAGGCAGTATGAAACCATTCACTATGGTAGACACATATACAGGTCTACAATAGTAGTTAACAACAGTAACTTGTTCATTTTTAAAGTTACTTTATAACAGTCTTGATTGGAACCTGTTACAAAACAAAGACATACAGTATCAGGGGATAACCGTGTTAATTGCATCTGAAGAAGTGAGGCTTTATACCCACAAAAGCTTATGCCCAAATAAATGTTAGTCTTTAAGGTGCCACCGGACTCCTTGTTGTTTTTAAAGACATACAGTGTAACTCTGTGACTATCTGTAAAATACATACACAAGCATATGTGCTTTCTTTCTAATTAGGTATTTAGTTTCAGGAAGTAGTCAGTTGACTGATTTGGGTCATCACCCAAGTGAAAGTTTGTGTGTTACTTATCACCAGATCTTTGCTCAGCCATCAGCGTTCATCTCAGTTATTGTTCACAGTAGGAGTTGACACGGCAAACACAGGTGGAGTGAAGGATGATCACGACTACAGTATTTTCCTGAAGTGCTAGTGGGCAACCTGAATTGCTGGAAAATAGAGACAGTTAAATGTGCCTATCCAAGCTAGATATTTGATGTCACCAGGACTCCCAGGTGGCCAGCTCAGGACCTAGGTCCAGGTGTTTTTGACTTTCAAGAAGTGATGGGCTGCAGGAGACAGGCCATTTTAATCCTGTTTTTGCTGGCGGGGGGGGGAGGGGAGAGTTTCCAACTTAGTTCCTCTTCTTAGAGATGCTGGCATGGACCAATCAGATGATGATCCATACTTCTGAAGATTTGAAATGTCCAGCCAAAATGAAAGTCATCCTCTCTCTGCATCCAATCAGGGAACAAGACATCAGCTTTTGAGTTATTGCAACTGGGTTTGGAATTTTCCAGTTTCTTTGTGTCATACCAGAATGTAAGACAAGTTAGATAACTGTTGGTAAACCATCTTGGGACATACTTTGAACACTGGCTTGTTTGCTATAGTCAGCAACTTACCTCCACAAGTTGCTTTCCATGCTCCCATTTGTGGTCCATCCCTTGACCAATTTTGCAGTCATGTGTTAGGGAGCGGGGGCCTCAAACGCTGAAAGGGTTCAGACCATGGCCATCACCCAGCAGCTCACCTGGACCATTGGAGAAGGGTGCCAGTGAATCTCTAGTTCACAGAGGGCCTTGTCCATGAAGCTCCTGTTTGGGGGAGACATCCAATACCGCCAATTGGTTGGGATGAACAACTTAAAACCAAAAAGAGGCATAGGGAGTTGTCTAGTTTAATCCCTGACTGGCTGTTACTATGAATCCTGCCTACTTGCCTGACTCCTGAGCCCTGACTTCTTGCCTGTTCTTGGTTCTTGTCCTTCGTATCCCAGATCCCCCTGTCTGTTCCCAGTTCCTGCTTTCCTGTGTCACTCCAGGTCTTTGCTCCTAAGCCCTAGCTTGTTGCTGACCCCGGCTCTGATCTTCAGCATGGCACTGGATTTTGTCTCTGGCCCCAGCCTTCAGCTTGGCACCTGACTCTGACTCCAGCTCTGACCCTGGACTTGATTTCTGATTCTGTCACCAGCTCTGGTTCCAGACTTCTAAATCTGACCAACCACCCTGGTCTCTACAGGATTGCAGGTGCAGAATGTGCAGCTGACCACTGAGAATCAGGTGTTTCAGAAACAAGTCCTGCAACTCCACACAGTGAATGCTATGCTCTGGGTCTGTCCAGCTACACTGTCACCTGAGCTGGGAGCTGCTATCTCTCTGCCTGAATGCTTTGATGGGAGTTGCTCCAAATTCCCAGGCTTCATGAATCAGTGCCTCCTCTTGTTCTTGCTTTGACCACAGACATGCTTCCACCCCCAAATCCCGCTTCGCCACCAGCATTTATAATAGTGTTAAATATAAAAGTGTTTTTAATATATTGGGGGGGGAGGGGTCACACTCATAGGCGTGCTGTGTGAAAGGGGTTACCAATACAAAAGTTTGAGAACCACTGCACTATTGGATTCTGCCCCACCAGCTGAGCTGATTCAGATAAACCTAAACCTGGCAACTCACCCCTGAAGAGAGCACCTCTCATGTCTTAATCTGCATTACTACTGTGGCAAGCTGAGCCATGCTATTTTCAGTTGCCCCACAAGGAATCCAGTCCAACGGTATCCAGGAAATGAGCCAGCCCAGGCTTGATAAAGGGGGCTAACTAGACATCCCCCTAACACCTGAACTAAGGTCCTGAAGGAAACACACACCAGCTTCTGTTCACATGCACTGCACCTACAAGTACCAGTTGCATTATGAATCCCAAGGCATTCCCAACTACTCCATCCACAGTGGGCCTCATTGACTTGGACGCAGCAGATAACTTCATTGATGCAGATGCAGCCTGGGCACTGTAGATTTCCATGTGGCCCAAGTCCATTCCAGACCTGTTAGAGATGATTGACAGGTCCCCCTTATCCTCCAGACCACTGGCCATGGAATCTGTTCCCCTTAAGATTGTTATCCAAGGGCATTGAGCCCTACAGTTCAGTGCTATCCATTACCCAAGATCAGAGGGACATGCGGGGATCTCTTGGCTGGCCACCCACAGACCACCTTATCAACTAGCATGAACTAAAAGTTGAATTTTTCTCAGAATTCTGCCAGCAGCACGGCTTGACCCCAGGAAATGGGCAGTGTGCAGTAGTTCCCCAGCAGTCACATGCCAGGGAGCTGACTATGCAGAGCCATCCACTATTTTTGTCCTCGATTTCCATCCAAATACAGAGACTACAAGGATGTCTTAAAACAAACCAACCAACCAAAACCAAAATCAAACCTTGCCCCCCCCCGCAGGATTACAAATGCGTAGTTGAGCTACAATCAAGGGCAAACATTCAGTTCAGGCATATATATGCCATGTCTAAGCCCGAACTAGCCACACTATGCATCTTCCTTTGGGTTAACCTAGGCAAGGGCTTTATTCGAAAGTCCACTTCATCTGCCAGGGTGCCAGTCGTCTTTGTTAAAAAGGATGGAAGCCTCTGATTATGTGTAGACTATTGAGCCCCGAGTTAGGTCACCATTAAAAAATGATACTTGTTACCACTAATCCCCAAGCTAATGGACCATGTGAGCACTGCCTGGGTATGCACAAAACTACACCTCTGGGGTGGAGCATACAATTTAGCATATGTTAGAGCGAGGATGAATGGAAGACCACCTTTCAAATGCATTACTATCACTTGGAATATCTCATGATGCCCTGTGGTTTGACAAACATGCCTCTCACATTCTAACATTTTATTAATGATGTACTCTGGGACTTTCTAGACCAATATGTGGTAGCATATCTGGATGACATCGTTATTTTTTCAGACAATGCTGAACAACACACCATGCATGTCTATTCTGTCCTGAAGAGTCTAAACTAACATGGACCCTATGCTAAGCGAGAAAAATGTGCCTTTGAACAGTCCTCTGTAGAATTCCTAGGGTTCATCCTATCTCCTGCTGGTATTGAAATAGACCTGTGCAAGGTAAAGGCAGTCCTTAAGTTAGGAGCACTATGTAATGTTCATGAACTACACCATTTCTAGTGGTGGTTCATCCTGAAGTTCTCAGAATGGATTGCTCCTCTCACTGCCCTGCTCCGCAAAAATACCAGGTTCCTCTTGTTTCCCAAGGCCCAGCAGGCCTTTGAGCAACTAAAACTTGCACTTACCACCACTTCTATATTAGTCCACCTTGACATCTTGCAAGCCTTCAATCACTGAAGCGGATGCTTCCAACTTGGCAATTGAATTAGTGCTTCCCCAAAGGCACAGTCCTCAACACTTGCCACATTCATTAGCCTTTTAGTCTAGGAAACTCACACCCCTGGAGCAAAATTCAAAATTTTGGACAAAGAACTCTTGGCAATTAAGACAGCCTTCAAAGAATGGCACTGCTATCTAGACGGGGTCCAGTACCTCACAATGTGTACACCAATCATAAGAAACTTGAATATCTGTGTAGGGCCAAAGATCTCAACCAGAACTTTGGTGGGCCTTATTCTTTTTTGTGCTTTGAATTTGTAATCTCTTTTCATCCAGGAACCAAAAATAGCTAGGCTGATGCATTGTCCCAGAAGAGCAAATATTACACTGACCAAAATGACTTGAACCCTAAAATCTTCTGCATCCTCAAGCCTCATAATTTTCTGGATATGGCTCACTACCAAGATCTGCTCACCTTCATACAATAAGCCTCAGTCCATGAGATCCTTCCTGATGAGCAGGAAGTCATAAGAAAGGAACACCACGACATCCAAGATTGAGTAGCCTATCTAAAAAGACATATATATGTCCCTCCCAGGACTCTTAGGACTATCCCCTTTGGCAGGACATTTTGGCTGTTTTAAAACTCAGCACCTAGTCTCTCATGTCTTCTGGTGGCCTTGCATGTGGGCTACAGTACCTGTCTGGCTTCATGCAACATATGTGTCCACTCCAAGATGCCACACAATAAAGATCTCAGACTCCTGTAACCCCTCAAGACTCCACCTGGCCCCTGAAAAGTCACCATCTTAGATTTTGTAGTTGATTTACCTGAATCCATGACCATTCTGACAGTAGTGGACCACCTCACAAAGATGGCATACTTCATCCTCTGTACTGGCCTACTCTCTTCTCAGAAAACTGCCCAACTGTGGGTGGACTAAGTTGTCCATCTACATGGCTTTCTGGAATGCATCATCTCAGACTGTGGTCTTCAACCTCCATCCCACTTCTGATGACACTCTATTTGTATTTTGGGCATCTGCTCCTGCTTCTCCTCTGCCTATCACCCTCAGACAAACAATCATGCAAAGAGAACCAAGCAGATCCTGGAGCAGTATCTTCAATGATACATAAGCTTCCACCAGAATTACTAGTCCTTGCTGCTACCTTCTACAGAGTTTGTATGCAATAATGCAGAACATGCTTCTGTGGGGCAAAGCCTTTTTTATTAAATATGGGTGTGTCACTCTGAACCTCAGAGTAGCACCCTGGCACCCCCATATTCACCATGGTGATATGATTATGTTTTATACAAAATATGCTTTGTGAGTAAATATGACTTTAAAAGTCTTGATCTGTTGAACATTAATATCGTGTTGGATTGTATGTGCTATCATCTATGTGAAGTTATGAAGTTTAGCTATATGCGTGTTATTGAAATATGTTGTGAGGTTGGGAACACCCACAACCAGCCTTTCAGGTATAACAATGGAGTAGCCAGACGTGTTGATGGCCCATTAAAGAATATCCACTATCCCAGGAACTATACAATGGAGACTTCTCAGAGAGAGCATGTAGACAATGGAGGCTGCTTGGCTAATGAGGGTGAACCCCCACATCACAAGCATAGATCTTTCCATCAAGCTGGAAGAAACTATAAAAGAAGGGGAAGTGACATCATGACTTGGTCTTACACCCCCCGCAACTCAACACCTGGAAACACTCTGGAGGACAAAGATTTTGAACTGGGGAGGGTGATCCAGGGCTGGAAGAGAGTTCCAGGCTGTGTATTGAAGATCTGTGACCTGTTTATACCATCAGGGTGCGACACTTCTTGATTCAAATCCTATTTAGTTTATAGAACTCCGATTGTGAATTTACTTTTATTTGTTAGGTAACCAACTTTGATCTTTACACTTACTACTTATAATCACTTAAAATCTTTCTGTAGTTAATAAATCTGTTTTATATTTTACCTAAAATATTGTGTTTTGGTTGAAGTCTTTGGGAAATCTCAGTTCAGGTTACAAAGGCTAGTGTGTGTGTTCTCCACATCGAGGGAGGGGTGGACTGGGCAAGATGGTATATTCCACAGGTGCAAGGCTGGAGAGCTGGGGGGAATTGGCTGGAGCCTCTCTATTGTTGGTTCATGAGTGGCTGGTAGAAGCATTCATGTAACTCAGTTGGTTGTATCCTTACCCGTGGATGTCTGTGTAAGTGCAGTATCTCCCAGAGGTTTGTAGCTTGTCACAGCACCACAGGTTAGTGGGACAGAGGGCTCAATGGTCCCACAGTTCAGGTTGCACCCCAGGAACCCCATCACAATGGGTTCCATCCTTGGTTCTACTCAGAGCTACCTGCAACTTCCCACAATGCAGCAGCCTTTGACTGGATACAACAGACATGTCAAACCCAAGATGACCGAAAAGTTCACCTGGATGGTGCCAAGAAGAGATGCAAACAATATACAGACCATCAACGACAGGAGTGGCCTGCCATTTTGTAGGCCAGAAGGTATGGCTCTTGATGAAAAACAACACACAAATAGACCATCTCGTAAATTGGACTACTGGTTACCCGGCCCCTAGCGAGTTTGCGGCAAATTAACCCCATCACCTTTGAACTCGATGTACCCCATTCTCTCTGTATACACCCAATTTTCCATATATCACTTGTGAAGATCCACATTCATAACCCATTCCCTCACCACACCCCACCACCCTGTCAGCATATATTCAAGACCTGAATGAGTACGTTGTCCACGAGATCCTTGATGCCAGAATCAGGTGGGATAGATTCTGATATCTCATGGATTGGGAAGGCAACAGTTCTGAAAAGCACTTCTGGGAATCATCAGAGAATGTACTCACTCCTGTCCTGGTAAATGTCTTCCACAAAACCCCACCATGGAAAGTCTGGCCCACTAACATCTGGAGGGCATCCTTAGGAAATGGGGTAAAAAGAATGATTACGGACCTTGTACCCAAGCCTGTAGGTCCCCAGGCATCCACCCAGCAGCTCACCTGAACCACTAGAGAAGGGGCCCAGTGAAACTCTAGCTCACATAGGGCCCTGCCCATGAAACTCTTGACTGGGGGAGATGTCCAGACTCACTGATTGGCTGGCATGGACTACTTAAACCAGAAAGAGGCACAGGAAGTTCTTAACAACTAGGTGAATCTCTTGTTGACTATTACAATGGACCCTGCCTACTTGCCTGACTCCTGAGCCCTGCCTTCCCATCCATTCCTGGCTCCTGCCTCCCAGCCTGTTACTGTCGTTCTTATTCCAGATGCCCATCTGTTCCCTGTTCCTCCTCCTCCTGCCTCACTCCAGGTCTGCTCCTGTGCACTACCCCAGCTTTGACCCCTGGCTTGGTACCTGACTCTGACCTTCAGCTTGACTCCTGACTCTGACCACAACTTCAGTTCAAGGTTCCTGATTTTAGCCATTAGCCATGACTGCCCATGCCCTGCTCTCTATATTATGCTTGCTTAAGTTGTAGTTTCTCCGTAAACAATCTGCTAGCTGCTGAAATGTCCAGTTTAAAGTTCATATAATTTATATAAAATCCTCCATATTCTTTGACACTCTTTATCCTTGTTTTAACAGTCCATTACACAATGCAAAGTCACTTCAAGAACTGTTGTTCTCCAGCAGGGCGGAAAAGTTGTATACATTTTCCATTTCTGTTCCCCTTGTTTTAACAAGAGCAAGACTGTAGTATGTACAAGTACGGATGAGCTGAGTTTGTGCATTATTAACCAGATAGTTACATGTCTGATTATTCCACACTAGTCAAGAGTCCTTATAAACACAAGTATCAGGGGATAGCGATGTTAGTCTGTATCCACAAAAACAACAAGGAGTCCAGTGACACCTTAAAAATGAACAGATTTATTTGGGCATAAGCTTTCGTGGGTAAAAAAAACACTTCTTCAGATGATAAGGCAGAAAGCTTATGCCCAAATAAATCTGTTAGTCTTTAAAGTGCCACCGGATTCCTTGTTGTTCTTATAAACACAGTCACAGTTTATTTATTGCTTCTTTGATCATATCACACATGCATAGTCTTCTGAGGACCATTGCGACAGCCAGGGTGACCACAGTCGATGGTGTCAGGTTACCCACCAGGTATTGTGTAGTGAAGTTCCTAGATCCAGGCTAATCCTGTGGATTGCCTCTTCCAGCACAGTTGTATTTCACTAACATGATAGAATAAGCATGCTTGATTGAAAATGAGTGCATTACTTCTTCACTTTATGACAAAACTAAAAGAAATCAATATGAATGCCACCTCTTTATTTCCTAATAGGATTGCCCATGAGGTAAACCTTATAATTAAAGTTTACCATATTTTGGCCAATCTCTATTACTTATTGTTTACTTCTCTTTTATAAGAAATACAAGGTGGGAGAGGTAATATCTTTTATTAGACCAACTTCTGTTGGTGAAACTTGCTGTTCAGCTGTGCAGCTTGAAAGCTTGTCTCTTTCACCAACAGAAGTTGGTCCTCACTCACCTTGGCTCTCTCATATCCTGGGATCAACATGTCTACAACAACAATAGAAGATATTGAATTTTTCTCTTTTATATAAATTTTAATTATAATATTAGATTCCATCAAGCTTCCTATTTTACTACTGTTTGGCACATCATCTAATATCATCAGTGTTTGATATCAATGTCGTATGATTTTTAATTCATTCCCTGACAGTGAAAAAGGGAAGTCTCTTTAGCTGTACCAGTGGTACACTCTTAGGAAAGGCTCAGCAACTCTGAATTTCCTCAGACTGTTGAAGAAATCTAGCTGTTAGACCTTGGGTTTTTATGCTCTCAGACTTCTGTTATATCTTTATTAAAAGATCTTGATATCTGGGGAATTCTTAAATCGTAATAACTCATAATTTTGGGGCCTTAGTTACTTCAAAGAAAACAGATCAACACAGCCTTCCTTCTCCTGAGTTGACTCTTCTCAGGGACACACCTCTTACAGGAAAAACCCTATAGGGTTTAATCGGGATTAAACTAATAAGATTCTACAGAAATGAGTAGGGTTCTATAAAAATTACTCTAAAACCCCGTAGGGTGAAATCCTGCCCCACCAAAATCAGTAGGAGTTTTGCCATTGACTTCAATGGGGTCAAGATTTCACCCACTGAAAGTAATAGAGAATGAGATTATTTCTATACGTTTTGTTAAAACACTGCAGATTTTATAGCACACATAAAACTCTCTATTAAATTCTATAAGATGTCCCAAAGTTATCCATTCCTATTAAATTTCTATAGGATCTTTCCATATGAGAGAATCCTTCACTGTTTCAGGAAGATGCCATTTGCTTTGCCTGTACTAGCAAGGTTGAATTTTACCCAGTAATGTACACATTCACATTCAAAGTTAGTTTCTTGATAATAGTATTATATTTTTCAATAACAATTGTAATTTAATTACAGTATATTGCCCTGAATTCTCTATTTCAATCAAGAAAGTTCAGAAATCATTAAGTTCAGAAGTGTATAATGTGCCTCACCTGGAGAAAATCTTTGCTCTCTGTATCTTTATGATTTTATAAGCATGTTTATTTTTTTTTTTATAAAGGAGAAATAGTTTAACTTGGAAGTAGGCCAATTTTTAAATTTAATTCTTGCTAGTATCTTGCTTTAAAAGACAGCCTATGTCCTGTTGTCATTGTTGCATAACTGAAATTTCTGTCACACAGCTTGTTCATACACCAATAATCACTATAGCTTTGGCAACTGGTTATTGTTGTTACACTAATACTTTGTTGTTCAATCATACATTGTACTCAAATTAAATCAGACAGCTGGAACATCAGCAGTGAATTGTGTTAATTAAATCTTCCCAGTATGAGAAATAAAGAAACAAAATAGAAAATGACGTTGTTTAGTCTTAAACAGTTCTTATTAAAAATAAAATAGACTAAGTTCTTTCTTTTATTTCTATAATAGACTTGCTAAAGAGAAGTGTCTCACAAATCTGATTTCTTTTTTCTCCATATAATCCCTCCACTGAGGAGCTAATCCTTCATAGAAGGGAAAAAGAATGTATGACAATAGAATTATGCTGTGGTTTTGCAGGAGCCATGCCATGGAGATAGGTTTGTGGGTCAGGGAAAGGACTGAGGGACACAATGGATCTATAACTATGCAAATCACTAGTTAAAATCCCATGTAGGTTCAACTATAGAGGGTACTTCAGCCCTGAGATTTCAGTAGCAGATGCAGAGCTAGCTGAAAGAGGATTCAATTTCTGTATTCCTGTGGTTTTCCCCGGCACATAGTCCATTTGCTTGGGCTGTATTTTGGGTTTAGGATGTGGGCCTGTTAGTCTCTGACTTTTAAGATCAGTTATGCATCATTTATAGCTGAATTGCCATTTCACAATAAGCATTAGGAATTGCTTCTATTGAATTCCAGTTGCACAATGTTATTTAGAAACCAGTCAGTAAATATTTCCTATGATAAATTCTGTATTTCCTAATCCTTAAAGTTTGGGAAGCAGGTTACATTATGCAATAGGATCTTTGCTTTAAAATTTTTCAATACATAAAAATTGGTTACACAAAGCCAGTAACTTTATCAGATATTTTCTTTTACCAATGAAAAGGTGGATATTTTTACGGGATGGACCACCATTTCCTGAATAAATTGTCATTTACAAATATTCACACATTTTTTCAATAATTAGCAATAATTTTAATTTTTACCTGCCAGTACCTCATTTCTTAATTATATTGTAAACAAAACAGATTCCCAGGACCTTCTACTTCCATTCATACCTGTGCAACCCCATTAAAGTCAAGGAAGTTACTCTAACTTTACTCTGATTAAATCTAGAAATTGGCCTAATGGGCTTTCATTGGCTATCTTGAGGTACAAAATGAGGTTGGATCTGAGATAAAAATAGGGAAAGAACAAGTTAAAAATTACTTAGACAAATTAGATGTCTTCAAGTCACCAGGGCCTGATGAAATACATCCTAGAATTCTCAAGGAGCTGAGCCATTAGCGATTATCTTTGAACAGTCATGGAAGATGGGTGAGATTCCAGAGGACTGGAAAAGGGCAAATATAGTGCCAATCTATAAAAAGGGGAATAAGGACAACCCGGGGAATTACAGACCAGTCAGCTTAACTTCAGTACCCGGAAAGATAATGGAGAAAATAATCAAGTAATCAATTTGCAAACACCTAGAAGATAATAAAGTGATAAGTAACAGTCAGCAGGGACGGCCTTAGGGATGGGCCAAATGGGCGACCGCCCAAGGTGCTGTAGTCAGGAGGGCACCATGTGGTAGCCCAGAGGTGTGCACTGCCAGCAGAGGCGATGTGTGTGTGTGTGGGGGGGGGGGGGGGGAGACAGATTTCTTCCTGCTTCCTCCCAGAAGAGGAATGGTGCAGGACAAGTGGTGACACACAGATACTGCTCTCCCGCAACGTTCCTCCGCACCCCCTAGGGAGTTGTGACATGGGGAGTGAGGAGCAATGTCAGGCACTCCCTGCATCCAGGTCACTTTCCCTACCTGGGCTGTGTTGTGAGGCAAGTATCAGGAGCTGCTGCTCTCCTGCCCTCCCCTTACACAGCCCAGGTGAGGAAAATGACCTTGATGCAGGGATCACCTGATGTTGCTTCTCCCTCCCCCTCTCACAGCCCCTTAGGGGTGCGTGAAGGAGCATTCGAGGGGGGGAGCGAGCAGCAATGCCAAACATTCCATGTATCCAGGTCAGTTTCCCCATGTGGGGTGCAGGAATTAGGGGTGAAGGAGGCACCATGCAGCGGTTAGGGGCGAAGGGGTTAATCATTATTATTGTTGTTGTGTATTTTACAAATAATTTCAGACAAGTTCATGTGGTGTTGCTGCCCAAACGGTTTGATGGGGCTGTCAAAGTTTCTGGGGGGTTTCTTGCAACAATGCAGGCTGCTCTTCCTGCTTTGCCCCACAGACCAGACGAGGGTAGAGCTAGCAGTCAGCTTCTCACCGGCAAAACACTCGATTGGGCTTCCGCTCTATTGGAGCAGAACAGACCAGTGGTCTCCAACTGGGATGCCTTCCCGCAAGCCTTCTCAATCATTTTTGATGATCCACATCACATCCACTCCACAAAGGCTGCCCTCCAGAAGCTTCACTTAGGGCGAGGGCCAGCCACTTACTAGGCCGCTCACTTCTGACAGAGTGCAGCTGATGTCAAATGGAATGAGGCAGCCCAACTATACCAATTCCGATAGGGACTCAGTGAGGATGTAAAAAGATGAGCTAGCCCGCATTGAAATCCCCAGAGGCCTTTATTGATCTTGCCCTACTCATCTGCTTTCAGCTGCACAAGAGGATGGAGGAAAGAAGGGGCAGCCAGATGCCCTCCCATGTTCACCCACTACAACAAAGCCTGTAGAACTGAATCTTGAATCCATGCTGGTTGACCTGGGTTGCTGCTGCCTGACCTCAGAGAAGAAAGAATTTCAATAGCCGCTGAATCTGTTTTTACTCTGGGGCATAAGGACATGTCCTCACTTCCTTTCTAGGTCAAAAGAGCTCTGGATACAGACCAGCCCAGGCCCAGTAAGGGGGATATAGCATGGGCATCATCAGAGCTCCATGCTCTGGAGCCTGCCCTTAAGTAGAACCTGATCCTGGAACCATAGGGTCTCCCTGCATTTCCAATTGCCACTGCACTTGCAGGTTTTGAGGCAGACAAAGCTGATTCCCCCCGTCCCTCCGGCAGTCGGTGATGTAGACTCCAGGGCTGCTGCCAACTTTATGGATGCCCAAACCCTCCAGATCCCTCTCTGACCAAAAACCACACCCAACCTGGTGGAGATGATTGACGGGTTGCTCCTATCATCAGGACCAGTGACTCAAGAGACCATCACCATAGAGGCTGTAGGGAAATGGCACTGGGTAATAATATGCTTTAGTGTGATCCGCTCTCCATTTTTCCTGGTAGTTCTTGGTTGGAGCAGCATGACCCATGTATCTCCTGGTGGTGGAGGTGTATTAGCTTTTCCTCTGAATATGGTCAGAAAGCTTGTCTCCAACAAAATCGATTAACCTGCAGGTGACCTGCACTTGGGGCCTTAGGGTTGCATTAGACTCTCAGGAATGAGACCCCAGATGGCGGGGGCTAACCAGAAGGGAGTAGCTCTAGACCAGAATCCCAGTCTCCCTGACAAGTACTGGGACTACCTGGATGTGTCTGAAAGGAAAAACATGGATTCACTACCCCCACACAGGGACTATGACTGTCCAACAAAACAACAACCCATGGCAAAGGTACCTTATGGATGGATATAAACCATGTCTGAACCAGAACTAGATGCACTGTGCATGTATATCCAGGAAAATATCACAAAGGGCTTAATTTGGGGATCCACCTCTCCAGCAGGAGCACCATTCCTATTTGTGTGAAAAAAGGATGGGTCACTACACCTCTGCATAGACTCTTGCACATTGAATCTGGTGATTACTTGTAATAGTACTCCCTGTCCCTCATCCCAGAATTGTTGGACCACCTGAGGACTTCCAGGATCTTCACTAAGCTAAATCTTTGGGGAGCATACAATCTAGTTTGCATAAGGCTGGGAATGAATGGAAGACTGCTTTTCACACTCAAGATGGGCACTTTGAACATTTAGTAATGTCGTTTGGCTTCACCAACACCCCCACAGTGTTTCAATATTTCATAAACCATGTGTTCAGGGACATCCTGGTGCCCAGAAAATCAAAATAGGAAAGCTGACCCTCTATCTTGAAAGGGGGAATATGACCACTAAAACAGGGAGCCTATTTCCGAGCCCCCCTACCTCCTCAATCCTAGTATCTTTGTCAATGCCACAGTTCATCAAGACCTGGTCTCCCTCATACAATCCACCTTGAAAGAAGACACATTTTCCCAAGGAACAGTCTATGACATTAGGGGTTAAGATGCACTGTTACAATGCTGGATGGAATAACATACTTTCACAAGCACATATGTGTCCCCCCAGGTTGCCTCCAAATGGAAGTGGTACGACTGTGCCATGACGCTCTGTTAGTGGGTCATTTTGGCAATCTTTAGACCATCTGTATGGTTGCCCAGTTTTTTTTCTGGTGGCCTTGCATGTGGGCTGAAATCCAAGCTTACGTGGACTCCTATGAGTGCTGTACCTTAATACCCCTGGAGACTCCAGATAGGCCTTGGTCTGCCATCAGCCTAGATTTCATTGTAGAACTCTCAGCATCCAGTGACCATACAGTAGTCTTAAAGGTTGTGGATCATCTGACTAAAATGGCCCACTTCATCCCCTGAAACAATCTGCCCTTTGTCGAGGCTACAGCCCAACTCCTGGTGTAAACACGGTTTCTCTCCATGGCATTCCAAACCATATAGTTTTAGATTGAGCCCCACAATTTACATCTTGCTTCTGGCATGAAGTGCTCCGGTTACTGGATGCCCACATATGCACCTGCACCGTGTACTACCCCCAAATAGACAGGCAAACTGAAAGGATGAACTAAGTACAAGATCAGTACTTGAGCTGTTTCATGAACTATCAGCAAGATAACTGTACATGCTCCTGCCATATGCGGAGTTTTCATATAACAGCACCGACCATAGAATCATAGAATATCAGGATTGGAAGGGACCTCAGGAGGTCATCTAGTCCAACCCCCTGCTCAAAGCAGGACCAATCCCCAGACAGATTTTTGCCCCAGGTCCCTAAATGGCCCCCTCAAGGACTGAACTCACAACCCTGGGTTTAGCAGGCCAATGCTCAAACCACTGAGCTATCCCTCCCCCCAGACCATGCTTCTATAGGTTGGAGCCCCTTCTTTGCGAGTTATGGGTTCCACCCCTGTTTTCACCTGGTGCTACCAGAAGCCTCTCTGAACGCAGGCACCACCAACTGACTCCAACAGCTCTATCCCTTTGTCATGGGGTGCATCATTCACAACTGGGCTGACGCCTCCTCCTGGTCACTCTGGGGATTAGCTCCCAAGGCCAACGCCCCTGTCCATGGTTTGCACGCTGCCACTTCGACTCTGGTCTGCAGCTCCTCTCACTCCAGGACCTTCAGCGTCTCATTCATGACTTAGTCCTCAGGCTAGGTCATTCAGCGTTCCCCCTTCTGGGGTACAGTCCATCAGCAGTCCTAGGCAGTCTTCCCGTTCACTGCCTCAGTTCTATACCATGCCCTTGGTGGCTGGCAGGAGAACCGGGGCCCGCCCTCTTATCCAAGTTCCAGTGCAGGGACCCTCAGCACAGCAGTTCTGGACTTCCTCCCTCTGCCCTCACAGCTCCTTCCCAGGATTGCTTCCTACTCTTCCTGGTGGTTCCCCCACTTCTCTGGGAGTACCAGCTGCAAATCAACTCACTCCTCCCAGGGAGTAACAGCAGACTATCTCCTTGCAGCCCCCAAATACTCCTCCCTCTTCCCAGGAAGTGACTGCTTCCTACAGCTTTTCCCAGCCTCCCCTGTCTGTAGTCAGCTTCCTAGCTTTATAGCGCCCGCCTGTTCCTGTACAGGTGAGATTCTCTCTGAGTAGGTGCCTCCAGCCAAAAGCTCCCCTGTTTGCAGCCTAACTAGCTGATTGGGTCCACCAAGCCCAACTCAGCTCATGCGGGGCTAGTGTGGGGAGCTCTAACCCCATCACACTCATCCAGAAGGAGCTCAAGAATCTCGCAGAAGAGGCAAAAAAGGCTTACAAGAGGGATGCGGACTGTTGGTGACAGTGAGCTCCAGTATTCACAGTAGGCCAGAAGGTATGACTTGCTACAAAGGTCTCCAGACCAGTCGACCCATCAGTTCCTGGAACCCTTCCAAATATGCCAGCAGATCAACCTGGTTAACTTTAAACTACAGCTTCCCCCGTCCCTCAAACTATATGCAGTTTTTCTGAAATCCTATGCTGAGAATCCGTCTCCTGACTGAACCATACCACTACCTCTACCAGTCAAAATCCAGGGTCATGAGGAGTACAAAGGGCATCCCATCCTTAATTTCTAATGGATGGATGTCTGCCTGTACTATCTGGTGGACTGGGAAGGCTATGGCCCTAAGGAGTACACTTGGGAACCTGCTTGCTATGTCTGTCCCCCTGGGGAGGGGCTGAACTGGCATCACCATGAAGGGGGGCCTAATGTAAGAATGTGTGGGACTGGGACCAGGGAGGTTCATGACTGCTGATGCATCTGCATTGCCAATGGAAGCTCAGGCCAAGTTTTCGCTGGAGGACCCTGTGAAGGTAAACACTGGAGGAAGTACTTCTGAACAGGGCATTCTTACTCCTGGGGGCATTCTGCACCAAAAAAATAAAAATTCTGCAAAATTCTGCAAATTTTATTTGTCAAAATAACACTACATAATCATGCCAGTTTCAATTATTTTGGTGATTTATTTCAAAATACCTATCAGCAAATAAGTCTGTAACAATACAGACACACACAAAAATTCCCCCAGGAGTAGAGAGTTAAAGAAACCTCTATGATAACACAGTTCCTGTTTCTCTGCCCCCTTCCCATGCAGAGCCCAGCCAGGGGGGGGGGGGGCAGACACCCACAACCCCTCCCCCGCAGAGCCCATCTGCAGCCCCCCACCACCAATAGACCCATACCCCATCCCCCCCAGAGCCAAGCTGTGGGCCCCCCAGCCAATACACCCGCATCCCCTCCCCCCCAGAGCCCTGCTGTGCCCCCCCTTCCCCAGACATCCGTTCCCTTCCCCTCTCAGAACCCAGGAATCCAGAGGGAGAAACAGCCTCACGCTTGATCCCAGGCTTGCATGGAGTTTCCTGCGCACCGCCCTCTCCTTCCCTAAGGGCTTGCTGGGAACTGCAGCTGCCAGGAACTGTCTAGTCCCTCTCCCTCCCACAGCAGTGTCTTCTATGGGTAAGCTGGGCTCTGCCCAGTCCAGTGGCCCCTACTGGAGGCTAGCAGCATTGCAGCCCATTTCTGTGGGGGAAAGGAAATTCTGCGCGGACAACATTAATTTCTGCAAAATTCTGCATTGTGCAGTGGCACAGAATTCCCCCAGGAGTAAGGGCCTGAATGACTCTTCCCGCCCCTGCCCAGACCACAGATAAACCAGGAAGCCCTCATGGGGAGCTGTCTGAGCAATGCTGCAGACTTCCTGCTTGCATCTCCTCTAAACCTTACCTTGATTGAACCTTGACTCTGGCTCCTGACCTGGCTTGATCCTGACTCTGCTACTTGCCTACTGTCTGTAATCTGGTACCTGACTCTGACGTCTAGGTATCCTGACCCAGCTTGATTTGATCCTGACCCCACTACTCACCTCCTGGTGACGTGGTAACTGATTGGTGCACACAGGCCACCCACATCCCAGCTCTGACAGGTTCTTGAAAACTTCTTGTCTAAGTGTCAAACTTTGCTTTCATTTCCAGGAAAAATATATATTGTATAGAGTACATGCCAGGCAGTCCAACAGCTTTTGAACTAATTTTATATGGATTATCTAAGAAGATGCACTGTGAATCACTTTTTGAGTAAAATTATGGCGATCATGTCATGAGAAATTTAAACATATAGCAGATTGTTCATGCAAAGTTAATATTCCTTCATTTTACCAATTTTTTATACAATTTATTTGTTCTGAAGGATTATTAAAAACTTGCTGTTCATCTGAATTGAGACATTCTGCATGAATAGTAGCACAAGTACGTCACAATATGTTCAGAGAATTCAAAGACCTGAATGGTCCTTTACGCATAATTACTTCTTTTGCATGGATATGATTGCAGATGGGTTATCAGACAGAGTGCCTTCTTTCTAATGACATAGAATAGAGAGATTATATATAGCTGCTTTAAAAATCAGCCATTCATTAAATGATGGAATTGTTTTTGAAGCCATAATATAGTAAGTAACCATTCTGTAATAGACAAAGCTTTGGTAATAAAAGCCTCATTTCTAGTATAATTACAGAATTTACCAAGATGACACGGGGGCTAAAGAAGTTCCTCAGATAAGTGCCTTAGAATAATTCTCCGTTTTCAGAGGTTTTTGAGATAATCTCCTAAATAACTTGCAATATAATTCAGTAAGAGCACAAACACTCAAGCACATCTTAGGCACAGCTCAGCTGAAGAGGGGAAATTTTTTTTAAAAAAGGGCAGCTAATCATAGCCACGATGAACTTCCTTGCTTTGCAGACCCATCATTGTCTGTAAAAGACAAACAGGGTTCCTAGGCCAGGGTCAGGGTTTAGTGGGCCTGAGACAAAAGTGCAAAAATGAGCTCCTCATTCCATTTTTCATCAATCTCCACCATTTGCCATCTTCTCCTTATTTATTTTTAACAAACTTGTTTAATAAGCATTTGTCAAATAGATGTTTTTAATTTCTTTAATAGTTCTGTCACCATTATAATAAATTTTGATCATTTTCTTTTATATTCATATATATTTTACCAGAAGACCCAAGGCAAAGTAACGGAAGTAGGAGCAACAATGCAGGCGAGTGAGTGAGTAACTGAGATAGGGAAAGGAGGCTGGTAAGACCAGTAGGAAGCTCCAAAAGTATCCTGTCAATTATAGCTTCCAGTCTAGGAATCTGGTTGTTGAAGTAATTAGTACACAGCATCAGTGCATACTCCATTCCCCCATATTCTCACTCTCTTAGGAGTCAACCTCATCATGACTTACGCCACTCATGCTTCAGTCACTTTTTCCACAGAAACCACCATTTATCACCTGCAAAAATCCACCTATCCACTCACTTTCCCAGCTCAGCCACCCCCCACACTCATGCAGATCGCTTCCTCTCCAAGTCACCTCACACGTACCACCACCATTACCTCTTATCTCACTCATCAGATTCCTGATTCTGTAAAACCAAGGGTATCTTCTCTCCTTTTTATCATAGGACTGGGGAGAAGAAACCAGGAGTAGGAAGGCCTGGGATTGTCTCTCATAGAATCATAGAATATCAGGGTTGGAAGGGACCTCAAGAGGTCATCTAGTCCAACTCCCTGCTCAAAGCAGGACCAATTCCCAACTAAATCATCCCAGCCAGGGCTTTGTCAAGCCGGGCCTTAAAAACCTCCAAGGAAGGAGACTCCACCACCTCCCTAGGTAACGCATTCCAGTGCTTCACCACCCTCCTAGTGAAATAGTGTTTCCTAATATCCAACCTGGACCTCCCCCACTGCAACTTGAGACCATTGCTCCTTGTTCTGTCATCTGCCACCACTGAGAACAGCCGAGCTCCATCCTCTTTGGAACCCCCCTTCAGGTAGTTGAAGGCTGCTATCAAATCCCCCCTCATTCTTCTCTTCTGGAGACTAAACAATCCCAGTTCCCTCAGCCTCTCCTCATAAGTCATGTGCTCCAGACCCCTAATCATTTTTGTTGCCCTCCGTTGGACTCTTTCCAATTTTTCCACATCCTTCTTGTAGTGTGGGGCCCAAAACTGGACACAGTATTCCAGATGAGGCCTCACCAATGTCGAATAAAGGGGAACAATCACGTTCCTCGATCTGCTGGCAATGCCCCTACTTATACAGCCCAAAATGCCACTAGCCTTCTTGGCAACAAGAGCACATTGTTGACTCATATCCAGCTTCTCGTCCACTGTGACCCCTAGGTCCTTTTCTGCAGAACTGCTACCTAGCCATTCGGTCCCTAGTCTGTAGCAGTGCATGGGATTCTTCCGTCCTAAGTGCAGGACTCTGCACTTGTCCTTGTTGAACCTCATCAGGTTTTTTTTGGCCCAATCCTCTAATTTGTCTAGGTCCCTCTGTATCCGATCCCTACCCTCTAGTGTATCTACCACGCCCCCTAGTTTAGTGTCATCTGCAAACTTGCTGAGAGTGCAGTCCACACCATCCTCCAGATCATTAATAAAGATATTAAACATGTCTATCAGGCATGCTGAGAAAACTGAGGTAAAGGCTGGCCTTTTTCTCTTCTCTCCTTGCCCATGGAGAATGGCGTAAGAGTTCAGCCAGGCAGTGGGCATGCAATACATGATGCCATACATGATGAAACTTTCTATCTCTCTTACCAGGTCCAGGCTCATACCCTATTAGTCTGTTACAAACCAGGGGAAGTGTAGGGAAAATGGAAGGGCCAGGCTGGAACAGGATTCAGCTTGATTTGCTCTGATTCTGCTTGTATGACACTGCATTTGTCAGAGGCTACCCAAAGCCAGTTTTGGCCACATTTCAAACTTGTCAGAAGTTAATATGCAAATGAGAGTCTCCTATTATGTCTAATTTGAAATATAAGTAAGATATTAGACTACATGTCTTACACTTCATAGTTGTGTATCTTATCTAAAGAGCTAAAGAGCTTTGATAGATTATGAAATGCTGAGTGGTCCAAAGATTATAGAGATTATAGTGATTGGGATATACGACATTTCCAGTGGGAAAATCCTAGACTTGTAAGGTCTAGGTTTGTTCTGGTGGGAGATCCATCACAAAAACTAAACAAAACAAAAAACACCTAAAAATGGTGTTAAAAAGAAACAACTATTAAAGTTTACAAAGGAAGATTTTAACACTAGAGGGAGCTGTAAACACACAGAATAATATGTTTAACTTTTAACCCAGAATAATGGTAATATTTTTCTTGATAACAGGATGTATGAAGAAACTCACAGGATTTCAACGATTTCTGGCAAAATTTATTTATGTGATAAGGTATGTTATTCTGACCAGCGCAATGGATAACCAGTTTGTTAAACTCTTTTTCTTTCTTTCTCTCTTTCTATAGTAATTGTCTTTACATAAAATCATTTGAAATTTGAGAACAAGCAAGCTGAATGGACAAGCTAGTTTTGTGTGTTTATACAAAATAACAGGAGTGGCAGTATCTGCTGTAGTTAAAGTTTTTAAAAAAATCATTCCAACCATATTATACTTTGTACTTGAAAAATATATAGAGTATAGCTCTATTCCTGCAGTTGGATCCAGGCAGATAGATCTTTGTGTACGTCTTCACTACCCGCCGTATCGGCGGGTAGCAATCGATTTATCCGGGATCGATATATCGCGTCTCGTTAAGACGTGATATATCGATCCCCGAACGCGCTCACCGTCGACTCCGGAACTCCACCAGAGCGAGCGGCGGTAGCGCAGTTGACGGGGGAGCCGTGGCCGTCGATCCCGTGCCGTCTGGACCCCAGGTAATTCGATCCCCCCCCCAGTGTAGACCAGCCCTTTTGTCTGCACTGGCCTATGACCTCAGTGGGGCTCCATGAATCCATTTGCAAGGCTAACCTATGTTTCATATAGTTCGGTCTATATAATATATACGAGGGGTGAAGACCTTTCAGGGAGTTCAAGGATGCCCTCCTTTGGGAATTTATTTATTTATTTGTGTGCCTGACATTTAGTTCAATCTGCTCCATTCCAAAGACAAACTAATAGCTCTTCAGACTTTTTTTAATGTGCTCCAGGGGAAAAGGTATCTCTGGCAAACAAGAGGTGAGCTCCAACAGAGGCAGCGAAGTCCCCCCAAGCCTCCTTTCTGTGTGGTTATGGAGTTTTAATGAGGAGCACCCCTATAGCACATCACCAGTGTTGTTTTGGAAGTGAATATATGGTGAAATTATACCGCTAACATTAGAAAAATGAGTCTTAAAGTGAGGGTTCAGTGTCTAGACAACTTGAAAACACTGATGGAGGAAATCCAACAAACTCAATACATCTATTAGAGTTGGACACAGCAGAACGAGGGATTTGAAACATAATCAAACATGAATGTAGTATATTTTTGGTGTCATAGGCTGTCACGTAATAGCAACCTTTATGTTCATGAATTTTTTATTCATTCTTTCATAGGTCTTCCAGAGGGAGAACCAATTGGATACTAGACTAACAAAAAAAATAGTAACCAGACTCCAGTGACCTGTTTAACCCTGAATGTGAGGGATGAAAAGCAGCAGCCTTCTTGAATGGGACAGTGCTTCAGGTACGGAAACACTTTCTTCTGTTGGTTCTTGCTTTCTTTCCTTCTGAGTTAGCAGATCACTAACAAAAACTGTCAAGACACTGAGTTGATCAAGTTGTCTAGATAAGACTTTGTTCCAGCAGTTTTAGAAACAGATCTGTTATTAGAACCACAATAGCTTATTTTTGTTATACTTAACATAAATCTAAATGAGTTGAAAATGTAGTAATTTAAAAGTCGTATTATCTTAAATGAGAATGAGATATGTAATTGTTTACCAATATTTCACTCGTCTTTTTAAATATTGTGTCAGCTTTCATGGAAGTAAACAATATTCTCCTTTCTTTACTAAAAATAGGATTCTAATGTATCTCAGCGATAGGGTATAGGATCTGGTACTGAAATAGGAACTGTGCCTACCTTTATCTTTATTAACAAAGAAACTTTAACTTGCTCTAGAAAACTCGATTTGACTGTTTATAATCATCTATTATTATTCTGATCATATTTTTATAGGATAACTAAAAGTAAGTAGGCAAAACTCCCATTGATTACAACTGAAGGATGATCAGGATGACTTTGTTAGTGTCTCAAAGTTTGCACAGCTGATCAACTTCTTGAAAATTTAGTGACAATAACAAAATATTAAAAACAGTGCTTTGTGAGAAAGTACAAATTATGTTAGTTTGCTGTCCTTTAAAGTAAGATCCATCTTAATTTACCTTTGGTTTTTGCCTCTGCTCTGGTGCAATGTATCCAGCTTTGGGTAATGGAATTTTTAAATTGTGGTGTAGTTCAGTGACTTTATATTGTTGTCTGGTTATGAGAGGTTTGATAATGTCAGTGTGCCAGATCCTTCTCCCATTGACTCGAGTGTGAGCAGGATGGGTCCCAATGCTAGTGTCATGTTAAACATGTTATAGCCATGTAATTCTTAACAAATAGAACTGTAATGCAGCTGGTAAATTAATATTTTAGGCCTGAAATAACATAATTCTTAATGATTAATTTTTTTAGTATGTTTAATTCATTTAATGGGTACTTTTGCACTATGACATTTATTTCAGCTGGATGCGTGAATTTCAGTAATTCACAGGATCTTGAACCTTGCTTTTATTTATTAGAATAAGAAGTCATGAAAAAAAATCATAAATGTAAATAATGTTTCCTTAAAGAAATCAAATAGGTTTTGCCAAAGTTACATAGGTTAGTTTACTTTTGTGTGTAATCTCGTGTAACATTTTGACCAACATGATGGTTTGGGTTTTTTTGTTTGGGTTTTTTTTTGTTGGTTTGTTTTTAATGGCATGCTTACTCTTATTTTACAACTGACTACAGATAAAGAGTTTGAATTTGTTACAAAGCTGAATCTAAACCAAAATGTGGCCTAGTAAATAATATATGAAGAAAGGCAGGATAATGTTTCTAGCTCAGCAGTGAGAAGAGAGAAATGGCAGAGTAGTAGTTTTATTTGACACACTAATCTTTTAGTTCTCAGAAATGTCTGTCTCCAAAGCATGCCCACAACTCACTGTAGATTTTTCCTATGGTTATATTCTGCTGTGATCAGAGCTTTGTTGTGGCTGTTCTGTTGTCAAAGAGGCAGATCTTTCCCTCAACACCAAATTCAAGTATAGGTGCCAACAGCATATAAAGAAATTCTTCAGGTATCACGAGCACTCCTCCTCATACACTGCAAAGCGGTAGTGGAGCCACTCTGTGGGTGGTAGTTTGGCTGCCAATTCCACCTGCAGGAGGAATGAGGTTATGGCTGATTGATCTGCGCAGCAGTGTATCCAATGATTAGTCTACATTTAACCTTCATTCATGCCATGCAACTGAGGGGCCCTGTAGCAAATTTATCAAAGACTTCTTATGAATTCTGCTAGAATTATTGCACTATAAGATAAAACCATGACATCTGAATGTGAGACCCTACTTCACTTCAGCTTTTCACACACATAAGATTATTATAGAAGCAGGGCCAGCTCCAGGCACCAGCGTAGCAAGCAGGTGCCTGAGGCAGCCAATGAGGAGGGGAGTGGCACGTCCGGCCGTTCCGTGGCAATTCGGCGGCAGGGCCGTTACTCCCTCTGGCAGCGGAGGACCAGCCGCCAAATTGCTGCCATAGAATGAAGTGGTGGTAGAGCTGCTGCTGATCGCGATTGCGGCTTTTTTTTTTTTTTTTTTTTTGCTGCTTGGGGTGGCAAAAACACTAGAACCAGCCATGTATAGAAGGTTAATTCTATAATATAGTCCATTGGGCTTAATCCTTGGCCTCTAGTCCAGTCACTTTGTGCTGCTCAGGAAGCAAAAAGTGGGCAGAAATCTGCTCTAAAAGGGGTGACTTAGGTGATATAAAGCTGACAACCCATTGAAAGAAGCCAATGATCTTAGTGGAAGATTCAATTATATGTGTAGGACTTGAAAGAGAAGGGGAAAACAAACTAAACAATTATCCTGAAATGTCCTTTTACTCTGTTCAGGCCTGATTCTGCATGAAGTTAATGAGAATTTTGCTATTAATTTAACTGAGAGCAGGATCAGGCCTTTTATTTGGGACATTCGGCACTTAACCCAAGCATTTTTTGTGTGTGGCCATTTTGAAAATCACTTTAAAATAATGTATTTTGGGGGAGAGGAAGTGTCTGTGGCTTTTTTGGAAAGGTATATGCTTTTCTAATTTTACTTACATGTAAAATAGTTCAGAAAGTAACTTAACAAACTAATTAAACCGTATTAAAATTAACAATAAGAAATATTATCCTTACATCTGCAATCCCAGTTGTTCTTTTTTCCCCCTCAGTAGTCTTGGTAATGCACAGATAAGATGGCTGAACAAAGGCAACGGGCTTTATCCACATCAGGAGAAGCATTATATGAAATTCTGGCTCTGGAGAAGGGGGCAACACATGAAGAAATTAAGAAATCTTACAGGTATTTAAGAAATGTCTAAAACACAGGCAACAAAAATGTTTTATGTCACAGCAACATAGATTTTACTGTGCTGAGATATTATATGTACTGTCCAGGGAACAGCTCCTACAAACAGCAGCTATTCAAAGGAGTGTAAATCAGGAGTAACTGCACTGACGTCCATTATTGCATGTTTGAATTTAATAATGATTTGAGATTGTCAAATAACAGGCTCAAATGTAATTATTAAATCAAAGATTAATACAGCACTATACAGAATACAGAAAGAATAGATACATTCTAGATACATTGGTGTAAGGTAAAGAGCTGGCCTCTGTGTCTCTCTTCTCTGTAACTGGTGGGATACTGGCAATCTAACCTGCACTCCCCAAAGTAACTTCCCAGCCCTCTATCCTTTCATAGGGTGTGAGACAAACCCCATTTTGGAGGGGAAAATACTTTCCCATCCTTAGTTTTACCATGTATTCTGTTTTCCTAATTACTAATGGAATGTCTTTTATGGTCCACAGTTTACCTGACTGATGAGCAACAAGGAATCTCTAATCTGGTCATAAGTACTAACTGCTATGACAACTGACAGTTCTTAATGAGTTAAAAACATCCTTCAATGGGGTCATTATTTCAGCCATTACAGAACACATCTGCATTCAGAAATATCCCTTATCAATCATTCAGTTTTGCTTATAACATACTTGTGCAGACACTTTTTCATTAGTTTGAGGGGTCTCTTCCCTGGACACCTGGACTGCATTAAAATCAGAGTAAACAATAGGGTTAAAAGATTAAACACATTCCATTATTGAATTCATTTTCCCATCACCCATTAGTTTCAATTGAAAGACAAGAACTTTTTAGTTTCATAGATGTAGGACACTAAACGTATCAATACACAACATAAAAAGGATTTTGGGTAGCATATAAAAGAATTATAATCGTTTATCGTACAAAATCATTAAAAATTAATATTTACTAACACCATGGAGTTCCATGGTGTAAATTGGGGTGTAAAAGTGAGAGTAAAATCAGGCCCTCCAACATCAATAACTTACTGTATGGCCAAAATGTTCAAAAATAGTCTTTTATTGGACCAACTTCTGTGGGTGAGAGAGACAAGCTTTCGAGCTACACGGAGGTCTTCCTCAGGTCTGGGAAAGGTACTCAAAGTGTCACAGCTAAATATAAGATCAAACAGGTAGTTTAGCACAGGGGTCGGCAATCTTTCAGAAGTGGTGTGCCGAGTCTTCATTTATTCACTCTAATTTAAGGTTTCGCGTGCCAGTAATACATTTTAATGTTTTTAGAAGGTCTCTTTCTATAAGTCTATAATATATAACTAAGCTATTGTTATATGTAAAGTAAATAAGGTTTTTAAAATGTTTAAGAAGCTTCATTTAAAATTAAATTAAAATGAAGAGCCCCCCGGATTGGTGACCAGGACCTGGGCAGTGAGAGTGCCACTGAAAATCAGCTCGTGTGCCGCCTTTGACACGCGTGCCATAGGTTGCCTACACCTGGTTTAGCATAAGTAGTTATCACATATCTAAGGGACCATTCAGGGTGAAGTGGCCTGTTAATACCCCTGTAGGTATAGGACAAAAAGAGGGGTTAGTGGGTTACAGATTGTTGTAATAAGCCTTAAATAAATAAGACTGTGGTCTTAATAAAGACATTGGATTTGGCCAGGAACCCATCCTGGCAAGGGTCTTCCTGGAACACTGATCGCCTGCCAAGTGGAGATTGCCGCCTCCAGAGCCTGTGCCAGATCTGTTGAGGCTAGGGTGACCAGTCAGCAAGTGTGAAAAATCAGGACAGGGAGTGGGGGGTACTAGGAGGCTATATAAGAAAAAGACCCAAAAATCGGGACTGTCCCTATAAAATTGGGACATCTGGTCACCCTAGTTGAGGCTATCCCCTGAAAGACTTTTGCCAAGCCATGAGAAGGTGCTGCTCCCAAGCACCCCGGAGCCGCAAGGGACCTGTTCAGCCTCCCAGTAGTGGTATCACCAGCAGAAGAAGGTCTGCCACTGGTATTAATGGCCGCAGCTCACACTTCAATGCATCTAGATCCTGTGGTACTGCTATCGAAGGCCTCTGTGAAAGCGTATGCTGTCAAGAGGAAAGCCTACAATGATTTCCCCAATACCACTGTGATGGGTTAGATCACAGAAACCCTCTTGGGAGCTGCCACCTGATTTGCCAAGACTACTTCTACCCCTGCTTTCCTTGCCAGCTCAGGACTCCAGCACCCTGTCTTGCTGAGCCAGACACTCCCGTCTGCTCCAACACAGACCCAGGGTCTGAATTACTTGCCCCAAAGCTGCAGGTTTACCTGAAAGCAGCTAACAGAAGTGTTCCTGTCTTTAATATTCAGATGCCCAACTCCCAATGGGGTCTAAACCCAAATAAATTTGTTTTTCCCTGTATAAAGCTTATATAACACTCTCCCTCTATAACACTGATAGAGAGATATGCACAGTTGTTTGCTTCCCCAGGTATCAATACATACTCTGAGTTAATTAATAAGTAAAAAGTGTTTTTATTAAATACAGAAAGTAGGATTTAAGTGGTTCCAAGTAGTAACAGACAGAACAAAATAAGTCACCAAGCAAAATTAAATTAAATACGCAAATCTATGTCTAATCAAACTGAATACAGATAAGATTCTCACCAGTTCCAGAATGCTCCCTTTTACAGACTAATCTCCTTTTAGCCTGGGTCCAGCAATCACTCACTCCCCCTGTAGTTACGGTCCTTTGTTCCAGTTTCTTTCAAGTATCCTGGGGGGTGGAGAGGCTCCCTCTTTAGCCAGTTGAAGACAAAATGGAGGAGTCTCCCAGGGGTTTAAATAGATTTTCTCTTGTGGGTGGAGACCCCCTCCTCACTCCTATGCAAAGTCCAGCTCCAAGATGGAGTTTTGGAGTCACCTGACAAGTCACATGTCCATGCATGACTCAGTTTTTACAGGTAGCATCCATTGTTTACATGCTACCTTGAACGTCCTCAAGTAGACTTCTTATGTGGATTGAAGCATTCCAAGATCCATTGTCCTTTAAGTGTTTCTTGATTAGGTACTTAATTTCAACATTCCTTTCTCCAGGAACTGACCAAATGCTCTACTAAGGTTATTTAGAAATCAAGCCAGTACATAGCCAACCTTCATAACATTCATAACTTCGAATACAAAAATTACACATGCATCCAAATAGGATTAATACATTCAGTAGATCATAACCTTTATGTTACATGGCATATGTAGCATAAAACACATTCTAAGCATATTTCCATAAAACCTTATGGGAGGTACCGTCACGACCACCATCCCTGGACTCGGGCTACCTC